>NC_138431.1:6682383-8074229 GCF_016097725.1 Ips typographus
TGTAGTTTGTGTTCATTTTATTATGTTATCACTATTGTTATTGTTCCTTCATTGTTCTATAATTTGTGGTTGGTTTTTTAACTTAAATTCTATTGCCTCTACAATATGCCGTCCACTGGTTGTTTGCCAAATTTCTAAAAGCAATTTGATGAAAGGCCCAAAAGTGTCAGTCTTTTACTTTCCAAAAGACCCTGCTCGAACCCAACAGTGGTTGAAAGCTTTGAACTGGAATGATTTTACTCCAACACAATACTCAGTGGTAAGTACAATATGCTTTCTCATTCAGTAAACTTATTGCCTCTTACAATACATTGGTATGTGACTTATGTGAGTTACATTTTGAGGCCGCCTGCATTTTGAGAGCAACAAAGGTTTACTCTGAAGAAACAGGACAGCTTTTAGAAGTTCTATTGGCACATTTACATTTTAAAAGAAAGGTCTTGGTAATAATATAAAACCCATTTATCAGTTTTGCTTACCTAGATTCAAGGATTTCCAAATTTTCTTTGATTGAGCAGTTTTTACATTAGTTTGTTGTACTTTCCGAGACAAAGGGTTCTAACCAAACTTGCTTTGGCTGGACTTTATTGGGTATAAAAAGCCATATCTATACATATCTGGATCAGGAATGAAGCGTTCTTTGATTTTTCACTCACAACTTCTAATCAACTACACGAAAAAATAAAAAAAAACATATTTTCTACTGCATCTCCATAGGTTTGTGTACAAAAAAAATCCGATAACGCCGCCATTAAAAGTCACATTCTAGGCTTTCTTGTAAAGAAGGCGGTGGAATGGGCCGTTATTTATCTTTTGGACGAGAGGTGAAAACACTGGCGTGTAATTAAATTAAACCCTTTTATTAGACGTGTTCTTTTTTTAAGGGCCTCCATCTTGTACGTTAGAAAATCCAGCGCGAATTCAGTTAATCCACACCTCGTTAACCGCATAGACCTGTCGTGCTCGATGCCCTCGCCCTGACCCTTTTCGCAGGGCCGGACTTTGTAATTAGTTAGCCTGATCAAATAACCTCCTCCCCTCGCCCCCAGCCTACTAAGGGTTGTCATCGCCCTTAGCCCAACGGCTCAAAATCGGATATCGCCATCAAGACGTAATATCGTTATTTACGCCCTTCGTGAAGGGGGTGGTTGGAAAGGCACAGGAGGTGTCATGGTATTCAGGTCACGTGCCAACGCCAATATAACTTACGAAAGGATCACGTGCCAGGAGGACGAATCTAATTTGACGGTTTACGATTGGGTCAAAATTGAGCTTTAAAACCTTTAGAAGAGCAATTATCATTTTAATAGCTAAAAACACTTGGCTCATTGTTGTTTTGACTGTGGCTTTTTGCACCTGAGCTGTCACATTCAAAAATGTATTTAAAAAGAGTGTTAGGGAAACGAGTAGTAATGGATTGAAGTGTTTGAGAATTAATTTCAAAATGATTAGAAATCATTTGAGGTTAATTAGGTTACAAATTCCGACAACCCTGTCCACACAACTCAAAGTGGCAACATGACAACGTTGCACACGGCCTAGTCAGTTTAGTCACGTGACTTCAAAGAAAATTACAAATTTTTTTAACATTTAGCCTTCAGTTACATGTTATTTATTAGAAGCTTACCTTAGTAATAAACCGGTGGGAACCTTCATGTACAGCATCAAAATGATACAGCAACATAGTTTTCCTTGCTTCCACCATTCGCAACAGCTTTTTTGGCAAGTCGATCTTTAGCAAAAAAGCACACACAACATCAGAATCAGTCTGAAGGCACGTTTTCTAGTGTTTTAATAGCACCAAGTCTAGTTTTCTTTAACAAAAAATCACTAAAATATAAATAATTTACTGACATAATTACTAGTCACGGCCTGAGTTGATTTTAGAATGAATGTCATATTGCCAACCAATGAAATGACGGCAATGTGCGTCTGTTGAGCTGTCATCAATGTCAACGCTGTCACTTATGAATCATCAAGTGTGGTACATAGATAGGCCATGCTCGTGTCTTGGTCAACACTAATTTAATACTATTTTTCCATTTATTTCGTAATTTAATAAATTATGATGGTAATTTTTTTTAAATACAAATTTATATGGATGGTTTTGTACACATAGCGTGCACTAGACGAATTAAAACATTATTTTATAGCATGTTGAATTTCTGACAGGTATAAATCAAAAAAAAAAACAGGCAACACTGTCACGTAATTTACTAATGCAAATAATATTGCAGAGTTTGTTGTTTCAATAAAGTTTGCAACGTCAATAACACTTTAGTGTATAATTAAAAGGTGGTTTTCGCCTCTCATTTCTCGTGTATATTTCTTAGAGCTACCAAATCACAACAACTGCTGCAATCATTCTGGAAACAATAAATTCAATTAAGTAAATGAAGGAAAAAGGGCGAAATTTAGTGCCTCTAAGGGTCTTGTAAAATATTGCCTACGGTCTGAGGGTGGCGTAAGTGCGAGAGTAGTCCGTCTTACAAACATCCTTTATGTTTCTTTTAACAAGGTTAAGAACAAGGGAGATCTGATAAATCTGCTTCTTTATTTCACTGTTTGCTACTATCCCTTTTATTTATTCATTAAAAAAGGTTAACTTGGTAGTCACAGGACAAGTGATTAAGCCATTTTTTTTTGAGACTGGAGTAGTATAAACCACACCGCCCCAGCTGGTTTTCTACAAATTCGATTTTCTGCCCTTGCAAATCCGTTTTAGGGCTCGTAAACAAACTGATAACCAAATTTTCCGACCGCGAGATTTTTATAGCCTGCCCTGCGAATCGAACGATATCAATCCGGCCGGATAATGGATTTTCCAACCCTAAAACTTGACACCCCCCAAATTTTAGTAGCGGTTAAAGGGTAAGGGGGATGCTTCTTATCTTTAACGCGTCCCCATTTCTTGTAATTATACTGAGAGCGGGGGTGTACACGTATAATCTTCCGGTAAATAGAATTTCTTTGCAAGGGTTTCTAGGGACTAATCTAGGGTGAAAATGTGGTTGTTTTTTTGCTTTTGCTGTTTACTTGGCAATTTCTGGAAAAAGTTCCAATGACACTGCTTCTAATTAGGCCAAATTAACTAGAAACACGTTTGAAATTAACCGGGCACGACCCTGACTTCCTTAATATTAAAAGCGTATTAATAATTACATTCTAAACGAGAAGGGCCGAATTTGCATGTTAATTTTGGAGTTTATGGAATATTTACAGGTGTGCGCCCCCTGCCGGGTGGCAGACACGTTTCGCCCATCTATTTTACTTAAGTGTGTCTGTGTAATGCCGACAAAAGAGAACTTTAGGGCCACGTAAATGAAATGCTAGAGCAGGACAAAAATACACTAATTGATTTTTACTTAACCTAGTTTTTGTCCTCTTGAAAGTTTTAAAGTACGAAAACGTAAAGGGCTCAATCTGTAATACAACGATAAGGGCAAAAAGGTAAAGTAACGTCGGCACTCCGACTGAAGTAAATTTACCGTGTTCCCCTCTCTCTCTCTCTCTTTAAAGCAAAACAACTTTTTGCCGACCCGGAGGATAAAAACCCTATTAAATTTTCTAGTCTCTGTCTCTTTCTCTCACACGTGACGTGGATGGAAGGATTTAGCTTTGCGAGGAGAGGCCACAAAAAGTACTTAGCCCAAAATTGAATTTGCATCGAACCAAATTGGAATGGTTTTTGACAGGTGACACACGAGTACAGCTGTCAGATGTATATATGTTAATCTCACTTTTACACACAAAACCAAGAGAGAAGCGGATAAATTGACCTCTTTTTGATAACGGAACGTTCAATCCGTTTGTGGTTTATTAGGACATATTGGACGATTACTCAGTTTTGATTAGTTTACAAATTCGATTTGATGCGTGTGTGGTTTCGGTAATGGCTTATCACAGGGAAACAGATGTCGCACACTGTAGTAAATTGCAAATGGCGGCCGATTATCGCCTCTGTCTCTTCGAAAATTCGCAAATGATTTATTTGAAAAGTCTCAATAATGTTTAGGGGCGGTTATTTTACTTATTTGGCAACATTGCTTCATGTTTGACATTTAGCTGACATTTGCTCTGTCTGTCAAAACAAACAGGAATTTGGAAAAGTCCCAACCTTCATCGCTTTGAAAGGTTTAATTTTATGGGAAACTCGTGTAAAAAGACATAATTTAAGGCTAATTATTACTGAACTAAACAATTATTTTTGTTAAAATTATTACAGCTTGTAAATAGTAGATGATGGCTGAAAATGTCAAATTTAGTCTTCCTTTGGGCTTAAGTGTAACCATTTGGCCGCTAGGAGGCGTCAAAATAGAAGCAATTAATTTTTTGCTCTACTATAGACAAACGTCGTAAAAATGAAATTTTAATCCATTTAAAGTTGGGAAATCGTACACATTTCCACGTCCCGGCTAATTAACGTACGGGGACATGTCCCAAAAGCAAAATTTCCCCCTTCCCCCTTCAAAAACTGGCCGTTGTCCAATATGTCTTTATTAACTCCATTTGTTCGTGGATATTCATGACACAGGTAAATAATTGAATATCCAGTTACGTCGACCGGGGGCCATATTGGATTCATTACTGTTCGGCGTTTTGTTATTTTTGTCGGCTGCCGTTTCGCGATAGAATGGATAAGCAAATAAGTGAATAATGAATCGGTCGTAAAATCCCCCGGAATGAAACTTATTAAAAAAATTGATCCAATCTATTTGAAGAAGGGCGCGAAAATAATTGGACTATTCCCTTTAAATAGCCTTGGAAATTTCAAGAAAAAGATAAAAGGTAGTTGAATAAAGTGGCTATATTATGGAAGACAGACGTGCTTTCAGTCCCTTTTTTCAAGCCCAAACAACCCCGTTTTCCGCACCGAAAGACCTTCTTTAAATGGGCCAACTCGATTAGATCATGCGGATCACTTGTTTTTTTTTTGGGAGTAAAAATGGTAGTCACAATCTAATCTGTCATTAAAGTGTCAATTGTCAAAATCCTCTCCACAAAACTAGAAAACACACCTGAATTACAGTAAAAACAATTTAAGGTAGTTAACAGTAGTTTAAAACTTCATGAATGGAGTGTGGACTGTTTGCAATGCAAGAATGGGCTTATTTGACATGTATTCTAGCCTGTCATTGAAATGTCAACTGTCAAAATACTCTTCACAAAACTGTCAAACTATCAAACAAACTTGAATTGCATTAAAATCATTCTAAAGTAACAAACATGCACATAACGTGTGCAGCATTTGCGTAAATCCCAGGACAGTGATTGGTCAAAAAAGCAGCTTTCAGCTGGCTGCTTTTTTTGACCAATCACAAACTACAAACAGAGCTGTCATTTACGCAAATACTGCACATTTGGACTTACCATTAAACTATAAAACATACTTGATTTTACATTTCCACAAATAGGGTTTTGATTATATGCAATGCAAGAGTGATTTCTGTCAAAATCCACTCCACGAAACCGACTAGAATGATAAAAAAAGGGGTTTCTGTGTTAAACTAGTCAAAAATCAAAATCAAATTATTCTCTCTCTCACTGTCTTCTTTTGTTCCCTTTATTTTGTCTTTGTCCGAGTCTTTTTTGTAATTAACTGGATTCACATAAAAAAAGCTTGGTAGTTGGGAATTATTTAATTAGCAAAAAGACCCGCAGAATATCAAGTAACTGCGTTTTAACTGAATTGTCAAGTGCTTAACTAATTAAGTTAATAGCAAATGAGAAGGGAATTTAAATGTCTTAACCTTTTTAAAAAGAAGCAAAAGTTTGGTTATAAAAAAAAATCAAACTAATCTGAGTTTGGACAACGTGGAGGGTGAGTTTAGTAAACGCAAACAAAAAGGGGGAAATTAATTTGCAACGCTGAAACACAAAACCGCCCCCTTTTGTATGGAAAATAGTCCTGCACTTTGCCTCCCCCCTCTTGTCACCCTCTCTTCACTTCCGTTTCCCCGGGTATTTAAATGCGCCCCAGAAATAGGTTAACAGGAGACAGGGACATTTTTGTCGGTCGCAAAATTTGAATTTTCCTCGATTACGGTCCTGCGAATTTTTACCGAATATCGGTTAATGAAATTTTTTTTGACGGTTAATCCGGACGTGGCAAGTATAAAAACGTGACGGCGGATACGTCACGAAACGAAGAAACTCCCAGGAACAGGGAAACTAATTAGAACTCCCGACACTTTGAGGTAATTGCGGGGAGAAATGATCCTCTCCAACCCCTCCCTCACGATTTTTCTTTTCAACTTTCAGGAGTTTGTTGTCCTTGTCTGAAAACAGTAGAAAAGAGTAGATATCGCCTGAATATGTTCAACTCTGAAACATTATTTGTAAATTCCAATAGTTGGAAAGGAGGGGAAAATAGGGTGAGTTGGGACAAAGTAAAACCTCTCGCAGCCATAAATCGCGGTGCGCCACCGTACCAAAAATGGGGCCATAATTCTTTCGCGGAGCCCAAGCAAATGAAACTGCGGCGGAACTCGCCCCCCTTTTCACCCCACTAAAAAAAAAACACCCCTTTTAGGTGAAGTACATGCACAATGAGAAAAAAAAAAAAACGAAAAATTCGATAATCAGAACTAATTCTGCTGTTTGCAAGTTAATTAATTAAGAGGCTGGGATACAGTACTGGTTTTATTTAAAAATGTATTTTTTGTATTGTAAAATTCAATTTTTCATCAATTTTCAGTGTCCAAAGGCCTCTACCACAATCCCGGACGTTGCCAGAAAGTTCGGGATAATTCCTCGAGGGCCGCATGCCACTCAAAACTTCCGTCGTTGTTATTATTAGGAATAAATTAGGGAATGTTCCCGAACTCGTCCGTATTTAAGGCAAAAGTGAGGTGGAGAGAGAGAGAGAAGGCGCTACTAGACATAAGCCGGGAAATTTGTAATGCACGTTCCGAGTTAATATTCCGGCCGAGGATTATTCCAGGAATTCGCTTCGGAAACTTTAAAATTGTTGAGTACGCCACTGATTCTGCGGTCGTTCCCGTTATCTCAATAATTAGCGTGTCCCAGTTTTTGGCAAAAGTTGGGACCAGTTAGTAGTGTCCGCGCTTACGTATGAACGTCACAAACGCACTGTCGACCAATAGTGGCGCACTAGACTGGGGTAAACGCAAACTGGTCATATGATGGAATTTCGGTAAAAATAAGAGAAGGAGAAAATTACGGTCGCGTGTCTGACACGTCTTTTGGGGCCATCGTAAAATTGCCGTCCTCTATATATTTTACGTCGAGAGGTGACGGGGATTAAAGCACCTGTAAATTTTATCCCCAACAGTGACGTGTCAACCCGGGGAAAGAGAAACGACACACGAGAGTACGTTTCGAAAAGTTGCTTTTTTGTAATGCAGGACCGGACTTGTTTTAAGACTGACAAATGGTTTTTGTAGGGAATAAAAAAGGACAATCTTGGTTTTTGTCTAGAATTGAAAGGAATCCAATTAGACGCGGTGGTCGCGATTATACAAAAAAAAAGGTCGCCCGGGTAAAATTAAATTTCCGATCTAATTTTGAGTGACGCCCCCCGCCCCCTTCAACCCTCCTTCCTTGCCAATTCAGCACAAAAACGGAGATAACTTAAAACTGGGGCTGATTTAATGAAGGGCCAGGAAGCGCAATCCCGATCGGGCAAACTGTCTCGAACCCGAGAGGAGATATATCGGTTCGTTTCCAGTAATTGACGTAGATTAATACCGGAGACCAAAAGAAGGTTTCCGAACCGAAAAACTTCCAGAATCGGGAGTTTTTCGATATTACGAGGTTTGAATTTAAATTACGCACACTGGATTTATGGTGATAACGCTTAGAATGTATTAAAAACAGGACAAAACAAACGCAGAAGGTATTGTTCTTAACGTTTATAATTTCTGGCTAGCATTGAGTAAGTGACAGAATCTGTCATCTGTCAAATTAGTTTACTCCAACATTTGTCACATGACTGCAGCGTGATGCTAAATTCACATGTGCCGCAATATTGCAGCAGCGTTTTTGCTTGCAGTATACAGGGTGTGTAAATTATGGTGATTGACTGTTTTTGATCACCCTGCACGCAATTTTTCAGACACACACAGAACTCTCTCAAAATGACGTAATTTTTGACAGTCGACAGTTGTTGAATATTGTTCGTTCTTTGACTTGGCACGTCACTTATGACTTCATCAAAAAATCATAGCCAAACAGTCTTTAAGTTTCTCCGGCGAGGAAATCCCCATCAAAACGGAAATCCACCTGGGAAAATCTTCAGTATAAGCTGTTTACCGTACAAGGGATTTACGTGTCGTTTGCTCGAGTAATATAGCGTAAACTAGTTGCCTCTTTATTCATTTAAAAGGGTGAGGAGGGGAACCGTATGAAAAGCTCTCTAGGGGAGAGGGATGAACATTTCAAATTACTTATTAACCTACTACCGCAGATTTCCAATTATATAGAGAACAAACTGATTAAATTAATTGGAATATGTTCAAAAACTCGGAACCTTCATCGCTGTGAAAAGCAAACTTGCTATACAATTACAACCACTCTAAAAAACCCCTCAAACTTGACAAATTACTATTTTCAGGTCTCAATTAAACAATTAAAACGTCCTCCCTTGAAACATGCAAAAGTTCTTCGTGAAACTCTCCCAAAGTTTCTTCTTTAAAGTTTCCTAATACCACGTCCAGGGCCACATGGTCCTTTGAAAACCATTCATTAACGTTTGCGCCTCGAAATTACCGAAAACTTTAATTACTCGAGCCATTCATAATACATTAATCAATCTTTTCCTCCATTTTCGTGCCCGTCAATGTTCCATGTCAAAGTTTACTCGAGCGCGGTTTAACACCGTTGTCCTCCCCGCTTCTATTTTTTCCTTTATGATCCAAGTTTCTGGTTTATTTACGTTTTTTTGACGGATAAGAATCGATGAGTTTGTTAAAAGAGCCCTACAATGATTAATTAGTATCGCATTTTTGTTGCACAAATCTTGGGAAAGTAAATCACTGTTGGTAGTTTGTGATTGGTCAAAAACAAGCAGGAAGGGCTGCTTTTTTTAACCAATCACAAACTACTATCCACTGAGATGTGGAATTAGCATAAAGTTTGAATCCTATTAAAACATGGAAAATCCCTAGACAAAGTCCTCTTATTTAACTTTAGAACTTTCCCCAGTTTATATTACCGGTCAATATCCACAACAGCCATAAAATGTCATCAGTGATAATAGTAGTCTGTAATTTGCAGTTTTGGCAACAACGCAACGAGTCACCTGACTGCTCCACGGTATTGTCAAGTTTCTTTAAATGACACTGGCAAAGGCTTCTGGGACTTTGTGAGAGGTTTCCAGTAGTATTTAGAGGTTTATGACACATCCAAGATGTCTCTAGAGGCTTCTGGCAACTTTAAAAAATTCTTAAAAGGCTTACTTGTAAAGGCTTCTGGAAAGTTTTCAGTTGGGTCTGGAGGCCTTTGACAAATTTAGCTAACTTTTGTTTTTAGACGACAGTCTCATATAGCAACGTTGCCAAAATTACACTTTTTTGCTACTATTTCTTCTTGTTCAACTTCTGGCTTCAACTTAGAAAAAAATTAAAAAACATAACCTAGCAAATTACACGTTTTAAAATGCATACACCCCGTATAATTAACAAAACTGTGTTAATTAAGCGAATAACGGTCAGCACCGAAATTTGCATTTTCACAACGAGCGGTTTTATTTTTAATAAAATAACCACTCCTTGGCTAAGCAAATCCCCACCCCTTTTCTCTAGTAATGCCGCGTTTATATTCAAAACGAACGAGGCAAAAAAGAAGCTTATTTGGGGCGAAAACCGGCCCCGAAGCGGCCTGTTTGTTTTTAATAATCCCCTTTTGGAGAGAGTTCGATCCAGGAAAAAAAAATACGAAAAGGGCGGTTTTATTCTAATTACAACCCCGGCACGGAATTACGCGAGCCCTAAATAGTTTGTCCGCGGTATGCAAATGCAAAAACCGTATAAACAAACAGATAGAGTCACATTTGCTTTTTTTACACCAATCCAAACCAATTAGAGTGCGTCCATTAAGTCGGTAATCTCCATTTAAATTCTCGATGACTACTAGTGGATTTAGCAACGTTGACAGGTGACATATGTCATTAACGTCTACTAGGCTGCTATATGTGACTGTCACTTGTCACATGTACTGTTTGGTTGAATCTGAATAATGCCTGTTTCCCCGACACTTTCAAGTCAATTTTACTTAACTTAAGTTGTGAATATGAGAAATCAGGTGCATAATAACACAGTCTAAACTTATCTAAGCTGTCCTTCAACTCAACTAGAGCTAATTTTGGGAAAACGGACAAAACTGTCTTATTTGATTGACACAGTATGGACTTTTATATGTCTATGGATAGTCAAATTGGTTGGCCGTCAGAGGGCTTCAGAAGCCTACTATGTTTTTACTAAAATGGTTTGACCAACTGTCAAATTACGTCATTGTGACGTCAAAAGAGCTCTGCTCACTCTATGAAGCGTAAAAACGAATGCCTAGCCTAATTTTTACCCAATTGGTTTGAATATGATTGTCATTTCTTGTAATATTATGGTTACTACAGTCATAAAAATGTAATAAACGATCAACAAGAGGAAAACAAAGTCCATAATTACCAGCTTCTGGTTTAGAGCGTCAGTTAAAAGTAGCTTTTTACTTTTTTTTTTGATTGATGATGACCAATCCATTTAGTTCTCTGATCAATAACCGCATACGCGGCCTTACTGTATTTAGTTAGGTTAGGTTCAATTTACTGGATTTTTTTTTGATTATACGAGGTCGATGGGGTTATTAAAAAGCAATCGCGTCGAAAAATGCGATCCTAAATTATGAAACGTATCAGACAGGAAATTCACTCGATAATTCGAACGGGGACCGCAAATTCCCTCAGGCGACGCGGTCGTGTCGCGTCGTCGGTTTTCGAATCCAATTTTGCATTATTTAACATCGGCTGGGAATTAAACAGCATGTCGTGAAAAGTGTTTTTTTTTTTACTTTACCCCCAAAATCCCTGTAAAAACCGGAAAAAACTCGCAACACTATAGAGGGAGCTACTGTCGCAATTAGAGGGAAAAGGGGGCTCCTGTCACCGACAGCTGCGGCCGGCTAACAAAGTGCCGTATCGCGTATAAACACCGTAGAGGTTGCCATGACAACCCAGAGTCCTCCTCGTTTATTATTTTCCAACACGCTAATCTACTCCGAGCGTTTCGCGATTGTTCCAATTCTAATTGGTCTTTTGGCATTTTTCTTCAAAGAGCTAAAAAAGGAGGAGGGGTGGTAGAGCTATTTAAAAAGCAATCTCCATAAATCGAACCCTGTAAAGTTTAGCAAACCGCCGAACGTTCCAAATCGGTTAATTTTGACTAACAATGGAAAACTTTCTAGAAATTTAACTCGGTCACCAAACATGTTTCTCACTTAATAAGAAAAATAAAATTTGAAAGGTCGAAACTGTTTAAACGCCGGTTTAATCTCAGCAGAAACGTCACTTAAGTATGTCCTCCAACCGCCATCTTGACCAGTCTACGCTAACCCCGATCCAACCGGTTGTCAATATCAATCTCTTGGAGGACAAACAAATCTATAATCTATTTGTTAGTTGCCAGAGGCCTCTACAAATAATGTTCCAAAAATTGTTTAAACTTTCAGAGGCTTCTAAATATTGCTGAAAGCCTTTTGTCAGAACCCTCTACAAGTATTTTAAACTATCCCATTTACTTCCAGAGGTGTCTAGAACAGTTTTGGAAATGCTTAAAATCTCTAAATACTACTACAAACGCATTAAAATTTGCCTAAAGCCTTCACTAGTGTCCTAAACCTTCCAAGACTTGCTTAAAATTACTAGAGGCTTTTCGAATACTTTTGGAAATTCCAGAAACACTACTGAAAACGTCTTAAAAACTCTCTAAAAGTGCCGTAAACCATCCTAAAATTGATTTAGGATGTTGAAACTCAGCAGAAACGTCACTTAAATATGTCCTCCAGCAACCATATTGACCAGCCTACGCTGACCCCGATCCAACCGATTGTCAATATTAATCTTCTGGAGGACAAGCAAACGTGTTAGAACATTTCAGAAAGTTGTACTTTTAGACAAGAGGGCTTTAAATAAAACGTTGCTGATTGGTTCGTGTACCGGCACGTGACCACTTTGATAACATTTTACGGCTAAAACAAAAAAAAATCAATTTCAAGCCACGATAATTATTCTTTGCGCTTTCATTTGTCTCGGACAACAATGCACGGAAATGCTCCATTAGCGTTTCAACAACAAGACTAATAACTTTTATCTGTTCCATACAATACATGCACGAAAAAAAAACGAGTTATATGTATTTATTAAGGAACATTTTAGTGTAGACAAGTTTAATATACCCGAGAAGCTAGACTGGGAACTTATATATTTACAGTTGCAGAATGTATATAGAGACGGGGTTTACAAGGCCTATTTGTTCGCTTTATTAAAGGGATGAAACGTCCCTTATTTTGCTTATACGTACGTACTGTGCCATGAATTTTGCTGTAAAAGTCAGCCATCCCTAAACTGTTTGAGGTGACTGTGTATATGAAAGTTTTCTACGTCTTATGCTCGGTTAACCCCAATTTGACAGAGTAATCATTGATTTTCTCTTGGTTGGATTTTTTTAGGGAGTTTTAACCAATTTAAAGTTTGTACTCGAATAACTCCTGTAAGGAATTTAAAAAGGGTGATCTGTTTATGTAAGACGACTTCCAAGCAGTAAAGGGTCATATCGATTGAATCGCCCCTGTTATTTTTCGGGGTCAGTTTTATTCAGAAATCGATTTAAATTGAGGAGTGGGGGGATTAAATATTTAACCGTCCCGATTTAATCCGACCGCAAAAACCGCTCTAATATGAATTAGACAACGATCATTATCGGTTGTTCTAGGGCCCCCGGCCAAATCCGGGAACGGTTTAAATTCATGGCACTGCGGGGCCCTTGTCAGCCCAAACATTTGTTTTGTTAATTAAACCTTCCCGAGGTTTTTTTCCGTCCAAATCTATTCCGCTTTAATTCCCTTCGAGCTCTGAATAGCTTCACGGGAAGGTTTTATGATTATTCCCGGTTTTCATAATTCCACCGGATACGACTCACCGTTTTTCTATTTTATTTTAAGTTGTCGGTGGGCTTGAAAGTTAACAAGTACGGGCTTTTAACCATAAAAGAAACTCTCCTTAAAGCCGTCAGTTTTTTTTTGAGATATTGCAGCGAAAACTTGCGAGGGGCGCAGAAAAAAACTACCGTTTGGCTATCGCAGCTGCGACCGTCCTAATTTCCCAGCCACCGTCTAAAATCAGCCCCGTAAATCCTACGGGAAAGCGGTAATAAATTCGTTTTTATCTAATGCCGATAATTTCGCCAGACCTCAGAATTTTTAGGTGATAAAATGCTATTTTAACACGTTTTGCTTGTTACGAATGCGCCCGATAAGATTCAAACCGGACCAATCTATAAGATAAATCGGTCACTGACATACTAAACGACGAATTTTTTAATTAACTGTTAGCTCAGAAGAAATGTCACTTAAGTGTGTCCTCCAGTCGCCATCTTGACAAAACTATGTTAGCTAAACCTCAATACAATCGATTGTCAATGTCAATCTCCTGGAGGACAAACAAACGTTTAATGGAAGTGTAGCCTTCTGTTATATAATAAGCTTGCAGGACTCCACACTCCATAGATATTTTCATAAGAATTTTAAACCATTTTCGATTCGCCATAAGCTTCTACAAGTGTTTTAAACTTTCCAAGTATTTATTTAAACTGCCAGAACCATTTCGGAAATGCTAAAGATCTCTAAATACTATTAAAAACGTATTAAACATTGCCAGAAGCCTCTACTATTGCCAGAGCTTTCTTGAATACTTTTGAAAACCCCAGTTGTAACTCGGTAATTTTTCTAAATTTACTGACCGCAAAAAAACGAAAACATTCCTCTTGAAACCGTCTATCTAACCAAACCAAACACTCTCACAAATGGGTTGTATATCCCTGAAAAAAACGCCGAAAAAAGCGACCGGTGACGTGCCACCTGAGAGAACACACAAAATAAGCTAGCTGCGAAAATTACCCGTCTGCCTCTAACCCATTGCGAGATTCTGAGATATGCAAAAGAGCCCGAGGGAATGTAGACAGAGAGATGTACGTAAACGAGAAACGGATCCTTTTATATGCGGTGCAAATATATTTATACGGGGGGCTCTGAGGATATTGAAAAAAAAAACGAAACGGGGCTTGCAATTATTTTTCTCTTTTTGTTTGCACAAAGCTTATCGCCAGTCCGCCATCTGCTGGAAATGTGTAAAAAACGACGATACGATCTGTTTGGCTCTGAAGATGTCTGCTTGGCACGTTTATCAGCAATTATAACGTGTATGGAAATATATAACAGGAATTAAATAAAATTAGGTTGACGTCATACACTTGTGTCAACAAATTTGACATATACTTGTGACTGACATTAATGTTGTAACCCGGGGGCATTTCCCCTCTATCAAATCAGTGAGAAAACGTAATAAACGTGAAAAACGATGGAAGTAGCGAAAAGCTTCGATTTTCTTTTTCCACTGATTACTGTGCAGTTTCGATGATGTAAACGTTGCCTGGGTAGGTTAATGATTAGGGCTTTGTTTGTGCTTTTAATATTCCCGGTGCTCTTTTCCGCAATCGGGAACGAATCGATGCGATATGCGGCTTTGTCTAAACTACTTTAGCAAACTGAAGCTTTTTCCTTTCTAAAGGTTAAAAGCAGTCCAATTTTGGTCTCGACGATTAGACGTTTGATTGTCCTCCAGAAGATTGATTTGATAATCGGGGTCAGAGCAGGCTGGTCAAGATGGCGACTGGAGGACACACTTAACTGACGTTCAGTTGAAACATTTCCACTAATCACAGAGTAGCAAGCATCAAAGTTGCTGGTACCTTAACCTAAAAAAATCACAAATAAAGTAAACTATAAAGTCAATTTGTCTTAAAAGCTGGTAAAATTTAACGAGTACATTAATAAAGTCTGTCGTCAAAAAAAAAGATAAAATTAGTAGGTGCTGTTGAAACATCCTCATAAATTCGCCTTAATATTAAAGACGCTCAATCTTTCCCTCTTTAAAACGACCAAGATCGTGAATTTCCTACTCGGGACCCGTAAACACGGCTCTGCCCCAAATTAAGCCGTTATAAATTATATGCAAATCACACTCATATTTTACAACAATCTAATAATAAATATTAATTTTCCTCTGGGTGGTTAGATGAATTTTTCATCCGCCGAATCAAATTTAATCTGTTTTAGGTATGAGAGAGAGAGAGAGAGGCAAGCAAATTGGAATCTCAGAGCCAGACAAGAAGTTATTATGATCGTGACAGTTCATTATTTAAAATCCCCAGTCTGCAAACGACTGGAGGTTGTTTAAAAGTTATATAATCCATTTTAATTTGTTCTATGTTTTTGGAGCGGTGGAGGGGCGCTTTAAATTGAATTGTTAAGCTCCACAGTTTATAAGACTGACGTAATAAAGATTGCAGCCGCACTGAGTTGTTTTTCCTTTCTTCTTCAAGAAAATTCCCAATTTGTGAGAAGTAGTCAACCATTTGGCAACCTAGCAAAATGTGACGTCTGTTGCCAAGTCGAAATCATTACAGTGTTATTGTCACAAGTCATTGTGACACATACCAGAACTCAGACAAAATTTAAGATTACGTCACAGCTGCCGAATTGGCTAGGTTGCCAAAGTTAAAGCTTCATCATATTTTGTCAAAGGCCTCTAAAAAGCAGTTTTATTCTTTTAATTTTACTAGGTAACATTTTATTGATTATTTTATGTATCTATTTTCATATTATAAGTGTATTTTACTATTATTACTGCCGGTGTCTTTTATTATTGTATACTGGTTGGTATATCTGCTGCATGTTTTGTAACGTTATACACGTATTTAGCCATAGTTTAGATCAGTAAGATTATTTGTAAAGGTGTTACAGACACCATTTGACGTTGCTTTGTGATTTGTATATCATTTTGTTGGCAAATAAAGTTTATTATTATTATTATTATTAAAACCATTTTGAATATGCCAGAAACTTTCCAATAATTGCCGCAAAAGCCTTTAAGGGTTCTATAGCCTAAAACTGCCAAAAACCTCTAAAATTGCTCTATAATTACTACTGGAAACCTTTCAAACATTGCCAAAAGGTTTTACACGTGTTCTAAGCCTTCCTTGAAGTTTTTTCAATTTGCCAGAAGCTTCTACAAGCATTGTGAAAATGCCAGAAGCCTCTAATTATTTCTAGAAATTTTTTGAAAATGACACAAGCTTCTGAAAAGTAAATTTGACAGAAACACAGTAATATAACATCCAGTCACATCATCCATAATTTCATGATTAATAATATCAATGAATTCAGCTACAGTAATAAATTAATTTTTGACGCCATACCAATTTATGTGAGATTTATTATAGGAAATTTTATTCACTCACGTGACCGATTCTTTTCAAATATCACTCGTTACTACTATAGTTTCCGTCACCTGCTGGTCAAGATTTTGTCCTCTCTGAAAAAGCTGTTTTATAAATAACGGTACAAAAAAATGTTATTTTTATACGTAATACAGAAGACAATAAAAAACTATAATAAACTTTTAGTGTAATTTCAGTCATAATAATGATTGGCTTAAGGACTCGTTTTATATACGTTTTGTTATAAATTTTATCGACCAGATAAAAAATAATTGGAAAAGTTCTCTAACGAAAGAGGCAAATTTCTCCCATGAATCTTAGATGAGGCCTAAATAAAAGGAGAGGGCTTTTCAGTTAGGAAAAGGGCTAATTAAGACCCTTAATAAAGTCGCGGCGGAGATAACACCAGAGGAAACTGGTCGGGTCGTTTAATTTAAATGACTTTTTTGGCCTCTCTCCCTATCCAAAACTTAACGGTTTTTGGCTTACCTCCAATAAAAGAAATCCCCGTTCGCTTGCAAAGGGGTTGGAAAAAAGGGGAAGAATCCAAAACTGTATAACAAATGCACACCGGAAAACACACCAAAAAAACACAACAATTTTGAACACACACTCTGGATCGCCGACGCTTTTCGATCAATTTCGCGTCCAGTAAAATGGCAGAGCGACGTCGACGTCCGCCCTAGCGCCGCTACAACCCTCAAAACAGTGAGGAGGCCGTCGCGACGCCGAACGTCGATCTTTAGGAAGGCGCCGGACGGGTGAAAGGGGGTAGTCGGGGACGCACCGTCGTCTTACTACTTTGCCTGATGTGATTTTTTTTTTCCTTAATATCGTTAAGGTCAAAGTGATTGTCGATAACCGATTTTTTCGCTTCTTATACAGTCCTAAAGGCTGTTTTGTACAATAAAAATTAGTAAAATAACCCTCTTTTGGAGGTTTTTTTCTAGGAGCGCAATTTTTACTATCTTCAACCCTCTGATCAAGTCATTCCACTTGATATATCTATAGTTATTATTTTTTTAACCAAACTCTACTACTTTGGGGTAATTTGAGCCTTTTTTCGACTAACCATCGGTTCTTTATGTTCTACTGCCCCTTTTATACTCCTCAGTAAAGTTAACATTTTTAAACAATACAAAAGTAGGACTGATGTTGGTCACTGCCCCTTTGTGATGTGTATGATATGATTAACCTAAAAACCACGCACAACACACTGTATAAACTACTACACAATCCACTGGGGCTTGAGTGAAATTACTTAAGAAGCCAGAAAATATAGCACAATAGGCTTCTTAGTAACTATTGTCTTGGGTATTTGGTTAAAGACTGAATGGGATTGTTGTATTTAGTTAGTTTAACAATTTGATGGTACTTGCTAAAATATTTTTACTACCCAGATTAATAGTAAAACATCAAAGTTCAAAACAACCTAACTATATTTACTATAAACACTAATTTGAACTGAGTAAAGCCTCTCCTTTTGGTTTAAGCTTCCTATCCAAAATCCCTTGCTTCCTGCCCTGCTCTTGCTTCTGCATCTTATTGTAACGTTCAATGGCAAAATCAATTTCCCCTGCAAGTAGGATGATTTGCTGTTTGGTCTGTTCATTACGATCCAGTCTTTTTTTTTGACCCGGTCCTAAAGGCGTCAAACGTCCGTCCAAGTAGCTGAAATCGGGACTGTCGGTTAGGACTCCGGCCGCGTTAGGATTCCCGGTTAGGCCCTGGTCCCTGCGCGCTTTTTGTTTGGCCAGAGACGTGAATTTGTAGTGTTTGGACCGTACTTGGGTTAAATGGACCGTTCTCACTGAAATTGCCACTGATTAAACGCGAAAATAGTAGAAAATGTCTTGGTGACTTACGTGATGCTATTAGGGCTTCTCTGCACAACATTTTTTAGTACAAATTATTATTTAACAAGTGATATTTTGGGGTTATTATTTGTGTGACGTTTGAGGTTAGAAATCGAAAAACCAACATTAACTAGTTCTCTCTTTCTATCACATCACCGCCCTCTGTACAAGAAAGCCAAGAAGGTGCATTCCAAAAATTCCAATATGGCCGAAATATGGGATTGACAGTTTGCATTTGTTTGTATTGTGGAAATTGAGTTTTTGGATGATTAAATTAATTTTTAAGGTTTAAAGTCAAGACTTGGGATTACTTGCCAAAGTAATTGTTGTTTATATGTTTATTGTTCTAGTGAAAGTGTAGTTTGTGTTCATTTTATTGTGTTATCACTATTGTTATTGTTCCTTCATTGTTCTATAATTTGTTGTTGGTTTTTTCAACTTAAATTCTATTGCCTCTACAATATGCCGTCCAATTGTTGTTTGCCAAATTGTAAAAGCAATTTGGTGAAAGGTCCAAAAGTGTCAGTCTTTTCCTTTCCAAAAGACCCTGCTCGAACCCAACAGTGGTTGAAAGCTTTGAACTGGAATGATTTTACTCCAACAAAATACTCAGTGGTAAGTACAATATGCTTTCTCATTCAGTAAACTTATTGCCTCTTACATACATAGGTATGTGAGTTACATTTTGAGGCCGCCTGCATTTTGAGAGCAACAAAGGTTTACTCTGAAGAAACAGGACAGCTTTTAGAAGTTCTATTGGCACATTTACATTTTAAAAGAAAGGTCTTGGTAATAATATAAAACCCATTTACCAGTTTTGCTTACCTAGATTCAAGGATTTCCAAATTTTCTTTGATTGAGCAGTTTTCACATTAGTTTGTTGTACTTTCCAGGACAAAGGATTCTAACCAAACTTGCTTTGGCTGGACTTTATTGGGTATAAAAAGCCATATCTATACATATCTGGATCAGGAATGAAGCGTTCTTTGATTTTTCACTCACAACTTCTAATCAACTACACGAAAAAATAAAAAAAAAACATATTTTCTACTGCATCTGCATAGGTTTGCGTACAAAAAAAAATCCGATAACGCCGCCATTAAAAGCTACATTCTAGGCTTTCTTGTACAGAGGGCGGTGATCACATACGTTAGTAAAAGAAAGAAAATAATCGCAAAAACCCTCTTTGACATCGTGCATAAAAGCGACGTTGCCTAGATCTAACACAGCGGCATGGCCAATTTCACCGTTGCCAGTGTTTTGCTGGTTACATACCACCGTTCAAGTATAATAAATAAAGTTAAACCAACTTTTAGGATAAATATATGTGAACTGGAAAATTGTATGTTGGTGTAAGTAAACACCCATTAAATAGTAGCATTATTAGTTATTTTAATAGAATATTTCTTGGAAAAACCTATATCTTGTGAGAACCACCGTCTACTGGGGCGTTTCTTACTTTTGTAACATTAAAATCAGGGTTTGCCGCAGTAATTGTAGGTTACTTTTTGATCCTGAATGGTAATTAGTACGGATTTTCCAGAAATTAAATATTAAACTGAGTGAATAATTTATTATGTTAAAAAAAGTAGGATTTTTCTACTGATTCGCTCCAGAGTTGTAGAAAAGTATGGCGAGTGACGAGTTTATAAAAATCCCTAAAATTTTCCTGATTTTAGGGGGTTTTTGGCCCTTTTCAGTTACCAAAGACCCGCTTAAAGGTAAACTGTATAAAGTATACAGCAAATTCCAGACTTATTCCTACGTGACTTTGATTGCATCTTTGGTCCTAAAATTGGTAATTTTGATAGTGCGTAAAGAGGATGAGACGCTAATTTTTCGCGACCTAAACGTGTTGGTACTGGTTTTTGAGACCTGCGTTAAAATCCTAATTTTCCAAAGGATGAAAATCCCACACATGTTCGAACACGCAATGAAACACGAACGGAACATATTCAAATCGCGTGATCTAGAGCTGATTATCTGTTACCAAGAGCAGGTCAAATACGGCCGTAGGGTGAATCTGAGCCAGTTTTTGGTTACGACCCTATCAACGTCCACGTTTGCTGTCACCGCCCTTTTGGACGTTTATTGGGCTGCGGACATGTCAAAGTACGAGAAAGAGCCCTTTATGCACGATCTGTGGTTTCCGTTTCGGCGTGAGACGCACATGAACTGGGTAATTTTTTTCAATCTATTCATGATCGTTCAGGGTACCTGCTTCAACACTGCCACTCAGGCCACTTTGATCAATCTAATGATTTACTCCAGCTCTAGATTGAAGCTTTTAGGGCTGAAATTAAGAAAGTTTGATGCTATAGCTAGTCAAAATGGTCGGGAAATCCTGGAGACTGTTCATGATTTAATATTTGAACATCAGGACTTACTTAGGTAAAAAGCTCGACACAAAAAAAAATATAAAGATAACAGTATATATTTGTATAGTTTTGTAGAGTCTTTAAATGTTCGCATTAAATACGTTTTATTGATGGAATTTATTTTGAACGAACTCGGTTTAGCTTCTGGTATTATACAGCTCATAGTGGTAAAATGTGTACAAAGTGTGTTAAAACAATAAATAAATGATTCAATTTTAGATTGACACGACTTCTTACATGGTATCAGTAGTAACCATAATTATTTTGCAACTTTTTCAAATATTTGTTATCGCCTGGACTGCCAACGAAATTACTATTCAGGTATTTCTTTTTAATTAATTTAATAAGAAAAAAATGTTTATTGTATAGGGAGCTAAGATTGCCGACTCAGTAATGGCAAGCAACTGGGTAGAACAGCCAACCAATATCAAAAAATTGTTCCTTATAATGGTGATGAGAGCCCAGCGCCCTTTAGGGCTAACAGCCGGACCTTTTTTCAATATGAACGCAAATACCGCTGTTTCGGTGAATATTGAAGAAAATCACCCAATTTACAGCTCTAAACCATTTTGCTTTGCAGACCGTCAAGGCAGCTTACACCTATTTAACCTTTATGATGAATAACTACAACTAAAACTCAAAATACGCTTAAGTAATGTTATGTCAATAAAAGCAACTGCACTAGCTTTGAGTGTCCTCTCCATTTTGACTAAAATAAGTCTATGCTGGCAACAGTGACGTAATAATTATTGTCGTTCCTTGTTTATTAGTTGTAAACTGAGCGAGACGGAGATTTGACGTCATTAACGTATGTCCATTTACCAATTGTTGTTTGGCGTTTGTTGACAGTTTCTTCGAACTTTTCCCGTTGCAATTTAAACTTAGAGCAGAGCGTTTTTGACGTCACAATGATGTAATTTGACAGGTGGTCATTTGACCAATTTCAAACGACGTAATTTGGGAAAACGATTGGTTTTCCCAAATTACGTCAAAAACGCTCTGATCGCTCCAAGGAGCTTGAAAACGAATGCGGCCACAGTCATGACCTCCATGTTTGGCTTTATTGTACTTTCAGTTTTTTTTTCTATTAAAAGTGCTTATATTTCATTTTATATTGTAGAGGAGGTTTTTGGTTGACTGTTTTAAAATAAGGAGATCAAAATCACTTCCTTGCAAGTACATGGACATGTTTAATGAATTTGAATCTATGCTAAACCGTGGTGTACACTTAAATAGGACCATAAATGAATATCTATTTTGTATCAATCGAAACTATACGCCAGAGGCTAATGAAAATAATACAAATTAACAACATTTTTTACACGAAATTTAAAAAAAAATATCCTCGTGAACGAAAAGACAATTTGAAGAGGAATGCCAAGTTGAACTAAATATTTTCAGAGTTTAGTAACGCCCGAATGGTCTTTGTGGCCTAGACCTAGATCTACGCGGTGACGCACCACGGCTACCGCTAAAACCTGCTGGTCCTCCTCGTCCTTGACCTGTCAAAATCGATGCAATTAACAAATGAAACGCGCATAAACCAGCCAAACTTACCGAACTGGCGCTGTGCAGGATTCCTCTGGTCGGCCCATACGATGGGCGTGGGCCCCGTTCGTGAACCTCTAGCTGGACTCATGCGTACCGATCTCCTAGCTGAAGGACCGCTCCCTCTAGCGAGTTCCCTTTGGGACTCGTTAGGACTCTGTGAGGCTTCCGCTTCTCTGCCTTCCTCCTCGCCTTCTTCGGTTGATGGAGGTTTTTCCCCTTCTGAAGTGACGCCATCGTCACCCTCCAAATCTTCAGCGGAACGCGGATCTTCTGAGGAAGGACCTGCCTGCAGTGGTGGTCCCATCACTTCTTCAGAGCTGCCCTCACCGCGTGTCTCATCGTCTTCGGTGCTTACAGTCACCTGGGGGATTTCTTCTGAAAAAAGAGTTTACGTTGTATCTGTAATAATACTTGAAAAAACCACTTACCATCACTTTGTGTAGTTTGACGATCGCTTTGCTCTTCACTAACGTTCGGTATCGATTCTTGGGGTGATGACTGAAGAGGAGTGGTGGGCACGCTCCGTCCCGTGCCTGTAACAAAGGCGAATTATTAAAAATTTCCCGTGTCCGTCTGGTTCGTCTAAAACGGCCGAAAAAGTGTCTTCGACCGTCCCGGACCAACCATCACCGATCGACCTACTATTATCGTCAATTTGGGGCACCTCGAGGGCGTGCTCGGACGTTTGGTCCCGCCCACCAGAGCCCGAAGAGCCACCAGCTACGTGAGGCTCGTTAAACGTGAACCGCCCCGTCAAACTAGTGGGCACGCGTGGTGAGCTCACGGCCTCTGCGAAACCGTCAGAACGACGAGGCGTGAACAAAGTGGGCGTGGACGGAACGATCCGATCGTCAAACGTCTCGTCCATTGGCTGGTTGCGGTAAGGAAGGGGCGCAACAAGACGGGCCCGGGGCGTGACCGTTGATGGAATACGCGCAAATGAACTGGACGGCCCTGCTGTTGCTACGTTATTTTTTTAAGTTGTGTAATTTTCTTACCCGTCTCTTTTTAACAAGTTAAGCTTATGAAGGTTTATACTAAAATTCTAGAAACTCACCATCAGTGCCACTACTGATCGCCTCCGATTGAGCTTGTCCTTCTGCCTCTTCCTCTACCTCTTGACTCTCGCTCTGATTGGGCACTTCACTCGAGTCCTCAATAACTTCCACCTCGTTTCCGGCCTCCTCTTCATCTTCCTGACAGTCGTTGTCGTCGTAATTGTCCTGCTCCATAGCTTCCATGTCGTACACCTCAGTGTCGTCGGGGTCCTCCTGATCCTCCCCTTCACCCTCGTCCGGACACGCCTCCTCATCGCTCTCCTCCAATATGATCACGTTATCGTCGTCCTGATCACGTTGACTACTAGTTGGCACTTGATACTCCACTTCCAAGGCGCTGTCGCTGATACCGGCCTGCATTCGCGTTCTTTTGCTCTGTTGGGTCGTCTGAGTTTTCTCTTCGGCCTGACAACTGTCAGTATCCGGTTCTCGTTGACGTTTCAACCCGGCCTGCGTCGTCGTCACCGTATTGGAGCTGCTCGAGCTGGTGCCTTGCTCTTGAGTGGGGCCACAACTGGGTGGTTCCACTCTAGGTGACACCACGGCCAGAGTTTGTTGCTGAGGGGCTGCCTGAATCTGTAATGTTTCATTAAAAATACCAACCAATCACATCACGACAATACTAACTTGAATGGAATTGTCATCATCCTCTGAGGACTGAGTGGGAGGTACTGCCGCTTGACGAGGACCCATCATGGCCGAACTGGCCGAACTAGTAGCTGGAACGTACTCTGTATGTGAAGATGTTGGGCTGCTCGACAACGCCTCGATCGATGATGACCCGGTGGTGTGAACTTGTTGCTGAGGCGGTACCATAACCGCACTGGGTGTTTGTGTAGTTGGCAACACTGCTGCCGTCCTTAACTGTTGTGACATGGGCCTGATACTAGCCAGAGGCGGCTCACCACCACTACGCCACGGCTGAATAGGAACTGACTGTGTTTGAGTATTCGTTGAATGTCCTAAAATCGATTAGTTGCTAGAAAAAGTATTAGGACAAAACCAATAACTCACCTGGAATGGGTTTGATATCAGCGGTGGGTCTTTCAGTAGAAGATTTTTCGCTAGAAGCCGAACTGGTGCTTGGTTTGGAACCCTGTTGCTGTCCCAACTTCCTCTCCAACTGACTTATGTTTTGTTTTAAAGCTTCCACTTCAGACACGTGCGTCATTTTTTCCACTTGCAGCTTTTCAATTAGCTCGTCCTTTTCTTGTTGCAGGTTGTTGATTCTTTCTAAAAGTTCGCTGTTATTGCCGCTGCTGGATGATTGTTCTCCCATATTCGATGAAGATTTCTCCTGTCTGGAGAGCTCCTCCCTCAAACTGGTGTTCTGTTCAGTTAAACTGACTATACGGTCTTTGGCGTTTTTGAACAGGGTTTTGAATTTTTCTTCCTTTTCTTGGCTGGCTTGTTTGAGCGTTTCGATCTCTTTTTTCAAGGCTTCAATTTGGTCTTGGCTGCTACTCACTTGCTGGTTTAGCTGGTCCAAGGATTCTTTGTGGGTGTTTTCCAGTTGAATTACTTTTTCTTCGTGTTCGGAGCGTTGCTGTTCTAAAAGTTGCGTGTGTTTTTCGGCAGTTTGGCTCTGCTCGTTCTGTGATTGTTCAGTTTGTTGCCTTAACGAGTCCAAGTCTTTCACCTGGTCTTCGTATTGGGTTTTGTATTTTTTAGCAATTTTCTTCACTTGGGTTAGATTATTTTTTAGTTCACTCACTGAGATATCTTTGGCAGCCACGTCTTCTGTTAGAACTCGATTTTCTTCGGTTAGTTTAACGTTAGCTTGGTTCTGTTGTTCCAAGTTTTGTGTTAGTTGACTGACTTGGGTTTGTAGGTTTTGCACTTGTTGCCTAAGTCTTGCAATTTCTTCAGTTTGGGTGTTGTTCTGACTACGTAGGGATTTGAGTTGTTCTTCCAGTTTAGTTACTGTTTTTTTCAGGTTGGAGTTTTCTTCAGTCAGTTTGGCAGTGTTGCCTCTTTCTACAGTGAGCTGTTTGGCCAAAGTTTCACGTTCAGTTTGTAATTTCTTCCAGTCCTCCGGACTGGTTCTGTTAGTTTTTTCAATGAGTAGATTGGCTCTTTGCCTCCATCTGGTACATTCAGCTCTTAATGAAATATTCTCAGTTTGCATTTGATCAGCTTTAGTCATCAAATCGCGATTTCTTTCCTGTAGAGGCGCCAGCTCTGTCTCCATACTCTCTGCTCTAGCTCTGAGCTCTGTCATTTCCTTCAATACTTGGTCTCGTTCCTGTCTTAGGGTTCTATTACTGTCAGCGATGGCGTTGAAAGTTTCCAGTTTGCGCAACACTTCTGCGTGTTTGGAAGCCGACACGTTGGTAACCTCTGAGATTTGTCTTTGAGCTTCTAACTGCTGCTTACACTCCTCTAGTTGTTTACTCACTGATTCAAACTGTGATTTAAGTCTAAAGTGTTCAGCCTCTATTATGTCAGCCTTGCTCACTGCAATGTCTTTCTCCTGTCTCAAGTATTTAATGATTTTCAGTAGCTGTTCGGAACTGCGTACTTCGTCCTCAGTTAGAGAACGATTGAATGAACTGTCAGCGTTCATGCTAGTGTTTGCAGAATCCGACACCTGGCTTTGTAGTAAAGTTAATTGAGTGTTCAATTGTTGGATCTGATCCAACAACAAACCGTTTTGATCGTCCATGTTTTTGAAACGCTCCTCCAATTTTTCTTTCTCCTCTTCTACTATCTTTTGACGCTCCTCAATGGCTTGGAGGTTTTGATTCAAAGCTTCCACAGCCTGGTCTCTCTCAGATTCTATAACACTGATACGTCCTAACGCTTGGTCGAGCTCAGCCTTTAAATCGGTAAGACTTTGCAAATCGGCTGAATGCAACGCCACTTCGCGTGCATATTTATTCTCCACCGCTTTGAGTTGCTCCTGTAAATTTTTCAGGTCAGTTTGTGCGATTTCCAAATGTTCCCTGGCGGTTTTTAAGTCCAAGCTACGAACGTTCAGTTCTTCTTGCAACTGTTGTGATTTGGTTTTAATGTTTGAGTTGGCAATGTCCTGATCGTCCATTTGAATGGAGAGTTCTCCTTGCAGCTCAGAGCATTTCTCCTGCAGCTCCTTGACTAGTTGTCTCTGTTTTTCGATTTCTTGTTGATAGTTTTGTTCTTTCTCCAAGACTAGTTTAAGTTGTGCCTCGGCGTTTTGTGCCACATTGAAATACTCTTCGCAAGCTTCTTTAGAGGATTTCAGTTTTGTTTTCAACGTGTTTACTTCGGCGTGCGCGTCTGCTAGTTGCTGTTCAAGCTCGCGCACTTTACGGCCCTCTGCACTGGAATCGGGGATTGCAAACACTGAACTTTTCAGTTTTTTAGATAAATCTTCCAGGTGGGTGGTTTTGTTTATCAGTTCCTCTCGGAGTTGCGCTATTTCTTTTCGTAGCTTCTCAGCCTCCTGTTTTTCCTCCTCCATGCGTTCCTGTGCGTGTTTTGTTTGCTTCTCCAAGTGGGTTTGAAGTTCCCTGAAGTGGTTTTGCTCCTCCTCTAGTCTGCGCCGTAGACTCGAGCACTCTAAATGGGCTTCGTCCAGCTTGGCTTCCAATCTCAGTTTGCTTTCAGCTTCGTTGCGTTCTAAAGTGACTTTAATCAGTTCTATGTTGCTTTGTAGTAGGTTTTGCTGGTGTGAGTGCCGTTTAAGCCGTTCCACTTCCTTAACTAAGTGGCGTTCGGCGTCTTTTAAGAGGGCGTTCTCTTTTTGTATGTTTCCTAACATCACCTCAGCTTTGGAGGCTTTAGTTTGGCTTTGGATTGCCTCGTCTTTTAAATAACCTGCGGCCTGTTCGTGTTTAATGATTACTTCGCTGTAGATTTTGTTCTGTTTCTCCAGAGCCATAATTTGTTTTCTGTAAATTTCAATGTTGTTTTGTTGCACTTTGAACTTTTCTTCGTTCAATTCAGTTTGGGAGCTCAGCTTGCAATTCATTTTTGTTAGTTCTTTGCACTCGTTTCGCAGCGATTCGAGTTGTTCCAGTAGGATTTTTTCGTTGTCTTGTCGGTCTTTTTTGTAGGTTTCATGCTCTTCTTTGACTTCCTCCAATAATTTTTTCATTTTAGTTATTTGGTTCTCCAAGTCCTGCACTTTTTCGTCGTAATTTGAGTCTGAATCTGATTTGCCTGATGGTGCTGGTGGTACAGTTTCACCTTCACCACCTAAAAAGCTACGTTCCATAACCACGTCTCCGCCACCTTTAGAGGCTTGAGTGTACAAGTTTTTGTACATATCACGTTGGTTCTTTAATGTGACCATCATTTTGGTTTGTTGCTCCCGTTCGTCCAGTAATTCCGCTTGAGATTCTCGCAATTCCTCGAGTTTGCGCTGTAAGTTGGCTACGGCCGCTGGATCGAACGATTCAATTTCCTCTTGGCGTTCCGTCAGCTCCCGGACTAATGCCAAGAGTTTCTGGTTGGTGGCCTGCAGTTCGGTGATGTCATTAAAAGTCACCAGCCTTTTGGTGATAATGTCTGCGCTGCTGACGCTGTCACTTAAGTCATTATCAGTGGAAACGCTCGACGATCCAACTCTGGAGTGTTCTACCTCTTGGAGGAGATGAACAACCTGTCTGGACAAATCAGACACCTCTTTCTTCAATCTTTGATTTTCTCTAGCCACTTGATTTTCCATTCTGCGGTTTGCCATGTTGGAGTCCCTCAGCTGTTGCAGCTCAGCCAGCAATTGGTCGTTTGATGCTTTCAGTGCTTCATTAGCATCTAAAGTGTCACTGTATTCCTGTCTCAACTGTTTAATCAGTGGCCCTTTTTCCTCGATTTCCCGCACTATACAGGTAATGTAGTTGTTCAGTCTGACGCATTCTTCTTCTTTACCCGCCAGTTGTTCGTTTACGGACACATAACGCCCGTACACTTCCGTGTAAGTCATTCCTGATTTCATCATTTTGGACATTGAAGCAGCAGAAGTCGACAGTCCTTCCAAGTCTTTCGCCGATCCATCACTCTTGCACTGTTCAATGATTTCATTAGCAGTTTCCAGCTCTTTTTTCAACAAAGCAATGCAATCGTTCTTCTTTCCGATTATTTCTTCATGAGCCAGCTCACTCTCTTTGTGTTTAGTCTCCAGTTCACCGTATTGTTCGGTGGCTTGTCGTAGCAGTTCCTGCACGTCACTTAGCGCGTTCTTCAGCTCATCCGCGTACTTTTGACCTTCCTCCTGCATTGCTTTGTACGTGTTAGCCATTTTAGTTTTGGCCTCTATTTCGCATGCGTAACTCTCGCTCACTTTAGCGTGCGTCTCGTTCAAATTGTAAATTTTCTGGGATAGTTCCTCGTTACGTGCCGCCATGTTTTGATTCAGCTCCGTCAGTGACTTGATTTGTTCCTGAGCCACGCCCAGTTCTTGCGTTTTTTCCATTAGCTTGGTTTCGAGTTGGAAACAACGCGACGAGTTGTCACGGCGCATGTTCAACAGTTCATCAGTTCGGTTTTGTAATTCCTCTGTAATTAGCAAATTAACAAAGTTACAACCCACTCACCACAATCACTATCATACAGTCAGACTGTTTCAAACGTGAGCATATTTGTACACAAAATTGTACCTTACTACAAATCTTAGTATATTATTTAGGGTGTTTTAGAGTGCTACTCAGCTGATTAGCCATCATTTCTTGGAAGCTTGTGTTGTTTTGTCTTGTGGTCTCCTGCTTAGGGTCTCAATTTTCAAAACAATATATTATACAATAACAATATCAGTAAATTTAAGAATCAAAGTCAATGAATCCTCTGTCAGAAAAATTGTTTATTGTACTAAGAAAGACCCAAGGATAGAATGCTCTGAGGTCACACCAATCAGAAATCACTGAATCAACTGTTTGAGGTGATTTAGTTTTTAAACCTACTTGAGCCCCTTTACTGCAGTTAAAATAACACTGTTGTCAAAGCATGTGTAACTACACAACTTAGCAAAAAGATAGTAATAAATGCACTCAATCTTTAAAAACAGTTTTTTTGCATACAAAATCACAACTTACCGGTCAGATTGTCAATTTGACTATTCATCAGAGCCCTCTCCTGCTCCAACCGCTTCTCCTTATACTCCAAAGTCAGTCTCATTGATGCCACTTCCTCAGCCTTGGCCAAAGCTTCACACTTGGTGTTCACAGCATCCTGCAATTGTTTAGACAAAGTGTCAATGTCCAGTTGCAGCCTCTCCACCTCAGCGTTTCGCCTCTGGATCATCTTCAGGTGTTCGTCGCGATCGTCCACCGCCAGATTGCGCTGGTGCCGGTACTCTGCCGCATCAGCCTCAAGTTGATTGGCTTGTGACTGTAATTTGACAAGTTCTGCTGACAAATTGGTGACTTGACTTTCCAGCTCTGTGATTGAGGTGGCGGCGGCCTCGAGCCTGGCCTTAAGGGTCTCGTTTTCGCTGGTGAGAGCCTCATTGCATTCTTTTAGATTATTGTGTTCTTTTTCTATGATTAAGTTTATAAAGTGAGGTTATAACAGTGAGAAGTACAACCATACAAACCTAAATTCGTGCTTTTTGTCTCCAGTAGGGCTTGGGAGGTGATTAACTCCTCGAATTTCTCATTAACAAACTTTGAAATCTTCTCGCCGATTTCCGCGGGTACTCGTTGCCATTCTTCTACGGTCACCACGGGGGCAAACGGGCAATTCTCCATGTTGTAGCAAACTAGTAGCACTTTAGATCACTGAACACATTATTACAGAGCCCGAAAACACTTTTACATTGGAGGGAAAGCGTCCTGATAACAACAACCATGAATTTCTTCACTTTTGTGAATACAATAAAGAAAACATGCCGGCAACGCAGGGCAACGTTGTCAAGTCGACCTTTTCCGTCTAAGCCTAGGTTTTATTTATTCAATTTATACGTAAGTTTCAATGAAATTTTATGTTTATCTATCTCTATAAACCCAAAATTTACATGCTAAACTAACCAGTATTATGTTACTAAGTTAAAATTTAATGTAAACTAATTGATTAAGAAAAACAAAATTTAGAGTAAGGTGGAATTAGTTCTCAAACAGGCAACACAGCCCACGTCCATTTTGACGTGCGCAGTTGCACCAACCCCAAATACAATAATTGCAACATTTTAACTACAAGTCTTGCTGTTAAATTACTGAAATTGGCACGTTTAGTTGTTTACTTTGTCCAGTCTTACATATCCAGTAATCCAAACCCCTACAAGGTACAAAAACGAGGAAATTTTTGTGTTGAAAACTATTTCCAAGTTGGCCTAATTGACAAATGACATTAACCTTGCCACTGCAAAATAGCTAACGAGTTTGATTGGTCTGTAGCGCACTCTTGTGTCTTTCTCTTACTACTGCTAGATGACAGACAGAGATACACACTAGTCATGAATTATTATTAAAAACATAACCTTAATAAAATATTCAAATTTCAGAAAAATGGATTTAAAAGACCTGGAAGAGGACAAAGTAATAACAGAAAAAGTGGAAAATTTACGTACTAGTGTACAGAAAATTCACGATGTGCTGGATCAGGCCCTAAACGCGGACACCAGTCAATTTTCCTTGAAAGATCGCGTGGATTTTGATCTGTTCCTCACCTACGCTTTGAACACCCTGTATTGGATGTATTTGAGGACGAAGGGCCAGGACCCCAACAGTCATGACGTGAAAAACCAACTAAATCGCATCAAAGAGTACATGATTAAAGCAAAACAGGTAAATACAATTAGATTAGTAGTTGGAGCTGGACTTATGTTTATGAGATGTTTCAGGCCCATGAACGACAAACTATCAGGCCTAAAGTTGACAAAGGGGCGGCTAAACGTTTTGTAAAACACGGCCTGCAGTATAAAGAGCCGTTTCGTATTGAGAAAGAGGGTCCAACCCCTAATAAAAAAATTAAATTTAGTGATTAATTCAGGTGTGTGTGAATGATGTAAATATATACAATATTTTTTTATCCGTTTATTGCAACAAAATATAGAAAAACATCCCATACAAATTGCACTCACACTGTATAAATTAAAACTTGCACCCTAGAAGTGATGAGTATTGTTTGTATGTACACCGACAGAATATTTATAAAATAAGTGGTCAAATTTTGTACAAAAAGGCACATTACAATTCAAAATTGTGATTTACACTTATTTTAGAGACTATTCTGTAACATACAGGGTGATCATTTAAAACACTGTATAGGTTGACTAAGTTGTTAAGCTGTAATAACTGCATTAAAGACTAAAAATATTATAAAGACCTTCATTTAACTCCTTTGTAAACTTATAACCATAACAACTTTTCCTACTCTAAACTTAAAGTTTGCTTAAACCTTAGTAAGACAATTCAAGACATTGGTTGCAAAGTAATGATTCCTTTTTCAAGCACTAATTAGAGATAAGAAGCAATTTCTGGGTTGTGCATTTAGATTTAAATAAACACAGTTGACTTATTTGATCACCCTGTATCTATACATAAATTATGAAAAAAGAAAAGCACACCTGGCAAACAATTACAACACTGTGTCTTAAACAAAGTCAACAAGCTATCTGGAGGGTTCATCCCCATCTCCAGGTGCCCCCCCAGGACTATAAATAGGCCTGCCCATAAACATGGGGCCGCTTCCGTTTACAATGCTGCCAGCTCGTCGTCGTTGCGTAATAACGACCGGCTTTTCCGCTTTTTTAATATATTTAAATACTCCCTCGCCTGGCAATTTCGGGAGGAGTTTCGGGTGTACGTACCACACTCGGTACGTGAAAAACCAGGTTAAAATTGCCACACAACCACCCACAAACTTTTCAATCATCACGTGATAGTATAACATGGTACAGACCAGCATTACGTCCCATAAAATTTGAAATAACGTGATAACAATGAACAGTCCCCGTATATACGGGGTGTACTTTTCATAGTTGAATTGTAGAGTTTTAAATTCTTCAGGAGTTAAATTGCGCAGTGGATTGGTGGTTTGTTCCGGTTCTTTTATGGTGCGGTTGTGGTCTTCCAGTCTCAAATACTCTTTAATACTGTCCCAGTTTATCATAGAGCGGGTTTCCTCAATCAGTACCAAACTGCCATAAATCAGGATGAATGAGTGGCCAGATGTGTCAAAACCATTCCATATGTGTCCAGCTTTCAGGCATGTCTCCTTAGAACCAAACTGTTTAATTTGACATTTTCCAAATGACGCTTCAACGTAGTTGAATAAATTTGTCCAGAAATACCAGAAAAAGGTTGCAATGACCAGTCGTGGTGCGTGGTGCTGAAGGATCCGCCTAACCTGTCCACAGCAGTAAATGTATGAGGTAAACACCACAAAAGGAACCAAAAGCAACAAATTCCATCCCCAAGCGAATTTAACAAAGTACTTGTTGAACACATTGTCCGATCTGGACAGGTAGATGCGAGGTATAGTGGCCACGTCTGCGATTAACGAAACCAAAAACAAACACCCCAAATAAATGCCAACTTTCAGGTTGGTATCGAAAAACAAGGACTTCTTGCACATGTACAATACCATTAGCGTAAAAATCTCCTTAATTGAGGTCGGTTCACAAGTTGGTTTTGTGCCTTTAAAGTCCACGTTTACGTCACTAGTTGCAGGACGAAAGTTTAGTTTTGTCGCGTGAATTGACTTTCTTTTAGCCGGTTTACTTGCCATTATCTACCTAGTTGTTTGTTCCCGGATTAACTAGCATTGGTGTACTGAAAAAGTGTTATCACCTTAATTTATACAAAAATAAAATCAAATAGGTATAATACCTTAATTAAAACACCTTGGTTTTTTTAGATGTATTTTCGATGTGTATTGCTGTGTCAACACTTTGAATATTCCTTTTTACTAGGGCTTTAGGGGCAAAGGTGAGATAATACATTAGTGCTTTTTGACCTTGTGCTGTCATTTTAATAAAGTTGTCAGATGTCAGTGGTACTTGAAAAGAGTATGTAAAGGGTTGAATTTCTGGGTTTCAACAATATAGTGGGGTAGAACTAGTAAGAAAATACCAAAAAATATATAAAAACTTTATTAACTTTCTACCTAAAAAGGGGGTGACTATGAATCACACACTTAACCTCAATTTTCAAATTTGTCAGTCATAATGACAGTGCGTCAACTTTTATGACAGATGATGTATGTCATTTGTAAGCAACGTTGCCATGTCCTACGCATAATGTTCCAACAAAAAAGAAATCAAATTTTATTTGGATTGTGCAATTTACTTAGTTTTTGGTCTAGCCGCGTACAATTCATCAGCCAAAGTTACAATATCCTGGTATTTTTCGCAATGTTTTAATATATTTTTATTGATGCCTTCTTCTCCTAAATAGGCCCCCATTATGGCCCCAGCCATGCAGGCTATAGTGTCAGTGTCGCCCCCAAGAGTGATAGCATACTGTAGAGTCCGTCTCACAAGGTTTTCAGTCTAATTGGGTTAAATAAAGCTAATTCCTTAAATTTATTTCAATTTGTTTGTTACCTCTATGCCGGGTATTGGGTTTAGAGCACGCAGAAAACAGTAGATGGCTGTTGGTACTGATTCATAGGCGCTAATGCCATTACCTAAAATGTCAATAACATCCTCATCCAAATCGTCAGAGTACTCAGTTTTGAGCAGTACTTGCAGATCTTTGATTTTAGCACAAAATGGTGGTTCCTGGTTGTTTCTGTTAATATAAAGTTCCTAACAGGAAGTTCTGTCAACCTTGGCCGTACTTACAACTCATCATAACTGCTTTCCTCCACTTTCCTGATTTTGCCCAATAAACTAGTGCAAAATGCATCAGCATCCAGAGTTTCTGTAGAATCAGCAGTAAAGGCCTGCTGAATTGCCAAACTTTGCAACACCGCTCCGTTGATCCCTAGTACATTGGCGTGCGTTATTTTTGAAGTTTCAATAACTACATTCACCATGTTGTCATAATCATCATAGAAATACAAAGGAATAGGAGCAATTCTCATGGCACTGCCATTTCCATAGGACCCTCTACCGTCGAACTGTTCTTTAGCAGGTTGGAACACGTCCCGGTACTTGCTCTCTCGCAATTTTTCAAACACAACAACAACATTTTGCCCATAACCTCTATTTGGTTCTTTGAAGTATTCCCCCACAAACAGTTTAGCCAAATGCAGCATATCGGGTTCAGGTTTATCAATTAGGAATTTGGCCATGGATTTCATCATTGCCGTATCATCTGTATACTTTTTGAAGGGTCCTATTCAATACATATATCTCTCAATTGCTGTAGCCCCACACTTAATAAACAGTACGAACCAGTAAAGTCGGCTTCCTCCATTTTATTAAAATAACGTTGTATGATAAGTTTGTCGCCTGCCGTAATGTCGTTACCTTCAAAGGGGCCCCCCAAACAATCACCCATAAGTGACCCTAGCAATGACCCTCTGAATTTACTTAGGATTTTGTCTGTAGACATTTTCGTACTGAAATTCCTAAATCGTACCACCTTATTACACATCATTTTTTTTCTTTTTTGTAAAATAAACTTTAAATTAACTTACCTAACCTAACCTTACTTTTTACCATTTGCCGGCGTTTTATGGCCGTGTCTAACGCCTCCCACCCACTACAAACGGGAGTGTCTAAAGTCCAAAATGGCGTTTAGTGAGGAGAGTAACAAGAAGACGGCTTAAACCAAGTCTTTTTGGTAATATTAGGATAGCTGATAAACCTTATGTTTGTGATAAACTAATTTATGATCCTAAGTAGTTAAAACGAAGTTCCAAGTTACTACTCTACTTACAGGAAACTTTAAATTAGATCTAGCTTCTTCAAGGAGTTGCGGACAGAGGGAGCCACATGCAACAAACCAATATGAAACTTATAAGGGGTAGTCCAATGAAATTCCTCATAATTCAGTTTTGACCGGCCGTGAAAGCCTTCATAGTCTGATTAAAACTTTTATTGTCAGGTTAAGGGGTAACTCAAAGGAAAGAAAACACACAAGCGTACCACAGATAACCCACTTTACTTAGGCTAAGTTAGAAGTAACAAGTTCCCTACCCCCAGATCACCAAGACTGCAAGAATCATGATGGGAGAACCAGGATCAGAAAGTAGTTACTTATCTGATAAACTCACGAAACGCGAAAAATCATGAATATTAATGAATTGGCACTCTTAATGTGTTAACATAACACAGTCTGGCCTTTCAAGTACTCGACCTTAATCATTCGAATCGGGAGTTGAGTTATTAATCTTCTGCTTGGATGTAAAAAATGTCAAGTCACTGTGTGTGTGTAAAGTGTATAAGGTCCGTATTAAACTAATTAGAACGAATTAAATAATTTCCTTAACCAAAAACTGTTCTGCAATTGAATTTGACTATGAAGTGAACGATTCTTGGAATGAATCATTCACATTAACAAACTCATTTTAATCGTTAATATAAAAAAGTTCTAATATCGAGGTACAAATTTGGCTACATACTGTTCCGTGGTCATTAAAATGCCGGGTACTTGTTTACCACTGGGTACCATCCCCTCGCAACCGTTTTCAATTCGAAATCTGCGCAGAACCTCCACGAAACACAGGAACAAGCACACTTTGGCTAAAGCGTCTCCCAGACATCTACGTTTCCCTAGAAATATTTTGTTTATTACACACCATAATTGTTTATTTTTATGGTAGAATTAACTAACCTAGTCCGAATGTTAGTACCCGTTCTTGGTGCATTAAATGGCCGTCAGCGTCCAAGAACCTGTCCGGATTAAACTGGTCCGGATTCTCCCAGTAGTCCACGTCCTGATACACGGCATGTAAATTGATCAGTATTGTAGTGTCCTGAAATCACATTTTTATGTTTTGTGGTACCTTTCAAGTCAAAGCTTACTCTAGGAATGATGTATTCGGCTAAACTAGTGGTTTTCAGTGCCCTCCTAGGACCAATAACCGGCACTACAGGGTAGTACCTTTGGCACTCTAATAAAACTGCTTCGATATAAGGCACCCTACAGAGGAAAGTTACTTTAAAATGGTTCAGTTTACTTGAGTGGGTTGTTACCTTGTTCTGTCACTGTAACGGATTTCTTGGTTTTCATCAAAAGCTTCATTTAGACAGTTAAAAACTTTTTCCTGGACTTCCGGATGGATTATCATTGCCAGGAAAGCGAAATCCAAAGTATTGCTAGTGGTGGCCGATCCTGCTATGAAAATATCCAGGCAAAGCATCACAAGCTGTTCTTCTGCAAATATTAAGTGTTTGAAATGATTGAACTTTTGAATTGAAGCAATTTTTTTACCAGTAAAATTACTGTTTTGGTTTTGTCTAAGTCGCATTTCTCCTAAGAAAGTGTAAATCAAATCGTCTTCACGATCTTCAGTCCAGGTTTTCTGATGTTCCCGAATGGTTTCGAGAATGAAAGCTCCGATCTGCGAGTTGACATTTTGCATTACGTTGTATCCGGTCTTTTCAGGGGCAACGAACCTCAACCAAGGGTAGTTGTTCAACGTTCCCCCCGACATGTCGAACGCGGCCGTACGTTTTTTTAGCAACTGGAGCAGAGTCACAATTTTAGGATCACCTTTTACCGTTGAACCTAAGTAAAATCAATGGTCAACAAATCTGTTTTGTACTCTAGTACCTACCACTAGTCAGTTTCCATAAAATACTCAAAACCATGGGAGCCAACATGGCCGACACGTCAACCACTATAGGATTGGCGCGAATCGTGTCCAGCAACTCCTTAATCTCCTCGTGAACCATCTCCTCCATGGTACACTTGCCATAACCCAACGCCCTAAAATGGGACATTAAAAACGCCCGTTGCTCCCTCCACAACTCCCCGTCAGCGCCCGTTATTCCTTTAAAACGTCAGTCATTTTTCAAGCCAATATAGTGAATGACGTGGTACTAACCTTTCCTGGTACCCATAGTCCGGAGTCTCATAAAAAAGTTATCGGGCCGACCGTGGTATTCTTCGCAAGTCAGTACCTGTTTGATTGTTGAGTAGGAACACACGCAAACCACCCGTTCTCTGCCCAATTGTAGCCCGAGCACGTCGGTTTGGTACTGCCTAGCCATGGCCATGAAGGCAAAATGTTGACCGCCCAATTGGGCGGCTAACTTTCTTAAAGAAGGTCCGTGCCCTATAAAAGGTCTCCATGATGGTCCTGAAACAACAAAAGAAAATTGTTTAATTATCTCTATAATTGTGACTCTATAATTAGTCCGACAATTATTATACAACTCCTTACTGACAAACCGATAGTAAGATAACACTGACCTGGGGGAAACTTAGAATTGTTCCTCGACGAAATCGCCCACAAAAAAACCACGAGGACGCATAAAACAAGCGACACGATTTCGGTCAGCATTACTATAAGGATCTAGATCCGGCCGGCCTGGAGGCTCTACCTGGCATTAGATAATTGAAATATATTAATAAATCGTCCGTGTTAATTTGGAACACAGTGCCGGCCTGTCCCCAAAAACCTGAAATTGTTGACCGTTTAGGCCGTTTGCTGTGTTGTCAAACTGATTTAGTAAAACGTGAATTTTAGGCCTAATAGTTAACAAACCATAATATTTGGGCTTTTAATCTTGTTTTACTTTTAGGATCAAATAAAAATTCAATAAATATGCAAAACACTGTCTAATCAATAAAAAAATCAAACAATAATAACACTAAAAACTAAAATTAAAACGTATAATGTGTTACACCAGAATCGAAAGCGACATGAGCTACAGCGGGGGCGGCAGAATAAGCCACGCCCAACAAAGGAGCACCTGGAGCGGCGTAGGTAAGGGAGGGGGCGGCAGCTACCCTGTAACCGGGGTTGGAGATTCTTACATCAGCTTTCCTCACGCTAGAAAATGGAGTGTCGATGCTCTTCGTGTAGGTGGAGATCTGGCCCAGATTACCCGCCGATCGGTAAATGTTGGCGGATTGTGACGTTATGGTAGGGGCGGCGTACGATACAGGGGCGGAATACCCCACCGTCGGGGTTAGGAAACCTGCGTGGACGGCTACGGCCAAACTCAGACAAACAATAACACACTAGAAGTTTAAAAAAAGTTAATAAAAAAAATACCTGGTGGTGTGAAAAACTTACCCTAAAAGCCATGGTTGTTTTCGATGTACTCGTTGGTAGGGTACTGATGATAACCACTGGTACGGACACCCTTTTTATACCACATCATTGCCCAATTGCAACAAACGGAAAAAATATGGAGTAAGGTCGTCCGCATAATATAATTCGAAAAGGTTATCGGGTGACGTTTTGGGTCTTTTTGGGTCCCGTCATTTTTTTTTCAAACAAAGGTCGCGGTTTGATTAAGGGCCCCCACGTAAACCACTTACCAAACAAGATCGATTTCGACCCTGTTTAGTTACATTAACGAGTACCATTAAGAGTCCCAATACTTTTAAAACAAACGTTTATCACACGGGGACTTTTTCAAACCGTTTTAATGGCGGATTTAACGAGGACACACTGAGTGATATGACTGTGGAAAATTAGATGCAAAATGTCACAGTCAAATGAAAACTAGTCATATGGAGCCCTAACAGTCCTAACCATTAGGAAAAACTAATAAAACACAACTTACCGCTTATTTAGCACAAACTTAAATCGAACATTCGTTTAACCTCAAACGGTCAAACGTCAAATTGAATTAAAAATGACAGTGACGTTTCAATTGACAGTCTAGAAGAGGATAGTGCAATGTTGTCAAAATATGCATTGCTTAACAGTATTATTATATAGGCATTTTTTTAATGGCAGGTTTAGTGCAAATCTCCTGTATTTGTATTTTGCTCAATCAAGTGGCATTATAACAGTACGATTTTAGTTAGATCAACTGACATTTTTCAAAACTGAGTAAAAAAATCACGTGACTGACAGATTAGTTGTGTTGCCAAATCTTTCAGTCTTCCAGTGCTGTCACACGCAATAACATTGTTGCCAACTACTACCTGAAAACTAGTAAACGAATGAGTTTTCTGGAATTTGCTCCCGGATCAACGTATCCAGAAAGCATCGGCGACGTGTTATTGATTCGGTTGGAGAGCCGGCAAGCTCGGAAAGTGCATCCAGTCGGTTTTGGAGGCGAAACAGTCGAGAATCGGTCGGACAGCCGTTCAGAAAATACACAAAACGCGCGTCGCGGCATGCAACTTTTGTTTTTTTCGGTTTTTGCCGGCCGCTCAATTCGTTTTTTTTTTTCTTTTCCGCCCCTAAAACGGAGTGGTAACATCCCCAGCCTCCCTAGACTTGATGATTTAATTCGTCTGGGAAGGTTAAAAATCGATTTTTTTAACGTTTAAACCAGGGAGGGGGTTGCCCTACAGGTTGGTTTTTGTTTTGCTCGAAGGTGCATGACCCTACTAGAATACAGGTGGTCAGTTTGGTTTTTAAGGGTAAAAACTACCTTCTAATCCAGTCAGAGTGAGTGAAAACGCAAATAACCTCAAACTACCCCCTTGAACATCCATATTGTCCTAAATTTGTACCAACAAATACATATAAATAATGCCCATGTTGACAACAATGTTAGTCTGGCATTTTACAGTCGATTGCATCACAAAAATTTGCAGGGGACAAGTGTCACAATCAAAATAAAAATTTTAGATTTAGAGAAGAAATTCAAGATACACTAATTTAGCAATAAATTGTAAAAAATTGCTATGAAAAAATTATTAATTTGGCACATAGTGCAGTGAAAGAGCATTATGCAATGTTGCCACTCATCTTTGTTAATCTGTAAATCTAATAAAAAAGGCAAATAAATCTATTGTTAAGGTGAGTTGCATTTCTATGGGATTTGCTCTCCCAACATTTTTTAGTCGATCAAAACAAATAATTTGTCATAGTTGCAGTTACCACAAATGGTGGTTCTACCCTAAACTGGACTGTGACTCAACCTGTAGAAACCTAAACGCGTGGTGTAATAGAGTATCAAACCACCTAGACGAGCAATCAGACAAAAATTAATTAGATTTTTTTTTTGTATGGAACCGAAACAAACGACAAAAACCGCGAACCTATTTATATTACTTCCCGGCAATAATCTGTGAAATTTTAATTTAAAACCCGCAAAAAACCTAGTTCGTTCACATCGAACGTTATTACAGTCAAAGATCTGCACGACGATGCTTCACTAGGTGCGCGTTTCTTCTTAATAATCGTGGTGTTTTCAGTAGACACTTTTTGGGGTGGTGGTGGTCAACTGGAGGATGACGTCACCCAAACTATTCGGCAGCGACATGCACCACGGTGTCAGGGCGGTTCTGCTCACCGCCAAAGCTTTGGGGGTCGACCTGCAGGTGGTGGACGTGAATGTCTACACCAAAGAGTGCTCCGACGATGAGCTATACATGGTTAGTTCCCTTAACATTCATTTAGAGTTAGCAAATGTGTGGTGAGTTTTTCACACTTTTTTAACATTCTTCTGGATATTTTTACTGTAGGAATTTAACACTTTGGAATTCGCTGCATTTGCCAACAAAATTGTCTCTTCCACTATTTTTAACTTACACGACATTGTAATTAAACACTTTGACAGTGAGTCATTACTGCGTATGTTTCGGAATTTGCGTCACCATCCTCAGACTCAATTCAGGGTTTATTGTTAATCTGTTTCAAACTTTGTACAGCTTTTTGAGGCCATTTTTCTGTCATTAAATCAATTTCACCACTTTACCCATCCTTATTATGTGCTTAATAGCAGTATCGACCGAGGTTTTAAATTGAAAGTTTCTTGTCAGGTCTCGTAGTCAGCCAGTGTGAAATTGAACGCCGGGAAAAAGGGACTGAACGACAAAGATACGAAAATCATTACAATCCCGTTGTTTTTAAACAGTTATAGACTGAAAAAACACATTTTTCCCGTTAATCTTATTAGTTAAGCAAAAATCATTTCAGGCATAATTTAATAACACCCATTTGCATGTAAACTGTTGTATACTTTATATTCATGTTTCGTTTCAATAACACCAGGAAAGGCGCCGTTTACTAATGTAATGTTGGTTGCAGATCAATCCAGACGGTACAATACCCACTTTGACAGATGGTGATTTTATCAGTTGGGACACACACGCCATTTTGAGTCATCTGGTGGACAAGTACGGCGCAAATGACTCGCTGTACCCGAAACAACCCGACCAAAAACACCAAGTGGATGAAAAATTATTTTTTGAGTCTGACTGTTTGTGTCCTAGAGTGGACAGTATTATTGTAAGTTTTGACGAAATGGTGGATGTAAACCATAGCCAGTTTGTATTTCCAGCAGGCTGTCGTGATAGAACACGAAAAAGAAATCCCGACGGAGAAAATAAGTGCCATTACCGAATCCTACAAAATGGTGGATGGGTTCCTCGAGGGCAAACCCTTTTTGACCGGAGACCATTTAACGGTGGCTGATTTGTGTTGCGTGGCAACGGTCAGTACTGCCACCGTAATCACCCCCATATCGACTGAAAAGTACCCGAATTTATCGCACTGGTACCGAACCTGTAAGAATTTGGACTACTACGAGGACGCCAACGGTGTTGGTCTCAACAAATTAGACGCTCTCGTTGAACTGAAATTGGGCAGGCCCAGAACGAAAGAACTATGCGAATAACACGCTTTTCGTACGAGTGAATTATTCATTTTTGTGATATTTTGTACAATTTTTACTCTAGGCTATACTCATCTCTATCTCCCTTACATATAATATATATCTATTTATCATTATATCTCTTTGTCTGTTTGTTAATTTATTGATGCAACTTATATCTATTATTGTATAATAAACGCACAACTGTATTCTGCAATGTCATTTCTTCACTTACTTTATTAACAGTACCACAGAAGTCAAATTTGTTATTTTTTGAGTCATTTGGCAACCACAACTCACAGTTCAACCGGCAACGCCGAACAAAGATTGACAGTTCCCACTGACAGAGACAGACGCCGTAAATCATAAGTTAGCCGATTTGTGTGTGACTTCCACTGAAAATTAAGTGAAAAAGACCGATTTCCTAACAAGAAACCCGTTAAATTTGTTAAACCGATTAAACTACAGCAATTATGGTAAGTATTGCACCGTTTTGTCCTGCCCTAAAACTACAAGCAATTATAAATAAATTGAGGTTAAGTTAACACCACACCTGCACCCCTAAAGTCTCATTTTATCCTTACAGCAACCCCAAATTTTGCTTTTAAAAGAGGGAACCGACTCCTCTCAGGGTAAACCTCAGCTGATTTCTAACATAAACGCCTGCCAATCGATAGTGGACGCGGTTAGGACTACTTTAGGGCCCCGAGGCATGGACAAACTGATCGTTACCCGCAACAGTAAAGCTACGATTTCCAACGATGGGGCCACCATACTGAAACTGTTGGACGTGGTGCATCCGGCCGGTAAAACTTTGGTCGATATAGCTAAGTCACAAGATGCTGAAGTGGGAGATGGAACCACCAGTGTGGTATTGTTAGCTGGGGAATTTCTGAAGCATATTAAACCCTACGTGGAAGAAGGGGTACATCCGCGAATTATTATTCGGGCGGTGCGCAAATGTCTGCAATTGTGTCTTGAAAAAATTAATGAAATTTCCATTAAAATAAACAAATCCAATGCCACTGAATTCAGATCTTTACTAGAAAAATGCGCTTCTACTGCTATGAGCTCCAAACTAATTAGTCAACAGAGGGCTTTCTTCTCGAAAATGGTGGTAGACGCTGTTTTATTGCTTGACGATTTATTACCCCTTAACATGATTGGAATTAAAAAAGTGCCAGGTGGCGGCCTTGAAGACTCTTTATTAGTGGCTGGAGTGGCCTTTAAAAAAACCTTTTCATATGCCGGCTTTGAAATGCAGCCCAAAATTTACAAGAATTGTAAAATTGCACTTTTAAACATTGAGCTGGAACTGAAAGCTGAAAGAGACAATGCTGAAGTGCGTGTTGACAATGTTAAGGAATACCAGAAGATTGTTGATGCAGAATGGAATATTTTGTACAGTAAACTGCAGAAAATCCATGAATCTGGCGCCAATGTTGTCTTGTCAAAACTACCAATTGGAGATGTGGCAACACAGTTCTTTGCTGACAGGTAAGTTTTTTTTTTTTTTTCACTGATACACATTGTAACAATAACCATCATCAGGGATATGTTCTGCGCGGGTCGTGTGGTTGAAGACGATCTGAAACGAACCTTGAAAGGATGTGGAGGAGCCGTAATGACTACCGTTCACGACTTGAATGATTCCGTGTTGGGCAAATGCGATTTGTTCGAGGAACGTCAAATCGGTGGGGACCGTTTCAACTTCTTTAGAGGCTGCCCTAACGCAAAAACTTGCACCCTCATCCTCAGAGGAGGTGCTGAACAGTTCCTGGAGGAGACTGAGAGGTCGTTGCACGACGCCATTATGATTGTGAGAAGAACGATTAAAAATGACGCTGTGGTTGCTGGTAAGTTAAGGAATTTTCAAGTTACCTAGGGATTGTAGAAGAGACGATTTCAGGGGGTGGAGCCATTGAAATGGAACTGTCAAAGATGCTCCGCGACTATTCAAGGACAATTGCCGGCAAGGAACAGTTGCTGATCAGCGCAATCGCAAAAGCTTTGGAAATTATTCCAAGACAATTGTGTGACAATGCTGGATTTGATGCCACCAATATTTTGAACAAATTGCGTCAAAAACATGCGCAAGGGCACTGCTGGTATGGTGTCGATATCAACAAGGAGGATATCAGCGACAATTTGGAAACGTGCGTCTGGGAACCGGCCGTGATTAAAATTAATGCCCTCACTGCCGCCACTGAGGCTGCCTGTTTAATTTTGTCAGTTGACGAAACTATTAAAAATGAAAAATCAGCTGCTCAGCCTCAGATGGGCAGAGGAATGGGACGTCCCATGTAATTTTGTTCTTTAATCTCATTAATGCATTTGTAAGATTGGCCTTACTCTAACTTTTTTTGTAACATGTAGCTTGTTAAAAAATAAACACTTTAGGTGTGTTTTTGACTCTTTTTCATTTAAAACCTTAATAAAATTGTATCAGTATTTATTGAAATCCAAAAAGGACAATACTTTATGAATTTTTGAGTTACTATCAAAAATACTTTTCAGCATCACAATTTGTACAAAACTGACAAAGACCATAGTTGACAGAATCAACATTGAATACCTATTAACTTTAAAGTACATTTCTTCAGCAATATTTCTATCTTTGGATTCAGTAACTTTAATCAAATCTTGTAAAGATCTGGCCTTGTTGAGGTTGTTGCGCACCATATCCATCACACTTTGAAATCCCTCAATTTGCTGTATATCTTTTTGAGTATCATCGAAACTAACGTCAGTGTCCCAACGGTCGTCCTCATCATTAGTCACAGCCAGTTCAAAGTAAACAGTTTTGGTATTGAAAGCACTGAACGTGTTATCAAAACAAAATTTGTAGTCTCCCTTTGCTGATATGTGAATTTCGTGATTTTTCTCCGATTTCTTGAAGTCGGCCACCAGAATGCGCCCCCTCGGATCCGCCATACTGAATGATATGTCCAAGTCCCCATGGCCCCCATCAATTACTTGATAATCAATCTCCAGCTCGTCGTTTACCTCCAACGTTTGGTAAAAACAGTCTTCCTTAAGGGGTTCCACGTTAATTGTGATGCTGTTGTCCCAAGTTAGAGCCCCCGGTAGGGCTACACTTGATAATATTATTAAAAAAGTAAAAATCATTTTTTATAGGTTAACTTAAAGCAAGGTTATGGCACATGAATGTTGTGGGTAAGTTTCTAGACTTAAAATCACATTTTAGAAGCTGATAATTGTAAGAAAAGTATTTAAGGGGGGCCCCTAAATTTAACTCATCACTGACACTATTTTTATAAATAAGGTGTTGCCTAATTTAAACAAATAAAAAAAAACTGGTTGCAGAAACAGTACACTGGTTGTCTCTGCTGGTTCTGGCACTGGCAACCTGGCTAAAACATTTATCACGTGACCAAGCACTTTAAGAAGTACGATACATCACATGACTTTGACACATGTCCGCACAGTTTTCGACAGTTGCCAATGTTGACATGCTGGTAATGCAAATGGCCGCCAGCTGCATTGTTTGTCAAGCATCTAATCAAGAACAGTTTCTTTTTTAAATTATTATTCAAAACTTGTGTGATTTAGTTAACTCCACTATCAAACAGTCGTTTCGTACCTTATCCTAAACGTGACTGTATATAAGATCAGAGCTTGTCAAGTTGTAACAGTCTAAAACCATGTCCAAACGTAGGATAGAAGTAGGTGACCCAGCCTCAAAGAAACAGCGGTAAGTGTTTTTATCGACTTTACGGGTAGGGGTTAGCAAAATACATGTTTGTTTACGTGCACGTGCCCTTGGCACAACACATAGTTGGTCCACTCCCATTAAAATTTTTGAGGTTAACCCATTTTGTTTTACCTTGTCCCTTGGCCCCTCAGTTGTTTAGTGTAAAGTTAAATGGTCATTATTGCCGCAATTTATTGTTATTACTTGAAACTATAACATAAATAAAGTTTTAACCCTAGTGACTAACAACCCTTTACTTTGATCTAGTGTAGGTATACTAATAGTAAGTCCACATGTGCATCATTTGTATAAATCATAGTGTCACAAACCGGGTATAGCTCCAGTGCCCAACAAGGATCACATTATTGAAGAGCTTTTAATATTAACAACCACTTATCATCCTAATGTGATCATTTGTTTGAGTTAAAACACTATTAACAGCCATAATTAGATTGTATTGTATTGTCTGTATTGATTTAATAAAGATATCAATAATGTTTCCTCTGGTAATCAAAATGGCAATTCCTAGGGATGAAAAATCATTGCCATTACCTACTGGCATAATACCAAAGGTAAACTTGGGACAGTCAGTGAACCCATACGGTCGGCCATGTCAGTGGCTCAGAGAGTCTCTGAAGAAATGGATGTTGGTTTAGGACAGGAAGTCGGTTACAGTATCCGTTTTGAGGATTGTTCCTCAGCAAAAACGATTTTAAAGTAAATGTTGGGTTAGGAACAGGTACAGAGGGCGGTGGTACTACGTAAATTAAGTTCGGAAAAAGGAAAAACAATAGGAAAAGTGTATTTTTAAAGAATCAAATTAATAATTATTAACTAGCAAAACTAGAATCTCCATGGGTTTAAAGTTCGGAATCGGCCTAGCTTTGGTTTCGGCTAATTTACGAAGTCTTGCAATTTCTTCCTTTTCAGCTGCTTTTTTCAATTCCTCTCGGTGCAATTCTAGATTTCGCATAGTTTCCATCTTCTGTCGCTGTCTTTCCAAGCGTCTGCGTTCGCTTGGAAAGACTGGCTTAGGTTGGCTTTCATTTCAACCTAAGCCAGTCTTTCCAGTCTTGTCAGTTACTCTGTGCTTTTTATTATTATGATCTATTTACTTATTTTACTCAAATGTATTGTACAGATTAAATAACTCATTGTTTACTCACTTGTGCAATTAAAATATTTTCCAAGCAAGGAACCTATAGAATTATCTTATTTTCAATTATCTGGCTTGTACCTTATTACATACTGATACTTTTAAGATCTAAATATGTTAAACAACTTTGACATGTAAACCGTAAGTTGAATTTCTGTGATTGTTATGCATTAAAATATTATACAGGTAGGTACTTTATGTGTTCAAAATTCGCATCTGTGATAATACATGTATTAAGTAAATAAAATTCTACTTATATTGTAATGAAAAATAATGGGTTGTATAAAAAGTTTATCTGTAGTTGTTGAGTTTTATTGATAGTTTGAACCCTCCTTTAGAAAACATATTACAACTGTGCTATCTGAGTAAAACAGATAAGGTAGTCCACAGGAACGAAATATCTCTTAACGTGGAAACTGTACACAGTGGAGAACATCATAATATTCGATCCCAGATAGCAAACTATGACCACTAGAAGACGTTATTTGATTATCAATGGATAGTTTCGTTACCATAACATTTAGTGGTAACATTCTTTCACGTTGTCTATAACTATATAAGAGCTGCAGTAAACATTTCTTTAAGAAAGAACGTTCCTACGTCTTATAATGCTATATAGCCCTGTAACGGAAAATGTAACCGTTACATTTGCCGTGTGTGCTCGTTATTCGTAACTGATCGATGTTTTATTACGGACTAATTTACGTCACTATTGCTGTGACGTTCGGCCGTTAAATTAACGTTAATAGCGGCAAAAGTCACGCCATTTGGACGTCTTTTAAAAAAGTTTGCTAACTGTGAAATTTTTAACATTTATTATCACCTTTAATGGACGTAGATTCTGACTTAAAACAAAAAGTCAATTCTGTTCGAAAAACATCTATAATTCAAGTAAAGCCCAAATAATTTGGGCAGAATGTACAACTACACACACACTCTCATGTTTATCCATTTCTATTCTGATAAAAAAAATCAAAATATTGTAAATCTCTGTTGCTAAACACACTATTCTAGAAATGGTAGTAATAGTACATATACATAGAACAATTTACTGATATAAATACATTTACACTTATAATACAATTAATAATTATACCTGGACATTATAGGTATATGTCATGTCTTTATTCTCATAAATATATCACAGATTTTTATCATTAAAATAAGTAGATCAAATACATATAAACATTCAATAAAGTAAATTGAACAAGTCTTTACATTGGTAGAACCCCTTGATTCATATTATAAAGGGTAAACTAACTACACTATTTACTAAATATCAATTCTTGGTCTGTACTGCAGTGTTAAAGGGGGGTTTAAAAACCTCCATCTAGTTACATAAACAAACTTTAAGGTATGATCTTTCCCCAATAACTCTTCATTGCACAAAATATCAATATCACGATATCTTTCCATCCCATTCAAAACTTTCATTGCAATAAATTTCTTTAAATGTACCTAATCTGGTAGCCTGTGCAGAACACCTAATAAACCTTCTTCTAAGTGTTCTAAGACTGGAACTAATGCACTCTAAGCAAACATTGATTTGTTCATCTTGTCTGTGGTAGTCTGATTCTGCGTGGGGGTCGGGTTCATGTTCTCCATTATAATCCCCTGAAGCTGGTGGCACATCTTTAGGATTTGGTAACCCTCTCACTTTGTAAAATTTCCTTTCAGTTTCTAATTCATCTGCATTAAAATTATAATTAAGCATTAAATAACACAAGTATTTTGACAACAACTTACTTTTTTGCTAATCTGGTACTAGCTTGTAAACTATATCCTGCATTGTTCGGTCAAAGCTAATGTATTGCAGTGGATGGGATTGATGTATAACTATTTGGCATGATGGACAATTATTATTTTCTTCAAGATGCTTTACTAAACAACTCTTGCAAACTAAAAATATCGTTACATAAAGTAAATTAGGACTAACCCTGTCATGGAACTTACATGTATGCAAACATTCTGTTACAGTGGTAGCATCAATTAAATAGCCTCTGCATATCCTACATGTTATATAGTTATTAAGTATTCGCAATTTTATTTTCTTTTCCATTGTCATAATTGTGCGACACGCATTATTTTCGTAAAGTCATTCATTTATATCAAAGAAAACAAATGTAAGAGATAAGAATAATCAACCTTTTTGTCCTTTTCTCTTACATAACCCTACTTTTGAGAAATTTGTGGTTTGCTGTCACTGCTGTCAGCTTCTCGATGCTCACAGCTGTCAGCTGGTAGGGGGCCATTGTTGCCAAATGTGTACTACCTAAATTAAGTTCGGAAACAGGAAAAACAATAGGAAAAGTGTATTTTTAAAGAATCAAATTAATAATTATTAACTAGCAAAACTAGAAAGAATCTCCGTTATATTTTCATTGCGACATTAATTCAAATATTGTTATGAGGACTTTGTGCATAACTGCATAAACAAGGCACTTTCTGCAGAGACAATTTTCTAGCATTTTTTTTGTTGTAAAACTTTTAAAATATACTATTCCGGTTGAAAGTTAAAACACTTTAAAGCTGTATAAAGCTTCAACAGATTTGTTCTTTCTATTGTCATAAATGTCAAAAGCAGCCGAATGCTCTGCCCATATGAAATTGGTTTATAAAATCAACAAAAGATAGCTTTTACAACGGTTTTTATTTTATCCGGTATTAATAATAAACTTTAATAATAATGAATCAAGAAAAAAATATACACTTAAACATGACAGTGGTCTACACAAACTAATTAACTAATTGTTAGATGGAAAGTTTTCCTTGTTTATTTTTCGGAAATTGGGAGACTTCGGCTCAGTAAGCTTCTTATCGGAGGAATGAATCTCCATGGGTTTAAAGTTCGGAATCGGCCTAGCTTTGGTTTCGGCTAATTTACGAAGTCTTGCAATTTCTTCCTTTTCAGCTGCTTTTTTGAATTCCTCTCGGTGCAACTCTAGATTTCGCATAGTTTCCATCTTCTGTCGCTGTTGCTCTTCAAACGCCAGTCTTTCCAAGCGTCTGCGTTCGCTTGCTGCCGAAGTGCGTTTGCTGCCTGATTTGTATATGGATTTTGGAATAGGATTGGCGTGAAACTCTCTAGCGCGCCTTTCTTCTTCCAAGATCTGTAAAATAAGTTTTGACTTATTTTCAAATCTGACAACTAATAATTTGCAGTGTCAGTTACTCTGTGCTTTTTATTATTATGATCTATTTAAAAACTAGGAGAATCGAATGAAGAAGCCTGACATACACTAGCAAAAGTTACCAAAAAACTTCCCACAGTATATATGGTTTTTGCATCCGGGTCTTCATTTAATATATGTTTGTACACATTCACTATAAATTGCTTTTCTTCAGGATACAAATGGTCTAATTCCAGTTGCCTTTGCGTTTAGTGGGGAATTATTCACATCGAGGCACTGGTTCTTTTCGTAGTTGACCACATTATGCAGAATGGATATTCAAGTGTTTTTTTTTGTGATATCAATACACTGTCAGACGAGTTTAAACAGACTCAAAAACAACTTTAAACGACTCTGATGTAACAAGAAACTTTGAGATGCTAAGAATCAGATTGACGGTGATTAACCTGAAAATTCAAATGGTGGCCGAGCCGGTGTTTCTTGACAACCTGTTTACACATTTGTCCACTATTGCCAACCTAATTCGTAATCACTCCTCCTAGTTTTTAGATAGACTAGTTATAGTTACTATGCACTGCAGTCTTACATTACCTTTTGAATTAATTTTTCGCGCTTTTCTGTTACAAGTTTATCGCGGTCGGCAAAACTGAAGGGTTCCGGTTTCGTCACGCGCGGTCTGTAATTCTTCATAAAGGTGGGAGTGATTGGTTTTGTTGTTGACCGAGTGGCTGTCACTGCTGCTGTCTTTTGCGGACTTGGCTTCACTATCGGAGTGGAGTGGAACAAGTACTTTTTTGGAGAGGGTGCAGTCTGTAAACGGTGCAGTTAAGAAATAAATTCTAATTAACATTTAATGAATCATTTTGACTTTAACTCGATTTTCGTGAAATTGGAAGGCAGTACATACCTGTTTAGGGGGTGTTTCCGTCAATTTGAAAGGAACCGGAACTGTCGACGGTTTTTTCTCTACAGGAACCAAAGCGTTAACAGGACCTTGTAAAATTTTCTTGTTGACTGGATTTGCTTTGATTTTACACCTGAAAATTGCAACAATAGTACTCATGCCAGCAGTTGCACCAAATAGGTTAACCCACACACTCAGGTGATTTAATTATTGCAAGCAACAAGATTTAATAAAGCAAATTTCTTATGATGAACTACATGCAAAGCAAACGAGCATTTCTACCTAGCAAGAATAATGAAAACGCAAGCAGTTTTCAGGCAAATACAACATACTTCTGTAAGTTATGAAACTCGTTTAGTTCCCGTTCCTCATGAGATAAAAATCTTTTGTTGATCTGGACGCGCTCGTAATTTAGTGGTCAGCCCTGGACTTTCCGGTATGGTCCTGAAATTCAATGATAAAAAATGTTTGCAGGGTCGTAGCGCAATATTATACAAACTAAAACCTGTTAATAATGTAATAGTCTGTTTTTATATAAGGATAATCTATGAAATATCAATTTCACAATAAACACAAAGTACAGCTGCTTTCCAATTAAGCCTGACAAATGGAGTCTTGATTTATTCATGAAAAGAACCAGGTGACAGTTGTTAGTTTTGGGACATTTTATAAACTCTTGCTATACAATAATTATAAAATTTTAATAAAACCTAAATTTTAATTTTCTGATTGTTCTGTGTTTGAATAGTTTTACAATTATGAATTGACAATACAGGGGTATGCTTGGACCTTATAATTAGTCCAAGCACAATCCAAACACTTTCAAAATATTCATTAGCCACAATTTACCCTTCTACTCAGTAATTCACTCAAAAATCAAATTCATTGTGTAGTGTATTTTCAAAAAAATATTTAGTTTTGAAATACCAAATTACAGAATAGAATTGTTTAAAACACCATGTTAAAGTAACAAGACAATATATGGAACACCCTATACATATCCAAGACCAGTAAATCCCAAACCAACAAAAAAAAAATATTTTAAACTTTAGCATAATAATCTTCAGGAAATGTCAAACTAAACAACCAAACATCTGAAAACAGCTTATAGGCAATTTTAAAATAAGAATAATTTACAAACTTTGCAGAGGAGAAACAAAAACATTGATTGATTAACCTGTATACACATAATTAGTCCAGACTTAAAATAGGAAAACTTGAACCATGAACAAAACATAAAACTAATTATTTATTTTTTATAAAGTCATCAATAAAGTAAATAAAATATATATAAGAGTAATAATAATTGAAAAATTACTTACTTTTGTAAAGCTGGCTTTGTATGCACTGGTGCCTTAACCCTGAAACGTTCTGGAGTGTGATTCTGAAACATACTAATATTACTAATTTGCTCTGCCATAGACACAAATTTATTTTGGTTCAGCTTTTTTAAGTTATCATAGGACTGCTTGGGTTGGGGTCTTTTATTCAATTGGTCCTGGATAACAAAAAGAAATTAATAAGATACATTCAGTAAAAAAATATTAATACAGGTAGACGGTGAGTGAAAAAAAAGCCCAGTCATTTCTACCCTAATTAGGAACTTACCATACTCCCTTTACATGTTGATTTGCTTCTGGCTTTTGAAAGTCCACCAGTACTCTCATTTTCCCTATCAAAGCACAAGTTAATTTATTTGAAGTTATGCAAGAAACTAAAAGTACTACTTAATAACTTTGCAAGTTGGTTCTTGAAGCAGTCGACCCTTTTGTTCACTGAACATAACCAAATTGCCATTGCTCATAGACCTTCTCATCTTTGTTGAGTTCCCAACTTCAGGTAGAGGTTGCTCTAATAAATTTAACATTAAAATTACAATTACATCACAAAAAATTACAAAAATCACTAGCTCCTACCATTTTTACTGTCAGATGGGGAGAAAAACATAGTATTGGAAGACTGCAATATAGCTGTATCATCAGTTTCGGATCTTTCTATAGAGCAGCAGGTCTCTAATACACAAGCATACCGAAATTCATCAGAATTTGCATTAAAACCAGTTTAAAAAGTCACTTACGAAAGAAACCTTCATCTGCTGAAGTAGAATCGTTCAAATCTTCATCAGCGTTGGTTAAATCCACAAAATGGGGCGCGTCTAAAACAAAGTGCTCATCCATGGCAAAACTCATCAAACTCCAACAAAATTTTATTCAACAGACAAATACGATTGAAATAAAACTAGTTGAAAAATTTAAGAAAAAAACTATAGGGAATGCCAGTATTTTAAAGACACTATTTTTATAAATAAGGTGTTGCCTAATTTAAACAAATAAAAAAAAACTGGTTGCAGAAACAGTACACTGGTTGTCTCTGCTGGTTCTGGCACTGGCAACCTGGCTAAAACATTTATCACGTGACCAAGCACTTTAAGAAGTACGATACATCACATGACTTTGACACATGTCCGCACAGTTTTCGACAGTTGCCAATGTTGACATGCTGGTAATGCAAATGGCCGCCAGCTGCATTGTTTGTCAGGCATCTAATCAAGAACAGTTTCTTTTTTAAATTATTATTATTCAAAACTTGTGTGATTTAGTTAACTCCACTATCAAACAGTCGTTCCGTACCTTATCCTAAACGTGACTGTATATAAGATCAGAGCTTGTCAAGTTATAACAGTCTAAAACCATGTCCAAACGTAGGATAGAAGTAGGTGACCCAGCCTCAAAGAAAAAGCGGTAAGTGTTTTTATCAACTTTACGGGTAGGGGTTAGCAAAATACATGTTTGTTTACGTGCACGTGCCCTTGGCACACCACATAGTTGGTCCACCCCCTTTAAAAATTTTGTTTTACCTTGCTGTGTGATTGTTGTGTGTCCCTTGGCCCCTCAGTAGTTTAGTGTAAAGTTAAATGGTCATTATTGCCGCAATTTATTGTTATTACTTGAAACTATAACATAAATAAAGTTTTAACCCTAGTGACTAACAACCCTTTACTTTGATCTAGTGTAGGTATACTAATAGTAAGTCCACATGTGCATCATTTGTATAAATCATAGTGTCACAAACCGGGTATAGCTCCAGTGCCCAACAAGGATCACATTATTGAAGAGCTTTTAATATTAACAACCACTTATCATCCTAATGTGATCATTTGTTTGGGTTAAAACACTATTAACAGCCATAATTAGATTGTATTGTATTGTCTGTATTGATTTAATAAAGATATCAATAATGTTTCCTCTGGTAATCAAAATGGCAATTCCTAGGGATGAAAAATCATTGCCATTACCTACTGGCATAATACCAAAGGTAAACTTGGGACAGTCAGTGAACCCATACACAGGATTGCCCTACACGCAACGCTACCATGAACTGTTCAGAAAACGAATCGGTCTGCCCGTATTCGAGTATCGTGACGATTTTATGCGATTACTGGCCGAACATCAATGTATAGTGTTGGTGGGCGAAACCGGATCAGGAAAAACTACCCAAATCCCGCAATGGTGTGTCGAGTATTCCCGATCAATGGGCAAAAAGGCCGTTTGTTGTACACAACCGAGAAGGGTGGCGGCCATGTCAGTAGCTCAGAGAGTGTCTGAAGAAATGGATGTTGGTTTAGGACAGGAAGTCGGTTACAGTATCCGTTTTGAGGATTGTTCCTCAGCAAAAACGATTTTAAAGTAAATGTTGGGTTAGGAAGTTTGGCCTTGAGTTTAAATATTTTTTTTTTACGGTAGATACATGACGGATGGTATGTTGTTGCGTGAGGGTATGAGTGATCCAATGCTGGAAGCGTATCAGTGTATACTGTTGGATGAAGCTCACGAACGGACATTGGCCACGGACATTTTGATGGGAGTTTTAAAGGAAGTGATCAAACAACGCAGCGATTTAAAGTTGGTCATTATGTCGGCTACTTTGGACGCCGGCAAATTCCAACAATACTTCGATAACGCCCCTTTGATGAACGTACCAGGACGTACACACCCTGTAGAAATCTTTTACACTCCAGAACCAGAACGGGACTACTTGGAGGCGGCCATACGTACAGTCATCCAGATTCACATGTGTGAAGAAATCGCTGGTCAGATTCACTTAGATATTTATTTAATTATCACTCAATGATAAAATTAATTCCAGGTGATGTACTGCTGTTCCTAACTGGCCAAGAAGAAATCGAAGTAGCCTGCAAACGCATAAAACGAGAAATCGATAATTTAGGCCCTGAAGTGGGGGAACTGAAATGCATCCCCCTGTACTCCACCTTGCCCCCCAACCTTCAGCAGCGCATCTTTGAGGACCCCCCACCGAATAAAGCAAACGGAGCAATTGGCCGTAAAGTGGTGGTATCAACCAACATTGCCGAAACGTCACTAACCATAGACGGCGTGGTGTTTGTGATTGATCCGGGATTTGCCAAACAGAAAGTGTACAATCCACGAATCAGAGTCGAGTCTTTACTTGTGTCACCCATTAGTAAAGCGTCTGCCCAACAGAGGGCCGGACGTGCCGGCCGAACGAAACCCGGCAAATGTTTCAGACTTTATACGGAGAAAGCGTTCAAAAATGAGATGCAGGATAACACTTATCCTGAAATTTTAAGGTAGGTGACACTGTGGTGACAATGAACAAAAATCACGAGTGTTTGTCTTTAGGTCAAATTTGGGTTCTGTGGTTCTCCAACTCAAAAAACTGGGTATTGACGATCTGGTGCACTTCGATTTTATGGACCCGCCAGCGCCCGAAACCTTGATGAGAGCCCTGGAGCTTCTGAATTACTTGGCCGCCCTTGACGACGACGGCAATCTCACCGATTTGGGGGCCGTAATGGCGGAATTCCCCTTGGACCCCCAACTAGCCAAAATGCTGATAGCCAGCTGCAATCACAATTGTTCGAACGAGATTTTATCGATAACGGCGATGTTATCAGGTATTTATGATCGACCTAAGTAAACCTGTTAAGTTCTACAGAAAGAAAAAATTAAAAAAAAAAATTGGGATTTAATTCAACTGGGGTGGGGGGAATGGTGGAAGAACCAATTGCGCGTGAGCGTCAAAATTGGTTCTGACTAAGGGTAGCTCTGTAGGATTGATTTGAGTTCGAGCACAACTATATCGGTTGGATACGGGCACGCGCCCCGCTCCAATTATTTAGTCCCGCAGTGTTTCGTCAGACCGAATGAGGCGAAAAAGGCAGCCGACGACGCCAAAATGAGATTTGCGCACATCGACGGCGACCATCTGACTCTGCTCAACGTGTATCACGCTTTCAAACAGAGTAAGTGGCCACCGACACATTATACTTGCCGACATTAACCATCAAATTAGGTATGGAAGATCCACAATGGTGCTACGACAACTTCGTCAATTATCGTTCGCTAAAATCGGCCGATAACGTGAGACAACAACTGTCCCGAATTATGGACCGATTCAATCTGAAACGCACCTCGACCGATTTCACCAGCAAAGATTACTACATAAACATAAGAAAGGCGCTGGTAAATGGGTTTTTCATGCAGGTTGGTGAAAACTGTCCAAAATTACGCCAATATTATACACTGGACTTTTTAGGTGGCCCATTTAGAACGAACTGGACACTATTTGACCATCAAGGACAACCAAATCGTTCAGTTACATCCGTCTACTTGTCTGGACCACAAACCCGAATGGGTGATTTACAACGAGTTCGTATTGACCACGAAAAATTATATTCGAACGGTCACCGACATAAAACGTGAGTAACTCCCCATGTTTACTCAAGATTGTTAATACAGTATTTTTTTTAGCTGATTGGTTACTGAAAATCGCTCCTCAATATTACGACCTCAACAATTTCCCTCAATGCGAGGCGAAAAGGCAATTGGAAATCTTGCAAAACCGGATGGAGTCCAGGCAATATCAACAAGGATTCTAATTATTATCCTTGAATTTTTTACTGTGAGTTTACTGCACCGTATCTTAGTTTGGTGCCTACAAGTTAACATTAATTCCAGTTTAATACCGTTTTATTTTGGGAGTTATAAACGTTCAATATATGTGGTGTTTCTATTAAAAAATGTGTCTTTCTTCTAAACATGTATTTCCCCTTAACCGTGAAACTATACTGATATTTGTACAAGATTTTTAAGGAGTAAACTTTTTACTCAAAACTTCCTTGACCTGTCCCAGCCCTTCAGCGTTGACTTTCTCAAAATAGGGCAAAGCCCGGATTTTTCCGTACCACTTCAGGATTTTCGAGTGTTTTCCCGGATTTAAGGGCAGGTAGTGCCCAGACGAGGATAATGTGGCCGCAATGCTGAAATCCGCAATAGTTAATTGCTGTCCGGCTACGTAGTCACGATTTTTCAGTATTATTTCCAGCAAATCGTAGGCTTGTTCCAGATTGGCTACCAATTGAGAATCGAGGGCCGTTAAGGGGTGGGGAGAGGTTACTATTGACTTCTACAATACACCAAATCAACCCTATAAGTCCGGCAATTTCGTTATATCTTACAATCAAAGCGTCATGTCCGGCAAACAAGTACCCAGTATCAAAATGGTTCATGGCGTCTATCAAAGCTCTTTTTTTCGGGTCTTTAGGGTTAAGTGCGTCATCAGACCCGTACTGGTCCACTAAATAAGCATTGATCGCGTGACTATCCCATACAGTCAAACTACCATCTTGGAGAACCGGGACTTTCCCTAAAGGGTTAATCTGTGCCAGTCCCCAGAGACTTATTAAACATTCTTCTTTAAAGTGTTGGAATAAAACTTACGGAAATAAACTGAGGGGTTTGGTGACCACCGGTAAACAAATCCACGGGTACCAGCTCGACGTCCGTGGACAATTCGAGAGCTTCCACCGTCATTAAGACGGCCCTAACGCAAGGGCTGATTTTAGCACCGTACAATTTTAATGATGGCATTTTACTTACTGAGTTAGTATTTCAGTTGTTTTTTCCGTATATATATACACTAATTTAGAATTGTCACGGTCACTGGGATGAATACATTACAGATAAATTCAGTTTAAAATTGATAAAATGTTAATTTTAAAACAGGTCTAGAATGGTAATGTTCTAATTAGGGTTTTATAAGGGGTTTGATGTAAGTAAATCTGTCAGAGGTGTTCTTTTCACTTATTTTAATAGCACCAAAAAGACTGGCTGATATCAGTGTGGCACACCTCTGTTCCTTCACTATGGCGTCATTTGACAGTTATTACAATTACGGTTCTGACAAATTCCATCATAATGACGTCACAAAACGCACTGCTCGTTTCATAGAGCGTCAAACCGGCCCTTATACGCATACAATCTCGTTAAACTGATCAAAACTTATCTATTTAACTATAAATTCATGTAACTTACAGTTTGACTCTTACGGCAAAAGTTAGTTTGGTTTTTCGTTAACCATGAAACGGTTACAATAAGTAATTGGATGAAATCTCTTGATGTTGACCGAACGTTTAGTGCTGCAGCGTTAAGTTCCAAGAATAAAAAACACTTTACTAACCGAGTTAAATCACTCAGAAACTCAAAATACGACAGGGAAAACAATTAAACTTCTAAAACACCCGAAACTTCAAAAACAAGATGGCGATTTGTCACTTTGACAGTTGGATTAAAGTGGCGTGAAGTTAGCTGGACTCTTCAACTTATCAATTAAATGGGACAAAGCACCGCCCTCTGTACAAGAAAGCCAAGAAGGTGCATGCCAAAAATTCCAATATGGCCGAAATATGGGATTGACAGTTTGCATTTGTTTGTATTGTGGAAATTGAGTTTTTGGATGATTAAATTAATTTTTAAGGTTTAAAGTCAAGACTTGGGATTACTTGCCAAAGTAATTGTTGTTTATATGTTTATTGTTCTAGTGAAAGTGTAGTTTGTGTTCATTTTATTATGTTATCACTATTGTTATTGTTCCTTCATTGTTCTATAATTTGTGGTTGGTTTTTTAACTTAAATTCTATTGCCTCTACAATATGCCGTCCACTGGTTGTTTGCCAAATTTCTAAAAGCAATTTGATGAAAGGCCCAAAAGTGTCAGTCTTTTACTTTCCAAAAGACCCTGCTCGAACCCAACAGTGGTTGAAAGCTTTGAACTGGAATGATTTTACTCCAACACAATACTCAGTGGTAAGTACAATATGCTTTCTCATTCAGTAAACTTATTGCCTCTTACAATACATTGGTATGTGACTTATGTGAGTTACATTTTGAGGCCGCCTGCATTTTGAGAGCAACAAAGGTTTACTCTGAAGAAACAGGACAGCTTTTAGAAGTTCTATTGGCACATTTACATTTTAAAAGAAAGGTCTTGGTAATAATATAAAACCCATTTACCAGTTTTGCTTACCTAGATTCAAGGATTTCCAAATTTTCTTTGATTGAGCAGTTTTTACATTAGTTTGTTGTACTTTCCGAGACAAAGGGTTCTAACCAAACTTGCTTTGGCTGGACTTTATTGGGTATAAAAAGCCATATCTATACATATCTGGATCAGGAATGAAGCGTTCTTTGATTTTTCACTCACAACTTCTAATCAACTAAACGAAAAAATAAAAAAAAAACATATTTTCTACTGCATCTCCATAGGTTTGTGTACAAAAAAAAATCCGATAACGCCGCCATTAAAAGTCACATTCTAGGCTTTCTTGTAAAGAAGGCGGTGGACAAAGTGATGATATTAATTTATCCTTGAATACATTTTAAAAACATTTTTTAATTGTCTACACGTAGTAGTTTGAGTAGAAATAGATAAATAGAATGAATAAAATTTGAAATTTCGAAAATACTTGTAATCTAGTGAAATCAACAAGTGTTACACTCAAGTGAAAAAGTTAAGTGGATTCATTTCCTTTGCATTTTAAAGACCCATAACTGTGGTTTTTTCCTTGAAAACTAAGTTTTTACCGTACAAATAATTATAGAAATCCGTTAAAACTTCTTAAATCAGACCTACCTTAAAGGGACAACAAGTAGAAACTTGACCTCCAACTTTTCACTGCAACAGCTTTTTCTTGTAATAGCCGTTGTACACTCACTTCTATAAACATTTTACACTGCTTCGAAAGCTGGAAAATACCTGTAAATTCAAAAATAAACTGGTTTAAAAAGAGCAAACTGACTTTAGCATCACTGATAATTGAGGGGGTCAGAAGCCAAGGGGATCAAGTGACAAAATTAAAGTTTTGAGAAATCTTGACTTGAAGTTGAAGTATAGTTCTATTAAAAAAAATGTTTTATGATTTTTGTTGGATACTTTAAACTTAATTATTTAAAAGTATTTTAATGTATTGTAAACATAATTTAATTATAAGCCTTTTTGCAAGTTATCTTTCAACTTTTACACTTTTTTTAAAAAATGTCACTTGATCCCCTTGGCTTCTGACCCCCTCAATTGATTGTCAACCAATCAAACGGTGTGAAGTTAGCCTCTTCGTCTTTTTGTTAAAAAACCTGTCACTTTCGGTAAGAGGAAATAGGACTTGTGGAAAATTAACTTTTTAAATTTCAAATCAGGTGTTTATTAACTATAAAAAATAATTCAGATCTAACAAAATACATTCGACTAGGTATGGAGAGTTTCTGTGCAGTGTTGCGAGATTGTGGTAATTATCACAGAAACGGCTATATTATTTGTTTTTTGCTGAACGTATCACACTTAAGTACGTGAAACTTATTCAGTGGATTAGTGAGTAGTTATGAACCGAACACTGGAAGGTTCACTATATTTACAATACTGTGAAACTAAACTATAGTGTACTAGAGACACCTACTGTACAATAATTATACTAAACAGAGACACATCGTAGCATCAGCCTTTCGCCAGTATAAAAAAAAAACTAATTTAGATGCGTTTCTAACCTGCATTAATATCACACACGAATGGTACAATCCTACGGTTATCACGTGCTTGTACCGTTCACACTGGCGCCCTCTATTGGACCGAACTTTTCAATGATTTTCTCCATGCTGGTTGCGGTGCCCACGACAAGACCCACCATGGCAAATACGGTGATTGCAATGTTTTTGGCGTGCACCAGGACTTTTCGGTTGCCACGCAACACTGGATGTTGCACGCACGAGTCCATTATGGCAGGAAAGGCGATGCCACTGAAGGAGATGCAAAACGCCCCCACCAATGAGATAAACAGGTCTATATAGGGCACGGCAACTGCCAAACCAACTAAATAACACAATTATATTACAAAATGTAGTACTTTGAGAGCAACAGAGGTTAAACCTACAAGTCAAGACAACCAAGGTGGTCCTGATGGCGTATTCCCAAATGTTGACGTACATGCTTTTCTCGAAACGTCTCAACAAATTTTGAGTCCATACAATGTCAATGGCCACGTACATAGAAAGGGCATGGGTCGTGAAGATTGCCACTGCTAACATGATTTTGCATACTTGCGCAGCACTGAAAAAAAACACCGCAGCTGTAGCGCCCTCTTTTTGCCTAAAGAGACAACTTACATGTTTTCTGGATCAATGGTATATGAAATTGATCCTAGTACGTGTTCCCCATAAGCCAGATAGCCGAACAGGCCAGTGAGCATGTACAAAGTCACTACAGCAAACATTCCAATGTTCAACACCCCAAACCCTGATGCAAAGTGTTGTGGATTGCGCATCTCGTTTTTCAACGGCATAATCTACAAAATCCACATTATCCCCAAAACTGACTATTTTTACCAAACCTAACTTACCATGCCAATAGCTTCTAACGCAAAAAGCACCGTGCCAAAATACAGTGGGAAATCCCGATAGTCTCCAATCGCCTGTCGTCCCTCCAGCGACACCTCCTTGCTGAAGATAAAGTAGAAAATAATGGCGAACGACACGAAAGTGAGAATATTGGCGATGGTGGTCAGCGGAGCCAAAAATTTCAGATTCTTGATATAGTTGATAAAAACGAGAGGCAGCAGAATGATCAACATGATAATCCGCTCATCCACCGGGTCCATGTACTGGTCCAGTACGTTTTTCACGTTTTCCGCCACGAATACGGTGTAAACGCAACATATTCCCAGCTGGTACAACAGCAAAAACATGTTGCTTATTGTTCTGGAAAGAAGAAGTTAACTGGTTGTCTTCATAGTCGGGGTGTTATACTGTTAACACCAAAACGACAATAATCACTAGTAAAAAACTAAATATAGTTTTTGCTTTGTCATTTAGACAGTGTTTCGTCTAAATGACAAAATTTACAATTCTAAAAATGATGAGAGAGTATAGTCTGAATACATCTGTTTAAGAGTCAGATTACACACAACTCTTCAAACTGTTTTAAGGCTGAATTGTGTCTGGGTTCTGTCAAAAAAATATACAAATTAACATAGCTTTATTGTCAACAAAAATCTGGGGTTTGATGGTGTTTTATTACAAATATTTACAATCTTACGCACATTCTAAACAATTCTTAAAATCACAGTCATATTGAGGGGTATTCTCGGAGTCAAACCTCAACCAATCAGGTTCAATTTTCAGCCAGATCACGTGGTAGTGGCGTTGGTACCCAACGTAAACTTTTCAATGATTTGTTCCATACTAGTGGCCGTGCCCACTGCCAGTCCGAACAACGAGAACAGGACGATGAGAAAGTTTTTAGAGTGCACCCAGTATTTGTGCCAACCTGACAACTGGTGCCATCTGGTACTCGAATCGAAAATGGCGGGAAAAGCGAGACCTAGAGCGGAGATACACAACGCTCCCACCAACGATATGAACAGATCGATGTAGGGAATCAAAATGGCCAGTCCGACTGAAAGTATTTGGTCACGCACCTAACTGGGTACTATTTAAATGGTACTCACAAACGAAACACACCAGCAAAGTCCTGCAAACGTACTCCCAGACGGTGGGGTGCTTCTGGTTCACAAAAAAGCGTTTGAAGTTCAGGTGGTTCCAAATAATATCGAACCCAACGTACATGAAAAGCGAAAAGGACGTGTAGATGGCTAGGGCCAGGAGTAACCTACACACTTGGGCCGCTCTGTACGTGATTATAACATTGAATTTCAATTGAAACGATTGGTTTGAACAATTTACATTGAACCTGGAGCAATCGTGTAGGAAATGGACGCTCCGACGTCTTCACCGTAGGCCAAGTACCCAAACAGCCCGGTCGTGATGTAAAGAACCACTACTAAGGCCATGCCAATGTTTAGGGTGCCACAAGGTCGACCAAAGTTTGCTCGGTCCTTCATTTCGTGTTGTAAGGGCAGTACCTTTGAAATTTTTCAGGTTAGTTACACTGACAGCATTTAGTTTAAGTACTGTTCGCCCAGCCCTAGTTTTGGCACTGTTGGGATTTACAGTGGTAAAGGACCTACCATTCCAATCGATTCCAAGGCAAACATCACGGTCCCAAAAAACAGAGGATAGTTTTTAACATCTCCAATGGCTAAACGATCTTCAAACTTGATGTCTTCTTTGAAGATATAGTAGTAGATAATTCCAAACGACACTACCGTAATCCCATTGGCTATGGTGGTTAAAGGTGCCAACAGTTTGAGGTTTTTCACGTACGTGATGAGGATCAGAGGTAACACGATCATCACCATCACCAACCGTTCTTGTACCTCAACGTAGCTGTTCAGCACGTTGGAGATGTTTTGACCCACGAAGATGACGTAGACGCAGCTGGAGCCCAACTGGTAGATTAACAGGAAGGTGTTGCAAATTCCTCTGAAATCGTTTCTGACCCTAATTTTTGTCCAACTACCATAAGCCCTTTAGTTACATAAGCACCAACACCCTAAATGAGCCCCAACCGGAAAAATCCAGTTATACACGATTAGTTTTTTAGTGGTTGTCATCTATTTTGTGTGATGTGGCGTCCTGACGTCGTCCAGAGAATTCCAGAAATAAATCGACGGTACAGTGGGCGCCGCGACGAAAGCAACAACAAGCACATTAACAGACAGCTGTTTTGAATTATACGCATATTTGGCAAGTTGTGTTAACAGATTAAAGTTCTAAACGATCCACCCTTGTATAATATAGCATAACCGAGAGTGACGTGGACTTATTTACTACACTACACTAGCACTTTCACCAAAGCCCCACAAGTTAACCGGGTTGACAATAACTGCCCTTTCTAAAGGTGGTTTCATTCTAACATTACGTGGGTTTAGTGTCGTTTTGGTATCAAAAGCACCCTGTACAAGAAGTAAAAACTTACCCAGAATAAGGGGCCAACTTGGCCAAAAAGGCTGGACCTTCGGCTAAAGCAGCCTCAGCAGTGCCGGGATAGGTGAGACTGGGTACTTTTTTGCGTTTGCACAGCTCGTACTCGGTGCGTACCAGCATGTGCATACAGTAAGTGCACAGGAGCCCTATCAAGGCGGTACCCACGATGCCTAGAACGTAGCCGGAATGGTAGAATGCCAAGGGCATGGCCAAAATGCCCGTACCGAAACTACTCTTCAACAAGTGGATGAGAGTCTCAAAATTGCTGAAAAGTGCTTTATTTTAATTCATTAAAAATTATTTCGTTAGGAATAAATTTAGGAACAACCCTTGTATTACTTCACAAAGTAGCATTTCAGTGGAACTATGTAAGAATTTTTTTTTCTCTCTCGGTAAAACTCAATCCGGATCAAACTGGACTGACTCAATCGATTACATCGACTGATTTGTATTAAAAACACATAAAAATTGGTTTATCAAACAAATCAGTAAAGGTCAATTGACTCGTCGATATATTTAAGAAAACTTGGCAAAAATGCGAAATATTTATCATTTAAAAAAATTGGCCGGTGGCCAACTAGTGACGTCAGGGGCACGGTTGCCATTTAACGGCTATGGTACTCACTTGGTTGGATGTTCAATGTCGCTATGGTCGTACGGATCATAGTCACCAGCCTCTTTCCTTTTTAGTTCGCTCAATTCGATGGCGTAAGTGTGCGAGTTGGTTTTAGGTGTCAGCTGCTCTCTTGAATTGATAGCAGCCGAGAAACTGCAATTTTAAATCATTTTTACTAAGAACTTGAATAATAGCACACATAACAGGTATCATTAATTATTGCCTCAGCCTTCTTAAGTGGTCCTGAATGATCATTCAAAGGTCAACAGTAAAACAAGAATGATATAGGTATTTATTTGGTTTTAAGAGCAAGAGAGATAATCTGAAAAGTGGAAAAAAACCACTCGATCGCGGTTATTTGCTCGGGTAATTCGCATAATAACAACACAGCTAGAAAAACACATATTTAAAATAATAATCGTAAACAGAATAAGGCGCACTTTTCGTGTCTCCAGTAATTAGAACCTGCCCGTGAAATTTGTGAGCTTCAAACCAGAAAAATTCCACTTGACAACGTTGCTTTTACCCGCCCCAGTAATGGCGTAGTGACAGACGTTACTTTTGTGGCACTAATCGTATAAAAGTAGTTTGTTTTAACTGTCAGTGTAAAAACACTGCTTTATAAATAACTTCACAAAAGTTAAAAACGCGGAAACCGAACCAATTATATTTTATCGGAGCGCTTACAATGTGTGTGAAAACCCCCAATGCCATGCAGTAGAACATTCTGAACACTTTTGTGTAACACAAAATATGCAATTCATTTGTTGTAAAGAATGGGCTTGATTCTATGGGTTATTAATAGTTCGACGAAATAATGGATAAAAAGGTTCGGCGGAAACCAATCATATAGGGCATTGAAGGAATTGTGGCAACGTTGCAATGTTCACATGATTGTGTCCTTGTGGAACCCTTTGCAGTGTGACCACTAGCACTGTTGTCAATTATTATTGTCTAAAAATGTGTAAATTAAAAAATCTTTCTTTGCTGTTAAATTACTAATTCAAAAAAATTGTATTATTATTCAATAGTTGAGAAAAATAATATTGAACACAAGAGGGGGTTGCTATACCTGTTATAACTGTCATTCCGATTCTCTTCCTTTAAACGTCGTATCTTGTCACTCATTTTAAAGTAATTCACTTGTTTTTGCAACTAATAATTTATAGTAAACCTTTCACTAGCGCTGCCTGAGAGCGCACTGATGAAAACGTACAAATACACTTGGATAGACTGTCAGGGATATTATTATTAGCCAATTGGATATTGGGACAAGCCTACAATGCCACTGGCTTTGATTGGCGCCGCTCGCGTCATTATATACTTGACGCTAGGTGAATAAAATAAGGTGGTCGCAGCCTGAAATTTGCACGGGTTGTGCCACTAACGCGCTCGCAAAACTCACACCAACACCGCCTAAACTTCCAGGCAAGCAAGTTCAAGGTTTACTGGAAAATTTAACGCTTATAATTTGAAGTGTTTATTTACAAATTTACTAAACCGCAGTATGCACCACCTTGTATATAATACATTTTGTTTATTGAAAATATGAATTAATGCAAGAGTGACACGTTTAACAACCTGAGCCGGGTAATTTCCGTAAAAAATCCATTACGGAAAGCTTCAGAAGAATTCTTATAAACTGAAATACAGTTTAATTTATTGTTCTATTATTTATACAGGAAAATAAATAAATATTTTCAATAAACATCCTGACTGTTCTATGAAAATTGCCTGTTGCTAGAATTGGTAAATTACCAGTCGTTTCAATGGTTGAGAGGAAGGAAGGCAACACTGTAACAATCCTGTCAGTAAGTCCACATGTGCTGTGATTTACGTAAATAGTGCACATTGGGACTAATTACTGTCAATTGACAACGTTGCTACCACCACAAATTAACCGGATGCAGAAAAACACGTTGATTTAGATTGGGGTTAGCCCCGACAAGACAATAAACAAAGTCGTATCAGCAAGGGAAATCATAAATTCTATCTTATTAGATAATAATGTCAATTACTTCCATGAATTTATTAAGGACAAACTGGTTCGTACTTGAACTCAAATGCAAATTAACGACCGAAAAACGTCTTGTCGTTAAAAGGTTCAATTTTATAATTTTCAGTTGTTTATTCAACTGTCATGAGTTTTGATTCGGTGCGAGAAAGTAAGTCTGGCAACTTTGCTTTGGGGGGGTTGGATGACGCCACCAGAGTGCCCTAGTTTGGCAGGGACGTAATCGTTTTTGGTATTAACACTGTTTTGATAATAATTCGGTAATAAATAATCCAAATCGTTGCTCGTAAATCTAAGGAGGCACTTTCGAAAGTCAACACTTTTACAACAATGGTTTATTGCCGCTGATTTATTTATGGTACACGCTAACTGGTTAAATATACTTGTTCTATGTGATTTTTGTATCAGCATTTTATTTACCAATCTACTCGTTCAATGTCATTATCAAAAAATTAACGCTTTAACTGGTTTTGATGTGAAATGTCGATAAGGTTGAATATTGCTTACTAGCACTTCTTTCTTTAACGGAAAATCCTATTAGAGCAGTGATTTTTTTTAAACAAGTTTGAACCTTTGAAAACTTCGTTTTTCACGTCTCGTAAACAAATATTTTTTCAGACTCTTGACTGCCGACCTTTAAACGAATGAAATAAATAAACTTCAATTGATTTCTAATCAGACTGAAAGCGAAACGTGTTTGGTGACGATTTTTTCCAATTATTGTGCGTCAATTGTGCCTTAAATGCAACAACGCAAAAGAAAAAAATTAAATTGAAATTAAACTCACTTTTTAGTGGAGCCCATCTCGTTTTGCGCTACCGACACGTAACGATAATCACTTCCCGAACTCATTTTTCGCGTATTTTCCGGACCCAAACGTTAGAACAAAAGACGCTCGACTGGATGTTCAATTATTCTAAACCTCCATTGCCACTGCTCGTAAATTACACTCTAAAGATAAGGACGCCCATTGGCAAATTGCGAAAGGTGCTAAAATGGTTTATTATATTGAAAACTGACACTGTTTTGATGAGTAAGACCGAATTCCTTGTGTGTGTGTGAGCTTTATAAATGATAGCAGAACACTTTTTGCCTGATGGAATTTTTTTGGTTTGTTTCAAGAACTTTTCCATTATTTATATACCAGCCGGTATAGGAAAAAATGTTTACTGTAAAGTCACGAAATCACATTTAGATAATTCCACCTTAACTACTAATAAAACTTATGACGGTTACCAAAATTAATCTGAAACGTGCTTAAATTCTGCAAAATTGACAGCTTTGTCAAGAATTAACTTAATACCTTCATGCTCTGTTTGGTAGGATGTTGAGAGAGCTGAGCTTAAATTTTCCCAAGTTGACCAAAGTCACGTGATTTATTTGCAAACAATATTTGCGAATCAAAATGGCGTCGATATGAATTATTGTTAACGCGTTCTCGCACCTATAAAGTGCTAATTTCACATTCCTCTTATTCCCCTGCCACGAAACCGCAAATCGGTAAATCCACTCTTGTTTCAAAAGTTAAAATCGATCTAAACACCTTGATTCAACCAATAGTCGCTGGTAAAACCTTGATGTCTTTACCAGTGCAGTTTTTCTGGTTCGAAAAAATCATTTTACATCGCATTCGGTTAGTTTGTTGCGTTATTTCAATTGCCCAGATTAATTAAAACACTAAAAGTGCTAGTGTAACCGGACCGAAATTCGGTAAGTTGTTATGTTTAAGTTAGTTGAAAGGAAAAAGTATTTTACCCAAACAAGCCCTAATAATGATTAAAAAAAAGAACACATTGGTGACGCCATCTCTCGATAGCTTCGTAAATCTAAAGAGTAAAACACTGTAATGGGGGTTTTTAGTGAGCTTAGACAAACAAAACAGAGATGGCGCTCCCTGTTCTGGGAATTCCCTTGTTAGTTAACTTTTAATTAATAAAACCGTTTACAGCCACTACACAGAGTGTCCCAAGCAATATATTTTTGGCAGATTATTAATATTCGTTCGGGAAGCACCCTGTATTGATAGAGTTGATTGCAAATGTTCCTCGAGGACAAAATCAATAAACCCATTTATCTATCGATATTATGGTAAATCAATGAATTGAAAACTGGATTAGACCGGTTTACCGACCTAATTAACTGAAAAACAGTTAGATTGAATTGCTGGTGGTTTTTTTTAGCAATAAACAATTTCTGCTTGATTGGTTTGAATGGCAAAAATGCAATTTGGCAATAATAATGAGGTTCAAAATTAATTTGACGCCAGTCTGAACAATTTGACAACAAGCAGTATTGCCATATCGTTCATTTTTTCCCGGATTACCTGGCCGACGTTTGGTTCAACAGTTCGCAAATACAAATCGGAATCCCTCTAATATTAGACCGGGCCGGACGACATTTTAAATTTAGTCCGGTGCCGTCTGGATCGTGGATAGAAACTCGAAAACTCCGCGCTCTTCTGGATTTCGGGTAGTTTCGCTAACCTGGCGGAATAGATGTGTTTCCGGTGCTCCAGATAGTCAACCTGTCAAACGATTTTTGGTTTTTAATTCAAGAAAACTATGGAACTACAAGAAATACCTCAGAGAAAGGTAAAGTCGTAAACACGTGAGTGTATTAAATTTTAGGCTTATTAACTTTAACAAATATTAAAAAGAAAAACGTATAGTACAAGCCGGCAACGCAGCAAGAAACTGGTACTTACCCTAAATAGTTACTTCTTTTCCCGATTGTTAGCTTCAGGTGTGACATCACAAAAGCCTGTCAAAAACAACATTAATGTAATCATAAATATTATACACGTGTAACTGAATTTGGCATTAGACCAACGCATTTACATTCTGCCATTACGTGCTTTCAACTATTTATTACAGGGTGTTACAATTTTTTTTTAACCAGCAGTAATAATTATTATTGCAGATAAGCTGTCTATAACAGTTGGTACCATTAAATTGCAGGAAGTCGGGCAATTTACACACGCACAGCTGCTTGTGATAGTGTTATCTTTAATGGTTTCAAAGCCGGAATAATCCGGTTGTTTGCCTTTTTTTCGGTAATGGCTTTTATTATTTTGGTACCACTGACCGAACCCTCTCAAAATAATTGGTATCGTCTATCATCCAATCAAGCAGTACAATTGGTCTTGATGAATGCTTGCTAAAAATACGGTTCAATTTAACGAATATAATCATTTACAAATTTATTTCTATTAGTAAAATTGATGGTCTAATGTATTTGTGTGTGCGAAAGTTAACAACAGGATGTAAAAATTGACTAGCTTGACGCACTGTTTTCGGTTTTTTTTTTTTTGGCACAAAAATCCAGAAAGTCTGTAGACTTAGGGGAGCCTTATAGGTGACGTCAGCGTGTCTGAACTAGCTCAAGAACAAACCTTGAAAACTAGGTTAATCGACCTTCAGAAATCACTTTATTTTAGTTTGTTTACCCCTAATAGATAATAATAATACTAAGAACAAGTGTTACACACACTTAAGATTTTCTGATATAAGTGTAGCAGCCATATTCCTTACTTTTAGTTAGTGTATAGTTACAGTTTGTGGTCACCACCAGGTAATTTTTATTTGCGTAAATCACAAACATTGCGTGCTTAGTCACGACCCAACACGTCACTTGTCATAATCAGGTCCTTTTAGCACGTCCCCAGGTGTGTATTAATATCAGAGGTGATCAATGAACAACAATGTTGTCGGATTATTTACACAAAAATTTAACGATAATAAGCTAAAAACGAAATTTCTTTGAAGGTTCAATTAGTACTGGGTAACGCTTTTTTTGGCTGTTTTTTCCATTCCGGTGCGTTCACACTCTCTCATTTACTCCACATTTTGTCCTGACATCTGTCAAAGTCACGTGCACTGGAATGATTTTATTACAACATGATTTTGGCCAATGATTCGTTTCTAGTTTACTAAGACTTAATTTAGCTTGTCACCACTGTTGGTTGTAAACACTCTCACTGGTTTGTGTAAGGCAAATTTCAACCCTATCAACATAATTTTTAGGGTCGTATAAGGTTTTAGTTATAGAACGTTGTTGCCAAATGTTTTCGTGGACTGGGACTCTGCCGTGTTGTCATATCAAATTTTTCAATCACAAGTGCGCACTTAAGTACAAACGGTGCTGATAAACATGCCAGTTTCGTCAAGTAAGCATTCTTCAGTGCATATACTAAATAAACAATTTAGGTGGTTGTGTTTTGCTGAAATTTGCAATGTTCTAACTTAGGCGTAATTGTCTAGGTTCATATACAGGCCAAATAGGTTTCCAGTTACGTTTGTTTGGTACACAGTCCGCCCACTCGTAACGCTGGAAAAAAGCACGTGATTAACGTGCAAATCAGATACAGAAATTAGTCGAAACAACAAAATCTTTTGGGCGCCCGCCAGAAACGAAATGGCGTCGACGCGATTCCCGGACGATTTCGAATCGTTCCCGGTGTGACGTCACGGGACGCCCACACGTCCCGCTATGTAGGTCGGGTCTAGTATAAAGCTCAAAGTTTGGTTATTTGTTTACGAGCCGTCATTAACGCGCCAATCGTCAATATATACGTTAAAACAAAAAAAAATGACAGTTAGCTAAGAGAACTGTCAACCAAGAAAACTGTTTGCGTCATTGTATTAGGTAATCAGTAAGTTAACAACCGTGTATGTAAATATGCACTAGTTAATCCAATATTCTAATTTTAACTGTTCGAGTGAGTAATTTTTCAAGGAAATTTAAATAACAACCGAAATCATATTTATATACCCAACAATAATTGCCTAAAAACCCGTAAGGCGTTTTTATTACTTTAAAACGATAAGAGTACACAAAACAATGTTGGTTAAGTAACCACATCCTGTTTAAGTCACTTTTCAGACTCGGATTTAATCAAACAAATTTCAAGTACGCCCCTGACGACATTCTTAAGTACGCGCAACAAGTCGAGACTCGTTTACGTCAGATGGTCGGGGTTAGATCGCCCCCTTTTTAATGGTTCCCAGCCAGGTAGAGAGAAAATAATTTGACAGCAACGTTGGCTGGTCACGTGACCTTGACATTCGATTTTGCACCAATGTGCTGCAAATTCAACACCATTAATAGTGGCAAAACGACCTGATGGCGCTCCGATCGGCCTTGATCGCGGTGTGTCAATCCTCGACGATTTTTTGCTTCCATTCGTGACAAGGCAAAGTCTCTGAAACCGGTACGAACCGGTTCAAGACACAATGACCAGGCGGCTTATCGTGATATTATTAATCTGATGTAACTTTTCGCGTCGACTGAATAAGCGGGGTAACGGGAAGAACTGAATAATGCGACGGCAATTTTTACGGCCCGTTCAACCGTATAATTGGCTCGAAAACCGATGGAATTTCTCCATAGACGGAAACGCTGACAGAATGCCAATACCGATCTAGGTACAACATAGTTCAATTCAATCCCTTGCAAGGTTTACCCCATTTGACAGTTGACATCTCTGATTCACATAAACGATTCTCAACTATACATTAATCTTGTGACAACACAAACCTGGCCGTTTTAACGCGAAAAAGTATAGCTTACCTGGTGTGTTTGTACTTCCTCGTCACTTTTACGGCCTTCAGCTGCTTCAAGACTATTCAGCCGGAATTGCAGCACTATTCCAAACTCAAAACCATCCACAGACTACAAGAACAAGTTTTGTATTGTAGACCATTATTATTTCCATTGTAGACCCTAAAAAATAACGAAAACGACCTAATAGCCTATACAACCTGGCCAATAAATAAACGAACAATAAACACGTTTTCAGCCCATTTTAGACAAATTAAAATAGAAACCGACCACAAACATACACCAACTGTCAGATTTAAGGGAAACTGTCATCAATGTCGTTTAATCCAATATGGCCGCTTAGTAGATAGGGATGGGCTAAGGTAGTAGGGATGTTAGTTTGCTGTTTTTTTGCGAGTTGGCGTTTCAAGTTAAGATTGCCAGTTGAACTAAAATCGAGCAACACATTCCTAACCTAACATTATAAATAATATGACACTGTCACTTCAAATTTATGAAACCAGGTGCTAAATTCCTAACCAAAATATGCCAAAATCAACGCAAACAAACAAATGCCCGAAATTGTTTTCATAACTGATCACCAGAGGGCATGACAATACTGACTTTACTTCACTGTCATTTTAGTAGAAAAGCATTGAAAATAATGTAATTAACGTCAAACAAAGTTGTAGGCCTAAAAGCTGTCAGATTTGACTAACTCGCCTGTCAGTCGAGACATAATCACGCAATTCTGAAAACTTAAAAATAAAATGATTACACCAGATTTGTAATTACGCAATGTTACGTTTTAAGTGGCATTATCATTCCATTGGTGAAAACATGTTGGTTTTGGCACTTGAAGTGCATTTTTTTTATGAGTCATCTTGCTGTCAAAGGTTGTTAGAAATAAAGATGGGCGCAGCCCTCACAAGAGTTTCTTATGAGTCATTCACACAATTTGCGTGTCTTGCTTGCTTAATTAGAAATTTTAGTGTAAATGGTCACTTTTTTGAATGTTTAACTGTTTGAAGGGTTGACTGAAGTCCCTTGTTATCGACCTAATCAATTGGATTTGCCAAGGTTTAGTGTGATGTCACAATCACGAGATAAGATTGTCAAAGTGATTCGCGGATTTGATTACGATTTGGGCAAATAGTGGTTAATTAGGAGTGCGTCTGTGTGTGTGTGTATATAAATATAGGAGTTGTCAACTAGACTATTTCAGTGGTTGATCGCGCTCATCCCTACCCCTACTTCGTTGTCGTTTCGCCAGTGCTGCGGTGCGTTCAACGGCCGACGATTTTATTTATATCATATCGGTCCAACCGACTGGCAAAGCCGGAACACTCTAATTTGGTGCAGTCTGTGATTTTGTGATTTTTTAACGAACATGGCGAACATCAACGACGCTACTGCGCCCCTCAAAGGGGGCTACAAGGTAAATTTTCTATTATTATATTGATTTTTGATAATTTTCAAATTCTAATAGTACTGTAAACGTGGTTAACCTTGATTGGTTATCAATTTTCGTAGCGTTTTTTCTAATCAATGGCGCCGCTCCTTAGAAACTAATTATTGTTAATGTTGGCAAATTTCCAGTGCCGTACCATCACACATAATTTTCAGTTTAGTATGTCACGAAACGTACAAATATCTACAGTCTTCTTCAGTGTCTGGCGAAAACATTTGACCACATACTAAGAAAACGGTTTATTAAAGTGAATGGAAAAGTACTGGGTGAAACAGATGGTGAAACGTGTATAGCCTCAAAACCAGGGGCGGAATCAGAAATTTTCTGTTTACTTGGCAATGTGCTTAGTTTAGTCAGCTCAACTATAAATTACAAATACGGTCCTGCCCTTAAACAAAAAATATTGTTAAAGCAATATAGGAAGCCAGTACCGTGTATCTAATTAGTGAAATGCTAAAGCCGATCAGCCTTGAATCACGTGATCGCGTTCAAGAACGCCGCCATGTGTAATGAACTCGCCGGCCTGCAATGGCGAATTGGTCTTTATCGCACGAATGCCGCCTCCATGTTTAATTCAACGAAAATTACTTTTTCACTTGAATGAATAAGAGATCACATGCAAATCGCATTAATAATTCATCAGAAATGGTGTGAATGTCTTATCGTTGTTTGTCAAGGTTCGCAGCAACACTTAACAAGGAAACAGTTGCTACATATTCGGTTAAAAAGGAAGCGCATCCATTTCAGTAAAGGTGAAATCATTGATGACGTGAGTCACCGGAAACTGCACTTGGAAAATTCTTATCTAATCAGTGCGATCCTATTATAATTTTATTTTACTGCACCCAGGATAATTATTAGGCGACCCGCCCCTGGTTTTAAGTGAAAGGCTTTTCAGCCAACAATCCAGTGTAAACTGGTTCTGATGTCCATCTTTGCTGAACGGGTTTCGCGACACAATAGGCGAATTTCGATTGTTTGAAAGAAGGGGCTATACGCAAATGAATTAAGAGCCTTATATAACACTGCTGTTTACACGAGATAACCCCAATAATTTTAGCTATAAAATGATCAGAAAGCAGGCGGTGTAAACTGGGTCATCTATATGCCATTTCTAACCGTAAAACGGAAGCGTCAATTTATGCAACCACATATACACGCGCAAACAATGTAGGTCACTCACAAACACCTCAGTTAATTTACCTTTGTTATGTTTACATGCACGTGCTTTTTAGCATAATAACAACTTGGCAAGTAATGGTAATTATTAATAACATACCTTGATGTGTTTTTTGACCCTGTTCACGTTTCCTCAAGATGAAAATTTGCCATTTTGGATTAACTCTCTCATGATGATGCAGAGAAGCGCTATTTTGTTCTTACCACCATCTGTCAAGAAAGAAGACCGGTCAGTAAAAGGTCATGTAATTTGCAACGCCACAGACTTCTTCATCATTATGTTATGTTTCAAATTTAGACCACAATGACATTTTTCTTAGTACTGAAGAACGTTTACTTGTTTCAGCCCCAACTAATTGCCCAGGTGGACACCAAAAAGGGCGGTGTAAACACTCAAGTGATTATGTCAAGGTAAGTTTCTGCGTTTCGGCTAATTTTGAAAAAAAAAAACTCCAACAAAAATCATCCATTGACATCATAAAGCTTTTTGTATTATCAAAAAAAAAAATCTCTCTTAGTTATTCTCTATATAGTGTAACAATTGGTGAATGGAAGTATATATGATATATTAAATAGATATTGTTGTATATTATGTATTTTTTGAAAGAACCATGTATATCTGCAGGCATATCAGTCACTTTTAGGACTCTTTACCCCCTTGTTTCATGGTGGAACCTTTCAGTCTGTCACAGAAAAAACGTTGTTGCCAGCTTGCGTTACTGAAGGGTTGCACTCGTGACAAACCTAAATTACTATAATAATCCTTTCGCAAAACACGTCAGCTTTCGTTTCCATGATACTACCAAAACGAGAGACAGCGATAAGAGGTCAAAAACGAATGTTTGAGTTATACCATTCATGTGTTGACACTCTGTATACCAAATAATGCCAATGCGTTTATACATGGTTGTAATAGTGTTGTTTTGATAATATTTTGATTAAGTTTAGTCAATTCTATTGGCACTCAGTCAGTTTTCGGAGCCCTCATACGAAGTACGGCCCAATGTGGTGTGTGCTGAGAGCGGCATAGCTACGCGTAGCTATGTTATGCTGCTGAGTTGGGAGCTGCGGGAATTCGGTCTGTCTCGGACTGTCAACGGTACAAATACAAAAATTTTATACATATTTTTTATGTTTAACTGCAAAACAAGCGAGAATAGGTTCCATTTTTTTAGTGTACAAGCGGTTACGCACACCCACCTCTCCTATATTTTCCCCACAAAACACATTACCATCCTTAATCAGTCACACCATTTTTTTTCACCAAAATCAGACCGCGTCTTTTTAGAAAAAAAAAAACAATTTTCTTAACACTAACCTCGTCGGTTAATTTGACAACCCTGTTTACGCAGATCAGCTGTCATTAATGCTGCACGTAAACCGGGTTGGACCATAAGCGCACTAGTGCCTGTTGTAAAAAAAAATGATTAAATTTACAGTTACAAGGCTGAGAAAGCAGGGGAACCGGTGCAGGCCGCCTCCGCCAATGGTTCCACAATCCCTTTGTGCAACACGAGGGACGTGGAAGTTGGCGAATATGATCCGTTCCAGCATAGGAAACTGGACCATCCCACCTCGTAAGTGTTTTCTTTATTAATTTAATTATTTCCACCTACGCCATTGAGCTGACAAAGTTTAAAACCGATTTTGGCCCTTTACCTAAAGCAGGAGCAAATATGACGTCACAATGACGTGATTTGTCAAAACTATACATTAAGCACTATTAAATTGGGTTATCGTGACGTCACATTTGTTCTGTATGCTACATGGGCCTTAAAAGGAAGGAGGCCCAAGTTGACCTAACTTATAACCTAATTGATTCCCAAAAGAGGAATAAAAAAGTAGTTTTGCATCTACCTGTGACAATTTGATGATTTTGTTATTGTTGGGTTAATAGTTCTTGTGCCTTTCTTCAATTTTCTCACAGGATTTACCCCCTCTTTCCGCACCGGCTCCATGGAAATTTCTTGAAGTATTGCCAGCACCTTTAACGAGTTTTCTTTTCACATCCAACTAAAACTGTGATTACAACTGTAGTTCAGATTATATTTTGCAAAAACAAACGGCTCAAATATCAAATAAAAACAATACAATTGATTTTGAGGTTATGTTTTAATAGTTTCCGGCTTACGTCTGTCGTCTGTCATTTTGTCCATTTTACAACGATGCCAGTGTTTGCAAGCTGACAAATCATCTTTAAAGCAAAGCAAAATAAGTACTTCTGTAAAAGAGTTTTATTCATCATACTGGACATAACTAACCAATATTTTGTAAATTTCAGTGATATGGACACCCTTATCCATCTTCTTAAGGGCAGTTTGGGCAGTGGCATTCTGGCGATGCCTTTGGCCTTTGCCAGTTCCGGTCTGTATCTGGGGCTGGTTTATACCTTCGTAATCGGCGCCATCTGCACGTACTGCGTCCACATCCTGGTGAAAAGCGCCCACGAGCTATGCAGACGCACCAGAGTACCGTGTCTCGGTTTCGCCGAGGTGGCCGAAGCGGCCTTCCTCGCGGGCCCAAAAGGTTTCCGGCCTTGGGCCAAGTTTGCCAAGGCCAGCATCAATCTGTTCTTGGTCATTGATTTGTTGGGGTGCTGCTGCGTCTACATTGGATTTGTAGCCAAAAACGTAAAACAAGTGGTTGACAACTACGCCCCCAAGGACTACCACTTTGACTTGAGGATGTACATGGCTGCCATGTTGCCGCTCTTGATTTTCATGAATTTGATCAAGAAACTAAAGTATTTGAGTCCCTTATCGATGATTGCTAACATTTTGGTGGCCACTGGAATGAGCGTCACCTTCTACTACATTTTCTCTGACTTACCCGCGTTCAATTCCCAGCCCGCTTACGAGAGTATCACCAAATTGCCCACCTTCTTCGGCATGGCCATATTTGCTCTGGAAGGTATTGGCGTGGTGATGCCCTTGGAGAACAACATGAAGCACCCTACTCACTTTATTGGTTGTCCTGGAGTATTGAACACTGGAATGTTCTTTGTGATTGGTTTGTACGCATCCAGCGGGTTCTTTGGGTTCTTAAAGTATGGAAAAGATGTGCAGCCCAGTATTACCCTCAATTTACCTCAGGATGAACCGTAAGTCCTGTCAATTGTCAAAACGTTTTATGACTGACTCTTTTCAAATATCAGACTCTGTGAGATAAGTTAAACAAAGATGGATATTACTTGTAAAGACAGTGCTCAGACATAAAACGTCCCGACTGTAACATTTTAGTGGTTTTGGTCATTGTTATAACGTTTCTACCTTTTTCAGGTTGGCCCAATCAGTCAAAATCATGATAGCAGTAGCCATTTTCTTCACTTACGCGTTGCAATTCTACGTGCCAATGGAAATCATCTGGAAAGCCTTCAAAAATATGTTCAGCAACGAACGACAGAACTTTGCCAACAACGCAATCAGAATCGGTTTGGTGTTTCTGACTGTCGTGTTGGCAATTCTGATCCCCAATTTGGGCGGGTTTATTTCCCTAGTAGGCGCCGTTTGTCTGTCAATGTTGGGACTGATCTTCCCCGCCATCATCGATCTGGTCACGTTTTACGAAGATCCCGGTCTGGGCCGGTACAATTGGCGTTTGCACAAGAATTTGTTTTTGATCGTGTTCGGTTTGATTGGGTTCCTCACGGGCACCTACGTCAGCATTATAGAGATCATCGACTCATACGGTACATCGGAATAGAGGGCGCTATTTGCGGCGTTGCCACGTTTGCAAATCGCCCGTCCGGTAGAGCCCCGGGAGGTCGCTAGGGTTAAATGGGTTTGCCCCCGGCTGAAACCCGGGTATTTACGCTTTTGCGGTTAAAAATTTACGTTCTAGAACGTTAATTTTTAACTACAACTTGCTTCTTACTGCAACCTACAAATCCCTGTACATACAGAGTGTGTAATATTCCCGAGGGCTCTTCAATGACTATATTTTTTAGTATATAGATTTAGACCGACGACAATCGTTCCAAATACCCTCACACCACTGTTAATAATGTTTCTGACTTTATAATTATCTATAACCTTGCCTATAATAAATGACAATGACTTTGAGATAGTATTAATAAATTTAGTTCAATCTGTGATCATTTGTAACGCAGTTGGATCAATTTAAGTTTTTTTGTGACAAAATTCGTAGTATTCGTCATATTATTACTATATCGTGATAGTGAGATTTCATTGGCCATTTTGTTGTATAATTTATATTTTTTCTTGTGATTTCCTTATGGTAACTCCACACAGGTCTGTACAAATCTCAGCACAGTAGTTAGTAGCTTGCTGCTTTTTTTGACCAATCACAATCTGATCTACTCATTACTATTATGAATGCATCCACCATCAGTCCAGAAAAAATATCCTAACTAGAGACAGTGCTGTGATTTACACAAATACTGCACACGTGGATTTACCATTAGGGTGATTAGTTACACGCGCTTTTAGGTTAAGTGTAGCTCAACTAGCGCTGTAGTGATAGCTGTTGTAGCTTCAGCTCAAAGCTAAAGTTATCCAATAAGCGTCACTAAAACGATGCGCCTTAAATTATAATATTAGTTCCAAAGAAACTGTTTTTTGTAGAGTTTAGGCCTCGATTTTTGGGCATTTTTTACTGCGGCCATGCCGCCCCCCTTAGACCAAATAAGCGGTTATTATTGTAATTTCTTTTGTTTTGTAAAACTTGCCATATTACGTGAAAATTTTTAGTCGAAAGAATCTCACTTGCTCCTCTAAAATATGTTGGTTTTTGACAGTTCCCGGTGATTTATTGTTATACTATATTGCGCTTTATATACTTGTTTTGTACACGGTTAAAAAAATAAACGGAAAAAAGACTATTTTTGCAAACATATTTACGATATTAACAAAATAAAAGTTGTTTTCGATAAGCTTGTGTGTATCATTTTTCACTCTGTAAAAAATGGAAAAAAAACTTGAAGTTTTTAGGCCTCTGACCTTTCTGTCTCAACTGACAGGCTGTGACGTTACCCTTTTTGACAGCTCTCAAAATAATAGATAATAACTTGTATGTTGTTTAGACACCAATTGAAATTTCAAATGAAACAGAAGTGCAAAACTTTTTCCGCATTTTCTAGAAGGAAACTTATTATCTAAAACTTTTTCTGGCAAAATTTGTTCTGGTCATTACAGTTTTATAGGATTTACCCATACCGTATACATGCAAATTTTAAAGTACGGTCCTGGTTAGACTGGTGAAACCTGAATTTAGCTTGAAAAATCTGGCAACGTTTCGTGCCGGTCCTGTTTTAGTCGATCGCAAAACTCTCTCTGGAAGTTTAACGGGCGATTAGGCCAGAAAACCTTTTAAAAGTGTCTTTGAAAAGTTTTAACCATAAAACTGCCGCCCATTCCACACACACACACCATACCAAAAACCTGTCAACCTTCAAAGCGTTTAAAACGATGACGTAATCGCGTGGTGCTTTCCCCGCAACGCCATTGTTTGGTGTGAACCGAGCTTTGTAAGGTAACTTGACTTGAGATGGTCACACGCAGTCCTTATGGACGAAAGCGAGAGTGAATTTTTAGTAAACATGGCCGAATAGTGACTACGTGTTGGTATTGTGTGAGCTTTTAACAGTGTCCATCAACTATGGCTTTCCTACAACAGTGATGAAAGTGGTTATTAGGTTGGTACCACTGATGGTCTAACTGTATTGCTTTATTTGGTAATGCAACCCAAACAAAATGAGTAATAAGGTAGATTTACACCCTCATCTCTATAGTTTCATATTAGTTCAGGCCAGTTAGTGTAGTTAACCCTTAATCAAAAAGCTTTAACGCCAAATAATCGAATATCTTGTTCTGACTAAAACTCTGGAAGCCATATTGAATTGTTCTAATTTTATTGGGACTGTTAAATTTTTGACAGTTGTAATTTGCCTGTAACTAAACCGGTTGAATAAATGCAACCCCGTTATTAACTCACATTTTACTGTTATATAACCTTTAAGTATTATAAACGCCACCTAGATATGCAAAATAACACTATTAAAACTAATTAATTTGATTGAGTGCAAATTGCTACCGCTTTCACTCTCATATACATTTACAGTGACAATGGTGAAAAAAATTGGAAAGAGCCACTACGTGGCCACGCCCCTTAACCACGATTCCCCCACTCCAGTGCACGTGACCAGGAGCACCGCCTACTCCGATGGGGAGGACAGTCATCGTGCTCTGTCTGACCGAACTGTTTCTGAGTACACATCTCTGGTATTAACTCTATAAAACAAATTTTTCTACATAAACCAGTCTTTTTTGTTACCAAAACAGCCCTACACTATCGTAAACGAACGACGTCCAGGCTACGCCAATCACAGCCCGCCGCAAAACCGTTACAATTCGCGAGCGCCCTCTGCTTTGAGCAAAGGCAGCCGCTATGACGACACAGGATCGGACATTTACGTTACGAGTGGGGCGTACAAAGCGCCCTCTGAACTCAGGTAGGTCTTTTTGTGACAGTTAGGGATGAGGCTGACAGTTTTGAGTTGTAGTCGAACGTCTAGAGCTAGGCCACCCAGTCACTACTCGTACAGGTCAGGGGTGGCTCCTTCGGTAGCCAGTAGAAGTACAGTGAAAACTGGCAGAGGGTCAAGAAAAGCCGGAATGACTGTTGAAACAATGGCAGCCCCAAATCCTTTCTGTCCTAATGTCAAAGGCATGTGCTGTCTCATGCTTTTGTTGAATTTAGGGATCATCCTAGTGACTCTAGGGTTTGTGATCGTCATTCAGTTCTTTGAACCTGTCATTGTTTGGTAAGTTCCTTTTTCAGTGTTGCCTAATGTACATGAATCATTATATAACAATTTTTAGGGTTTTCGGAATTATATTCTTGATTTTCGGCTTCCTGACCCTGATCGGCAGCCTGATTTATTGCGTGGTGATTTGTCGGGACGTGAAAAGTCCCAGCCAGGTCAATCCGGACGAGTTGTACTGGACGCATCATTGGTCCAAAACGATCGGGGCATCTCCGGAAATTCACTATAAAGCCGAGGAAAAATTCGGTGATGATCGGTATAGTGACCGTTATTCGGTTAGCAAATTGTCAGGAAAATACTCGGACAGGGAGAAAAACGGTCGTTATTGACCCTATTGAGAAGAATCCGGGATTTTATGGTGCTTTAATAGTTGTAATAACGAATAATTACCGAACTAATAATTTATTTTGTGTATTACCCAATCAAAGTAACTGATATTGTTAATATATACAAACTAGTTTAATGTATTATGTAATGTATATAATGATGTAACAGGAAATAATGAAACCGTTCCTAATATGTAAATAAAAATACTTTTACAATAACAAAATATGTTGCTGCTCAATCATTCATTCGGCCATTTTGTTTACCAAAACTTATCCATGAGACAGTTGCCAGCTGCCTTTTAAAGATTCAATGTTACACATTGAAACTGAAAAATAAATGAACAACCATGACATTCTATAAAATAGTCCAAATGCAAAAAATACTAGTACTACAAACAAATAATATTCCAGCTGGTTCCAGTTCCAGCCACCGTAAATGGTCTTATATTTGACATTTGACAGGTTTGTAGCTCCTCTAGTGACACCATCGCGTATCAATGACTTGGAAAGTCATAATAAACTAACAACAAAATGTAAACAAACAGTGTTTCGCGTTTTTTTAAGTTTTTTGTTGCAGTTACACTGCCTTTATCCAGATCAATTTAATCCTAAACTATACGGTACTACAATGTGCGACCAACCAAAGAAGCCTTACGTGTCTGTGATTAAAATTAACGGTGTTCCAATCCTGCCTCCTCTGGTAAGCCTTTTTCTGTCGGTTTAATCTCCTAAATGCTGCTTAAAGTTGTTGTTGTTTGATTTAGATTACTCCCGAGCTTAGCAAAGAGCTGTGCAGGTATAAGCATCAAGCTGTAAGGCTAGAGCAACGTTTAAAAACTTGTCGTGAGTTGCAACACAACTTGAATGAACTGATCAGTAAAACAGAAACTCCCAGTTCAAGTGCCTTGCCAAAGTGTGACAAAACTGTTTCAGGTGAATGCAAAACCCCTAATTTGACTAAAGATCTGATTGAAGTGACTCAATATAATGGTAGTGGTGTTCAAACTATTTGCTCCAATGTTCAGTTGAGTGACAGCGATAGACTGAAATATCAAACCTGGACACGTCCTGGTAGATGCAAAAGTGAATCGCGCAAAGCTGACAATGGTGTCAGTTCAGAAGAGTCCACCCAACCAAGACTAATAAGAAGCAACTCATACACTCTAGAAAATCCAAGTCCTGTGCTGCTACAACACATGAAAAACCAATCACAACCTGCTAGTAAAAGCCCCACAATTGAAGTGTACCAAACTGATATTTCCGTCCAGCAAATCACCCTAAACACTTCAACCACTTCAGAAAGTGAAACTTTCTTTGCTAAGAACCCGTTTGATGTTATGGAGTCTGATAGTGAGTTAATGAGCGTATTAAAAGAAATTCCTGACGAGTATGCCCACCCAGTGATGGAGCTGCTGAAAAAACAGCATTTAGAACAGAAAAAACGCCTTGAAAGGTACGACAGTATTAAACAAAGTCCCAGTGAAAATTTAATCGATCTGACATCACTGGATGAGGGCAAAACCCCTAACAGTGACCCGAAACTAAGACGGAGCAGCACTTTTTCAGTTTCTCCCAGTCAGTCCCTGTATTACAGTATTCACAGCGATAGCGATACAATTACACCAAATCCTGATATTAAAGACCTAGAAATTGGAGTGTTACGCGAAAAAAATGGTTATTTTGAGGGGGTTGTAGTGTGTGAACAGCCTAAAAACGTTAGTAGAGAGTTGTTTCAAGACCTGGACCCAATAACAATCAAGGAAATCAGAAAGGTAAGTTTGAGCGGAAAATTTAAGGAAAAAAGACTTAAAGAGAATATTTGTGGGTGTATAGAATAAAGCAGCCAGTATAATTGGGGCCCATGTTCGCGGCTATTTAACCAGAAGGCTGATGAATACTGACAAAGTTCAATATTTAATTGCCACTGTTAAGGATGTTTTGTTGTGCGCTCTAGAGTTGCACCGTTCAGAAAGTATCGACGAGAAAGACGTAGAGTTGCATCGACGACTGATTAATCAGGTATAACAACTTGACAATACTGTAGTGAATTCTGGTTGTAAAGCTATTATTTTCTTTTTCAGTTATCCGCTGCCTTATATTCCTTCCATGACATATTTTTTGAGTTGTCCGTAGGGGATCAAATGGCGATAATATCAGCTGATCGGCAACGTAAACTGGAAAAACTGAAGAGACCTCAGTCGAGCCGTAAATCGAGCCGACCCACATCTGGCAACGTTGCACTTTAGCACACCAAAAACTTAGTTGAAGACTTTTAGGGTAAGTTTGGACGAACGCACTTAGCGAAACGTGATATTATTCGATATTTATTATATACAGTTTGTGTTATTTTTATTATGCGATAATACCTTTTTTCTACTAAAAGAGTTTAATTACCCCGATCGTTGTTAACGATCAAATTTGGCAACGCTGGTAGCTATTGAAAGCTGTTAAATTATAACATTAATTAAAAAAAGCAGGCAGCTAAAAGCTGCCTTTTGTGTGAAGTATTGAAGGAAAAAACTGTTTTTTTGTGTTACATCATTTTTATTTCTTAAAGCTTCTTACTTGGTGTATTGTACTGGTAAACAATTGCACTATATGTATAAAGTAATATGGTTTCTATGTACATAATGTTTCTTCTCTAAAAAGGAGGAAAGGGGGTGAGATTGAAATCGTTACCTACATAACCTAGAAACGTTATAATCTATAAATATAATATGTTTTATATCACAACACTATGAAGAATTCTGTAAACAATACAGTTTAACCGATCAACAACGATAATAATAATATAAAAATTGGTTGAAATAATACAAAAGTCAACGATTTCCTATTCAAGCGTGTGTTGGTGTGTGAACCTAAAAATAAGTAATTTTGGCAACTAAGGTTAAACTGAAGTGTTTGCCTACCTTTTGATTCTAAGTTGATCAAAGCATGTGTCGAAACACGCACTTTCTGGCACTGCAAAGCTAAGACGACGATCTGGTTATGTGAAATACCGTGCCGGTTCTAAGGTAAACTCTTCTTAAAATCGATCGCAGCTCCGCCTTTAGGTCGAAACACATAATTTCGCACAGGTACGGGTAGTATTTGGATACGTGGACGGCAAACTGCATAGTGAAACCATTAAGAGATTAACTAGGAAGATGAGGTGTACTTACTCTACTGTCTGGCATCTTAAGCATACGCGTCAGTACTAAAAGCAACAGAGAGGTCCAAGCCTCCCGATGGGTTTCGCTTTGTAGTTGCAGGAAATAGTCGAAAGCCTCTTGGCACACGTCCATCAGTTTCTCTTCTATTAAATGCCAGTGTTGTCTGCGTCCCTCGTCCCCATACATTTTGAACAAGATTCGAAACAAACAGGCTAAACTCTGAGTTTCCTGCTTGAGTAGGTTAGGTTTGACCGATCCTCGATAACCGGCCTTCCACAGTAGATTCCTTTGTTCGTGGTTGAGATTAAACGCTTTGGCAAACCTGTAAAAGCTTTGTCGGTAACTAATCACCACACTAGAGATGAGGCTGACCTGTGTGATTGTTGCAAGCATTCGGTGAGCTTCAGTAGATGCGGGGAACTCAACAACCGGTACATCCCTTGTTCCTCACGTTGACACTCGGTCAAGTTACCATTTCCAGTCATATCAGCGGCGGCCAAGGCTAAAGTCTCAGCGTCCTCTTTCCTGGACGTAGCCGGATAGAAAACGATATTGTCGATGGTCTGAATCAGTTCCAGTTGGACGACACTTTTAATTTCCAAGCTCTTCAGTAACGCCACGTCCGGATTTGGAGGCTGCTGATCCGAAAAACTGACCGAACGTTTAAATGTTCGCACCGTTTCACCGTCCGTTTCGATAACGGCGGTGGTTTTCATCGATTCCGGCCGCCACGTCAATAAGGCCGTTGGTATCGTTGACTCGAATATGTCCAGCATGCATTTACACGTTTTTTCCCACGTATCTTCCGTGAATTTGTGTCCGTTTGAATTGACTAGGTTTTCTAGGCAGTTTGTACCTAAAAAATGTTGTGTTGTCATCAATTTGTTTACAGAACGAACAGATACTGTTTATTTTGCAGAAATGTCCCTATTCATTTACAGTCACATCTCAAAGAAATCCTCTAGCAGGACTTCCTTGTAAGTGAGTATATTGCTCTCCTTTTCTCTACCACAGATTTAGGGACAATTAGACAACAAAAGATATATTATAAAATATAAAATGTAGTTTTTTGCAGCTTTGCAAGGCTTCTTGACTAATTTTGACCATTAGCTTTGTATAAACTCATTTATTTGATTCTGAATAACTTTAGTTGATCATAAACTAAGCAATACCACTTACCCGACTTGGCCAGTTGTTCATTGTCCTGTTGCACGCACCAGTGCAACTGCGAGTACAAATCCACAAGCAGTAACGGTCCCAACATGTCAAAATATTGCGTGAACACGTCTACAATAGAATAGAGGGCGTGATTACACGTGGTGGTCATCCATTCGGCTTTTTCCGCGTGTTTTTCCGGCAACTTCATATTGTCGAATATTCGAAACAACACCTTGAATAAATCCCGCCACCAGTGCGCCTTGAAATCGTCCCCGTACGTTTTGATAATTTCAAATAGGACGGTTAAAGCGCGCGTGCGTACATCCAACTTGCACCGATTCACCACGCACGACAACGAAAATAAAAGGGGGAACCAGCCGCGCACCCACACTCGGTCCTCTTCGTTGATTGTCACGTCCGTTTCCATGCCAGCGTGTTCGGCAAACATGTTAGGGGCGCCAGCCACGTGGCCGGCGCACGTGCGTACTAAACGGATCGCCTCCATGGAGGTGTCCGGGAAACGAGCGTTGCACGCAAACTCGGACAAACACTTAACAGCATCCTGAAACGAGTCTATCATAGCTGGAAACTGTCGATCGTACAGTTCCGTTATGATTTTTCCGGTGGTTTGGAATGCCAGTTCCACGATAGCTTCCTCCTGGTCGCCGGCGGCCAAATGAAACACCGAAAAAATGTTTTTCCACCCCGATTTAATGTTGCTCGCCTGTGAATTAACCATTTGCGCCACGCACCTCACCACCATGTCTCGAATCGTAGGCGACACGTTCTTTTTCATGATATGCTCGAACGGCCGCAGAAACTCTTTCTGGAAGCGAAAATTGGAAAATTCGCCCTTTTCAATAAATTTCATCGAGAGCTGGCGCAGACTGTCCACGGCAAAGAAGCAAACGTCCTCGTTTTTGCTGCAACCGACCGCGTTAAAATGCTCCCCCAACACTTGCCAGATACGGGACCACTGCAACCGGATCCTTCCCATGTTGTAGTAGGAGATTTCCACGATTTTTTGTAGGGAAAACATGCGTGGATGGCCTGGGTGGGCCAATTCGTCTAAAGAGACCTGACACAACGCTTTGACAAAATCCACAATGGCGTCACCGTCCAATCGAGTGGAACCGGTGAATATACGGTCCACGGCTACCACAACACTTTGGGAACTTGTTTGACCTTAAAACAACACTTATGGAGTCGTAATTTGACAATTACTAAACACTTACCGATACGTTCTTTATAACTGGGATCAGGAGGTTTATGTCCAGGGCCTGACAAAAATTCAGGCCGTACACCGGTCCCAATCAATTGCGCCAACTCCAGCTGCGATATACACTTCAAAATGTCCAACCACGAACTCCCCAAGTAGTTTCCATCAGAATGTGCCACCATAATTAGTGTTTTGATCGTATCGATGTTCTTTGCCTTCATATCCATAATTGGTGAATTAGCCGTCAGTAAGGTGAATCTGGCTAAAGCTTGGACGTAGGCGTCTCGTTCCAAAGTCATATGAAAGATACAGGCGATCCTGATGGCACATCGTATCCCATCCAAGCACAAACTGGCCACTTCCGGATCGTCGCAGTCCTGTAAACCAACGCTGAAAGCGGCTAAAAAGGAAGTCCAAGCCATTTTAAACATGGGCCTGACATGCTCCAGGTGTTTGGCCAGGGTGAAGGGGGCTTGCACGTGCGACACTGACTCCATCAGGTTTTTAGCAGCTGTTGAAATAGCCTCCATTTCCATGTTGAATAGGATCTTTCTGCGTTTTTCGCTGTTGATTTGCTGTTTTCCCGGTTTGTTTACGGTGTTCTTCATTTTGATTTCATGCCCGGCAATTTCGTCGTAAATCTGCGACAAATACTCTTCCGGTACTTCCTTACAATCGGTGTTGCCGCGATTCAGTTTAATGTACTGCTCTTTAGTCATTTTATGTTTAACTTGAGGCGAGTGCAAGTCAGTGGTGAGCATGATTATAGAAAAACCCAAAACGTAGGCCGTGTCCGCGCTAGAAAACAGGCCGTTGTTCGGGTTGCACTCGCAATATCGACTGGCAAACTTCTCCATCAACCTGCAATTTACTGATAAACACCCACATTCAAATTAACCCATACAAAGTACCTGTCGATTTTTTGAGCTTCACCAGGTAAGCGAAAACCGTCCAAAAAATGCCGCAGAGCGGCCACGAAATCCAAATTGACAAAATCCATTTGGTCGACGTAGGTGTACATGATTTCTTTGTTAAAGTCGTCGTTGTCCCCCAGGAAGTCTCCGATGTTAGTTTTGTCCAGACGCTCTTCAGAATGCAGAAATTTGGCCAGTTCCTCTGCAGTTCCCCCCAGGAGGCCGTGTTCCTGCAGATAGGCGATACCCTTCCGCGTTTTACGATTGAACATGTCGATACCAGTTTCCCAAACCTGTAAAATGTTGGAGCAGTTCGTGATTGGTCAAAAAAAAGCTGCTTTTATCCATTATACTAGGAAGTGACACAAAACAGGTGCCTAAAAAAGCACTGTCCACTTTGACAAGCTATAACCCTTGTCAAATGACGGCTAACCTACAAACTAACCTCTTTTTGTTGTTTGAGCACCTCCAATTGTTCTGGCGAGTCCAAAACCTCCTTGTTGCCGCTGTCGCTCGAATTGAGACTGTCGGTGCTGCCGCTGTGGCTTTTCAGCGAAACAGTGTCGCGCTCTTTCCTGTCCTGGGGCTCGCCCACCGTACTCTGCAGATTCGGATTGACGTAAATGTCTTTGCTCCACTCCACCATACACTTTAACAGTGACACCAAACACTCCAAGCCGCGCAACTTCATTGTTTTCTCCTGATTTGGGGACGCACCCAATTCTTGCGAGTGCCGCCCTGTAGATTAAATTGTTTACGGTCTAAAGTCCGAACCAGAGCCAATGACAGTTACGTCATTGACATTATAGACAGAAAAAAATTGCATTACAGTTTAAGTGCAGGAAACCATAAGTTTCACAATTGAAGAACATTTTTTTTTGCCTCTAAGTACCGTTTAGACCTGTCAACAAGTGCCTATAAAAACCAGGTTTATATTGGAATGACATTTTGATATTCATTACGTCATTCTAATTTAGTCTGATTTTTTGTATGTGACTGAACATAATCTGAAATGAATAAAAACAAAGCCTTCTCCACAACAAGATTTGTCTTATTTTTTTCCTTTCATTCATTTGAATACACATCCACTGTGAGAACATGGACTACTACTTTTTATAACCTGAAATGTCAGATTCTAACAACCTGGCAATGATGACGGAATCACCAATTATCCTGACTTGTTCTATATGAAATGGAGTAATAAAATCACTCACCTTGGGCAACTTTAAACAAATCATTGACTAGACGTTCAAATAGATTGGCGGCGGCCAAATCACAGTCGTAGTTCACGTAAATATCGACCACGGATTGGGCGTCGCTACAGATTTTCGTCAGCGCCTGAATCACCATCCATTTGTGTTCAAAGGACGAATTGGACGTTTCCAAAATATTGAGAAAGATCTCCTTGAAAAACACCTCAATCTGCATTTTCAGGTGCAGCTTAAAGTTGGAGAGTAGCGCCAAAAAAATGGCCAGAGACAGCTCGAACACGGTCGGTATAGAGCTGACGCCGTTTTTGCTCAAAGCAACGCACAAATACTGTTTGATTGCGGTGATAAACATTTCGTTGGACCGGAAAACCGGTCCCGCATTCTGCAGGATAGACAGTAACAGTTGCAGTGACAGGATTTTTGAGCGGAGTTCGTGCGATTTAGGGTCAGGTGTTCCTTCAGGAAGTGGTTTCATTGAGAGTTTACATAACGCCCTAAACACTAAAAAAGCATCTTTTTGAAGAATATGGGTGAATTTGGCTGTTATTGCTGAATCATTTTCACTGTTGGTTGTTAAGCTTTCTTGTGAAGGTATTCTGAAAGTGATGATTAAGAAAAAACTACTGGGTCTGTAATTTTAACACACTCACCTTGTTATTGAAGAAGACACACTTTTAACCTCCTCGATTGAATTAACAGAAGTGACAGACCCAGACATATGCAGTCTCCCACCCACATCAGCCATAACCCCATCAATAATCCCATCCAGAATTTCCATAGCAATTTTTTCACTTTCCAAAACCTCACCATTAATTTCACCCTCTCCAGTTTTGGCCACAATATCATCCTTAATAAACTTTGCCTCACCATTTCCATAAAACTCTGAAATACCAAATTTAACAACTACACCACTGCAAACAACACAACTTACTCTCATTAACATGCAACTCTGGATGCATTTCAGCTTCCAACTCCATCCTTGTGAAAATCACATTTAACATTTGTGTCAAAGTAGCCCTGGCTGTGGTTTGATTAACCAAATTCTTGCTGGCCAAAAAAATATTGTAACAAGTCCTGACTGCCAGTAAAACTGTACCTTCATGCACTTCAACATGTTGACTAGTGACCACTGTTAGTAGTGCTTTGATTATTTGTAGTTGCACTCCTAAAGATTAAGGTTTTAGTGGTGTTGACCAATGGTTTGTCAAAATTACCTTCATCTGTTTGGGGTCCAGTAAAACAAGAGCAAATAGTCTCCACTATCCTGTCTATTAACAGTTTTCCAGGTGTGGTGGAATCAGGCACATTAGCAGTCAAATGACCATAGGCAATTAATTTCTGTAAACAGTCAAGGGCTGTGGTGACAATCCGCGCTGATTTACTCTGACAAGCCAATTCAAATGGTAGAAAATACTTTTCAGTGGTTAAAGCATTAGCTTCCCCACTTCTTGGTAAGGGGAGTGCATCTGATGTTTTCTCTGTTTGGTCCTCATTCTGAGGCTTTTCCTGGCTGGTTTCCCTCTTTAGCTCCTCTGCAATAACTCTCAGTGATTGCTTGTATTAAAGCAATCCAGCACAAACTTACCTAAGGCAGCTTCACATGACCTTTTCAACTGCGAATGATGGGACCTTTTAATTTCTTTATCGTTGAGGATTTTTTCTAATGCTCTCAGTATGAACATTTCCCTCGTTTTGCTGTTTGATTGCATCGTTTTTAGGACTGTTTAGCACCGAAAGGGGATCGCATTTTGTGACGTGTGTAGATTTGGGGGATTGTCTGGTCGAAAATATGCCAATAGAAATGCAAACACCGAGTAGATCTCCTTCAAGAACACGACCGCGGGGGATTAATTGATTAACGGTTAACACGTAGACAAAAAAGTTTAGGGGTTTAATTATTGTTTATTTTAATTTTCAAAGGTGAAAAGAATGTCTTGTTAACACGTAACTGTCAAAACTCATGTGTAGTGTAATCAGACAATCCGAACTGTCAATAATGTCAGTTGACAGATGACTATGGACAGTTTTGTCAATCCCATGATGCAAAGCAAAACTCAAACAAAATGACATTATCAACCGCCATTTTAAAAATTGTGTGTCAAGCTCCTGCTTTTGAACTAATTTGCACAATAAATTAGGCCACAAACGATACTGACGGAAGCAAGAAGGTAAGAAAGTAAAAATGTATACTATATGCAGGTGTAGAAAAGATTTACTTACCTACTTTGTACAAAGTAATGGCGGGTTGCAAGGGCCCCAAATTAAAAACCTAGGGTGGCTTTAAACAGCCTCGTAAATAATACATTTTATGCTTAACTAACAGAAAAACTATTTACATTGGTTTTGATTTGGAAAAAATTCAGTTTACATGTATTTAATTTTTTTGGCGCTTTCCAGCAACTCTTTGTAACCCCTCCGCTTTTTTTTAGTAGTAAAGTGATGAGATTTTTTTGCCTTGCACAATAATTCAATGTTGATGTTTCTCTCTAGTAACACGATCAGTTCCAAATTGGATTTCTTGACTTTAGGCTGGCGGCTGCGCTTATTATGTGTTTTCCTCTTCAATGGGGACGCATTCAGGATTTCCGAGTCGTCACTGTCACTTGCTGGTTTTTTAGTTGAATTAAGTGATGTAGAGGGGGTGCTGTTCAGTTTTTTTTTTCTGCTAACTTTGGGGCTTTTTGTTGGTTTTTGAGACCTGGTTCTAGGTCGTTCTATACTTTTAGGGGTTTTGTCTTGTGATTCAGTAGGTTTCCGACTGGGTCGTGGCTTAACAACGACTTCCGGTGCTGTCTCCAAAGTTCGAACTACAACTCCACTTGATACTGCTAAGGGGAGTGAAGGCAGTGCTACAGGAGAGGGTGAATGAGTGTCCAGTGTGCTCGATTCGTCCTGATCACTTGGAGGGTCGTCTTCGACGATTGCTTCGAACCTTGGGTCGTTAAACAAAAAAGACAGTTCCTCATTTAGTAAGTTCTGGGGTTTTGACTGGAAGTCACTTTGGTCCACGTCCCCAGTTTCCATTAAAATGTGTTCCAGTTCTTCAGTTTTACTGTGTTTTCTTTTATTTGGTCTTCTGTCCGCCTCTCTTGGTTGTACTTTGTTGTTATCTTCCGTAACTTGGGTGAGTCGTATCCCAGGAGGTAGTTTCACCATATTTTCCTGCAGGTTTATAGGTTGAAAGTAACGTTCGTAGTCATCATCGTCGACTTCCTCCAGTTCGGAGTGAAATTCGCTACAACTGCTCCTGCAATCGCTGTAATGCTCAAACTGCAAAGATTCGTCGTTCTCGGAATCACGGTACACGGAGGCCTCACTTCTTGTGAATCCAGTCTGGCCAAAGTTTTCTAAAGCTAAAAGTAACCGATCACTTGAGGCTAGTTCCTGAAACCTTTCCAGAAATTTCTCTATTGGTTCTTGGAACTTTTTAGTGGCGGCCAGCTCTGATAGTTGTGAAAACGCCAAGGATAAACGGTCAACCAAATCTGAACTTTCAACTGTCAGTCCTTCAATTTCTCTTGATGCCAGTTCTTCCACTGTATCTGAGTCGATTTCCGAAACGTCGTGTTGTTCTACACGGTTAATTTGTGCGATTTTCTCTGTTTTCTGGCCTGCCGGTTTAATGATGACGGTAGACAGAATGTTGATTTTACAATTTTTGGGTGGATCCAAGATTTCTTCTGGAGGGACCATCACCATGTTGTCGTCATAACTGTCCTGCTCCACCATGGATAGAACTCCATTTTCCATTACAGTGTATTGGGCAAAATATTCCCCTTTATTGGACACTTCACTGACCGACTCATCTCTAGTGTCAGCAAGGTTAGTAAGAAACTCTGCGATTTCAACAGTTTTCTCGTCATTCTCCTTACTATCCAAGTCCAACTCGCCCGAACTTTTATTGTAGCAACTAGTGTCGTTGAGATCTTGCTCCTCCTCCATCTCTTCCATACAGTTATCACTCAACTCTCCAACTAAACCATTTAAGTCTTTGTAAACGAGAATCGACTTGAAAATCCCTAACATATCGTCCCCTAAAGGGGTGTAACACTCGGGGACCAGCCCTATATTCTTCTCCACAATGTACTGGTGCACGCAACTCCCTCCATGGACCCCAACTTCGCAGGTGCAAGTGTCCAGCTCTGCATTAACAAAAAATTTGACTTCGTTCAAACTGACTGAAAATTCCGTGTTGGTGATTTTCTCACAGGTAAACTCCGCCATTTCGCTTACAGGGACGTAGAAATTAGTTTTGTAGAACCCTTTTAGGTCCCCATCCACAATTTTCTTCAGTTTTCTCTCATAGTGCGTTACGTAGTTTTTCGTTAAAAAGTCAAACAGTTGCACTATGTTAAAATGGTTGCTGTACTCAACCGCCACATCTCGCAGGATTATCGTTCCTGAATCGGTGTAATTGAGCATATCGATGTTGAATTCCGCTTTAGGTCTGCAGTACAACACATAACGATTTGCTCTTTCATTGAAGTATTTCAGAAAATTGTCTAGTTTCGGGTACTTTACAGCGTAACCCCGTAAATTATTAAAATTCCTTTGGTAATCTATTCGGGAGTAACTGTTTTTAACTATAAACACAAAGAGGTCATAGAGTGTCTGGAATTCTTGCTGATCCTCACAGACTAACCTAACCGCCCTCCAAATTGACTGCAACATTTGAAATTCATTAAAAATTATTGCAGTTTGAGGGAAAGCCAACTTTAAACTCTCATACAGACAAGTATTCTCGTCAATAATGATGTTTTTTGGACTGTAAGAAGGCATTTTGAGCATTTGAAGTAACATGGAAATTCCTTGCTGAACCTTACTGGATGACTCAGTTCCACTGATTAACATTATCCCAAAGGGGAGGGATCCGATAGGGGTGTGACACAAGAACAGAAACACCTCGTGCGCTTCGGGGGCTAGTTTGGACGCGGTGAAACACCGTACCGTCACCAAATCTTCAGCAAAACCGAGTTCAAACACCCGCTTCATTAAAGGACTACACAAAGTCAAACATTTGTCGCTCAACACTGCGCATTCTGAACCGCACTGTTTGATATACTCTTCTACCATAATCCTTAAATTTTCCGCCAGCTCCTCCTCTCTTGGACAAGTAAAATCGTGGTTAAATAGTTTAACATACTCGCGGCAGCACCAGTTGTATGATGGACACATAAAGTTACTAGAAACTACGTTGTAGAACTCAGGACCGTATAGACTGTGCAAGTCACACTTGTGACAAACTAGGGCGGAAAATGGAGAGTGGCCTGTTTGGTAGTAGGCCTGGAAGGTTTGGTGCAACTCCGTCAGGGGTCGCACATTTCTAAAGCAAGCGTCCGCGTCGATTATATGGTTGTGACAAAACTGCAAGATCACTTGTGATGGGTAATCTCTCAGGTAGTAATCAGGGTTGGTTCTGAAATAATTTTGCTTTAAAAACAAAAAATCCATAAATTTAGCTAAACTCACTCAAATTCCTTGGTGTCTTTAATGGTAAAAATCAAGCAGGCTTTACAGTGTGATCCTGGCTGGCTTGTGTGGTAATTACACCAAAACTTATTCTGGATTATGTTTGGTTAGTGATATATTCCAAGATATGGCAACAAAACTAACCTTAAAAAGTCCAGTGACAGGGTCTTTCTGCCAACTATTCTGCACAGAATAAGAAGTTAAAGTTTTCAGCTCAAACTTTTTGATCCACGTCATAGCGTCCGCTTTGCTCACGATCGACAATCGGACGCATCCGTACACTTCTTCGTAGCCATTCTCGTCCAATTTGCAACTGGCCGTCACTATTATGGAGTTGTAACCTTCAGGCAGCATTCTGCTGACCTAAGTTCAAAGTGTACAAAAATGTGTAACACTCTGTAGAAATGTATTTTTTTAATTGACAAGCTATCCAGCCATGTGGCTATTATTATTATTGTTATTTGTTACAACAGGTTTAACAGCTAAAATGGTCTAAAAACCAACATATTATAAGTTAGGGCCCCCATCACAACTTCCTGACTTTTTTAATAGAAACAAAAGGACCTCATACCTTAGTTTTGGCCTCACTGACACGCTTAGGGTCATCTTCCTTCCGGAATATCATCTTATCGTCCCGTAACTTCTGGAAAAAGCTGGTAGATTCTTGAAAAATGGTAGAAAGGCACAAACACCACAGTAAAATAGGGCTGGGAGTTTAACAGTTTTACCTTAATTCTGTCGGTGTATAGAACCTTGTCATTGGAGCTCTTCCTCTTGGTTGGCTGGTTTAACATTTTTCATATTAAAAATAAAATAAATTAATAAATTTGGAATTTGGGTACCAGAAAATTGTTTGGTTATGTTTATATTTGTTTTTCCTTTGTAGTTGTGCGAACATAGCCACGGCTGAGCTGTTGCTATTGGTTAAAAATGACTGTAGTTTTTTTTTAACTCAAAAGTCAAAACAACAGGCTACGGGACTCGGTTATTGTGGCAATTAATAAGAAATGTCTATTATTTTTAACAGTACTAAATAAAAGTGAGTGAAAACCTGGAAAGAGTGAAAAGTGATATAAAACATAACAAAATTTGACAACATCGCAGTTTGTCTGGTTGTCAATTGTCCAACACAGTTATGACAGCGGCAACACACGACATTCCGCATTCCGCGTACGCCATCTTTCTTTTCAAGAAACCACAAGCATGGTAAGTGTACTCTCATCAATTTTTGGAGATTTTTAGCCCTTAAACTCGTATTTACACTAAATTATTTATCATTACTGTGTTTATACAGTCTAAACTTTAAATGTTTATTGGCATCAACTCGACATTTGTCTTTTTTACCATTAAATTAGCGTTAATCCAAACCTACCACATGGCCCCCTATCTAATGGATTTTTTGTCTTTTGTAGCCTTTCGAAAGGTTCGTTGAGACTGGCCGCGTGGCTGTGGTCTCCGATGGCCCCAACCGAGGCAAACTAGTCAGTATCGTTGACGTTATTGACCAAACTAGGGTGAGTGCATTTTGAGGTTAGGGTTTTATTGTTGATTTCCCTTACAAATGATGAGCCTAGTTTGATAGGAATTGCCGGCTGATACATATATGAAGCCACTTTCTTACTGATTTTCTCTCTGTTTTTACATACTTTTAGTCAAAAGAAATATAATGGAACTAAAGCGAGGTTTATTTAGGTTCTTATTGATGGACCTGAGACTGGTGTGTCTAGAACACAAATCAGGCTTAACCAGTTGCATTTGACTAAGTTCAGGATTAAACATCCATTTACTGCATCTACAAGAGTAGTACGCAAGGCTTGGAAAGAGGGTAAAGTTGTGGAAAACTGGGATAATTCAGTTTGGGCCAAAAAAGTTGCTGCCAAGGCAAAGGTAAGTCTTTTAAGTTTTTATTAAACATTTTTTGTACAAAATCAATATGATGATCCTGGTTGATGATAGGAATTGCCGACTGATACACATCTGAAGCTTCACTACTTTACTGACTTATTAGACAATAATTTTATTAAAATATAAAATTACATTTGTATGGTTTCCTAAAAAAAACTTTTTGGGGTTTCAGAGAGCACAGCTTACAGACTTTGACCGTTTCAAGCTGAGACGTGCCAAAACAAGGAGAAATAAGATTAGAACTGCTACTTTCCTGGCTTTAAGAAAAGCTGCCTCAAGGAATGGTACTCTGTATGGAAAGAAGAGGATGGCAAAGGGGGGTGACAAGCCCAAACCTCAAAAGAAGGCCCCTAAAGCCAAGGCCTCAAAGAAGTAATTTTAAGGTCCACAAATAAAATGTTTATTAAATTATTGTGTTTTATTTAGTAAACTAGTCAACAAACAAAAAACTGAAAAATATCAAAATATATGTACACTATGTAACTAAAAAACTATTTTTTTGGGTAAATGAGCATCCAATTGGATGGTTCATTATATCCTAACAAAACAGGGCAATGTAACAACAAAGAGTAGGTGTCTGGGTTTATTTGACTAGAAATATGAATCCATTGTGTGAGCCACTTGATTTGATAGTCTGCATTCAAATTTGAGGTATTTAATCCTGAGAAGACAACAATTTCATTGAACAGTTGTTGCTAAGCAAACAGGACATTACCTCTAATGTAGCAGGCTTTGCTCAATGCTGCTAATGGTAAATTGTGTACGCCGCCTTCACGCATAATTGCCCGATCCATTTCAATCAAAAGACGCGCGCGGTCAGCCAATCTGGTTCTGCGAAACCAACCTGCATGCATGTTATGCAACCTTAAAAGATGAAACTACCCACCATTCATTATTGTAAACTTCAAAAAGCTGTAAAACAAAACACTCACAACATGATTTCTGCTTAAATATGATAAATTGTAGGGCTCATCAGTGAATAATTCTTTGCAGGCTAAAATATCCTCAACAGTAGGCTGCCCTCCACTTCCCAACAGCCCCAAAACATGAGACCACTTAGTAAACATTGCCTTATCCTTTTCAGAGTGCTTAATGAAGTTTAATTGTAGCTGTAGATACCTTAACCACAACTTAGACCAAATGGCACAAAAAGACCGTCACAATTACTTACCTAAAAATTGGTTTATTGTGAACCAGTCTGTCGCGCAAATATTCCACTTCAAATTTTGTTTTCTGCTCAGGGTTCCAAAAATGACTAGTCAGCAGCTGTTTAGGCAAAGCATAAATTAAAGGCAACAACACATAGAAAGCAAAAGGCAATGCAGAGAAAATTATCACAGGAGCCACCTTCATCATATCTCTAGGCATTTGCTGGTACAGTTCAATTTCTCTGCGCAACAGTTTTGCATAATTACCCTTGGAACTGTTTAGTAACCTTAAAGAAGGCAGACTTTTGCCACAATTCTAAAACACCCAAAATTACCTACATGACAATCTTGAAATACTCTACAGTCTCCAAACTGAACGTTTTAACCCCGACAGTGAAAGCTTTGTAGGTTTTCATGGTGGTTGGAAAGTTTTTTTCCAAAATTTTATCATAATTTTTTAGGTACTCAATGAAATGGTTTAGAATGTAAAAACGGATTTTTTTGGCTTCCTCAGTTTTGTACACCGACTTTCGGTGTAGTTCTCGAGCTTGGTGCAGCTTACCGTAACTGGAAAGGGCTCAATTAGGTCTTGGACGCCTAGTTTAGGGTAAAAACCTACCTGGGACATAATACGGCCGGCGCACTTTTGCTTAAGGAAAACCTGCAAGTTCTTAACGCTAAAGACAGCGCCATGCTGGGGTTTCAGTTTTATTTCACTTTTATCATGATTTTTTATCCGTTTAATGCGTAAACACTTGTTAATATAAATAAATTAGTAAAAATAATAATAAATATAACCTACAGTCTACTGTCACATGAATGACATTTAATTTATAGGTTATTGGCAATATGGGCATATAAAAGAAAAAGAAGGGGAAAATCTAACCTTACTTTTCTGTCTCAAGCGTGTAAACATAACGACATAACCTCTCAACAAACTGTTCTTTTCATGTTGTGTTTTATGGTTTTAAAGTACTTTAAACAGTAGGAATAACTAATTGTTACATTAAAATGGATGTATCTGTTCAACTGGTTGCCGGAGGATCCATTGTGAAGCTTCCCCCAGTGTTTTCCACAAACGGAGAGTAAGTACCCTTTTTTCAGTTAAACAGTGGCACTAAAACCCTGAAAATTGTGCAGAAGCATATTTGTAGCCCGCGCCAACGCTGTGTACCAGTACAACACCAAAACCGGCCAATTGGTGCATCACTATGATGGTTGGGACAAGGATATTGTGGGGCTGGTTTTTACTCTCATTGACAATTTGGAATGTTTAGTTGGATGCTCTAGAGATGGTAAAATAGTGGCTTGGAAGGTTACCAATAAAGTCCCCATAATAGAAGCTGTAAGTATAGTAAACCAAACAATTTATAAACAAAATGGAAAGTAAATAATAAGTATTTTTAAAGCTGTTACCCAGACGTAAAGTTACCAATTTTCATGTGGTTTCTGGGAGTTTAACAGAGGGCCTGCAAGTCCTAATAGCCTATGCTACAAAGAAAAAGTGTGTTGTCTTTGGTTTGGTTAATACAAAAACTGTGGATGAAGTGACTGTTTATCTCAAAATACCTAATTTGGAGTACTTTCTTGATGTGTGTCCTGAAAGATACTTTGCTGTAGCAACAAGCAATTTTGTGCATTTTTTCAGTTTTAACACCTTCACAGTCAGCAGGTATGTGTGTAGCTTTATAGTAGAATGGTAATTAACTGGAGGGGTATAGTTATCAGATGGCTAAAGACAACAGACAGTTTACTTGCCTGGCTTGTCATCCTTGTGAAGAATTGGTGTTGACAGGGGATGATACAGGGAGGGTGATTTTGTGGAGTAACATTTTTGGCAAAAAGTTCCAGTCAGTGTATCACTGGCACACTTTACCAGTGAAATCAGTGGCATTCTCCACTTTGGGAAGCTATTTTTACAGTGGAGCTGGGGAATGTGTGTTGGTTAAATGGCAACTAAAAGATTCAAAGCAGAAACAATTTCTGCCAAGGTGGGTAAACAATTTGAAATAAGTAGGAAACTACTTTCTGTCCCAGGAGAAGTTTTTCTTTGATATTTTGTGGTTGTCAGTTTGAGCATTTTTCCGGTGATTTACTAAGCTTTTTGGTTGAACTATGTTTTCTTTTATATGTCAATGGCAAGCGTATTTCATTGGCTATCCATAGGCATATTACAGTCTATAGAAAGTGTTGCTAGTAAGAGTTATTTGATGTTAAGTGAACTGAAAATTGGTAGTGCAAGGGAAGGAATGACAGTTATTACATTTTAATAGGCTCCCAGCTGGTATAGTGCAACTACAAGTGTCAGACAACAATGCTTTTGTTGCTGTGGCAACTCAGGACAATGCAATTAGAGTTGTGGACTCCCAACTGAGACAAGTCAACTTGATACAACACTTGGTAGTGGGAGACCAATTTACTTGTGGCCTTACCTATGATCCAGTCAGTAGGTCACTGGTTATGAATGGAAATGTGGGTTGCGTCCAGTTTTACTCGCCTTCAGATCAGGACTTACTCTACAATGTGCGTGATACGTTACAAACTGTAGACTTTAAATAATAATGGATTTGTTAGGTTGAAATTGTAGGACAAAACAAAGTGACTGAGGAACGGGAATGTCGATTGTCGAACACTTTAGTAAGCAAAATTGCTTTGAGCCAAAGCGGGTCGTGGTTGGCCACTGTTGAGGAAAGAAAAGATGAAAATGTGTGCAAGGAGTTACGGTTGAAATTTTGGAATTTCAGTCAGGAAAAACGAAAGTAAATAACGGTTGATGGTTAGTAGAAAAGAGTGAATTTTCAAGGGTTTTCTTTCAGTTATGAATTGAATACTTCAGTGGAATTTCCTCACGAAAATTCGGTGAAAAACCTACTTTTCCAGCCTGCACATGTGGACGATGACCTTAAATGCGTTACTGTATCTTGTGATAAAAGTTTCAAAATTTGGCAGGTAGTTCATGTATCTACTGTACACCGTAAGTTTTCTTGTAAGAGTTTCTTCTAGGATATTTTTTAAGTATAATTACTAATATAGAAACAGGACCGATCTGGAGATGCACGAGTCGTGGCACGTTCCGTGACTTAACATGCGCCGGACTGTCATTCACGATTGACGGTTCTTTGTTCGGTGTTGGTTTCGGCAAACTACTAACGATTTGGGCGACGGAAAACTGCGAACTGAAAACTTCCCTTCTACACGCCAATTTCAAGCAAAACGAAATTGAATTTGTGCAGTTCGGACAGGGAAATCAGTGTCATCTGGTGGCGGCGGCCAGTAGCACCCAGTTATCGGTATGGAACATTCTCACCCTCACCATGAGTTGGGTGGTGCGTTTACCTAAAGTGGTTTTGATGGTTGCCGAACCGCAAATACCGTATATTGGAGTGGTTTGCCAGACTAAAAAGGGTGCAAACAAATGTAAGTTTCACTTAACTGGTTTTTGCTATTTATTAATGGATTTTCTGTAGTGTACTTATTCGAGCCTTCTTCACCCGCTTTGGTGTTCTCCAAACTGTTACCAGTTTCAAAAAATGACCAAGTTGCGGCCGCAGTTTTAGTCCCCAACACTTCCAGTTCGGACACTCGACTAAACTGGCACGACAGAACTGATTTGTACTTTATCACCTCGAAAAACGTGAGTTTTAACACATTTTGAACTCCTGGTTAACTTATAAGTCACTATAGGAACTATATCGGTTGAGTAACAAGTCCACTGAACGAAAAGTCACTGATACGTCCCAGTCGGAAGAAATGTCAGTTTTCAGGAAACTCAAACCGGAAATCCGGACCAGCCAAGTGAAAACCCAAGTGGAACACCATTTGTTTCCAGAATCAATGGGTTATCACAATTTTAGAGAAGTAAGTTTGAGGTTATATTTGTTTCGTGTATTGTGTACGGTTTTTTTCTAGTATTTGGACGCTCCTTTGGAAACTTTGCCTCCTGTACGATTAATGGCGGCGTCACTACTGCAAGGCTTAGTGTTGCAACGAGACGCTACAGTTCAGACTGTTTGTTGATTAAATTTTTAAATCAAAGGTACCCAAACATTTTTTTTTCTTAAAAACCACTTTATTAGTTAATTAACTAATTGATTGTGCTGTGAATGCTTTTTTGACTTCTACTGCACAAGAAATCAATAGAACTTATAAATAAGTTGTTAAAATATAAAATAATAAGATAAGTTGGCGAAAATTTTGAACACATTTTATTCTGACTTTCCGGCAACGATGAAACTGTGTTCCGCAGTAGCTAATGAACCAATTTATGATTCTAAAACAGAAAACCTGGATGAGTGCTGCTATGGACAGGCAGAAATGGAAAAATATCGAAAAGGTCTACAATCAGGAGTGGATGAGAAGAGGCTGATACAAAGAAGAAGAAGGATCGTAAAGTGGTTCATTAACTACTGCAAAACCGAGGTTCAGCTTTGTTGAATAACCAGGAATAGTCAGTACAGGAATCTTGACACATGATGAATGCACTGTATATAAATGTGTCAAGATTTCTGTAGTGGTAATACAACTATTCCTGGTTATTCAACAAAGCTGAAACTCGGTTTCGCAGTAGCTAATGAACCACTTTATGATCCTAGACAATTAAAATGTATTTTGGAACAGTTGAATTTTATCATAAAAAAAGTAGGAATGTGCAATTTTTTCGGGTCAAAATTTTTCTTTTCCAAAATGCCTTTTTACCTGCTTAGAATCATAAATAGATTCATTAGCTATTGCGAAATCCAGTTTCACCTTTGCCGGTCCAGGTAAATGTATTTCTGCTATGTAATAACTTGTTTAATTGGTAAGAATGTAGGAATTTATCATTTTACGAGATCCTGTCTAAAAAAATATGACAGACAAAGTGTAATAGTAGTATTTTCAACTTTAAACCTAAATTTTTTTAAATTAATTTTTTGACAATCACAAAAGGAATGAAGAGCTTGGGATCTAAGACAAATTAAGTGACTTAAACATCTCCAACACCCGGACATCCTTGCAAATGTAACTTCAACCCTTGATTGGTGGTAAAGCCCTTAGAGCACAACTTACAAATGTAGGGTTTCTCACCAGTGTGCCCTCTCAAATGTACTTTAAAGGGCGTCCACTGTCTAAAACCCTTCCCGCAATAACCACAAACGTGAGGCCGCTCTCCCGTATGAATTCTTTTATGATAAGTGAGCGCGTATTTGTGTTTGAAGCCTCTCCCGCACTCCGAACACTCAAACGGTCTCACCTCGGTGTGCGACACTTTGTGTTTTTTCAACTGGTCGGAACACTTGAAACCGCGCCCGCAAATGTCGCACAAACACTTTTTCTCCTCGGGTCGTCTGGTGTTTTTTGTGTGAGCTTTTTCCGTGTGGTACGTGAGTAGGTTTACCGTACGAAATTCTAGTCGACAAATGTGACAAAACAGCGAAAAGGCTTCCGACTGTACATCCACTTTGTGCATGCACAGCTGGTGTCTTAACAACGCTTTGTCCCCGCGGTATTCGTTAAGACATACCACACACACCTTCTTCATAGAATCGTCATGACGCACCATGTGTTTTTTGTAGTTTGAGCGGTTGTTGAACGTTTTATCGCACTGAACGCAACGGTTTACGGTTAAGTGATTGCAGGACAAGTGTTCTAGAAGGTTTTTAATGGTCGTGGTTCTGAACGGACAGACGGGACAAGGAATTTTACCGTCCTCAGCGTGACTGTTCATGTGGCAAAACAGCTCTCGGAGGGAGCCAAACTGTCGAGGACATTGAGGACAGGTGAAATTGTCAGTTTTGTAGAGGTTCGAGTGATTGTCTGCGTTTAGTTTGGACAGGAACTTGGCTGAACACGTTTGACATACGTAAACGCCGAGAGATTCGTTGAATTGACAAGCGTGGTCTGAGTTGCAGTGCCTCTTTTGGTGCAATTTGAACTGTTTAGACGACTGGAAAGTTTTCAGACACTTTGGACATTTATTCCTAGATTTTTGATTAACTTGGGGCTTCCTGTTTACTCTGCCAGCATATTCCATCACCCTAAAATTAATAAGTTTTATATGTTAAGCTAGTTACTTAGTGCAACGATGTTAAACCAAAAAAAAATGCCAAAATACAACATACTACTAATTTATTCATTATTAACGTTTCGAAACCCGACAATTTGATGACTTCTCCGTTTGTGCATGTTGAGTCTTTGCCTGGAAATAAATTTTTCCTCGCACACGTCACAGTTGTAGGGCTTATCGCCCGAGTGCAGTCTTAAGTGAACCTTTAAAGGTGGTTTTTGGGCGAAACATTTACCGCAAAATTGACACTCGTACGGTTTTTCCCCCGTATGGATTCTCCAATGTACCGCCAGGTACTGTTTGGAGTAGAACATTTTCCGGCACACTTCGCACCGGTACGGTCTCTCCCCTTTATGGATCATCAGGTGGACTTTGAGGCTGTTCTCCCCTCTGAAGGACTTGCCACATGAATCACAAACGTAATTGTTACCAGCTCCTTCGTGAAACTCTCTTAAAAACAGTTTTAGTTGTAGTTTAACTGTATAATAATGTTTTGCCATTACCTAATGTGTTTCTTTAAGTGTCTGAATCGCTTCATACAAAATGGACACTGGCGAAAATACCGTTGCGCGTACCCCTCCTCATGGATTTTCTTGTGTTCCTTCAAATACCGTTCGCTGGAAATTTCTTTACCGCACACGTCACACACGTACTTCATCGTGGTGTTGTGTTTGGCGTCCAGATGACGCCGATATTCGGTTCTGGTGACGAAACCCTCGCGACAGTGCTGACAATGCACGGTAAACTCCAACGAGTGACGTTTCGTGTGAATGACGTAGTTGATTTTGGTGTTGAACGATCTGCCACACTCAGTGCACACAAACCGGGAAACGTGATCGTGTAGGTCTCTGACGTGTCTGCGCATGGCCGAGTTGGTCTTGAACTGATTACCGCAGGTTTGACACTTGAACGGTTTATCTGGTTTGTGCACGTTTAAGTGCGATTTGAGCTTGGAAGGTTGCTGAAACTGTTTCGGACAATGTGGACACTGCAATTCTTCTGTTTTTACTAGCCTACAAATTAATGCACTTTAATTTCTGTACAATATTACACACTTGCTACAAAAACAAATCATACATAAAAGTAACATTTATTAATAAGAAGAAATTAACAAATGTGCGCATTTAACTCAGATCGGGTTACGAAACCCTTAGAACACCTAAAACACTGATAAGGACGTTCGCCCGTATGATACCGCATGTGTACGGTTACCGAGTATTTTTGTGTAAATTGTTTCCCGCAAAGAGCGCACGCATACGGTCTGTCATTGGTGTGAGTCCTACAATGAACCTTTAGACATTTCCTAGTCACGAAACCTTTACCGCAATACTCGCAACTGAACGGTTTCTCGCCCGTGTGCGACATTAAGTGCACCTTAAGGTTTTTTTTCAGCATCTCTTTACCGCACACGTGGCAACAATATTTCCGGACAAAACACGGAAACTTGTACGCGTCGGTTGAATGGCGCCGGATCATGTGATTCTGCAGATATTTGAGGCAGGTGAGGTGTTTGCCGCAGATGGCGCACGCAAATTCCGGCTTTGCGGAGGGATCGTGATGAGTCGAAGCGTGTTTTCGTAGCCAGAATTGACTTTTGAATTCCTTACCACAATTTTTGCAATTTTGTAGTGATTTTTTGGAATTCCTACAAATAAAACAACAAAAATTATATTCACTATTATGAGTTAAATGTTATGACCCTGACATCTGTTACAGTGTGGTACTACAACAAACAACATTTAGACAAAACCAGAGTATATTTTAAATTCACGAACGATCACCACATTTGTGACTATTAAGTAACGTTCTAGACACAAACCTTTTCGAACAAAAGTCACAAATATACGGTTTCTCCCCCGTATGCTGTCTCAAATGTATGTTCAAACTACCCTTTTGCGTGAAACTTTTGCTGCACAAATGACACCCGAAAGGTTTCTCCTTAGTGTGCACCACCCTGTGTGTTCTCAACAAATTCCTGGTCGTAAAATTCTTACCGCACGTGTCACATTGAAACGGTTTTTCGCCGGTGTGTGTGCGCATGTGATGTCTGAGGCTCGCTTTCGACGTCACGTTTTTCCCGCAAATGTCACAGATGTGCACCGGAGCTTCGTTGGTATGCGACTTCATGTGCACTTTGTACGATTTGATGTGCGTGAGCACTTTTGAACACACGCTGCACAAGAACTCGTCCTTTTTATAATCTGGCCGATGAGTTTTGAGGTGTTCCTTGAAGTATTGTTCATTTCTGAAGTATTTAGGGCAGTGCATGCAGGCTAATTTCAAGCCAAAATGTTTAAACCTCTCATGTTTGATTAGTTCGTAGCGGAAATTGAAACCTTGACCGCACTCTTGGCAACGAAAGTTAAACTGATTGTAGTGCACATTGTCCACATGTCTTTTAAGCAGTTCTGGGTTGGCAAACTTCTTTTCACAGAACTCACAGTTGCATTTGTATTCTTTGAGATGGACAGCCTCCAGATGTTGCTTCAGAAGGTACTTAATCCGAAACTTCCGGTCACAATAAGAGCAAGAAAGTCGTTTGTCTTTGTGAACACGCGAGTGGAATTTCAGCTTTGCCAGTGACTCAAATTTCTTAGGACAATTACTGCATAACCACCTAAAATTTGGAACTGATAGATTAAAACATCCCACAACTGTGCAAGTAGTACAAGGAACACAGAAATTAAACCACAAACACAGAAAAAAACAAATTTATTTTTCTCATTAAAAAAGCTGAAGCACCTAAATACCCCCTAACTCTTTGGGAATTTAGAAAATTTACCTGCAAAAAAAAAAACTTTTTGAAACTATCACAAACTGGACTAATAAATGTTAATCAGCTACTTACCACTTACCCTAACATACACTGCACTAAACACTATAAGACACTGAAATGTAAACATTACATTTCTAACTTCAGAACTCCTATAATTAGGTCTGGGAAGACCCTAAAGTCCAACATTATGTTTATAGGTGACACAGCTCCTTCACTGGTAATGTATAAATCAGGCACTGTTTAGTTTAGAGAACACTTGCCCTAGAAAATATTAAAGGAAATAGGGCTTTATTTGGGTTTTACCATGGGGTTTTACCTTTTACTCTAAAAAGTGTCTGCAAAACACACTAAACAAACACAACAATTGAAGCAAATTGAGGTTAGGTTAGGGACAAGTTTGACATTTAGAAATTATCTGTCTTTGTTTATTGTCATATGCCAGAAAGAGAAACAAAATACCTACTGTCTACTGTCAATAAAAAAGTGAGGTTATATAAAATTATTATTGTGATTTATAAAAAGTAAACAAAAACTCAAAAAAATGTTATAAATTTTATTTAAATAATTTTTCTGACTGAACTATGGATGATTTTCAAGAGTGCCGCACTTGTCTCCAACAGTTTGACGTGACCGCCCTAATCAACGTTGAAACTAAAGTGCTGGACCACAAAGATGTGTTACAAAGCATTAGAGAAGTCGCCTCAATTGAGGTAAGTTTACTGGATTCACAAAAGATACAGAGAATTTAGCTGATTATTTTAAAGGTTGTCGATAATGATTTGTTCCCGAAATACGTGTGTCGCCTGTGCTTTGATTTGTTGGTTTCTGCTTTGACATTTCGCAAACAAATTATCCTCACACATATTGAACTGAAAAAACGTCACGAATGTGAATTGCGGGATCCCCTGTTTATCAGTTGTGATGATCCTAGTCTTGAAGACAAGACCCAAGATCAGGTAGTCAAATTAAATGATGTTAAGCAAGAGAAAACCAGTTCAGAGGGTGTTCAAACTGGGTGTAATCTTGAGAGTGACAGTGACTGGGCTGAACCAGTTCAGGGTAATGTTGCTGACAGCTCAGACGATTCCTTTGCTGAGGATGTTAAACCAGCAAGGAAGAAAGTTTCACTCAGAAGACAACTTCGTCACAGAAGGAGATTAAAAGTGGTTGAAAACCAAGGAGAAGATAAAAAAATGATGGGAGATCCTAACATAGAAGGACCTAGGTTGTGTCCAAATTGTGGTAAACTATTTAAAAACAGACAGAATTTCAATTCACACATGGCTACAGTACATAATAAAACCCCAGAAAAACCAGAGAAAATCAGTTGTTTGTGTCCGGATTGCGGGCGGGTAATAACAGGAACCAGACAGGTACAAACCAAATCAGTTTGGGTGTGGCCGTTTTAGGTAAATGTAATCGTTTGCAGAATTTTGTCTCGCACAGACGCTATCATCACTCTGACAAAGCACAAGTGAAAAAACGCTTTACTTGTGACCTTTGCCCTAAAAAGTTTTATAGGGAAAAAAATCTGGTCATCCACCAAAGGATACACAAAGGCGAAAAAGGCTACGTGTGCGAGTTGTGTCCTGATAAATCTTATACGTTAGTACTGTACCACATTGTCTAATATGGCAAATGTTTATATTCTTAATTTAGGCAAATTGGAGGTTTGATACTGCATAAAAGAAAAGTACACCTGAAGAAACCCACTTGCACCTGTAACTACTGTGGCAAACAGTTTTATGAGAAACATTACTTAGAAACACATATAAGACAGTGGCATACGGGTATTATTACTCTCTAATAAGACCAAAAAAACTATTATCATGGATAACTTTTACAGGAGAGCGTCCATTTTCTTGTGAGATTTGCGGTAAAGCCTTCAGCTGTAACGGCACTCTTTTAAGGCATCGAAAAGACAGTCACGGAGAGGTAAAATCAGTTAAAAGGCTCAAAATTCTTTAAAAAAATGGTGACTGTTTTAGAAAAAATCCTGCCCGAAATGCGGTAAAATGTACACGGAAGGCGAATTACGGAAACATTTGAAACGGCACAAAATCCGTGAGGAGGGCATTAAACGCAAAAAGTACACGTGCGAGTATTGCGGCACCGAGATGAATTTTACGTCACGCAAACGTCATTTACTGAAACAACACGGAGTTTTGTTACGTGGTAAGTTTTTCATATACAGGATGATCAAAAAGTTTTAGTTTTGGGCTTGTTTCAGGACGAGGCGAAACTGCCGAAAGGGTGGCAGTACCTACAATTGGTGTGCTATAAAAACTACAAGTCTGATTTTATTGATTTTATAGTATTATTTTATATTATTTTTAATTATTAAATTGCTGACACTGTTTGTGGGGTATGTTTTTCTTATTAGAAACTTGTAGAGACAAGGGTATGCAGCCAACTTTACATATTGGTGTATGGCGGGTTGCAATGGTTGGTTGACGTGAACAACTAACATTTGACGTTCTTGCTAGTCAATTACCATTACTGTTTATCTCTTCAAACATCCAAACAAAAATTCCTTGAATTTTTAAAATTATACAATTTTTTACATATTTCTGTATGGTCACAGGGTCATAGATTTGCATATTGATGTCTAAAATAAGCAGCGGATATTTATTAACGTCACATAAAAAAATGGTGCCCAAACGTGCCAAGGAAAACGCTAACCAGGAATTTGATAAAGAGGCTTTTCAGGAGCTACTGAATTGCCCGGAAAAGAAGAAAATAGTTTTACAGGTATTTTACCATTAAAGCACATTTTGAACAATGTTTAGAATGTTTGTTTTCCAGCTTCTATCAGACAATAAGCATATCATTGCCAAACACAGAGAGATTGAAATGAACAGTCCAGTGGAGAAGTTGAAGCAGAAGAGAAACCTGTTGGAAAGCCCTACTACTTTGTATAGGCGAAGAGCATTACAGCAAATGGATAGTCCTAGTATTTCTAATAAGTAAGTAGAAAACAATTTTTCTTGGAAAAAAATAATTATTTACCTAAAGAAGCATGTAAACTGCTGTGGTTAGTATAAATTGACCCCTTTTTTGACTCTCTCTATAATTTAACCAACCAATGGCTCTTAAATAGCTACAATTTCAACTGCAGTCCTTAGGTTAAATGAGTAGGTTAGGTTAGTATAATGCTAATCTAAAAACTAAAAAGCTTTAATTTCATTGGGCTAAAATAACAACTTTGTTTGTGACGTCACTCAATTCCTATTGGTCAAAATTGAGAGTGACTTCTTGAGGCTTCATGGAGTGTATAAAACCAGTCCTCAAGATGTTTAAAAGGACTTCAAATTATAAAATAATATTAATTCTCTCCCAGAGGTTCTAAATTTTTTTTTCTACAGAACCAACTCATCAAAACTTGACAGTGCATCTTCATCAACCTCCACTGAAACTGTACCACAGAACCAAATCTTAAAGGGTGTAGTAGCCTATGTAGAAGTGAAAAATGGTTACAATGAAGACCGTTCAGAGGGCGCTAAAATAGTTTTAAAGTCCATGGGGGCAGTGGTGAGAAAAAACTTCACTACAGATGTTACCCACGTGGTTTTCAAGGTACTTACGTTCACAAGGTTTGAAATGTGCTGTTACATAGCAGTGTATTTTAGAATGGGTGTTACCAAACCTACCAAAAAGCAAAACTCCTTAAAGTCCACTTAGTTTCAATTCTGTGGATAGAGTTTTGTAGGAAAACTTTACAGAGACAAAAGGAAAGGCTGTATCCAGCCTTGAAAGGGGCTTTTGAGAATGAATCCATCGTTTATTCTGTATGTTTTCTTTTTTGTTTGTTTTTTAACTTTGTTAGTGGTTTTTTTTTGGTGAATAGCAACTGCAAAAGGAGTACGAGGAGATCGTGCGTAATGAATATAAGAAGAGTATAATGCAAGGCACTCCTTTACCAACCACCGCTTCTTTGATTAGCCGCAGACGGACTTTAATGACTGCTTCAGCCATTGATTGTAGTAGTTCTGATTCGTTTAAAACGGCAGAAGAATTCAATTACGAGGCGAATACTGGCAGTATTATTTTAAATGAGATAGAAAGTAGTTCAGGAATTAATAACAACTCTGATATGGAATTGACTTGTGCACCTGAAAACCTTCAAAAGATTACCTCTACATCTTTATTCACTAGGAGAAAAACTATGTTCAGTGTTGATTCTACTTTAAACAGCTCCATTACCAATGTAACTAAAGAAAACAGTGTGATGAGTAAACAAGACTCTTTAAATAGTAATGAGTCTATAATATTTGGGAAAAAAACTGCTAGGAAGTCTAAAATTGTAGACAAAACAGAGTCTTCTACATCAATGAGTTCTTTGAGACTGTCCACAGCTAAATCTGCAACATCAATGAGTTCACTAAAATTGTCTTCAGAGAGTAAAAAGTCCTCATTTAATCTTTCTTCAGAGATGCCAGAACTGAAACTTTCAAGCGAGAACATATCAGACGATTCGGAGATTATATCACCGGTAAAACAACCTTTAACCAGAGATTTGTTTGTACAAATTGAAAAGTTACCAAATGTGGATGAAGAGAGGAAAAAAATGGGACGAAAGCTCTACAACCCAGACGATTATATTCCTCCCAGTTGGCAGTGGGTTGACGATGATAAAGAACGCGAAGAACGCAGACAGTCTTCCAAACGAAAGAAAGCCAACGTTACTGGCTCTAATCCCCTGGCAGGGTTAGTATTTAACCGCTCACGTGACGAGGAAGAAAGTCAAAAAGAGCTGGAAATTGACCTAAAGAACGACAGTCCCCCTAAAAAAACTAAAACACCAAAAAAACCAGTATTGAATGAGTCAGCGGACGAGCAACGCGACTTACTAAAGGAAGTGCTAAAAACCCAAAAAGGCAAAACAACTGAAACCCCAACAAGAAGAAAATCGTTGAGAATTCAAGCACAAACACCAGTAAACAGGCGAAGCACTTTAGAATTTGTGCCCACGTTGAGCAAGAAGAAATCAAAGAAGAAAGTCAATAAACCTAAACTGCCCACAATCGTGTGTACGAAGCTTCACAGAGCTGATGTCCAAGTAAGTCATTGGGTATTACTTTTATCGTTTCATTTACTACTTGTATGGCTAGTTGTTTGCGCAAGTCGTCAAGAAACTGGGACGTTTCGTCGTTGAAGATGAGGTGAGTGAACGTACCACTCACCTGGTGGCCGGAGAACCCAAGAGAACGATAAACATGCTGCGGGCCATATCTAGGGGATGTTGGGTAGTCAAGTTTGAGTGGGTAAGCTTTACTATTGAGCGTGTGTATCTCAAATATGTTCAGTGACGTCAAACACCGCAATCTGTCAAGGATTACGTCATTGAATATGTTTTGCTTTTTCTATGGTATGGTTAAAACTGATTTAATTCAGGTACTGCAGTCCTTAGAAAACGGAAAATGGCTTCCCGAGGAAAACTTTGAATTGACTGATTTTTCGTCTGCTGTGCAGGTAAGTACTACATTTACAATCTGGGGCTGTCCAGTTTAAAATAACGTTAATTAATACCATTGTCAGTGTTGTTACTAGTCAGTAGGATAAGCGCCATCTATCAAGTTCTTTCATATTTAACAGCTTTATTCAGTCAGTATTGCCCTCAAGCAATTATTTTAAAGCTTCTCATGATGGTTTAAGTGTGAGTCGTTTGCATTTGCCGAAAACCTGAGACGGCCATGCAATTATACAGTTTTGAGATACACAGTGATTTTTGGAATGTTTTTCTGATCCTGATCTGTATCCTACTGAGACAGTTCAGAATCAAAAACCCGACTAGAGCGATTATATTAGTTTAGCACTGAACATATTGCCTTATACGCACGGTTTTAGGCAACCACATTAACCTAAAAAAGTAAGATGGGTTGCCTATAAGTCACACAAATTTTATACAATATTCTATTTCCATATTTAAGCATTACAGTCCATTAGAACAATCAAACTGTTAAGGAGCTTTTTACACTCTATAAGGTTAAATTTTAAATTACAAATTAATTCATGTATTAGGGTATTATCTCAGCTTTAATTTCAACCGTCACGATTCACGGTAGATAGTTTGTGATTTGCAACAAAAATTGTGAATTACAAACTACGAACTTACCATGTAACAAACTAAATTAGTTAATAAAGTTCATTTTTGCATTCTTTAAATATGCAGTCTTATTTGATATAGAAATCTCGTCTGGAACGTCAAGCTTTCGGCTCCAACTACACCCTAGACGTGTTTGAGACGACGCCCCCGATCTACGTAGCCCCATCGACCATTCTGCGCTGTTCGGACCTAAAAGAACTGATAACAACTTGTAACGGCAAAGTGGTGTCAGCAGCCAGAATGGCAAAAATAGTCGTTGGGCAGTACGTCAAACAGGACGAAACAAAGTGTGTAAACGAAACTTGGATCCTCGATTGTATCACGTTTTATCGACGGATGCCGTTTAAGGAAAAGTATTTACTGCAAGCCAAAAGACAGAGTGTGGTAGTGTAACGCCGGCTTTTCGATAGTTTTGTTATATACAATTTTCTTTTAGTTCAAGTGTGCTGGTATTTATTATGTAATTTAAGGAATACACTCTATTTTATTAAGATTAGTTTTTTTTTTGGGTACAGGTTTGGATTTGAAGTATTTCATTTAAACTTTTTCTATTGCTCTTACTTATTTTTTCTTTGTTGCCCGTTCTACTGTTAAAATATTATTAAATTGGTCGAGATTGAAAATAAATAGAAAAAAGAGAAAACCAGTTCAGAGGGTGTTCAAACTGGGTGTAATCTTGAGAGTGACAGTGACTGGGCTGAACCAGTTCAGGGTAATGTTGCTGACAGCTCGGACGATTCCTTTGCTGAGGATGTTAAACCAGCAAGAAAGAAAGTTTCACTCAGAAGACAACTTCGTCACAGAAGGAGATTAAAAGTGGTTGAAAACCAAGGAGAAGATAAAAAAATGATGGGAGATCCTAACATAGAAGGACCTAGGTTGTGTCCAAATTGTGGTAAACTATTTAAAAACAGACAGAATTTCAATTCACACATGGCTACAGTACATAATAAAACCCCAGAAAAACCAGAGAAAATCAGTTGTTTGTGTCCGGATTGCGGGCGGGTAATAACAGGAACCAGACAGGTACAAACCAAATCAGTTTGGCGATTTTTGGTAAATGTAATCATTTGCAGAATTTTGTCTCGCACAGACGCTATCATCACTCTGACAAAGCACAAGTGAAAAAACGCTTTACTTGTGACCTTTGCCCTAAAAAGTTTTATAGGGAAAAAAATCTGGCCACCAAAGGATACACAAAGGCGAGAAAGGCTACGTGTGCGAGTTGTGTCCTGATAAATCTTATACGTTGGTACCGTACCACATTGTCTAATATGGCAAATGTTTATATTCTTAATTTAGGCAAATTGGAGGTTTGATACTGCATAAAAGAAAAGTACACCTGAAGAAACCCACTTGCAGCTGTAACTACTGTGGCAAACAGTTTTATGAGAAACATTACTTAGAAACACATATAAGACAGTGGCATACGGGTATTATTACTCTCTAATAAGACCAAAAAAACTATTATCATGGATAACTTTTACAGGAGAGCGTCCATTTTCTTGTGAGATTTGCGGTAAAGCCTTCAGTTGTAACGGCACTCTTTTAAGGCATCGAAAAGACAGTCACGGAGAGGTAAAATCAGTTAAAAGGCTCAAAATTCTTTAAAAAAATGGTGACTGTTTTAGAAAAAATCCTGCCCGAAATGCGGTAAAATGTACACGGAAGGCGAATTACGGAAACATTTGAAACGGCACAAAATCCGTGAGGAGGGCATTAAACGCAAAAAGTACACGTGCGAGTATTGCGGCACCGAGATGAATTTTACGTCACGCAAACGTCATTTACTGAAACAACACGGAGTTTTGTTACGTGGTAAGTTTTTCATATACAGGATGATCAAAAAGTTTTAGTTTTGGGCTTGTTTCAGGACGAGGGGAAACTGGCCAAAGAGTGGCAGTACCTACAATTGGTGTGCTATAAAAACTACAAGTCTGATTTTATTGATTTTATAGTATTATTTTATTTTATTTTTAATTATTAAATTGCTGACACTGTTTGTGGTGTATGTTTTTCTTATTAGAAACTTGTAGAGACAAGGGTATACAGCCAACTATACATATTCGTGTATTGCGGGTTGCGATGGTTGGTTGACGTGAACAACTGACATTTGACGTTCTTGCTAGTCAATTACCCAATGAGTAAAAAGAACAAGTATCAGGAGCAATGAATAAAAAAAATATAGCAGGAAGGAGCAATAGCAAACAAAGGGGGTGACAGAAACAAGGGGGAGAGGGGGAGTAATATGGCGGCCGTCAACTTTCGGTTGGCACTATAAAACACTATTATTATTGTCCACTGTACAACTTAATTTAAATTTGCGAAACTCAACTGTTAAAGAAACACAAACAAACAAAACAAATTAACACTAAATACAAACAACAAATTTTTGCGGGTTTGAAACTCCAAACTGACAATGACTTTGCGTCAATTCAACTGCGCAGTAGGCGAATGCGCAATCAACTTCCGTCCCCCTCGCTTAATGCACAAACGGGTTATAATTTGTATTATTGTTACCTCCTGATACTTGTTCTTTTTCCTCATTGATCAGGAGGTAACAATAATACAAATTATAACTCGTTTGTGCATTAAGCGAGGGGGACGGAAGTCCACCTACTTTGATTGCGCATTCGCCTACTGCGCAGTTGAATTGACGCAAAGTCATTGAAAGTTTGGAGTTTCAAACCCGCAAAAATTTGTTGTTTGTATTTGTTGTAGTATAGTTTTAGTTTGTGGTTCTTTAACAGTTGAGTTTTGCAAATTTAAATTAAGTTGTACAGTGGACAAGATTAACAAGTATTGACGGCCGCCATATTACTCCCCCTTGTTTCTGTCACCCACTTTGTTTGCTATTGCTCCTTCCTGCTATGTTTACATTTTTTTTATTCATTGCAATTACCATTACTGTTTTTTTCTTCAAACATCCAAACAAAAATTCCTTGAATTTTTAAAATTATACAATTTTTTACATATTTCTGTATGGTCACAGTGTCATAGATTTGCATATTGATGTCTAAAATAAGTAGCGGATATTTATTAACGCCACATAGAAAAATGGGGCCCAAACGTGCCAAGGAAAACGCTAACCAGGAATTTGATGAAGAGGCTTTTCAGGAGCTACTGAATTGCCCGGAAAAGAAGAAAAGAGTTTTACAGGTATTTTACCATAAAGCACATTTTGAACAATGTTGAGAATGTTTGTTTTCCAGCTTCTATCAGATAATAAGGATATCATTGCCAAACACAGAGAGACTGAAATGAACAGTCCAGTGGAGAAGTTGAAGCGGAAGAGAAACTTGTTGGAAAGCGCTATTACTTTCTATAGGCTTTTCAAGGTATTTACGTTCACAAAGTTTAAAATGCTCTGTTACATAGCAGTGTATTTTAGAATGGGTGTTACCAAACCTACCAAAAAGCAAAACTCCTTAAAGTCTACTTAGTTTCAATTCTTTGGATAGAGTTTTGTTGGAGAACTTTACAGAGACAAAAGGAAAGGCTGTATTCAGCCTTGAAACTGACTTTTGGGAATGAATCCATCCTTCGTTCTGTACGTTTTCTTTTTTGTTTGTTTTTTAACTTTGTAAGTGGGTTTTTTTGTGAATAGCAACTTGAAAAGGAGTACGAGGAGATCGTGCAAGGCACTCCTTTACCAACCACCGTTTCAGCCATTGATTGTAGTACTTCTGATTCGTTTAAAACGGCCGAAGAATTCAATTACGATGCGAATAAGAAGAAATCAAAAAAGAAAGTCAAAAAAAAACTGCCCACAATCGTGTGTACGAAGCTTCGCAGCGATGATGTCCAAGTAAGTCATCGGGTATTACTTTTATCGTTTCATTTACTACTTGTATGGCTAGTTGTTTGCGCAAGTCGTCAAGAAACTGGGACGTTTCGTCCTTGAAGATGAGGTGAGTGAACGTACCACTCATCTGGTAGCCGGAAAAACCACCAGAACGATAAACATGCTGCGGGCCATATCTAGGGGATGTTGGGTAGTCAAGTTTGAGTGGGTAAGCTTTACTATTGAGCGTGTGTATCTCAAATATGTTCAGTGACGTCAAACACCGCAATCTGTCAAGGATTACGTCATTGAATATGTTTTGCTTTTTCTATGGTATGGTTAAAACTGATTTAATTCAGGTACTGCAGTCCTTAGAAAACGGAAAATGGCTTCCCGAGGAAAACTTTGAATTGACTGATTTTTCGTCTGCTGTGCAGGTAAGTACTACATTTACAATCTGGGGTTGTCCAGTTTAAAATAACGTTAATTAATACCATTGTCAGTGTTGTCATTAGGATAAGCGCCATCTATCAAGTTCTTTCATATTTAACAGCTTTATTCAGTCAGTATTGCCCTCAAGTAATTATTTTAAAGCTTCTCATGATGGTTTAAGTGTGAGTCGTTTGCATTTGCCGAAAACCTGAGACGGCCATGCAATTATACAGTTTTGAGATACACAGTGATTTTTGGAATGTTTTTCTGATCCTGATCTGTATCCTACTGAGACAGTTCAGAATCAAAAACCCGACTAGAGCGATTATATTAGTTTAGCACTGAACATATTGCCTTATACGCACGGTTTTAGGCAACCACATTAACCTAAAAAAGTAAGATGGGTTGCCTATAAGTCACACAAATTTTATACAATATTCTATTTCCATATTTAAGCATTACAGTCCATTAGAACAATCAAACTGTTAAGGAGCTTTTTACACTCTATAAGGTTAAATTTTAAATTACAAATTAATTCATGTATTAGGGTATTATCTCAGCTTTAATTTCAACCCTCACGATTCACGGTAGATAGTTTGTGATTTGCAACAAAAATTGTGAATTACAAACTACGAACTTACCATGTAACAAACTAAATTAATTAATAAAGTTCATTTTTGCATTCTTTAAATATGCAGTCTTATTTGATATAGAACGCTCGTCTGGAACGTCAAGCTTTCGGCTCCAACTACACCCTAGACGTATTTGAGACGACGCCCCCGATCTACGTCGCCCCATCGACCATTCCGCGCTGTTCGGACCTAAAAGAACTGATAACAACTTGTAAAGGCAAAGTGGTGTCAAAAGCCAGAATGGCAAAAATAGTCGTTGGGCAGTACGTCAAACAGGACGAAACAAAGTGTGTAGACGAAACTTGGATCCTCGATTGTATCACGTTTTATCCACAGAAGCAGTTTACGGAAAATTATTTACTGTAAGCCAAAAGACAGAGTGTGGTAGTGTAACGCCGGCTTTTCGATAGTTTTGTTATATTACAATTTTCTTGGGTATATTTTAGTCTATTTCATTTAAACTTTTTTTATTGCTGTTACTTTTTTTATTGTTGTTACTTTTTTTATTGCTGTTACTTTTTTTATTGCTGTTACTTTTTTTATTGCTGTTCTACTGTTAAAATATTATTAAATTGGTCGAGATTGAAAATAATTAGTGGTTCTTTAACTAAAACACCTGCGAAAGCTTTAATTATTATCAACTTATTTGCGGTGATGGAGGGAAAATTTTGTGTCAGAACGGACGTGACGTCTTTAAAAAAAATATCTTGTGACCAACAACTTTTACGTTATCGTGACGTTACATTCGTTCTGTAACTCTGGAAGAAAACTTGTTAAAGGTTAAATACAAGTTTGCCGAAAATCAAACAAAGTTAAGATAACTTTTGATTATCCTAATTTGGTTTGACTGCTTACGCTGGTTATACTGTGTGGTATTTTTTTTATTAAAAGCTTATAAACAGTTAAACAAAAACAGCGAAATAATATACAATATAATACACCTAAATTAAATAACAATTAATCATCGGATTTCTACCGATTGTTGTCCTTTAATACATCTTTCAAAATAGAGCTGGAGCTTCTGCTCTGACCGAAATCGGCAAAAGTAGGTAAAACGACTTCGTTGAGAACAATAGGTGAGGGCGTGGTCCGTTTACTGCTTTGAGTACTGGGCGTTGACTCGAGGAGGCTGGGCACCTCCCGGGGCGCTGACTCGTTTTCCAGGAACCGGACAAAAGCCTGAGCTAGCGACTCTTGAGCCCCAGATTGATTTGGCGTCATCAACGAGGCCAGCCAAGAGCCCTGTTTCGGTTTACCGAGCAAACGGACTTTGTCGTGGTCCTGCTGGTTAAAATCTAGCACGTTTGCAATTAATTTCAGCACCTGCTCTTGGTCTTTGTTCCAGCTGGTCGTTCCCGACGATAAAAAACCCACAAACAGATTTTTGATTAACGATTTGTCGATTTTACCGTCAGTTTGACTGGACAGCGCCTCTACAGTACGTTGGCTTTTGTCGAGTTTCTGCTGCAGTTGTACAACTAAAAAACCAATTTTAATTAGTATATGCAAGTCACTAGGGAAGGGTGGTTAATCTTAGGGCATAACTTACTCTGTGTAAGTGATTAGAGAATGAAATAAAACCAAAAAAAAAGGATACCAGCAGCAGCAGCGGCATTCGATGACTACGGAAGGCGGTTTGAAAGTCTTACTCAGGGACCGATTAATCAAAAACGAACCAGTACCTGATGTAATACTCACATCCACGCCTCCCAAAAAAAAACTCAAAAAAGGCTTCATGCTGTGAACTAAAATGTATAAAAAAAACTGTAAAATGTTTATTAACACTACATAAAAACAAAGCTAATGTTTGATGAAGCCAAAAACCAAGTTAAGAATAATAACCTTCATGAGGGCTAAACCAGGGTTTTTATAATAATAATAATAATTTAACTTTTAAGAAAAACCCACATTTTAGCCCTAATAAAGTTTAATACTGTTGAATTAGTTAAAATGGAAGCAGCAAAAAAAAAATACAAAAACGTGTAGAGGACACTACATTTTTGTGCATCTCACCTAGTAACTGGGGAATTCGAACAGTACCTCACAGTTACCAAATGAGATTAAAAAAACATAGGTGTAAGCGTGCAACTGGACTAAAAAGTGCTCTTACGTGTTTTCTGTCTGCTCAACAAAAAAAAAACAACACTAAAATGAGGTAAAATAAATTAACCAGCACCGTTGGTAAAGTTTCCTAAATTTTGCAGGTGCCTAACTATGCAACTGGTCATACATCAGTTTAAATGTATACACAGCAAATCAAAGTAAATTGCTTTGTCGTCATTACCCTAGACAAAATGTTGACTTTCAGTTTAGTTTGATTTTTTGTGTATATTTTTTGGATTAAAGCACACTTGTACAGGGTGGCCAACACTGAACGTTTAGTATTTAAGATACAATGGTTTAGCAGTCGTTTCTCGCGCATTAAAATAACTGTTGTGTTAAATGTTAATAAAGGTGATGGTCTCTGCAGCCACTTGTGAAAATATCAGTCGATATTCTGGGGAGCCCATTTACCCAGAATTACCAGCTGATATTTCAAAAACGGCCGTCCTGATTTACTGAAAACTAGCTTAACGAAATAATATGATAATCCAGCTTATTAAACTAGTTTGAAAACATACTCTCTTCTTTTAATCCTGTGTTAGATTTCTTCACTAGTTCCAACTGGTCGGATAGTCTAGAAGCGGCCTGCAGACCCACTTTGCTCTCCTCCAGTTGTCCCCTCAAACTGTCCAACTCCCTTCTGAGTTCTTCTTGCGTCTGTTTCTCCAAAACAATCTGTCTCCTGATTCGTTCAGTCTCCGTGTGGACGTCCTTCTCTTTATCTACACCTCCATTTAATAAGTTAACTAACAAGCAACAATATAAAAAAAACAAACCTTTCTGGAACTGCTCCAAGACGAATTGCAAATTAGCCAGCGCGGCCGCCTGCTTGTTGTTTAAATCCTCCAACTCTGACACTCTTTTACGGGCTTCCTCCTTCTGGCTGTTGGCCATTTGCAGCTGGTTTTGTAACGCCTCGACCTGTTGATTGGCTCGAATACTCACCGACGTGTACATGGTGCTGGAGCTCTTCTCGCGTTGCTCTAGCTCAATCGCCTTGGCCTGTAGCTCCTGGCTGCGTTGTTCCGCCTGTAGCATTTCTTGGGTGTGACGTTCCTGCATTTCCATCAAGTGTGACTGCAGCCGTTCCAACTGTTTGGAAAGCGATTGCTCTTTCTCCGATGGACCGTTCGATTCCGCAACTTTAACTCTTAAAACTTGACACTCTTCTTTCAGGAAGTTGTTCTCGTCTTGCAACTTGTCGATTTCTTCATTCTTCCTGGCTAAATCCTCGCACGTTTGCAGTAGTTTAGCTTCGAGCTGCTGCTTCTTCTGGGTTTCCTCCGCTAACACCGCAGTGAGACGTTGGATTTCCTGGTGGTAACTTAGACTCTCTTGGTGCTTGATTTGTACCATGTTAATTAGCTCGTTGCGCGACGTTGTCAGCTTTTGTAGCTGTTTTTGCAACTCCTTAGTATCCAGTTCGCGCAGTTTGGACAACTCACTTTCCTTGAAATGTACGGCGGTGTTGAGTTCTTCACAGCGTAGCAACACTTCATCATACTTGTGAAGGAGTTCAGTGTAGTTTGTTTTGTACTCCTCCAAGCTGGTTTTCGTGCTTTCTAGAATAGTTTCCAAACTATTTCTAGCTTCTACAACACTGGCGTGTTCTTTATTTAAAGTGTCCAATTGAACTTTTAAGGAAGTTTCTGACACTTTTGAGTTTTGTTGTTTTTCCGTTAGGATTTTTACGGTAGTTTCCAGTTGTCTTCTGGAGTTTTCCTCGTTCATCCATTTCTCTCTGACGTCGTTCAGTTCGGTTTTCAGGTCTATCATGTTCATATTAGCTAGTTTCAGAGTCTTATTTTCTTGCTCCAGCTTTTCCATTTCATCAAGTGAAAAATTGCTTTCTGACAGTTGATAGTCTATGTTTTCCAGCTCAGAACGGGTTTTCTCCAAGTTGGCTCTCAATTCCTCATTTTCAATCTCCATTTTTTGGATTTTCAACGTGGCTTCTTTAAAATTTGAGACGGTTTCGTCGTAATCCAGTTTCAACTGGTCAAAACTGTTGAGTAGGTCTTGGTAGGACGCGTCTTTGACAGTTTTGACAGGGCTGTCGATGATTTGCTCCAGCTCTTTGATGCGTTTGGTGGCATTCTCCAAGTCAGACTCAAGCAGCACCATACTGTCCTCGTTACTCTCGGAGATGGTTTGCAAGCCAGAGTTTTTGAATGTAGACAGCTCCGTTAAGAGCTCGTCGTTGTTTGTGATTAAGTGCCTCAGTTCCGTCTCCAACTCCTTAATAGTTTCGTCTTTTTTCAGCACTTCTTGACTTAACAGCTCCGAGTTTTGTATCAATTTTTCAATTTCCTCGTATTTCTCGTTCAGAATGCGAGTTTTTTCGTTTGAGGCCGCGATCAAATCCTGCTCCAAGCCGTACGATTTCTCTTTAAACTCCAGCAGGATTTTGAAGATGTTTTCCACCTGGTGACTGAACTGCACCAGATGAGGGCTGTCCTCTTCGACTTGAGAGGTTTCCGGGGGTGATTCTTCGGCATCAATGTAACGCTTTGCGTTTTGGCTGATAATGTTCACGTACTTGTGATGAACTAACTCAGCTTGTTGTTTTAGCTCTTCTTTTAAGGAGTTTACTTGTTTTTCGTAAGTTTCTAGGATGAAAGCTAACTTCTGGCAGTTTTCCGCGTCCTCTTTGCTTTTTACTTCGGCTGCCTGTATTAGCTGACTGGTTTTGGCCAAATCTTGCTGAAGATCCCTATTTCGTGACTCTGCTGCCTGAAGTTTTTCACTCAATTCCTCAACTTCCTGTTTGTTTAGCCTGGAGTTTTGCTCTTTTAACCTCTCATTTTCTTCTTGTAGTTTTTCTTTAATTGTCATTAGTTCAGTCAAGTTTTGCTGGTGTTCGGCGTCCAACTGCTCCAGCTGGTTTTGCAGTTCGTGTTTTTCCTTCTCCAATTCGTTGATTTTGTCCTGTAAATTAATAGGAGGCGGCTCTGAAGGGGACCAGTCCCACGTGTTGTCGTTTGGCTCATCATTTTTCTGTAAAAAAGCATGTTTTTTACTAACATATTTATTTTCAGGTATTTTGTGAGTAGTGGTGCATAACACACTATTAAGTGGTACTTTGTTTGTTTAGCTCTGGAGATTTAAATAAGAAAATTTCCGGTCGGGTAAACGGCAATTTCCAGATCAGTTTCGCACATTCCCACAGTGTTAACCTATAACGAAAACCGTGTTTTTTTTCCGTTTTTTTTTTTCGATTAGCCAGCGAATAATAGAGTCCGATTACACGCGGCTGGAAGTAAAACCGCGATAACGATGTCGGTTTATCGCGAGATTTGCCGGTCACATTAACATTTAAATCAGCACAATAATAATTATTCCCGGTATCCATATTACTGTGAAGGGTACCTTACATTGTAAGCGACGGTGTTGCGTTACGATAAGGCCAAAAACTGTCGACTGTGTGACTTTTTTCCAAACTCAAGCAACTAGTTCAGACGATGATAAAGAACCCATTCGAAACGAGGTGGAAACGACAAATCTGTGTGCAAACAGAGACGAGTTTTTTTTTTAAGTAACGCCCCAGGTTGAGAGCAATACACTTTACACACCACAAAAATACCTGGGGGAAGTGTTAATAAAGACCAAATATTTGATTGTAAAATTTGGTTAAATCTGCTTGTATCTGAACCACACAATAAAATTGGTTTGATCACCCTGTATAAAACACTTCAAAAATCACGGTCCAATCTAGTGCAAGTGTCACTTCATTGGTCAATCATGGCAATTCCAGGTATGTCACCATGTCACATGTTTAGGTGTGGTTGTAAGGGGTAGTTTTAAATTACCGTATGTTGAAAGCTGTGTATAGTGATGAATTTGACTGATATAGACTAAAACAAAGGTTTATTCCTGATCCAGATATGTATTAGATAGAGCTTTTTCTACACAATCAAGTCCAGTCTAAACAAGTTGCTTAGAACATTTGTCCTGGAAAGTACAACACACAGCAAACTAGTTTAAACACTGTTCAATATAAGAAAATCTGAAAATCCTAAGGATGCTAACCTAATAAGTTTAATGTACTAGAGAGCACTTGTACCTACCACTGAGTATAGTGATCATTGCACTTCAAAGTGTTCAACCACTGTTGAGTTCGATCCGGTTTTTTGTAAAGTGAAAAACTGACGCGGTTGGGCTTTTTCCTGAATTGCTGTTACAATGTGGCTTGAAAAACTTATGCACAGGCAGCAAACAAAAATAACTTTCTTGATTTTAAACCGTCAAAATTCATCTAATTCTCAAAAAACTCAATTTCCACATTACTAACAAACGCAAACTGTCACCACTATTACCGCCATATTGGATTTTTTGACAATCACCTTTCTAGTATAGTAGGCGGTGATAGAGGCCGCATTCGTTTACGAGCTCCATGGAGCGAGCAGCGCGTTTTTGACGTCACGATGACGTAACTTAGCAAAAGCATAATTTAACCAACTGTCAAATTACGTCATTGTGACGTAAAAAACGCTCCATGGAGCTTGAAAAGGAATGCGGAGCCAGAGTGTCTTGTAAAATTCAAGTAATCCAATGGCAGGGCGCGTTATAAAACTGTTTCTGTCATTGTCTAACTTTAAAAAACGCATTGAAAGAAGAAGGCTAGTCGTCTGACAGCTTGTCACATTTGCAAATCGAGTGTCAGATGCGCTAGTTTATTTCCTAGACACTTTTTTTGCTTGAAAAACTAAAATAGGTATCATTCGTCACTGTGTGCAGCAAACATGACTTGATAAAACTGTCCCTTACAAACAAATAAACTTAGACACGAAATGGATGATGAATAGGAGGAGTGTCGTTATTCGGTGCCTATTTTAAAAGTTAAGTAAATATTTAAGCCCGTAAAGTTTTAAAATGGTAAATAACGTATATAAACGAGCGGCGTCTTATCGCGTTTCCTTTCTAAGTTAGTAAAACAGGAAGGCGGAGGTCTAAGGTCCGTAACGGGCCCAGTTTCGAAGAAAAATTGGGTGCGTTTACTCGGCGCCTCCGCTCTCCAATTACCTTAAAAGAAAATTCAGAAAGCGTATGCGGGTCAATAACTATAATTTTATGTGACACTTTTAGACCAAAAACTAAAAATATCGGCAGTATAAAATTGCGCAGTTAGATAACGATAATCCCTATGGTAAAATGAGTAACTGATGATGATGATACACTAAGGAATCTGCGTTTACTTAAAATCAGGTAAAACAAAGGCGTAAAGAAAAATTACTATTACACAAACCCAGTTAGTAATAAAATGGGTCGATAAAACCAATATTTCGATAACGTTTACGTTCTATTGTTTCCAGCACCTACACCAATCGCAAAACCGGACAAATTGGGTCAGTCTGACAACACTGTACACCTCTATTTTTTTACAAAATTTATCACGTTCACACTCAATATGGATAGAGAAGTAAAGGGGTCACAGGTGTCATGTTTCGCCTGTATACTGCTGACTAAAAGGGCACTAACCCGGTGCGGTTATATGAGGGTATTGTTGCAATTCCTGCGAACTGCGATACTAAAAGTTTTCTTTCAATTTGTCGTTCACCCTGTATAAAAAAAAACCCAAAGGTTTAGTCATAAACGGTGCGATAATCCTTCAAAGTATATGCCTCGTCATTTATGAGGCTGCTACAAGTAAACATGCTCAGTTTAGACGAAAATTCTACTTAAGAGTAATCCAATAAAGATTTTATCGAGTTCCAGGATTATAGGAACCTATAAATACGTAAAGATGTTATCATTATCAATAGTCGATTGTTTATTAACAGTTGGCAACACTGTTCCAACCTCAGAACTGACAGGAGTGTTGACACAATAGTCAGGGCCTACTTATATATTAGAATATTACATTCTAGGCAACTGTCAAAACACGTTAGCACACAAGCTTAAATTGAGTTTGTTTTTTTACTGTAGTCACAGTCTAAATCTTAATACTACTTAAGTGTGGATTAACGAATAATCAATTCTATTGAAAATCTGATTTTTAGCTAACAGAGTCACGGCCTGCTTTGATCAACCAACACAACTGTCAATAAATGGCATAGAAATAATAAATAAATTTATTTATTCCTGCAGTTACGAAAAGGGTCATTGCATTATGTAAAACCATTAAAAGCAGTAATTCAATACAAAATGGTGGCAACTAGTGCGGGGTCAAAGCTTGCTTTGCTATTGAAAATTTGGAGGGTAGTCGGAACAGTAGCTGTTTCGTTCTATTTCATAAGGGTGCAACAAAGACAAACGTGTTTCTAATTTATGTAAATTAGCCGTTAAAAGACAATGAATGCGGGTCTTACTATTAACACTGTAGAAATTTGCATTTGTTTGACTAGGCATAATTTTTGTTTGTACTTGACTTATTGTGTTAATATGGATTTTTAATAGGAGAAACCTACAAAAAAAGGAAAAACAAACCGTGTGTCACGTACAAAGTCATTACAATTTCGTTGTAGATAAATACAAGGTTGGTATCAGTAAATCATCAAAGTTAATTGCGTTGTTGTCAATCAGGAGTTGTTAACTAATAAACAAAAAAAAAACTTACCAAAAACAATAAAGCAAAATGACCAAAAAACCTGATGGCGCGAAATGGTTTCGAAACGTGCGTACCGGCGCACGCGACCGCGGTACAACTCGTTATGCGTGGTACTGAACCAAGTGGACTCACTGAAATTATTGAGGACTGAACCGCGCAGACGCTTTTTGGTAGCACCAGCAAACCTGGAAATCGATGCTTGATTGACCCATATTTAACGGTTGTTCAAACACCCTGTATACGGAAACGTTCAAGGCGGCCGTTCCTTAGTTGATCTAAGCAAACGAAAATCGTTTCCGGCCTAGATATAAGACCAAAATCTGGGAAATTTAAACAAAACAAGACGTTTCAGAGAAAACAATTATTACAAACCAATATTGGTGACCAACTGAATTTAGAACTTATTTTAAAGGCAATTTCCTAGCACAGTATAAAGTCAAAATGACGTCACCAATGTCAAGTTTAATCCTTGGGAACAAACATGAAAAGAGCTAGATCGAGACATGAACCGCTAACGGTCTCACACACACGATATCAAAGAACAAATATTGAAATAAAGCAAACCGATTAACTTGAGTCGTTGCAGTGGCAAATATCATAAAATTGAACGTTTAGAGATCACCCGATAATCTAATAATAGTAATAAAAGTGTCTTGAACGAAAAACTCCTTCACCATTTTGACAGCAAAACTTACCGCAAAACCTGGACGTTTTGGATGGCACGACTAAACAACTAAAAGGGTGTGAAAGTGGCATTTATATAGCCTGGTGAAGAGGTGTAGCCATGGAAACAATTGATAAGGTGCCTAATATAGAATGGTGATAAAGGGCAAATTAAACAAAACTGGATCAATACCTTTAATAATAATTATAGCGAAGGATTATTTATTACTGGCTTACTCCCCCCTTTTAAACTCTATTATTACCACTATACTAGGAAAACATTTCTGTCGAAATTTTGCAGCAAATATTGACCTAAATTCAGTAAAATGGCAAAAAAACTGTGAAAGCTTTGCATTATGGTTCACCCTGATTATAGACAACTTCCATGTAACACATATTAGTTGATCAAATATTTACTGGGTCTGATAAGGCCTATATTAATTTTTTGGGATCCTGGAGAAGGTAAACTTGGCTGATGGCGTCAAAAATGCTTTTTTTTATAGCAAATAACCTATGATAACCAACATTGTACAACAATATTTGAAAATAAGTAGTAGGTCAATTTTTACTGTTTTGCGTTTTGCTTCAATTATTTCCAATCTACCAGAAAAAGGTAAATTCTAGAAAGAAATCCGGGGTGGCAAAACGGTCGTTACACATTATTAGTAATAGTGTTAGGGCCCAGCTTATCTGCCAGTTAAGTCAAATAACATCTGGCTGTTTACTTTTGATAACAGTTATTGATATTGTAACAACTTAGATGTGTATGTTTGCGGTTTTAACGGCCAATACATAGCTAAATATAATTTAGAGGGGGAAAGTAAGCTCACTCAGTGGTGGGTCACATAATTGATTTTAGATAAACCCCCTAACTAAATGTTCCTGCCAATATTCTAGTACTATAGTTATTGCAGAATTTACTTTTAATATTCATTGCCAGATAGTCAAAGGGCCACATGATCAACTGTCAAATAATACATTATTACCAGATAACAAAAAGAATGTCCTGAGATTTGAAAATTGGTTTGACAAGAAACAGGCAGATATTAAATTAAAACAGCTGACTGGATTAAAACAGTCTTGTAGTCCCAAAGATCAGTTTAATGGTAATAAAATAGATTTGGCAACTATAATACCAGTCTAAACTACCAATTCAAATTATTTTAATTGCACAGTTGACCTCACCAGTGACTATAGCAACTATCACAGTTAAAAAATCAAATTTTCCATTCATATTTAATTACTGTGTTAATTGCACTTACTATTAATACAAAAATTATTAACTAGGACTTACTCTTGTGAGCTGCAACTCTTTAATAGCCTCCTGCAACTGTTGAATCTGTAAAATTAAATGGCATTAAGTTGAGCATGTGACTGGTAGAATTGCATTGAACTGCATAATTAGTAAAATAAAGCCAATAATCGTAGGTTGTAAAGTTCAAACAGATATTTGTCTCCGGACTTACCTCCAGGTCTTTTTGGAGGCACAGTTGCTTGTACTGCTCCAAAGTGGTGTCCGGACCTAAAAGTTTAAAACATTAGAGGGCTGAGGGCTGTTTTTTTCCTGGACTCTATCGAATTGTTTACGTTTAAACAGGCTAATTAAAATCAATGACACTGTTAATGTTTAAATAGGGAATTAATTTGCAAATACCTTCATCTTCCGCCAGAACATTATTAGCGAACGTAGTCAGTTGGCCTTTAATACTGCTCAAGCCATCGTTAATATTAAACCAGCCAGACATTTTATGGCCTTAACAAGTAGTGACAAAATGTTATAATTAACAAAATAAGTTAAAATTTAATTTTAAAACAATAAATAAATATTTTGATTTTGCTTTATTATTGCCAACATCACTTGTGTTGACAATTGCTGACAACGTCAGGCTGTCAAAAAAGTCTAATCTAGTTTTGACAGCAGGTGTGTTTTTCTCTTTGTCTTTCGCATGCAGATTACAGTATCACAACACAGCAAAACTTTTAAATGATCCGACATCAACCTAACCTCACTTATTAAATGTTTTCCCGGCAATCTTTGTAAACAATTCGTAGTTTTAAACTGTTTTCAGCGATTTAAAGCAAAAATTCTTTAATGGACAAGTGTAATTCACCACCGAAGGAAAGTTCTGTAGCTAACCTGTCTCAGAACGACAGGGTTTTGACCCTATCGCCTGTTTTGGGGTCCGGACAGTCGGTGAAAAAGTTCAGGAAACGCACTAAAAAACCCTCTAAAACTGTGAAACAGAAGCTGGAAATACAATTTCAAACACAGAATGAGTCTCTAGGGACGGTGGAAAGTGAAGATGATTCAGTTTTAGGGCTTAGTTTGTCCAGGTTGGACAACCAACCAGAATGTGTACAGGACCGAATAAGAGAACTAGAAACCCTGCAAAATCAACGAATTAAAATTGTGCAAGAGTTGAGCTTTCAAAACCCAGAAATTGATATGTGCAATGAGAAACCTACCCAAGTTTTACCTCCTCTGCCAGCGGAGCAACCTGTAGTAGTAAAGAATCAAGTTTCTGAGTTTAGACAGCCCAAATTTCTGAATAAAACACAGTCAAAGGGCTTTACCACCGGTTTGGGTAAACCAATCAACCTGAGCTTGCAGCAAGAGCAAAAATCTTGGCAATTGTTTGAAGACATATTAAATCCTGACAAAAATCTGAAACCACCAGAAAAAAAGCTAAATTATCTTAGACCTAATACACAGAAACCTGCAACTGGTAAAACTGTGAACATCTTTGAAAATGAAAATTTTGGTGATTTAAATTTGAAGGCAAATTTTCAATCTTTCACCTCAGCTAAAGCTTTTATGACACCTAAAGAAACAATTAGTTTAAGCAGTTCAAAAGTGCAAGACCAAAAGAAGACACAAAAAACTGGGAACATATTTGAAAATGAAAATTTTGGTGATTTAAATTTTAATACAAATTTTCAATCTTTTATGTCAGCTAAAGCTGTTATGGCCCCTGCAGAGACACTTAGTTTAAGCAGTTCCAAGTTACAAAACCAAGAGAAGCTACAAAAAAATGGAAACATTTTTGCAAATGAAAATTTTGGTGATTTAAATCTAAAAGCAAATTTTCAGTCATTCAAGTCAGCAAAAAACCACATGACATCTGTGGAAACTGACCTTGGGGACTTAAAATTATGTGGATTTCAATCTGCTTCACTTAAAAGAGAAAATCCTGAAAAAATTCCAAATGATTTGGAACAGAACAATCAATTTCGTTCAGGTAATAACAACATTTTTAAAGGGGAGAGTTTTGATGATCTTCCTAGTGTTGATTTCCTGGCGAATTCAGGTTTCAGAACCCCAAACCCTCAGTTTGGTAGTAGGAAGCTTCCAGGTGAGTTTATTAATTTTATTTTCAAACTTTCACTTTATTAGGAATGACTTTTCAGAAGGTCAGGACCCCTTTAAAGGTTTTTCTTGTAAAGAGCGGCACTCTTCTTTATCCAAATTACATAAAATTGAGACTGCTTTAATCCTTTTAGACCCAACAAAAAAACGCAAGCTTCCCGAATTAAATCTTACACCAGTTCAAACAAGAAAACGACTGGGTTGTCGCGTTTCTCCCACTGTGCAACTGTCAGAGCCCACTTTAAAGCGCGCCAGGCTCATATTTGAGGATCTAGAGCCCTATCACACTTCAACCCCTTTAAAAAAGCCTTCCTCCTTAATTACGTCTATTTCAAACGTCGAATCACCAATAAAAAGAGTGTCCAAACCACTTGAAGTGGTTTTACTGACGGAAACTGCACAAAGAGATGTCAAGGGATGGTTGGAGGATTTAACGAAAGAACGTCAAAGATTGGAGGAACGTTTAAGGATTGTGGACCAGCGCCGTACTATTCTAACCAATCAGAAAACAATGCTGGAGTTTTCTTCCAAAGCTAGGTATGTTTACGCATTAGAGTTAACACATAAACAAGTAAGGTTTTCTTAACAGGGTTTCTCCCGGTGTTTTGTATAAAGCCAAGACGGGATTTCGGAAGTCTTTAATGGATTTTTTGGGCAAAATTTCGACAGGAAATAATCGGGAAGTGTCCTTCGTTTTGGAGGAGATTTGTCCACAAAATGCACATTTGATCCGTTTTACTGTTAATGACAGGTTTGTTTGATTTGTGTGTTGGTGTAATTGGGATTATTTCTTTCGCTCTCTCACAGTGAGTCACATTTAACGACCGAAGATGGAGCTGTCATCGTGCCAGACGCAGAAAACCGAGTCGGATTAGCCCAAATTGAGTTTGGATTCAAATCCATGGATTCGGTGGACGTTAATTTATTACCAAAAAACTGGATTCAAAATCATTTCAAGTGGATCATCTGGAAATTGGCCAGTTATGACAGAATGTTTGCTAGTCAATTTGACAGGTGTCTGACTGTGGAAAATGTGGTGCAACAACTTAAATACCGGTTTGTGCCTCAAATTTCTCTTTTAATTTTTTTGCTAAAATATAAAATTAAAAATAGGTACGACCGTGAAATTGATAAGGCTGAAAGACCTATAGTGAGAAGGATTCTAGAAAAAGACGACACAAGTCAAAGAAGGATGGTTTTGTGCGTAGCAAACATCAAAGTACGTGTCAACTGTCAAAATTGTGGAAAGTTTTATATAAGCGAAAGCACGTGATCGATCAGTCAGATTATCTCTGCTAAACAAATTGATGAAGGACACAGTCTAGACGCCAAAAGTCAAATTGATCACGTGTTTTCTTTTGAAATACCGATAAAATGTCAGTTTTTTTCGCGTATAGTTAAATACTGAACTCGAGCTAACGGATGGTTGGTACCCAATCAGAACCCTGGTGGACGCACCGCTAGGCCAACAAATCAAAACGGGCAAAATTAACATCGGCCAAAAACTTCTGATATACGGGGCGGAGTTGAAAAACTGTGAGCAAGGTTGCCACCCCCTTGAAGCTCCACCATCCGTTTATTTACAAATAAATTTTAATACCACCCGAAGGGCTTTGTCGTGGTGTAAACTGGGCGTTCAGAAACAATCAGGTCCCTTTCTGCTGCCCCTATCGGGGATTAGTTTCGAAGGAGGCAAAATTGGCCGTATTCGGTGTGTGATAGTTCGTGTATATCCGCTGAGATATTTGGATAAATCTGGAGGGTCGAACGGTAAGTACAGATGAGTGTTCCAAGTCAACATGACACTAATTGAAATAACAGTATGGAGAAATCGAAAAGCCCAGGAACATTACAATCCCCAAGCTAATTTATCAAACATCGAAGATCCGCAAGTTTTATATGACATGTTGCAAAACAGCGCCGATCCAGAAGGGTTACAGGTGGTACAATAGAAAAACAAAACGGCAACACTGTTAACCAATCTACTAAAATACAAATAGGAAATGCTTTCGGTCACTCAAAAAACCGCTCTGTACAACTACAGCGTGGGCGGTACCGTCAAAACAAAAACGTCAAACGTAACACCGTTGCTTGTAATGAAAATGGCGGACGCCCACCCAAATGGCGGTGATCTGGTGCACGATTTCCGGGTGTGGCGTCCCACCGATTGTCATTTCGACGAGCTGAAAGAGGGCGCTGTTGTTACCGTTTTCAATGTCTGTTGCACGTAATTATGGCTTGGTTTTTTAGTTATTTTTGACATTTTATTATCCTTTCCACCGTTTCAGGCCTAAATGGGGTTTAAGCGCCGGTCCTTCAACGCAATTCAAACGGGAACCCGGTCCAGAAAAACGATTTGAAAAGTTCCGGCGTAAAGTAACGGAAATCGCTGAATTACCAGACTTCCGCACAAACGTCAGATGGTCGTACGAATTTGACACTGTCGGAATAGTGGTGAAGAAAACAATCACCGAAACTGACCAGGAAGTCTGGTTGGCTGACGTCAAGCAAAAGCAAGCGTTTGATTGGTTATTGGTTATATCATGGAAACAGTTGTGTGGTTTTTTAGATTGCTGCGCATCACAATCAACGACTCCCCGAGCAATATACTAGTCTTGGATGGGATTAGTGATGGTCAGCTGGTTTCTGTGTGCAATTTGACTTTTGTAGAGCACTGGTACAGTCACTGTCAAGCTGCAGGTGGGTGGTCGGTGATTTTTACTCGTTATACGCAGTATTCCCACTTGAGGGAGGGACTTGACCGTTTAGAGGCAGAGTTTAGCCAAATTGTACGTAAAACCACTTAAGTATCATATTTTATATTATTCCAGTTTTTGAACAGGACAAAACTAAATTTCTGGAAGAGTGTCGTAAAAAAGTCATGGCTGCCACAACCAAACATGCAACAGCAGACGAAATGGAATGTTCTCAAATTACAGTTACCGATAGAGCTTTATTAGAGTGTCTAGAAAAACTTAATTAACATTATTGTTTATTACAAATTTTTTATTTGAAAATATATTTTATTTTTTGTTGTTTTTTTTTTAGAAAATTAAAACTGTACAAAACTACAATCAGATTGAATTTGTGACTATATTTTCCATTATCGATTTCAATTGGGACCAGTTCAGTTTGTGCACTACAAACAGTTGTTTGCTTGTATTCACTAGAAAAGACTATTATCAAATATACTGATATAGCAACGTTGCAAAATATACGGCCTGACTTTAAAAAGTTACTTACTGAAGGTTTTTTCCATTGAATTGAACATCAAAATGGATTGTACTGCAAACTGTTCGCTAGTGGCTTTGTAACCTTGTAAAGATAAATTGGTTAGTCCATTGTCTGGAATTACTATTTCGGTTAGGGAGTATATGGGCTTAGGGCGCACACGCACCGAATAACCCGATTCCGACTCTCTGCTCACAGATTTACAGTACATCTCTATAAACTTAAACCTGAAAACTGTCAAAGTCAGTAAACAAGTGTGGCTTACTAGTGCTGGGCAAACACCTTTCCAGATAAGTGTAGCTGCGCAAATCCATGTCGCCCAATCGGATCGCGTCAATAACGTGCAAGCTGTAACGTGTTTCCAAACCTTCATAACCTGGATGATACGTGCAGATTTCCTTGACGAATTCCCCAAAGAGTAACGTGCCCCTGACCAGGTTCAGGTGACTGATTTTGTTCCATTTGCCATTCAGAAAACGAACAGATTTACCGGCACCTAATCCTGAAAAACGTTTGTCCGTCGTGTGACAAATTCTAATCAAATGTCAGATTATGTTTGCCAGACAGTTTTCGGAAAAAAAAGTAAATTATTAATGTGGCAACCATGTTTTTCAGAGATTTGACATTTCAGTGACAATTAGCTGTCCGGATGTGACAGCACAGCGCCATTTTGTTTTTTTTCTAATAATACACGTTAAAATGACAAATAATTTAAAAAAACGTTGTAGATTTTGAAAGTGCTTAAATATTGGTGTGTTTACCTGCATAATAATCGAGCTTCCTATCTTTATTTGTGGTAAGTACCAACATAAACCGCCAATCATCCATTTTATTTATCACAGTACGTAAAACGTTAATTTCATTTGGGCTTAGCAAAGTGTAGGGTGTTGTTAGGGCTTCTAAAATAATTCAGTTAATATACTGTAACGGTAAAAACTCACGCACCTCTATCTACACCACTTTTGGATAGAATTTTGTTGATTTTACATTCCTTTGGACAGGTTTTCCGTTTGTTGTCTGGGATTTCCCAGTACTTTAGACTATCTTCACGCATCGACGCTTGTCTGTGCTCCACCAAACTGGGATTACGACAAAACTGGGCCAGTTTACGCAAAGCTACGATTTGCTTCTTACCAATACTGAAATAAAATTAAGTGGGTAATGTTTTTTACTGCTTTTTTAGTGAATACCTGGTGTTGCTTTCATGGATATACCCGAAAAAGTCCTTGTCGCCTGCAAGAATATCTGTAGGAACTATTTCCACTATATCACGCTCCTTCTCCTCACGCGACTCCCATAATTTCACCACGACCTTCTTTAAATACTCTTTAACAGTTTGAGTGGTTTCATTTACATGGTAATTGTTACAAACTAAATATCTTTCAGAGTTGGCCGGTCTGGAGGAGTTAGGTTTGATAATACCAACTGCAAATAAGTTGATACTGTTCTCTAAAACCTCTTATTAAGTAAAAGCAGTAACCTTTTTCAAAGCACAAATACATCAAAAATAACAGCCCCGCGCTGAACGGAGTGAACACATCAAACAGTTTCGTAACAAAATGGCCTTGAGGCCTTAAAATCCCCAATGCCAAATAACACTGACATACGTAGATATTTTTTGACAGCACCTCTTGCAAGTGTTCTTGCCCGTCAACGCAAAATCCCTAACCAAAAATTATAAGCTTGTCGCAAAGAACCAAACAACTGACTTACACCGTCAGACATCATGAAATGCACCCCCTGACCGGTTTCGTGTCGTACTCGATCACTGAAATCTGTCAAGTTTGACGGGTTGCAAACGTTTCCCGTGCCGTCCACCCCGTATAAACATTGAAAGGTGGCTGAAGAGGCGCAACTGGACTCGTTCAGTTTAAAATCGTGTTCATCATTCAAAGTCATCCCGAAACCTTTGTAAAGCCATTTTTTACGCCACAAAATGTACTCGGTGAAACCGCCAGGTCCAGCACAAACATCAGCGAAGTAAACTGGTTCGTTACCCTGTTTTTAAACTAATTGGAATTTCAAATTACATACACTGAAACCAACTCACTTGGTTGTCAAGATGAGTGAACATAAAACCACAAGCGGCATCGATATTGGCCATTTTTAATGCGGCCCTGTTCATAAAAAACACCGCACGAACAGTTTCGAACGGGTTGGCCCTAGCTCTAGCTAAATTCAATTCCTTGGCATCCAGTTCATCAAAAATTCCCTGGAACAACTCTTACTTTACCCCAAACGTCCCATTGGAGTCACATGTAACATACTTTGGCTTTAAAAACCTCCACCAAAACATCGGGATCACAAAAAGTTGAGTTGCTAACTACATCTATATTATCAGACCCTTCTACCATCCACTCATCGCTTAACGTCGTATAACGCGGCTTATTCGGATTGTACAACCAGTTGATCCGTTCTTCAACCACCAGGTTTTCCAAAGAAAAATCCCACTGCTCAGTTGAATAGCCCAAATTAGGGACTTGCAGTCCTAATCCTCGCACCCCCAAATTTGTGTCGACTGAAATGGGCTGGATGATTCCTTGCTCTTCTTTGCCTAGGCCAGTACCAGGTTTGTAGCCCATGTTTTTCTGTAAGGGTGTGATTAAACTGCACAGTAGCGATTTAGACACTTTTTTACCATCATCTGTAACACACGGCTATCAAATAGTGGTGCGTCTGAAGGGTTTGAGGGCCCCGGTTCGGACATTACAGGAACGCTTTCTATAGTAAACACACACAACTAGCTAAATAAATTAGGGTTGAAGAAAACTGTACCTTGAGAGTTATCATCCATTTTATACGGTTAAACTAAAACTACCTAAATCAAGACAGCGAAAAATAGCACGTTCTACTTTTCTGTAAATTCTTCAATAACATTCACCACCAGAAAATCTTTTAGGATAAAAGTTTGAGGTTATGATGTTGTTTATGTTTGGTGGTGTGGTGGGGTTCAACTATCGACAGATGTAACTATCGATTTGTCGCTGTGAATTATCGAATCTGCACGTAAACATACAAAATATATTAATTTCAGCAAACAAAACAAAAAGAAAGTAAATTTACAGTTAAATGCACTAATACTGGCTTTGTTATTATACAAATAATAATAAAATTAAATTGCATGAGCAACAGCCTGCTGTGCTTTACTTAAAATGTGCATTTCTGATTTTTCATATTCACTTTGAATGTTGGCGCGTTCCAAGTTGGCATTCAAAACCAACACCGGAGCAGGACACTGGAACAGCACCTTGTGAAACAACCAGTCCTCATGAATCTGATGTAGAGACTTTATAAATTCTAAGGTTATGGGTTTCTCTTCGGGACGTTTCCGACTTAAAATACGTTCATAAACCACTTCCGGTGAGGTTCTTAAATAAACTACCAAGTCCACGTCCACCAGATTCTGTTGGAGAATCCACTGATACCAGCAGTCGATCACGGCGGCTGAAGGTAAAGGCAAAGACCCATCCTGTGTCAGTTTTTCCACAAAACAGTACCGGGCACTGTAAATTGACCTTTCAATCATTTTAATTGGGCTTGATGTGGCCTTTAAGTGGTTCTGTAACATGGTGAGTTGGACGTAGGACTGGAACGTAAAACTCCACCGTTTAGGGTCCTGATACATTAAACCCTGCAAGTTTCTAGTTCAAGCCATTACAATAAGCAATTTATAGGGGTTTTACCAGTAAGTTGTGACCATTTAAATTACACCAGCTTTCCACCGGCTCTGCCAAAACGCACACTTCCGGATACTTGCTGAAATGTTCCAAGAAAGTGGTTTTGCCGCTACCCACATTACCTTCCACGATAACGGTGAAGGGTCTTCCTGCCACTTTAGTTTTTGTTGCTAGCGACATAGCTACTTTCGTTATTAACTGTTTGGCTGATTGCATTTTATCACTTTTTTTTTTATCACTAATCTAACATAAAATCTTATCAAAAAGGTTTTTTTTTAAGGAAATTTGTGTTGACGAGTCTCTAATTTACATACTCCTAATTCCTAACCTCAAAAAAAGTTAATGTTTACAAAAAAAATCCCACAGGCAAATTTGACGAATGACATTTACACTGCGTAGATAATAGGGGGCGCCACTATTATCTCCCATTTTCTATGGTTTATTTCGAAATAATGTGTATCACCACTTAATATTTGATATAGTTCATTACTTTTTCATGTGGACTTAATTTTGTGATAGTAGTTCTGTTGGCTATAAAGTTATTATTATTATTATAAATTGGTGTTATTAAAGTAATTAGTTGGCTTATACAACGGGTATTCACCAAAGCGTCATAAATTTTGCTTTTAAAACCAATATAATTTCTCAGATGTGAATTATCAAATTCTAACTGAAAAAACTAACATTCGTTAAACTACTTTTTCCTATATTTGTCTTTAGACGACAACAACAAACCTTGACTTGGTGGTAAACAATTTGTAATTTCTGAAAATGTAGTCATGTAAAAATTAGCGTTTTGCCACGAATGATTTAAACAAATCATTGTCATTTTGTGCTAATTTACAGATTTTCAATATAAAAAGAACCAGTAAAAACCGCGTGATCAGTTAAATCAACTTAACTCGACTCTAAAGATACAAGTATGTACACCTTTTACTTGTTTCTGATTTTTGCATTGCAGAAAGTTGCTCTAGCCGGTCCTTTTTACCCTGATGAGGCTGATGTTAGTGTGGAAAGCAGGGAAGACATTTTGACTACCACTGAATCACCCGGAAGCTCTGGAAAGGATCTGTAAGTTTGCTTAATAAATCTTTTAAGCCTATAAGACATTTCTTCATTATAGGTACATAATCAGGAAAGTGGTGTATGAAATTGGTATTCTCACTGATGCAAGTAATGCCAGCGACTATGACAACAAAACGTAGGTTTTTTGTTGTTTCTAAACATTGCTCACTAAACTATTTAAATTTTCTACAGTCACGAACAAATTGATGTGTCCTTTTTCGACCCAGCTGACAATGGGACGTTTGTGGACTTGTCCAACATTCCTGTTCCAGTCGAGACTAACGTTAGTGGGGTGGCCTTAACTGGGATCGTGAGTTCTAACCTTGGAGGGCTCATTTTTCCGGAAAATGGTTCGGACAGTGACGTGAATCGCAGCAATTTGCTTTTGTTCCCCAACAAACAAGTTAAAGTGACCAAGAACATCTCTACTGTAGGCAAAGAGGAGAATGCTAACATTTTGTCAGGTCTCAGTGATGTTCTGGGATTGTCCAGTCTTGTCTCACATGACTCGCAGGAGAATGACACATCGGAAAGCGACGAAAAGTTATCTTAAAATTTTGTTGTTTTAAATATAGTAAAGTTAAAATGATTTGGTTGGTTTGCACTTATAAACGTCCTTCAACTGATGTTGGTGTTACTTCCTATATCTGTAGTTTGTAGGTTTATAGAGTGATTGCTAAAAAGCAAATGCGTGTTTGAAATTCCTGTACAAGTTGCGGTTGATTTGAGCCACTCAGTACAACTACAACGGAATGGTAATTATATGCGCGTCTGGTTGGACAATAGTTTGCTCGAACCGCAATTATAATAAACAATTATATTGGCAATCGTTTTCTCGACTTTTACGAAGGTTCCTAAATGGAGGTTATAGAGGCGGCGCGATAATTTTTGTTGCGAAAAACTACTGCCAAGTACGAGTGGTTTAGTAGTTCTGCAAAGTTCGACGCGTTATTGTGGTTCGAGTAGTTTCAGTTGGTGACTAAAAACGCACGGAAAAAAGTTAAAAATATCGCAAAAACATTCAGAACGAACCGACGACGGCAAAATGCCGCTGGGCTTTGGAAAATCCCATTGCTGGACGCGTGGCGGCAACGAAAACGGGTCGTGATCAACACAAATGACATGGAGGACACCAATGTAAGTGACAGAACCATTCAGTCGAAACAAACCAGAAAATTCTTGACTAATGGTCATATTCATCAAATTGTTATCAAAACGATAAGTTTAACAATCTATTGTTAGAGTTAAAACTTGATAACATATTGGTGAATATAGTGGTAAAGTTCCTTATTTAGACTGAAGGTTTAAAATAAAAAATACAGTTTTTCCTAATAAAATAAATGGTTCGACCCTTGTATACAAAGTACATCAGACATGTTCGTAGTCACCCTCGTAAGTAGCGTCGCGACGTCGATATAGGGGCACAGGCGTCGACCCTACGACGCACTCACATAAATAGACAAACCAAAAATCGAACAGCTGTTTTGTAACCCTTAAAATATACGGTTTGGTGACGATGTTGTGCCATTTTTGCAAGAATTTTTAGACGATGAGACGGCAAAGTCATCAAAACAGTCAAACCCAAAGCAGCGATGATGAGTGTAGTGCAGCAACGGCCTGTTCAGTAAGTTTTGGGTTGACAATGCTGTTTCCATTTACCTACTTAACAATACAAAACGTGACTGGATTATATTGTCCTAGAATGGCAACGTCCGGTTATAAATATGCGTACTAAATTTAAGGCCAGTGAAAATGTGTGTGTTTAAACAGGAAGTTTTATAATGCAGGCTCAAATCCTGGAACGAGTGCAATCGGACAAAGTTATCGTTACCAAACCAGAAGAAGACCGTAGAAGACGTACCATCATCGTAGAGAAGAAGAATGGCAGTTTCGGTTTCACCATACAAAGCTACGGCATCCACTACAAAAAGGAGAAGGAAATCGAAATGATCACCTACGTGGACTACGTAGACTACGACGGTCCTGCTTACAGGTACAACCACACATTAACTTAAACGTCAAACTGTGTGTAATTATTACAGGGCTGGTATGCGCGAAGGAGACGTAATCCTCTCTATCAATGGTACTGATATGGAGAAAGCGGATCACAAAACTCTGGTAAACTACATCAAGAACTGCGACTCTAGAATGAGAATGGTGGTGCTGTTTGAAGACTGCGTCCGCAAGGTGGAGCTACACATGCGCTACATAAAATTGCAAAACATCCTGGAACAGAAGATGGAAGAACTGGAACGGTTGTGCATCAAAGAGAGACAGTTACTGGAAGGCAAATGGAAGACTCACAGTTTGCCAGCCAGGAAAAAGGCGTCGCAGACCAATACTAGTGGACCTCCAACACCACAAGGTATATTTGATTAAAATCCCGGAAACGTTGTAATGTTAGTGGTGATATTTTTCAGGTTACTACACCTTCTGCAGACCTACAGTGTCTACTGAAGACGTGGCTAAAGGGGCACAACGTAAACTCCCAACAACTCCACCAGTGGTTTTCACGTATCAATACCTGGACAGTAGCTACAAGTATATGCTGCAGCCCTCTACAAGCTCCAGCGGGGAGTACCTTCTCACTTTTGAACCTCATCGGTTAGTATATTTTCAATTAATAAGTAACTCAACTAATAAACAATATATTAGAAGAGAAAACCCGAATTTTATGGTAAAAACCCCCTGCGATGGCACTCCACCTAAACCGCCCACCAGGTCCCAGCAACAAAACTCTGACAAGCCCAAGAAGGGTCATGGACCTTGCTACAGTTACGGAGGACATTTGTGCAGTCCTTGCGTTACTACAGGCAGTAACAATGGTAAGCGTTTTGGGGTTTTATTTGAGTCGATTTGTGACCAAAACCACTCAAGGAGACAACACGAGCTTAGACGCTTACGATCTGGCCAGTCCTTGCTGTGATCCTCACTGTGTGCCTGCCAGACGAAGATCGAGAAGCCAGAAAAACACTCAAAATAGAAAGAGAGAGTCGAAGACTGAAGAAACACAGACTGAGCCTCAACAACCTCAACAACAGGTTTGTTTATTTTGATTTTTCCATTAAACACTGAACACATATACATTCTTTGCAGGTTGCAAGGTCACGTCCACATTCCCAAGTATCTCAATCAGCGAAATCACAAGGTTACCCCTCAGTACCACGCCGGTACTTTCACATCCAGAGCCAGTGCAGCTTGCACTCGTGCACTTCGAGTGAAATCAGTAACGTGGTGCCAACCACCGTGGGCGAAAGCAGCGCTAACAGTTACACCACGTCGTTGAGCACCGACACCCTCTACTGGGACGGTTCCACGGACAACACATCCAGACAATTGAGTCAGAAGAGCAACGCCAGCAAAACTGAACGGTACTCAACGCAGCACCAGTACCAGCACGAACCAATTTACGTCCAGTATGGACAGGTGAAGCCCAAGTCGTGGGATAATTTGACTACGAAAGCGTTTGGTGGGTACGGGTTCGGGTATGGGTACTTTGACACCACCAAGTGCAAAACAAACCCGAGGAGTGCGCAAAAAGTGCAATACGTGCGAGTAGAAAAGAGTACACCGCAGTACACACCGCACACTCAAAGACGCTACTTTCAACCAACCAAAAGCACTGAAAGTTTGCTATCGGTACCGAAATACTCGAATGAAAACTTGAGCGATTCGGGGACGAGTTGCGAGTGTTTGGATGGTGGTACCTCCCCACAACCTGATAGCAACGAAACTAGATTTTTTCAAAGTCCCCGCCAAAGCGTAATTAGTCCTACTGACCCTAATTTTGGTTACTACAGCGCCACCAGACGTCCTTCAAAGGGCGAAGGACCGAGCAGCAGTGGGGGAAAACCACCATCCAGTAACTCTGAAGCTACTAGATTGTAATTTAATGTTGTGAACTGCCCAGTACTAGTGAAAAATACCACACCAAAGACTAAGTAGTTTTTTTTTTGTTTTCATTTTTTATTATATTTGCAATTCCAGGATTAATAGCCAATATACTTAAATTGATGGTAAAGTACTTAAAAAAGGCAACGATTAGTTATGACTTGAACTGTTTAATAAACATTTTGTTACGTTGTTATAATTATGTTGTTTAATTACCAGTATTAGTGGAATGAGTATTTGCATATTTACAAATCTTCTTCATTCACCGTCTGCTTCAGAAAAACTTGTGGATTGGATGGTGAATCCACTTAGTGCCTATTGAGACCACACGAGATTTGAAGAAAATTGTTTCAATTAATAAAAGCTCACTAGTCTAGTGTTCATTTCAAAATAGATGTTTAAAAAAAAATAAAAAATTATCTGCTTTTTACGTTACAAAATAAATGGTTATTTAACTTTATTACAGTCGAGTTATGCAACCACGCATACTCCTCGTTGTATGCATGGTTGCGTAAACTGTTTAGTGTTAAAAGTTTACAGATTAAATTTCAAAACCTTTTTTAAACATTTTTCAATAACCAATTAAAGAAAAAAGTTTTTTTTTAATGACTTTTTGAATAGTCAATAATCTGAATTTTATAATATAATAACAAGGGTAAACAACACCCTCTCATATCTTTGTATCCCCATAAAAACATCAAAGTTTTGAAAGTAACCTGACCCTAGCCGAGAAGTCCGAGGCAGATTTAAAAGATATATTATTATGCCTTCTCGGAAAACACACCCCGTTTTCATGGCATTATGCGCTCACGGGGGTGCACTTCCCAAACAATTTCAGGCATTGACAAAAGGTCTTCCTGGGATCGGTTCAGTGTATTATTCGCCTTTTGTCCACTTCCATGGTATCATAATAAGATGAACGATTTTTTTTTGACTGTTTACGTTACGGGTGGTTTGTTTTAGCTTCACTTCTTATTTGTGGTTTCCTTGTTAACGTCCATTTATTGTTGATTTTGTTGCAATGTTTGCGATTATTCACACACCAGTATTTTCTGTTTGCGGTTTACCGAGAATAAGATAAAGAAAACTAAAACGAAATTAACCGAATATAATTATTATTAATCATTTGAGGACTAATTAATTGTGTATAAAATGACTACACAGCTCCTGATAATTTTTCTTCTATTAGAGAATATCAGTTTTTTGTTTCACACTGTTTGGACAGAGTGGTCTTTTTACAAAAGAACTTATCTTGATATTTATTTTTGAAGCTTTATTACTCCACAAATTTTAATGTAGGTACCCAATTTTAAGTAAATTTCTCAAAAAATGTGTCATTAATTACTAAAATATCCGGTATTTGGGTACTAAAATATTACTTCTGACATATTGGAAAAATTCGATTGTGCTTCCTGTAGCTGGTTAATAATAATGATTTATTTACAGTGTGTTTAAGCAATTACATCTCTAGAAAATGTCAATTTAACCGAATTGGGGCAAAATATTCAGTGTCCTTTGTTTTGAAACAGTGAAACATTTGATGCCTTCAAATCCAAAATCGAAAATTCGACCTATATACATAACGGAATGTTGAAGAAGACAATCGAGTAGTGGACTGGACCGTACGGTGCATCATTACACCAACAACAGTCCATAAATTAGTAAAATAAATGTCTGAAGATGAAATTAATCACTAGGGTAATGATGTACTGGGAGAGGTAGCGACCGGCCTACTATACTAACTGACAGGTCGACCAACGTACGAAATTAGTTTGCACTTTTGATTTCTTGTATAATTATATACCCTGTATATTTGAGAAACATGCTCTGAAATCATCTAGCAGTTGATTTCCACCAAGGTGTCAAGTGTCAAAATCTCAGTCACAAAAAACTTGGAACATCCTGAATGCACTTGGTTTTATGCATTTTCAGTACAGAATATTTTAATGAGACTACACGTTGCCAAATGTGATAACTGTTTCGATAATATCTGTCAAAATGTGACAGTGACAGTTGACTGAGGTTTATAATTTTTTTTTTTTTTTTAGATGAGAGAAATAACTGTACTACGGCCGAAACGATGTATAGTGGTCTGAATGAACACGGGCGGCGTCTTGCGCAGTCGTCCGGCTGCCATTACTACGAGCCGCCTAGACAGATCAAAGCGGCAGCTGATTGGTCGGTTCCGACAGAGAGCGCCTGCTTGATTCTCATGCGCTCAGCGCCAGTTAGTGTTGAGCAAAGGGCGCCGCCGTGAATCCGCCGCCGTTGTCGTCATCGAGCACGTGCTGACAACCCAGTTTTAGTGTGTATGTCGCGGGTTTGTCGTGCGGTAAACAGCGTACACAAAGAGAGAGAGGGAGGAAAGTTTCGGGGTTTTAATCGTTTCCCGTAGGATCTGGATTCGAATGGCAGCATCCGCGTACGTCGTGTCGCGCCCCGGGTGACCAAGTGCAAGCGGGCTGTGATGCCGCCGTGTCGTGTTTTCGAGTGAACCATGCCACACGTCTCGTCCAGTGGAGGCGATGATCTCGGCAGCACCGATGAGGTTAAGGTGTATAAGGACGAGGGTATCGACGAAGACGAAAAGAGGTCCTCGGAGAACCTCACCGAGGAGAAGAGCAGTCTTATCGACCTCACCGAGTCGGAGGTAAGCTGTGACGGCCCCCGTGCGCTCCCGATCTAAACAACGCCAGACCGCGGCACAATACCTATTCTTTTGTTTTTGGATATAGCGCGATATTGTCGTGGGCGACGGCAACTCCACAGCTGTGGGTTGCGCTACCATTCCGTTCAAATTTTGTAAACAAACTTGATTTTCCAGCCTTTGTCCGTCGTTTCTAAATATAACCGATCAAGAAAAATTTGCGTTTTTTTTTTCTTTCGCGTTTTTTGTCCATTTGACACTTGGCCAAGATTTGATGACACAACTGACAAACAATATCACAGTAGGCTTGCAATGTTGACAGACCAGTTAAAAATGTTTTATTCTGTAATAAGTACTAGATAATTAAGACTAGTAGTTTTTTTACTCGTCACAGTCAAAACTAAACTCAAATTCTATTAAAAACAATCAAAACTTACCATAAATAATGAACTGTTAAACCTCCATCACTGTCACTTTTGTCAGATTGTAAAAAAATGACAGCCGACATCCCGACGGCTAATATAACCTCAAAATCAATTATTGTTAGTTTGTTGTTGGTCAGTGTTGTTTTCCTACAAACATTTCAACGTTAGTTATTTAATAATAACCGTGAAGAATCATTCCTGTCCTTTCCAACAAGCTGAGTGAACTAAACTGCATTTGTTTGATAGAACTAAAACAGATACACTTTCTGAGTGGGTGACCAAAACTAAGAAAATGGAAACGTAGCAGACGCTTTTAATAACCAAATCTCAAGATCAAATTGTCACAGGTACAGAGTATTTTCTAGTTTAAAGGCTTCAACTATTACTAAAAAGTTTCTTTTAGATGCTTTTACAGCAAAATTCCAATGAAAAGGCAATGTATAATTCAAAATTTTGCAGGCAGGCTTTTCATCAGAGTTTTGTAAGAAGGTTCTATCTGAAATAAGCGGAAATGGTGATAAGCAAACCGTTGAACCAGTTTAATTACTTTGTTCAAAGCTCTTTTCGTTGATGCAAAACAATTCATAGTTAATTAGTGCAGAATTAATTATTGTCAGCTGTCAAAAAGTCAGTGACTTGGTAATACATAGAGTCGTCATAAACAACCACCCTACCTACTAATTCAACTGGAACATTCACATAAAAAGGTAATTGGTGCAATATTTGATAAATTGTTAAACTAGATATCATAAATACTGAAATTTCACCCTGGTCAAACAAGATTTACAAACTGTCCAAAACTTGTCAAAATGTTCTAAGAAAGGACTCAAGCAGGTAGTAATTTTTTTTTATAAATTCCAAATATTAGGGCCGGAACTAATTTAACCCCATTGTTTCAGGAAAAGTCTGGAAGTTTCAATTCAACAAGTAAAAATGCTCAACGACCGGATACCAGCCCAGTGTTTGGTGAGTAACTGTCCTAAGGGCTAGTTTTACTAGTGCGGTTTGAACTATAACAGGTCTGAACCATATATGAGAAAAAAATGTCGACGGGTCACCAAATCGCCGTACCATACCGTCAGTAGGAACATTATTTGCCTATCTCAGAAACGATCGTGGTTCTAGTTAGTCAGGGTAATATAATATTCAAGACCGACAACTTTATATCGATGCTTATCTGGAGGTTAGATTCGTAGCGGATTTTTTCCGGTTAACTTAACTGTGAGTCTATGTCACAGTTTTAAAGTATATTCAAAATTGTCGTCAATTTAATTTTTTTTTTCTCTAAAACCTTTGATATCATTTTAAAAACATTAAAAGAACCCGTAAACTACATTTCAAATTTAATTTAGCATAAATTGTTTAGAGGCACCTGGAAATGACTGTTCACTAATTAACTTAAGGAAAGTTGGAAAATTGTTTTCTTTAGAAGTTTTCCATTTTTGAAAGTTGTGTGCAGCGTAAAACGAGCATTTCCAAACCGTTTAAAGGCACTTTTCCATTTCATTCTTTCCATTATACGACGCAGATGGACTGGGAATGCTCGATTTGTTGATAAGTGAAAAGCCCAAGTCAGCCAACGGGCCTAAATGGGCACTTACATATTTAAAACACGTTCAAGTGCGCTCGTTTTTGCATATTTCGAGGGAAAAACGAGCGGTTGTAATGTTAGTCAGCTTTTAGCGTGCACAAACCGTAAGAATGTAGACTAAGCAGTATGGTAAAGGTGGAGTTTAGTGACTCTTGTCTCGCCGATTTAGATGAGCTCGTTTATTTTGATTATGCACATTTTCAGGAAAAGTCGAGCCACACACATCGTTCAACATGGGGTATCTCGTCTCACCCTACGGCTACGCCAATGGAGGGCCTGGACCCATTCCAGTGTCAATGGTAAGTCAATAATAATCATTGTAATAGTGGATACGCCCACGTTGTTATGAATTTTAATTTTGCTGAATGCCTTTAAAAGGTCGCAAGTCGCCTACGTGAGAGCAAAACATTCATTAGTAACATACACGTGAAATACACTTCGTAGCTAAACTAGAACTAAAATATTTAGCCATTTAAAGCAAAAGGTCATTAACGATTACAAAATTATTGGGTTCAAATCACCCAGTATAAGTTTTACTTTAGTATACCTGATAATATAACCAACTTTAAATATGGCAAAAAACTGCAGTTCAAAAAATAAGAAAAATAGAAGTCCTTTTAGTTGAAACTAGTTTCTGTTGTAATAACATTTGCTATAAGAACTGAAAGTAGTAGCAAGCAAAGATGAACCATAAAAATGTGTTTTGAAAGGAAATGTTTATGCTTTCTACCAGTCAGTCGTTTTACAAAAATTCTGGGCAATTAGCCAGCTTAATCCATTACAATCTTCTGCTCTTCTTTCCGGCCCTGACAGAATTGAATTCTTCTTTAAAATATATTGACATTTGACTGATTAGCCTTCTTTCAAAATTCCTTGGCCTTTATCCAGCTAATGAAATCTTTTTTAAAATGTTTCGTTTTTAAATTTTATCATTTTTAAAATTTGGGGCAACCAATTGAATCATTTCAACAGTGTTTTCTTTTCTGCCCCTAACAGAATTTTTCAAATCAATATTCTTTTGATATTTTGAGTCAATTAGCAGCTCAATTATTTCAACCCATGAATACATTTTGAGCTAAAATGATTCCGGGACTTTGGAGATTCAATTCTGGTTCTACTGTAAGTTATATTAAAACCTGTCAGGTGACTCTAGGGATTTAAAATTTTTCCCTATTGGGCCAGTGGCACCAAGTTTTGCACCAGGACTGTTGGACAATTAGTTATGTATGCAGAGACGAATTTGTACGACCATAAAAGAGTCGTAAAACTCTTAATATTGTTAAATCGTTCTGACGGAGCAATAAAAACGGCATCCATTATCCCAGTTGATTATTAAAAACGTAATCGGCGAATTTTTATGCATACCGTGGACCGGTAAAGCCGTCTATACACGACCGGTACACCCACAACGTTATGGCGGCGATAATTTAAAAACAAATTTCCATGGTAATTTTTTGGACGCGAAAACGAGGATTTATACGCGGTTCGGATCGGACCCGACATCCGAATCCGGTCGTGTGAAAGCCCCAAAACACACAAACGCGTTAGTGTGGTACCTGCTTAAGCCCGTTTTTGTTTGGTGCGTTTACGACGGGGTTGGGGGCTTTCTGAAAAGCGGCCACCTGACCTGGTCCTGGCAAGTCATCTTGTACAATGACCTTTGGAATGTGGCTCCCATTCTCTCTCTCTCGTTCTCGCGCTCCCCGTATTTGCAGGACCGCATCCGTCTTTTTTTTTCTCGTGGCTCAATCCACCCGCACATCCTATTCGACTAATAATGATTCAAACTGACAACTGACAGATAAATTCAAAGCTGTGTTTTTTGACCAATCACAAATTACCTCACTGTGCTGCACTGTCTCATTGGCTGTAACTAAGCAACTAATATAACCCTATAACCGTCAAATTGGTTGTTGCACTCCATCCATTATAGTTAGAAAAACTGGGCATAAACAACTGTTTACGACCGCCCTTCTTGGGCTAATTGCGTTTATAAAATGCCTTGAGATGTTGGGTTTACTGCCTGTCGTAATAAGAATTCCTGGAGGATAATATACAAGCAATAAGTCTAGGTTGGTGAGACGGGGCCATAAATGGAATACAAACGGTTTACCTTAAAAATCTCTAGTTTTGTGTATCTTCTGAAATGGGCCACATGTTTGTGATTATTAAAAGAATAGTTACAGACTGAAACCAGCCTTTTTTGACCAATCACAAGCTACATTCGTCTGGTTTGTTTGTCCTCCAGGAGGTTGGTCAAAATGGCCGCTGGAGGACATATATCAGTGCTGATACACACAACCGGTTTAACAGTTCTTTGCTATAAATTTTGTTTAGTCTTTTAGTGGACAGTGAGTAATTTAAGGTTGGTCGAACCTTTTAACTAGCTGTTTTTTTCTGATTTACTGAGAGCACAACGAAGCAAACTTTTAAGTTCTGATTACATGGACAATCAAGTAAATTCCATATTGATACAAGGCGAAAATTTCTTTTTGCTGTGCCCCTGGAAAAAATCCTTTTTGCATCCGGCTTAATGGTCCTCCGAGCGCGATATGTGCGGATGGGCCTTTAGCTCTTTGCAATTTCTATAATTACTGGAGCGGCATCATCCCCTGGATGCGTTGTCGCTGGTGCTTTATCCTGCCTCTTCGATGTGATTTCGTTAAAAGCGACTGGAGTTTTCCGGCTATTATTTTTTTGACGAACAAAGGAACGCGTCCCGGTCTGGTTCGAGGCAAAATTGCGTTTAATATTAGTGGGACATTCTATAATAATTAATGATTTGACTGAGGAAAAGTCTCAAGGAATCACTGGAAGGAGTACAACTAAGGCAACCACTGTGACGTAACGCATGTCCTACTACGCTATTGTCAAGTTTGGTGCAAGCATTATGGCAACAATGCAATGGTGTCATCCTATATCGTTCAGTGTTATTGACGCGTTCTTAAGCCATTTTCGCACCGTTATGGTGGGTCTGGTTGAGTGGTACCACGTTTATCAAGACAGACACACCGCACCATATAATTTAACTGTCGACATTTAACGCGCTCTTCGTAAACGAGAATCCTGGCCCACTTTAATTTGCATTGTTTTTGTGACAGCTGTCAAAATTGCAATGACAATAATCTGTGTCAGTCACTCTGATTAATGTAATCGGTTATTCCCGGTGACAGTACCAGCGATCAGCACTCTTTGAGCTGGTCTACTGTAGGCCGTGAAGCGAGGGCGTCTCTTTTTGGTTCATTCCAGCCAGCCTTAATTCTTCTCTGTCGTCGCCCGGCCGTTTGCGCCGTTGCCATCTCCTCCCTCACTCGATCTAGCTTCTTGTGTTTTTTTTTTTGTTGTTTTATTTTATTGTTTTGGCTCAGTGAGGGGAGCCAGGAGTTGTCGCGCGCTTTCAAGGGGTTCTTTTGTTTTAGCAATGGTATTTTGGTGGGTCGAGCTGGCAACACGGTACTAAAGACGGCGTCGGTGTAAGTTATCGCTGGTTTCCTTTGGGGGCACGGTAGCCGTATTCTTGTACTGCTCGTCCATTATTCACTCTGGGCAAGTTAAGGCCGGGTTTGCATGCGACCGGATATCTAATCCATTGCTACACTAACTGGACGGTACCTATTTAGCCAATTAAATGAAAGTTGACGGGTTACGGTCAGGGTCGTATTGGAAACGTACTCGAAAACGAAGAAAAAAACTAATTGCGGGTACGACCGCAGCTGTTTTTACCTGCCGCAACAGTCTCGGGACGAAAACGAAGACCTTGTGGGCGAAAATTATAATCATTTCGTCATTAAGGTGATTACAAATGAACTGGGTTTTATTCTCGCCTTGTTTGTTCGTAATCACGAAGGTTTGATGCACAGAATACGCCGTATAATGAGACTGATTTTTTTCCTACTCTTACTGCTTCTGACAAGCTGTAAATTACTCTTCGTAGTCGTTCGACTGTGATAAATTCGAATTCTGGTTTCTATCCCTTGTTGAATGCACTGGGCGTATTTGTTTTCAGTATTTTAACGATCCCGGTTGTTGCTCTACAGGATTTGTACGGAATTTGGTACTTTATGTACTTCAGATATTGTGTATGGTATATCAATGAATAGCCAAAGAAATAGGCTGTCCAAAAATATGGTTGAAACTTGGATTGATAGGAAATGGTTTGGCCGGTATGGGGTTTTAAATTTTGGTGCACTGTTTTTTTTTTAAACCTGAACAACTGTCTTATCTGAAGCATAATGTGTGAATTTTTATATGTCAATAAATAGCCCATGAAAGGATTTTTTAAAAAATATGACAACATCGGTTGATAGCTTGAATCGTTTGGACGCTAGGGAGCTTTAAAGTTGATCAATGTTTTCTATTCATTTTAAAACTTACAATATTTTACTATAATTATGGACCACTCTGTATATTGAAATAAATGCAATGCAATATTTTTTTTCCAAAATTGAAAACAACAGTTAGACACCCTGTATATCTTAGTGATGCTCTAGTAAATGCACCGCTGGCCACGTGACCAAGAATTGTATTCAAAAATATTAATTTTTGCAGGGCGGATCACGTGACAAGTTTAGTTTCTGATTTTTTTCTTGTGGTCACGTGACTGGACATTAGTAAAGTTTTACTTCCGGTTTCGAATCGACTCAACAAGGTCACGTGATTATTTTAGCTACTGTCAGGGGTTGTTGCACCGTCGTACACAAACCCAGCTTAAGTGAAGCGTAGTTCAGACTGTGACTTGATTCATTCGTTTTGTCACATTCAAAAACTGACAAATTTTCTTTGAAAATTGCAAAAAGTTTTAAGAAAGCATTGCACGGTCATATTTTAAGTTAAGGGTGGTTCAGACTGTGATCACAGATATAAAAAAATCACAGGCTGAACTGCACTTAACTTAAACACATATTGAAGTAGGACGGTGCAAATGGCGGTGAGAAACTTTTTTACTGTCACGTGATTGAAATCTTGCAGGTCACGTGGTTGTGTAGGTGGTTCAACAAAATTGAAGTAGCATTGTTAAAAAGGTCACGTGACTCAAAATTTAAACTTTTGTACTTTTTGCTGTAATCACCCTGTATAATAATTAAGCAGGTAGACTGACCAACTAGTGTGTGGTTTGTAGATATTCTTGTAAAAATCATTTGAACCGAAATTATGAATGATTAACTTTGACATTCTGTAACTTTACCTTTACTTTACTAATTAATTAATAAATTAAAGACATTTAAAAGCCATTGGCCACTTTAGAATATGTCAATGTCACGTCAATGGCGCAAGTATGCACTAAATGTGATTTTTTTAATATGGTCACGTGACCCAGAACATTTATTTCTAGAAAATTCCCCTTCTTGAAGTCTTGATTTTTGCAACATGGATCTCATGTGACTATTTTTACATTTCTGCAGGTCACGTGACTATAATTTAAATTTTCTATGAAACATGGTAAAATCTTAAGGGTCACGTGACCGAAAACGAGAATCATTTGGAATTGACTAGTCAAAACGTTCGCTAGAGGGCTTCAAAGCTACCCAATGTTTTGTTTATACTTGAATAACTGACATATTTGACGCATAATCTAACAACTTTTATATGTCGATGGATAGCCAATAAAATGGACTTTCGAACGATATGGCAACATGGGTTGATAGCTTGATTCGTTTGGCCACTAGATGGCTTCAAAGTTGACCAATGTTTCTGTAGACTTGGTCGTAACTGACCTAACCTAACCAGTTTGATAATCATACACACATTACAATGATGGTGTTGTCCATACATAATTAAGGGCGGTAGTATCGTTAAATTTGCACATGACAAATTAACGTCCGCCTTATTTACACCAGAATGATAATGGCCGGGTGGATGTTATAAATGTAAATTTTATTGCGGTAAATAATTAGCCAAAGCCGGTTAAGGAGTCGCCTTGATTTAAAATGCCGAACCATAAATAATAACATTATACGTTTATTTTATAGGGATTTTTAATGAAATTTCCGAGTTTTTGTCCGAATTTTCAGTTTGGCGAAACATTCAGTCACGCATCAAACCGTTTATAATAATATGCAAAGCAACACGATATGAAAATGGCTACTGGTTTTGAAAGCTAACGTGAGGAAAGTTAACCTGTTATAAGCCGGACTTTTATTCAGACTAATTTGCATATACAGGAGGTTTCGAGACTCCCCAACCTGATTGATATTTTTGTCGTAATAACTAGGAAAACAAAATATTTCGCAGTGAACGTACGCAATTTGTCCGGACAGAGTTCTGTTTGTTTACAGGGCAAAAAAACAACTCTTTACTTGATTAATGCTCGTCAGTGTACAACAAAACAATTATGCCGCAACTGTCACGGTCCCGGGGGCTTCTTAATATGGATTAATTAATACTCTGTAATGCTGCTGCTGGTACCACTCGCCAAGAATTAAGCGACCGTCGTAAAACATGGTTGCGTAAATCTTCAATTTCCACATCTTTCAGCTCAATTTATCATGTCGATGGTGCACAATGTCATTGCTCTCACTAAAATGTACTAGATTTAGTACGAATCAACTGCAAACTTTAGTAGACATCCTGTATGTATACAAGTTGAACAGCATCTATATGAATTAAAGTCAAACGTAATTGTTTTATTTACTAGAAAAACAGCTAAAACCACTACTTACTACTACAACCAAAAGATAATTAGACAGAATTTAGAAACCAGTCCACAAGGTAAAGAAAGCTTTTTAGGAACTAATTTTCTCTCATATTGTACCAAATTGTAATGTTTCATTAATTTGAAAAGTCGTAAATCCGAATAATTTTTATGCACCCCCTGTATAGTACTGATTGTGAAACTTCCAGGAATGAATCTAGCAATTCTTTACGAACATTTTTGCTCCCTTTCAAATTTTTCGTCAATTTCACCGTTTACGAGTTATTTTGCAAAAACTGGTTTGATGCAACAAATTTTCAACTCAGTTGAAATTTGCGCACCCTGTAACTCGGTTTTTTTGGGAGTTCAGAAAAGTTGAACCAGTCAAATTAACTCTCTTGAGCTCATTTTTCCAGTGGGGTTAAGAAAAAAAATATATCTGAAAAATTGCATACAGGGTGACAAAAATAGTGAACCACTATACTTTTCTTGCACACCCTGGATACTGAAAGCGAAAACAGTCTTCCAAATTTACGGTGTTGTAACATTTACGGTAAACTAAAATATTTACTTGCCCGGTAATTTACCCATCACTACCTAAAAGTGTAAAATGACAATTAATTTGAAGAATTGCACTGTAAATTGTGTTTATAGCTTTATGGAGCCAAATTTGTCACTTGGGACGTTAAGGAACACTTTAATACGTTGCTTGCGTCATGTGACAGCTGTCATAATTGTCAAATTTCACTAACCAGTGACTTAAAAGTATAAAATGCCAAGTAGGTGTGTTTCTTGGAAGAATTATTAGTTAGTGGTTTTTTACAGGTCCATGGATTTAAATTTGTCAGTACTGACGTTGAGGAACACTTTGATATTTACGTCACAACTGTCAAGTTTCGCTCCATATAGCTACTAATACAATGTGTAGAGTGTTTCATTCAAGGTAATTTCGCCACACAACAAAGTGATTTTTGACAGCTGTCTGTAAAATAGAACTCTATGGAGCGAATCCAAAATTTTGTGTGCATTGTTGCCAGATTGCCAATTAACACACTTTGCTGTTTCTGTTGTGATTGGAAACTGCTTTCAAAGTCTTCTGCGATATATCCCATATTATTATACTATTTTGCCATAATATAGCAAAAAGAAAGTGGTGTTTTGGGTTGGCGTTAATCAACTTGCTTTTTCTTTTATGTTTGTGGTATTTTATAATGCAATATTTTCTGCATACAATTTTGGAATTTCCGTTATTCGACAATAGAGCATTTTTTCGTGGTAAATAATCGATTTCGATGAGATAACCAAAGTAATCAATAGCAAATGTTTAACCAAAGTGGTAAAAATCAGTCTCAAATTTGATACTGTCAATCAAGTCACTGATTAAATACTGGAAATGAATGGTAATAATGTGACGTCAATGAGTGGTTTTAACCAATAATTAAACCAAATTAACGGTAATAACAGTACAGCATTGTCAATATGTGGCAAAAATTCTATTAGTTTCGTTTGGGTTTTAATTAACGTTTGACTGCCAGAGTTGTCAGATTGTTTCTAACTAATTTGCCCATCAGAAAACTTGTTAATTTAAATGTTTTTTCTTTTATTGTTTTATTAGAATCCACTGTTTACCGACTAAATTATTGGCAATTAATCGTTAATTACCATGGTTTGGTTGGTTTTTTTTTACTACTCGTTTGGCGTCTATACCTTTGTTAATTGTGTGTGAATTTTACCATAATATCCCATCAGATAACCACGGTATATAGAGGAAGTTGTCGTTTGCAGACAGGGACAAAAGTGTTTGAACTTCATTGGGTGGTTGTTTACTAAACGGCTCTAAGCTTCGAAAATTATATGGTTACCAAACCTTCTAATGACGTAATGATGGATTAGGACCGGAAGCAGATAATTTGCCCTTTTTTGGTTTTAATTTTGATTTTAACGCTATTAACTAAATTCTCGAAGGCAAATCTGAGGGGAGAGCAAGGAAATTGCATCTCCGTTTGAATATTTCAAGCTCCTCTACTGGGAGAGCCACTTTAGCGGGTTCATAATTTATGGCACAATCAGCGCGGGAAAATGAGCTCGCATTCAAATGTTCCGCAGAAACAAGAGGCCGATTAAATATTTTAACAGTCCCCCCCGTAAAAAGTCACGAGGGCAAGGGAAAGAAAACGTGACACCCTTCAAAGACAAATAAAAAGCCGTTTTTCGATGCGACAAAGCCGCCCTAAGGGAACCTTGTTTGTCGGTTAAGTCTTGTATCCACTTTAAGTTTAAAAAATAAAGCGAAATTTTTGTCAACTTCTGAAAATTACTACCGAATAATGTTCAAAATTGTGCTTTTGGCATAAACTCGAACACGTTACGCTTTTGAGATATCCCATTTTCAAAAAGAGGAGAACAACACTGTAGAAAAAATGTGACAAGATTTCGCATTTTTAAAGAAATCTCCAATGCTTTGTCAGCATTCTCAGCGATTTTGCAGGATTCCTGACATGATTACCAGACGTTTTCGTATACTTAATTTGCAGAAATGTTCCTGACTATACAGAACTTCCAAAAAATAAACCTTGTAACTTAAGAACTGAAGAATATTCTAGACACTTTGGGCTATATTATGTAAAAAATTGAAGCAACATAACTTACATTAAATTTTTTAACATTAACCTTATGTGTTTTGCGGGTCAGACTGTGACAGTACAGGCGATGAATGTCACATTCTAAATCACACTGAACTTAAGTTTTGTTTAAAGTACGAAGGTGCAAATTGGCGTTAAGACTGACTAAGAATTTGGAAAATTCGGATTTTGACAGAATTTTAGGATAGTCAAAGAATCAAGGGGTAAATGAAGTTAAGTTAAATATCTCGATAACGTGAAAAGCTAGAGAGACAACATCACTGCCATTTTGTGTGAGTCATTGTCATGATTCTCTTATAACGTCATTGCAATTGTTGATGTTAAGTCACTGTACTGGTGTATTTAAAATAGTGATACAAAACGGTTTAATAGGGGAAATGACAGTGATTGTTGGTTCCGAAGCAAGTAAGGAAAAAAACCTAAATCAAAACGATAATGACTGCAATTTTTTCGTGCGAGCCAAACATATCACAGAAAACGAGGATGGGTGAGGTGGGGTAGGCGTGCGAAGTAAAAACGCCCTTGGCGAAAACAGAGCCGGAGTTAATTCAAAAACGACCCATGTCATTGAACCAAATTGGACGGAACCTGTTGTCGTCGCGGTCCCGGAGCTCATCTTCTAGAGTGAAATCTCCACCGTAACCTTCGCCAGCATCTATCATCATCACAGATATTTACCCGGGTAATCGTATACTTCTCCCGCAGTCGACCAATTTGGTATTGGGCTGGTTGGTCGTTTTACCGGCCAGAAACTCGTCTGGTCGACGTGGTCAGATCGTGATTGTAGTCGAAGAATGTTTTGTTGGTATCGGTGTGATTACTTTTTCGAGTAAGTACGGCGGCGCTCATGACTGGCCAGAAACTAATTTCAAACTTTTTTTTTTTCACTTCAGTTTATTTCTGTTGCTCTTTATAAACGGTTTCGGAATCGAACCGAGGAAATATTTCATTTTAATTGAAGGCATTATAGACAGGCGAAGGAATAATTCACTGTATTCATCATCGGAGCACCTGCGCGTCGTTTTTCACAAAAAAAAAGGCCAGTGACGGATTTTTGGCGCCCGACCTAAGACCCGTTGATTTATGACTAAATGCATCCGATGCACTTCGAATTAGTAATGGAGCCGATTTAAAGCCTACCAGAGGGTTATTTATAGGGAATTTCGACTCACGGATTTGATATGTTTTTTAAATTTTCGAGCCTAATTTATATGCCTCAGGAAATCCGCCCCGGACACCACAACAAAAATAATCCAATCTTATTTATTGCCTTCCTGACTAACGAGGATAATGCTTTCAAATCCGCCTGTTTTATCGACTTTAGAACAAAGTCAACCTTTACACTTTATATTGACCAATTAATGTTTTATTGCGGCTATTATTTTCGTCAAGAAAATGTTATCTGGACTGTTTACAGCCTCTGGCTACGATAAACCACTACTTTATGGCAATTTAGGCGATTTTCTTAATTACTGGAATATAGTTGTTTATGTACCAAGTTTTTTTTTTTACTTGCACGATTTCAATAATTTGGGGTTTATTCAGGATCACCCTAGATGTGATCGGAAGATTACCTGTCATCTGTCAAATGACAATTTATTTGCAAATATTTCGGAAATGGTAAGAGAGTAATTTTGCGCTAAGAATGTTTTTGGCGGCTCTATCACGTGACATAGATGGCGTCAATTACCGATAAAACTAATAATGGGTGTAAATTTACCGTGACCGGTTATTTACCGACAAAGTAAATTTTCCTATAATGACTGTCATTAATTTCATTCAAATCAATTTCTGTTTTGATTTGTTATTCATGACAAAACAAAAATATATGTTTTTGAGATAGGAAAAATGACGCAAATCTGAAGATATTATTATTTAAACAATTTGTAATGCCTGCTTTATACCTCCCATTTAAGAATTAAATTAAACTTTCATTTAAACTAAAATTAATTTATCAAAGCTGAAAGTGAACTTACAAGCGAGCCCATTTATACTTTCAATTTACACTAAACTAAAATTAATTTTAAATTAAAGTTAAACCAACTTTATTAAAGTTCGGCTTAATTCGTTGACTTTCGGAACTATCACTGTCATACTTGTCATCACTCATGATGTAAATTGCTGTCTTCTATTGCGATACGTAGTCTATTAGACTTGAATCGTCTATTTCCATAATTGGATTTTTTACCGAAAAAGTGGTTTAAGAACAAATTTTTTTAAATTATTTTCATAAAAATTTTCTTTATCCACAAAACACGCGTAATGACGATGACAATAGAAACGTCAACGTTAAACATCAACGTCGAACGTCCAGTAAGTCAAAACAGTCATTTATTTTTCTAATTATTAATTTGTAGTATAAACCTAAACAAGATTTCTTAGTTTAAATATTAATTTTAGTGGAAATTTAAATTTAATTTAATTCTTAAATGGGAGGTATAAAGCAGGCATTATTAACCAGTAATTTACTGACAATTGTCAAAATAACTGTCATAATTTTCAAAAACTGTGTTAAACTGTAATTCTTGCAAATTTTGACAGTTTTGACATTAGTCACAGATATCACGTAGTTTTTGGATGATAATTTAGCTAGGCAGTCCAGTGACCACGATCAAAATAACTGTCATAAATCTCAGAAACACGTTTTCTATCGGATCCTGCAAGAAAATTTTTCTAAACCATGATTTTTGCAACTTTTGACAGTCAGGAACAAAATTACTTGTCAAACCCACTTGGAGTAAGAAAATTATTGTTTTAAGCACATTTTTAGAATCCTCATTAAATTTCCTATCCAGTAACCTGAGAAAACACCACAAAACTTGGTACAGTCAGAAAGAAAAGCGGTGTCAAAGTTTGAACTGCCAGAAACACAGTTTGAACAAACAGTCAGGGACAAAATTGCCTGTAAAATTCACTTGTAGTGAAAAATTGACTGTTTTAAGCACATTTTTAGAATCCTCATTAAATTTCCTATCCAGTAACCTGAGAAAACACCACAAAACTTGGTACAGTCAGAAAGAAAAGCGGTATCAAAGTTTGAACTGCCAGAAACACAGTTTGAACAAACAGTCAGGGACAAAATTGCCTGTAAAATTCACTTGTAGTGAAAAATTGACTGTTTTAAGCACATTTTTAGAATCCTCATTAAATTTCCTATCCAGTAACCTGAGAAAACACCACAAAACTTGGTACAGTCAGAAAGAAAAGCGGTTGTCAAAGTTTGAACTGCCAGAAACACAGTTTGAACAAACAGTCAGGGACAAAATTGCCTGTAAAATTCACTTGTAGTGAAAAATTGACTGTTTTAAGCACATTTTTAGAATCCTCATTAAATTTCCTATCCAGTAACCTGAGAAAACACCACAAAACTTGGTACAGTCAGAAAGAAAAGCGGTATCAAAGTTTGAACTGCCAGAAACACAGTTCGAAAAACAGTCAGGGACAAAATTGCCTGTAAAACTCACTTGTAGTAAAACAAAACAAAATTTAGTTGAACAAATCACAAATCGAAATTTATGAAAATGATCACGTGACCATGCTGGTTACGTGGTTTTGGACATCCAACTATTTTCGTCCATTATAGGATTATGTAGAAAATTGCCACCGTGTATAAATAGTGTTTGTTGTCCCAATTGTAGTGTTTATGTTATTTTACTTTTTAAATTAGGGAGCTTTGAAATATGGGTTGATAATTAGTATTCCATTCATTGCAAGAAACTGCACACCTTCTTATTAAACCTTTAGCAGTATTTACTCATAATTGATTGGGTATTATGCAAATCTGCAATCAGAGCATTAACGGTTTCAAAGATAAGTCAAGCCGATTTCCCAAGCCGCTTCCTCCTCCCCCACCTCGTCAGAAGTAAATTGCACGAGTGGGCTATAAACTTAATGATTTACAACCAAAACCGATCATTACGATCAATAACTTCAATGACAATCACCATCCGATTGGCATTCTAATGAGCGGCAGTGGTACTTGTTAATTCCTCCGGTGTTACGCCAATGGTCGCCCTGTCGCATTGACCATTCATGCGCTCCCAACAGCAGCGCACAATAAATCCATTTAAATATCTTCGGGGAATTCTTCTATTTATAAAATGCACACAAAAGTGAAAACTACTTGGTTAAACAATGAGTTACAGTCGAACGGCGTGCATATGTAAACCATTCCGACGAGGAAAGAGACAAACTGTATACAAACGAGGGAGACGACCAATGGCTTAACATTCGCTGACGTTGCTTCAGGCAGACAGCCTTCTGAAAGAGGATACACTCGGTGTTAGGTGATAAGAACGATTATTCAAGTATGAGGAAGATGGCTTATTATCATACAGGGTGGTGCCATAACAATTTCAAAAGTCTTCCGTTCCACCTGAATGGAACTGTGGCGAAAAAATAAACCAGTACCACTAGAAGAGCTTTATTAAATATAGTTCTAATTAGCATAGTTGCAATTAGCTGGAAATGACGCATATGGTGCGAAACAGTCATCGAGACGCTCGACAAGTAGCGCTCTCGGTGATCTCTTCACCATACCAATTAGACGGATATATGGTTCTGGGCAAGTGTTTGACAAACACCATTTTTAATCTAATAAGTGAACAGAAGGGAATTTGCTTGGTGCAATTCCATCTGGTCGTCGAAGCGCTCTTCAACAACCACTCGGAATCGTAAAAGGGTTTTTTTTTCGCCCGGATCCTCAAATTCCTAACCATTCTTCTTGAGAAGTCACCCACCAGAACTTTCGACAATATTGCAAATCTACTTTGCTAAGAATAATTGACGTCCCAATATTTACCTTGAGGGGTAACTAAAGAACCCGGCAGTCTTAATCAATGAACCTAGTGAAAAAGAGTGCCGTGAGAGCGCATTAAAACCACGTACAGGTTCTCTTTAATCTGACAAAAGCCTAGTGTAAACGGTTTTCAAAGCCCCTCGTCTCTTTTCAACCTGCACTTTTTTCCTCTTATTCCCATTATTGGTGTCCCACACCCCTAGAGTCGATACAATGCATAAATATCGCATGCCCGCCTCGGATGATTCAATACGTTTAAGGGCATCAGGTAAGTTGACAAAATATTGATGACGACTTTCTCTACCAAGACGAAAATAACTGGTGTGGAGACTGCCAAGAGTCGTAAACGAACCGTCTACAAAACAGTATAAAAACCGATATAAAGTTGAGAACAAAGACAGTTAAGTATCTCTTTAATAGCTCCTTTATTGGTGGTCTCGCTTTGTTATTTTTAGGACGTTTTCTCTATGTATAAATCAAACGACCGTTCGAATTTGCATCTTTTAATGGGGATTCTGAATTAAACTAGTTTGCCTATTCCATGATCAATTCCAATAACGCACTGGATTAAAAGGAGGACGGAATGCATCAAAGTAGTATCATAATTTCCTCCCGTTTCTGGCGTGTACGATACTGCTCTTATTTTGTTATTTGCACGTAATTAGAGCCGCTCTGCTGTGTAATTATTCATATAAATGGCCGATAGACCCTTTGAAGTTATAAATACGTATGTCTATATGCGTTGCGCACCGTCGTTTTTGATTTATTGTCCGCTCCACGATTACTATTATTATTAACTGCCCATGGGATGGTGTTATCCTTCGGTTTGCAAGTTTAGCCTCAAGGTGTAAACGTGCCAAGAGTTACGTAACTGTGCCCCCCAGACTATATTGGACAGATCGACTCGCAGAAGGAAATCAATTTGCGTTTTGTCTGGTCGTAAATCATTTTTCTATGCATTTTCATTCAGTTGTTTATTAATAATATTGTCTAAAATAGCTATTATGTAGTAAACTGTATATTGTAACTCCTTAAAAGCAAAAACATGATGAAATTTCCTACAACTTTCTTTATTTATATATTTTGTGTAGCTCCTATCCTATCCTGTCACATTTTGCCTTGTATATTCCACTCTTTGCTAATAAGCATTTTTTTAATCTAGTCACGTGACGTTAAATTGGTAAAACTCAGGAATTGTCACGTGACTGGTTTTAGTAAATCCTCTGGTCATAAGTTAGAATTTTTTGGATTTACATAATTTAAATTTTCTGTTGAAACTATATTGACAAGTTTCACCCTGAATAATTAGTTACTGTGTATAGTAGGGTTTGACAAGCTGAATTAAAATGAACTTACAGGGTGTCTCATTGGAAATAATGCTTTTTCATATCTTTGACCACTAATTTAGTGTGCTTTCCTGTTGAACTTGCACCCTGTACTGCACTCTTTTTGTCAACCAGGGCATGATAAGCAGAACCGACACTCGAATGATATACAGGGTGTTTTTTTCTTTTGTCACCTTCAACATGGTGATGTTGCTTTTCACGCAATTCTGGCAGGAATCTGCGAAAACTAAATCGAATGACGTAATAACATACAGCGTGTCGCAAATTGGTTCTACATGTATTGGGTCTCAATAACCGTAGGAGAGTTTTGAAACTTGACATTATTAAGGCACTTTTTTTACGTAGAATCATGGTGTTCTATCTAACGTCATTGCTTTCCGAGATATGGATGATAACTTTGTAAATTATTATTGGATTTTTGCTTTTTCGGAAAGAGAGAGAGAGAAACGTTTTTAAAATTTTTGTTTGGAAAATGTTGCCGCCATTATGAAAAACAATGACTCAGTGTTATAGCTTTGGTTATATCTCCAAATTTTTATAATTTACAAAATTGGAAAGAAATTTGTTGACTCCATTACTTGATTGTTGCGATCAAATTTTACATTATTAGAATAATGTAAAATTTGGCTTTCTTAAGGAGCAATTGTTGCCTCTAACGTTTTCCCAATTTTCCGCAAAACGAAAAAAGATAATTTAATTTGAAAACCGGGAATAACTTTCACAAAAATTCTCTAAAATCTTCCAGTTACCGAGATTCCAATACATGTAGAACCAATTTGGGACACACTGTATAAAATATTCTGTTGGAAATTCTTGACTTTTGTTACTTTGAACATAGTAACGTCACTTTTAAAGGTAAATCTGCAACAGGTTTGACTTAAAAATCTTAGAAACCCTTTAACTTAACACACAGGCCGGGACAAGCCAAAATGACGTATTAGTGTACAGGGTGTCCTATTTGAAATTCGTGACTTTTTAGGCTATAAATGTAAAACATTTTGACACGATTTTAGATTGTGTTAGTGGTTGTGACCGAATCGAGTTGCGGCTACGAAAAAAAAACAATCGAAAAGTAGCATAAAGCAATTTTCCAGCATGGCTGGTTGCCTAAAACCGGGTTTTTATTTCCTAATAGGCTCTATTCAGTGTGATGGCCGAGATGGGTCCAATGCGGTTTTCAACCACCACGAAATCTCTTCATCGTTACCGAGGTGAAAAAAAGCTTAATTACGGGTGCCTAAGGCCAAATCGCCGAGTCAGCGTCGTTTAATTTTTCCACTCGTTTTCGAAACGGGGCCTCCGGATTTAATTTCACCCGTCAGAGTGTTTAAGTTTTTTTCAATCCGCCCGAATAAATTATCCTGGAAACGGAATTTAATACGTTTTTTTTTACGCCCGGTCGTAAAACGGTGGTACTGGGTTCGGTACGGTCCTGGCTCGGCGTCTTTACACCTAATTGCCGGTTAATTTTACGGCGTCGATGTATTATTTCGGGTCGGCCCGCCGCGGCGCTTGTCTAAACAGGGACGTTTAAGAAACGACGCCGTTTATCCAGAAAACTGGAAGGCATTTGTCTTCATTTGTTCAAGCTAACACTTTATTATCTTGGAACATTTTACTTGTCAAACCTTTGACTTGATTGATTTCCTCTGTTTCTTACACTTGTGACGTCATGCTAATTTAGCTTGATTTTTACTATACATGTCTAAATTAACAACAAGGTAAACAATTTTTCGAGTTTGTATATTTTCTTTGTGGTGTCCCAAAAAAACCGAAAAACGCGGTTATCGTGTGCAACAACAAACAAAACGGACGCTAAGCCGGGCATAAATAGGTCCCATATTACATTGTATACACATGATTTAATGTAAACATCATGATGCTCTTTCTTGTTAAAACACACGAATGTAAAACATTTGCGGGGCCAATTTTGTTAGTCAGCACGGAAAAAACGCGATCTCTAACAGGATATAGATGGAACATAGTTTTTGTGTCACTCAAAGCTGTCCTACAACCGCCATTTTTAAATCTGCTGGAGGACAAACAAGAATTGAGTTTTCATACACTAATGATAATGTTAGAATCAACAAGTTGTCACTTTTTCAATATGATGACTACACCGTAATAAATAGAGGAGGGTAAGTTTCTATAGGGGTCCAAGATACATATTTGCAGTCGTTTAAAGTCATATTGTTCGGTGGTTAGTTTTGAATAGGGTTAGGGGGCAAACATATTACTTGACTGTCACGAGCCTATATGATATATGTTTTGATAGAGAGGGCGCTAGTTTTGCTATTGTTCATAGTATACAGGTTATTTTTTGCATTAATAATTGTAAATACATAACTTAATTCCAGACCACCTGGCATTGATAACCACAGAGTCGTTTAGAAAATGTGGTCTTCAGGGTTAGGTTTGGGGTGTTTTGGCAAAAGTGCACCGGTTCCCATTGATTATCGGCGATGGTTATCGGGTACCGAGAAAGAGAAGCGGAGTGTCGAAAACAAGGCGCGGGACCACGCCGAAGGAACCAGTCGAGAACGGGTACCGGTTTTAAATTAACCGGCCCGATTATTTATCGGGCGGTTGTTAGTTGTTCACGATTATGGCTGTTTTTACACGTTCGTGTGGTTTGCTTGTTGGATTTTATGGACCCCCGGTAATTGATGCCCCCGGCCCCCGGGGGCATAAATAATTCGCTAAACGTTCAACACGTCAATTTTTGTGGCGAGCACCTGTGTCTAACCTCACTTCATTCATTAACATTAGTCGCATACACAGTTGTGCAGAGTTAAGAGGAAAAAACCGGCCTCAGTCTAATTTATGAGTTCCTTTATTACGCGGTCAGTTCTGGCTGTTTGCAAGGCGTAGGCGGATCGGACGATAGTCAACTGCGCCGCGGAAAATTTAAATCTGTTGGCTGTCAAACTCATTCAAGGAGAGAGCTATAGACAAGCACATTCTGATTGAACTTGTAGTAAACGGAATTTAATGAAATTTTCAAATTCCTGAATCTGTCTATACAGAGTGGGATAGAAACTTTTCAGAATTACTAGTGAAAAGCATATTGTTTTACTAATGGATGTTTTTGGGCCATATTTAAAACCTCGTCATTTTGAAACGAAATAACATATTTTAATGCGGTTTGGGATATCATTAAGCTTGATTTACTAGCTTTTTTTCTTGACAGCTCGTAACTCAGCTATTTTGACAGATATCGTGATCATTTTCACGTCAGCAAAAAGTCAGTAAATCAAGTTCAATGTGAGTGCAAACCGCATTTAATCCGTTGATTCGTTTTGAATTGGCGAGGAAGTGACAAAAAAAATCACTGTCCCATTTGACATGGGGCACAAAAACTGAAATACTATTATGGTTCATATTGGTTGAAACCAACCGTTTGCTCAGTGAGATTTAGCATACAACTTAAAAATGATGGCAAGCAAAAATGGGCCAAAATGACATTAAATTATTTTTCAATAGCAAAACTTAGCTTAATTAGTTAGAATGTTGAATTTCTGAAACAAGAAGTTTTATTAGAGATTAAGATTGTATTGTGCCGCCACTGATCGCTGTTTGCTTAAGGAAGTTACATAAATAATGTCGGTCACGTAAAGTATTACTTCCGGTCTGGTGTTACCTGAGACTGATTGCGTAAGAACAATAAAGATTGTTTAAAGCGCATATTAATCAGTTGATTAATTAGCCTAATTTCAGCCGTTTTAACATCATCAGGAGTGACAAGCGTCTGGTCAAACTGACCTTGGTCTGGTTTGTCCCCAAGTGCCTGAAACTTCGTCTTCGAGTATTTAAATTAGGTACCCGAAAATAACCCACTATATCTTCGGGTTAATTTCGCCAGACGCTAATTAGGGGGGATTGTGAACGCGCGACGTTGCCGTACGTCCCCCAAAAATCCCTAATTGGGTTTTCAGTTCTCATTAGCGCAGGAAATCGGGTAATTGCTTCCAGGGCGATATTGGGTTTCCACCTCCTGTCACAACTTATATAAACCCGGGGAGATGACGTTGGAAATAAATCGTCGAGGCAGGTAGAAAATGTTTAGGCGTCCAAGGTCGAGGAACAATGGCACAGGTCAGAAAAGGCACAATGGAGAATTTTTGTGCCATTCAGCCCCCAACAAAATTGTAAATACGTCTTCCATCAAGAAAGAAGTTTTTTTTCAGTTCCTGTGCTTTCAGCGTAATTCCCAGAAAAAAACCAACAATTAATGAATAATCATTTAAAACAATAAGGACCACGCCCATCGTTTTGCTAACAAGCTCCCCAAACAATAGAGTACAAATAGAACCAAAAATTCTTCCCAAAAAAAAAAAATACAGAAGCAGCCATAAAAAGTCTGACCAACGTGAGTAGTTACACAATTAGTGTCGAATATAGCTATTGTAAATATTTACATTGGGACCACACAGCTTTCGAACAGAAACGGACTGGCCGTTTAACCCACTGAAGCCCAGGCAAAAGGGTGGTAATCATCAACAAAATACCGAAGGCGGTCCTGTTCATGGATATTTGGAAGCTCGATGGTCTACGCCTGTTAATGTCTAAACAAAGCTGAATGTTTACGTAGGAACACGTTCTCCCATGATTAAAAATGATATGCCAGCGTGATGTACTTTATAAAGTAAACTTTTTTGAACTAGTAAACAAAGGTTAGCAAACTCCGTACCTGTCTGTAAAATGTTAACCAGAAATTAGTGGGTAGTCGAGGACCACCATGAAAGTTTAGGGGTTTCGAGTAGTTAAAATGCACACACATTTCTATATGAAGTCTAATATGAAGAATCAGGTAGTAAGTCTCTATTCGTTTCGAATTTAAAGTGATTTCAGACCAGATTGAATCTTACTTAGTAAGTAGTGTCTTTATGGTTGAAATTCGGGTCAAAAAATGTCGTGCATAGTAGGGTTTTCCCTAAGAATTCAGAGTTGTGGCAAACAAAATTAACCATAACAACAACAGTAATTATTTAAGTGAAATTGGCAAATTTCTCTGGAACAAAAATGGTGTTTATTAATATCCATAAAGTTTGGAATAAATTCGATTAAAATTCAGGAATTATCTTTCAGAAAATGCGAATTTTTTTGAGAAAAAAAATAGATATACAGGGTGTTCCAAATTTGAGTAACAAACCAAACTTATGATTTCTTAAATGGATGACCATTTTTTATTTGATTTTTGGAATCTATACGTCAAATTCTAGGCCTACTTGATGTAAAATGTCTGATACTCAACTGTTTTTGCTCTAGCAGTCTTGATTGGCCACCCATCAAATCGAGCAGAAATTCCTAATTTGAGCGAAATTTTCGTGCGCCTTTCCAGAAAATCGTGAATAACTCGCTTATTTGAACCATTCTGTATATACGAGCCATATAACAAAGAAAGCTAATGAATGGTGCTCTCACGTGACGTTGAGCGAACACGGCTAAGTTGCCCGGTTCGGCCGCTAGAGGTCATCAAAGTTAACCTTGGTTTTTTTTTTGTAGTTTTTGCCAAATATCTCAGGAACGCTTCAAGTTAGAGGTTTTACCTCAAACGCACTTCGAGGGGATACAACTTTTACCTTCAATGCCCTTTTTTTGGGTACCGTTTGTCCTTGAAAGTTAAAAACAAGAATTGTCAAAAAATTTAAACATTGAACCTTTGAATTTATTTAAAGAAAACATTTAAATTTTTAAAATAAACTTCCACTGCAAAGATGTCAAAAAGTGTCATTTGCAAAAAATGTTATCTTTTAAGGAAACCGTCAAAAAATTGACATAATTTCCAGGTCCTTCCCAAAACCATGACAGTTGGGACAAAATGGATTTAGAATATCAAATTCTAGTTAAATCACTTTGAAGGTGACGTGTGTTCACGTGTCCGAGCATTTTTTTGAAAGATAATTCACTGAATTCTAATCGAAATTATTCCATACTTTATGGACACATTGTATATTTTAATCTTACATAAACAATTAGGGTTAACCCAATTTTTACTTTAATTTAGAATCACATTTTAAGTTGTGTGACCTAACCTAACCTAATAAGTTTAGTTGAAGAAGTTTCTTCAGTCAAAAAAGCTCTTCACACACTTCTAGTCTTGAAGATTTTGCATTTTTGGACTGAGTTAGGTTATGTGCAGTATTTGCGTAAATCACAGTACAGTGGACATAACAGCATTTAGCTTGCTGCTTTTTTTTTTGACCAATCATAAACTAATACACACTGTATCACGTGATTTATTCAAATACTGCACATGTAGACTTTTTTAAAAGCATATCACAGGTAATTAAGCTACGTCAGACTCTTCAAACAAGTTAATTAACGATCTTTGATCATAGTCGAATCAATTTTTAATCAAATCATTTTGTACTTTAAATGATTTGTAGGCCTAATTTTGCCGTTTTTATGGCATTTTTTACGACATCAATTTATTGCCTAAAAACTACAATGTTTCCCAACTATTCGCGTTATCTAGATTCGGTTTTAACATTTTTATGGCGACCTTTTGAATTAATATATCCGTATTAGCATGTTATTTATTTCAGTCTAGATCAGTTTATTACAACATCTGCTAACGAATATATGGGACACTTGACTTTTGGAAGGTTGGCAACATTGCAATCTGTACTGATTACAACTTCAAGCGCTGCAATTAGTCTAATATGTCAGATGAAAGGGAAAAAAGATTTAAAACTGCTTTTTGAACCGTGACGTGGCAACACCGCCAAGACATCATTAACTATTACAAGAATGCCCTTGTCTTGTTGGTCGGGCTCATGCGGATTCCACTGCTGTTTGTGTATTCAAATAGGGGCCACGTTTGGACTATACGGTCAGTGGCGGTACTTACGGATTTTCTCTCAATTTTAATACATAAAAAAATCATTTTCCCTTCTATACAATCCAATAATCGCACCGATTAGTCGCATACAATGGCTCCCATCATAATCGACTTGTTCGGGACATGTGGCCGGTATCCACAACCCCCTTACATATTATACCCGGGGTATTAATAATCATAAATACCCCAATAAGTGGGCTTCAGGGTGGATTAGACGAAAGATGAGTGCCGAATATACATGACAATGGATTAACCGGCTAATGCAATTATTGCACCGGGTGCTAAAACCGAGCAGGTTGTATTTTTAATGGTTCTGTAATACCCAAGGGTTGAAGGGCCGGTAAATATAGCGTATAATAACTGGTTGGGCAATTTTTCTATCTTCGTGTGTGTGTGTGTGTGTATATTTTTAAGGTGACTTTATTTCCCGTACCGGAAACGGCTGGAGCTGGCGTGAACTCACTGATTACATTCGAAGCTATTTTTAAAGATTTTCTTGTAAATACCCGAACTGTTTGAAAGGGTTTTAGTTCATGTTTATTTTAGTCCAATTAATTCTCTGCGATGTCTTCCCCACCTCACTAATACCAATTTTTCACTCCCAAAACAGTAGAAGATTTCACTTTCACAGGATTGGCAAGATTGTTAAGTTATCTCCCTAAAGTCATGGTCAGAACTTTGAATTTGAAACCTGTTAACCAGGAACGAGCCTCACGTGACCATGTCTTAAAAATGCAGAGTGTAAACACGTTGCTTTATCTGAAAAACAAAGTTAGGAGCCATTCTAATTGACCTGAAGAAATTGTCCCTAATAGTTTTTTAGGATTACGATTTCTAATTAAATTTTAAAGAGCGTGAATTTTCCCATAATTTTCTAATTTACACTTTTGCAGTAGCTTTTCAAATACCGGAGCTACGGTATTTGAATGCATACAGTTTTCAGCCTGTAACTACCTTAAATGACCCTTTAGGGCAAACATGTTTGGAAGCAATCTTGTAGAGCATGAAATTCCCTACAATTTTCTAATTTACACCTTTGCTGTAACTCCTTAAATAACGGAGCTACCCTTTTTTGAATATACACACTTTGGAGTTACTGAAGCACTTTTAAGCATTCGGTTGTTTCGGTAGTTTTAACACCATAACTCGGTCATTTTGAATCCAATTTGCGACCCTGACTGTTTGTGTGACAGATACGTCACGTGACCTTGAAAATTGATTTTACCGGTCATGTGACCAATTTAATTTGAATCGAACAAGTGCCACTTTAACAGTCCATAATTCGGTTATTTTGACAGGTACCGGGTGTTTCAATATATCAATTGGTCAATAATTGTGTGTCAATAATTTACCATTTGATAGCCAATCAAAAATAAGTTGACTTGCATTGTGTCATTTTTCGGAAAAACGTTTCCTAAGGAAGATAGAGTCCTCCAAATTTCAATTTAAAAAATTGTTTTATAGTTTAAAACTGAACATTCAAGACTTGTGAAAGTCCAAATTTGTACTGAATAGTCTAAAAACTTTTTTACTACTAGGAATGGTCTTATGATTCGCTTTCTCAGACTGCCATCCTGGTTGAGTGTCTGAAACTGGCACTCAAGAACTAAAAAAAGTCCGGAAATCAAGACAAAGATTGTATTGTGCATGAAACTCATTTTTTACTACTAAAATAGTATAAAAGTTGACTTTTAATGCTAGAACGGACCTTACTAGGACTAAAGAGGGTCCAAAAGTATATTTTCAAGACTTTAATTGGTGTACAACTCAATTTTCTGGTCTGAACAACAAGTCTAGAAGTAAATTAAATTTTCGGACTATTTTATTTCTAGAAATTAGTTCTATAGACTATTATTGTAGCATTTGGTACCAAATTTTTTTACTTTTATTACTGAAGAAACTTGACTTTTGGAAATAGTCTTAAACTCGATTTTTCAGTCTTAAAAAGCACTAAAAACAGTCTGAATTTCTTAGAGATGCTACAATTTATTGCACCTATGAGTGTAGAAGTCAATTTAATAGTGAAGAAGCTTGAAATAACATTTTCAAGACTATGGTCAGTGGACAAACTGGCTTTTAGGCCTGATAAGTCAAAAACTTTGTAAAGATAGTCTTGAAACTCGATTTGAGGCACTGAAAACAGCCTTAAAACACTAAAAACAGTCTAGTTTATTAAGAAATACCCGAATTTTTAGCACTGAGGTGTCTAGAAGTCGATTTAATAGTGACAAAGCTTGGAATGCTATTTTAAGTCTATGAAAAATGTAAAAATTGTTTTTTAAGTTTGCTATGTCAGTAACTTGGTGAAGATAGTCTTGAAACTCGATTTTTCCAAGCTGAAAGCAGTTTTGAAGCACTAAAAATAGTCCAGAATTCGAAGAAATTGAAAAGCAAAGTAAAAAGCACGAAAAGTTCGTTTTCAAGACAATTTTCATAAATCTAATGTTAATGTCCTGCATCTAAGACGATTTTCAAGACTAAAATATTGAAATTTGTCTTCAAATTATGAAAACTTACTTCAAATGCAAATTTTAAGCTTCTGATGTCACTTTTCATTAGTTCAGTCACATTTTGGGGTTCAAGTCAATTTTTAAGGTTTAAATGTATGAATTTGTAGTAACAAATTCTTGAAAAAGTAGTTTTTATGTCTACAAGTCAATTTTTAGTATTAAAGTCTCTCGATTTGCATGAAAACTGGTTATAAACACAACTTTTAAGCTTCTGAATTTTTTATCTTTTTTAATTCAATTTTCAAAAGTAAAGTCTTTTAGTTTATCTGGAACCTAAGAAAACTGGCTACAATAATATTTTTAAACTTCTTAAGTGAATTTTCCGTTTCCAAGACTTTTTTAAATTGGATTGGGTTAGTTTTGGGTCTTTGACCGTCATAACGTGTAATAAAGTGCTTGTTCCAAATTTGATCAATATTGCTCCAACGGTCTGACAGTTATGACAAAAAAAACGATTTTTTAAACAGAAATTTGAAAGATTGTATTTTCCTTAGGAAGCACTTTTCAGGAAAATGACATAATGAATGTCTTATTTTTTTATTACTTACTTATTTTTTAATTGGCTATGGATTGGTGAATTATTGACATTTAAAACTGGACCACTCTGTATACTTATACCAGGACCGTATTTAAATTAAATTTGTTTGTAGCACTTAACTTACGAGTTAATTGATTTTAGTGTACGTGACGTTTTACTTAATTGTTTTTAGACAATAAGTCATTGATTGAACATTAATCCAAAACGAATTTTTGTTTTGTTTTAGGTAAGTTAAACTGCAACAGCTGCTACTAGACTTAAGACCGTTTTCCCCGGTAAGTAAATATGAGATTTGTATATTACCCATGGGAATCGTCTCGTTGTCTGCACACCAAACAACCAAAAAATCCGGTTTATCAGCACGATGTAAAACATGACCTTAAACAAATTGTAACGCCAATAAATTACTAACAATGCACACAAACAATCATCAAAGCTATTTCTACACGCTTTATCGCGTAACCTAATAAACGAACAGAAAAAATGTTAGATTATAGTTTGTTGTTAAAATTTCGTTATCTCTGAGATTTGGTTGTACACACTAGTGGGGTAAAATTGGCTTATAAATAATGCATGATTCGTTACGTTCCAGTTAACCAGTCTGCGGATGTCAAAAAGTTATGCTCGCATCAACAATTCTAATGGGTGATTTCATGAATACCTCGACCTAACCCAACTCGCATTGTTTCTCGATCAATTAGCAAACAAAAATGAATGCTAAATAGTGCCAAGTCGCCTGAAATTTTACTCGGTTGTGTATCAAAATAGTGGTGTAATTGGAATCGTTAACACCCACGTGCGTTTCAAATGAATGGATTTTACTAAACACGTTTACTTAACCTGTTGATAAGACCGGAAAGTTTCAGTTATTGAACATCCAAGTACTCTACTGACACGGTGCTCGTACTTAGTATGACACTCGAGGTGGTGTTTACGAAGCTGCACGATCGGGTGGGTGGATCGAACAGAGCGAAAAATGATAACACCTTATCACGTTAATACGTTTATCTCTGTCAAACAACCGTGGAGTGAACGAACCTGTCCCATTTTTTTCGGGGAGGGGAAATTAAGCGTCATTAAAACGCGATCAAAAAAACGAAAGTGATTATTTATTTAACTGCGGTTGTCATGTTTTGGGGATTTTCGTGGGTCCGATTTGGAAAAATTACCCCCAACAACGAATAATTCAAGAACGACGACCGACATGTCAATTTTCAGTAGACCAGAGGATAATTTAGTTTCAGTTAATAATTCATCAATCGATACATGCGAAAGAGTTTCAGTTTGCTTTGATCAGTCCTTCCTGGAGTGCGACCAAATTTTACTTGGTATTGAGGATTTTTTTTGCCTTTCAAACACCTCAACTAAGTCTAATAATGACAGGTATAGTATTTGTTTTACAAAGTTTTTTAGTACTGAAGATTTAAATAAATAAGCCAAAACTTGCCTCTCTAGCTCTTCACGTTAACGAGATATTGAATTTCAAAAGTAGTAGAGAAATACCCCTATTCTTTCAATTTTTTGAAAAATGAAAAATTTTAAAGTGCTTATTTTACTTAATTTAACGTTCTCTCTTATTGATGTGTACAGGGTGCTGCATTTTCGATGGTTTTACGGGGTACAGAGAAAACGGTAATAGATAGAAAAAAGTAGCATACGTCTTTCTGATCTCTTTTTCTGAGCTGAGATGACTGGCGAAAAGTGGGCGGCGCAAACTTCTTTTGTTTCAAAGATACGGGGGTTTTCGAAAATTGGTAATTTTTGGACCCTCTTCTGTATTTCAGTTGCTCTGAAAGTTATCAAAAAAGGAAGAACGGTTCCCGGTAGAAGTTTTCATGTAGAATCCAATGGCGTAGTCAGTTTTTTTCTATTCCATTTAGTTTCTGCCATATGACAGTAAGTTACATTTTTTTAAATGGAACATCCTATGTATTTTTACGTCATTTAATTCTGTTGATTTTTACTTTTTCAACGGTGTATTAAAACATATAAGTTTGTGAACGTTAATCTCGGTAATTAGAAAAAAAGCGTTTCCTTAACAAAAAAGTGCTAAATAATATGTATAAAAATACCCACAGTCGAAACAAAATTTGGCTATTTTCATATTAACTTGTTACATGTCATTTATAAACAGTTTTTCAACCTTAAAAATAGTAGAAAATAGAAATGGCCACTTTTCTTATTAAAGTGACGATAGAACTGTTTGTAACTTAGATTTTTAATAAGATTTATTAAAAATATTTAATTTTCTGATGTGTTAGTTTATATGATTTCCGATTTTGTTTGGTATTTTAGATATTGGTCCTTTTTTAGCTTAGCAAAGGTCTTTTTTTAAAATAACAGGATTAACCTCTACAAACTTATATGTTGTAATACACCGTTGAAAAGGTAAAAATCAACAGAATTAAATGACGTAAAAATATATAGGATGTTCCATTTAAAAAATGTAACTTACTGTCATATGTCAGAAACTAAACGGAATAGAAAAAAACTGACTACGCCATTGGATTCTACATGAAAACTACTACCGGGAACCGTTCTTCCTTTTTCCGTATCTTTGAAACAAAAGAAGTTTAGCTCAAGTACAGCTCAGAAAAAGAGTTCAGAACACGTATGCTACTTTTTTTCTATCTATGACCGTTTTCTCTGTATCCCGTAAAACCATCGAAAATGCAGCACCCTGTACAATGATTTTCCTAGCTGTTCCAGTGAAAAATTCAAATGGGACACTCTGTATATTTTACAGTCATTAAATTTTCCTTGCTAGTGACTTAAAAAATGCAATCCAAAATATGTTTGGTTTGCGAGATATTTGAAATTAAAGTTGACTACCACCAGCTGAAGAAAATGCTTGAAAATTGACAAGTGACAAAAGTCTTAAAATTCAAATGGTACACCCCTGGTACGCCTATGTCTTGGTCACTATATGTGATTCATTTACTGTATTTCGGTAAGGTATACTTCCTATTTCTTGAGATGTTGTGATTTATAGTTTCTTAATTTTCTCATTAGTATTTTTTGTGACTTTTTGATGATGATAGAAGAATGGAATTTTTCATCCATATCTATCCATTCATCTAAATTTCAGTCTTCGTTGTCCTGTTTTTGGAAGGATTGTCAACAAACAAGGTCCGCGAACTATAAAGCTATCAAAACTAAACGCGGCCAAGATTAATGATCGGTCCTTTAGCGTGGCTAAGTAAATTTAAATGACCAAGAATTTACTGAAATATTAATTCGTCGGGCAGCTGACGGCCAAAAACAATTTCTCACTCGACAAACGTGTCTATTGAGACTAATGGCGATTTAATTTCCCAAGTCTTACAAAGTGGAGATACCCGACCAGTTTTCATCATCAGTTAATAATTAACCGCGAATTAAATCCCAATTACGCTACGTGAAGTCGTTCTTAGAGATGCTCCAGGTCAGTCTCTCCTATCGTTTAATGATCAGTTAAAAATTCAAGAGAGATACGTCCCGAAACATACATCAATGGGATTTATTAAATAATGACTATAATTTATTACGTTTCGATGTACTGACAGGTTCGGAATCTTAATACCTGTTCGGTGTGGTATTTAAGAGGAGCAACGGCAGCAGGAACAACGTCGACTGACCTTCGTTTCGGACCGAGTCGGAACGTTGACCCTCAAATTCGATGTTCCGGTACTTAACCGACGAAACGGTCCAATTGCCGATGTTAAGTAAACGTACGCGTAATTAATCGACTTGCATACGATCTGCAGTTCGGTTCTTGAACCGAACCCACCACATCTCTACTGCTGCTATTGCTAGGTAGGGCTGGGATCGTGAAAACACCCAGCGTTCACATGTTTCTTGTCATATGTCATTAACAGTGAGCCCTGTCAGGTGTCAAACGTCAATATTCGGTTATTATTTTGGACATGTTTGATTCGAAAACCAATATGTCTTTAAAGATTGTTGCAACTTTCCTCCCTACACCAAACAGACGTGAATTTGACATGTTTGATTTGTGTAAAGAGGAATAACCAAACCTACAGTCCGATTCTCGAAAGTCGACCATGACAAAAGCAATTCGTACAAAGTAAGACATACGTATTTCCGAGATTGTTCGATATTATTAAATTAGTACTATTTGATAACTTGACAGTTGACACTCAGTTTCTTTGGTCACGTGATGGTCAACTTTCAAGAATCAGACATTCTGTCATTAGTGTCATCTGTCAAATAGCTTAACAACGATGACGTAAAGACGTACATATTCATGGAAATTCGGTTGTGTTTCCATCCCTAATGCTAAGTTGGTTTTGCAGCATTTGCGTTTTAAGGTCAACTGTGACTTCGAATATCTGGGAAACCAAACCCTTTGTGTAATGAATTTTTTAAGTCACTGTGTAGATCTGGGCAAAGTGAATAGAGTGACTGAAAAATATATAGGGTGTCCCATACGAATTTTTGACAACTTGAACGCAGTGATGGTAATTTTCAAGCCCTTTTTGTCCTCAAATATCTGAGAAACTAAAAACTTTTCGTATTGCATTTTTCAGGTCACTGTGTAGATTTGGGCAAGGATAATCGTATGACTGTAAAATGTACATGGGGTCCTATTTGAATTTTAGGACGTTTAGCTCTTTTGAACGCAGTAATGCCAATTTCTCCATGAAGTCAAAATCAACTTTGACCTAAGCCCTCTTGAATTACTCAGTAGTTTTGAATATTACGTTTGCTTGTCAAATTTAAAATATTTACCTTTCTGTGAAGATGTAAATATCCTTAAATATTGATTCACCTTTCTATTACATTGTTATGTCATGTTTTCGACAGATGACATTTTGCTGTCAGTTACAACTCTGTCTTTTGTTCTATTCTAAACTTGGGAACTGTCAAATTCAATCCCATAGAGGTACAAAACACTGAAACATACTTGAAAAGTAACGAAATCAGTGTGATTTTGGTTGAATGCATTTTATACTTTCATCAGTACTTTTTTGGCATTTGTAACATTTGGTTGTGTGTTTCTGACTTGTATTTAGTCTATTTTTAAATATGACAACCGTGGAAACCTTCTCCATAAAGCTGTAAAGCCACAAAACACCCCACACACACACCAAATCCAGTAAAACCAATATAAGCAGTATCAAAGTTATTTTATAGCTTTATGAGTGGAATTTTGACAGTTATGACATTTGGCCGTCAGTTACAGTTGTGTACTAAATCTGAAAACTGTCAAAAAGTAACAAAATCAGTGTGACTCAATTTACATTGATTAACTTATCACAGTCGTATAAAAAATATAGCATTCTACACGCATGTGATGGCTATTACTTACTCGGGAGTAATAGCTATTATTACACGCTCGTTGAATAATAAACTATTATGACTCGAAATATCAGGTACGTAATATGGTATAAATAAAGGCTTTGCAGTCCTGGCCTGTTGATAGCAGAAATATCAGGTCCGTATCAGTTTGCAATGAAATTTGTAAAAGTAAAAGTGGTTTCCACTGAAATTTTAGTACTGATCGTAAATTGGCTGGCATCATAGCGGAAAACGAGTCATACGAAAGGTATGATCACGTGTAGGATTTGCGGAATGCGATTGCCTCAATGTCGAGCGATAATTTTTTCCGAAAGGATAATAACAGCTTTGGTAGACCTTAATAACGCTTATTCAGTAATCGACGTCGCGCACCTCCGACCGAACGTAATCGTAAAATGTGAGCAATTTTTCCGAACGATAATTATTAAAGTCAAAACTTATCGTAGAAGATAAAAAGACTGTCAAATCACTGAAGTGATTTATTATTGTCAGTTAACTAAAACTGTTGGAAATTTCAAATACAAACCGCAAGAAGACAACATCTAAAATTGTCCCAAAAACAATTTATGAAAACAAGGATATTGTCAATTTACCAGTGGACAAGGAAAGGGCAAAGGTTACCATTTCATGGGTTTATCAATGGTTGTTTGTTGCACTTTTTGACTCGATGACTACGTTTATATCCAGCAAATTGAATCCGATCAAGTAAAACGCCATAAAATTCCCTAGATCAACAACGCAGATTAACGAATTGGATTGACTAGTCGATCCTAAAGATCAACAGGATTTGACGTTAACAAAGACAAGTGAATGAAGTAATCACAAAAACAACTCTCATTTTCTGCTTTGACTTTTATTTTAAATTTTAAAGCGCTTAATTTATTCGTTTTGACTTGTTGGAGGATAAACCGAAAACGTGATAAAGGTCGTTTGACAGCTGACTGCGACAAAATAGAAATGTTGCCATCAGTGTCAAGTGTCAGTTCTATTTTGTTGCTGTCTTGCTCTGATTCTATCGGTTTGTCTATATCGATTGACCAAACGGGATTGAACTTATGACTTTGTAAGCCTTGTTTACAATGGGACCAGTAGGGGTACCATGTAATTTGCTAAGAGACAGAAACAGAGATTTAAACAAGGCGGACTTGTAGTAGGATGCAAGTCAAAGTGAGATGAAGAAAGAAATGTATTTTCTATTCCCTTACATAGTTCCACTGCAGATCACTTTAGAACAACTTTATATCGTAACAACGTTTTTGGATTTCGATTTTTCTTGGTTCACAAGTTGCAAAAAGGTTTAAAAAAAAATAGTTTTTATAGGCAGTACGATTAGACATAATTAAAAATAGAAAAAAAGGTCTCTTAGCGTTAATGTTATGTGTGAACCGATTGGAGATGTAAATGATCGGTGGTCTTGAAAGATAAAGTATCGCACAACGTCCGCCATTAAGGCTTTAATGGTGCGCATTCCTGCTCATTCAAGAACAAAAGGAATCTTATAAGAAGTGGTCTGCCCGTCGAGGAACAGTGCAAAAACCGTCTGCCCATACACTCACACATGCAGTTCTGGTGAATGTTACTGAATGTCGTCCAAATCAAATTTCACGCTACAATTATTTTATTAATCAAAAAAAACAACGATAGTGGTACCGCCTGCGGTACTGAATAACATTATATGTACGACACTTTATTAAAAGTTAAGTGGCGCCACTCGGAGAAACGTGAGGAAATTTACTAATCCGAGCTAATTACCAGCCTGGGGCTCTGATGAAGTTTAACATTATTTGGACGAAGGCCTAAAAAGCCAGACGAAAGGGGCATTTCAAGAAATTAACCAGTTAATGCGCGACGTCACGCTCACGTTTGATTAATATTCATGAAGCTCGTAAATCAACATTGTGGCGCCCTTAAAACCTCAACAAATTCAGCTCACAACTATCTAAATCCGGTGTCCGACACCAGAAATTTCCACGGCCAAGCTGAAACTGACCGTTACACCTGCTTGAAAGCAACTGAACCAAACATCCTAGATGGGGGGATTGCTCGGTTCGCGGAAGGACCACTTTCGAGATGCTGACGAGAGGGTTTATATATTTCTTTAACGAGATTGCGCCCATTAATAGGGCCCATATCGCGGAAGAATTTAATGAACCGGTCCTTGGGGGACATAAGTCGTTGCACATTCGAATTCTCGTCCAATGCGAGTGCCCCATTGCCGTTCGCATAATTAATTTCTAGAATGAACCGAGCGAGAATCGGTCGCCTTGTTTCTGGAAAAGCGCCATCGTTAACCTTAGATTTCTTTTATTTTCCATTGCCATAGTCTATTTAAAAACTAGAACTTCAGAATTAGATAGAGCAAAACGGCTTGCATGTTCTTATCTTAACTTTTTGAGATCTTAGATTAGACGTATTTTGGCGTCAGTGTTTACAATACAATGTCCGTCTCATTTTACCTCATTCTGATTAAACAAAATGGCCTATGTTATTACAGCTTAATACTTTCGCCAAAATTTGCATTTTCTTATTTTTATTTCTTTAACTTAAACATCAGCAAACTGCCAATGTCACCCAAACCTAATAAATAAAATCTGGGGATTTTTTTTGCTTGTGTATGTCAGGCTTCTTCATTCGCTGCTTCTAGTTTTTAAATAGATTATAGTTTAGTTTTAACTTATTCAATGAAAACCTACCTATGAAATCAAATATGCTTCCTAGCACTTTTCAACCATAGTTTGTATGACATTTTGACTTTTGACGTGATGCAAGTTCAAAATTGAATCATCAAGTCACGTGACGTAGTTCTTACAATTTTACCACTGTCTAAATTTAAATTACCAATTTTTCAACCGTCAATTCAGCCAAATGTTTGATTAGCTCAACTGTCAAGTTATGTGATTGTGACGACTAAAAAAATTGAAAACATTTTATTTAAGCTTTTAATTTTTTTATTGCATCTAATATAAGATTGTTTAGCATAAATGCCCTTTGCTGCGCATTCTGAAAAATTTGCCAAAATTGCACTTTTGAAAAAATTGCATTTTTCCAAGTTTTGAAAGGAATATGTTCAGTTACCAAGATAAAAGAGTGGGGTGTTTCAGCCTGAAAGAAAAGAAACAAAGAAACAAGATAATCCCTTAAGGTATCTGAAAAGCAACCTCAGACTAAAACACAGCGAGATAACGGGGCCCCTTTTTAAGCACCGAAGGCGCCTCGAAACTAATTTGTTATCTGTTTACGTATCTCGATGGTTTTTTTTTCTTTCTGTACCTGAGCAACTAAACAGAACGCAGACCCCTCGCTGGGGAAGGCTTTTCTCGCCCTTCGAGTCTTAAAAACCGTCCCATTTTCGAGTTAATGCCCCTTTTAATGCGGGTGGCAAACGCTCGAGAGTAGGAAATTGACTGGCGGGGCCACTCCACTACCTCCTTCTGGAGGAAAAGTATAATTAAACACGACGAAGTCGACTGGGTTTTTAGCCGCATAATACACATATGAATGGGCGCGCACGTATGTTTCGTATGCTGATTGCAAATTACGAGACTTGGCGTAAATTACCCCCGTGCCGGCGCCATGCCAAATTACCCACCACTCAAAGGGCGAGCAATTATTTCTACGAGAGCCTCCTCATCGGGTATGCATATCCCGCATGCTGCACACGCTTTGTTTGTCCTTCGCGTTAGCGCTCCAGGAGGCGGTCCGATCGTCCAACCGTACTTCTTCTGTCCTTCTGTTAATTTGACGCTGCTGTTGATGATGGTCGTGTTCAACTATATGCATCGGTGATTTGTCAACCGAACTAATTCTAACGAGCAAATTCTGATAAAAACGAGGGTAGTCGTATCATATAACACTTCTCTAATAGGTTGTGTTTTCCATCCACATTTGGCAAAAATCAGCAGTTTTAGGTCGCAGATTTATGTATTTCTACAACATTGACTGAAAAGGGTCCTTCAATGAAGGTTCTTGAAATGTTTGTTTTCGTAGTCGGAATGAGCACATGGAAGTAACTGTCTTTGTCTTGGACTTGGCTGATATCCAAAAAGGTTAATTCGTTGCATCGAGAAGCATCCGCGACTCCCACGATTGTTGCAACTTGTAAAAGGTTCAAAATAAAACATTTCATATTTAAATTGAAATATAAGTTTATCATACTTCGAAATATCAATACTTCTATGCACTTTTAACATCGAATATTTTGTCCACATTGAAGAAGCTTCACATTAAAAAATACGATAATAGAACCTCTTCTGTGATTGCTCTTTCTGCTAGACCTCTTTTCTTCTCCACTTGTTGAATTCCACCAATTCCTTCTCGTATACACTTTTACTTTTCGCTGGTAGCAGACGTAAAGTTGCTTAATGCTGGATTTCAGCAGGAATAAAGAGATTCTCACTAATTTTTTGATGGATGCCGATTTTGACCAATAAACAAACGCTAATTATAGAAACGATTTCAAGGCTTTCTTCTTTTCAGTTTAATATTTGTCAAACGTGACATTTTTCAAAACCAGGAATTTTTGCCTGCATGCATCGAAATTATTTGATCACCTTCAGGTTAAATGTTGCTTTGACTGTGACAGATCGTCTAATAATTATCACAGTCAAAACAACAAGTGAACTTGTATAAATCTGCACAACACTTATTTTAAGGACGTGGTGTAATGGAGACCACAAATGTTCAGAGTAACTTTCTCCACCCAGTGGACCAGGTTTACACTCACTTACAGGGTAAACGCAACCATAACATGCAAATTTTAAAATTTAACTGTTTTTCTTTCAATTTTTTAAACCTCCTGTATATGTTCCATCGTGTGACGGTTAGCACGAGATGAAAAAGCGGTTAATACATTTTAGAGTCGTTCACATTTTGACGGTAAGAATCCCGTCCTGGGAGTAAAACAACCAAAGACTTTGGCATATAAGTGGCTCTAAAAAGCCGGTAAATATTTGAGAGCGATTCGAACCACCTCGCCTAGTCACTCGGGTCACATCCAATATTCATGGGTGCACTTAAAACGCCTTGCACGCCGTCCTAATACTTACCAGTGCCGTAAAGACCGTTTTCTCCCGTATATATATGGTCTTTTAACAGTCTTGTGTGTGTCGAAGAGTTTTTTTTTTTAATGACGTTGTTGAGTAATGCTCCCCTGATGCATTATTGATAAAGCGGAGAAAAATCACCCCGCTCCTTTGGGGACATTTTTAAATGCAGACCAGGCCAGGTCACGCAGACCGCGCCCCTTTAATGACAGCTTGAAAAAACTCATCTTTTCATCTGCTGGTCACTGTCAACTCTTTTCCCACTGCGTGTCTAATAACGAGCCCGCAATTAGAGTTGGCTTTTTCGAGGAAACTCAACCCTTTTTCCCCGGGGAAAATTAGTTTTTCATAATACCCGGTTGTGTCTCCTTCAATTGGTCTTTAAAAGACTTGGGTTTGACGGGGTTTCAATTTTTAATGCAGGTCACTAGACACGACACTACCTGCATAATACTGAATGGTCCGAAACGTCAAAACTCAGTACAGAGTGTGTGTGAAAATTCAAGTGTAATTTACGTGTTATCTTGTAATTAGACCCTTCTTAATGTTGTTGAAAATCTGTCATTGCAATCTCTTAGAAGAGGGCACAAATTGCTACGTTCTTTCATTTTTTTTTAAATTACAGGCCTTAGCTGATTTGTGATCTCTAATCAACCTTCTATTGAATTTCCTTACTGTTTGTTTATGCGATTTTTTGGTTTTCAGGTGAGTTTGCATGGTTTCAAGGCGGTCATCGTTGGGTAAGTGTTAAAAGATGATGATCGCTACCGTTTGACGCTATTAAGCTCGAATAAATTCTGACAAGTTACAAGCGTCTAGCGTGTTTCGTAATGGTTTTTCTGTCTCGTTCAATTAGTAGAACGGGTGTTAAAACGCGAAGAGATGCCATAAAGATAGGAATTTAAATATTTATCTTTGTCATAAATTTACGGAGAACCGCAGCCTCCTGAACTGGATTAATTTAATTTAGAAATAGACGATCCGGGTCCCCCGGAATGGGAATGTTGTTCTAGGTAGCCGGAGCTGGTTTTTGTCGCGATGTAATTGCCCACAATAATGCGATTTGCCCTGTTGAATCGCATTCATTCCAGGAGGTTTTAAGACAAATTTTTACGCGTCGGCACGACAATACGTTTCCGATTTAACGGAATTATCCCATAAGGATTTATGCGTCGTTAACGAAACTATTTATTAATTGGCATAGTTCATTCCAACTGAAAAAATGGCTTGATGTGAGGTTTTGCCACGCTGGAATGCCACTTTTTTTGTAAATTTAATTTTGCTCCAGTTTGTACACAGCAAACTGCTTGAATTGGAAAATGGAAAATTGCTGTCTATTGCCAACTTTGAATTTTCTTCAGATTTCTCTTTCTCTTAGCACTTCTCCATGCCCGCCTCGGCCAGCCTGGTATTCCTTATCCGTCACGTTCATGATGCACATATAAATGAGTTGATTAATGATTAATGAAGTTTGTGCAGTAGTCTGCTGGTTACGAATGACCTGGCGGTCCATTTTCAGACGTCTTCTTCGCTGGATCTTCTTTACTACCTCCCCCAGGTGTACAGTCCAACCTTATCAATGTATAACTAAAACGTAAAGTAATCTTTTAGGGTTCTTTTAGCTGATCTAGTTAGCTAATTTACCAAGACGACTAAGTTTCAAGACAGTAATAGAATGATATGGTTAACTGCTTAAGGAGCTGCTTTGCTGCTTTTTTTGACCAATCACAAACTATCCACTGTGCTGTCATTTTCACAAATACTGCACATGTAAATCATACTCGTTAAAGTATGGTTGACTCTTTCTCTCCTGGGCTAAATAAATAAAGACAGCCAATTGACTTGTCTTCGAAGCGAGTAGGCAACCAGACATATGAAGCAATCAAGCTTCAGTTTGCAAAACTACAAAATTTACTAGTTTTTAACTTTGGCGACGAGATTTTTAACTAAACCGACATTGGGTGTCATTGTTATTGTTAACATTATTTATATTTCGTGGAACGTTAATAAGAAAGGCACAGGTGTTTTGTTTGTTAAGCCCAGAGAGACCTTGTCTAACATCCTAAGCATCCTGCCTACCTGTTATTTGGGTCTGCCCTGTTTGCTTTATGATTTTTTTTCTCTTTCAAATTCCATTTGGGAGAGAAAGTGGCATTTTTTTCGACAGGACCGGACTGGGTTTGTGGCAATTTGGGTACGGCCGCAATTAGACATTCGGGACTCCGTCCCTGGATGAAAAAGCAATTTCTGGTCAGGTAGAAACGTCGTTACAATGTCCAGAAGCGAGATGGATTTAAAATAAATGACAGTGAAATGACTCAGCTCGAGCCGATTAAGCCCAGTTATTAACTTTTTTTTTAAATTCGGTTCGGGCTAATTGAAATCGTAATTAATGGTTTTGGGGTGGTGCATTTTTAACTGCTTTTTTCCGGTAAAGTGTCCTTCTTGGCAGAAAAAAGCCAAATATTTGTATTCTCCGGATATTCGAAGGGGAAGATCCGATTGACCGTTCGCTAAAGGAGCCGGATGATCCAATTAAGTTGGACCATTACCCATTGGCTATTATTTGCGGGGGAGCAGCGCACAGTCCAGACCTGTTTCTGATTGACACTCGACCGCACCCCGTAGAGTTTCAAGAGGCGTAAAATTCCGAGAAGGACCGAATTTTAAATTCTGACTACCTATTTTTCGGTCTCGGTAACGATGTTTGACTAACATTTATGTTGTTGGACCACTGAACAATCCAAACATACCACACAAAAAATTATTCATGTTATTCTTCAATGGTAACGCAAATTGAATTATCAAAATCTAACCTAAGATCTTGAAATTTACAGCTCAACCTATAAAAACTAAGATGCTCAAGATGTCAGATTTGACAGTTTGATTAATCTAGAGTCACTGTTTACAGTACAAAAGTACCATCGATACTATACAACTTACTGTTTAGTTATGCAACCACTTATACAATACTGAATTGATACTTTATGTAATACTGTCATTGAAGTACAATTTTTTTTTCTTTAAGAAGCACTTTATATCTCCATGAAACGATTTTTGACAGTTGTGACATCATCAACACTGTCAGAATTGTGATAACATTTCATAATAATCTCAGTTAGAATTATGTTTTAGAGCTTTATGGATTAATATTTGACACTTGTGACTTGTCTGGCCATTCGACTATGCTGTAAACTGACAATTCAACGTCAAAACTGTTCAAAATCAGGCCCTAGAAACGTAAAATAATTTATTTGTTCTGACAAGTCCTTTGGCCAAAAAATTTACTGTACATCTTTATTAATCGTTTTTTGACAGTTGTGACAGCTGTCTAGTTATCCGACCACGCCCTTAACTGACAGTACAACGTCAAAACTGTCAATATTTCAACAAATTTTTAGTTCAAAATATTATTTAGAGCTTCACGGTCTGGTAGACTAACGGCCGTATGCAACGATAGTCATTTTGGTTAAGGTTCAGACTGTGATTTTCTTTGTAGTGCATACTGTTGTACAGTCACAGTCTAAACTTAGTTAGCAATACATCAATAGCAAAATTGGAGGTTTTGACTTTCCTTGCTCCATTTGTTGAACAGAGATAATCTGACATTTGTGTAGTATTGGTCACGTGCTTTCACTCATAAACCGCCTCTACTGTACTTCGGGAGGCTTTTTAGGGTTAGGATAAGTTAAATTGAAGTCATTAAACTTAGAAGGCTGTAAAATATTCTTTTTTAGTGTTTCAACGCATCCGTTCTTTCATTCATACTGTAAAAAGATAAAACCAACTGTTCTTCCTTGAGATCTGAACGAAACAGTGATGTTAATCCATCAAGCCTGATGATGGCTTAAGCCGATCTGGAGAGGGTTTTAGTAAAGACGTTCTCACGTTTTACATGATCCTCTACTTAGTTTCGGAATATTTTTTACTTAATTCTCTGTAAATGACATGTGAATTCTGTACAGTAGATCGGTAATACAGGGTGATTGAGCAACGAGGCACAGAAACAAGTTCATTGACACTACAGTCATAGTTCTGGTGTCATCATTTGGCAACACTGCCATTGCTGCTGATCAAAATCATTCTACAATACAGTACAGCAAAATCATTTCGAATATTCTGCAACTTAAAATCTCTCTCTCTAGCAAGTTTTGTTCACCAAACTTCTGTTCTTCTTGGTCAACTTGTTCCCAAAATTCTCATGGTTTTTTGGGGTTGATTGCCGGTAGAAACTGTTCATAAATCATCCGGACTGTAAAAAACGACATTAAACTGACTGGGGGTTAGTTACTAGGACCAGTTTTTCAGCAAGTTATTAATAATCCGATCGTAAGAGATATACTTGATATGATAAGAAGAAGACTTTTTCTGGCGCTCCTTTGGCCGTAACCGAGTCGATTAAGGTTGATAAAAGAGCGTGGCCGCGACCAGCGGAGCCCTAACTGTGCGCATCAAAGTTTATTGCGACCACACTGTTGCTCCCGTAATCGTAGTAACTAAGTAATAGGGCTATTGCGTGCGGTGTCGAGGTGCGGTAAAGTAATTAGCGCATTAGAGAGCACCGCCTATCTGGTTCACGCGATTGTTGACGTGCGGTAAACGCCGCTAAATCTTCGCCTGTTGAGACGAAAAACTCAACCATTAAAGCCAATTATCGGCCACTTTTGTCTGATGAGGTGCAAATTGCCCTCGTTCATCTTTCTCCTGGCTGCTACTCCCGACCAATTCCCTGTTTCTATCTCTCGCACACGCGTTTTAAGCGAAACCGTTTTTGATATTTCCGTTTCGCATTTTGCAAATCGATGTGGGTTTAGATAATTATACGTTGAAACGGAAGCCTTGAAGACCACAAACGCGCTCGGTACCCCTCGGGCGCAGCTTCTGAGAACCAACACAGTTTCTTTGTGTCGTTTGCCTAATAAATTACGGCCCGGGGCACAAAAATCACATCCAACTGAACCACACACGAAATCTTCACTGTCGTTTGTATCAATAATTGTCTTCCACCTCTTTTAGAGATCTGGATAGTACATAAATCAGAGGAAGAAGGTTGGTTCAGAAAAACTATCTATACGGTCTGAACGGAAAACAGTATACAGGGTGGTCCAGTAGTAAGGTAATAAGTTAACATGCATTATGTCATTTTCCTGAAAAATGCTTCCTAAAGAAAATACAGTCCAAATTAGCAAAGCATCTCTTATAAAACTCTAATTTGAAACTTTGTTTACGAAATAATGGAGTTAATACGTTCAAAGATCTAAAACCAACCTAACCCAACTTAAAAATAGTTTTGGAAACCAGAAAATAACTCAAGAAACTTAAAAAATTACTTTGTAACCAGTTTTCATAGTTTCCGGATAAATTGAACAACTTTAGTCTTGCAAATTGACTTAAAAACCAGTAAATTGTCTTTGAAACGGTAAAAATTGACTCAGAGGCTTAACAATTGTCTTTCATAGTTTTCAAACAAATTGAAAGACTTTAGTAATGAAAATTGACTTGTAGACATGAAAAACTATTTTTTCTGGAATTTTTAATTATAAATTCACACTTTTAAACCTTGAACATTGACTTGGACGCGAATAAGTGACATTAGAAGCTTAAAATTTGCATTTGAAGTAAGTTTTAATTTTAGTCTTGAAAATAGTTTTTAATACTGGATTGACATAGGTTCATGAAAATTGATTTAAAAACTAGCTTTTTAAGTTCTTTTTACTTTTTTAGAACTCTGGACTATTTTTAGTGTTTTTTTTTTAGTTTTTGACATAGCAGATTTAAAAAACAATTTTTACATTCTTCTTAGGCTTAAAAATGTCATTCCAAGCTTTATCGCTATTAAATTGACTTCTAGACACCTCAGTGCTGAAAATTCAAGCATTTCTTAAAAATCTACACTGTTTACAGTTTGAAAAATGAAGTTTCAAGACTATCTTCACAACGTTTTTAACTTATCAGGCCTGAAAGCCACTGAAAACGTCATTTTAAGCCTCATCACTTCGTTCTTCACTCATTCCGGACTGTTTTTAGTTTTTGAAATCCTATTTTAGACACTCGACCATGGATTACAGTCTGAAAAAACGAATTATAAGACTTAACTTTTAAACTATTCAGTACACATTCAAACTTCAGATTTACACTACATATAGTTTAAAAAATTGAATGCCAGTAACGGGATGATTTTAAGGACAACCACTTTTTGCAGCACTATTTTTATAAAATAAAATATTACAGAAATTACTGAAATTTGGAGGACAGTATCTTCCTTATAGGAAACATTTTTCAGGAAAATGACATAAAGCATGTCAACTTAAACACTTAAACTAGACAAGACACTTAAAATTTTATATGATTGTAAGTAGTTTTATAAAAAGAGCTGTATATTTTGACTTTTGTCTGAAAAATAAGAAAAGGCAACAACGGATCCAACAGAGCAAAAATAAAATAATTCCTCGTTTGTTCGCCTGGGAATGATAAAAAGAATTTCCGGACTCCGTCGTCCGCCTTTTCTGGGCCACCCCCCATTAAAATAAGAAATTCCTGTAGGGTAGTTTTCTTTTTGCCCTTTCCGGACGACCTCTCCTTCTCTCTCTCTCCCTATTTGGAGCCCGGGAATTTGCATATAACTGGAGAATGGCCGGTCGAGAGGGAGTTATGTATATTGCGTTCCTCCGAGAGGATAATGAAATAGTATCGGCAGTCCGGCGGCCCGCAGGGGCTGACCCTTTCCCCCCCTTGCACAGCGAATTTTCCAATATAAATATTTGCCGGGGGATTTCTTTTGGCTTTTTCGTCGAGGTGGGGCTTTCTCGAAAATGTTTGCCCATTCCGAGATCTTCGGGGTTTCCGGTCCGTATCGAGTAATCCCCGGTTCATTGTGTTGTAGCCTCCCCTCGATTGTTTATTTTGTATTATCTGGAGAAGGTGTTTTATTTAACGAAAACGGTAAAGTTGAAAAAGAACACAATAACAAGCGCGCGTACTCGGCGAAACGAAAACAAACACAATTTTAATACGCCTGTAAATCTTGTAGTGTGTTTATGTTAACAGTAATTTCATTTTTAATCTGTTTGCCGTCGCGAGATTTCCTCATAGACGATTCTGCTCCGGATTTTCACTCTTTCACCTTATCTATATCCAGTTTTATTTGAACTTGACTTGTACTTTGCGATAATGAAGCTGACTCAACCTATACAAGCCATTTTCGAACTGATTGAACTTAACTATTCCAGAACGTGACAGAAACCTGATTTTGTCAACTAATTCACTCACATTCTGCCAACACTTTTTTTAGGTTTTTAAGTTGACTTATAAAATTAACTAACAAACAAACAAAACTAGCACTGTTTGGATCACCGTGTAGTCCTAAGTGTGCTCAATCCACTAATCTACAAATAGTACAGGGTGTCTTATATGAAAATGTTGACTTTTGACACTTTGAACGCACTTTTCAATTTTTCTTGGGTAGCAGTTCTATTCTTGTTTTAAGTTATGCAATGTTGTCTATAATTTTTTAACTTCAGCAGAAAGTGTTGCAAATAAGCGAGTTATTCAAAAGTGAATCATAAATATTCAAAGTAATCTTTGACGCCCTCTAGCGTCTAAATTGTTCCTTATAAACCATGTTGTGTGCCATATTTTAGAAGAGCTTATTTTATTGTCAATCCATAGACATTTACTTAAGATTAAAATTCATAAATAATTGTAAGTCAATTTGATGCCCTCTAGCGATCATCCCATTTTTGTTTAGCAAATCGTATTCTTTGATCACTTGAATTAATACAAAAGTGTTCTATATTGGGAGATCGATTGCAATTAGCTCTTCTTCCAAATTGCTGTCATTTATCTAAACACGGACAATTCTAAAACAGAAAAAAAAGCAGTCGGTCTTGAGTTTTTCCATTCGAAAACCAGTTTTAAATGTTAACTATCGTCAACCATAATTAACTCGTAATAAAGCGAGGCAAATCTAGACATCAGTAACTAATCACTCATCGGTCGTTCTAATCCGTTTTGCAAATCGCTCCCCCATATAAAGCGTTGATTTTTTGTCTAAATAGCGAAACGGACGATCTTTAAATGGGATCTTCGCAGTGATTCGACACGGTTCTCTAAATCCCCGAAGTGGCATAAAGTATAGCTTCCATCCATTTTTAACCATGGTAATTGCTAGTTTCACGACGGTAATTATTTACCTTTATGACGGTTCTTTTGGTCTCCCTCCTAGAATTAATTCTAGTCCTATTTAGAGTAAATATCTCGAATACCGTATCCAACAGCTTATAATCTCTGATAAGAAACGCTAAACAGATAAAAGAGATAGCATCCCCATGTTATATTAAGTCTGAATATATTGAAATATTGTTTGCGTGATGTCATTGAGGATTAACACTCTTTTTGGATTGGCCAGTTAATTAAAGTGTGCAACCATCCAACTGTTTTCAAAATTTTTCTAACTTAATAATTTAACAACAATCTAATACGTTAATTTTTCTGATTTCCTACTGGTTTATAGAGTCGTAAATATTAAGCCAGAAGCTTTAAGTAATGGCAGGTTAAGTAACGTTACACTCAATCTGAAATACAATGTCATCGAAACAACTTTACCAACTTTATCCTGTTGTTAAACCTTTTCGAAATGACAAAACTAAGGCATTGACATATTTATACTTTAAGAATCGCTTAGAACTGCCAGAAACTTGAGATAACTCTGTAAACATTCTAGGAATCTTGTAAAATTTGCCAGAAGCCTCCAAGAGGCACTTAGAACTGTCAGAAGCCTCTACGAGCTTTGTAATCATTCTAGAAATTTTATAAAAAGTACGAGAAGCCTCTAAAAGTCCTTTAGAACTGCCAGAGGCTTGAAACAACTTCGTAAAAATTCTAGAAATCTTGTAGAAATTGCCAGAAGCCTCCAAGAGCCGTTTAGAACTTTCAGAATCATTTAGAACTGTCAGAGGCCTCTACGAGTTTTGTAAACTTTCTAGAAATCTTAAAAAAAGTGACAGCTTTTTAAAAATTCTAAGAATCTTACAAAAATTTCCAGAAGCCTCTAAGGATCGTTTTAAATTGCCAGAGACCTCTAAGAGCTTTGTAAATATTTTAGGAAGCTGGAAAACTGCTTTTTTTTACCAATCACAAACTACCAACAGAGGGCAGTGATTACGCAAATTCTGCACCGGTAAACGATTATCTAATACATAAATACCTTTCAGACGTTTCCTTCTTTAAACTTCCTCGTTTCTGAAACAACTTCCTTAACCAGGTATCGAACCCAAAAATTAGTCTAGCCTAACAAGAAAAAGCTGTCGCCCCATCAATCCCTTATCTCAGCGTTTATCGTCATTGTTTTGACCTGAAACAACTAAAAACCTTGTAAAAGACCCCCTGAGTTAATGGGACTGGGCTATACCGATGCTTTTAAGAATGCAGATTAGCGGGGGTAAATAAGTAATGCGGGAATTATCATCGACCCAGCCACACGGGAATAATCACAGAGTTGCATTAAACGAATTCCGTTTGACGGACACAATTTTCCTGGAAGCGTTTTCCAGGTATACACAATAAACGGATTTAATCCGAACTAATCAATCCCAGAATGAGAGATAAGTCGTTGAAGGCATACGCTCTCATAAATTTTTTCTTTCCCGCGTAATATTTGCTTATCAATACAGCTTGTCACTTTTTGTTGTGATTGATTGATGATTTATTGACACACAAACGTATATGAGGGAGATAATCTGGGCTTCGTAATCTTTATTTTATTTTTATTAATTCAATAATGTTATCGGGGGGACGAGTGGGTTTGCTGCTTTATTGGTAAACTGGCAGTTTTCACCTTTATACCAACGCACGATTTGTGTACGTTTATGTAATAATGGTAGTAGCGTGTTGACTTGGTCGATGTTCACGCAGATAAGAAGTTCAATTATTTCAATCAGTCTTGTCAAGAAATCAGAAGGTTTATTTAAATACGCTCACCCCCAATAATTCATTGAACTAGTACGCAAAACTTTTATTTAAATAGGCACAATTGTCAGAAAAAAACTTCTACCCTAGAAAACCGATGGCAACACTGTTTGGTTGTAGAAAGTACTAGTTCAGTTCCAAACAATTCTTAGAGGCTTCTAGCAAATTTTCTAGAACGTTCAGGAAGCTGTTAGGGACCTTTTGCAGTTTTAAACGACTCTTAGAGGCTTTTACCTATTTTTCAAAATTACTGAAAGTTTGCAAAGCTCGTAGAGGCCTCTGGCTGTTCTTAATGATTCTTAGAGGCTTCTGACAGTTGTAGACGTCAATCTAGGAGGGATTTGACAGTTGACACGACCTTTAATATAGTTTTATACTTTGGCTAGCGTTGCAATTTTCAGGATATTACGTGACTGTTACTATACCGGGTGGTTTAGGGACAACTACTGTGTTAATGGAGGCCATTTTACGTATATGGGGTGGTTAGAAGATATTTCTATGATCCATCAACTGGTAAAATCTAATTTAAAGTTTAAAATGAATCGTAACGCCAAGACAATCGATCAAGTGGCCGGATCGTATTACCGCAGTGATTATCGATAACACCAAAAAAAAAACCGGACGTGGAAAATCAGCAGAAAACCAAACCCAATCTTTCAGAGAGCACGTTATGGGTTGGTGATTTCTTGTTGCAGAATAATAGGCTAAACAAAAGATAAATGCTGTCGCGCTGATAAAGAGCCCTGGGTTCTTGCAGAGTGGCGTTTTTTCGCTGAACGGTCGATACAATAAACCAGCTTTATGTCACTATAAACGTCGTACAGAAACGTACACAGATATTACGAGGAATAAATTTAACCTTTAGTTATTGTTGAGGTTTGATGGATTTATGTTGCGTTTTGCGTTGATTAAAGTTTAAAGGCGGATTCACGTTCACACTTGAGACTTCTCTGTTGTAAAAAGTCGTATAACACTATAACATAGATATGCGTAGAAATTATTAAAGCAACAAATGGAGTTTCTCTTGGTACGCGGAACGTCTGTCGCACAAGTCATGAAATGTGCCAAGTAAAATTTTTTTAAACAATGAACACTGCCCTTCACTATACATATAAACATAACATTCATTTCAAAAAACAATAAAACAATTTAGGTTTAATTGCGACAGATTTCCGGCCGACGCCGCTAAATTTTTATTCATTACCACTTGTCAGTCGATTGTCAACTTCAATCAAGAGTAAAAACGTACCGATTTCTACATCAAAAGTTGAAATCGTACATACTTTTACGTCACGTAGAAGTACGCCGTATTACGAACTTCTATGTTGCGCCGTTCCACGCACTACTGAAAACTGCCTCATATAACTACATGCAATTTAACTTTTTACGTGTGCGACTTTTTACGACAATGACTTTGTAAGTACGAACGTGAATCCGCCTTAACTGAAGCTAGAGATGTATCAGGGGCGCAGTCGGCTGGATATTACCTTGCATACACATAGGAACTCGAGCTGTCACTGCCAGCAAAGCTTTGAAATTCAAACGGTGCCCTCGGGCGGTCCTTCAGTCTGTGTTTAATTTCTCGTCACTAGTCGACTTTTCCGGGCTGGGCTAGTTTTTTTTTTTGGGCGGAAAAATCCTAATTAGAAGGTTCGAGAGGAGGGAGAAAGGGCCGGTTACGTGGCGCGAGCCCTTTGTCGGACCTTTTTTATCTAATTAATTTTGCGACAACAAAGCGAACCGGTGCGAATGACAAAGAGTCCGCGGTGTGAGCGCGAGTCGCGCTAATTACGGAACGCAACCGAGACGTCAGTCTCACCCGACCGCATCATTAGTACTCTAGGGAAAAATGGCCGTGATGGCGCTAACGACTTCACCAACGATACAAAACACCCACAACCCGCAACTTTAATGTTAAGAATAATTAGGATACTGTTGCTGGTTAAATTTCGTTATTTTCCAGAATATCAACTAATGATCACCACCAAAGTGTGCAGTAATTGTGTAAAATAGTTTGCGATTGATCAAAAAAGCTGCTTTTTTGACCAACCACAAGATTGTTGAAATACACAATTTTACGGAACATACCACATAAATATTATGTCATCTGTCAAAGAGACATATCAATTGAATTTATTGTACAAGTTAGGTTAAGGAAGACAGAAGGTTGTTGTTATTCGAGTGTGCTATGTCTTGTTGACCTACGTCAAAAATACACTCTAATCTCTAGTTCTAGTCTGGCCACCGCCCTCTGTACAAGAAAGCCAAGAAGGTGCATGCCAAAAATTCCAATATGGCCGAAATATGGGATTGACAGTTTGCATTTGTTTGTATTGTGGAAATTGAGTTTTTGGATGATTAAATTAATTTTTAAGGTTTAAAGTCAAGACTTGGGATTACTTGCCAAAGTAATTGTTGTTTATATGTTTATTGTTCTAGTGAAAGTGTAGTTTGTGTTCATTTTATTGTGTTATCACTATTGTTATTGTTCCTTCATTGTTCTATAATTTGTGGTTGGTTTTTTTAACTTAAATTCTATTGCCTCTACAATATGCCGTCCACTGGTTGTTTGCCAAATTTCTAAAAGCAATTTGGTGAAAGGCCCAAAAGTGTCAGCTTTTTACTTTCCAAAAGACCCTGCTCGAACCCAACAGTGGTTGAAAGCTTTGAACTGGAATGATTTTACTCCAACACAATACTCAGTGGTAAGTACAATATGCTTTCTCATTCAGTAAACTTATTGCCTCACATTACATAGGTATGTGAGTTACATTTTGAGGCCGCCTGCATTTTGAGAGCAACAAAGGTTTACTCTGAAGAAACAGGACAGCTTTTAGAAGTTCCATTGGCACATTTACATTTTAAAAGAAAGGTCTTGGTAATAATATAAAACCCATTTACCAGTTTTGCTTACCTAGATTCAAGGATTTCCAAATTTTCTTTGATTGAGCAGTTTTTACATTAGTTTGTTGTACTTTCCGAGACAAAGGGTTCTAACCAAACTTGCTTTGGCTGGACTTTATTGGATATAAAAAGCCATATCTATACATATTTGGATCAAGAATGAAGCGTTCTTTAATTTTTCACTCACAACTTCTAATCAACTACACGAAAAAATTAAAAAAAACATATTTTCTACTGCATCTCCATAGGTTTGTGTACAAAAAAAAAATGCGATAACGCCGCCATTAAAAGTCACATTCTAGGCTTTCTTGTAAAGAAGGCGGTGGTCTGGCACAAACACAACAAAACAGAAAATTTTATTGACCTAGATAAATAGTAATGTCAATGTCTATTATGACATATAAAATATACTTGACAGAGACAGATAAGTTAGGTTGTCTCTCAGTCCGACAGAGGGTGCTGTACGCAGGTGTATTTACATCAAGATACCTTTGAGATTGTAGAAAACAAAACATAACCGTGTAAACAAATCTATGGTAACTGATAAATTTTAAAATTTCGTGTGCAGGAAACTGAAATTTACAGAAGGAAAATGTAATATTTGCAAAGGAAGAAGTAGGATTTAGCAGTTTTATTGAAAATATGATACGCAATGACAAGTGGAATTTAGTAAAAAAGTACAGTTTATTGTGGACAGCAAGTGAAAAATATTGACATTAAAATGAATGTCCAAGCAAAGAGACAAGGATGGTAGAAAAATAACCATGGAAAATGTTCTTGAGTGCGAAGGTTTGACTTGTGTCTGTGAAAACAAAGATAGTCAGTCAAATCTAAGACAGTGAATTTCAATATGTCATCACTCTCTTGGGACCTGATTCCACCGGTTCCGACTGCTCACAGATGGCGTTAGTACTGACATTGATTCGGATGATTAGTGACGTAATAAAATTGAAATATTCCCGGTTGCCCTTTATAAGGACTGGTGCCAAAGGCGAGGTGGCACCGTTCCAACACGAAACGGCCGTACCGCAATTATAAACAATGACAGTCCGAGTACCTCGCGTATGTAACCTATCAGCAATGATATGTGTCCGACCTACGCGGTGGGCGGTATTGTTGCCAATGTATATTATGATCTATGGTACTTAGACGAGGCGTGTACGGTGGAAAACAGGGGCACAAATAAGTCCAAGTCGAGTTGTTGTTTTATTGTGCCCGCCGCGGATTTTCAGTCATTTTGCAGTTTTGTGACGTAACTGCTGTGTAATAAAAACGGGCCCTAAGCAGTGTGTCGCATATGTCAAGCCCTTTGTGCACGGGGATTATCCCTAATTACGCTTTTTAAACATCGAGTTGGTCTATTGTCCCCGGGGCTGTGGGAACGTAGGGGGTGTCCCTTTTCGCGATGCCAGCAGATAAGATAAACAGCGCGCAGATGACAACGACCTGCTCGTGTCCCCTACCCCCCACCCTCTCCTTCTGATTAAATACTGGGATATTAATACTGTATTATCTGTGTGTGCCATCTGGCTGTTATACAATTGTCGAACGTCCCCTCTCCACCCCAGTTGTCAAACGAAAACTGTCAAAATCAGAACATATAATTGAGATACTTTTTAAAGGGTTAAGTCCTGACACACGTTCGTTAATGATACAAGTTATTCACACCACAGGGACAAGATAATTAACGTCAAATCAATAAAATAAACTCTGTAATCTTTGTCAGGGTTCGTACTTTGTGATTGGTCAGAAAATAGCTGAAAGCTGGTTTTCTTGACCAATCACAAACTAACTACCCATTGTGCTGAGATTGTTTCTTTTGTACAGGGTGATTGATTGAATTTTGTCCACCCCCTTAACTTCCCTAATTTTGATTTTAGCAAAAAACGTTGAATACAAAACTAGTAATTATTTAGGTCTACTTTATTCTTAGCTAAACAGTTATTATACAGGGTGTCCCAAATCTGAGTAACGAACCAAACTTATGTTTTTTTAAATACAATGACTAACTTTTTATCCGATATTTGAATTCTACGTCAAATTCTAGACCTAATTGATGTAAAATGTCTGTATCAATATTCAACTTTTTCCGCAGCAAGATCTGTTATACTTATTGTATATTAACAATATTGCCTCGACTATGTGATTAAGGGTTAATTTGGTTACTCAAATTTGGGACACCTTGTATAATAATTGTTTATCTAAGAGTAAAGTAGACTTAAATATATACAATTAAGTTGTTACAACTAGTTTTTTAACTAAAATCAAAAATAAAAAAGTTAAGGGGGTGGTCAAAATTCAATCAATCAAGGACGCTGCTGCGGAAACAGTTCAATATCTATACAAAGATTTTACATCAATTAGGCCTAGAATTTGACGTAGAATTCAAATATCGGATAAAAAGTTGGTCATTGTATTTAAAAAAACATAAGTTTGGTTTGTTACTCAAATTTGGGACACCCTGTATAATAACTGTTTATCTAAGAATAAAGTAGACCTAAATATCTACTAGTTTTGTATTTAACGTTTTTTGCTGAAATCAAAATTATTGAAGTTAAGGGGGTGGTCAAAATTGAATCAATCACCCTGTACACTTAACCTTGCAAGCAGGAAAAATATCTCAAAAGGCTGAAAATCCTAAAATTGCAAAATAATAACATAATCTTTGGAGAAAGAATGCAAATGTTTTGAATGTGACAAATGTATAGACAAACGGTACATTCAAAGTGCAGTTTGATTTTCTCTATTTCACTTAACTTTTTAACATTTCTTTCGGTTTTTCTGTCTCTCCCTCTTTGACCAATTAGTGTTTCTGTGTTATAATAGCGCGATTGATTTTACGCTTGAATTTGGTCTTTTGAGTAGTCACGTGACTGTTCTGGTAACTTAAGTTCAGTTTCAAATGTATTCTCTACAGATGCTTTCAATTTGTCTTACGGTCACGTGACCGTTGTCATACCGACAAACTAACTCTAACAGTCACGTGACGGTAAAACTTAATTTTTGAATTGTGACCAGTTTGATTTTTTCTCTGCAGTTGGAAACGTGTTATACAGGGTGTTCCTGTTCCACGATGAAAGATTACAAGTAGGAAAGTTTTAATAATGCCTCATCCAACTAAAAGCTTATTTTAAATGAGACACCATTACAGAATATTTCAGGGCTTTCTGCATTTTTTGTACAATAATATACAGAGTGGACATTTTAAAAAATAAACTGAGAATACATGAAAAAGTGAGTAAAAATCCGTTTTAATGAAATTAACATCAATTACCCCTCTGACCCACAAAAAATACCACTAAATCAACCCTCTTAAACATCTGACTCCGATTATCCCACCGACAGAAAAAAAAAACGAATCCTCGAGTGGTAAACCATCCCTTGTCCGATTGTTATGATATAATAATTCATAAGTACACACGGCGGGTATAAATCGTTACATTGTAAGGTTACCACCCCGTCTATTAGGACGCACCCCTTTTATAGGGGGCTCACGCCAGGCGGAATCAATTTGCGCAATTGGCGCAGGAGATGAGATGGGAAATTGCGACGTTTGCCTAAAAAGGGGGGCGCCCCCCCATGATTAAAAACTCGTCTCGGCCGGAAGATACGTTTCGTTGATGAGCGCAAAATTGGGACCGATGCGATAGGGGCCCCCCCCAATTTTCTTTTTAGTTTTTGAAGCGTTAATGGAATTTCTGCTCATCGAAATTCCCCACCAAAAGCTCAATGAATTGAATGTTATAGATTTTGTTTGGAAGTTACACGGCTTTAACCACGTGAAGTTTCCACAGTTTCTATTTCAAACGTTTTTCTGTCAAAAGCTTTATTTTTGTACACAATATAGCCCAGGTTAGGATCAATTTGAAACCACACTTTAACAACTAACTGGCTCAATCAGCCTATGTAATGTTTTTCTTATACCTATACATTATATAGGGTGGTTCAAAGAAGACAAAGCTGAGTTATGTTAACAGTTACAGAGTGGTACAATTGGTAAATTAAGCAAGCAATTGATGTTGGTTGTTCTTGACTTAAATCTGGGTGATAAACACCTTGAAAAAAGTCGCTGACGACACTAATCCACCGTATTTAATCCACAAGACGATTGAAAGTCTTTAAGGGATACTTATCTGGGGGAAGAAATGTCTTCTTACTTGGGGGACTTGGTGCGGCTTCGGCCGCCTATAATCCGATAGGGCCCCCCCCAGATTTCGTTGCTTGGTTTCTTTATCCGGGGCTGTTTTTGCGGTTAACATTACTCGCTTACTTATTACCCTCCCGTCTCCTCAACCCGCGGGGGTTGGAGTAAACGAGTTTAAAAATATTCCAGATGTTGCTCATGCAGAATTTCCGGTTGGGATGACTTCATCCCATCAGTTCTTGCCCGTTGGGTCGGAAAAGAGTTTACCTACAGTCTTACCTCTTCAGAGTTACTGAAATTTCGATAATTGCTGCGGCGTGAAATAGGCGGCAGACTGGAAAAACAAAGTTTCAATTGTCTGCTCATTGAAGAAATACCAAAAAAGTTTTTATCAGAATTTCTGTTGGCTAAACACCAAACAGGAAACGTTGGTGTTTGTTTACATTTAACTCTTATCAGTAATGTAATAATAATGTTTTAAGCTGTACAACACAGCACTCTTCAAGAGTCTTGTTTGAAGAACGAACTTTAACAAGTTTTCAAAGTTTGGTAAATTTGACATAGTGCCGGCAACTAAGTTGCTCCGAAACTTTACGCTTATCTTTGTGTTGATGTTTTTAAGTTCCGTCGAGGGAGTTGGGTGAGAGGGTGAATTTGAATTTATTGCCCCAATCAGTTTCGTACGTGTCGAAACGTGGATTAGAGGCGCAACCCTAAGCAAACGATTCAGTAATTTGTCGATTTCGAGACGGTTAATATCAAAGAAATGGCACGTGACTGTGCGTTAAGTTTACGTTGGCCTTAAGGCAAAGTTTTTTAATTGTTTTGGTTAGCTCTAGCGGTTTTCAAAAGAAAGGAATTTGTTTAAATAATGCTTGTTTTTACAACACTTGCTAGTAGATTTTAAGTAAAACTTAAACTAAGTGGAGGTTTGAATATGACAGATCAGGTGCAAAATAATATAGTGTAAACATGACTTATCTTAGCTGTCTTTAAACTCAACTTAGCCAATGTTGGGGAAACTGACATAAGTCAAGTATATGTTGTATACCTTCTACAAGTCAACATCATCCCACATGGACATTGAATTGAATTGAATTCCGCATACAATTTTAAGTATTTTTCATATTTTATATCCGCTACCTAACCTCAACAGTGTTCGACATATTTACGGTGGAAGATCCCAATAGAGTCTATTTGCTATAAAAGTATCTAACCTAACCTAATTTACGTCCCTGCAATTTTCCATGTGATCTGGGACACAATGTATAGAGTAGAAAGATAATCGTGGTAATACAGGATGTTTTTAGTATTTTGATTTATTTTTAGTATCTACCTAATAACTAATAATTGTAATAGCAGCACAAAAAATAGCTTTCTTGGTTTTCTTTTGCTTATACCTATACCACCTCTGGAAGTCTTTACTATGTCTTGCTCTTTCTATGCCTGTCAGTAACTTCATGGGTAAAACAGTAGTAAATATACAGGATGTTCTATACCAGCAATTTGTAATGCAAAAATTCGTGTTAATAAGGGTCATTTTTGCGTACGATCAATTGCCCTAATAACGGCAAATCCTGTTGAGTCGTTAATTAGTTTCAAGCCAAATTCGACTGAAGAAGAAGAATTTCTTGTCGACACAACCTTTCAAAATAATCAAAGAATGCCTGCTCGTCTCTATACAGTCACGTGACACTCAACGCCAATGTCTCAGTCACATGACATTTCAATCGTACAAATTTAAGGTTAGTGACGGTTTTTTCCGAATTTCATTGACATTTTCTACACCATTTACACATGGTATTTTTAATACCCCAGCCGGCTAGCCGCATCTCTTTCTAATGTAAACGAAATGGTGGCGACAAAATATTACTAGACAATTGTATTTCTTAGCACAGGTGATTTTACAATTTTCATTTGCTTAATAACTTTGAAATAATGACAGCATTGACAGCACAAAATTACCTTTCACTACAAATGTTAGTAGGAAGATTTCTGATATACAACTTTAATTTTCCAACTTACAAATCACCGTGTCAAAAATCTAACTGATCTTTTGTGAAATACAAGAAACCATTCTAAAATACAATATGCATTTTCTAAAATCAAAGTTAATATTCTAAAAATTGAAAATACCTTTTCTGAAATACAAGTGATATTTCTAAAATCCATCTCATGGTTTCTAAAATTCAACTGACGCTTTCTAAATTACATACGTAAATGATGTATAGTTTGCACAATTTTGCGATAAGAAATTATTCGTCCTGGACTTGTAAAAGTTTGAAAACGGTTGTTGTACGCTCGTAAATTCCTGCCTCGGAGGCCAACCAACAATCCTGAAATTCCCGGCTTAGTGTAATATCGGGCGTATTTGAATTCCGGAAAGTCGGTAACTATTCGGGCGGGACAGGAATTTCATCAATTCTACCGTCCTTTCCTCCCCAAAAACTTGTCACTTGGCGAATTGCGTCCCGATACGGCGTTAAATACCTCGATCTGAGTCGCACAATTAGTCGTCTGGGAAAAAATGACAAGGAAAATTTCCGAGCCGGGAGTGTGGTAAACAGAAAAGGAAGCGGGCGTAATTAAGACTTTCAGACGTGTAACGGGCTGGAAACGATTAAAATCTAGCGGGTAATTGAAAAGGTTCGAATAGTTTTCCATATACTATAATTAGAGCCGCTTTACGTGATGGCCGATTACAGATTATGAAATTTTCGCAAAGACGACGAGAAAATCGCTACTGTTGCTGTAATTGGCTGCTAATTGCTTTGGTACGTGTTGCTGGACTAAAGTGACCAAAAACAGTCTTTTTGATTGCCTATTCGGTTTAATTGCGTATAAAATGTCACGACGGTACATAATAATAGGAACTGACACTTTTTGTTATTTTTCAGTCCGCAGATGTTTCTTGCTAATTAAAAAAAGGCCACAAAAGCACTAAATGATAACCGGGGACTAGTTGGAGCGTGTACGTTTTCTCGCTCATTTTCAGTTACAAGAACAAAAAAGTCCGGACAAAAGCAGTGCTAATTAGAACGCATTTTCCCTGTACTGACAAAAATGTTGCAACGCGCTGATCGATTGTGAAAATGTTCTTTTCGTGTTATCCTTCGAAATTTCCTTCACAAAGGAAAATCGAGCAAACGGGCCAAGGCAGGCGAAAGGCCCCGCTTCTTTCGCAACTAATAAAATTTCCACAGATGCGTCTCTGCCGCCGTAGTGAATTACATTATGTTATTTATAAAAGCCTTTGAGCGACGCCGCCTCCAGCAGCGCCGCGACGCCTGTTTACCTGTCTTTTATTTGCTCTCCCCCCTCCCCACTCTACAACCGCGCTTTTCACTCTACGAAAACCGATTCGTACTAAAACATGAGTTTATTTATCAAAAGACAACATAATTTCACTACATACCTCGAGTCACTGTGTATCTGAACACTTTTTTGGTACCGAGTGGCTCAAATTAGTGAAAATCTTATCAGTACGGATTAAAAAGTATAAAAATCTGTAAAAAAACTTCAGAGATACAATTTTTTTTACTTTTTCAGATGTCAAAGGTTGGTTCCTTTATTATTTACAAAAAGCAAAATTTCTAGGAATCCGGAGTCTACTTATCCGTAAATCTTGAGAGCATTTATAACGGAAAAATCAAACTAAAATAAGATGGCACGTCATAAATTTTTGTTGCTTAGGGCGGTTTTCGGTTGACGTGCTTTGCAAACGTTACGGTAATTCCGGTAATCGACCGATTTCTGTCAAGCGAATTTGGTCTTCAGTGACGTTTTTTCGAATATACAGTATGTCCAGGATAAGGGGATCTTGAAAACGGTAGATGAAGGTAGTTTATGATTTAGTGCGTTATACTCTGTGTTTTGCTAACTAAAGTCAGATGACATCCTAAAATTATTGTTGTTCCGGACAATTTTTCGTTGACGTGTTTTGGAAACGTTAATTTCCGTTATTTCACCGATTTTAGTCTTTAGTGACATTTTTTGCATATCAGCGCCAGCGGTTTTTGTTACATGTTAAGTTTGTTCTGGTTATACTTAACTTACTGTATGGTACACTCTTTGTACAACTTTAACCCTGAATATCTCAGAAAATGTACACTTTTCGTACAGCACATAGTAGGCCATTGTGTGGGCCCTGACAGGCAGATTCAAGTGACGAACAAATATACAGGGTGCCTCATTTGAAAGAGTGCAATTTTTAGTCTTGGATACAATAACAATCAGGTTTTGTGCAATTTGTTGTTGTTATTTTTCGAAGTTACAAGCAACCCCGCTTAATTTGTGACAAGTTCTGTTTTAGTCACGTGACCAAGTTTCACTTTGATTGAGAAAACGTAGTTTGTTTTTATACAGAGTGGACTGAAACAAAATATCAACCCTCTTTGAGTATAAATATTAATGTTGTTCTTTGCAACCCTCGCTGACATAACACGCCCGGCAAGAATGCCTAAATGAGCATTGAGATGTTGTAATGGCGCCCACCTCCCCCGATCTGATTTGGGGGGCGGTTTCCTTTGATCTCGCCGCCCTCGCCGTTATCCACCCCCGACGTTCCGGACCACTCTTTCCGTTGCAGTAGATTTGGATAATGGGCCGGCTTGGCTCCTCTAAATCACCATATTTTCTCTGGATAATCTCCTGATCGGCCCCGTATATCAAATTGGTTGGGTTTTAAAGCCATTTTTTTTGGTCCCTCCCTGTACAATTAAGCGCAAATGAGTCACCAGTTCAGTTTTAATTTAAATTCGAGGGGATGATGAATGCCAAAAGGGGGGGATGAAAAAGAACGATAATGAATCGCAAATATTTGCGGGAGACGTTGACGTTTTCCGTCCATTTTTTTTTTAATTTGAAAAATCGTAATCCGGTCCTCTTGTATACAGGGCCTGAAAAACGATTTACTACTACTACACAGCGTGGTCCGAAAAATCCGAGAATAAATCTGGGATTTTGCGATTCGAGGCCGTAGTCCGAATTACCATACAATGCCCATTCGTGTGGTTTTATTGTGAATATGGGCGCCCGTCGGTTGTTTTTTTTTATACAAGTACTGGCGTGTCATCAGTTTTCCTTCTGTGTTATGGTATACTGGGTGTTCCCTAAAAGTGGCTTGTTTTTTCTGACGTCATTGAAAGGTGTAGAAATAATACTCCTGTAAAATGTGGTCGACATAAAATAAATTCATTAAAGCTTTGTACACATACACGCAATTCTGTTTAAATAGAAATAAAGTGATTAACATGAGGGCGCCAAATCTGGCCAACATTAATATTTAATAAATTACGTTTTAATGAAAACGCCACTTGGTTTTACGAGTTTATATTGTCACAAAATATAATTTTATCACCCTCAGTGTAATTAGCAGGTTTATCACGATTACGTGTTTGATTTGGTTTAAAAAATTTCCGGACAATGGTGATTTTTGGAGGAAAAAGGTCAGACACAACCTTCTCGCTCGATTGGAGAAAGTAAACATGGAGGGGAGAGAAGCTGACCGCACAAACACGCAACTATTTCCTCTCTCTCTGTCCTGGCGAAATCCTGGATAAGTGCACGGGCCATTATCCCGATTGCTCCGGCTCCTTTTTGGCTCTAATCCATTTAGGCCCGAGAGGCCCTCCGGTTTTCACATTCTGGCAAAGTGGAGGGACAAGGGACCTTGTCGCCTTTTTGTGTCACCCTCTATACATAATTGATCGTGCAACGAAAATCTGGACTAAAATATTTGTCTTACAACCTGTAACCTTCATGTCAATAAGAGCCAAAATCGCCTAGCTGTGTATTTTAATTGTAACAGCAAATTAGATTAAGTTATTAGTTTGGTTTATGCCATTTTCGAACTTACTTGCACCTACTAGATTTTTGATCAGTTACAAACTACCCACGGGCTATGGGACATCCTGTATATTTTCCAGTCAGTCGCTTCTCCTTGCTCAGGCCTACACAGTGACCTAACAAGTGCAATTCAAAAAGTGTTTCCCAAATTTTTGGGACCAAAACTAACCTCTACTTCCTGAAGAATGTGTTTGAAAATTGACTGTATAATTTGCTACTTTGGGTAGCTCAGCACTGCTACGGCCTGATGTACTTTAATAAATTATTGTATTATTGGGTTACATGACCCCGGAAAAATTAAAATACTAAATTAAGTTAGGTTAGGAAGGTTGGCGTGGACATTTTTGAATTTTAAAAGCAAGACGACGATTGACAGTCGACAGACTACGTTCGGTGTGGCTAGTCAAAATGGCGGCTGGAGGACATCTATGAATGACAGTACTGCTGATATTATTATACACAACCAGTTTATTAGCAATTATTTATCTTTTATGTTGTTTAAATTTATGACGTTATCTTGATTTAGTTTTGTTTTAACTGTCATTTAGAAGATATGAATGTTTTCTCTTCTGTTGTTTAACGTTGTTAGGGTCGAATTTTCAATCTTTGTTATTAGAAAAAAATCGTGAATGCAAACGTCTCCCTTGTTGACATAAGGTCATAATACGCCCTCCGACAATGTCCTGTGTCCCTTTTAAAAAAGGGGGTTTCGGTCCTTTGTGCGCGCCCATGCACTTTCTCCGTAATAATGCCATTTAGGCGATCTTATCTGCGATTTTAATCGAGGGTACTTTGTATTGTGGACAAGTGGCATGTGTCTAAACTCTCTATCTGATCTCTCGTTGTGATTTCATTGATCGTAGTTTTTCGCGAAACTGTAATTAAAACACCCTTTCGATTAAGTGCAGCTGGAAAAAAATGAATATGCAGGAAGGGCGCTCCTTAAGGTCGATTTCCATTCTTCCAGGACTGGCGGAGGTTTTAAAAGGGCCCAATTTAAATCTCGGAGCCGAGTTACCTAATTTGGGAGCTCATCTGAACGCCTTTCGCGTTCCAAGCCCCTTGGAACATTTACATTTCAAATGAGCTTCTCGTCTCTGTCGTTTGCGTCTTGTTCGTTAACGCCAAAACATGGACGACGAATTCCAGGTGGCGTAATTTCTGAATGAGAGTCCTCTTGAATTTTTGTTAAGTTGAGAAAAGGACTTAAACAGCGTTTTAAAATAAGTCTTTTTTTTAACAGTTACAACTAGCACTTATTGAAAATTTCTCCCTCAAGTTTTTCCAACATTTCCATTTAGATTAGACGAAAATACCAGCTCGTATTCCTGGCCCTATTAAAAGGTAATATTTTCCGGTTTCAAAATAAAATTCCCATCGAAACCCTTCAAAGTAAAAGGGCATAACCCAAAAATCCGATTTCTTATTTCGTACCTTAAACGTTAACGCTTAAAATGCAAAACGACCTGATGGCGGGGGGGACCGGTAACGTGGCAACCGCCCTTTCAAAAGGGGAGGGGAAGCTTTCATCAATGCGGTAGGGTTTTAGTTATTATCGAAATTACGTGGCACGTACAACAAAAAAGCAAACATACGAAAACTGTATTACCGATCTCAATTATATGAGGAGGGATGGGGGGGAATAAGGTAAAGGAGAAACGTATATTTCAATATCAAAGGAGTCAGAGATGGGCAAAGGCCTGGGGGAAAACCTTTTCCTTCTAGATGAAGGACAGGGGGGTGCATGTAGACTGAAATTCAAACGAAATTGGTGTGACGTCACAAGTCTCAATTAATTTAGGTTGACTGTCAATTTGGTAGCAATATGAACGATGTCAAGTTGTCTGTGCTGCCTTTCTGCCAAATCTAGTTTGGACGGTTTTCTGTAGTATTTAGGGACTTCCTATCCTAATTTTGATAGATTTTCACTGTACTATCACACATTTTTTCTGGACACAATTGATGGTTTCAAATCGGGTCAGAGCAGCAAATTTTATTTGAAGCCAAGTATCTGAGACGACATTTTTATGACTGGCTGCTTGTCGGGGGGGCCACAATATCGTTTTTACGACTTTCTTTGATGCCGTACGGACATTTTAACGTTCACCACAAGCGTTATTTTTAGCCGGGACAGTGTCCTCCGCGTTTTTCTAGTGCATATTAACCCGACTGGGGCGGACGGGACAGATAACGGTCCGCATGAATAAACAAAAGGCCGAAGCAGGAAACGCAAACGCCACCGCAAAAGGCCAAATAAATCGCGGACACCATGTTTATTCATAAACTCGCCCCGCGGTATCAGTTTTGGCGTGTGGACAATTAATAATTTACGTTTGTCTTTGCACTGCTCTTTTCTGTGTTTATCTCCGTCTGTCACAAATCACGTTTATGTACTCGACAAAGATGGAGATAAACTTTGTGACTTGTCTGTCAAAACGGGTGTGGTGGTTATGCAATAACACGTCACATTACCACTTTATCAGAGGCGCTTTCTTTCGATCCATGATTTCGGATCCAAAAACGTTCTAATTTAAAAATCACATGACTGGTCACGTGACTGTTGAGTCATAACTGGCTGAGGTACTCTGATGACGACACATGTCATTTACGAAATTAATTATCATCTTTGTCGGTGGTACTGATTTCCAATTATTGTTCTCCCTCTTTATCATTGTATATGATAAGTGTAGCAGGAATATGTTTTTGATTTGTCTAGATTTACTTTTAGACATTTTGGCACTGATAACATTTTACTAAGGAGAGTGTAATTATTATTTTCTCGAAAAAAAAAAAAGTAAATGAAAGCATCCAACCGAACTGCACAGTTCTGAAAATTAAACAGTCCCGAGGGCTCCGGCCATTTCCCCGAGTCCCCCTTTTTTGCGCATGTAATGAGTTGTTGACTGATTAAAAAAACAATTACGTCCGACATGAACAGACCGCCGGGATGCCGTGAATTTTTAATCGTCGCGCGGATTAGTCCTCTCCAGCTTTACATAATCTTCTCTCCATCATCGCGTATAGCGAGGAGAACGTTTTCCCTCCACCCTCCCACAGTTCCGGCCATGCGCCTATCACACACCCCTCCTGCCCCGCATTTGTCCCTCCCTCATCTGAACCCCCCCCTTGGTCACCATAGCAACTCGGGATTCGCCCCCCGGGCCCGCTATGGAAATGAATCGGGATGCATACCGGAGGTACATGTGTGTGTACTAAGGGAAAACAGGTATAAGTTTTTTTGTCATTTTCCCCTTTTCCCATTGCCTCGTTGAACGTGATTTTGACAGTCCCTTTAAGTATGTTTATGAGGAGTTACTCATAAATCACGTGATGACAGTTGGTATAGTTGTTAACATTAGTATTTGACATATCATTCTATAAACTAAAATGAAATTTGTTTGGTTCTAGGCGGGAAAAATGGGATTGGGTCCCGGCGGCCACCTGCCATACTTCTGTCACAATGGGGATCCGCTGTCGCAGCCGCCACCAGCCCATATGGGCATCCCCCCGTACCAGTTGGACGGGAAGGGTGGCGCGGCCGCCGCCATGGGTGAGTACGGGGGGCAACCGCCCCCGCAGCCACCCCACCGTCCGCTCAGTCCGGCCGAGTGGAGACGACTCGGCCCACTGCTCGCCGCCACAGGTACCACCACTTGCGCCCCACAATTTTTTTGGTTTTTGAGTCTGTTTTGAGACTTTTGAGTCATTTCAAGGGCGACTGATGAAACAAACTGTAGTGGTGGAGGGCGTGAGCCAGATTTGCATGCAGCTTTAAGTGTTTGCTTTCAAAATTACAGTCAAAAACAGTATTTTGAGGCTTAAAAGGTTTAGGAAATAACTATAGCATGGTATATGGGACACATTTGCAGTATTTGCGTAAATTACAAACTGCTGAACATTTAGGTGAATGTAGATTTAGTATCAGAGTAATGCAAGTTATTACTGTAAACAAAATTTCTGGTTTCTGGCCACTAATTTTTTCACTTTGCAAAATTCCAAGAGAAAGGTCGACAAACAAGTGAACAGAACAGGAAATAGCGAAGAGGTTTTCCATTTCAATAAAGAGTTACCTTAAACGGGGACGATCGAATGACAAACGTAATAAAAGAGCCCCGTTCGCCATTAGAATAAAACCCCGTCGGATACGCGTGTAATTGTCATCTGGCTGCCTGCAGGGCCGTGTAGGAGGGGGCTGGGAGATAAGGGATGAGCCACCCTTTCCCTACTGATCCTTAAACACGTAGTAGTAGCGCAAAGTGGTAACAAATAATCACCCTGGGGAAGAGTTAAGGAAAAATCAACACTACGATCTTAAAAAAACCTCATTCGCTATACGGGTTAGAGAAGAAGAAAATTAGATAGAGCAGATCAGGTTCACGAATTAGGAAAACACCTCCTTAAGCCTTTGAAAGAGGAGGCGTTCAAAGGGAGTAATTGGAAAATGGCCTCCTTTCAACATTCTCGATTTAAATAAGTTTTTATAACTATTTTGACAACCTTATTGTAAGTGACCTAGAAATAGAAGTCTCTGACTGGATGATTTTAAGGAGTTTCTCTTTTTCTGAGCGAATAAAACATCAGAAACATATTATAATCAATCTGAAGGATTAATCTTGAAAATTGATGACGCAAACCCCCCTTCCTTCTTTCCAACAAAAGACCCGATTGATATCAGGGGGTCGTATACAAATTCGGGGGCCGAATTTCGACAAAGAACCTCTCTTACACCGCGTTAGTCCCGAATGGGAACTTGTTGATCTGAGCGATGCCAATGAAAAAAGGGACGTTCAGTTATTAATAAAACGACAATTACATTAAACGGAACTTTAATTTGTCCCGACAATGGGACGAGCACGTCTTTTTTAATAACTTTCAGCTTATGGATTCCTCGATGCTCATTTTGTTGTCGGATAATGGGATGCTAAAAGCGTCCACGTGGTTAAACAATTAATTCTGGATTTTTCCCGACAAAAGACCCAGTTCTTTGTAGTTCTATTCCATTTCCACGGCAAAGCTTCAGCTCATTGACATTGGGTTGTAGTGTGTAACTGATGGCAACATTGCACACAAGACGCAAAACTCACAAAAGTAAACCACCGTGTTTAGTGAGTTTTCCAAACACTCAATTTATGCTGGTTTTCACTAGAATTAAACGAAGTGCAGTTTTACAGAACTAAGTTTAACGTAAACGCAGTAATTAAATTTTACTACTGGCGTCAGATTGCAAACACTGGCAACGTTGTTAAAACAAAAAATAATGACAGACGACAGTGGATATTACATAACCTCCAAATCAATGTTTATTGTTGATCAGTGTTGTTGTTTTTATTTGTTAAATTAAAGCTTTAACGTGTGCAAACGATCTGGTCTCTTCCAACTAGCTGAAGGAACAAAATTGTAATTAATAGATTGCTTGGAACAGCACTATTTTGTAATTGTGACGGGCAAAATGGCAAAAATGACTAACATACGCCCAGGGTACTTACAGCAGGTGCCGAAAAGATTTAAAACAAGTCAAATAAAAGATGTGAGGAAATTGAAAAATGGCCTAAAAAGTCTATCACAGGTAAATGCTTCACAACTATTTTGATTTTCTTAAGCTTGCCTTATTATTGCAATGCACAAACCAAAGCTATGAAATGACTAGAAAAAGGCAGCGACACTAGTTCGACCAACGTTTAATAGCTGAACGTTTATGAATAGTATTGCAAAAGAAAAACTCTTCTTTGATATTCCTTGGAAGTACTTTGGCATCAATGTAATAAGGATTTAGTGGTAGAAAAAGCGTCGATATTCACTTGTTAGAGCATACCAAAGAAGTACCTGAGCATAGTGCATAACTGGGGTTTAGTGGTAACAATCTCACAGGAAATCGTAATTGGGTAGCGCGGACTTTGTAATTTAATTGATCGTTATCCCGTTTTGCAGACTGAGATGGTCGCTGATTTTTTTTTGCATTTTGACGACCAGTTTTCGGGCGTTATCAACAGTATTTAGTTGCGCCCCTCGACGTTAAAATAAAACGCGAATCATCAATAACCCTTTTTCGAGAGGGCGCCCTCGAAAAACCGGCCAAATTGGACCGGTTTACCGCGTGACACGTGTCGTTTTCAGTATAGCGGGGCTTCGTCGATAATTAGAGAACTTTTTGTCATTGTTACTGAAAAACCCACATATAATTGCCGTTGATCCGCACTTGCAACCGCTCTCGTTCTATTCGTTAGCACGCGTGCATTTTAACAATCGGTTTTCCTTTAACAGTCATTGTATTATTACCTTCATTCAGTTTTTCTCATTTCGAAATAAGGGGCTTCTTCAAAGTTGTGAATTAGCTACATTCTTTTTGATTTTTGGACACAGTCAGTTTGTGATTGATCAAGAAAAAACAACTGTGATTTATGCATATACTGCACGTGTGGACTTACTATCAACCCTTTAATAACAGACATTGTAACACGTTAATATTGCATATTATTTGGTCAATTTCGATGCAATTTCCTTCCTACCCCCTTCGGTAATATGCATTTACCAACCCATTTTTAAATGACGCTTAGGTTGAGGGATGAAATTTTAACCCCCGCGGGCATTTACCTAGTGAATTACCGTGTTTAGCGTCTCCGTTGTATAACGGTACGCCCACCATTTTCCAAATGTCATATTATTATGGAGTTTACGTGCCGGATACTGAGAAGGTTGGAAATTGCCAATCGATATTCTAGAAAGCCTCAAAAACTGTTCTTCATTACTACAAACTACTAGTTAAACGTTTTTGCGATGGTAAAAGGGCGCTTGCTTGCACAAATTCCTTAATATCCAATATTTTACTGTTTTTTTTTCTGTTTCAGGACTCACACGACCACCCATGTACCCATTCTCACCCAGTCAGTACCCGTACCCTATGCTTAGTCCAGAAATGTCTGCACAGGTGGCCACATGGTAAGTCGACTAAATCAGCTGTTAACCTGTTGAATTGCACACCCTTAAGAGGACATATGCGTGAATCTATACCCCATTAACAACATTATTTAGGGGAGGGTTGGGGTTGATTTTATGTTAAATAGCCGAATCAATTTGTCGTTGATAGGCTGATGGATGTTTGAGAGGATTTAATTGTTATAAAAGGGGTTGTAAATGGACTTTTTTTTGCCTATTATTGGTTTGGCTAAAGTATGTTATAGATACTACTTTCAGGCAAACGTTAAGTTGTCTTTAGAACGTGAATGATATTTTCTTCTAACTGTCGATGAAATTAATGTTTAACGGGTTGCCTGAAATAGGAGAAATTCTAGTAAAGAATCTCAACAGTTGAAAATCTAAAAAAGTATTCGTATTGGCCAAATTGGCAGAATTTGTCAATTAAACCATTTCATTAACAGTATTGGACAATACTTTGTTTTGTTTTAGTACCTAATTTAATTAAACGAAACAAAAATCTTAGAGGAAGAACTTACAATACTGTATATCTTTATTGTTTGTGTTTAAAGATACGAATTTCGAGACTGTAAGTCAGAATAGGCGATATTAATGACGTTATTATGACGGAACTCTCTAATGTTCTATAAGTGAGAACCATTCGCTAACAATGAGATAGACAAAGATGGAAATAAATTTCTTAGTGATATAAGTCAGTCTGCTAAAACGAAGTTTATGAGAAAAGCTGTTTGGTATCTTGTGATTAATTGTCCAAGTATGTCATATTCCTTTTGACAGATTGACACATATGGTTTGTCCCCATCTTCGTCTATCTCATTGATTTCTTTTTGTCACATGTTCTCCAGGTATAATTTTGAAAATTTTTTTTTGGTTTTCTAGAGAATTTGATAGTAATGTTTTTGATTTTTTGTTTAGGCATACACCCAGTATGTATCCACTGTCACCTGGAGCCGGTTTCCGAAGCCCGTACCCGAGCGCACTGCCCGGTCCATCGGACTTCTATCGTTTCTCGCCCACCGGCTTGATTCAACCGCACCCAGGGCTGAGCCCCCATCCACCCCATTTGGGTTCCCACCCCGCTATCGTCACCCCCGGACCCAAACAGGAACTACCTGATATCAATAACAGGTATGGCGACATTTACAGGTAGGTTGGTTTGAAGTTTTTGAAAAAGGTGGCGTGCGCCACTGCCGGCGTAAAAATCAACGCACATAACCCTTTCCGGGAAACATTTGGGGGGCGGCAGGAACAAACCGGTCGTCGTGGCAACCGATGGCCAATGGCCGCGACGCCGATAACCAATCTTGGATCTCATTCCCCGCATGACCGCCCCCGAAGTTGACGGCCACGACGGATAGTCGCGAGGCGGCAATTAAAGGGGGGCGGCCGACTCGGGGGACCGTTTTTGTCGGTGTCTCGGTCCGATGTGAGTTAATTTCCTCTTCCAATCAGAAAAATCGGATTGCGGTTTGCCGGGTCGGAAAATTGATGGAGAGAGACAGGAATTATCCAATTATTCCGGGAAAACCGCACGGAGGGAAAAAAAGAGGAGTCAGATCGCGACATCATTTCATTGGTCCTCAAAAAAAATGGAAAGGGAAATTTGTTGAAATTACCAAAAATACCATTTTGTTATCTGACAGTGAATTCTTACCATTCTTAAGTAATTTCTAATGAATTCAATTCAAAGTCATTGAAATAAATTTCAAAAACTGGCAACACGGTTGTAAGTTAAGGCTTTTTTAACAGAATCACTCAAATTATCTAATTAAAAGAAGTAGTAAGCCATTAAAAGGCGCATCAGACAAGTTACGATGTAACTAACTCGTCTCACTTAGAAATCGTCCAAGGAACGTTAACAATTTGCTTATTAAGACCCATTAAAGAAACGTTTCTGATGACTAAATGAGGATAAATTACAGTTTTCCGTACTAAAATGCAACCCCGGGTGGCCTCTGGATTTTCTTACCCTAAACTGTAATGTAGAAATCTGTAGATATTGACTGTTCAGCCCTCTGGTGGACGTTTCAGGGGTTGCATCTTTTTCCAGCTAGATGTCACGTCAAATGATCGATGCTATAGTTGGTAATATGTTTCTTGTTTTGTAATTATGCTGGAAATTTGCGACGTAAAGACGGACAATGGCAGCGCCGCGAGGCTACGGCCCTTTCTGTAATCAATAATTCCCTTTGATGATGGTGAGCCCCGTAATGACATGCATTTTTTATTGGAATTTTAAATTGGGTCGTTGTTCGACCGCTTTTAGGGATGGAATTTATTCTGTCTGTCCAGGGGTTGTTTTAGTAGAGGAACAGAGTTTTATATTTGACTTGAGATTGAAAATCAAAGTATTTCAATAGTAATATTTCCTGTATCACTACGTTGAAATAATTTAGGACCGGTACTTTCAACTCTCAAGTTTCTATAGAAATCATCTTTGGAATAAAATTAATCTGAAGGGAAAGTACTGGCCCTTAATGTATTAAAATCTTGACATTTCAATATCCATTGAACAGCGCCTTTGCAACGTGTTCAGTTGATTAAGTAATTTTGCAATGTACAATAAATTCACATTGATGGTGCAATGAAGGAAACGGGAACAAGGCAAATCAGTTCAGTCGTCGCTTAGCGAAATCCGAGGAAAATGCAAAAACAATTAAAGAGGCGAACGTGAGGGGGGGGAGAAAGACTTGTTGCAATATCCCTGGATGCGCTGTACCCGGCAGTGAGCGGTAAATCGCAGAATCAATCCGTCAAATAGCGACATAACAAACGGCGGGGGCATTTTGCCCTCTCTATCTAACTAGTAACAGACCGACTATCGGAACTGTCCTCTTTACCCCGGCAATTTCATCATCGGCTATTAAATCGCGTCGCTTGCCGCCGTCGGCACGACCATTCCGCGATCTCGTATCTCCATATCCCGGTTTGTCCCGGTTATTTCAATCTCACCGTTGAGGTTAAATACGATTTTTTTCCAGTTCGAGAGAATATTTCGGGGTAAACGGGAAACGTCCACGTGCTTGTTCTCTGTCTGTTTTCATTCAACTCAAACAACAAAGGACGGGCTCAGCCATTTATATTGATTTTCTTCCCCGGTGATAAACTGGCGTATAAAAAACTTGTTGATCTCTCGTTGGCGATTGGCGCGCGGACAATCCTTTGTTTTCAATCCGTTTGAGAATGGATTTCCCGGACGAGCCTCTCAATTTGACCGTCAGGAAAATGCCGATAGCGATTGTGGCTCCTTTTTCCCGCTCCGAACCCTCAACGGACAAAATCCACGAAAACAACAACAACAACGAGGACAGTGAAAGTCCCGGCAAAGACTGTCCCCAAGACCTGTCACTTAAAGGACACAATCCGGAACCTCAATGTCTGGACTTGACCAAAAATACAAACCTAAACAAAAACTTGAACCCCAGAGAACAATTACGAAACTACCTGCTTAAAGGCGAGGAAGCCACCACAAACAACTCACTCAACAATCGCAACGTTTTCAAAGAAGACAAACAAATCCCCGACTTGTACTCCATCATGAACAGTCTTGACAATAAGTTTTTGACCGCCTGGTATGTCAATTCACTGATCCAAAACCAGTCACAACAGCAACCGGCCAATCCGTATTTGAACATCCCTCGACGACCCAGTTCGGTGTCCTCGTTCGAGAGCGGCAAATCGAACAGTCCCTCCTCGAATCGGATACTAAACAATCTACTCGAGAAAAAGCCGTACACCACCTACTCCTTCCCTAACGGGTTCGATGCCCTCATTAAAAACGAGGTCCAAGAGGATGACGTCCCCGAAAAACCCCATCCCCGGTGAGGTTCAACTCCCTCCAACCTCACAAATCACGTAATCGTTTCCAAACCCAACGAGTATATAGAGCGACTTTGTTGCAGGTCGCAGGACCACAAAAACAACGTGGACGGGAAAAACAACCAGGATAACGAGAAAAAGAAGCCCCACATCAAGAAACCCCTCAACGCCTTCATGCTGTACATGAAGGAGATGCGTGCCAAAGTGGTGGCGGAGTGCACCCTCAAAGAAAGCGCCGCCATCAATCAGATACTCGGCAGACGGGTAAGTTAGCGGTGTGTTCAGGTGCGTTTGGTGGTCTAAATGGTTCTTGTATGCGTGTGACAAGACTGTGAAGTGTGAGGAAAATGTTACGTTACGTGTTAATATGTACGATTTGGTGAAGGAGCCCATGTGGAACATTTTTTGTGTGCAGTATTGCGTTAAAGTTAAATCACAAACTGCCCACTGTTCTGATATTTACGAAGGCTTGTATTAATAATCGGTTCTTCAACGAACTTTTCTTGAGGCTACCTTGGCATCTAATAGTGCATTTCTTAAGGAAGTAATGGCCAAGGAGTACATTTGCTTTGGCAACATATCAAAAACAAAAAAAAGAAGAACTAGTGAGATAAGATCAAGACTAATGAAGAGGAATTTTTGTATCTTTGGTACTTTGTTTTGTTATTTTCTTTACAACACTAAAAAATTTAACATAGTTGGCAATCACCACTCGGAAGTGGATATGTATTTATAAATTAATTCTGTTATGCGACATGTGATATTATGGACACACAGTAACTATTGGCGTTTCAAGATAAGAGATACTCCCTCTGGTGATCAGTTTTGAAAACAGTTTCGGGCATTCGAGCTGTCATTTCTCCCTTTGTTTACATTGATTTTGGTTAGGAATTTGACACTGGTTTCATAAATATGAAGTGACAGTGTCATATTATGTTAGGTTAGGAACGGGTTGTCTTAACTTGAAACGCCAATTATTCAAATGTTTTGTTGGTAGAACGTAACTTAACATTTTCTTCGGGAGTGTCTGTTGTTGTTAGGTGGGGTGTAAATGTGTGAGACAGAGAGTGAAAATGAGTGGTTAAAGAAGGTATTGCGGTTTATTGGTAGTGGCACTCGCTAAGCCGCGAGGAACAGGCGAAATATTACGAGAAGGCGCGGCTCGAGCGCCAACTGCACATGCAGCTGTACCCGGGCTGGAGCGCACGGGACAATTACGGTTACGGCACCAAGAAGAAGAAGCGAAAGAAAGAGAGAGCTCCTATCGATTCGGGAGGTACATATCAAATACATTGTCATGCCGCACTCAAAATCAAATTAAAAAAAAAGAAAAAAAACGGGCAATCTGTGTGCGCCGAACTAATTTGCGACGTCGGCGCACACGGATCCACGCTAGGGATTTGTCGCTCTCTCTCTAACCGACGACGTGCATATGTGCGTGCAACACTGTTTGGTGGGGGGTGGGGGGCGTGCGCAGAATGGGTCGGCGTGGCCAGCGTGGTGGCTTACTTGCGCTTGCGGCTTCTTGGTGCCCGCCGACGCGACGATTCGACGCGACGACGACGTCAAGTTCTGTCTTTGTCTGTTTAGTGGCACGCGCTGGGTCGCGAAGAACAAGCGAAGTACTATGAGCTGGCGCGACGCGAACGGCAGCTGCACATGCAGCTCTATCCTGATTGGTCGTCCCGCGCCAACGCCACTCGCGGCAAGAAGAGGAAGCGTAAGCAAGACCCTCAAGACGGAGGTAGCCACCCGACTTTCACTTACTTCTATTCTCGCTACTACTTCCACACCAACACCTATTTTAGTGTAATTCAATGTGTCAAAATTGTTAGGGTAGCGGGAGTAATTGTAAGTTGTGAGCCATCCTTTATTCTATACTGTTATCTTATTTTACATCTATATATTGCATGTTATTTTTGGGGTAAATCGGTTGGCCGGCCAGGACCTATTCTGCTCAAACAAATGCAGACTTTCTTTTATTATAATTTGGAATCGGCGTATGCACGTTTGTCGGAAACCTGCATGTCCTGACGACCCCCTCTTTATTGTCATGTTTATTTGTAGCCATTTATTTATTTCAAATTGGAGAAGGCGGGGTTGTTGTTACACAAAAACCTTACAATGATACCGGTAGTAATTTTGCAATTAATTAGTTTTGGATCATTGTAAGGCGGTTAAGGACTTTTAGAGGAGAGTTACACAGATCTGCGCGTTTTTAAGCATGTTATTATTTTTGTGTTGTTCCCATCTAGTTTTATTTTGAACAATATTTAAAGGTGATAGGTAGATATTCTTCGTACAGCATGCTTCATCACACAGTGCAACACAGTTTTCAATTCAATTTTTTTTCTCTAAAACAGGTAACAGCATGAAAAAGTGCCGAGCCAGGTATGGTTTGGATCAGCAGAGTCAATGGTGCAAACCTTGCAGGTTAGTACACGAATTGCATTTGTTGCTTAGTAGTTTTTTACTTTCAGGTTGTTTTCCCGTGTTTTTTTATGTTTAAGCATGCGTTAAGTCCGACCGTGAGCACTTATTTATAATAGTGTCTGAAATGTTCACTGCGATTATATTGTATGGGTTTTGGTATCAAAGCTAAAAGTGGTTTGTTTCTAGCTTGTGATTGGTCAAGGCTAAGTAGTACCCTACCCATATAGTACTGTCGTTGTGAATGTAGGTAGTCAGTTGGTGTTTTCTTATCTATGTGGAAAGACTTTTCCTGTTTTTTTCTTTAATTCTTGTATTAATTGATTTGCGGAAGGCACTAGGCTTATAAAAGGGATCAAGTTGTCCGTACCGTGGATCAGTGTTTTCACAATCAGAAAATGTGTCTTCCCACACAGACAATAAAAAACCTAAAAGGAGAGACTTAGATATTGTGCACCATACACTGCTGTCGTAGCTTTTTTTCTAAAAGAAAAGTACAATTGTTAAAACTCTGTGCAAGGGGCCGGATTACTCTTACTTTTAGACACATTTTCTGATGTTACATGCACTTTATCTACGTATTCAGTATGTTATATTTGTTATATACTAGTTTATCTTTGAATTCCCCTATTCGTTTATTATTAATTTATGAATCTGTGGCAGTATCTAGTCCAGCTTCAGTTTACCTTTATAGATTCTAATTTTGATATGCATCACTTTATGACTGTTATTTATTTTTTGTTTATGACTTTGAGTGAGAAATACCAGAGCCCCTTTGTACATTTTTAACGATTGTTTAGTCCGGAAAACAGCGGGGGCGCCACGTCAGCGATCCAGGGGAGTCTGCTGCACCTGGGGGCCGCAGCTACGACGCAGTCGTCTCAAGAACCGACTTACGTCAATCTATAGCATAACGTTGGTTAGTTAACAGCAGTGTTGGTGTTCAATGTTCATAGTTACACCTTTGTTTTCCTGTGTTTTTATTTTATTTTTTTATAACCAGTCGGTTTTTTTTTTAGTTTTAATGTTGATTTTATGAAAGTTGGGTGCAACCACTTTGGACCACATTAAGTAATCACCAGTTTTCATTACTGGAACGACATTAACTGGGACGTCATATTGAAATTCATTTATGTCTTGGTTACCGACAGATTGAGGAAAAGTTCTTGGTATTGCCCCGTGTTAGTGCAAAAATGTGGATTTTGTTTATGAATGAATTATCAATATCTTTTTTATGAAAGTATCACATAAAATATACTAAAATGTATATGCATTGCACAATGTAATGACAATATACTACTTACTTCGAAAACAGAAATTCGTAAATAACATACGTTAGTGACGTCAAATCTCCATCTTGCCCAGTTCACATGTAATAGAAAAGAAACGACAATTATTACGTTACTGTCAGCAGCTCTGGTGTTGATTTCATAATGTGTTATAAAGTGGCACCTGACTGAATATAAAGACAACATTGTAGCTTATCGAATTATTTGGTCCGCCATTTTGTCGATAATTTAAACAGCATGGATGACCCGTTACAAGCAGTCACACGTTTTACAACAGCCGACTACAGCATGCCGATTTTTTTGTTTTTCGAATATTTAACCATTCCGCATGATTGTATGATTTTTTTTTTACTTTCATTAATGTCATTGTTTTATGAATAACCTAACCTGAAATGATTGCAGACGCAAGAAAAAGTGCATACGCTACATGGAATCCGGCGAGAGCAACGACGGTAACCAATCCGACGACAATCTAGGCAGCTGCGGCAGCATGGGTGACGCTAACACGCCCCCTGATGACGACACCGAGAGTATCAACCAATCAATGTCGAGTCCAGGAGGTCTCAGCGCTCTCAGTAGTCTGACGAGTCCGGGTGGTATGGTGATGCCTAGTCCCTCAACGAGCGTAGCGAGTCCCTCTGTGAGTGTGGCGAGTCCGTACGTGATGCTGCAAAGTCCATTGACGCCGCACGACACGTTTGACGTAAAATTGCCCCCGCCACAGTTGCACCATCCCTCGCCCCGGAACCCTGTCGGGACGAATCCTCATGACATTAACAATCCGCTGAGTGTCAACCAGTTGACGGGTCAGTGTGTGCGCAGTGACTCAACAGAAACGAACGGTAACAAGGAGACTGCGCGTTCGATAATCAGTGTCACGTAGCCACGGTTTAGATGGCTCCCGGACGAGCCGCCTGTGATCTTTATTAATGTTAAAATTGCCGTCGTTGATCGCCCCCAGGGGCCATCTGCGTCGATCGATCTCATCGTCGTAGTCGCCGGACTAAGTTCAAGTCGCTAGCGAAGCGATTCCACTTTTTTATTACTACTATGTAACATAAATGTCATTTGCCAAAACCACCTCTACTACTCTACTAATAGTGTATAGCGTTTTTTTCTTTAAGAATTTACAAAAATAATTTTTTTTTACTTTAAAAAAAATATCAGACTACCACAGAGTAATTGAAATTTACAAGTGTACAAACCGTTCATACCGTTTCAATCACACAAAGAGACGAACCCTAAGTTCACATGAGTAGCCTTTTTCTGGGGTTTTAGGAAATATCCACAAGAGGGCGTACAGCAAAGGCAGCTGCATTTACTAGTTACAACTTTGACTTTTTTACTTCCTCTCTTGAAATAAAGAGGTGGAGATAAGTACAAATCTGCTTAAAAGAAACTGTGATAAGTTCGAAACTTGTTGTCGTAGAGCATTGAATTTGACACTATTGAAAATAGCAGTTTCTCTATAAGATACTCTATAAATGATTGTCTAAAATTGTCTCCTTTTATCCACAGGGTTTTACAAAGTCCTACTATTTTATCGCCTAATTCAAAAAAGTCAAATGCAACCTATAACGTTGATTAGCGTCAAAACGAAGAAAACTAAATACTTCAGAAAAGAGCAAACACCTCAACTTAAAGTTGTTAGAACGCCCTCTTGTGGACATTTTCCGATTTTTTTACGCTTCTGTTTATAACAAAGTTTTCCCTGTACACTTTACAAGTTAAATACGCCAATTTGGATGACTCTGTGGTACAAGCAAGGTTTCTAAACTTAGGAAGTCGTAACTTTAGACAACAACGAGGGAAATGTTCAATGTTAAATACCAGAAAGCTAGAAATTCATTGAATTTTTTCTTTTATTGTACCATTTTCGTTGGTGATACAATCAAGCTTTGCTCATTAGTTTTGTAAATTGTTAAGAGAAAAGAAAGAAAACTCTTGTAATTACTATGTATATAGCCAAAAATGTTATATATATATTATATATAAAAAATATCTAGTTCCCTATAATACTTTTTGTAAAATGTATTTTTTTGAACTTTTGAAATTTTATTTGTTATTTTTGTGTGCAAAAGGCGCGCGTTGCGTCCTCTGTCACCTTTTCGAGTGCTGAATTGCAATATACACGCAAATTTTTTCTTTAGTAGATTTTAAGTTTGTTTACGCATCACAGTAGTAAACCGGAGCCATCGTTAACTTAATTTTTCCTAAATGAAATGAAATATGTGATATTTTATACTATTTACTAATACCCTTACATATTATTGTACGTTTTAATTTTTTTTTTGTTTGGCTTCCTCAGGTTATGTGCATTTAATTGCGTATGAATCAACTCGCAAATCGAATGTATTATAAATTTGTTTAAGTTTTTTGGGCGAGCGACCTGTTATTGTTTTCGCAAAAATGTGCAATAACCATTGACAAAAATCGTTCAACTGAATGTAAATGGACAGGTCACTGGTCCGAATTTTTCACGTCGTTAATTGTCGCACAATGTCCAAGAGGATTTCAATGAGTACTATATCTGATTTTTTTAATCTTGACGATGGTGAACGCGCTTTTATATTTGTTTGTACCTAATCAAGTTAAGAATAACGAAAAAAATATGCAGTGCGTCTCTAAAAAATATATAATGAATCAAATGCATTTAAAAAACTTGCTTGGTCTACCAGAAACACACAATAGTCTGTCAACGAAATCACTCTTGGAATTGTTCAATTTGCCCCTGTGATCGTCCCTATAATTTTAAAATGCTTCTCGTATATTGACAAATTATTATTTTAAATAAATAATGAATATATCAATATACGTGGGTGTTAAGTAAAAACAAATATTGTGCCATATCGCTTGGGACGGCGCGAAACGGTGCAAACGAAACGCCCCCACGACTGCCCTTAGTTTAATAAATTTTATTCGTTTTAAGACGTTCTGTTTCGTTTCGTCTGGATCAGTGCAATTGTAAATGTCTGTTTCTCATCCGATTACCGAAGAAGCTTACCGTTATTTTTAAATAAGGTGCGATTCTTCGGCGATAGACGCGTCCACCGTGACGCTAGCTCGACCTTAAGAGTTAAATTAAAATATACATATATAAATAAAACTAGAATATAAACTATTTAGATGTTAATATGGTCTTTGTAAGTAGAATCTGTTCGTAACACCGTCTAGGTTAGGAATCATTCAATACAGAAACCTTTTCGAAAGTGATCAATGTTGTTTTATGTTCCTCTATATTACGGTAAGAAATGTTTTTTACGACCTCTAACGGCTAATGCAGACAATCAGTCTTCTAAATTTTTTTTCCCGTGAGTGGTGCCATCTGGTCGTGATCACTCAAAGTCGCTTCCCCTAATATACAGTTTCCTGTAAATATTGATCGCCATCTATTGACTGCGCGCCTTATTACATGGGACAAAATTACCCTGTCCTGGTTTACTGGTAAATGCTTTTGTTGAGTCTTGGAAATATGGTATGAATGTAACCGAACTACAGGGACACTACAGTAAAAAAAAAAACATTTTGTTTTACTCGGCGCTAAGTTGACACATATATAACAAATATACTTTATATAATTACTAACTAACATATACATACAATGTACAAAAAGTAAAGCTACACAGTTTATATACCGTTTAAAATTAGGCGAGAATACTTTTTTAGGCGTGGCAATCGTAACTTATGGCACCAATAAGATAGCTGGAACACACCCTGTATTTTAAAAGATTTAGAGTGCGTTCGGAAGAATTAGTTAGAAAAATGTCGGGTCACCTGTCAAAGTCAAAAGAAAATTCCCGCTAGCAAAAGTTTGAGTATCAGAAACTTCGTTTTTTCCTCTACACACGTAACTTGAAGTCCACATGTGCAATTGCGTAAATGACATGCACTGTACGTAGTTTCAGCAAATTTTGTAAGCTTATTTCATTTTTCAATGAGATTGTCGTTTAAAGTACAATTTTCAGCACGATCACGTGATCGTTTTAAAATTTAACTGTCACGTGAGATTCAAAACTTTTGTTGGATTATTGCTCTACCGTTTTTCGATGATAAAAATTCAACTATCGGCAATATTTCTGTCTATACATAAACAAACTAATTCATATACACTAAAAGCTACAATCACAATTAACCACCAAGGCACAAATGTCACATTTAACACAGTCGTGACTTAATATTTTAATACTAATCTGAACACTTTCCATACCTTGGAGAAGTCAGATTCGGTTTTCTGTCACTGTCAGCGTGTACCATTCTGGTACCGGTCAAAACTAGTCGTGATCCAACACGAGTAGCGGATTCGTTTTGCCTAATCTTTGATTCAATGAAACCGTCGGTGGACCACCTGGAAAATATCCATTCCTCTAGATTACCAAAGATTAGAGTGACATTTCTACTTACCAGGAATACGTAAACATTCCCGCCATTCGGTCAGACTGATTTGTTTGTCTTTGTTGCTGTCGCAGTAACGGGGCAGCTTTTTCCCGCATTTTTTCAACCCTTTCACTTGCGACACCATCTCCTTGAACGATTTCCATTCGGATCTTTCGAGGATTTTGTTCTTGTTCTTGTCTAACAGATTGAAACTGGCCAGTTCTGGATCGTTCTGTATTCTACCTGAAACGACACAAATTAAAATTGTCAAATTACTAATAGTAAAATAGTAAAATGTCGTTCTAACAGGTAGAGTTTAATTTACATTGACGCCATATTTCAAAATTATACATGATAAAATGATGATAGGAAGAGAGAACAATTGCAAATCAATGATCTAGACTTCTAGACAAAGATGGAGGTAATCTTTGTAAGTGGCATATTGTGTCAAAGTACCAGAACGAATGTGACGTCTTTTGACAATTGATAATTTTCTCAATATTTGTCTCGAACATTAATTTGCAATTTTGTTTTTAATCCTGTTGAAATTTCTATACTCCTCGATTTAAAAACGAGTAGGCTGTGCATATACGTCAATCATTTTGAGGCTCCATCAAGCGTGCTGGGCAAATTTGGTATTTGACAGTTCTTGTTCAATTACGTCATTGTAACGTCAAGTTTGCTGTCATGCGTCAACACAAGCACCGCCTACTAAAAATAAGTGTGTTTCATTTGAAAAACTTGACTTTCAGCCCTTTTTAGAATTGACTTTTCGAGGCCAATTTTCGACCACCCCGTATCGTAATATTCACGTTTTTCTGCACCCACTCTTGAAACCAACTTTGGTAAACACGACAAAGCACAAAAACCAAAATAAACCATTTTCTGAAATACTAATATTACAATTGTTTCAGGTATTGCAAATGTCAGATTTTACACAAAATTATAAATGTCTCAGAAACGGATAGAGGTAATGATACGACGTTATACACGATCATTTAAATTAAGCGAGATGGTATCTACTTTCAGAACAATCGGAAGTGCCACCCATTTTAAAAATATTTTAGATGAACAGAATTATGGTTTCTGTCTGTGCAGTTCCCGGAGGACCACCCTGTATCAAAAATTACGCAAAAATACCAACATTTTCATCAATTTCAGTTTTTTACTCTTCTGCTTGTTCCTATAAAAAAATCATTTTTGGAAAATAAAAAATCCGAAATTTAGCTTCGTGGAGTGTTATTTGACAGTTTCCAAAATTATGAGAGATTAAAATATGCTTCAAATAAACGTCACTAAAATTAAACACTTGCAATAATTTAGAGTTTGATATCTACATGGAGTTTTATTTGACAGAGTTACCACCATTGCGAAAAAAAGAAAATTTTTTGCAATAGACAGTTACATGTCATAACTACCAAAAAACAAATCATGAAACTATAAAGTGCATAATAATATGATTTACACTGATTGATTTGCTTTTAATCAAGTTTTGTAATTTTATAGCTTCAATGAGTGGTATTTGACAGTTTCAGTTGAAATAAGCTCAAACTGTTCAATTTCTACTTATGGGCCTAGAAAGAAGCATTTAATCAGTTTTATAGCTTTATGGAGAAATTTTTTGGCAACTTTTGCTTGTGTAATCTTCTGACAATTTCTTCCATACCTGTATACTAACTAGTTATATGACGTACAAACTTACTCAAAAGATCAGCTGGATTTTTCAGGTTAAGGGTCTGTTTAACCTTGGTTTGAAAGAAGGGCAACAATTCCCGCAAAAAAACGATCCGTTTGTCATCAAGACAGCCCTTCATCGGTTGCAAGATCGGCTTCAGGATATTGCAGTTGGGTTGCGCGCCCTTTACCGAAGTACCCGAAATGGTGGTGCCGTCGTCTTCGTTAACGCACCAACAGTATCCGACAGAGCCGTAACATTGTATCTGACGAAAATTTAAATTGAACCAACCAATACAACAGTTTGAATTTTACCACCTTTTTGAAACGTCCGTCTGGTGTACATTCTGGAATATAGCTGGCGTTATGTATCACTTTTCCTTCAGTTAACGCTTCTTCCAAAGCCAATTTCCGGTCGGCGAAACAGCCGTGGCTGATTGGTTCCTCCGCTCCGCTTTCCTGTAAGTTATCTGTGTCGTCATCGCTGCCACTTTGCACTGTGCTCATCGAATCAGGACTCAGCCCTAAACAATGTTTCAGATTTAGAAATTTCTTCACATAAACCATGATTTTTGGCAATTTTTAACGGAGTGTATCTCCAAAATGCTTCAGTCAAGTTTGTGTGTTTTTCGGTAAAATTAGAGCCAGGAATAATTCATTTTGACTCACAGTCAGATATACAGGGTAAATAAAAAAAGTGCGACAAATTTCTTGAATTTCAATCTAATTCTGGTCCGTTCAGTCCGTTAAAAATAGCCACAAATTTAGCTGTATCGATCTTTTTCGCGTGCAGTTTACATAGAAAATTGAACTTACCCACTGGAAAACTTGTATCCGGAATCAAGGGCATGTCGTACTCTTCATTACCATCGTTGTCCGAGCTCTTATTGATGGCGTCAGCTGGAACGATCCATGGGAAAACACGCGAAAAAACTATTTAAGTTCAAAACACGGTAGGAGGGCCGTACGTTATGGCGTTAAAACGAACTACCCACAACTACAAAACGTCTAAAAACTACAGGTCAGGCTACTACTGGTACTACTAGAACTACAAAAGGGTCAAAATCGGTCAAGAAACGCTGCAAGATTAATCCAGTAACAAATTCTGTTTTTTCAAGTTAAATTCGTTAGAAGCAATTTGGAAAACAAATAAATTTCTCATATTATTTGGTTTGTTAATGAAGCACTCAAGTGGTTTAAGTCAACTACTCTTTAATGAACAGACAAGTGATTTAATTGGTTTTTTTCCGTCGACCATGTATTAACAACAGCTTTTTTTAATGGACGATAATGAATGCAAAATCGATCATTAATGAGTGCGCAATTGCATGATTTTCCAATTGTTTTATAGGCAACCAAATACGCTCATAGTATACTTCCATCCTTGGTTATATGTATTTAGCGACTGAACTAACTGTCACTGTCATTGTTAATAGTGACAATGATTTCGGTTTGCCATGTTGCGTATACAACTGACAATTACAATTAAACGTTTATTATAGACTACAGTCGACGGAAAAATGTTGTAACCAACTCTTATATTAATTGGCGTTTAATAATCTCAATTTTACTAATGCGTAAACCCAGTTTGAAACCATTTTTATTATTAATCGCTTTCATTAATACACTCCTTGATCAAATAACTATTAAAGTGTATTGAGGTTTTTAAAGTCCTCAGATTTTTGGTATGGCCGCATTAACCAACTGTCAAAATGCGTCATGTGTGCTCGTTCCAGAGAATTCAATTTGTATGCGCCCTCCGATTTTAACCCAACAAATTAAAAAAGATCAAAAATAATTACTGTTTTTTCCATCTCGTGGCAAACAATTTAGCCATTCCTCCAAGGTGATCACGTCGTTGAATTCGATCTCGCAGCTTTTGGGAAACATCCTGGCGCACTTTTTCGGCTTGATCGCCTTGGCCACCAGCCGTTTCAGGTCACGATACTCCCGTCTGTCCAGCTCGTTGTCCCGATTCACGTCCAAAACGCCAAACTTCCAGGACAGGACGTCTTCGTCCGTGCCGTTTCGTCGTAAATCGCGCACAAATTCCGACGTAAAACTGTCCAGCAGTCTTCTGTTGAATTCGCGCTTGTCCGGATTGCGACAGTTGCGATTTTTCAGCTTTTGACGTATAGGAGACCGAGTGATTTTTTTCTTGCCACCCCCACATCTGTCAAAAAATATTTTACGTCAGAACCTGTCACTGACAAAATAAGACTAGAGCCGCACTCGTTTTCAAGCTCCATAGAGCGAGCAGAGCGTTTTTGACGTCACGATGACGTAATTTGGCAAAACCATAGATTGACCAATTGTCAAACTACGTCATTGGGACGTCTAAAACTTCAGGCATTTCGTTAATTTTTCCTAGTTGATGACGTTTACCGTGAACGGAGTAATTAAAATTGGTTAAAAACGCATTGTTTTTAATAGAACCCAGTGAAAACTTTGTGTCGCAGGATCAGCCAAAACAAGAGAACTTGCTCTATATTCCACATAAAAACACCAACAGAAACACTTGAAAATCACGAATTATAAACAAAAATGATTAGAAACGTATTTTTAAAAAAATCAGGAAAAACTCCTTTAAAAACACTGATAAAATTTTAATGTTTTCTATGCGTCAGATTGTTTGACAGGCCATTCGATACGACAGAAACACAATAATTATACTTGTCCTTTTTTATAGCGTATAGAAAGAAGAGAGGAAACAGCCACCCTTTGTCAGTTTCTGATACAGCGCCAAAACTTTTCAAATACTGTATATCTGGTTGCCTAAACATTTCATCCAAATAGAAGACTAGTTACTGTTTATCAAACGCTCTGTCGGTGGATATTTGATTAAAATAGTATTAATTTTAATCACTATACCTTATAGGTTTGCTGCCTGGTTTAGTATTTTTGGGTTTAACCGTATTAGGAATGGGAAGCCCTTCTGGCGTGACACACCAACAATAATCGGTCTCTGGATGGCACTGACCTGGTTCGTATAATCCATTTCGCTTGCACCTGAAAGTTAAATGTTAAACAACAAAAAAAATAAAGAAAGAGAGGTACAAAATGTATATTGGATGTTCCAAACAAACCTTTGAATCTTTGTTTAAATTAAGTGTTCTTCTTAAAAATGTTAATACACTTGATAACGTACAGACGAAGCTGACAAATTTCTAGAGAAATCAGTGGCAAATTATCGTATTTGGTTTGATAACATGACGCACAATTTCGTTGTGACTCAAACGTCTGTTTGCAAGGACAAAATTACCTGGATTTAAACTGATACTGGGGAAAATCGAGGCTCAAATCTTGCCACTCCGTACAGGAACGTTGTCTTCGGCAAGGGCCCCGTTTTGCCAACGCCACGCCCTGATTTTTGCACCGCACCCGTTCCAACATGCACCGGTTCGGGTAAGTGAGACCGTCCGATCCGCATACCACTTTTTGGTTGTCCGATTTTTGGCATGCTTTCGGATTACATTCAGCCGTCTGAAATCAAAATTTCATTTAGTATAATAATAGTAAAAGTATTTAAAATGTTGATTTAGGACACCCAGGAGCTGGGCAATGATTTGAGTCACCCTGTACTAGTGAATAGAATTTTATTACAACATTGTATACGTTTGACTCCTACACGATGGAAGGGCCGCCGGTGGTCCCGACCAGGTGCGCATTCCACTATTGTGAACAGGTGGGCAACGTGGCGGCCATTGTGGTCAACACCTGTGACTTGTCACACCACTTACCTGCTAAGTGCAAGTCAAACATCAGGGTCGGACTGTAACAAAAACCCAGCAAAAAACGGGGATTCACACTTTTGATTTTGCGACAGCCGTCCAGAGTCAGAGTAAAATGATTTCGTACGGTTCAAGCCCCACAGGCAATCGAGAAGGATAATAAATTGGAAAGTCTGAAATGTCCCAGTTACGGCCCTGCCATTTGGGTCGAAAGCCGAAGACGTAAAGTCTGAGAAGGCTCTTCTTCTTCCCACCCTCGCGGCCTTCTTATCTTTAACCGTCCACTCTTCCAATCACAGGATCTCGCGGTTTTTAATTACAGTTGGCTTGAAAATATGAGTCGCTTTCGTTTTTCCTTTTTTTTTTTTCTTGGGGAGGGCTTTTGGCAGATTTACCGCGCGCGAATCTCGTATTTAAACGTCCCGCATCGATTACACGGCTGGACGGTTTCTTCCTTGAAGATTTGTTCATTATTAAGTGCGATAATTCATACCCAAACCCTCATAACTGACTCAATTTATTACAGCCTTTTTTAACGAGATAAATCTATTTTAGGCATGAATATTAGTTTGAAACGAACACGAAAATAACTAAATATCGATTATGTATACCTTTTGTTGTCTTAATGATGTGATTATTACTGGTCAAAGTAAAAAAAAAGTTATGAGGCTTATGGAAATAGCATTATACACTTTTTATGTCGGATGACGTACTACTTTTAGTGTATTTTGTATAAAATGAGTCAATTCTATGTAGGAATGATGTGTAATATACAAAAACTTTAACGTTAAAAAGAGAATTCTGTACCTGTGACCATTCGATACTCTCGTGGTTGGGTTAATATATTTTCACAAGATGTTTAACACTCTCTTCTTTCCGCGTCACAATAAACGGAGCACAATCCTATTTAACACTTTTAATAAACAATTTTAAACCACAGAAAACCAATAAATAATTGGTTTTGAGGTTATGTTTTTATGAACGCCGGTCGTCTGTCATTATTTGCGACGTTGCCAGTGTTTGCAAACTGACCAAACTAAACATATTTCTAATTAGTTTCTAATAGAACTAGAAAATCAATTGCAAACTGAGCTGCGCAGTATTTGCACTCATAAATACTTTTGAGCCCGTTTTCCCGACACATGTAAGTGGAGTTTAATGACGGCTTAGATAAGTTTAGTTTAGACTGTGACATTTTGTATGTAAACTGTTTCATTCAAATTTCAACCTTGCAAGTGTCGGGTGTCGGAACAGCGGGTATAATGATCGTTAAACTATTAAAAATTCCTTGAAAAAGCAGCTTGAAAAACAGAAGTAAAACACATAGGACAGAATGTCCGCCATTACTCACCACAAACCCCTTTCTGCAAACTCACATTTTCACCACTAGCTAAGACACTTATTTACTCGATAGATAAATAATCGATTATTTTAATCAATAACAATCACTGCATTCTCAATATTACTGATTTTATGTGTAAACTTTAATACAAAATTATCGCGTCACTTAGCAGACATTTTGAATAAATAGGCCTACTTAAAAAAACGTAGAATTTGTCAGTTGTCACTATTGAACCAATGAGGCCAATGGCGCGTTAGCCGTCAGTAGTCAGTGAAACAGTGAACAGAAAACTACATAGAGGTGACACCAGCTCTGATTGTAAATAACTATAAACTGTCCACCCAATAAACTAAAACGCAATTAATAGCCTGTATAAAGTAACATGTTGAATAATGAAGAGCGGCAAGTAACTGTTATACGCTGCAGGGGTTTCAATAAAGAGAATATAATTTTTTACGCCTGGAACTTGTAAACTGACCTTGCAACCTGTAAGTAATATGCTATAAACAACAAACCTGAAACTAGTATCCGTCGTGAAAATAAGAATTATGAAACTAGCGTGTTAAAGGAATAACGATGACCATATGGCTCTTCACACTACATGTTTAGCTCCAACAGTTCAACCGCTTTTATAAATCAATTAAGTTAACCAAGTCGGTGATTAGGTCAACGTATCACACAACTAGTTAAAATGCAAATTCCTATAAAATTTCTCGCCAATTAAATCAGATTGAAGCAGTGACCGCAAATCTAATTCCAGATCCCATTTATAAACACGTCGACTCTGGTCTAGCCCGTATAAATCATCAGTTCGTTCGTTTATTGTTTTAGGCCTTGTTTTTTTTTTCTTTTAGCCTAGTTCGTTGTTAAGAAATGACATCACGCCTTTTCCAACAGTTTGTCTGTAGTTTTGCATTATTCCCGACTGTCAGGTGGAGTAATAAAAATACAGTTAGTTGGGAGAAATTTAAGGGTGTGGTTATTGAACTGTTTGTACTTTTTGTAAGCCTAACTCAGAAATATTTGAACAAAAATCTACCTGTAATAATAGAAAAGTACAATCATTTTGTAGCGGGTAATCTGTGTCCCTTAAGGCCTCTCTCTTCATACCTCAGCCCTCGACTGGCACAGACAGCTTGGCACCATTAGGCCGATGATTCTAGGAAATCGATCAAGGGAACCACCGACCTATACGCCATATGGGCCGGGTACCCGACATCATGTTGCGTTATACGGGCCTTATCTCGCCGCTTATTATTTTTGTTGTGGGGTTTCGAATAAAAGTCGAACGTGTTCGTTGCCAATGCGGTTCCTTTCATCTTCTCTGTCGGGTTTCAATTCGATCCAGGTCAACCGAATGGAAATTTCTCATCCTATTGTTAAAGTTAACAGCCACTTAATCGGTGATTTTGTACCAGAGTAGGTTCTGCTGATCAAACTCACTCACACACCTAGTTTTTTTTTTCAAGATGTAGTTAAACACAGTTTGTGATTGGTCAAACATTGATTGATGCTTTTTCTTGATCAATTACAAACTAGGAACAGAGTGCTGTGATTTACGCATCAGTAGCACCATGTGGAACTACCATGAGTTAAAAAAACAAACTTCTTTGTGTCTGTTATGGTAGATAGCACTTGTGTCAATAATCAGCATTTTTAATTGGATCCGCTCACGATAATCGTATCAATATTTGCATACCGTTTGACCATCTTTAAATTCGTAGACCAAACAGTTGACTAAAATTAAAAGATTGATTGCTTTTGGCCAGATGGTTTTTCGGCTTTTCAGGGTCGAACGTACTTTAAATCAACGATATAATTACAAACAAATAAAGATGCAATATTAACGAACTGTTTATTTTTACTAAGGGATAATGGTTATTACACTTTTGGTGAAAGTTTCGTTCTCTTGTTCTTATTTGTCTAATCAAAAACAGAAATTAACACACAATCAGCTGCAATAAACACTCTGTTATTTAATTCGAATTTGTTATTGTTGTTACAGTTTTCATTCAAGCTGTTATGTCACAACTTGATTGCTTATTCAATATACATATACTGTTTCCATAACGCTGCACACATGTTTTACGACTAAATATATAACCAATTTGATGATAAACTTAATTACATAAGCAAATTTTGAGAACAAGAGATGAAGGATGGTAATTAATAAGGTAGATAACTCTTTAATCTCTATGCAAAGAAGAAAAAAATGGGAGAGACAAAGTCACTAACGATGGAATGCTGAATATCAGGGCTGGACTCCATTTTATATTATTCTGTTACAACTGTTAACTTCAACCCTTGCCAATCAGAAACGCTTTTTAGATGAGGCAAAACTTAAAAATCGAATTCCAGTTCAGTACTAACCTGCAGAAAAAGCAATTAAATATATGCAAAAGCGACAATATGCAAATTTGATATCTACAGCAGCTAACTGACCGCTATACGCCCCTCTATCTGGGCGAGAGGAAAAATAAAAGAACCAAGGACCACTTAAAACAAAAGAATTCTTTGTGGGAACCAGACCTGTTAAATGGAGTTTTTTTGCTCGTTCTTTAAGAATTTCGAAAACGGTTAGAAAACTATCAGTTTTTGAATGTCCAATGCTGGAACACTCCAAATCTCAATAGGTCTGTTCGCAGAAGAAAGAAAATCAAAGAAATGTTGGATGTATAGAGTTTTAACCAAGATTCGAGACAACTAAGGCTGTAATTGGTTAAATATAGTCATGTGACCGTAACATTTCCTGACTTTCTAGCCAATATTTCTGGGACTACTAGTTGGCAATTCTCTCTAGGAACAGACCTAATGAATCACAGCACACTCTGTTATATATCGTAGTTTGTGATTGGTCAAAAAAAGCAGCAAGCTGAAAATTTAGGTTTTTTACCAAACTCTGTGGCCGCATTCGTTTTCACGCTCCATGGAGATAGCAGAGCGTTTTTGACGTCACGATGACGTAATTTGGAAAAACCATAATTTGACCAACTGTCAAATTACGTCATTGTGACGTCAAAAACGTTCTGCTCGCGCCATGGAGCTTGAAAACGAATGCGGCCTCTGTATTTAAAGTTGTCACTGTCAAAAATGTAAGACGTTCACAGTAATAGTATTGAATATGTTAAAAAACATCTTTTTTTGAAGCAAACTATAAAAACTATAAAACTATAATAGCTAAAACTGTTAAAATAGTCAGAAACAATAATTGAGGTTGTCAAGAACCATCAATCTGAACTAACTGTCACAGACAATTTCTCAAACAAATTTGAATTAATATTTTACATTAATATACTCATAATTACAAAACTCATCAGTAGTTCCCAAAATGTCATCACTACATCTACAAACTTTGTAAAATTAGCCTGAACACGCAGAGCAGTCCTCAACTCTACGCCACTGTAATATACCACCAGGTAAAACACGGCAAATACCAAGAAAATCAATTATTATCGATCTGTTTAAGTACTTCTTCTTGCAACTACGTGAGTCATTTAAAGCGTCATTTTAAACAACTAAATTGAACCCTTAAAGCTTACCTCTTCGGACTGAGCCAGCGTAAAGACACCGCCACAAACGAGTAGAAAACAGAAACTCCTGAACCGCATCTTATTAAACCTGCCGGTGCTCAATTGAACATAGTCGTACCAGAAAAAGCGTGAAACAGTAAAATCGCACCGGAAGAAAAAACACAGATCCGTACGCCCGCAGTACCGAAGACAATCTGTTATGAAGGGGCCCCCGTAAACCCGAAGCGGTCTGCGTTCGAACCAAGTACGACTGCGGTCCGCACCAAACTGCGTTTGTTACGATGAGAGTTATCTGTTTTCTTTGTCGAAAATTAGTGCGGGGTCAAGTGGGGTGGTACCAGTTTGGTTAGGTTCGAAAGTGGATGCGGAATACCACCAGACCAACGACTAAGCGCACTGAGCAGTACCCAAATATTGTGCATCACAATTATTATTGTTACCTGAAGTTAGCTTAGCGGGTAAATGATAAAACAACTCGTAAATTACTGTCTTTAACGTGGTGGAAGTACTGTTAGGGTACGTAGGAGTCAGTGGCGTGTCACACGGAAATTTTCACCCTGCTGAAACACTCTGGGACACGTCCGAACGATCAGCACATTCATGATCACTTTCGAAACGCCGCGATAAGTTAATTGCCGTATTAATTACATAAATTCTCAAATGCTCGTGTTCGCGAGATTAATCGTTTAATAGGCGCCATAATATTCATTTATTTACGTATCAATTTGCGACCAAACGGTAATTAGTATGCCGTTAAACGAGCCTCGCATTAGAAGGAGAAAAAAACGAACTTTGATATTCAGATGGCGTTTTTCTGAAATTGCTTTGACCGAGATTATATTTGTTTTATCTTATTATTAGTTATCTGTCATCAAATTTCTGTTTTTCTTTTGTAGATAACATCCACGAACAAATCACCAATTAATACAACATTTTATTGTTTACTCTTTTTAGTTTCAGGTTCCCCAGTATCCTCGTCCCCCCCTTGCCCTGAAGCAGACGAGTATATGGTGTTAGGCTGGGTTTTGGCATAAGCTGGTGCTATCCAATAAGGATTCTCAGCCGCGTCTTTTGCGTATTTCAAAATAGCTTCCCTGGGATCCTGATCGTCGTCCACGCGTTTGCTCAACCCCAAATTCCGTATCACGTAGCTGCTTAACGTGCCGCCACTGGACGCCACTCTACCACCTGAATTTAGTTTTTTTTTTTCATTAATCAGTCCAAAATTAATACTCTGACTTACCTTGTCCTGAAGTTATAGGCAAATCGGGACGTTTGGACTTGACCGGATCCAGTCTGTCTTTTTCCATTTGTTTCCTACTGGTTTTGCGTCTTTCCTGTCTGAACAGTGGCAGCGCATGCGGGGTAATCACTTGCTGGCTGCTAACCACTTCTGAGTGTTGAGCTTTTCTGTGCAACTTAACCGGTGTGAAATTAGCAACAAATTCCAGTGAAATAATTGAATAGTTACCTTGACAACGCACAACGTAACTCCACGCATACTTTTGCGTTCATCGTAGAAACACTTGATGGCACCGTTGCCAGTTCCAACAAAAATCTGATTCAACTTGGAGTGCCAGTTGATTTTTATCGTGTGACTTTCCGCTACCGGCACAGCTTTTACCAAATTAAAAGTGCTGGTTTCGTAGAAGTGAATGTAACCAGTGGTTTCTCCTGGAATTTAATGATACAATTTGACAACAGTGTTATTAGGTGCTGTTATTAATTATTACCTTTGCGCAGTGACATGGCTGTGACCACCAAAGCGTCATTAGGGCTGAAAATTGCGTCAGTAGTGTCGTAACGCGCAAACAAGTCCCCCTTTGAGTGCACCGCCTTCTTGAAATTCCTCAAATCCCACAATTTCAACGTCTCATCCAAACTTCTGGTTAGTAAATGGTCACCAACATGCGAATACGCTATACTGGATATTTCCGCTGGTTCGTGGGCTTTCCGCACTTGACTAGCAGGTGCCACTGAGCTTTTCCTACAAGCTTACCAGTTAGTGACTGCAAATATTATTGTGGTAAAACCAACCTAAAATCCCATAACTGTATAGAACCATCAGAACAACCACAGGCAATCACTTTTCCTTCATAATTGTAACAAACCGCAGTTGGTGAGGTCTTCAAACCATTTTGCGCTCGACACTTGATAATCTGTTTATGCGATTTACCCTCGCGCCAAAAATCCCAAGTTCGTACAGTACCGTCAGCGCTAGTGGTCAAAAACTCTTCCTTTACTTGCGGATTGTAGGAACCGGCTAACAAAGTCCCAGTATGTCCTTTAGTACGGGCCATGTCTGTAATATACATGTCGCCCTTGATGGTTTCCAATTTTTCAAAGCCGTCCCTGTCAATCACTTTCGCCTGACTGGCTCCAGAGATTACCAACAAAAGATCTCCAGTGTTGGAGTAATGCAAGGAACGGATCGGGTGATTTTCGGCTGGTTGCAGTGTGCGAAAACTGCGCAAGCTGGAGTCCATCCCCGCGAAATCCCAAAAACTAACCTCATAATCCACTGATCCTAAATTGTACAACCACCAACTTAACTGCAGAAAGGCACAATATTTAATACAAAGTTTACCTGAAGCTAAACGTGCTCCACTAGGATCCACTGTCAAAGCAGCGACTGCCTTGTTGCCATGCCTCATACTAGTGTTGGCCTGTAAAGGCATAAAGTGCCGATCGGCACTCACATCCTCCTCATTATCACTTTCAGCATCACTATCACTATTACTTGATTTTTTCGGATTTGGTGTTTTGGTGTTGTTGAAACTTTGGGGCAATGGTGGACCAATAAATTCCTCTTCATCCTCACTGGAACCTTCCTCAATGTTTTTCTTAGTCAATTCGTCTTCTTCCGGTTTTTTCGTGATTTGCCTTGCTGTTTCCTTCACTTGGTTCATCATTTCCTGTTAATTATGCATGAGTTTTTCTGGTTTTTCATTACAATTTGCTGTAGCAAAACTAATGAAACCTGTGCATGATGTATAAACTATTCAAGTTTTAAATAGTTACTTTAGATTATACATTTTTAAACTAATTTTATTGTAAATACACTCCCTTATGGATATTAAATTAAAATAGTTCACTCACTTGTATATCGAATGTTTTGGCTTTTTTGCCAAATCCTGAGATGCCCATTACGGTTTTCATTTCTTGAGTCTCGTGGTCGTCCGCCAACGTTTCCATGGCTTTTGGGGGCCCGAAGGTCCCAATCGTCCCCGTTGCTTCGATCGACTCGGCACTCTTGCCAAAGTCCTTACTTATCTTTCCGAAAGATATTTTCTTCATCTTTACTTTTAGATACACTGTCAGGTATTTATTATTGATACCCTTTTAAATAATTATTTATGTTTACAAATTTAAAAAACAAAACATACATAAATAAATGAGGTTAAGTATTTGATCAGTCAACTGTCGAAAAAGTAAATGACATTTGACTTTTTTAGGTTTAGTTTTGTCTGTCACTCTCGCAAAAATGCAAACTTGGTAGGTTAGACAGAGACAGCTAAAGTTCGATAAATAGATGGTGAGTGCTGTAGTTTGTCATGTTTTGTAAGGTTATATCTCGGGTTTTTTGAGTCGTTTGTATTCAAACTTTTGGATGGAAATATTTAAATAAAAAATACAGCCCAGTTAGTAAGTATTGAGTATTTTGGAATGGGGCAATGAAGACACAACGGTAAGTGATCAATTCTTCAAATCAATGTAATTTATTTGTGAAAATACAGACGCGGTGCGCAACAAAATGGCGGATTGCGTTCATTGTATAAATAAATCAAATCTTTTTACAACAGTTATATTAAATATTATTTACAGTCTTTCAAATTGTAATGATATGTAATACTGGTTGTGTTTGAAATTGAAAACAATTCATTTGCCTTTAACTGAGTGATTTGTAATCCAATTTACCCCATCACAGGGCAATTCACTTAACACAAAAGGGCTTAACCATACAAATTTCCAGTTGTTTCCTAGCACACATTTTAAGTTCCAAAGCTTTCCCTGATCATATATACTAAGTTTTTCATTTCTCTCATGTGTTACTAAACCATTTAGTATAAGTTTCAAGTGATACACTAGCAAAACTCCTGTAAATAAACAGCCTAAAGTCACTATAATTATGAAAGTCACATAAAGCTGGTTCTCAGTCCACTCAAGAAACAGTGTTGCAAAAGGAAACACTATTTTCACAATAGACAGCCAGGAATCAAACCTAATGTATGTGTACACAAACCTCAAATTGAAAAATGTAGAGTACACAGTGGCCACAAACAAATAAAATACAAACACCAAGAAAAACCTGTGATTGTGGTGGCCAATGCAGCAACTAGTGAACATACAGTGATGGTCGCGTTTTAAAATGCAAACGTCACAAGTGGGACAATGCCATGATCGAGGCGGGGCGAGCGTTACGCATACACTACACAGTCTCCAGTTGGGGGCCCCATCTGATTGCAAAATAACCCGGTTGATGCTTGTGTCAGTCAGTATGATTGCAATCAAGTTGGAGGTTACGTTGAAAAGGATAAAATTGCCGGTTACAAAGTGGAACAAGTAGGCGAAGCCCCAGGGCTGATGGAACTTGGGGAGAACTACCCACAACTCAAAGTAATAAATCGCCGGTATTATCAGGAACAAAAATGTGGTCACTAAAGCGTCACTGATTGATTTAGGGTAGATTTTTCGTCTTAATTTCATGTTTGAGTACTGTTTTTATTCAGTAGTTATGCAGTGTTAGTCAGCTGACAAAGCAAGGTTAGTTAGGTTGAGTTTATAATTTCTTCTTTTCGTTTTGTAAGGCGATGGTGCTGTCTTGTCTCTGGTGCTGTGCTGAATTTGATGCAAATGCTGCACATGTTTGACTTAGCATAAGACAAGAAAGAAATCAGTTGCAAGATTTCAGTAGAAGAAAAATTTATTAAAATACTATACATACAGTGGTACATCCTATAAGTCTTCCCTGAACCTAACACTGAAGAACATAATACAAAGTAGACAAAATATTTTATACAACAGTTATTTATAACAAGTTTTCAACGTAAATTAACCTTTTATATTTGAACTTCCCGGATCTGAACCGCCATCTGTTGATGACGAGGTACTTTGCCCATTTTGGCCATAAACTGAATGAATGTCGTCCAATTTATTGGACAACTCAACCGACTTTTTACCAGTATTCTTAACTTGGGTCATCAGCTGACCGCACTGACTTTCCAGCCTTTGTAATCGTTCTTCTCTGGCCAACAATCTCAGCTTTTCTTCATCAGTCTGTGTAACCCCTGCAGCTTCTTTACTATCCTCTAGATCTTCGTTATTTTTTTCAACATCGTCAATTTCCTCGCAGGCGTTATTAACCTTGGAGCCGACTTCGGAGATGTCGGTTTCGTAGCCCGGTTCGTCTTCACTGGACGACGAACATTTCTCATCGCTGTAACCACTCTCTTGGCTGTTGTTGAACTCGTCACTCAACAAACTGGTCCTCCTTGAAGCAAACTCGACCCTCAATTGTTTCCACTGTTTTTCGGTTTTCGAGTTTTTTTCCCTCGCCTCCTGCCACTTGCCTCTGCTATCCTCCAGTTCCTCCTTGAGCGTGGTGAGGAGTTTGCGTTTCTGCGCCAGCTCGTATCGCAAAATCTTCTCTTGGGTGTGCAAGTGCTGGTGTTGCTTTTGAAGTTTCCCCACCTTGAAGAAACATGTGTTTAGTTTTAATATTTGTGTAAAAACTCGACACTTATTACAACATGCCAGGTTTTGTTCAGTTCACTGGATACCATTTGCAGACGACGTTCTTGGTCAGACATTCTACTCTCCAGGTGGGTGTTTAGTTGTTTCAAATGGCACGTTTCCTTTTCCAGTGATTTTTTCTCTAAAATTAAATCTTTGAGACGTATAAAAGTTTGGCTGACACTCAACACCAAACTGGGACCTATAAATCTAAGTGTAGTACAAGACCTAATTTATAATGTACAATTTATTGGCACCTTTAGGCGTCTGAACAGTTTTATAGCAAGGATCATCATTCTCTTTGGTCAGATCGTTCACTGGCACTTTATGGTGGCTTAAAAGCTCAATCAGTACCCTCCACACTTTGGGCAACAGCTCCACAATTTCCTCCACACTGTTGATTTGCTTGTTGCTACATTGAGATTCTGCAATTGAATTATTAGGTAAAAAAAAGCATCAAACTAAGGACACTGTTGTGATTTACAACATGTGAACAAACTAACCATCTGATTCTTCGATGATTGTTTGCAATCGATTATCACCGATTGTTTGGTCGTTAGGGTTGTGTACCTGATGCACCAGGTCTAGTAGCACTTTGGGGAGGGCGAACGATGATGATTCAGACGACTTTTCACCACTGGCAATGTTTTGTAACAAGGCGTGGTTGTCCTCCAAGTGTCGTATCAGCTTGTCTAAGTCAATGTCCTGTAAGTTGGATTTATTTAATTATGTACTAGCTGAAGTTTGTGTTCACGCTTACTTGTGAGGTGTTGAATCCAAGTAGAATTTCTGAGAATAACTGGTTGATTACTGCTAATTCGGCTTGGTACTGTCGTGATTCCGCCTTGGCTAGTCCAAAATTTGACTCTAAAGTTTTAATTTCGTCGTAATTGTTTGAGTTTACTTCTTCCAGTTCGACGGTTCGTTCTTCTGCTTCCCTGTAAACCACCAAAAATCACACCACGTCAAACGTTTCATCTCCGTTACCTTACTTGTTCTTTTTCTTCTCATCTTCCAGCTCCCTTTTCAGATCTTCAATGACCTTTTTCAGCTCTTGCTTCTCTTTGTAGTCAGTTTTTTGTCGTTCCTCGTACACCGACCTCATGTTCCTCATAATTTGCAACTGTTTTTCATACTCGACTCTCAAATCTTTAGACAGAATGTTGATTTCTTTCTCTGACACCGATTTCTCTATAGCTTCCACCTTTTCCTTAAGCTGAAATAGTATTTTTAGCAAAGGAGTAGCACTCAAAATAAACTTACCTCTTTAAGTTGTGATTCCCTGATTAACAGCATTTTTTTCGAGATGTTAATCACCTCCTTGAGAGCACTAATGTGAGCTTTATACTCTTCGCGTTCTTTTTCAAAGTCAGCCATGCAAGTATTTAAGTTCTGCAACTCAACCTGCATTTGTGCTATCATGACTTGCAGTTCACGATTCTTGTGAATCAGACTGGACGTTTCGGTGATTCCACTCACATCTTGTTCATTAGTTTCCATTAAGCTGGTGGTTTGGGCTGCTTGTTTAAGCAATAAATTCTCTTCTTTCAGTTCTTGAATCTCTCGTTTCAACGTTTCGAATTCGAGTTTTTTCGTAGTCAGGATTTCGCGACGCATTTGACGTTTACGCATTAGCTCCGCCTCGAACTCCTCTACTTCTTCCTGTTTTTCTTCACTTAACTGATGCCTGGGCACTATTTCCTCCTCTGCTTTAGTTGAGCTCGTCCAGTTCCCCATGTTTGAAAGCACCACCTGGAAGGAATAATTGTTAATTAAACCAAATCTCCCAACAAACTGAGTGAAACGCACAAAAGATGCGACGGGTCATTATTTTGCTTTGTCTGTCTGGATATTTTTAGCTTTCAAAGAAAAATGAAGCGAATGTATAGTCATGATCAAAATCATGTGAGTTTTTTTAAGATTTGTTATATTCCAGCTAATCATATTTATTTTTGGAAGTGGAGGCAACACCCTAAACTGTCATTCCATTAATTTGATATTTTTGTGGACACTAACCTTTAAAAACACCACTCTTCACTCAAATAACCAATCAAGTCCAAAAAAAAACACACAAAACTTACAAAATCCAGTGGTAACGTCAATTAAAACGAACTCACGCCACACTTCGAAATTTTGACTCTCCTAGACCCTATCCTAAACCTGAAAAATTATTTTTAGACTTTTGTATACGCATACACCAAAGCAAAACTGGATGCACGGTTGTTTGAGTTTTTTTAAATACTTTTTAACACATTTTAGGACTTAATGGAAAATATAGGGTAGGGGGAGGACGTAGGTAACTGATAATTGTAGGTCAAACTACAATGACCCTGAAGATTTTATGTTGCCATCTTGAAAATGGGTGCCAAAAGTTTAAAATATCCAGACTGGTGTGGTGGGGTTTAAGGCTGGAAAACAGGGTCGGAGTTAGATTTAACCTCCTATGTACTGTTGCGACCTTTTCATTGTACGTCTATGGTTGAAAAACTCGTATAGTGGAATTACCTGCGCAATTACGTTTTAAATCATCACAAGACAGTTTTCCTGGTCCAGACCATTCACCAGTGGCGTTGAACATTTTTGTACCTGAAACAAACAGTTACTTATTCTTAAAACATTGCAAAGTTAAGATATTACCTCTCGTTGCGCGTCGCTCTTCCGGGACTAATTTCGTAGTTATTTCAAAATTGGTAAGAGACAACCAATTAAAGCCCCAAATGGTAGTGACGCTCCTGATTCGTAAACTGTCATTAAACAGCCGCTAGTTTTATTATAGCGCAAACGTATGTAAAAATAGAACAACGCGAAAAAATTGGTATATATGCAACTTTAAGGCAGCTGGCCCAAGGGATTTCGTCCAGGAATAACGGTAATGTAAACATTTTTCCTGAATAATTATGTGTAGACAAGCCGGAACAAATATGCGCGTTTGATGAACCGAAAAAAATGAGGTACGTCCATAATATCCTAAACTTTTTACACGTCCAGTCAACGTTTTGTTCCACAGGGAAACATCAATTATTCATGGGGTCATCCTCGTGATTTGCACCTTAAATCTCACTTTCCCAGTGGAAGCTAAAATGAAATACGACCTGGACAGTACCAAAATTGGTCATCAAAAACCTTTGGACAAACGCCAACAGGAGAACTCATCCAAGAAGTTCATAGGACGGATCGAGCATGGGAAAGTCAAAGTTTTGAGACGACCAGAAGAGTCTCCGGTGTGTAAACAGTCCAGAAAACAATGCAACCTCCAGTTTAGTGACGAAGAACTTGATACTCCTAACAGTAAAAAGTCGAAAATAAAGTATAGCATCAAGTTCAGGCATGAGAAACAGCAAATTAAACGGAACGGGGATGAGGCCAGTATTATGCGCTTGCACAAAAATGGGAGAAGATACGAGTAAGTGCAGATAAATAATAAGCTAAAGCAAGTACAAGAATTTGTCTTTTTCAGTAAGGAGGACGATGATTCCAGTGAGGAAGATGACGAACCAATCAAAAGGTTTCAATTTCTTGACGATGATGATTAAATTCCTCTAACCTTAATTAATAGTCAAATTTCCTGAATAATCCAGCAAGAACTTAATTTATTAACTTATAGTATAAACTTATTATAGATTAACAACATTTGTCTAATTGACCTTAAATCACTATAAAACAAATCAGGTGAAAATAAATAGAGTAAATCACTCTGTAATGTTGAATTTGAATTATCCTGCCAGAATTTGTCTATTTTAGCAAACATCCCATTTACAACATTCATTTTCTGTGTTTGAGGTTGGTAAAACAAGCACCAGCCACACCCAAAGTACACATCCTTGAAAGCCTCACTTAACACAGTCAATACTGAAGCTAATAAATGTGTGTAGATTGGGACATTTAACAGTAAAACATGTTTTTGGCCCTTAAAGGCTTCTTTAAGCATTCCAACCAACTGTCTCTGATACACATAATAAGGACTTGCATCATCTGACTGGAGATTGTTATAATTAAGTACAGTTAATGTTGATCTTAGCTTCTGTAGCACAAATTTGTACAATGCCCCACTGTGTTTTGTTGGGTGATTTACAGGCCCCAAGTGGGCACTAAACCTTGATGTTCTAACACAGTTTATTGGTTTTCCTGTACAAAACTTCAAGTTTTTGGTACAATCAAATTGGGGCTTTACTAATACATGTACAGCTCCTTCAGAAACACTCTGAGAATCATGTAGAAAGCTGATATTCACACCAGGAACCACTCTAAAGTCACTCTCAATGCGACATAACCGACAGAGCTTAATGTAATGATTAGCCACTCTAATTTTATTCCAGTGTAACTGCTCTTTAACTTCAGGATTACTGTAGTAAAAAATATTGTTTTCAATAGTTTCAATTTGTTTCTCAACAAAAAAATTGGCACAACCCTTGATTTGGTCCAGGAAAGTAGAGTGAATGGAGCTTTGGTTGAACATAGCCAAATCACCAAAACCCCCAGCCCTATATGGCTTTAGCAAACTGTCCCATAATGCTAAATTTGGCAACTGATTAAACCCTTGGCAAACCACATACACCTCTGAGTTGCCACTTTTAGAACTACAAGGTTTAAACACTGCAACTTTGTCAAAAAGACAGTTTAACAAGTACAGTAAACATACTGTAGACTGTTCAAACATGGTAAAAATCTTTAGTATAAAAGTACCACCCTGATTAAGAACACTTAAAGCTGTGATAGTTTCACAGTAATGTAAGAAAGCCACTGAGTTTTCTTGTTCTCCAGGATTTGACATGCAGTCAACACTGCCATCGGCAGTAACCAAATCCACTTTACAATCATCACTACCCACTTGATCAACTATGTCAATATAGTTATGGTAGTCAGTCAGGTTCCCTGTTAAGTCAGAACCAAACAACCAACTATTTTTATTTTTTAAAGTGTACCTGATCAAACGATCATCCCCAATCATTTGCTGTGAAGAGTTGCCTTCATAGTAAGGGTTCAAAGTGTTCGCCTGCCAGTTCCACTCAACATCAGGGTAATTTGAAACTAAATAGTGGTTCAAGGAACAAATGAAAGCCCCAGGTGCTTCACACAAGTGCAAACTCCTAAACTGTTTAGAGTGTCCCACACGCACCACAGGAAATTTGCACAAAATCTCATAAAACTTGCACCAAGCCTGTGTGAGTAGCTCAGGATGGATTTTTTTCTTTAAAGTTGATATAACGTACCCCGCTTGGTCCCGGTTATGGGTGTACAACGACCAGTCGGCTAGGTCAAACTGACTGAGCTTGCCTTTCACCTCATTCAGTTGCTTTTTCATTGCTTGGAGCTCTGCAATTTCAAATTGGGGCTTTGAGTATGCAGTTTCAGGCAATTTCCATTGGTGTTTACGTGAAAACTCGAAAAGTTTATTGAAACTCTTATCCATTTTTTCAGTTTTGCTTAGTTTCGGCATATTTCCTTCACTCTTTAGTTTAAAAAAGAAAAATTTTAAATTTGGTAAATAAATAGTGAAAATGTGAGGTTATGTTTTTTGTTTTGTTTGCACGATTTGGTATAGATATCACGTGACATTTTATGCAGTGCGACCAAGTGGTCACGTGAGACATGGATGGAGTATTCTGACGTGGTTTTAATTGTAATTACTGTCAAATCAAAACGTCATCGAAACATCAGATGATTTTTATTTGGGTTTACTTTGGGATATATTGATCAAATCCAGATTTTCCAGTTATCCAGGGTCAAAAAATTATTAACTGGCCCTATCAAATTAAAAAAACAATTTAAATTCTTCGTGCAACAACAATGGACAGTAACAAAGACGAAGCCTTGAAATGTATAGAGGTTGCAGAGAAGTACATCAAGGAGAGGAAAAAGGAAAAGGCCCAAAAATTCTTATATAAAGCTGAACGTTTATTTCCTACTCAGAGGGCTAAAGGTAAGGTAACTGATGGTAAACTGATAAAAGATTTAAGAGTATTTTTTGTAGATTTGTTGCTACAAGTGTCAATATTGCCAGACAGTGTAGAGTCTGAAGAACCCAAAATAAGAAAACCCTCTCTCCCAAGGGATGCATCTCCTAAAAAGCCTGAATACAGTTCCGAACAGTTGGCTCTAGTTAAAAGAATTAGGTTGGTGTTGATTTAGCAGATTTTGTTGGTTTGTTTACTAAAATACACTCTGCTAGGTGCTGCAAGGATTATTATGAAATTTTAAGTGTCAGTAAGGACGCCACAGATAGCGAAATCAAAAAGTCTTACAGAAAGATTGCTCTGCAACTTCATCCAGACAAAAACCGGGCACCTGGTGCTGATGAGGCTTTCAAGGCGGTTGGTGAGTTGATTAGGGTTCAATTAGGTTCAAGTTTTTACAGCCAAGTTTAGGTAATGCAGTGGCAGTTTTAACCGACGTGGAGAAACGTAAGCAGTACGATATGTATGGGAATGATGAAGAAAGGGTCAGTCGCAGTCATACCCACAATTATAGCAGGGGTTTTGAGGCTGAGGTCAGCCCTGATGAGTTGTTTAATATGTTTTTTGGTACCAGTTTTGGGTCGAACGTTTATGTACGTCGAGGTGGCCGATGGCAAAGACAGGCTGCTGACAGTCAACAAGAACATCACAGGCAACGCGAGGTAGTTTACAGGGTTTTTTTGGTTAGTCTAGTGTAAAAGCAACTTTGTTTTATAGACTAATAATGGGGGCGGTGGGAATTTATCAGCTTTCGTACAGCTTTTGCCGATTCTAATTGCAATTTTCTTATCTATGGCTTCAAGTTATTTCATCTCTGACCCACCTTACAGTTTGGCTGAAAGCGCGTAAGTTTAGGAGGCCTTTAATAAGCTTTAGTGCTATATTACAAAGTTTTTGCATTGCAGGAAATATCCAATTATGAGACGCAGTCACAACTTGCAAGTTCCATATTACGTGAAAGAAAACTTTCACACCGAATATCAAGGTTCTGTGAAACGGCTGGAGCTATCCGTTGAAGAGGAATACGTGTCCAACTTAAGACACCAATGCTACAGAGAAAAAAGCTACCGTAAATGTTTTTCTTTCGTTTTCTATCACATTTTGCTTAACATTTTCCGGTTTATTAACTCTATCCTAAAATATTTAGCCTTGCAAGATGATTCTGACTAATTTTGGCAGTTTCATTGTGTTTGTGTGGTGGTGAAAAGAGCATAAAAATAAAGCACTAATTAAAACCATCAGGGTTGTATTAATGTTTTTTCAGGTGACTCCATGATATGGAAGGCCAGGAATTTCGGGGATAACGACCTTTATCAGAACGCGCAAAAAATCAAAATGCCGGCATGCGAAACGTTGCAGAATTTAAAGAATCGCGGCAGCCTGTAAGTAGTCAAACTGGTGTAAGTTGTAATATAAATTTTTTATTTGTTATTACTATTTTGAGGTTGGATTTATAGTAATTATTGTTGAGTTCTTACTATATTGTAATAATTTAATTGTTCAGGATGTTGCACTGATTACTGTGATGGTAGTTGCGTAAATCACAGCACTGTGATTGGTCAAAAGCTGCTTTTTTTGACCAATCACATACTATATTCACTGTAGACTTATAGTTGTTTTGGCAACAGTGACGGTTACAACAACAAAATTATTATAATTAACATTGCATAGCTAATTTTACCAAAATATATACACTTAAGAATTACTCAATAGGCTTAGTCCCGTTTATTCTTCTTCATCCTTGTCCTGAAAATGGTTCCTAACACGAAACGTACCGTAAAATTGATAATTTTGCAAGTGGCTATAATCACTAAGAATAGAAAAGCGTACACGTCAAGCATGTAACGTTGCCAAAATGGCATATCCAGTAGTCGATTGCGGAAATGCGAAGCTCCGTTGTGACGTAAAACATACTCGATCCACCATACGGCTTTGTTCACGTCAGCAAAATCCACGTCTTTGTAAATTTCCCCGTATTTTTGCGCATTTTTGCGATACCTTAAAATTTTCGTGACATTCCAGAGGTTGTCAAAATTGTTTATACTTACTTGGAATTGTTGATCACTTCGTTGACACCTTCCCGAATTGACGTTTCAGTGATATTGTGCTTGTCAATTTTCGCTCCGTACTCCAATTGAACCATTCGATTAACGTTGGCGTACTGATCACCAAAAAACGGCATACCAATCATGGGTTTACCGAAATAAACCGATTCCTGCATGGATTGCAATCCACCTTGGGTGATAAACAGTTTTAAGTTAGGGTGTCCTAAAATGCTCGGTTGAGAACGAAACCATTTCGATGTTCTTATATGGGGTGGTAGGGAGTCGAAAGTAGCGTCAATTTTCCATAAAACTCTGTAGGGCAACGATGCCAACGCTTTCATTATTTCCGTTTTTACGGTTTTGTTGAGATGTTTCTCTTTGATGTTGCTACCTAAACTGAAGTATATTGCGCCTTGCTCGGCCTCATCTAAGAACGCTTTAACTTCCTACAATAAGTTATTCGTTAAAAAAATTAGTTGAGACATTGTACACCCTTGTACCGGTTCAAAATCTTTCGCTTCTTCAATGTGCATTCCATGTCCTATGCTAATGGTATTGGGCATTAAAGCTCTGGGATAATGAAACACTGGATTGGTGGAGACAAACATCATACTCATACGGTTTTGGACCTCTTCCAGATGGGGTACATCTTGACCAAAGTATTTTTGAAGAAAAAGTCGTTCTTTAGGGTAGAGGATGTGGTGAATCAGTAATCTATAAACCAAGACGTAGCAAAAACTCAACAGTCTTTCAAGAAAAGTCGGTTTGAGAGGGTTGTCCAGACGAAAATTGGAGTCCGGATTGGATACCGGATGTACCAAGTTCCCAGCAGTGTCGTGGTTCTGCAAAGCGCAATCCAACGAGCAGATACCTGTTGAGTATTACGTTATCCATGATTTGACTTGTAAAACTCACTCACCTATATAAGGAATGTCGTATTTCCAGCTGAATATCGTGTAAGTAGGGAATTGAGCTTCGATAATTAGCAAATCAAAGTGGTTATCAGGGTTGTGGATTAAGTTTTGACCGTCGGGGCTTTCGAACAACGTTTTGGCTATTTCTTCATTAGCTATGCTAAAGGCTCTGGCCATCTCTCGGAAGCTTTTCGAGTCGTTCATTGCGATATCTTATATTAAAGTTAGATTCAATCAACATAATCAAAGCAGGACTTACCGAAAGTCTGGTGATTTTGAAGGATTTCGTAGCCATAACTAATGTCAATCTCTTTGATCGTCAGTGAGGAATTTTTCATTAGATCAGTGGTGATTAAGGTGACGTTATGTCCCCGTAGTGCTAATTCCTTCCATATTGGTCTTAAAGGCGCCTGGTGACTAAATGACGGTGTGGATATTATCACTAATATATCTGACCCGTAAGAATTGTTTATTAGAAGTAACAAAAACGTTAAAATCCTGCACATGTTTTCTAACACCAAAATTACTAAAATGAATTTCAGTTCTGTTATCTGATTTGTGTGGTATCACAAGTGGTTTTTTTTTCAATTTCAAGTGTTGCAAAGGTTCAGCGACATTAAATGAACTAATTGAGAATGATTAGTAGAGTTTAATATTATCAACAATTTTCACAATGTATTTTAGCACCTAAAGTGAACTAAAAAACGGCCTCCTCATTTTCGGTACTCCTAATTGGATGCGTTTGAATTTGCAACACTTGCATCAAACTGGCTTTTTCACGTTCCAAAGCTGTAATCCTGTCATTTTTCTTAGTTAGTTCCTGCAACAGCATATTTTAACTTTAATCCGAATTAACAACATCATCGTTTATTACTTCTGTCAGAATTCGGTTCTGTTGCTTCAGATTCTCCGACGAGTCACTAGAGTGCGAAGGCAAATGATGAACGGCCAGGTTCATATGCAGGGGTAAACCACCGCGTTCCCAACTGTCAGTCAGCGTTGCCAAATGTCGATTCACTTCTAAAACGCGCGCTTTTTGTAACTCCAATCGTTCCTGTTGCGCTTCTGACCAAGTTTCCTGGTGTTCATTCACATTTTACCACAGTTTTCTAGTTGATTAGCAAACTTACCACGTGACCCATTCTGCCTAGATACTTCATTTTGTCTTGTACATTAGCAATTTGCTTCAAGTACCAATCCCTGGCTCTTTCCACCGCTCCCAACCCGTTCATCAGCACCTTAACAAAACGTTCAAGTGTGTTATTTGATACAGTATGACATGAGACTTACTTCTTTTTCCTGTTCAATTTGTTTCATCCTTTTGAGCATATTGTAGTCGATTCCGTTCTGTAAAGTGTGTCTGCGTGGTTCTCGTCTTCTTGCTGCCGGTTTTCTCTGGTAAGCACCAGGTACTGTAGGGTTGAGGGACTGATCGGGTTGCGCCGAGCTGGCCTTACCGTCGCCCAAGCTTCTGCCCGACCGAATAAAACCGTTGTACCCCTTAACAACGTTGTTTTACACATACACTGACAGTTGTAAGTTACGAATTGTTTACCTGTTGTGGGACAGGATTTGTAGAGACAGCTTTATTCTCTTTACAGCCTTGTTCCTGGTTAATCAAGAGTCCCATCTGCCAGTTGACTAGAGCGTTGCGGATTTCCGCCTTGTCCATATTCCCCGGAGGGTGAACCCCTACGGCGCTTCTTGGAGGTTTCGGAGGGCCGTACAGAGGCCCTTTAGGCCCTGTGTCAATCCACTTTATTTATTGTTTACCCAAAACTGTTAAAACTCACCAGTTAAGGGCGGTTTAGTGTCAAAACCTGGATTATCGCTCTGCTGGTCTTTTAGTTGGGGCATGCTGTACGTCCTCGAGACTTTCTGCTGATTGATTATATGGGGCCGAACGGCAGCTGTGTTGACCCATGTGGGTTTGTTGCTAGTGTCCGGAATGTCCAGTAGAGGGACTGAAGGCGGACGGTTGTGGGACACTTTTCCAATATCTTGGACAGTTTCAGGCGATGCCGGTCTGATACTTTCCATCTGATTTCGCAGCAGGCATATTTTCAATCCTGCGCAGAACCTTTCGAAACTCAGCATTCCGTTGGGCGGAGTCACTTTACGTAAACTCTCCAACACGCCTTTGGGCAGTCCTTTGGACTCATCGTCTTGCCATCTGGCCTCTGAAATAATACCCTTTCTCAATCTGGCAACCAATTGTTTTGGCTTCTTACCTATATCAGCAAAATTAACAAATCCAGTTTGTTTATCGTCCATTATATCGAATAAGGTACGCATAGCGTTTACGAAGGGTTTAGGAAGATTGTCCAAGGTTGACGTCATCTTCAAAGTGTTCAAACCATCAGCAGAACCGTATATGAACCAACTAAAGCACAACACCTTTACATACATGAAATTGTATACTGATTCATCATGAGCACAAAATGTTTCGAAAGCGTCTGGTAAGAATTCAGGACACCCTGCTATACACACCTATATTTTCGTTATAATAAGCTTTTCTGTTGACCCGTAGCTTTTGGTAGCAATTTCATATAATAATTATCACAATTTAGTGCACGAATAAATGATGAAAACACAAAATCGACGATCCTACGAAAATCAGCACCATATTTTGTCTTGGGTTCGGTTTCTTAACCGTGAAAACACGACGGTACCACGGTATCTTCGCGACTCTCGCCTTCTTAAGACCATTACCTAGTGGGTTCGCGTTCAGATTGATTCAGGTACTGACCAAAGACATCAGGACCGGCTTTAGTTCGACTTAATTCTTACAATCTAAACAAGAAGTTTTATTGCGTCACCTCTGTGTCCGGTACTGAACTATGGGAGTAACAGTTATTGTCTCTTGGCCTTGTTTTTACTTGACTCTCTCTCTGTGTATAGAAGATTCAGGTAGAGTCAATTTGAATATTCTTTTACACAACAATGCCTTTTGTTATTTTCAGGGTTAAAATAAAACAAAACTAAATGTTATAATGAAAGAATTTTTTATTAAATATCCAATTGGGCATCCATTAAAATAGTCTTATTAATCAGTCCTTGATTATCAATAATAACGTTATTCCAACACTCCTGGAAGTTTGAATGGAAAGCATTCACCACACTGTAATCTGACATGAATATTAGAGATTCATAATTGTTAAGGGCAGACGTGGAAGACAAATTCATAGATCCCATACAAAGATAGCCAAAATCATCACTATAATCTTTAACAATATACTTGTGGTGCATTATAGAGTCCAAAGTATTGGCTGGGGCCACAAAAAACTGACACTGAGCCCCTAATAAAATCAAACTTTTAATATCATTTAAACTAGAATCACTGTGCTTAAAATTGCACAGAATCCTCACTTTAACACCCCTTTTCAAAGCCTCACTCAACTCAAAGTAAACACTTTTCAAGTTTAATATCATAACAGCCATATCCAGTGACCGTTCGGCAGTCTGAATGAAATACAGCAAAGGTTCAATCAGGTTCTCCAATGTTTTTAACAATGTGGGGGCTGTCACTGCCCTTAAATCAGGTGGCCATCCCCTGTAGCCCCTATTTGCTTGGAAAGTGACTACACAGTTGTGTTTTTGAAGGAAAAGCAGTTGTTTGTGGGTGTTCACTTGCTTAGATTGCCATTTTTTCAAGAAAAACACCCAGGAGCATATTGGCAGTGTTGCAAGGACCACCAGGAATGATTTAGCGATTGTATAGTGCATGCTTATTATTGAATGATATATGGGGACCTACGTGTTTGTTATAATTTAGTAAATTAATACCAGGAACCAGGAACTACTTGTATTGTTTAGTAACTATTAAATGAGGTTATGATATAATAACAGTGAGGTTAGTTTACTAGTCTCTATCACTTTTGGTTTTTTGTCACGTGACAACAAATTGTATGTAATTAATTAAGTCACGTGATGCTAGTTCAGTTCTGATTAATTTTCTGTCAAATGTCAGTATCAATCACTCAAACAGCTGATTTTGCAGGCGTGTTCGCAGGAACAAGGAAAAGCAAGTTTTCAAATCCAAACAAAATAATTTTGAAAAAATTCATAAATAAACCTGCTTATGTTTATTGACCTTGTTGGCCGTGTATTTGTTGTGGTTCGACCCGCCAGATTCTCTTTACTCAACATTGTCATTTAATCACGCTCAACCCAGGATTGTAAACGCCGACTCTATTTCAAATTTGTGTTATTAATCATCCCTAAGGCCCATATCAATACCGCAACAGTAAATTACCCGGTAACTATATCGTTAAAGCAATAAAGATATGTATGACCCATGTTTGAAATCACCAAATTGCAATTCAAGCTAACGGTCACTGATATCAACCACCTAACAATGGGACCCTTGTTTGGGTGTCTGTAACATATTTAATAATCAACATTTTGTTTATACCACCAATCAAACTGTAAGGTAAGCAGTGTTGTAGTGGCCAGAGCTCTTGGACAGTGTCTTCAGAGGCGGTTTGGTGTGTTTTAGATGGCTTCCCAAATGTTGTTTTGCACTTACTGCAATGTGGCTTTTAAGAGTCGAAAGGAATTGAAAGTTCACTCTCAAACACAGGAGCACGAAATTATGGTAATGTCAGATGAGGGGCGCGATTGGGTGTACCGTCCACCACCCAGGGGTTTCAAGTGTGATACTTATATGTTGTGTCAGAAATGGAGTGAGTCAGAATCGTGCAGGTAAGTTTTTGTGTGACAAAAAATTTAAATATCTCAAAAACAGCAGTTCAAATCAACTCTTACCAGGTGTACCTTTTTCAGGTAAAATATTTTAGTAACCTTAGAAAACAGAAATAATTTTTAATTTAGAGTTTAGAATTAAAAGAGGGTGTGTCTCAAAGATGTTAGAAACTTTTAAATATGTGTAAGGTACCACAGGTGGCGTTCTAAATCTAAAAAAACTTTCTAATCTAAAGTTTTCTAGTTGTATTTTGAAGTGATACTCTAATTATAAAAAATCTCTGACGTTATCCACTTTTGGAGCCACAAGAACATTGTGGTAATAGCTGTATATGGTTTATTACCGTTTTCTGTGGGGTTATTAATTGAAACTACTAAAAAATCAGAACTGTACAAAACTTAGTTGTTTAGCAATGTTTTTGTTGTTAAAGGTTTGGAATGCAATGTGTTGAAGCTCATGGCAGTGAGGAACTGCTAGAATGGCAGGAAAGATTTAAGTATAGGGAGATGAAACTCTCTAGAGCTCGTGATAAAGAACTTTTCGGTTAGTAAAAGTTATTGAAAGCAAGTAATTGCTGTCTTATTCAAATTTACTGGTTTAGGAAAGTCCTTTACGGAAACTTTATTGGAGAAATGGTCGTCAGCGTCGAATCCCGCCAATATAATGCAGCCTTACCTTAACGGGGTTGAGGTCAAGTGTTCTTCACCATCTTCAGTTATGGTGTCCTCAAAAAGTAGCAACTACAGTTGGACTTTTGTTTTGAAAAGCGCCAGGCCACTTAAAACTGTCGCATTGTTGCAAGACGCTCATCGGATTCATTTCCATATCTCCAGTGTGTCAAAAGGCAGTGTTGAGGCTAAAGTTGGCAACAATCAAGAGTGGATCTCACACCTGCCCGGCCACAATGCGGTAGAGGAGTATAAAGTTATGGTGGTGTTTAAAACGGGCATTTACGGCACTTTTAGGCAGAGCGTGGTGTTTGATTTTGGAGCAGAACCTTATCTGGTACTGAATCTGTATTTGGGGGATTTTTAAATAATTTTGTTGCTTCAGGTAAAGCATTTGTGCGCCGATTTAGTCCCTGAAGAGGAGCTGAAGAAGGTCAATAAAGTCCGTAACGAAATCGTTTTATCTACTGGGAGAAGATGGACAACAACCAACTGCAAACTGGTTCCATTTCACTCCCAAGCTTTTGACCCTTTGGCAAAGTGGGAAAACGACTTAAAGACCTTATATCCTTGTCCACAAAGAGACAATTTTACTTTGTCGGCATCCACTATTAAAGATCGGAAACTTACCAAAAACAACTACAGGTTGGTTCAATAAAACGATTTGTTTAGTTTAAGTTTAAAACAACGTTTCGCAACAGAGAGAGAATTCACGAGCTTCTGTACATCGAGGAAATGGCCCGGTACGACCTGATTGCCAAGTACAATCTTCGTACGGAACTGCGGGTGGTCAGCAACTACATCCTGTCACCCAACAGTACCGCGGCCAGTTCGGCCAAGTATTCGGCCAATCAGGAGCTGTTTGCCACTTTCAAGTTGGCTGAGGAATTGTCCGAGGACACGCCTCAAGGACGACTGATTTTGATGCACTGTCAAACAGTTTACCTGTCATCGATTGGCGAGGAAGCACAGGGGGAGCGACGGCAGGTGTATGAGGCTATTATCGAGGACAAATGCAAGAATGTTATTTACTTACGGTAAGTGTTTGCACCTAAAAATTTATCTAAAGACTTTAATACACAGTAAACTAATCGCAGATTATCAAAAGAGGCCGTCGAAAATCTGCATTTAAAGCCCGACAAGCATCTAGAAGTGGACATTCAGTTTCACTTAAATCGGTTACCTTATTGCGAGTTGCATTACATTTTGGACCGGTTAACTGACTTAACATGTCTGTTTCCCGACACGTATTTGGAGCCGGTGATTCCATGGTCGCCTTCAAGACAATGGGCCCACAATTTAGATCCCCGACTCAACGTTAAACAAAAGGAGGCTGTGGTTGCCATCACCACACCCTTGGACGTGGTACTACCTCCCATTTTGATCATTGGTAAGTTGTTGGAGAATTTCCATTAGGTTTCTTTAAATTAGGATGGTTTACAGGTCCTTTCGGTACGGGGAAGACATTCACTTTGGCGCAAGCCGTTCGGAATTTAATTAAAGACCCCACGAATCGTGTTTTGCTGTGCACGCATTCCAACAGCGCTGCCGATTTGTACATCAACGACTATTTGGATAAGTGGGTGGAAGAAGGTGATGAAAATGCGCGCCCTCTAAGGATTTACTATGAAAAACGTTGGGTCTCTACTGTTAGTCAGGCGGTACAAAAGGTAGGCAACTTTCTAGTCACCATAAACTAACCATATTTCAACAAATCAAAACTTTTTAACATGCGGTTACATTCACCATTTGTCCAGAAATTATTTTACTGTTCAGAGTATTTTACTTCCAATCTTCATTTCACTATTATATTTTTACTACAGTTTTAAGGGTAATTTTGACGGAACATTTCGACTTGATTGTACTTTAGAGAACATTTTTATAGTAAATTTTAAGGTTACGTTGCCTTTTTCAATCAACATTTAACACCTCAATTTGAATTATTGTTGTCAATTGTTTTAATACAATTTTGAATTCGTTGTTACACCGCGTTCGTTTTGACGCTTAGAGCGATGTTGACGCGTCACTATGAGTTTAATTACGTCATAGTGAGGTCACATTCTCCATCACTATGATAGGTTAGAACTGTACATTGTTGGTTTTTATATTTAGACAGCTTTTTACAGGAAGAAAAAACTGTTTCTCCTGAATCACCAAAAAATATTATTAAATTGATACATTCCTCTAGTTCGAAATGTAATTTGATTGATGGTGGTTTTGATGATTTTTACATAGAGAATAATCAATTTCAGTACTGCCTTATCAATGAAACAAAAGGTTTACGCTCGTTCCGTCTCCCCACTTTGGCGGAGTTGCATCAGACTAAAGTGGTTGTGGTCACCTTATCGACTGCCACTTGTCTATCGACCATGAACCTTCCCCGAGGCTTTTTCACTCATATACTGGTAGACGAAGCGGCCCAAGCCCTCGAAACGGAAACTACCATACCATTAGCGCTGGCCAATCGCAATACGCGGATCGTTTTAGCCGGCGATCACATGCAAATCGGTCCCGACGTGTTCTCCGTCTTTGCCAAAGAACGAAATCTGCATGTGTCGTTGCTCGAACGTCTGTACGATCACTACCCCAAGACTTTTTCGTGCGCGATACTTTTGTGCGAAAATTATCGTTCCCACGACGCCATCATACGGTTCGCGTCGGAATCGTTCTACGACCAGAAACTGATTGCCAGTAGCAACCAACCGGGTCACGACAAGTACCATCCGCTTAGTTTCTTCACCAGTCGCGGTGAAGATGTGCAAGATAAAAACTCCACGGCGTTCTACAATTTGGCGGAGGTGTTTGAAGTGGTGGAACGCGTGATCGAATTGAAAAAAATCTGGCCGGAAAACTGGGGGGAGCATTCGATTGGGGTGGTCACGCCCTACTCAGATCAAGTGTTTCGTATTAGGGGGGAGTTGCGAAAAAAAAGAATTTACGACGTGTGCGTAGAACGGGTACTGAACGTGCAAGGCAAACAGTTTCGGGTGATTATTTTGTCTACAGTACGAACCAGGAAGACGTGCAGTAATCTGGAAGATGACGACAAAGAATACGGTTTTCTATCCAACTCAAAGTTGTTAAACACTGCGATTACTAGAGCTCAAAGCTTGGTGGCTGTCATTGGAGATCCGGTGGCTTTATGTACGGTGGGGAAGTGCAGTAAAGTGTGGGAGGATTTCCTCAAGACTTGCTCAGACAATGACAGTTTACATGGAATGACCTGGTCGCAGTTAAAGTACCAACTGGACTCTATAGAGCTGAAGAAAATTTACACTTTGAATCCTTTAGCACCAGAATTTGTGCCCAGAAGAACGGTAATGGTCTACCCCACTCCTACCTTGCCCCAGCCTCAACTTCCGCCAATATTGCATCTTCCTCGTCTAGCTGCTCCCACCTCTCAGCTTTACCCCTCCCCAAGTCCTGTCATGGTAATCCCCACCCCTCCACCACCACCACCTGCTCTAATACGCTTCCCCACGTACCGGTTAGGCCCTCCTTTAATCTACAGTCCTTTGCCGTACTCGAAACCTCTTGCACCTCGCATCCCCACTCAAACTTTAATAAACGTACCTTCTGTAGTGAAAACTCCACATAAACCAACACCTGTTAACAGTAATAAACTCATTGAATTCGTTGGTAACGTCCATTTCCCTGAAATTCCAACCGATTTACTCAACCTCTTACCGCACAACGTGTCTCTGGCCGAAATGCTTCTCCAAGCGATCGAAGTGCAGGAAAAATGGACTTGTTACCTGAAGGAGAACTGCGGTAACGAAGCAGCTGACCGGTTCGAGCAGCTACTACAGCTGGCGCACCGAAAAGGTAGTCGCAAACAGGCCAAAATGACGTTCGAATGCGTCACCCCCAAATCGTCCTCGTCTACGTCTTCGAGCACCTCCCCCACCCTACCTAACAACACAACCGAGAAACAAAATGGGGAGAATGTCGTTTATTCCATGTTGGAACTGAACGACGTTGATCTACAAAAAGAAATTGACAAGGAGTTTTCTCGGGCGGATTCTAACAACGCGACGCGAACGTTGGTAAAGTCACAGTGCTCCCGAATCGAGGTGCCTCAATTTTACAAATATTTTGAGTAAACTCAGACAGGGTATCTCAAAAAATTAACTTTGTTTTTTTTGTTGTTTTACGCCCTATAATTATATACATTTTTTTTTAAATATTAAAACTGTTACACACCCTGTACACACAAAGTGTGTCTTTTAGATGATTAGCACACAAGTCCACAAGTGCAGCATTTGAATTTAATCTCAGATTAAGAGCAGCTGCTGTCCTTATCATAAACCACCAATGCTGCACACGTGGACTGACACTGTAAATAATGTAAAACATTTCCATTTCTGTGTTTTTAATGTGTGACCATTTTCTAAAACCGTTTTGTTTTTTTTTTAATTTTACACGTTCCTGGTAGGTTGTTCCTACCTTAAAAATTCCAGATGTGATGTTAGATGTTTAGTTTAGATAATATTCCGTGTATATATAACATGTATATATACAAACTGTTTAAGAATAAAAGTTCTGAAATTAATTTATTATGCGTGTCAGTAACTTAGTTGTAGTGACGTCACCACCAGTACTATAAAACAGTTTTTTTCTATACAATTAAAATAAAACGCACACTACTAAACTTATTATAAGCAGTTTACAAACAATAATATAATACTTTGGTAATACTCCAAAAAAAAAAAACAAATGCTTTGGTAATACTTGAAATGACTAGAATTTGAGGCCTTCCTGCACTTCGCTCATTAACGTCGCGGATTTCAGTAGCGCCTGTTGCTCCGGACCGCTAAGTTGCTGCTGCACGATGTAGGAAATACCGTTCTCTCCCAAAACGGCAGGGAGAGACAGGAATACATCTTTGTCGATACCGTGCAAAGCCTGTATAAGTGTTTATTAGAACATACTCCGTATAATGGTTATGGTTGGTTGGAACAGACTGATTCGTGGATGTGTACAAAAAAAAAATGATCTTTGTTAACTACAAACTTTGGTTTATTTAACGAAATAAGAACGTGAAAAATAGTAAACGCGTGATTGTTGCCTTTGTCGAAAGTCGTATCGCTTCTGTTCTTGCGGCACACACACACACACGTCCCGTCTCTCTCTTCTCAGTCGGGATCGCGGGGTTGCCACTGTGACTTTTTGTCTATCACTTTCGCGTCGTAACATGCCGCCCGCGTTGAAAAATTAAAGTTTTTCAAAAAAAAACACGCACTGAACTGTCGAAATCGATTGTTCCTTACTGAGCGTTTTCTTCGCATTGAACCAGCTCGTCCTGCATAGGGAGAATGCACACCTTCTTTAAGGATCGTCTGGTAATGGTTCCATTGGGCAGCCTTACTGAGACCACTCGAATGACATTATCGTAACCGGGATGTAGCTCCGTCACTCTTGCTAGAGGCCATCTTAAAGGGGGAAGGTTGTCCTCAACGAGAATTACTAAACTTCCAACTGGCAGCTGACTTCTGAGGTCGTTTTTGGTGTTCCACTTGTTCCTGACCTGGAGAAATGCAAGGTACTCTCGGGACCAACGATTCCAGAAATGTTGAAACAACTGTTGTAATTTTTGGTATCTGGATAACCGTGAAATATGCATATCCTTTAAATCTTCTTCCGGTGGACTTAACAGTGAGTCGCCTATTAGGAAATGGGCGGGGGACAAAGGTAAAAAGTCATTGACATCGTTAGAAATTGGTACCAAGGGACGCGAGTTTAGACACGCTTCAACCTGCACAAGCAGAGTGTACATCTCCTCATAGCTTAGAGATGAATTGCCTAATACGCGCCGAAGGTGAAATTTACAAGACCGCACAGCAGCTTCCCAAAGCCCACCTAGATGGGGTGATTTCGCGGGTATGAAGTGCCAACGAATTTGGCTGTCAGCTAAGAATTTTGTCACGCTTTCATTGTGATCTTTTTTGTTGATTAGGTCATACAACTCTAAAAAATAGTTGTTTGCGCCTACAAAATTCGAGCCGTTGTCCGAGTAGATGTCGTGAGGTTTACCTCGTCGTGAATAAAATCTCTTTAATGCATTCAGAAAACTAGAAGTTGACAAATCTTTTACCAGCTCGAGATGCATAGCTCGAGTAGCAAAACAAACAAATATGCAGATATACGTTTTAATTAGCTTGGTTGTTCTTAGAGTTCCGTCCTTTACATAAATAGGTCCGGCATAATCCACCCCACATTTGGAAAATGGTCTACTCGGTACTACTCTTGAGCGAGGAAGAGAACCCATTAAGAAATTTGTCGGTTTAGGGTTGACTCGATAACATACTTGACATGATCCGATTATACGTTTTACGGCATTTTTTCCATTAATAGGCCAGAACTTCAGACGTATGATAGATAAAAGATTTTGAATACCAGCGTGCAAATTTTTTAAATGTGCTTCTCGTATTATTAAATCGGTTAATCTGTGCTTATATGGCAGTATAATAGGGTGCTTTTGTTCGTATTTTAATTCTGAATTTGTTAGTCTACCTCCTACTCTAATTATACATTCTGAATCAAGAAATGGACTTAAATTTAATATTTTGCTGGTATTGCTTGTCATTCCTTTGCGTTTGAGATCTACTAACTCTTGCTTAAACACGCTATGTTGAACTAATTTTATCAAAACCAATAAAGACTTGTCAAGTTCGTCTACAGTAAGAGTGTTGTATTCATAGGTTTTCTTCAACAAGGATCGATTTTTAAACCTGAGAATGTAAGCAACTACTCTAGTTAGTTTTGTTAAACTAGAAAATTTGTTGAACAGATAGTCGTTGAAACTTGGATTGATTGGTAACTCAGTACTTAAATTTACAGCTGCACATCTATTGTTCGTAAATTGTACGTTTGACTTTAACTCTGGAAGATTATCAGTTATGGTTGTTAAGTTATCTTCGAGCTCAACGTCAAGACGGTCGATCTGTAAAAAGTCAGGTCCGTAAAACCACATGTGGTTATCCACTAACTCTTTGGGATTTAGCCCTCGTGATATGATATCTGCCGGGTTTTCCTTACTCTTTACATGTCTCCAATTTGTGACGTCGCTAAGTTCGGTTATTTTTGCAACCCGATTAGCTACAAAAGTTTTTAAATTTTGAGGTTCTATTTTTAGCCATGCTAGTACTATGGTCGAATCGGTGAAATAAGTTGTTCGACAAATCGGTAAGTCAATAATATTTTTGATTTGGTTCATGAGTTTAGACAATAAGTGAGCTGCTAAAAGTTCTAATCGTGGAAGTGTCTGTTTTTTCACAGGAGCTACTTTGGATTTAGCCGTTAAAAGGGTAATGGTTTTCTCACCGGTTTGAGTGGTCGAACTAATATAGATACATGCGCCATATGCTTTCTCAGAGCTATCACTAAACCCGTATAGCTCTATAGTCGAGTTCGGTAACGTCACGTGTCTTGGTACCTTTACATTATTCAAGTGTTGAATCTGAGATGAAAATTCAAGCCAATTGTCAACCAGGTCTGGTGGAATATTGTCATCCCAATCCAGATCTAGCTTCCAAAGACTTTGTATTAATAGCTTTGCTTTAATCGTGGCAGGGCCTATAAGACCAAGCGGGTCGAAAATTTGAGAGATAGCTGAGAGAATCGTTCGTTTGGTAAATTTATTTAAGCTAAATTTTACGTCAACTATATAATTCAAAGTATCATCGACAGGATCCCACAAAATGCCCAACGTTTTTAGTTGTTTTTTATCACGAAACAAAACTAAATGGTCTTCATTTTTATTTCCGTTTAACTGCAAAATGTTGTTTAAGAACGACTGATTGTTCGATGACCATTTTCGTAGTTTAAAGTTTGCTTGAGCCAAAATTTCTGAAAGTTCTTGATACACTTCTGTACATTCAGTTTCATTATCAAAACTCGCTAAAAAGTCATCCATGTAAAATGCTTGATCAATTAAATTTGATGTTCTTGGATAATTAGCTCTGTTTTGTAATGCTAGCTCTTGTAAACAGCGTGTGGCTTGAAAAGGTGCGCTTGAAGTACCGTATGTGACAGTTTGTAAATTATAAACTTTAATTTTTTCTTCCGGATTCCATCTCCACAATATTTGTTGGAAACGATGTTCAGTTTCATCGATTAGAATACAACGATACATCATTTTGATGTCAGCACTTAATACATATTTACGTAAGCGCATTCTTAATAAAATCGAGAACAAGTCTGGTTGTACAGTCGGGCCAACTAATATCAAGTCATTAAAGGAAATACCTGAACTAGTTTTTGCACTGGCGTCAAATACTACACGACATTTTGTAGTAGAAGAGTTCCTCAAAACAGCTGAATGGGGTAGAAAATATGAGTTACAATCATTAATGTTTATCGAATCTAGTTCGCCTTTTAACTTCATATGTCCTAATGACTCATATTCTCGCATAAAATCTAAATAAGCCGTCTTCAATTCCGCGTTTTGACCAAGCTTTCTCTCTAAATAATAGAAACGTTTTAGAGCCGTCGTTTTTGAATTGCCAAGTTGAGAATTTTGATTTTGGTTAAATGGATATTTTACAATAAAAGTACCGTTCGAATGCCGTGTTGTCGTTTCTTTAAAATAGTCTTCGCAGTATTGTTGATCTTTTGAAAGATGCGTTTCGTTAGGTAACTCCTCTAGCTGCCAAAATTTACTCAAAGTTTCTTGTAATGTTTTATTGGTTGTTCGTGCGGAAAAATTACAGACTGTTTTTTGAAAATCCAAAAAGTTTAAAGTACCGGTCAAAATCCAACCTAAACGAGTTTCTTGTAATCCTAGCATTTTGTCTCCGAGTTTAATTCTTCCTGTCATTAACAAATCGTAAAATATTCCTGCTCCTAAAAGTAAATCAACATCCTGTGGTTCATTGAAAGTACTATCTGCTAATCTAATATTTTTTGGAAAAATGATTGCTGAAGCATCAAATCTAGTAAGTGGTAGTTTTTCAGTAATGACTGGCAATACAAGAAATGACAAGTTTGCTTGAAATTGATTAAAGCGAGACTTTATGAAAGATTTTGCACGGTGCGTTATTCGAGTTAGACTTTGACTAATACCTGAAAGTGGTAAGTTAATGTTTTCGAGTTGCAAATTTAATTTGCTACAAAGTGATTTAGTAATCAGATTTGATTGACTACCTGAGTCCAGTAATGCTTTACACTCGTGCCAATGTCCTTTATTATCCGCTATCAATATGACAGCTGTTGATAATAATACTTGATTAGTGTGAGACGCAACATACGACAACTCGCCTGAAATTTCGTTTATTTTCCAATTTGAAACTTGATTGGTATTTGTCAGAATCGAACTGTCATAAACTTGGTTTATATCGTTAGGATTAGTAGCAAGCATTGCATGTTGCCCAGCTTCAGAAGAAGCTACATATTCTCGAAGTTGTCGTGTGTTTCCATCCGTGATTTCCCCTGAATTATCTGTCTGTGTCCTATTGACATTATTCTGACTGCTTGAATTTTGCGAAAAACCTCTGTCAATATGTAGTAATGTATTATGTTTTTGATTACAGGTTCTACATCCACCAGATCTACAATCATACTTTGAATGTCCTGTTCTTAAGCAATTACTGCAAAGTTTAAGCTTTTTCACTTCATTAAACCTTTCTGAAGGGTTTAAATTATAAAACTTGGGACAGTGATAAATAAAATGATTCTCGTTACAGTAATTACATTTTACAGACTGTGACTTATCACTCCTGTCAGTAAGTCCATATGCACATTGCTGATTTAAATTGGCGTGAGAATTGTTATTCGAATAGTTTCTGGTACCTTTAAATGGAAGTTTTGTATGTACTTGATCTCGTGATTTGCTTTGATTTACGTTTAATTTTGAAAATTCATGATTTATTGCTTCAAGGGTACAACACTTCTTTGTCAAAAATTCAATAAATTCACTTAGTGTTGGTAGTGAATCATTAGTTTGTTTGCTTTCCCATTCTCGAATACTGCTACTGTCTAACTTATGCAAAATTAGTGGAATTAACAACGTGTCCCATTGTTCAACTGGTAAAGATAATTTTTGTAGCGCACAGATATGCTGATTTACCATGTCTATTAATTTTCTTAATTGCAAGGGCGAATCCCTATGGACAATTGGTAAATTAAAAAGAATGTTATTAACATGAAAATTAATAATAGCTCGTTTATTTTCGTATCGTTTTTTTAATAACGCAATGGCAATAGAATAATTTGAGGCGGTTACATCTAAAGACTCTACTAACTTTAGCGCGTCTCCCTTACAGCATACCTTTAGGTACAAAAACTTATTTACTTCACTTAAGTCGGTTCTATTGTCCACTAAAGAGTCAAAAATGTCTTTGAAACTAAACCATGTTTCATAGTTTCCGTAAAAAGATGGTAACCCTAAGTCTGGGAGTTTGGCAACAGCGCCCGCCTGTGGCAGCGAAATGTGCGCCTGCGCCGACTGTGACGATAATGACGTGGTAGGAGAGGAAGAAGAGTTGTTTACCGAGAGGTTGCAAACTTTGTCTGCATCTGCAATATATTTTTTTGCATATGAAATAGCCGCATAAAAAGCAGTTTCCGTGTCAAGTCTATTAATTTGTTCCTCATTCGACAAAAATTCTAAACGGGTTTGAATTTTATCGAATTCTGAAAAATCTTCTTCCACGCTCTTAAGCCGAGTTTCCGTTTGAAACCGATCAATAGCATTCGATAAATAATCATTAAATCGATTTAATCTTTGACATATTACTTTACGAGCATGCCTTAATTCCAAAATGTCTGTGTCGACCGACTCTGTTGAATTAGAACTCTGCATTGTTTGCTTTTTTGCTTTTGGCATTCTTATTTAGCACAAAAATAAAACACGTGATGATTCGAGACGAGATATTTTAAACAAAACGAGAATATTCGAAACAAATGTATATACGAGTACTGCCTGGGTGTGAAATTTGCAAATTTCCCTTTTCTTGCAACGTGAATAAATCCTAAACTTAATCGAGATTCGTGACGTAATTAAAATACGAGAATGGACGTGTAAATTCGCGATAATTACTGTACACTTTGCTATTATTTTCAGGTCGAAACGTGTAAATCCATAAAAAATAACGTAAACTGTGGCGAACGATGTAAACGTTTTTCTAACGATTATCAAAATAAGTACGGTAGGAATGATTAAAAGGATACAGGCGCTCACCTTTTGTTTCTTGTTGATTGTGGTTTGGCGATCGACGTACAAAATGGCTGCTTTTCTTGGTTCTGTTTCTGTTTCGATGCAATTTGCTTGATTCTCCAAACTTCAATTTGGAATCTGGCTGACGAAGGACCACTATGATTCGTGGATGTGTACAAAAAAAAAATGATCTTTGTTAACTACAAACTTTGGTTTATTTAACGAAATAAGAACGTGAAAAATAGTAAACGCGTGATTGTTGCCTTTGTCGAAAGTCGTATCGCTTCTGTTCTTGCGGCACACACACACACACGTCCCGTCTCTCTCTTCTCAGTCGGGATCGCGGGGTTGCCACTGTGACTTTTTGTCTATCACTTTCGCGTCGTAACACAGACACTTCATCACAAGTGAAAATAGAGAGTATATTTCATAAAAAAAAGTAAATGCACCAGTGTAAATGTTTTAAAAAGCCTTATCAAAGCCTATGTCAGTAATCACACTGTTTTAATACTTGTCTGGTTAAAAAGAATGTAAAAAATACGATATTCGTATCAGTCTATGGGTTGTAAACGCATTTGAACAGTATAAATACACGCGCACCAAAACACGTAAACCTTAATCTAACTTGATATGTATACGTTAATGATAAATTAAAATTGTAGACCTTGCTGGATCTGCTCCATCAATTGGGCCGATTTTTGGAGACTGATTTTTTCGTCTTCACTTAGATTTTGAGTGACAGCGTGTGACACCCCTTTTGCCCCCAACACCGCCGGCACTGAGAGGAACACGTCACTGTCGATACCGTGTAAGCCCTGAAGATTTATGTGTTTTACTTAATCCTAATTGTAGGGTTGGAAATTTTCATTTCATGGTTAAAAAATCTGTTTTTTTTTTTTACCAATCACTAAGACTTTCCATTGTGCCAAGTCTATATGTGCAGTATTTGCAAAAATCACAGCCCTCTGTTGGTAGTTTGTGATCACTGGGCCGAGACGCAAATACTGCACTTGTAGACGTAGCATTAAGAGTAAAACAAAGACTTCTCACACAATGACATTTACAAAGACAGAGAGAAGATATGTTTGCAATTGGTGCAACGAAAACAATTTTCAATCCTAACTGTCAAAATTTAATTTAGCATGTTTTCTCACTTGCATTGTCTAGATAATTTTTAGTTAACGTGTGTCTGTTCCAAAACCAACTTTCTGTTTTAAGACACTTATGAAAATGAAATGATGCGGTGTTGTTAACTATAAAACCATGCAATGAACGCACTAAAAAGCCCAAACTAGTACAGCGTGTAATGAGGATCTAAACAATGCTAATGTGAACACAGCCAACACAAAACTGGGACTAACCTTGACATAAGTGGACACGGCGTGCACGTTATTCGAGTTTCTCAATATGCTGGAAGCTAACGAAGCCACGCTCAAGCCTATAGCCCACGAGGTGTAGCCTTTCAGCTTAATGACGTCATAGGCGGACATAATGACCTGCCTGTGGATGTCTTTCCAATTTTCTGGGTCCTCGTCTGTCCCGACAGCCGGATTGATTTCCCGCAAACGGACACCGGCTACGTTTACACCCGACCAGATGGCGACTGTAATTTTGTGCATGTAGATTTGACAGTGCAAGTTTAGTTCAGATAGTTACCGCTAGAATCGCCGTGTTCGCCTATAATCCAACCGTGGACGCTGCTAGGAGCCACGCCCAACTTCTGGGACACCAGAAATCTGAACCTGGACGTGTCTAAATTGGTCCCAGAACCGATTACTCGATGTTTAGGCAACCCGCTCAGCTTCCAGGCTACGTAAGTAAGAATGTCCACCGGGTTGCTGACCACCAGGATGATGGTGTCTGGGGAGTACTGGACCAGTTTGGGAACGATGTGTTTAAGAACGTCGGTGTTGCGTTGCACCAAGTCCAAACGGGATTCTCCTTCTTTTTGACGCACCCCCGCAGTAATTATGCACAATTTTGAACCTGCAGTCACTGCGTAGTCAGTGTCCGCCACAATTTTAGCGTTACGCAGAAAGAGGGCGCCATGTTGCAAGTCCATCATTTCACCCTTTAGTTTGTCAGCCATTACGTCCACTAGCACCACCTCACTGGACACACCCTGGAAGTAGAAATGCTAAGTTTTTTGACCAATCACAAGATGAATTTTTTACCTGAGAAAGTATACTGAAGGCGCACGCCATCCCTACTTGTCCCACCCCTACTACTGTCACCTTGTTGCCAGATTCTTCCGCTTGTTCGGAGATGAAGGACAGCAAGGAGTCTCTTGTGTTAGCCATTTTTTCACCTGATCCTAAAACACAAATTGTCTTATATACGGGGTGTACAATTTTATTTGTTCCGGAAGTGACAACAATGCGCTTAATTTGTTTCCAGATAACAACTAAAATTATTATTTATACAAATTACAACACTTTTATTCGCGATAAGAACTGCCATAAATAAAAAGTTTCAATCACAAGTGTCTAGTCTACGTCTTATCAGTGTTTATTAATTAGAATAAAAAAGATGACACACCCTGCGCGTATATACAGGGTGTGTCCAATACAAAATGATAATTGGAGGAACTTCTTTTAATTAGTAACCATTTACATTCTGAAAAAAGTCTTTATGACTGAAGTGAAACCAGTTTCTTTTAACAGGCCCTACCACAGTGTGTCTTTAGAGCAATCTGGATTTAACTTCTTTCAATATTTCTTTTAAAAAAATGTAGTACATAAAGTCCAAATTAGCTTCAAACATATTAAGTATCTTAACTGAGTTTGTCGTTATAATAAAGATAATTTAGTAGGCGAAAATGGGTCTTATTAACAACTCAACAATTAACACATTTGTTGAACCTGAAGAAAAATGTTTTTGGGCCTTGCTGGTCAAGGTGACCTCAAGTTTTGACATGACAAGGACGTGAAAAGGTCATTGTTCCTTAACCATCATGCCATCAGTGACTATTGTCACGTATTTTTGTAAAAAGTCCCATTATATACCTAATTGAACCTGCACCTGTCATTTTTACCACTGTACGTCCAAATTTAACTATTTCAAGTGTATTAGCCTTATTTCCATAAAAATGGAAAATAATTACAATAAACATAATTAAATTTGAGAAATGCAATCGTCAATTTTTTAACCTGAAATAGACTATAGACCGGAATAGGACATTTAAAAGTAAAATTTCACTTTTAATTAAAAAAAAATTAAATTAAATAGTACAAAAACTTACTCTAGTACCAGCGCAATTCGAATCGTGTTGGGATACACGTAAACAGTAAATACACAAATACCGGGTGTACCGGTGCAACAATCAACGAATACGATAACAAACTGAACCAAGGTGACCCCAATCAGCCTATATAAAAGAGACCCAGTGGAGGAACGGCCTACCAATGCGCAAGCCTCGGTATTTCCAAACGTTATGGAAAGTTGCGCCAATTTTCCTGGAAAAACGGTCATAACCATAAAAATCGCACAGTTAATAGGATTGGAAGAATTTTGGCACCGAACACAAAAATAATAAAATTAAATTTGTAGTCCGGTGACCTCTTGAAAGATGGTTATTTTAGGTATTAAACATTTTTTAATTCGCACCCAACGTGCTGATGATATTAATTATTACTTCCATCAGCTTCCGTTATGTATCCTAAACAAGCGTGATTCATTATTGTTTGCAATCTTACCAAAAATTACCCAATCTTATTTAAAATTTCACAACAATTTAAAATGATTAACTGCTTGAATTTGTGTGTTTTATTTTATTAAAATTAAGTTAAATGCAAAAAAAATAACAATTTTAAACATTTCTTCATGTAAAGAAATTCCGTAAACATGCACGAGAACATCCCTAGCCCATTCCTAGTTGCGGTTTCGACAGCTGATAACCTTGTCTAACCTAACCTCACAATATTGACAGAAGTGACGGATAGCTGTTTTGTTGGTCAATCCTTGTGAATTGTTTTTTTAAATTACATTTTTTTAACTTTTTACCGCTCTTGTTCAATAAAAATTAGTTTCCTAACACCACTAATAATTACGTTATTACAATATAATGGCTTCAAACCGTTCCAAAGCAAACCCTTGGTCGTCTGGCAAAGCTAAAAAACCCTTAAACCTAGCTAAACCGGACTCGGGCCCCAATGAAACTAGCCAGAAATTCAGAGAAGCCCAGGCCAAGCTTCAGGACGCCGTACAGAAGCACATTAAGGACTACGAGTCCTCTTCAGACGAAGAGGATATCAATTCAACTGATGTTTTAGGTAAGAGAGCACAATAAAATTTTCTAACTGGTTTCATAAATTTGATGGAATAAACAGACACAATTTTGAGGCAATACCAAACCACCGGAGGACTCAGTGATCAAGCTTTGCGCACCCAAACTTTCATTCAAGAATCCTTTCTTTCTGGTGCAAATACTTGTTTAATTTGTATTTCCAGGGTTAAAAGAGATGATCAGGTATTTGTATGCTAAAATTCTCACAATTTTTTTTATATGCTTTATATATAATTCATGAGGGTGCTTAATAATCTTATTAATAATTTAGATTTGGAGTTGTTCCAGTTGTTTTGGGGCATTTCATTTAAACTGTGTTCAACGTTGGTCTAAAGACACTGTAATGCAGCAAAAACAAAGAATTGAAGATCAGAGTGTAACAGCTAAAAAGCTGTACTGGTGCTGCCCTAAGTGTAGGTCAGAGTATGTTCCTGAACAATATCCCACTAGATATGTTTGCTTCTGTGGCAAAGCTGAGAATCCCCAGTATCAACCGTTTTTAGTGCCACATTCATGTGGAGAAATTTGCAAAAAAGACTTGCTGCCACTTTGTGGACATCAATGTCTACTCCTATGCCATCCAGGTCAGTGAATTACAACACTGTGTGGGTGATTACCAATTTAATGGGTGATTTAGGGCCTTGTCCACCATGTCCAGTAACTGTCAATGTAACCTGCTATTGCGCATCAAAACCTCCATCAACTAAAAGATGTTGCAACAGAGGATGGTCTTGTGGAGGTCAATGTGGCAAACCACTGGCTTGCAACAAGCATTCTTGCAACAATCAGTGTCATTCTGGTAACTGTCCGCCGTGCACCAAGAAAAGCGTGCAGAAATGTTTGTGTGGCGCCCAGCAAAAGTTACGGGATTGCGCTACACCTGAATGGCAATGTGACAAGGTGTGAAATAAAAAATAATCAATTTTCAAGCCCTTCAAGCGGTTAGTTTTGAAGGTTTGTGGCAAAATGTTGGATTGCGGCAAGCACTGTTGCCAAATGGTGTGCCATGCCGGGGAATGCGGTTCTTGTTCGCTGTCCAAGCCTCGTACGTGTCCTTGTGGCAAATCTTCCTATCTTCTACCCTGTACTGAGGACACGCCTACTTGCGGTTTAACCTGTGACAAATTACTAGAGTGTGGGGTTCACACTTGTAATTATCGTTGTCACAAGGACAAATGTGGTTTGGTAAGTTGATTTATGAGTACCTACAAAATTATAATATTTTTAAATTTGAACCAGAAATAAAACTGCTGATAGGTGCTTTACATTGTTGCCTAAAGCATCAAAAATGAGTTAATAGTAATACTTTATTGACCTTAATTATCCAAATAATGCTATAATTTAAAGGCCAACATTCTCTTACTGCCCATCATTTCATTGAAACTGTATTAGCTTATTTTATTAAGCTGTATTTTTTAAATCCTCTATATTTTCATGTGGATATCATTATGTTAACCCCAGGGATGCGTAAATGTTGTGAGTGGCATAACAAGTATGACATATACGTCAATACCATTTTAGCTTTTCTGCAACATTCTCTTATTGCAGGTTTTTATACCATTTGCAATATTTTTAGACATTCTGCAAAGTTCCTAAGTGTTTTTCAACATTTCTAGGACACATTGACGATTTTGAAATTTTGCACTTTTTTCTACTTTTCAACATTTCCAGGCCTTTTTGAATGTTTTTAGAGCTATTAAAATATTTCTAGACTTTCTACAAAATTTCTAGGCCTTATTAAATATTGCTAGACCTTTTGCAGCATTTGTAGAGATTTTGCAAAGTTCCTAAACCTGTTTCAACATTTGCTAGTCTTTGGGCAACATTTCTAGAACTCACTGAAGGTTTCGAAACATTGTTCAGTATTTTTAGACATTTTTGAACGCTTTTAGAGAAAATTTCTGTCTTATTAAACAGACCTTTTGCAACATTTCTAGGACTTACTGAAAAATGTTTTTTTTTGTTAATATTCTCTCTATTAAAACTTTATGTTCAACAGTGTTTGGAAATTGTAACAAAGTCCTGCAGATGCGGACAGCACACCAAAGAAATCCAGTGTTGCAAACAGTATCTGTGCGACACCAAATGCAAGAAAATGAAAGACTGCAACAAACATCCGTGCAACAGAAAGGTGAGTAATTTTCCAAGCTGTAAAACGTTTATTGGTCTGTTACATAATAGTGTTGCGATGGCAACTGTCCTCCATGCGAAAAACCTTGCTCGAGCACTTTACAGTGCGGAAATCACAAGTGTCCGTCGGTGTGTCATCGCGGGCCTTGCTATCCTTGCCAGCAAAGCAAAGAAGTGTCGTGTTGTTGCGGTGGTACTAAAATCACGGTGCCTTGCAGCCGGAAATTGAGAGTTAAACCGCCCAAATGTTCGAAACTTTGCTCGTAAGTGTTTGCTTTGGCTTATTGTCTCGGTACAGAAGCAACTGCCTTACAGAATACCGCCAGACTGTCATCACGTCAAAAGAGACAATCACAGATGTCATTTCGGTGATTGTCCACCATGTAGGCAAGTGTGCGATAAAACGCACAGCGCGTGCGGACACAAGTGTCCTGCCGTCTGTCATTCGGCCGTTTTGGTCAAAGTGGAGGGACAGAAAGCGAGCATGCCATGGGAGCAGAGCGCTCCACTTATAGAACGACGTGATCAGCCCTGTCCCGAGTGTAAAGTTCCTGTTACGGTCACGTGTTTAGGTGGTCACGAAACTGCCGATTGGCCGTGCTTTATGGCCAAACCTTCCAGTTGTGGACGTCCTTGCGGACGTCGTTTGCTCTGCTCCAATCACACTTGTTCACTACCTTGCCATAAGGTTGAAGGGGCACCAGATCTGTTACATGTAACTTGTTTATTAAACTCCAGTGATTGTTTAATTTTTTGAGTGTACTGTAGGCGGGAACCAACTGCGAAAAATGCGACAACCCTTGCAGTAAACCCCGTCCTGAAGAGTGCACGCACGACTGTCCGAAACCTTGCCATCCTGGTGGGTGTCCCCCATGCAAACAAATGCTGAGAATCAAATGTCATTGCGGTCTCACCCAACCTTACGTAACCTGCCATGATTGGCTGGATCAGAACAAAAGGGAGGAGCTGCAAAGTTGCGGAAACCAATGCCCTAAAAACGTAACATTCCTCCACTAATTACACCAAAAAAAAAAACTCAATTTAAAAACGTTTTAGTATCCGTGCGGACATCGTTGCAAGGCCAACTGTCACTCGGGCGAGTGCCTCAATCCAGAATTGTGCAAGAAAAAAATCAAAATCAGCTGCAAATGCAAACGTCTGAGGAAAGAATTCCAGTGCGAGACTGTGCGCAAAGGCCTGGCAGTGGTAGAATGCGACGAGGTTTGTTTACAGAAACTCACAGAGGAACAAAAGAAAAAGGAGGCTGAGGACGAGATCCGCAGACAGGAAGAACAAGTGAAGAACCAGAAAGAGTTGGAGATGTACGAGAAAAAGTTTGCGGGGAAAAAGAAGAGTAAGGAGAAGAAGATGCTTGCGGACCAATCCGAACAAAGTTTGGTGAAGAAGTACTGGATGGTGCTTGCTTCTGTGTTTGTTGTCATGACGTCTCTAGTAATTTACCAAGCGGTTGCTTGATTTTTAAGTGTTTGACGCAGGATTGTTATCTGTTTAGATGTAAGTAAATAAATACGTATTTTTTCCAATCTGATGTTTTAAACTCAATCAAAACTGTTATGTACTGCACACTCGATGATAACGCGTTATCTAAACGTTAAAAGCACTTTACTTTCTCAATCATCCAATGAATTCTAACCATACATAATGTGTTATAATTATAGTTTAGTTTTAACAGAGTTAAAGGCGTTTTTAGAGATTAAAAACCATCAAAGTGTGTAATGACGAATATAGAGGCAGATCTTAAAAACCGCCTGTTCACTTTAACAATGGGAGCCAACGACCTACTCCAACCCGGCACTGAACTGAGTGATTTGAAATTTGAGGGGGTTGGCTGCAGTTAATTACTAATTTACCTTTATTACATCCTGGTACAGTTTTTAGACTGGTTTATTTGCTTAACCGATCCAAAATTGCACTGGAAGTATCAACCCACTTACCTGATTTCTCAGGGAGCTTACATGTTTGGTGCCCTGGCCACCCTGATCCACGGTAATTGTCCAGTTGGTATTTTTTACAGTTACAGTAACTTTTTTGGTAGCAATTACAAAAGGTGGCCGACTCCCTTGGCTTTGGTTTGGTATAACCCTGCACGGGTTGTTTGTCGAGTTGATTTGTTACGTTGCGCCTGACGTGGACAACTTCTGGCACTCTCAAACTCCAATCATTTTCTTCGGGAGGAGGTTACCTCTCCACATCATCTTTCTGTGTAAATACCCTGTGATTTGACGTATTTTTTTGTTATTATATCAAAAAACTTACAGACAACTGCTTCATATACAATGCATCTATCGCGGTGGCCAAGCTGAAGCTACCTAAGTGGTCTGAACCTTTTGCAGTGGGGTTAGTGGTGGTTTTGATCGACATTCCTTATGATATAGTTAGTGTGAAGTTTGCGCACTGGTTTTGGCATGACACCGACCCGAATATTTACGACAGGCACTACTGGGTGCCATGGAATTCCTACTATTTCCATTTAACCTTCACTGCCAGTTTTACTTTTTGGTTCCATTTTTTGAAGAAGTTTTCTGCAAGTGAAGGAGAGTGGTTGAGTGGTTCAAGGTTGGCATGGCCAACCTTGAACCACTATAAGGATGTTAATAAGTTAGTTATTGCAGCTTCCTCAAAGAGCTCATCACCACAGTGGTAGCTGCAGTACTAGGTCCAATTGGGGGAGTTTTGCTGTTCATACCAATTTACCATCCTTTACACGACGTTTTTAAGATCCACTCTGAAGTAACTTTTTTCATCATCTTCACAGTGTCCTTAGTGCTAGTGTGGAGTGGGGATCGCAGCCCTAAACCTTTTCCTAGTACAATTCCATTTAAAAACCATTGGACTACTTTCCTGCTGGTGGCTCACCTGGTGGTACACTATACCACCTTTTGGTTAATGCCCATTTTGTTTAATCCAGAAGAGGAGGTGTCTACTGGAATTAAAGAGAAAATAGGTCCATGTGGTCAGTATGTACCTTTACAAACTGTATCTGGAAAGGTAAGTTGCATTTTTCAGACTTTTCAAAGTCTACAATAATTATTTGCGTAACAAGGGAGGAAATTGCAATTTTTGAACCGTCTAGGATTTTAAAATGCCTCTAAAGCAGTTCAGAACCTTCAACTGTCCAAAAACCCTCCAAATGCTCCTGAAGCAGCAGAGAAGCTTCCAAAAGCTTTTAGAACAGTCTAAAAGCTTACAAATGCTTTTCAACTAATCTAAAAAATTTCAAAACAGTCAAAAGCTTCCGTATGATTCTAAAGCAGTTAAAAAGCTACCAACCATTTCTACGCTCGTTTGATATCATAGAAAAAATTATTTTAGGTACTGGAAAAACGAAAGTACTTGTGTGCCACCGATTATGACGAAAAATACTACGACTGGCACTGCTTAGCCAAACCACCTCAAAATGGAGCTCTGTGGTACACATCTTGCGGTACTCCCTTTGAAAACAGGGCTGAATACATTACCGTCATATCTCTGATTAGTTTTCTGGCTTTTGCCGTGTTTTACAACCTGCACTTCAGGTCATTCGGTGACCAAGTGTTTACAATCAAAGATCGTCGGACAAAGAAAACCACCAAGCAATTGTGATCAGAATAAAACGCTTAAATAAATACGAAACATTGTTTTTATTTTTCTAAGACGTAAATTTAATACAAAAAATTAATCAGACCTACCCTTAAAACAAACAAAAATATTGAGACTGAAGTGGGTTTTGAAAATAAGAATACCTTAGTCTATTTTACATACACCTAGTTTAATTTATTTTGACGTTTAAATAGTAAAGTGTGGGAAATACAGAGGAGACATTCAATAAGAAATTTAGGGCGAGTAGCCTCCCGTTTGTTGCTGATAGACTTCGATAGTGTCGCCCTCTTCCATGTCCAAGGTCGTTGGTGTATCAGTTTCGTTTATAGGATTCCCATCAAACCGGAATCGCACCACTTGTGTGCTAATGCCCTACAATGCAATGTTTCATTAAAATAACCCTCAAAAAATTAACAAGATCTTGGAGAGTACTTTGAGCAGGTCTTTAAGAGTACAATTTCTTGTTTTAAAGCAAATTCTTACACATAAACTGTGTTGTTGCTAATAAGGGTTTTAAATGAACAAGGACCTATTCAAAACAATTCAATTTAACTAAATACACAAATTTAAGACCCTCTGCACAGGTACAGCTGATTTTATTTAAAAAAAAGGAGGAAGGATCACAAAACAAGACTACCATCACGTTAAGACTGTATGATTTAGCTTAATGGACATAAATTGTAAGGCCACAGTCTAATAACCACTAAAGCTTGGGGGCTGACAGAAAGTGAGGTTAGGATTTGTAACACTCTAAAAATCCTCATTAAACTTTGCTTGTTTTTTTTGTTTATATTTATTCATAGCTATGTACGGCGGGTATGAGTGATTACAGTTAAATTTGACTAGACAGGTAGGAAACAAAGAGCCCCCAACAAATACTTACAGCTCGTTCACAATAGGCGGTCATAAGCTTCCTGAGAGGTGTGTGTCGTTTGATTTTGAATTGGACGACGGCATTGTCTTGTCCGAGAACTTTCAAGTTGATGTGTTCGGCTTCGCTACCCTAAAAAACAAGCAAAAACGACGTGTTGAGTATCCGGGCATTGTCACTTTCGGGGAGTCAAACACACACGGCGTTTGTCCACAAACAACCGATTTCTACGGGGGCTTACCTTCTTTTCGTCGCCCATTTCGGCTGTGTGGATGTGGAATTAGCTTTGGCAACGGTAAAACGGCTTGAATTCGTTAAAATGCTGGTTTTGTGCACACAAACACGACGAACCACTCTACGCACCCGTTTGCTGTTCTTTCTAATGGCCGGCGAATGAAAGAAGCGGCAAAAATGGAGGTCGGAAATGACGACGGTGATCGTTTGACGTTTAGACTGGGACGACGTTGGTCGGTTGGGATTTCCGTTTGCGTGCGTCAGTCTGCTGTCAGTTTTCCTAACCGGTATTAAGCGTATACCGGTTAATTAAAGTTTTGTTAAACTAAACGTTCATTTCACCATTTAAAATTAAACCAGTCTGGAAAATTCCATATGTAAAGCCGACTTAATGACGCGCGTTAGGCCCATACTACATGGGGCGTAACGAGCGTCGCGACGCGTGTCGTCACCGATCTTTATCCGGTTTTGCGAGAGCGCTAATGAACATTAAAACAGTCGAGATTATCGCTTCGAGATTAATTACCAGATTATGCTGCAAACATTTTAATGAACTCTCATCTGCATACAGGGTGTTACTTTTTTTTAGTTCTATAGTAAGTCCACGTGTGCGTAAATCATAAGTTGGCAGTTTGTGCATGAATGGTAAAAAAAAAGCAGAAAGCTGCTTTTTTAAGGGTAAGGGTTTTTTGATAAAAATAGATTACTAAATAGTCAGAAGAGACTATATGGACTGTATTTGCTTGGGATCAGTTTTGTTATACATAGGCAAATGTCATTGTTTTGGTGATTTATTTCAAGCAATATTCGACCATGTTGACTTAATATAAATCATTAAAGCTAATTTTGTCTGCGTGTGTGACAAATGTGATGAACACGCGACCTACCGCTGTATCAAGCAGAAAAATTTCTTTAAAGTTCACCGACAAGGTGTATAGGGACCACCCTACAAATTTAGCACCCTCACACTTCCTTAAAATTAAGAAGGAAGTCATTAATAAACTAGGACAACCGCAAATCCGTATCATATTTTCAATACTGCTTAAAGTAAGGTATACGTCAAAAATAACTGGTAGTACCATAGCACACCTATACACAAGTAACTCAGGCAAAACAAAAGAAGAAATAACCAATACACGGACCAATCAGAAGGCAAAGGCGGTCGCGCGGCAGTACCACAACACCTGATTGGTCCGTCTCGCTTTCTCCCAAACGGCAACGAAGGAGAGCGTCGTCCAAAAATGCTCAATGCCGCTCTTTCATTCTAATTTGAATCGTTCAAAGTGTCGCAGCGTGCGTTTTTTTTTTAGTACCCGGTCGTACAATAATAAGTTCATTTAGGTCTCGACGACAGGTGGTGCGTTTGTTCATTCATAATTTCGCAGATAACAATTGCGGAAATGTTATCGAGGACGGCGAACGACGGCAGTACCGCGACGTCGACGTCGGGCGTCGGTACGTTGCTGAAAGATCTGCCAAAGGGCAGTACCGCGTCAGTCGGACAGTCCCTGGACAAGAGTGAGATTAACGATGCAGTTACCAAAGTTTTGAAAGGGTACGACTGGACTTTGGTACCCATTGCTTCCAAGTAAGTCTTTATAAATGTTAAAAAGTACTACAGAAGAAATAATTGTCGTTATGTTCTATATTTGCTTGAAACGAATCGTAGGTGTAATCGAATTTTCCATAATAATGGATATTGATAATAAGCAAAAATGGACCTTATACTTCCTTATAGTAGTTTTTATATTAAATTGTGTCATTTTATGGTTTAAGCATCCAGGGATGTATCATTCAATTTTTCATTAGAAATACACATTTCTATGATAAATCAAATGCTTTGCTATAGAGTGAATCATCATGATCCTCACCTATAAAAAATATCAATTTAATGTTATCATTAACACTGCAGTAATAATAAAATGCACAATCAATAACTGTAATTGTTATGATTTCTATGAACCATTTGGTGAATAGTTTCATCGAAACTCATCGATTGTTGGTATAATAGTAAAACTTAATTACCACAACATATGTATAAGCTGTATAATCCTAAATAAATAGCGACACCTGTAGACAAATTCCCACGATTAAAAAGGTGTCAGTTTTCGGCAAACCGGAACTAAATTATCAACACAATCCACATAATTAACTTGAGAAATGTAAACACCGAACAGATTACGGCCTCTTTGGCTAATTCGACGAATTTGTTGAAGATAACTAAAATCAGGGAAAAACAAGTCTAAATCTGATTATTAATGAAAATTAAGTAAACAAAACACAAATTTCCTTTTTTTGACTTTTCTTCTTGGTAGGTTTTCAGTAGTATTTAGAGGCTTCTGGCAATTTTAAAACATTTTTAAGAGGGTCCAGGGCAGTTGAAGTTTTCTCTGACACTTTTTGATCGGTTTTCAGTGGTATTTATAGGCTTTTGGCAATTTTACAAATATATTGGAAGCATTAAGGTACTTGTAGGACTTTCTGGCACTTTTTGGTTGGTTTTGAGTTGTATTTAGAGGCTTTTAGCAATTTTGAAGATATATTGGAAGCTTTAAGGCACTTGTAAAGGCCTCTGGCAGTTTTCCGGGCGTTTTCAAAAGTATTTAGACGCTTCTGGCAGTTTTAAAACAAATATGTTAGGTCTAGAGTACTTGTAAAACTTTCAAGCACGGTTTCAGTGGTATTTAGAGACTTATAGCAACTTTACAAAAATATTGGAAGCCTTAAGGCATTTGTAGAACTTTCTGACACTTTTTGATTGGTTTTCAGTGGTATTTATAGGCTTTTGGCAATTTTACAAATATATTGGAAGCCTTAAGGTACTTGTATAACTTTCTGGCACTTTTTGGAAGGTTTTTAGTGGTATTTAGAGGCTTTAGGCAATTTTGAACATTTCTTGGAAGTCGAAAGGCACTTGTAGAACTTTCTGGTACTTTTTGGTAGGTTTTTAGTGGAATTTAGAGACTTATGGCAATTTTACAAAAATATTGGAGGCCTTAAGGCACTTGCAGAGTTTCTGGCATTTTTTGGTTGGTTCTCAGTAGTATTTAGAAGCTTTTGACAATTTTGAATATATCTTGGAAGCTTTAAGGCACTTGTAGAGGCCTCTGGCAGTTCCAAGAGTATTTAGAGGCTTCTAGTAGTGAAAAAAAAATCTGTTAGGTCTAGGGAGTACTTGTAGAACTCTCTGGCACTGTTTGATAGCTTTTCAGTTGTACTTAGAGGCTTTTGGCAATTTTGAAAATATCTTGAAAGCTTTAGGGCACTTGTAGACTCTTCTGGCACTTTTTGATATTCGAGAGTCACTGAATTCGAGAAGATTTAATATGACAGAAAGCTTCCGTAGATCTCTAACTAAACCCTTCAAATTGCCAGAACCCTCTAGATACTACTGAAAAGTAAACAAAAAACAAGTTCATAAAGTCCAAATTCCTTTACCATTAATATTAAATTTAAACGGTAAATACAATTTAAATTTTGGTTGGTTTTCTGCCAATTTCGAACTTACGAGAAAATAAAACTCAGTGTAGAGTTATGGGTCAATCGTTAATACACCCAGTATACGGGGTGTTATATTGAATCATATGTTATCATTGACCTAATTTGGGAGCAAAAAACCAAACCGCAAGAAAAAAATTATATGAGCCACTGAAAGATGAATGAGTAAGGCAGTTGAAAATCTAAATATAGACTAAAATTCCTCAAGTTACAAACAAAATATAAATAAAAAAACCGCAAAGGAGCGGCTCTGATAAGAGGTTGGTTTAATTACCTTTCGGTTAAAAGTCAAAGTTAAATGTTGCGCAGGTTTGCAAAAATCTTTTTTAAATGGAGTGATTGTTTTTCGAATTAAACAAACAGACTTATTAAGTGGCAAAAAAGTTGGGTTTCACACTAGAAACCGGGCATTTTTAGGTTGCCGATCATCAAACAAAAACGACTCGACCGTGGTTAAGAGACGCCATCGAAGATAAAGCAAACCGACAGTTAGGGCTAATTAACAGCAGTACCTTAATTAACATGCTTTTTGTGGCGGCAAACAAGTTTTATACGTTCAGTGGTCCAGGCGTGTATAAATACACTTCAGCTTTGTTCTATTTAGGATCGAAACCTCAACGATGTTAACGCCTCAAAGTGTTAAACGATCGGGTGGTCTTAATTGTTGACTAATATTCCATCAATTATCTGGCTTATTCATTGTCAACGGTAGATTTTCCCGATGATTTGACCGGAAGCTAACTGGTGGTTTTCGGTTTTACGGGTACCACCCTAGAATGTGTCAACTTGTCCGTAAGGTCGAGTTTTGTTTCATCTCTTTAATTGTGCTTACGGCCAATCTCACTGTTTTGAGGGATTCGTTTCAAGCTAATTTCGACTATAGTGTAATGTTTGGTAAACTTCTGCATTTTTTAAAAAAGTTAACAAATTTAGTTGTTCGACAACTCTCTAGTAGCGTTTATTTCTTGTTAAGCAGATTTAAATTTAACAACTGTCACGTGACACTCTATTGCGTACGATAAGCGCAGTCACCTGATAACTAATATCGTCATCTGTCAAAAGTAAATACGTCCTAACCTCAAAATCAAACAAAACACTGACAGGACTTTATTGTTTGTAACCATTTGGCCCAGAATGCAAATAATTTCACTGCTTGGGCACTAGTAAGATTAGTAAGAGTAATAAGCGTGACTCTAGGAAGTGGCCAAACTACCTTAATACCAGAAAATCCTCCCGTACAAACTCAGTTCAACTAGAAACTTCCCAAAGGTATTCATAGCCTAGTGTATTAAAGTAGTTGGAATTTCTCATATTGTGTCCCTATCACTGTGTTAGAGTGAACCAATATACTAGTTTAAAGGCCACATAACACCAGTTGCAAAATGAAACAAATTTAAGAAACAGAAGCCTAAAGGTAATACAGGAGTTTATTGAGAACTAGTTGCTTTCAGGGAAATTACAGATTATCAGCTAATTGGTGAAAAGTTGCTATAAATGGAAGTGTCCAGGGACGTTCCAATCACAAAATTAATAATGCTAGTAATGTAGTCAATGAATTTGACAACGCCGCAGCAAATTTGTACCTACTTTTTTCTGTTTTTTTTTTAATGTTTTTTGCCTGTCTAGTAAAGCAACGTTGTCATTTCATTGCAAATCTAATTTTAATGAATTTCAGGGCTGCGTCCGACAAACGAAAACTGCACGTCAAACGACCGATGAACGCTTTTATGGTATGGGCGCAAGCGGCTCGAAGAAAATTAGCGGACCAATATCCCCAACTGCACAATGCGGAGCTGTCGAAAACTTTAGGGAAACTCTGGAGGTTAGTATGGGGAAAAAAATGAAGAAACGACAACACCGGTTTAGTACGTGCAACGAACTCGATAAGGGCGCATCTGCCTGACCCCCTTATCAAACCATTTCTCAAGAAAACTAACTATAAATAAATTAACCAATTTTTATGTTTTTAAACGTTTGATGTTGCCGAACTGTGCAGAAGAATTTGCTAGTTTCGATCGGTCGTTATCTCCAGACTTGTGGTACACTGGCACTTACGCATTATTGTGGTCCTCTTATCTCGTTTTATTATTAAACAATTTCCTGTTTATTAATACTATATCCGACGATTCGCCTTTTTTTAAGGTCTTAGATAAGGTTGTCAACGTTTGAATCAGTCCTGTTTGCGCACATGTCATGACTTTTTCATCTTATAAGGCTTGTTTAGGATAAAAATAGTTTTTATAGAGATTTGTAACTTTCAGGCCTAATTGTATATCAACTTTTGTGAAGTGGTCTTTCACTCATAAAAACGCAAATGATCGCATCTAGGATAGAGAAGGAGTGTTCAGTGTTATGATAGCTTAGAAAGAGATAAGCATGATCCAAGTTTGTGACATTTCAAAAGTCAAAACACTCTAAGATGTATTGATATACTCAGTGATTTTTCTACTGTGTGTTTATTATGTGGAATTTATTTTCTCTGTTGATATATTTAATTAAAAGAAATGACGCCTTTTTAATGGATTCTGCTTATTCTAGAATTATTTTGTAATTAGCCTTTGCTTTCCCGGTCAAATTTCTTACCATTCTCATTATTTCGAGTATAATCAGCTGTTTATGAATGAAGGATGTATGGAATTACATACGGACAATTATTACTCACAGGACAGATAATCTCCTTCATTTGTTGGTTAGGGAATAAAGAAAATAAACACTCTGTATACATAGACAACTTTAGTTTTGGTAGGATTAACTGCGTTTAGGCGATGCAAATAGTACTGAAACGTGTCCACCCGCTTGGTATCGACCGCCTGTGAGGCTGGCCGCCCAGCGGGCGGTACTTCAAAGGGGCCGACGGCATTACCGGGCCATTAAGAAGGATGACGATGGCTGAGAAAAGACATTTTGCCGATGCGAATCGTGTACGGCACACTTCCGTTTACAGGGTGATTTTTCTTTACCGGATTTTTGGTATTTTGCTTCAAGAAATCTGGTTTATTATCAATTTAGTGGGTCTACAATACTATCCTAAGCAATGTTGGATTTGTTGACGTGGGCAAAGCCATTTTAAAACGATAACTATGCAGATATTACTCAATTACTGCGACTGGATTAAAAAGCAAAAATAAAGGACGTTATCGCTGTCGTAACAATAACGAAACAACGGCCGTTATCTAAATGGCTGGCCTATTTTCACGATTAAGTCTTGGTGGCCGATTGTTATCACTTTAGTCCGTCTTTGATGTTATTTTCTCATTTCTTGAAACAGTCAAGAATACATGGTTTACTTAATGTTTAATGCAGTTATCAAACAGGCCTAATTAAAATAAATCAAATAGACAACATCGCAAAATACCAGTCAAACAAAAACATTGTTGACCGTTTTGAGCACACATAAAATCTTCAGCTAAGTTAAGAGACGAAAATGTCAATAAGGAAGGTTAATGTTGCAGGGTTGCCAAATCGTTACTGACATAAACCCAGGGTGTATTGGGTCGAAACAATTGAGTTATAACAAATTGATATATTGAGTCACCCTGTAAGTGACCCAACCACTGGGTTATAGACTATAGACTGTCTAAAATCAGACTTAATTTAGTTCAGTCTGTTTTATTACTAAAAAACGCAGTTATTTGACATAAATACTATACTTAAAGGGTGGTTGAAAGTAGTTTTCAAGGGCTACAAATTGATATATTGAGTCGCCCTGTAATTCTGATCTGACAGTTTTGCTAATGACGCTACATAGGGTAGTCAAAAGTAGATTTCAAGGGCTGTCAATATTGTGTCACTCTGTAACTGTCAAAATAGTCGACTTATGAACTGTTAAAGTGGAAACTGTCAAGAACTTTAATTCAGTCCAATCAGCCTTTATTATTAAATCACTCAGTTAATTCACAATTTTAGTATCTAATTATACAAGGTGGTCAAAAAAGAAATGATTCAAAATTTTTAATTTTTTTTGGTGGGTTTTAAAACTCGCATCTTTGGCCGCCATCTTGGATGTTTTTTATTTACTGCATTTCAGGGTTGGGTTAGTCTATTTTACAGTCGAGTTACACTACAAAAGGAAATTTACAAGAAACCAACAAAATGGTGTCTTTGGCCGCCATCTTGTATTTTTTTTTAATTTACTAAATCTCAATGTTAGTCCATTTGATTTTTTCTTAAAACATCATTATTACTCCTAAAGGCCCTGATTCAGGAATATTTTTCTTGGTTACTAGCACAGTGGCGTATCAGTTTAACAAAGAATAGGAAAAAAAGCACTTGGCAGTCGCTAACGTTTCTATGGTAAAGTCCATTGCAGTTTGCAGCGAGCGTGGCGATTCGTTAGCAGTTATTAATAATTTGCAACTGGCTAATTGCGACTTTCAGCTCGTGTTCCGTTGATTTATGTGGCACGCCACTGACAGTCTCGATGTGTATCGTTCGTGATAAATTTATGCCCTGATTTTTCAGCAAAATTTTTGATTGAAACAGCTGTGTGTAATAAATTAGGTTACTGTGTATATATATATACAGGGTGGTGTAATTTTTTGCACTTATATCAAAAGTTTTAAGTATATTTTTTGGGGATAAAGTGGTTCTTTTTTAAACATTCACAATTATTATCTCCCCTTCCCAATAAACCTTTTTCTTCCCGATAAGATTGGATATAGTAAAGGATTGCTCGCTTAAGCAATCCACAGCCCTTTGTTTGCTCTTGTCATTTCCTCTGCCCCAATCCCAAATAACCAGCTGTGTGTACTTTGCACTTTGTCAAGCCTATATAATCCCAAAGAAATATCAAGGAAGTGCGTACTAAACATTATCTTCCCCAAAGTCCCAAGTTAAGCCGTAATTCGGTTCAGTAAGTCATTCCTTCTGTTTCAGGGTATTAAGCGATAACGATAAGAAGCCCTTCATCGAGGAGGCGGAACGTTTGAGGGTGATCCATAAACGAGAACACCCCGACTACAAGTACCAGCCAAGACGTCGTAAACCAACTAAAACCACCGAACCCATGCAGAACCAAAACGTTTCCTTCACCAGATCGATGAAACAAGAAGACTCCCCTTCCAGCCCTAGGAGTCACACCTCGACCAGTCCTTCGACGTGCTCCTCCCAGCCTAACAGCCCCCACGTGACCTCCCATCCAATGTTAAAGCCACAATGCGATCCCCACGCTATTGACTTGGATTACTACAGAATGGCAGAGTTGGAGTCCAATTCTGCAGGAGCAATCTACGCCAATGAAGAGGGTTTGGACAGCAGCGATCTGGACCAATATCTACCACCAGATGGCCCTTACGGCAGCTTTTATTGCAAACAACCCGACGAAGAGGGAAACAACAACTATAAAGTGAAAAGGCCTTGCTTGGAGGGAGTTATGGTGCCGGAAAGTAATTTTGACGACGCTTTCACCAGATATCATGACCTGCAAGGATTGAAGGCTAACACTTCAGCAGGGTACTCGTACCAAAGCAATATACCGGGTGGGGCCTACTATGGTGGCAGCAATCAGTACATGCAGTCCTACCAATACATGCAACAGAGGGGGATGTTTGGTGGTGGAAACGCCGCCTTAGGAGGATTCGGTACTGTTGAGGCCACCACAAACGAAACGTGGACACCTGCGCATTACAATGTTTAGTTTTACAGAAACAGTTACACCCAGTATTATTTGATGATTGTAAATAAAATGTAAATAATAATCACATTTTGTTACTTTTAGACTAGAGGAATTTACGATCTGAATTTTTACGCTCCGTTCTAGGTGCTTTTGTAACCCCTTCTCATTTTTTGTTAGTTATTTTAATAAAAAATTTACTGTACTCATTTTAGTTTTATTTTAAATTCCTTTGCAATGAAATTTACTGTTTCGAATTAATTTATTTCCCTCGACATTCATCAGTTGATCCAATCGTTATTGTCTGGTATTTCACCGGGTAATTTCGTGACTTGGCATTCTGTAAATGAAATACATTTGCATGTTAATTCTGCACTTTATTGCAAGTTGTAGAAAACAGTTGATTAGATAAAGTTTTGGAGATATTGCAATTCAAAAAGTGCTTAAATGCATCACTTAAAGTTAATTCTACAAATCTTCCAAGATTTTTTTAAAATTTGCCAGAAGCCTCTAAATACTACTAAAAATTAACTAAAACTGCCAAAAGCCTCTACAAGTCTTCTAGGCTTTCCAAGATTTGTTTAAAATTGCCGGATGCCTCTAGAACCACTTTGTAAATGCCAGAAGCCTTTGGAAACTACTGGAAATCTACTAAATCTGCCAAAAGCCTCTACAAGTCTTCTAAGCGTTTCAAGATTTTTTTTAAATTGCCAGAAGCCTTTATAACCATTTTGCAAATACCAGAATCTTCTAAATATTACTGAAAACATCCTAAAAATTGCCATAACTCTCCAAATACTACTAAAAATCTACTAAAACTGTCAAAAGCTTCTACAAGTCTTCCAAGACTTCTAAGATTGTTTTTAAATTGCCAGAAGCTTCTAGAAGCGTTCTAGAACCTTCTAAACGATTTTTAAAATTGCCAAAAGCATTAGCAAATCATATTAGTTATGTTCGGTTATTCCTCGCTAAACCAAGCAAATCTAAATTTGACAGTTGTCGCGTGATACTCCATTGAGTACGCTTAACGCAGTCACGTGTTAACTGCCAGATTATCGTCTAATTGGTAAAAAGAGGAATAAGAATACTTAGTTTTTATAACTGTCAGAGGCTTCTACAAGTATTCTCAATCTTCAAAGATTTTTTTAAAATTTGCCAGAAGCCTCTAGAACCATTTTGAAAATGCTAGTGGCCTCCAAGTACAACAAAAAACCTTCTTAAAATTGCCAGAGGCTTCTACAAGAGTGTCCTAAGCCTTTCTAGATGTTTTTAAAAGCAAATTTCAAGCTGGCATTGACTTGACGTTTCTTCTTTCATTTACAGAACGTTATTGAAAGCAATGTTGCCGTTTAGAGAGAATACTTACTTACTCCGTGTACAATGTTGCCAAACTTATCAAAATAATGTTATTATTACTTATTATGGCCTATTTTGGTGTTGTTCGTTACTCGCCAAACTTACGGCAAGTTACGTTCTACGAGTATTTGTTTGAAGCTAATTTCAGCCATAATACCAAACTTTCAGCCGTATCAGATTGTTTTTTCAGCGTCAAAGGGCAAGGAAAGCATTATAAACAGAAATGCAGCGCAAACGTTTTTTAAAATTCCCATAGACCAGAAAAAAACTCTGATTAATCGTCTTGGGTGGTGCCGCTTAAATTAACGACCTCTCCAGAACCTCAAAGTACTAAGTACCAGCGCACTTGACTGTCAAACCCGCTTAATGCGACCTGGAGTATAACACTATAAACGGTAATTTGTGTTGAGGTGCTCGTTTAACGTCAATAATGGCGGAAAAGTAATAAAATCCACGAAATGTAGTCGTAAATCTGGTCTGGAAGTGCAATAAAGTCGAGTGTGTGCCACTGTAGGATTCCCATATGACCCAACAATAAGCAGTTTTAAAGAATTTAAAAAAAAATTAACTGATGTTATTATAGTCCATTTTTGCTTGCTATCACTTTGAATTCTTTATTGTGTCAAGAAAACAGTTTCCTTCATAGATCACAACAAAAAACTTTTTCCTGTTTCTGACGTCATGCTAAACTTATTTGATTTTTGATATGCGCGCTTGACTTTTAGAATGTTGGTCAGCAAAAGCTGTAAAGAATTTTCCAATTGACCAATCGCATCACTCTCAGGGTTTATTTTAATTGAAACTGGTTTCTAATTGGTTGATTTTAACTGGTATAATTAGATAAATGACGCCTCTATATGATGAATCAATGCCATCTAATGGCAATTACGGAATTTTCCTCTAGGCTATTTGGTTCCACCTTACTTTCCATTTTTTTCTTGGTTACGTTATCATTTCAACATTACAAAAGTAGGTAATCCTAATTGGTGAACTGGAGTAAAATTAACAAATTCCGTTTAAAATCCACTTAGGACAATTATAAGGTGAGACAATGCGGTATTATTGTATGCAAAGTGCATATTTCAACCATTTTTGAGCAGGCGTCCAAAAAACGATATTCCAACTAGTTATAATAGGAAAAATAAATTTAAACAATATAACCGTATCCCCGTTTGTTTAACATACCGGCCGCTCTTATTTGGCTAAATTATTTAAGCCTTATAGCACTTCACTGTCGGGTTTTAAGAAGTGACTTCTTGAGAGCTGTTAATTTCCAATTCAAGAAACATGTAAAAGGAGTTGTACACGCTCAAGAGGACCGTTGACGGACCGGACCCAGATCCATCTGACAAAATTGACAAGCCGCGGTAACGCCCTCTGCAATTTTCAGTAAAAAAAAGCTAAACGACTACAAAAGTCATCGGAGCAAATAAGCCTGACATCCGCGATGACTGATAGAGATTTCAACATGGAAATGATCCAAATTTAAATTTATTAAGATAGGTTAGAGACCATTAAATTCTCGGGCTGGACACGAGTCGTGGCATGTTTTAATCAAGCGACCGTGGAAATTAGCTTTGCCGCAATCTTAATTGATCCCAATCCAGAGACAGGAAATCGGACTTTTTTTTGTTCCTCGAACTGTTCAGCCAGACGACAGGGACGTACCCATTAAATTTTTAATGCGTAATTTGTTCAGAAAAATGTTTTAAGGAATAAACTCGTTTTACTAAAAAGCATGTCCAAGAGTATTGTTTCCAACTCAATGATCAAGATGGCCTGTCCAAGAGTAACGTACAGTTTTTAATTCATTTGTCACAATTATTAGGACAGTTCTGTCAATTGACAAATTCAAACAATATGGTGGCTGAAGCTAGAACAGTGAAGTGTAAACAGATTAGTTTCCTGATTTTCTGCAGTTTTCTTCTTTGTAGATGTATAAATTGGTCAGTTTTGCCCTCTTTAAACAATAGTGCCTGCTGATTTTGCAATATTTTCACAGCTGAACATTCTGGAACCACAAGAGCAGCCAAGTATCCATTTAACCTAGACAACAGCAAAGTAAGTTTGGTGTTTTCTTGCATTTACGGCAGATTATTTGGTTTTCACTTGTAGCTTTTACACCAAAGCAAGTGCATGTAACTATGTGGAGTCTGGATGTGTTACTGGGTTTGGCGCTTGAAACTACTTTTACATAAAAGATTCTCCAATATCTAAACAACCAAAAGGAAAAGGTAAGTTAATGTTGGTGGTATTGTGTGTAATTAACAGTCTTTGAAAAATGTAGTGGATTAAGGGTTTAAAAAAAGGGTTGTTTACATTCCAACCATTACAAGCAGGTTTAATTGACAATATCTGCCAGTTTTGTTAGCTGCCCTCTGGCGGACAGTGTGTGAAATATGAAAGCGAGTATTGTATATTAGAAGAAGCAGAAAGCATTTTACAGTTTGAAATGCAATTGAATGTGTTTTAGAAAGTGCTTTTATGATTATTGGCCTTGTTTGAATTATATTTTTACAATAATTTTCCGTTAAGTGACCTTATTGGTTTCAAGCAAATTTGAACCCTTAAAAATATTGACAGGTGTCAACTTTTAGTCTGGTGGTGGAAATAAGACGTTTCGACTTGAAAATGCACAGCAAAGGGCATATTTATACAAAAGAACATTAAATTAGGTGAAATAAGCACAAAAAAAGCCCTTTAAAATTTTTCACTTTTTAAAAAAATTGAAAGAATGGGGGGGTATTAGAGAGGTTTTTTAGGTACTTTTTGAAATTCAATATCTCGGTAACGGGAGGAGCTACAGAGGCCATTTTGAACCCATTTTGTAGTATTTTTTATGCTTTTTCGAATGGCGTTGGAACGAATTTCCTGCGACTTTAAATAAAAGAGCTACGATTTTTCAAAAAGTCGAAAAATTCAATTTTTGTCAAAAGTGCAATTTTGACAAATTTTTATTTTGCTCTATAAGGGTTCCAATGCACAGCAAAGGGCATATTTATACAAAAGAACATTAAATTAGGTGAAATAAGCACAAAAAAAGCCCTTTAAAATTTTAAGTCATCTTCAGGGCAGGAATTTGGCCACCCCCAAGCAGATATTATGATGATTATTATTGCCCATTCAAACGAATCGTCGATGAGATGAGTTGATGAAGTGACATTGAAACGAAGGGTCAAGTGTGTGGGTTCGCCGATAAGCTGTTTGCTTGACGGTGCCCTGCCTCACGGCTATCGGATCTTCGATGACTTTCACAAATTAAAATTTGTGTTTCATCGAAAGATTCGAGGAGACTTTAAGAAAGTCTCGAGTCGTGTAATTGACGTCGGTTTAAAAACCTTTTGGTTGCATTCGTCACGTCGCTCTTCGGCGACGACCATTTTTTTTCTTTTCGTCATCGAGAGGAAAACCGTTTGATGGATTGTCTTTTTATTCGATCGGAATTGATTTAATGACATGTATCTTTATATTATTCCCGCAGATTAAGCTCATTAATTTTAATGTTGTTATGAATCAAATTTGCTTGATACTAAAAGGAAACTGTAAGGGTTTTTAGTAGGTGGCAATTTAAAAGTAAGTTTATACAGCCATATCAAAGGATTTTACTCTTGATTTACGTTTACTCTATATGGTACTGAACCGCACGTGTGTAAATATACAAACAACCACTTTATCTTGTTTTATCAATTTACTCAGCTTTTTACTTTGATTAATGGCAATTACATATTTCTTTTTACAGACCAAACCTTTCTTGACTTAAAAAACCACGTTAATTAAAGGGGATTCTATTAATGACCGCCCACTTTTTCGTTAAATAGTTTTTAAAGGGGACACGCATATTAAGTTTTACGGGGGGTTCTGCGATCCATTACTAATTCGAGACACGTAGGTAAAAACCTGTCAATCAACGGCGTCAAAATGCCAGTAACCAGAAACTTTAGGGTACCTTATTAGTTTTACGATATTGACCCTCCGGATTTATGTTACATTTATAGGATTCTAGGAATAATTTTTACAGAAATATTAGACTTTTAATGATTGTTTTTTACTGCACTTAGCATCTGGTCCTTTTAGTTAAGTCGCACGAAAAGCAAAAAACTTGACGTTAAACATATCTTTGCGTCGGTTTCATTGAAGTGGATGGACATCGGCCCTTGTCAAGAACAAAAGCGGTACTTTCTGTAACCGGATATGGTTTAATCCAGTTATGCTACCCAGACAACCACAAAGACGGAGGCTTAACCATATCCAGATTGCTGGAAGAACGCTAAAAGATATAACAAAAAATCAAAACCTGTGCACTTTCATGGTCTTGGACGCAAAGACAATAAAAGTTTAAAGTTTCCCTTTCAATCAGCATTCGAAAAAGCATTAAACAACGCCTAAATGGTCTGGTAGACGACATTTTATGGCAGAAGTTTATGCACTTCACTTCCTCCGATATAAGTAAACATTTAGCAGACCGTTATTATCTTCAGGGCAATTAAAAATTTGTTTTATTACCCCATTAAACCAATTTGTTTGAGAGTATTTGAGTGATTGGGGTTGCTTCTGTTATCATTCCCTTCAACCCCTCACTCTTAGAATTCATAGCATGTCCAAGAAAGTTTCCAATTCACGGAATTTACAAAACATTGTTTACCGAAACAAGACCCCCTATACATCGTAGACTTAGCCGCTTCACCAAGTCGGCTCAGTTAAGCCTCGTAGTTATCGCAGCTTTTTTGAAGATTGGAAAAATATAAAGTCAATCTTATTTTAAGCCTTGACTATTAGAAAAAGATGGAATCAAATGAGGTTAAATATTTAAGCCTTCATTATTTAAAAACTTCACAATCCGTATACAACGCATTGTCTTCTTGTTCTAAGCCTTAAAATAGACTTGGTAAGTTCAAGCCTGTTAAAAAAGAGACTTGACTTGACTTGAATAAGCCGCTTGAGATAGCAGCTTGTAGAGTATACAGTTTTTCAAGCCGCTTATGTTCAAGCGCCTTGATTAGGGCGTGCGCGATGAGTTAAATTAGGCTTTTTGCAGTTTCAACCGTGGCCTGTCCAAGAGTGTGAAATCATTGACTGCAATCTGTCAAATGTCAAATTTCAAAAAAAGAAAATCCAGTATGGTGGCTGGAACTGAATAAACAAATTACTTTCGTGTAATTTCCTGGTTTTATATCTAGTTTTTTCGTTTTAAGGTATGAAATGTTATCAGTTTTGTCCTCCTTAAACAATATAGTTGATTTTACCAGGAGTAGCGACCGTTTTCAAGACCGGTGATTTTAAAACTGCAGCGGTCAATTATCCAGTTAGGACAACAACAATAAGTAAGTTTTGGGGGGGTTTTTGTGGGATTTAGTAAGTTATTTGTGCTCACTTTTAGCTTTTACATCAATGAACAAGTGCAAGACCAAGTACCGTTAACATCTGTGGAATCTGGCTGTGTAAGTAATGTTTGGCACTTTGGAACCACATAGAAGATTCTACTATCTACTAAGAACCAAGGTAAGGTATCCATATTATTAGTAGTATGATGACAAAGTCGTTGAAAAAGATAGTTTGTAAGGTTTGTTCTATTCCAACTTATTTTCACAATGACAATAGCTGCCATATTTGATACCTCTGCCCTTCGGTGGACAGTGTATGAAATATAAAAGCAAGTACACTGTATTATAGTAAAATTCATTAGTATCTCATGTTTTTTGAAAGTTCTGTTAGGATATTGCCTTCTAAAAACTCAATAGGCAAGAACACCCACAATTTAATGACCAGATTAAAAACTAGAGTTAGTTAAAAGGTCATAAATCGTAAAACAGGGTTATTTTTCGGTGACAGCATCGTGTGGCACACCCTCGAAAAACGACTTATTTATTTTAATGCCCCTCGACTAGTCATTGACAGAAATAATAATAAAACTGAAGTTATTTAGTAAACGGATAATGCGATAAAATTACCAAATCGACTGACAGACCATATGTGCTTGGCGCACTTTAAAAAAAAATATTACGACCGTAAAATCGAGACGTAAACACAAATAAATAGTAAGTTTTTGAGTAGTGCGCCCCTGGATTCGAACAAAATTAATTAGAAACATACATTTGGTCGGTTTTGGGCACGAGTTGTAGTCGGAACACGAGCCCGAAATCCAGCACCATTTTTTTGACCAAAACTTTCTGGGAAACCATCCTAATACTGTTCGCTAGACGGTTATTTCAGCAAACAACTTTCCCCTTTTTTTTTTCAAAAATTATTTCCCAAGAGTGTCAATAAAAAGGGGGAGGGTTGTGCATAATTCTAAGGTAAATAGGGAACAGCACCGGAAAAAATAATTCCTTCACGTTTTTGATAAGATTCAAAACAAATTCAAACAAGAAGGGGAGTTAAGAAAACCTGTTGTGGTACGTACATTGAAATGCGTGAAACTTGTTTTTTAAAGCGCAATTTTTTATTTTGCACCAGAAGTGCTCTAATGCAAAGGGCATAAGGGAAATCAGCACCAAAAAAATCTTTTTGAAAATTGATTTATTAAATTTAAAATTTCAAATATCCTGGACAACTTGGTGCACCATTAACATTAAAGTTGTCAGTAGAAGGTTTTTATTGTGTGAGTGGCCGTAATTTTTTGTTTAGTTCAGAATCCTAGAAAATCACTTTTTTATAATTTTCAAACTTAAGTGCTAAAAATGTTAGTTAATTTTGACGCCTTTTAGCAGGTAAACGATACAATTTAGTGGAGTTTTTCCAGCGTCACGTGATAGCCCTATTTATTTGCTATGTACATTATATTTCAGATAAGTGAATTAATCATAATTTAAAACCATAATGTTGTCCAAATGAAAGGTGTCCTGTCAGGGTTTAATTATTGCAATGGCATTATTGCTTTCTAAATGAGTTTAACAAAAAGCAAAAATGGTTTTTATGGCTTGTGTTGCTCTGCTTGGATTAAACAAAGACAAACTGAATTGAATGCTCTTGCTAAAAATCTTTTAAGTAGTTTAAATTTTTCATTTTATTGATTGGCCTACAAATCTTAACATTAAAATGTGCTGAATATTGGACATAGTAAAAACCGCCTAAAACATTTTTGACCACCCAAAACGGGCCAGAAAACCCGCCTCGAATCCGTCAAGTCATTTTGCTGAAAGTCAAGCACAATACGACTGCATACGTTATGTCATATTTCATTAAACTTAATCAATTTGATTCGACGTGGTGCTCGATTCCTTTGTGATTCCATTACGATTTTCATTAATTGATGTTTTGAAGGACGCGTTTTCAATATTTGCCCGTCATAATATATAATTATATTCTGCTTTTGTTGGGATACAGCATTAGCATATTTTGATCTATTCGGCTTGACGCAACATTTTAACGTAAATGTCAGGTGAATTGATGTTGCTGAAACCAAAAAAAAAAAGCAAAAAGGAAGCCAAAGTCCTTCCAAAGTTAAAGTTCAATAACTGAGTAGGGTTTAACGCATTGTAGTTTGGATAGATCCATCAATTGCAACTTGCAACCTTCGGAAGATCGGACTTCCCGATTACTGTTGCGTTCTTACTGGTATTTGTAGTAACTTTCATTCAGCGCACAACGGCGTGATGTTAACCAGAAAATTAATACGTGGCGCCATCTTTCAGCCGTTAACCTACAACACTGCCAAGCTATAGTGCAGTTCTCTTAAATGTCTTGAAAGCATCCACCACTACAGGTTTGTGTAAAATTCACTTTACCGGCTATTAAGGCGAATGAAAATTAACCTTTATCGAAGATCACATTACTGTATAATAACACAAAAAACACAAGTTAACAGCAATTAATTCTATTATACAGCTACAAGAATGTGTACAATATGGTGAAGGAACTTTACCGCTAAAACACCTTTGTATAGTTCAGAATGATCCAGTGTTAACTAGAAACAATAATTCCAAATGCCTTTTCAGTCTTTAATTGTTCTCATTGTATTTACGGCAAATTTTCACACATTTTGCTTTTTTTTCTAGTTGATAAAGCTTAGACATTCTAATTAAAATCTGGTCAATATTAAACTAATATAATTTCAAGGTTTTCTATGTAATAGTACCCAAATTGTTAATATTTACTACAACACTCTAATAGGGAGCTTAAAAGGATGACAAGAGCTGCACAGTGGTTCAAACTAGACTTCCCAAACTGTCCAAATAACCAAGTTACAAGCTATCAAAATTAACATTCTTAAGTTACTATTATTTCAGGGTTTTTCATGCAATAGTGGCCCAATTGTGGAACACTCTAATAGGGTGCTTAAGAGAATGACAAGAGCTACACAATGGGGCAAACTAGACGCCTTAAACTGTCAAAATAACCGAGTTAAGAGCTGTCAAAAATTAGATCACGCTACACTGCTCTATTTAGTAATTTCCGGTTTTTCTTCTGGAACGTGGCGATCACCCTGTTGGCTTTTTCATGAGAATTTTTTTGGTCAAACTTCAGACTCACTTTCTTTAAGGTTTTCTAAGCTTGTTTAATCTTAGAATCTCCATTAGATTTGGAGATATTAAGTTAAACCCATTTCAGAATCAGAAACCGCAATTTTCTAAAAAAAAAAACTTAGTTTCCTTTTTAGTAGTATAGTAAAATAACCTTAGGAGTTTTGTTGTACAGGGTGAACGAAAAAATTGCCAAGTATTAGAGTTGGTTCAAAGTTTGGATTCATTTTCCTTGAGGATTTTTAAACTTCTTTGGGAGATATCCAATAAACACCATTACTGTGACCAGTAACTGCAATTTTTCTTAAAATTTTGATTGTGATTGTCTTATGCCTGTTTTCCCCACATTTTCAAGGCAATTTTAAGCTAAGTTAAGGTTTGAATGTGACAGATCAGATGCAAAAGAACGCAGTCTAAACGAAACCTTAAACTCAACTTAGCCAATGTTGGGGATTTACTTGGTTTTTAAACTTTAGTTGTACAAAGTGGTCAAAAAGTGTTAATTATTGAAGTAATAAATGAAAGAATATGGAATAACGTATATTTGAAGTAATAGGAGGTATCTACAACAGTTTAGTAAAACAAAATTCAAACAACTTACTTTTTGAATACTCTATTGTTTATTTTTAAAATATACATGGTGATGTATTAATGTGCATTGATCCACCGATGAAATCTCGACAAAATCAGCTTTCACAATGATCTCAGAATCAAATAAATCTGGCAAATCACTGTGAAAACCCGTTTCGTCTAAGAATGTCTGCATCCTCAGGGCTGCGGCTGGGCAAACTTACCATTATAAGAAACAACCGGGTAAAGCATTAAAAAAACATAGACGAACGTCACTGAAAAATTATTGTTTTTACTGGCGCCACTTCAACGTATAATATATAATTGTAAATAATGAGTTTTCGATTAGAATTTCTGATAGTGGCGCCGGAAAAACGCTTGTTTTGTACCCACTACAAAGTTTAGGTACGCTCGAATACGTCAACCAGTGCGGTTCGTGCAATATTTGGTAGTGTGTAGGTTAGTGCTGTGTTTGTTATGGATCACTTGTAAAGCGGAAAACGGACCTAAACGCCCGCACTAAAATCGACGTCTATGCGAGCGTTGTTCATTGAGAACTGTACGAACGGAAATTATGAATGAAACCGAACGAATTTATCAACGAAGCCGCATAATACAGCCAATACAGCGTCGAAAAATTACCATAACTTCCTTATCAAGCAATATCAGGAACTGAAGTCACGCCGTTATTTTTGGATTGGCCAGAAGTTAGTCACGAACTGGAATTGTGATCCGAAATCAACGAATTTCGGAAATTGTTGTCGATTAAACCGTATCACTTGCTTGACCTATGTTGAATCAAAGTGTATGTACTAATTTTGGGGTCAAAGTCCTCCAAGATTTTTCGGCATTGAGGATGGGCGTAGACTCCAAAACCTAAAAGATTATCGTTCGATTATTGAAAAATATAAAAAAATATTTACATTTCGTACCAACCTCGTATCAAAAAGTTCGCAGGGTCATCACAAAATTATCCGTCACTTCCTGTCGTCCGTACGAATGTTCTTGTGTATTTGGCAAAAGTCCTCAGGAGTGATCATCAAGCTTTAGTCCAAGCAGCATCTGGAAAAAGAGAAAACTTTGTACAAGGATGAAATTGCTAAGAAGTGTCCAAAAACGCTCTCCTAAAGCTTAATTAACATATTCTTGTAAAATACTTTTATATGTCTATGGTTAGCCATTGAAATGGGCTTTTCAAAAATATTTCTACTTGGGTTGGTGGGTTTGACGGCTTGGCCGCTAAAGGGTTTTCAATTTGATCGAGGAAATATTTTGACATTAGTTTGCGCACTCTTCAAGTGACTTGAAAGTGACGTTTCAAAAATGTCTTCCTTTGGTTTGGTGGGTTTGACAGTTGGATCGCCAGAGGGCGTAAAAGTTGTTTCTGGGCAACTAGCCAGATCCATAATTTATACACATATTCTTCTAATCTTTCTTTTGTAGATGTTTGACACCGATTAGCCAGGAATTGAGTTGCAACAAAAAATTGTCATTGAGGGTTAATGGACTATTGGCTCTATTGAGCCTCAAACAATGGGTGATTTCGCTACCGCAAGGTGTCTAGCAGCATTACCTAGGACACAATGGCCCTTAAAGAAGTTGAGGTGGTCTCGGAAAAGCAATAAAATCCGGTGGCTCGCATATTTTATTGCCAGTTTTTTCGGAGAACCGCTCACCGCGCGTTCAACGTACCCCGTGAGAAAGTCCGGCTCTTCGGCCGCCTTGGAATGCACGAAATGTTAACTCGACAACGGCATCGACAATCGGGTCATACGGGCCGACCGAGTGTCCAATCAGTATCTTAAGCCCCCCTCGTTTATTAATAATCCTTAACTGAAGAAAAGGAGGATTACCGCGTGCTGCGACCATAAACCTTATCGCTCTTCTTCCTTTTTTTTTCACTTCGAAAGTGTCGCAACGTTGCGTTCCGAAACCCGAAATCTCCACTTTGTAACCTTCATCTAGATGCTAAACATCTCAGCCATGGTCAAACTAGAGTAGGTCACATGATTGAACATTTGAAGTAAATGAGAAATGTCACTTGTCATCTAAATCCAATATGGCGGAGCCACACAAAAGTGCAAACAAACATATCAACTGAATTTAGCAAAAAGATGACATAGAAGTTGTTCATGATGATGTCAATTTAATAATATACAGGGCCGCCCCTGTATTATATAACAACATTCCGTGGAATTTCATTGGCGTCACGGCAATAAACGATTCAATTTATGCATCATACAACTCGTGTGAGTCATGATTTCGGTAAGGTATCAAGCGATTCTGATCGATGGACCAATCTTGGTACACACAGTTTTCCTAGTTTAACATCGAGTTGGTGCGCCTCTGGTACCGGTACCACCGACCGCACACATCGGTTCGGTTTTCCCATAAAAATTCCGCTGAAAATGCACTTTTGTTGCACCGCGTGGCGTTTTTTTTTTTTCGTTATGGGAACAACCAGGCCTAGCAAAATCTCATCGATATTGTTTCGCCACTTTCAGATTAGTCGTGAGAACTAGAAAGGAATTTTAGATGGTTAACCAGAACAAGGTCGTACACGTTATCTAAATTTGCTCAAAAAACTAACTGAAAGTACATGACTCTTCAGAACAATTAATATATTACATTAAATCTTCTTGACATTTTTTTCGCTAGATGGTGAATGATTTAGTGCATTCCAAAACAAAGTTTGTTATTCAGTAAATCCATGTGAGTGTGCAGAACGAACTTAAGGTCACGATGACGTAATTTGACAGTTGGTTTAAATATTGTTTTCTTAAATTACGTAAACCTGACGTCAAATCATGGAGTGTCAGTGCCTCTCAGTCAGTGACTTACCTCATAAAGTAAAATTTAAATGTCCTCTCTTAGCGATTGGAGGAGGTATTTTTGGCACACAAGCCCTGAAAGAAAAAAATAGTGGTGTTTGAAGGGTTTGATTCATTCATTGGGCGCCTAAAATGTCACAATTGACAATACGAAATGGTCTTAACAAGGCCCCTGAAGCTTATTTAAAAGATAAAACGTCGGAATGCCAAGAATTTCTCTTAGAATTTTAAACAAATATTTACCTTGAAGCGGTAATCAAATAGACAACTGCGCTAAACAGGAAACGAACTATAAATTCCCCCCGCGTGCTGACACGTGTGTATTATACGTATCTGCACAACACTAGTGGTACACAATTGTTTACCAGGTCCGTTTTTCAAAAATTCGAGATCGATTCCGGTGGTACCGAACAATACACCGGGTGTCCGTCACTGTGTTGTTACACCGTTTGGTATGTAGAAAGTTCATTCATCCAAGCAAAGAAGCCCCCCAACAAAAGCCGCTCGGCTGTCCCACAAACCCAATCGGTTACACTCGGTCGTAAACCTAAATTCATTCATGAAATCAATAAAAACTTTTCCGAAACCGGATATTCCGCTCGCGCATTATGCAATTATCTATTTTCGTTGAAATGTTCTAAAGGAATGCGAGGAATGTAGGTTAAGTTGGCTTTGTTCGATACAAACAGATGACGTCAGATGAGGTACTCTCTGGTGCAGTTATAAACAAAAAATGTCACCAACCACCTTGTCATATGTCAAATTTGTTTTAGCTGTCATGCTGTCAATAATAACAGTTTTTTATTTTTTTGTAGGTTAGGGTTGACTTGGTGGTTTTGTTTGGTTGGAAAAAAGAGAAACTATGTGTGTACTTTGTGACTTTTCGTGCTAAAAAGCTGGGAAAAACGGTGGAAATGTCCTGTCGACCAACTTTTGGGGCCATCGATGTTATGGGGGGTCGAGGCTTTCCTAACTTCCCAACGCCACAAAACGGAGATTAGACATTTCCGAACTTTCAATTTGGGGTAAGTTTTCTTCTAATTTTAAAGCATACTAGTCTCTTGAACTTTTAATTTAATGCTCAATGTTCTTTCTCTAGGATTTTTGGATCCTGATTCTTGGTCCTTGTTAAAGCTGGTACTTTATGGTGCCTGTATCCTGGAATAGTACATTCATTGGTAAAAGATAGCTGCATGAGCACCTGGAGATGTAAACCAGGTTGTGCAGACACCATCTGGTAAGTGGATATATTTTTGATACTTACTATTGACACTTAACTGGGGAAAATTACCTGAGAGACTCAAGAAATGTGGTTAAATTTTCCTCCAATGAGTTCAAGAAACTGTTTTAGTTATGAGTGTGGCTAATAAGCTCCAAACCAGTATGGTCAAGTTGGCAATTAGGTACTGAAAAAGTCACCAATACACAGTAAACTGTCTTATACCTTGTATTAGTTATACTTCAAGGTATTGAGGGTAGAAACTTTTAATCAGTATCAATAGGATTTTCAATGAGAAAAAGGTTTCTAGTGTACAGTAGAACAGTTTTGGTTGAAGGTTTTGAGGCTTGAAAAGATATCATCAGTGTTCCTACACTGGTGAGTAACTGATGCAACATTTTTGAATAATAATATCCATCAGAAATTTGGGCTGGGCACTGTAACTCTTGTTATGCATAAAGTACTGTAGAAAAGAAGGAATTTCCACAAAATTGGCATGCAAAAACCGTAAACCACGCGCATTACAATGATGGTATTTGCAAATTTGCCATTCCGCGAACGTTTCACGTAATAATTAATTACTGGCAAAGTGATGAATGGTAAAATGTCGCTTCTCATAAGTTAAAGGGGGCTGTTTGGGCACCGAAGCGGATTATTAAGCGAGCGTGGAAAAAAATCGATACCCAATCTAATAAATCATTAAAATAATTCGAAGCTAGCCGTACGGGATCGATAGCATCGAAACAATTTACATTTTTTCCCTGTCGGTGAACGACGGACTAACTGGAACACATTCCTTCAAAAGAATTTCCAATCACTTTGCACGAAAGAAGCGGCATCGCCGGATCCGGTACTTACTGCGGGCCAAAGTCCGCCTGCATCGTTAAGACCGTTTAAATCGATGCTAAAAAGTTGATTCATTACCCGAGGAATGTTTCCACTCTCCTAAAGCTTTCTAACGCCAATTTCGAGAAACTTTTGACTCAACAAACCCACCACGATTGGTACTGACTTGTACCAAGTTCTTAGTTTTGCCATTATCAATTCAAAAGTGTGAATCATGACAAAACCCTGTTTTTTCATTCATTATATGTATTTGTAATTTGGATTTTTCATTAATTAAATTCTTTTCTTCGTCAATGTTGTTGGTCTAACAATATTCAAAGCTGAATCATACAATCCCAATGACAGATAAATTAGAGCTGGGGCGTGCTAAACTGATTCACGAGTTTGGATCAGGTCCATTAAGATGTTTGATAGCAAATAATATTTTTTTTATTTTTGTCGCGTCTGAGATTTTCTGGAAACTATCCAGTCCCAGGCGGGGGTCAACGTTCAGAAGATGAATGATCCAATCGATCGCCGATGATGTTTCGCTAATCGTTCCGAAAAATCCATTTTTCCTCACAGTATTTGATGCAACTATCCAGGAAAGTAATTGGAGGCGCCTACATTTCTGTCAGGCCCATTTTAACAAACTGCGGCCATTATCATTACCTATTAGTTATTTCGGTACATTAAAATATGAAAATATCCGCACCGAAAACACCCACACCGACAATTTTAGATACGTTACCCCGGGCCGGTGTTTTGTTTTAGACGAATTATTTGGAACACTTCTTCGGAATTTGTTACGGAATTTATAAATAAAATGCAAGCTTAAGTTAGTTGTGATCAGTGGAGGTTAACACAAATTAGCTTGACCTTATGCTTATCAAGATGAAACTTGATTGTCACACCTTATAACACACTGTCTTATTCAACAGAATGTCCCAAATTGTGTTATTGTTTGTAAACTGTTTTTGTTCTTTTGAGTTTTGGAACAGTGTATACAAAATTGCCATTATCACCTAGTTCTGTCACATTCTATCAACACCTCCTGATGACATACTTAAGAATAAAAGATCTTCACAATGCAACGTTGCCACTGTCACATTCCTTTGTCGGACTTCCTATTACGTCGTAAATCCGCTAAGGAATGCTGGTACATTGTGTAAACGCAATCCTTCACCTGATCGGCGCGTTTCCAATTAATTCATGAATGCATCTCTGTCCTAGGCGACGTTGCCGCTATCGTCACTTTATCTGAATCGGTTTCGTAAAAATGTGTCGATTCCGCCATTTTAACAGAGCGTTTATATTTAGGTTTGATGGTCGTGTAATGAAAGGAGCCTTCTCGGAAAAGGCCGGAGAGTACATTAAGGCCGGTCGTTTTTGCTAAGCGAATTCCGTATACCGTATGTGGCAACCCAGCGGCACCGGAGTCGCAACTTCTCCTCTTCAGCTGACCTGATCCGATCAGCTGCAAACCGCATTCCTACGGCCCACGGGCTCTTCTTGTTTTTGTTTTGACTACTTCGCCGCCGCACTACATTGTTCCCATCATTACTTATTGATTTTACGCTTTTGTTGCTTCACCAACTTCCGAAATTCCACAAATACCATCCAAACACCACAAATCGTTTTCAGGAGAGGCAGTAAAGTCTGTTCACCATGTTTTTGGATCTACCTACTCTAACTGAACCGAGTCAATCAGATTATAAGTGGTCACCAAGAATGGCAGAAAACATCATGGATGAAGGACGACAGGATGAGTAATAAGAAATAATCAACACAATTGGAATATAACAAACATTGAGGTAAGTGCAGAGAAAAAATCACAATTTAACATCCTGTACTTTTCTAAAATTTAAAGTAATTGAAATTTGAGATTACGGTTCATTTTTGCTTTATAGTGTTTATGGTAAAGTTAATAAGGCAAGCAACATATTTGGAGCCAATTTCAAGTCTTAGAGAATTTGAGAAACTTTCTGACTTGAAATTGAAAGCGTACTTACATTTTTTCTCCAAAACAGTTTCAAAATTAATCTTTTGAAAATCCAAAATGAGATCGTTATGGTTCATTTTTGCTTGCTAGTTCATACTGACTGATTTTAAGCAAATTTGAACCAAAATAGCATCTTTCCTACTATGATGGTAAATATGAATGCCACATCAAGTAAAATATGTAGGAAATGAGCTAGTCCAATAACAATTCACTATTTTTCGTTTCGGATTACAATTGCATCAAGATAATACTAATCTTTACCTTTCCGGCGACCGGATACGCTATACCGATAACAGAATTGTAGCATAGCGATTGGGCGTAGATGCGCTGGTGCATTAAAGCGGCTTTCAATGTTGCACGCATCATAGCAAAAACAAACAGTAATCGCCTTAGGTAACCGTACGGTTATCGAAACGTCAATTTCCAAGACCCGGAATTCCGGAACAAAAAAAAAAATGTTTTGCGTGGTCGCACGCCAATCAGTGACAGTTAGAAGAAAACTGGATGGCTGGCTGATTTTCCATTAGTGCACTTAACGTTTTACATGCTCGTGTTGTTGTAATGGCGGTTTTCGATATTCGAGAGGAAATTTAAAAGGAAATGAAGTGCATTATACCCTTTTACATTATAATTGCGCGCTCGTTAGTTCCAGCATATTAAATCAGAATTTGATTGGCCTCGATCAAGATTTTTTTACCATCAATCTGTACAATCTCAGAAAAAATTTTCAAGGCAGCACGAGCCCTTTTTTTAAGTGGTTTCTTAAGGGCAGGTGTAGGTACGTGGACAGCTGCAATAAAAATAACGTTCTCAATATCAATAGGGACAAAAACCAGAGCCAATCTGACTAGTTTAGGTTTCGAAGGGTGTCTCAACCTCGAATTTCCGCGGTTTTTGCCTCCAGGTGGCCTCTTTGTTTTTTTTTATCAGTGTTTCTTGGTTTAACGACGATTTAAAGCCTATTTGCGTATTTATTACCGCCCTAAGACAACTCATAGACTGGTATCAATATGGCAAACCTGGAGCATATTCGATTAATCAAGTTGCCCCCCCAACAGACGATTAACATCGAACGTGTATAACCATAAAGTCGACTTCCTCGGTACCACCCACAAAGCTCCCTTTGGGCAGAATTATTATAATTTAGAGCCGGTTCTTGAAACGGTACGACGTGCATTTCCTTAAAATCTCCAGAGTAGTACCACTTGCCGGACATGTGCAAGAAAAAAGGGCAAAGTTGCAACGCAAAATGTAGGGACCTTATCAGACTTGATTAACCAGCGGTAAATACTGATTTTGTTATATTATACACAGTGTATCGGTTATCGTCTGGAGATAAGGCCTAAAGCGAAAAAAAGGCATTATACATCTGACATTTCCTGTTTTGCTGATTTGTGTACCCCAACTGAATCTAGGCTAAATAGTACAAACACACTCTTCTTTGACCCTTTCAACGCTTCCTGGTGCTTAGATAGTGTTAATCAAATGTGGAGTATTTGCTTAAATCACAGCACTTTTGGTCAAGAAAAAGACCAATTACAAACTACCCACTGTTCTCTGTGATTTATGCAAATTCTACACAAGTGTGCAACTCACAAATGTCAATGGTACATCTCCAGGCAACCACACACAAATATGAGAAGCACAAAAACGATTCCTTCTCTGATTAGTGAATTGCACGCCCACGTGACATGCACCGGCAGCCATTGTTACTGATGCGAACCACGATAACAATCTATGTCACATTTTTACGAATCCATTTCGCGGAATTTTGTAGGTTATATCGTTTTTATGCAGAAAAATGGTAAACGTGCCGTGAATGCGTAATTTCGTTCAGTTGGTATACCTGAAAAGTTGTTGTCCTAAGTTTGATAATTGTCAAGAAGACAACGTGAAAATCTGATTGGCTAGAATCTGAAATTCCACCTTGAACAACGAATCGTGTAAATATAATGATGGCAATGCCAAATAGAAACATGTAACTAATAGCCAGTGTAAAAGTCCAAATATATAAACGTTTTGCATGTCCCCTACTTTTAATTATTTTAATTTACGTAAATATCTCGAAATGTGTTTAACACGGTTTATCAATTGAAGTCTAGGTACGAAGGAGGAAAGCGTTAAACCAAATTTGCATCGAAACGTTAATAAACAATTAATTAACCAGACATTACTGTGCAAGTATGAGCTAATTAATCCTGTGGGGCTAATTAAAAATGACCCTTCTTTAGTTTTTGCCCGTCTAAAGGATTTTTACAGTTACATTCTAAACGTCGGAGGATTCCCTTCTGGCGGTTACGCGGCGTCGAGAATATGACTGATTACCATTCCTAATGGCCGAACTGTACAGGTGGTTAACAGTGGTAAAAGCAATTAAAGAGCAAATATATTAAACAACGATCGTGCGATAGCGTAATTTATAATGCAAATGGCGTTCGTCCTTTCGGAACGTGAATAAAGCCACTGCGTTACTGTATTTAGAAGAAAAATCATTTTTGAGCTAAGGACAGGTGCGGATATAATCAAAATGTCCCGTTAGGACACAAAATGCGGTGCAAGGTGCACGAAAAGTTGGACACGCGCTCCAACAGATGTCTTCGGGCAGGTGGTGCTCGGATTTCAACTCGTTTAAACCCTAGAAGATTGAAAACACCTTGAAATAAACGAACCAATCTTCTGCAGTGGTTCTCAAATCATTTTGGAGTCAAAAACAAATAACTAGACAGGACTGTACGTTATCGATTGACACAACCCAGCTCTAGATGCCATAAAATAGCGGTTACGTATTCGTCTGGTGCCCGTCGTGACGTAACGACGCGCCGGTTTATTTCTGGAGCGTCGCGGCGGACGTCGATCGTGCAGTGGCCCAAATTGCAATCTCGGTCAGACAAAACTGTCCCTAATGCGGGACACTTGTCCGTTCAGGTTGGTGATAAGTTTCGTTAACCTCAACCGAAATCCAAATATTATGACGTGTCAGTATCTGCGATCTGTGAACTACACCCTGTATACTGTAGATTTATCTCGTGGCAATTCTTTAGTAAATCTATGGAGGGACAGTGTTGCCACTCCACCTCAAATTACTGTTTCGTGGCTCCAAATCAATTACTAATAATTAGCAAGTGAGCGTCATTTAGGCCAGTCCAGGTTCGTCTAGGCTAGACTTTTAAAAATTAAATGCCCTCTAATGATGTTACAGGCAACGTTGCCGGGTCGTTGGCCTCTCATTAGCAGTCAGACGCAACGTATGGCACTTACAGCGACAATACTTACGTACTACGTTATTGCTTCATTCATATCGGGCATGGGCTTCTTCCGTCATTTTTTTTCTAATTTTATTACCAGCACGGTAGTACCCAAGGGCGTCTACTTCCGGATGACGACAACGGTGTTCCTGTACGATTTGTTATAAGATCATAATTCCTCCAGTCTATCTTGTAATTTTGTTTTTGATGGGTTTGTACAAATAGTCGAAATTAGCTTCAAAACAAAACGCCCTAACAATGGGATTTGTCGTAAGTAGAATAAGTATTTGCAAGCAAAATTAAGCTATCCAAACCTCCAGGAAAAAAAAATTAATTAAACCAATAATTAATAATTAACAGAAAGCAGGCCTGTAAATAATCCAATCACTGTCTATGTGAAGCTGCTTAGAATGTGAGCTTCAGTGTTAGCAGGTGTTCATTATTTGTTCCCTTCACAAGCTAATTAACTAGTGACGACGCTAATTAACCGTTTGTACACTTTTACTAAACTCCATCATTTCTCATAATTTTGATTTAAAATTTAAAGAGCCGTTTTAAAAATGATATCAATGATTGTAAACGTTGAGAAATCGGTAAATATTATGTTGCTGGCTAGTGTAAATATTGAAGAACCGTTACTAGGTAAATATGAGAGCGAAGATAAGGTGACTGGAATTCATCTTTACAAGAAAATATTCCCGGAAGCTACGATTTTACTATTTATTTGATCCTCACCGTAATCAAACACCTTTAAAACGTTTTCATACAAATTCTGCACAATGTACCTAATTGATGTCTAACGATAATATTTTGTAGGAATCTTCGTCTAAACAAATGAGGGACACCCAGGAAGCATTCCTTGGAAGTTAATGAAATGAAGAGAACTAAGTTTTTCAAGCAGGAATCTTCATCGAAGCAATTCTAAATTCTGAAGGACACAAGACAAGAAAACAGTTTTGATACTGAAGTGAAGAAAGGTAAGTCTTTAAAGCTCAAAAATTGTGTTCAAGAAGTCATTTTTAAATTGCTTCATCCTGTATGTGGAACACTCGATGGTCAAAATTAGTATTTTGAGTAGAACATTGATAACTGAGCAATGTATTTTCAAATTAAATATTTTAGCAGTGTATAATTCACATATACAGGATGGTTTCTAAATTTGATCAGGAAACGTCAATGAACTGACTTTAATACGTTACTGCATGTCATTTAAACGTCTTGTTTAGTCCAGTTACACACACTTATTAGATAAAAGGGATCAATATAGTCGAAATTAGCTTAAAACAAAATCACTTAAACAATGGAATTCATCGTTTGTACCGGAAGTGACAGCAAAACGAAAATAGGCTAAAATGACATCGAACACGGTGGTCCAAATTGAAAATCACTACCAATCTACAGTTGAGAAATTTACCTTAAAAGGACATTAATGGAATTCCGGCCTGATTTATAGATAGATGCCAATTACGCCTACTATAGCAACCAATTTTAATGATTTTGCAACAGCAAAAATTGCTTTTCTTGACATAAACTAAAATTGCGACGTAGTTTTTAAAGCATTTCCAAGTAGGGTGGAAAAGCAAATATTCTAGGTCAACAGATTAGAATGCATAACGACGTTCTTTGTGCATTTAGCCGGAATTTTTGTGACTTACAATGATGGTTCATTGGTAAGAAGAAATTTACCACTAATTATTTATGTTTTGTTGACTTTTTAATTCGATTTCTCTACGCCACATTAATTCATTCTGATAATGCCCCGATTTGGTAAACATTGAGTTGTTTTTTGTCCCGAATATACAAACAAACGTTATCTGGCGTCTTAAGAAGTGTCACACTCCATTCAAGCAGCAGCGTGACGTAATAATTTCATCAAAACGGAAACGCCACGGCTTAATTACGTTTTTCGAATCATAAATAACATGTGTAGTTGGAAATTGTGGGCTCTTTTTGGCTTTTTTTTTTCTTTGCCCACCCTGTATTCGGCCTACTCCATTCTTTCGGATGCGTTGGTTCATTCATGTAGTTGTAAATGTAGGTCGATTAATGAGGCAATACTCTGTCACCGACGCCATCAATAATAATCGAAATGGTGCATTAAGTGGTGGTTCCCATGGTTCATGGGTGGGCGTATAGGGGTCCTTCCTAGAAATGGAAAGATTAAAAAGGGCTTTTTTCCTCGAAAACGCTTTCGGCGTTCCCTTTTATGTTTTTATCAGTGTTTGGGGTTCCACTTTCCCATGAGAATTTTAACGCCATTTTTATTTTCGTCACTCTACTTTTTAAGATAGATTTAACTTTGGATTCACTCTGTAAGTAGTTTAACTGATACAAAATTGTCAGTATAGCCTATTTTCGCTTGGCACCACTGTTTGCACTTATGACAAACTTCAATGTTTTACAGATTCATCATGTCAACTAAACTATTTTAAGATAACTGTCATTATAACACCGGACAGCTTTTCGGAAAACGAGATTTTTAAAAAGAGACTATTTTAGAAACAAAAAAAAAAATCATAGACTGGCACGCCACTGGTTTGTAACAATATCTTATCCGGCTTTGTGTTGACTAGCGTTTTTATTGACCGGGCACGAGAACCGACTTGGGTTCGCACAGAAAACGTTTCCCACGGCACTTTCCCACCGACCCGGGCAGGTTCCTGAGGGAACCCGAGGTCGTTCCCAGGATCGTCGACTCGCGTGCCGTAAGGGTGGTTTTACGCCACCCAGTTAAACGTTTCTTATATTAATAATCCGGGCTTAGTAAGCGGATCGGAATTTACTATTGTCTGAAACGACTAACAATGGACGTGTGTGTGTGTGTATACGAGTGCGTTATGTTTTTGGCAACAAACAAAGCGTTCCTGCAACGTTATTGTTGCGGAATGACCTTTAAATGACGCGGCAGAACAAAAAAAAAACTGTTCGGTACCACCAAATCGACCAGAACTCGGCTATACAGGGGGTTTAAGTTGCATTAAATTGTCCAAAAATTGCTTAGTGGGCTTCCGTTTAAACTAAACAATGAATCCGCCACGATAAATAATTATCGCATTGTATGGTAATGTTGCTCGTTCAAATTAATGATCTTAACCTTTTGGGCTCGAAGAAGTAGAGCCGATACCAAGAAGTGCAGTTTCTATGTTGCTCAACAACGAGAAAACAATAAGTGTCAGCGCGTTTTTGCTGAATATCTCGATGAGACTTGCAATTTTGACAGAAACTGGCTAAAAGCCAGTTTTACGTTTTGCTGGCAGAGTTGGCAACATTGCCATTTTTAAACCACTTCATCAGTCTTTTTACTGGTTTAGAAACAGTATAGACAGGCTTGTATAGACAGTAAGTCCCTCTAGTTGGCAGTTATGTCAAGTATATTTATTTATGCAAAGTTTGGCAACATTAGATAGTGTTAACAGTTAGGTTAGAATCAATTTTCGCAAAAGATGGTCTGATCAGTTACTTCCAGTCTAGAACAAGACAGGACTAGAAAATGTTTATAGGACAGTTTGCAGGTAATACAGTAAATTGAAGGTACAGCCTGCACTATGCAGAATGTTTGCTTAAAATGAATTTAAATTGTTAGGGAAAATCCCATCGCGTACTTACTAATTTAGACAGTAATAACACGATTTTTTAAAACTTGCCAACGTCTGAACTTGACTAAAATGCCATTTTATTAGCAATTTTTCACATCAAATCAGTAAGTCCATGTAATGGGCGACCTCGAGCGTCTCTTCTAAGAGACAAATGGGCGGCCTTATAAGGAAATGAGTGGATATAAACCCATTTATAAGCGATAGGAGAGGCATGTTTTCCCGACTGTTAAATAACCAACAACCTCCTTTATAAGGACTAGCAGCAAAAGAACGATTATTATTATAAATACCTTTAAAAGTGATTGGTTAGAAGCTACGACGATTAATTGCTTAAGAGTATTCAGAGTATCATTTACATTTTGACTTTGTCAGGTCGCTCTAATAAGCACATAACAAATAATAATACAGGAGATAACCTGAACCGGTCGTAGCATTAGCCTAACCACTTATTAAATCCTTTATCACGACCTAACATCATAATTCCCTTTAAACGTTCACACCGGCATTAAAATTAATATTGCAAAAACCTTCCCACGCCGATAATTATAACACCAATGAAACCGAAATTCATTTCCAAAGTCTCCAACAACCTACCCCCGGGTATAACGATTATAATTCACATTATTATAACAACAAACCCACGAGTCGCGGTTAAATTAGGTTAGAGTGTGGATTCTGCAAAGCCGGCGTCACCCACGAAGTTATTTGGGTGAGAAATTATGTAAAACGGAAACATCTAATGCCCACCATGCTTGGCGTGGTTGACATGCTAATTATTTAAGGTTTGAGGTTTGATTTCAAAGTTATTCGTGAAAACTACTCACTGTGTGTAGGTTTTTGTCCATTTCATTCGTTTTTAACGGAATAGTCTTTTGAGACTGATTTACGATGCTTGGAAGCTAAAACAGACTATCCTTAGAAGCGGTAGCAGTTCGACTAGGGGGGCACTAATCCATTTCGATATTTTTAAAACGGTTTACTCCTCTCAATTACTTTAGGGGGACCGTAGTATAAATAGATAAGCCGTAAATATATCAAAACACCCTTAACACCTCGTAAACAATCTCAGCTGGTCGCAACAAATCACGAGATTGGCTGCGTGGAACAACCTGGAATCTCCAACCAAATTACAAAATGGTTGGCAACATTGTGGTGTCTGATGGTGCGGAATGCGAGTCGTGGGTGCGCGTTATGACCCCCCGGGGGGGCCCCTTTTTGGATCACACGGCCTTTTAAGGCCTAGCGCCGCAAAAGTGCCGACAACGCAACAGGGCGCCTATTCTCAAAATTGAACCGTGATCCGTCTTTGAGGCTCGTTTATCGAACTCGTGTTAGTGTGCCAATATCACCACTAATCAGTTAAAATTCAATTAACTGAAAGTTTATTAATGATTATTGTTTTTTCCTTAATATGTCAATCAGGTTCGATGTGAACCATTCATGATGGGAACAGACAGGGAACTTTTACAACATGTGAAACAGCGCAAAACTGGTTATCTGGGACATGTATACAGAGGAGAAAAATATCAACTTTTGAGACTGCTTATGGAAGGAAAGATAGAAGGCCGAAGGGAGTGGACAGGATTAGACACATGCGCCCTATTGAGAGCAGCAAGAAATAGAGAGGAGTTTGCTGGTATTGTCGCCAACCTTCAGTAATGAAGAAGGCACTTGAAGAAGAAGAAGAGTGAACCATTTGAAAAGCAGTTTCTGTTGTTTCCCACACAAACAAAATCACAAATACCAGTTTCAAATCTGAAATGGATTAGAGGCAGTAAACGTGTAACAGGTTCGTGAATCGGAGCCCTCGAATGGCGCTAAGGCCCCGAAAATAGCCCCACTAATCTAAAACGGAGCCGATATAATCGAATGCCTTCCCTTCCGAGAAGAGAAGTGAAAACCGTTTAAGCTTCGGCGTCTAAAAACGAACGCTTCGGCGTTTTATAGTGCCGATAGTGACAGTGATTTAAATCTGAATAGTTTTCTTCACAAAAATAAGGCATAAAAGAGCCCGGGCCAGACCGAAAGGAATTTCATTATGGGGCCCCCTTTTTGAATATGTTCGGATGCGCCTCGGGACGTATAAGAGAATTTCGGTTTGCGGCTTGTTCCATCTTTTTTTCTGTTTGCACTTTTTGATAAAATTCTTCCCTTAAAAGATCATTTAGAGCAAACAGCCCTCTTTTATCTTTGTAAAGAATCGACTTTCTTTTTTTAACGTTTCTTCCCATCAACGCCCTTGTTTCACAGTTAGTCAAAAAATCTTCATAACACAATAGTATAACCAATATGACGTCACGCCATTCTCTTGCAATTTATTAATAAACTTGACATGAGCTATAAATAGAATTTAATTATTACTTACCGAGTATAGAATTGTTACTGGGAAAACGTTGATCATTAACGATGGCGCTCATTGTGCATTCTGAAAACGGAAAAAATTGTTTCGTTATTGAATCATCATCAGTGAAGGAATGTCAGATCCGGGAGGGAGAGCAGGGGGGAGCAACCCCAAATAAGTTTTGAACAATGTGCCTTTGAAGCACCCTTCATAGGGAAACCGGAAGTGTAAAACCAGCATAACAAGTTGAGCGGTTACTTTTTTAAGGGCCCTTTTACATTCGGTCTGTAATTTTACGGAGCCCTGTTGGGAAAAGTTTTCAGTCAAAATTAGACCGAAATTCCTTAAAGTTCATCGACTTTCCACCCAGATGATAAGAACGCAGACCTTTCCGATTGGATGAGCACTTTACCGGTACTCGAAACGTTCCCACGTTAGATATACGTACTTCCGGGGGAAGTTTCGGCTTTTTCTGTACTAGTATACAGTCGGGTTAACCTTCAAGTTAAGACAATTCAAGACACAAAAATTTAAAGTACACTCCTGTTAAACCGAGTTAGATCATTGAAACTGATTAGGACCGACATACCCCGTTATTATGAAGTAATTAAAATATAAATTCGATTTAGGTCGGGGCCTAAATTGATATAAATGACGTTCAATTAGATTCATTACGGCGCTGATTCGACCAACCCTGCAGATAGTACACAAAAGGGGCTAAATGGGGCGACTAAACAATATCATGTTCCTAATGTTTGTGTTCCTAAACTATGTTGTTTGGACCACCATGTTATCACCCTGAAACTAAGTCATTTTCGTATTGTTTCCAAAAAAAAAAAACAATTTGTATTAGATTAACCTACTTGATATAATTGGAATAATTCATTTAAATCACCGAACCAGTACGGTCGATAATGGCATGAAATAGACTGCAATTTTCTGTTACCATTAAAATGGATGGTCAGACGATTTTAGTTCTTATTTACATGAACTTCCTTTTGGTTTTGTAAGGCCCAGTTGTACAAGTCAGAAATGTCATTTTGACATCTTATAGGTAAGTATAACTATCAGTTGCAGTTCAACTGAACCAGTCTTTGAACTGCGATTGTACAACCAGGCCTTAGTAGTTCAGCCTATTATACCTTGAATTAACTCCTTTTTCGGGTTTAAATTAACAGTTCATCATGTGTGTAAGGTCGAAATTGGCATGAAACTCACACTAGCATTTTAATGGGAATTGCCATTATCAATAGGGCTAATGACAAGCTGTTTTGGTTCTTATTTACATTTGGAAGTGCATACAAGATCCAACTTTTGTTGAACTTCTTTATTTTAAATTAGTGTACAGGGTGACACTTTTGTAGGTTTGGTATCTCAATAATTTTTAAATTTCCGGGTTTCGCCCCATTGTGTGCTATTTTTTCATGATGTCACACATTTTGGTTTTTATTATGCAAGGAAAAATTGAGAAATATTTTTTTTGAGTTACAGGGTCATTCACTGGGGACTAACCAACCCTCCGTTTTTGGGGTTCATTGTATGTAATTAAAAAACTGAAATAGCCAATCGAAAAATAACTACCTAAATGTTTCTAACCTTAAATTAAAAGGACTAAAGCCAACAATGGTGACAATGGCATTAAAAAATTAGGAATTGTAATGGAATTTGTCGTTAGAACTGAGATAGGAAGTAGGCGATTTTGTTTCTTATTAAACGTTTTGTTTTGTTGTTACTAGGGCAATTATTGATTGATACTTTAGGGCAGTTTGCAGTCACGTGATAAACCTTGATGATGAATTAAATAACCACCAAAAGTTGATGTTGGTTCTGTATGTAGTCAGACAGCTCTATAGGATGCACCGGGTGTTCCATATAAAATATATTATTTCTGGTTATGCATGAGTAACTATTATTTATAGTTTATCAATATAATGAGAACAATCTAAGATCGACTGGGTGGTCAGTGGAAGAAAGTGTTATTAGGGTTCGTTGACCTGAAAAATTCCTTAAAGTGTCTATACAATCTGGATAGATTGCGCTAACACCCGATTCGGTGACTTCCCTATATGAAACCGGGTATATGCGTTTAATTATCCAAGGCGATGCGTCAGGACCGGCTGCGGCGCATTAACACTCCGTTAAATCCCAATTGAGACGGCCTCATTTTTTTTTAGTAATTTCTAACGGCGCCCGACCAATCCGGACGCGGCACTGCGAGCGACTGACGTGTAGGAAAAAAAATGGCGAACCAGTGTGAGAAAAATATTTGACTTCCTTCTACAGACAGACACGGTCACAGACGTGTACGTCCCCCGCACTCCGGCACAATTAGATTCCAGTTCGAAACCTTAAATTTGGCAACAACCGATACGTCATTCCCATGACCGACTACGACCGTATCTGCTAATAAAAAGTTGCGAAAAATGGCCGACTTGTGGACGACGAGAACGCGAATTTTTGCCGATAAGGTGACAAGGACACGGTTTGATAAAAAGAAATTGATGCGGGAGTTACTTATATTGACACCCTCCCCCCTCTCGCCCCTATACGACTACCCTGCGGGGATTTCATAGGAAACACCGTCTGAAGAATTTGTACGTAATTTTTTTTAAACAATTTTAACAAAATAGTATTCAGCGATACTTACATATAGACAAACTGCGCCACATAATCCATCAGTCAAAAGTTCGCGTACGGCGCATCAAGCAACACCAAAACCACGGCCGGTTTCACGTAGACTGTTCTTGCGTCTGTCTGTATGTTTCGCTTATTATTGCATGGCAACCAACAGAGAATCGCGAAATCGGCTGATGTGCGATTTCTATCGTGCTAGAACGAGACAGAACCAGTCTGCCTAGTGCTTACGTCAACGAGCAAGCGCACGATCGAACTTGCGACGTCTCCGAAGGGGGGACCTGGGGCACATCAAATCGGGTGGTTTTCACCCTCGAAGAGGGCGCGAAAGTGTCCTAGGACAATCTGCCACGTGCAGGAACGGTCGGGACGATTTAAAGGCAACGAAAACGCACAATTTTCCTACAACAACCAGTCGAAAACTAGTCCGGAACGCGAAGGTGAGGAGACGCGAGAGGAGGTGTCGCAAAATGGCTGCCTTTTTCGACTTAGCACTACGTGCGCATTATTGGAATTTTTTTTTGGGTGGCCGACTGTTTTTTGACGGTTTTTTCTACATTTTCAATCGTTAAAACTGTAGAAATTACCCCCAGAACTAAGCCATGCTACAACCCCACCTGAGGGAGGCCATCAGCTTTTTTGTATTAAATTTTTACAAAACTCAACTTAGAGGCAGCCTGAACCCTTTCAAGTTTTTGCCGTAACCCCTTAAAATGTTTCAAAAGAACTGTCACACCCAGTAAACGGGTGGTTCAGTTATTACTTGCTTGGTTCACCTCACACAATGTGTTCTATAGGATAATTAAATTAGGTTAAGGCCTTAACTCCAACCAAATACCTTTTAAACAGATACCGGAGGAATTTTTTGTATCATAAAAATGGTCTAAAAACATGTTTTGAATCCTAAAGATGTTTTAAACTTAGTTTTTGTGCTTCTTTTCATACTTTAATGGTAAATAACTCTTTGAATCAGTAAATCATTAAGTAAGACCAATAAATAGATTTTCAAACCTGCAGTATAATAAGCAACAAACTCTCAAAGGCATCTCATAACTTTGATTTATATTTGTTTAAAAAAAAACCGGAATTCATCATTTATTTAGGAAATTTTGTGGTTTTAGATTGTCAAACTAAACCGAATCTACCGTGACAATTTTGTGGTTTCTTAAAAAAAGGCAAAGAAAGGAATGCAGTCAAAAAATATAAAAAGTTGATATATTTAGGGTCGAATTTGGCTTGAAACAGTTCAACTGTTCAACGGCTTTTACCCTTTAAAATGAATTGTATCCCAAACGAAATTGCACTTTAAGTAAACTGAGACTACACTTATATCCATTGCGAGTAATACAAGTCCAAGAATTGTGTAAATTGTTAAGTAAAAGAATTTTTCAAGTTTTTTAGAGCAATTCATTCCTTTAACACAAAAAGGCAAAAAATCTGGAAATTTTAAGGTCGATTAAACAATTCACTCTCTTAACGACACTTACCCTTTAAAATGAGTATTAGTAATGATGCAAAATAATCCATTATTGACATAAGAGAGACTCTCTCAAATCAAATCCATTGAAATTTCTAAAATTAACACAATTTTTCCTGATACATTTGAAATGGACTGTTAACACCAACCTAAAAAAATTAATACTCGTACAGGGTGGTCTATCATAATTCCACTAAACGAAACATTCAAGTTTTCATTTTTCAAGTCAAAAAGGAATTTTTAAACATCTAAAAATTGACCCAACCTCCCTCGTATCCATTATAGGACAATTCAGTGGTGAAGACCACTAAAACCAACATTTTCTCAAGGTGTTATAAAGAAAATTGGAAATTTTACCACCCTAAAAATTTCATCTAAACCCTTTAATTTGATGGGGTATTTAATGCACCCGGGGGTGAGTTTTACTGCCCCTTATATAACCAAATAGTTAATTAACCACATAAAAATCTCATTTGCAACTCTTTAAAGTGATTGAGTTATACGTTGGGAACGTTTAATTAACCCTAATTAAGAGGGGGTGTTTTTGCCCTCTATCTATCATTTATAAAACGTCCAAGAATGACTTAGTATATGGATTAGCTTATAAAGCTTAAAACAATATCATCACTCTTAATAAACCTGAATCTTGGTTGATTCAACTTGATGTACTGTGGATACTATAATTAATAACCGTTTTAGGGTTGTTCCATGCAATTAGGGTGAGTTTTTAAGGCCTGAAATTAGCTTGAATACTTTCATCATTGAATCAACCTACTGTTTAACCCATCTACCTGCATTGCAGTAACTTAACTGTAACTTTAAAGTTAAACGAACAAAAAGGGTTGTTTTTCAACCCTCTTTATCTTCGAAAAACGCTTGAATGCTTTTGCTGGGGTCGAATAAAATTTTCTATGATGTAAAAGTAAACTTTTGAACCTAATTTTTTTTCAACCGTGCAATTCACCCTGTTGTGGTGTAATTGAGGGGGTTGCTGTAAAATGGGATGGAGTTTTGTAGGTTCAAAAATTAGTTTCAGTTGTCTTGAGGGTGACAACAACGAAAACACACGCCCCGCAATTAGACTGTCTCACTTACACTGCCCTCTTACTGAAGTATTCACAAATTATTGCAATTTTAATCGAACAATCAACAATTTCAACCCTTATACATGAGTAATCTGACAACTTATTGAGTTCCTAGCGTTCCATGCAGGGTGAAATAATTTTTGAAATCATAAAAGTCTACTATCGTTAAGGGTTTCAAACCCCTTTTAAGAAAAATCGCTAAAAGGCAAAAATGGGGGGTTGCTAACAGAAAAATGTGAAGTTTTAAGGGTTGGAAAATTAGTGTTAGTGTCCGCGAACATAATGGCGGCGTTAAGGTTGACGTAAAGTGATCCAGTTGGAAAGATCTCTTTAAAACAACCAGGCAGGACAGGATTAAGGCTTGATAATTTGAGTTTTTGCTGTAAATGTCATAATTTTCACCCTCTGAATGCAACCTGGCAGTACTTGAAGCAGCTATACCTGATCAGAGCAGCCAGTCCGAATTTTTGAAGTGATAAAAGTCAACTTTGTTTAAAGGGGTTTCAACCCCCATAACCAAACTCACCCTGTATACTAATCAGATAAGTGCCTTAACGTTTTATGGGCTGGAAAATTGTATTTTAACCGTGCCAACTAGACTAAAGTCTGAAATTTCCAGTTGTAAGGGTGGGTTTTTGTTAAATCAAATTTATATTTATTTTATAAGGCAAAAAAGTGTACCTATAGAGCATTTGACTATAAAAAAGCAGTACATCTTATTACCCTTTTAGTGAAAATGGTGGAAACTTGCTAGTTTTAATGTCTTAAAGTGGATTGAATTTTAGGGGATGTAAAAGTCAACTTTGGTTAAGGGTTGCACTGGCCACTAGTGCAACCCTTAACTAACATGTTCTGGATTTTTTAAATAAAAAATCAATTCTAAATTGTGGTTTAAAGGGTTGAGCAAGGAAAGTTTCCCACTTTTACGTTTAATGGTCTTTATCACGGTTTGTAAGGGGTTGAGAAGTGAAAAATGTTGTTTTTTATAATTTTAAAAATTGTATTTAGGTTTGTTTTAATTGATTTGGCCCTAAAAAAAACTACTTGAAATGATTGTCAAACGTCAAAAAAGTGACAAGACTTGTCAAAACTTTGATTTTTGTGTAATTGTTACACTTTACATTATAGCAATATAAAAAGTCTTGTAATTCGTATCATTAATGAGTGTACGTACATCTTAAAAAGGGCCGAACATTGTCTTAAACATTAATTTCACTTACTGGAGTCACGAAACTTTCCCCTATGGCCTTTTAGGTGACGAAGCAAAAACTTTCAAAGGGACAACACCAAAAACACTTAACTGTTATGAACCCTCTTGATAGTAAGAATGACACTGAATTATCGCTTTGAATTAAAACGAAACTACCCCGATGAAAACAACCCCGAAACTGACTGGCAACGCACAGCGCAAAGCCGAAAATACACGAAAACCTACCAAAAGTGCCCTCTCGTTTCTTGGAAATTCTGCTTTTAGGTCTCCTTGTATATTTGCCTTTCGTTGACTTTTCTACCTGAGACTGTCACGGAATTTTTCGTTTATCTGGAATGGTGTAGAATTCGGTTTTATACGAGGTCAAAGTGTTTTTTTTTTACTAATTTCTGCTGTCAAGAAGTGACAAATGCATTATGTGATGCCATCTGTTTTCAATTGCAAATATTAAAATGTCTTTATTTTTTCAATCATTTCCAAAAAAAAATTTTATTATGCCACGCCACTGACTGATACTTTTTAAGTCGTAAATAGCGAAAAACACAATTTCAACTTTTAATGCCAGTACGATCTATTTTTGCTTGTGATCTGTGTTCGTTGTTATAGAAAATTCAACTAAGAAAGTGATTAGTTGCAAGGGAATTTGGGTCCTATGACGATAATGGTATTTTTTCTATTACTACGTCTCTGACAATTGCTTTTTAAGTACTAATTTTGAATGCCAATACGATTGATTTTTGCCTGTAATCATTGTTCGTATTATGGGAAACCCTACTAAGAAAGTGATTCGTTTCAGGGAAATTTGGGTCTTAAAAATAAATATATTTATTTAATTACTATTAAACTACACCACTTGCCTTGCTTGCTTTTTAAGCCATTAATATGTCAATTAAAATAGCAGAAACTAATATTTCAATTTTGAATGCCAATACGGTCTATTTTTGCTAGTGATCATTGTTGGTTATTATGAGAAATCCCACCATGACAGTTTCAAGGGAATTTGCACTTGACCAACGATAATTTTTACTAAAATTACAACAAAATAGAAAGATAAAACAGAATACAAAGCTTTTAATTTGGAATGTCAGTACGGTCTATTTTGGATTGTACTTAGTGTTTGTTATTATGGGAAATCCTACTAAAAAGTGATTAGTTTCCAAGCAATTTGAACATATCTGTTTTCTCAATTACTGCCAAATAAAATTTTATCAATCTACGCCACTGACACTTGCTTTCTAAGTTATTAAATTGTTTTTACAAATGTAAAAATAATACTTTTATTTTGAATGCCAATATTTTCTTATGTTTTGCTTCTAATCATCAGTGTTGCCAGGTTAAAAAACAAACAATTTTTAAATTTGTGTAGGTATACCGGTAGAGAAATTTCAAAATGTCGACAGACTGCGCGAGTGACATGCGTCACTCTGGTCACGTGATCAATTGTCGAATAAACGTCAAATCTACAAAAAATTTTCCTTCGATTCTACATCAAACAATAATTCCAAATTACCATACTTAAGAAATACAGATTTTTATTTTTTTGACAGATATTACGTGGTTTTAGAGGATAATTTAGCTAGACAGTCACGTGACTACTGTCATAAATCTTGGAAACACTTTTTTATTAAATACTACCAGAAAACATTTTTAAATCCTGACTTTTGCATTTTTTGAGCAGAGTTTGACAGTTTTGACGTTAGTGACAGTTGTCACGTGGTCTTAGAACACTATTTAGCTAGACGGTCACGTGACAATTGGTAAAATAACTGTCATAAATCTCAGAAACACGCCTCGTTTTGCAAACTGTAAGAAAACTGTGTTAAACTTTAATTCTTGCAGATTCTAGGCAAATTTTAACAGTTTTGATATTATAGTGACAGATATCACGTGGTTTTAGATGATAATTTAGCTAGGCAGTCACGTGACCCACTTGGAGTAAAAAAGCGATTTTAGAATCCTCCTTAAATTTCGTATTGAAGAAAAAAGAAAAGTTTGAACTACCAGAATCACAGTTTGAAAGAACAGTCAGGGACAAAATCGCCTGTAAAATCGACTTGTAGTAAGAAAATAACTGTTTTAAGCACATTTTTGGAATCCTCATTAAATTTCCTATCCCATAACCTGAAAAAACACTACAAAATTTGGTACAGTCAGGGAGAAAAGCGGTGTCAAAGTTTAAACTGACAGAAAAAACAGTCAATGACAAAATTGCTGGTAGAACCCACTTGGAGTAAAGTAATTACTGTTTTAAGTACATTTTTAGAATCCTCATTAAATTGCCTATTCAATAACCTCTGAAAAAACACTACAGTATGGTCTATTTTTGCTTGTATTCATTGTTTGCTATTATGGGAAATCCTACTAATCAGTGATTTGTTTTAAAGGAAATTGGGCTTTAAGGAAAATGTTTTTACCATGCACTGACATTACTAAAATACCAATAATAAAAGCAGATACTAATTTTAAAAAAATTGAATGTTAATATGGTCTAATGGATAAATAGCGCGGTGTTGCCGAAATGTGACATTTCCAGAAAACCAGAAAAAATTCAAAAATTGCCGATTGTTGGTTCAAAAGTTTGAACATTTAAACAAGGAAAGCTTGTTTGAAAAAAGTAGAGATAGAGAATTGCAAAACTTTCAGTTGGCCCCGACCAACAACAATGTTGGCTATTTTTGCCAATTTAGGGTTCAAAATGTGTCTAACAGTGCGACGTTGTCAGACTTTGCAAAACCGCGCTATTTCATTGATGAATACAGATTTAGGTCTGTATTTAAAAAATTTAAAAGGCTGTATTTTGTGTACTGTGTGATTGCTTACACCTGAAAGCAATTTACCAACATATGGTTTTAAAGCACTATAATAAAAAAGTTAAATATTGGAGACTCTGCGATTAGTCTGGCAATGAGCAAATAGTGAAGTCAGTGTCTTGATTTGGAACTGGGAATATTTGTGGAGGCTGGACGGCGCCCCACTCCGGCAATATTGCGAATCCCGGAGATTGGAATTTCGGGGCCCCGGCATTAAAAAAGATTTAAGGCGCTTTAAAGTCGCCCCGAAAACCCGAAAATAAATCATCGGAGCGAGCGATGCCGACCTGAAAATAACAAAAAAAAAACTTCAAACAAGGTCAAAGTACTTTGATACATTTAAAAATTAAATGCCGCCGCGTAGGCAATTGTTTTTTTTTTTTGTAGCCGTGCGATAACGACGCTATTTCGAAACGGTATTGGTCTAGAAGGCTTATCAGTGTGCGCGACGTAAATACGGAAAAAAAAAGATAACCTAGTCAGCTGATAATGTGTGTATTAATAAGTGGATTTTTGGAGATTGAAATTTTATTTTAGGAATGTTTACCGTTTTATAGAGGAAAGTCCCTGACCTCAATGTCTTTTGACGTTCTGCGCATCAACTCTACAATAATCACCCGTATAATGTTCAAAAGTTCGTCATTTTGACGCCAGGTAAAGGAAACCCACAATTTTCTCTAATTAATGCACTTAAAATTTGTTCAATCAATATTAAAACCTGCAATTACTATTCATTTAAACAAATTACATTTCATAGGGGTAAAAGTGGTCGTTAAGAGGTTAGGACGCTGTTAGAGAAACTTTTCCAGTGGCGGCTCGTAACCATACAAATGTGTGTTTGTCCAGAACAAGTTCACTAAATTGTTTAAAGTCGAATTTTGTATGAAACCAATTCATCAAGTAACGGAAATCACCCTTAAGACTGGAACGAATAGCAAACCAAAATAAACCTTAATGAATGTTACATTTTGATCAAGTTTACACCAAACACACAATTTCTCTGCACTGTCTAATCTCTAAAATTCCACCGACAGCTAAAGATTACGCAGATCGTCTAGCAATAAAGACATTGCCAGACAAGTGAGGCAAATTAATATTCTCGAACTGTAATTTTGTACCAGACTAATCAGCGTCCATTTGTACGGGTCAACATTGTTGCCGGAGTAAACGGCATCTGTCTGACATTGACAGCAAAAGTTTTGAGCTATTTTAAAAGTATGCAGTAGTAACCTAGGCTACGTTGTGATTTGACTGTGACTTATTGCACTTGACCTGTCACAGTCAAATCTCAACTTAGCTAAGGTGGAATTAGGGTGTCCTTAAAAACGTCGGTGCAGTCCGCCATCAAACGTCACTATTTTACGCACACACAATAAATAGTCGTAAAAGTGTTGAGGTAAACCTAGTCAAACGCACAACTCCAGCGCGAGGATTTGTTGGTTGCCTAACTCGTCACACGTTTGGCAGAGTGAATATCTACGTTTACACCGTCAACTAATCAGTCCACTGGATTTTAATACTCAGTTGTCTGATATGTTGTCTCAATATCTCGGAAACGTCAGATTAGGTGAAATGTTATTTTGTAATATGCTCATTTAAATACAGTAGTTCTGATGATTTTTCTTTAGTGATTTTACCGGTAAAGTAAAGTAAAATTCAGTGTGACAGAAAAATTTACCAATTTTACCAATAAGTTCCAATTTGACCAGTAAATTTATGGGTCTAAGTGAAATTTGATTGATATATCATTTTCCTGTCATGTCATTAATTTTATTAAAGTCAGCCAAATGTTGACATTAGTGACAGATATCATGGGGTTTTTGTAGGGTAATTAGCTAGGCAGTCACGTGACCACTGTCAAAATAATTGAGATAAATCTCAGACACGTTTTGTATCGAATACTACAAGAAACGATTTCTAAACCCTGATTTTTGAAACTTTTGAGCACAATTTGACAGTCGGAGACAAAATTGCCTGTAAAACCCACTTGGAGTGAGATAATGACTGTTTTAAGAACATTTTTGGAATCCTCATTAAATTTCCTATCCAATAACATCAAAGAAGACTACAACATTTGGTACAGTCAGGGAGAAAAGCGGTGTCAAAGTTTGAACTACTAGAAACATAGTTTGACAGAACAGTCAGGGACAAAATTGGCAGTTAAACCCACTTGGAGTAAGAAAATGACTGTTTTAAGAACATTTTTGGAATTCTCATTAAATTTCCTATCCAATAACATGAAAGAAGACTACAACATTTGGTACAGTCAGGGAGAAAAGCAGTATCAAAGTTTGAACTGCCAGAAACACAGTTTTAAAAAACAGTCAGTGAAAAAACTGCCTGTAAAACCCACTTGGAGTGAGAAAATGACAGTTTTAAGCACATTTTTGAAATCCTCATTAAATTTCCTATTCAATAACCTGAAAAAACACCACAAGATTTGGTACAGTCAGGGAAAAAAGCGGTGTCAAAGTTTCACCTGCCAGAAACACAGTTTAAAAGGACAGTCAGGGACAAAATAGCCTGTAAAACCCACTTGGAGTGAGAAAATGACCGTATTAAGAACATTTTTGGAATCCTCATTAAATTTCCTATCCAATAACATGAAAGAAGACTACAACATTTGGTACAGTCAGGGAGAAAAGCAGTATCAAAGTTTGAACTGCCAGAAACACAGTTTTAAAAAACAGTCAGTGAAAAAACTGCCTGTAAAACCCACTTGGAGTGAGAAAATGACTGTATTAAGAACATTTTTGGAATCCTCATTAAATTTCCTATTCAATAACCTGAAAAAAAACCTACCACATTTGGTACAGTCAGGGAGAAAGCGGTGTCAAAGTTTGACCTGCCAGAAACACAGTTTAAAAGGACAGTCAGGTCAAAAACTGCCTATAAAACCCACTTGTAGTGAGAAAATGACTGTTTTAAGCACATTTTTGAAATCCTCATTAAATTTCCTATTCAATAACCTGAAAAGACACCACAAAATTTGGTACAGTCAGGGAGAAAAGCGGTGTCAAAATTTGACCTGCCAGAAATACAATATTTGTAATTTACTGGTAATTAACCGGTCAAATTTTTTTGATAAAGTAAAATACCCATTACTATTTGAAACAGTTAGAAACATTTTGCAAGGGATCACAAATGTTCCGAATTACCAACTAACTGAGAACGAGGTAAACGCGGTTATTGCTTGCAGAGCCATTATTTTTGATTTTAAGATGATTGACAGTGTCATGGGTGGTTTTTAGTAGAATTATTACATCTGATGATGATTTTAGTTTACATCCTACACTTATCTAGTCGTCCTGCCAATCCAAATTGATACACATCAAACAGACACGTTTTCAAATTAAAACTTTACATAACAAAGTGGTGTGTTTGCAAAATATATTAACTGCGTTTATGGTCAAACCGATTATTATTCAAAATGTTGGCAAGGTGAGTTGGCACTGTCTGGGTAACGGTGTTTCACTCTAATAGCTATAATATTTACATCAGGTTGCTTAAAAATTTAAACGTTTTCGATGTCAGCCGACTTCATTAATACATTCACAGAAACGCCCAGCAGGAAAAAAAAATGAAAGAAGTCTGTAAATCGAGACATTTAAATTTTAAATATCCTTTTGTAAATATAGCAAAAATCAAAGTAAAACAGGATGACGTAACAACGTAAAACGTTTTGAATGTGATTTTTGAGGGGAACTATTCGTGCTGGTTAAGGGTTCAACAAGCCAGAATACTCTCGCTTGATTGGCCATCCGTGGCCGCCGTCTGCTACCGAACACGCTTTCCTGACCCTTACCTGCAATCGTTGTGGTAATTCAAGTCTCTAATTAAGAAAAAACCGTAAGAGAACAGTCCCGTTTATCGAGAAGAAAATTGTTCGGATAGGAGATTGTTTAACAAAAATCTAGTCAAAATAATCCAAGTAAACTTTTGCTGGGAAGAACTTAAAAGAAATTTAAAGATTGTTCATGATTACTTTCAAAATCATTAATCTAATCAACTTTAACCTAACCTAAGTGAAAAAGCCATGTAGTCATAATAAAAAAATTAATTATTTTGACACCCCCTGTAGCTCTATAAATATGGTTTAACAGATCCATGCTTGTAAACAGAGTATTTATGTTAAAATCACCCAGTGAAATATCATGAAAACTTATTGAATTTTTCAGAAGTTTGTTAAGCCTAGTGCCATTTTCAAAATGATTTTTGAAGGTTATGGCATTTTTGATAGATTCTTGATAGTTTTACTGATTCTAAAGGTATCTGGCAACATTAAAACAATATTTCAAAATTTTTAAAGACTTCTGGAAATTTTAAATAATTCTTGTTTAGCCAACACATCAGCCAATATGACAAATTTACAACTCAAGGAGTTTATAAAGATTTCTCGTATTTTTGTACTTCTTTCCACTGTGGCAACATTGCAAACTTTGGACGTCATCCTAAATTTATTTGATTTTTTTTTACAAGTAAAGTATTTTTGTAAAACAACAAGACATTTGACAACAACAATGAAACTCAGACGATGACGTAACCACCATTTGTCCTGGTTTTGACTTATAATGACAATTTTAAAAGATTTCTGGAAAGTCTTTTTAAACAATTCTTATGTCCAGGCATTTTAAAATTCCTTCTTTCAGACATCTTTTATGGAGTTTCAAGGGGGAAAATTGTTTATTTTTTCCTATCATTGCTTTGACGTCATTTGTTGTTCTTTTCAAAGAATTTGAAATATATTTACAGCGGGAAAGTTTTTCAAGTAATTTCCATTTTGATGGTGACATTTTTTTGCTTCATTGAGGTTTAATAAGTAGTTTACTTCCTTTATTAGTTCACTTACCTTGATCAATTTTTTGGACATTTTTTGGAAATCCTGCTAGCAATTTGTACTAATTTGGCACCTTCTGTCATGTAAACGATTGCACTTTTCGTAACGGTGTGATTCCGAAAATGTTCGCGCACACTAATCGACTGTTTTTTTTTTCTGTTGTTCGTAACGACCAAAACGCCGACAAGGGGGCTTTAAATAAAAGCGGCTGGCCTGGCAATGCAAGCGTGCAACCAATGCGACTGGCAGCTCATTTAACCCATTGAAAAATGCACTCTCGTGTCGCCCTACTCTTTCTTTTCTTCGTTGCAGAAGAGAGGAAACAAACGGAACGACCGAAGAACTCGGGGGCCCCCATTCATATCGAATTTGACCGGCTTCTAGGTGAGAATAGCGCCTTTTTACCTGACTCTCAGTTCTCCCCTTCTGCGTCAATTAAGGTTATCTTATCGGATATGCCCGGGCAAAGGCCGAAATTCGGATTGTTTGCTTCTTTTTCCTTACTAAAGCAATTTCCGTTTATCTGCCACCAGGATTTGTTTACACTCGACGATCAATGAAACCGCAATGTCAAACAGTTTAAGTATTACCTTCACATATAGCAGAAATCAAACTAATTGACACGACGTCACAAGTTTAAGAACAAAACTTCAAAAAAACTAGAATAAAGTACGTCATGGTCTAAATTCGCTTCTTACCAATTTACACTCTAATAGGGTTTTCCGTAATACTAGACACATAATGTATACAAAAATAAACTTTATTAACCTAACAACATAATCTGATGCTTGAGCAAAATAACAAATCTGTGGCGCAATACTGAAATACCAAAATGCGAACCTTATTAATTAAAAAACCTAATTTGCCTTAAGATCAACTTAGGATGTAAACTGACTCATTTTGGCATCCAAAAGTCTGAAATTCCTGGCAGAAGTCAAACTTGTTCTAGTGTAGTTTCAAAGTTGTAATCAAGTTGACTTGATTTACATCACTCACATCTTGTCCGTCACAATGTGGTATTTGAGTGAAAAAAGTGAAAAAAAAAACATTTTTCTGTTTAAAGTCTTGTCCTTTTTATGGATCAACTGTCCTAATTGAATAACAGTGACGCAAATCAATGAGCAACTACACCATAACGGGAATGGCACAAGGTAGTTGGATTAATGCCTGTTCCCCAACTCTTGCTAAGTGAGGTTAATATGTTTTTAATTTGAGTGTAAGTTAATTAAAATTGCCTTAAAGACGAAATTTGCTTAAAACTAAACTACCTTCTCAAGGGATTTATCTTAACCATTGCGATTCAAGGTAGGCAAAAATGACCTTTAAGTACTTTATCATAATTTAGTGGTTTTATGGTCTTTTGACTAGAAGCTAACGAGGAAATTAGTTTTTTTCCGCAGGATGTTTTACTAAGCTAATAAATTAGACGTCAGTCAAGGCTTGGGAGAAAGGCCCGCGATAAAGCCGTTGGAATTGTTCACTTTAATGGGCTTTTACTCGAAAAGCCGCGTTTTTGCCCATCAGGAAGCTGTTGGTTGTAATGAGAATAATTTGAATCCCACCCATGTAACGGAAATTCAATAACAATTGAAAGAACCAATACCATGGAGATCTGAAGTGATCCAGGCTTGCTAGTATTATTAATGGGAGCAATTTAGTGGTTAAAGGGGGGGGGGGGGGGCAATAATTCAACATGGACGTCGGAAACAATCTTTCCGGTCGGTGTCCGGGCGCAAAAATTTAATAACAACGCGTCCGTGCGTGAATTTAGCAGGTATTTTCCTTGAGCCAATTAGACATGTTAATTGCTGAAAACGACGTCGGTAAAGGCAAAAAGGTGCTAAAGATTCAAGTCGAGCCTGGGGGCGAAATTCCTTAAAGGTGCAATTAATAGAGTTAGTTACACTTTTATTGTGTTTGCCGCCATAAATTAACGCTTAATCATAAGTCCAGTCAGCTGGTTCCACCACGAAGGGTGCATATTAAGGATCCTCCGACAAACTGCTTTTGCAGCAGGTGCTTAAAACTGTAAAGAAAACATTTTTGTGCTTAAGAATAATGAAAATGTCGTTATGGTTGAATTCGTCATAAACTAACACTAACAAGAAATGTCAACATAACCTAACTAATAAAAAAATGGCTGCAAAGTAATGTACAAGTTTGGCAATGCCATTCCAGTTACAATACAGTAGTAGCTCATTGATTTGCAAATGTCAGCTGCTAAGTCACTGTTATTCAGGTTGACAGTTGATCCATAGAATGGACAAGGTTTTGGAGTTGACAAACTATCTAACCTAACCTAAGGTGAAATAACCGAATTAGGGATTGTCAAAGTGGAAACTGTTAAATACAGATTTCAGTTCACCTTGTGTTTACTATCAAATCAATTTTGAAATTTTCAATATAAGCCTTATACAGCGTGGTCAAAAGAGAGTTTCAAAGGCTACAAATTGATATATTGAATCATCCAGTAACTGTCAAAATAACCGAGTTAGGAACTGTTAAAAATTCAGATTTCAGTGCAGTTCACTCTATCTTTTTTATTAAATAACTCGATTTTGAAATTTTTACTTTAGACATTATGCAGGGTGGTCAAAATATGGTTTCAAAGGCTACAAATTCATTTATTGAATCACTCTTTAGAAAATCTTTAAACTGTAATACTGGATAAAATGGTCCTTCGTTTCGTTGTAAGTTTGACTGCTAAAGGGCTCCAAAGTTTACCAAAAAGTTTCCTTGATTTTCACTACCCTAACTTTTATTAGGGTCTTTTGGGGACGTTGGGCAGGTACGGTTCTGATATTTAGTATAACCCTAGTAAAAATCATTAAGGTGGATTTTGGCTTGCTTTAACCGGCCAAAGACAACCTCATTGGAATAGTAGAGTAGCAGTGTTTCAAACAAATTTGAGCTTTACGAAACTGGAATGGTTGGTTAGGTTAGGTTGCATATAGAAAGTAGTTGACAAAATTAGTTTTACACCCTGTATAGTTTCTACAGACAAGCATCAGAATACTTATTTGAATGAAACAAGCTTATAATTGAACAAAGTGGCCTATTACAGAATAGTTTGGAACTTGAAGATGGAGAGACAATAGCGAGTGCGTTTTAAAAGAAAACTCATCCATTCCTGGGTTCATTAATCAGAAGTGTCAATTGCCACTCGAACAGTCATTAGTTTAGTGTGTGGCGCCGTTCGAAGAAATTTTAAACGGTGGTCTTATTGAATTTAAAACGGGAAAAAACGCCCGAGGAATTTTTATGCGAAACAACCGAAAATTAAGGGAAACACGCACACGATTTTCGTGTATGTAGAAGCGAAACAATAGGACGATGTTGATGACCCATTATGTGGTCGTGTTTACTTGGCCATACAAATTAGTGGGGCTTTTAAAATGTTAGACATGTCAGTATCAATCAATTTAGAAGGTTATTATGCGCTCTATTAACCTGTAATAACTTAATTTAGAGCATTAATATCAATTGTAAGCTTCTCCCTTTGTAGCTCTTTCAATCGATGTTGCCAAACCTACAAGTTGGTGTGACACCTTTGTGAATTATGTCACATCAACTTAGGCAGAGCAATACAAATTAGATGAGCTAGTTTGACACGAGTAGGTCACGTGTTTTAGTTGTTTGAAATAACCCGAAAAAAATACGGGACGTTGGTTCGTATGGCTCCCCCCAGTATCGTCTTCGTCTATTTCGGAACGGGCGCATACTTGAAATTTTATTACAGCATCGAGACTTGCCGGTCGGCATTTCCCGTCTGCGACGCTCCTATTTTCGGCGCTGGCCGTCGCGGCGCCTCCTGTGCTCCCCTGCGAACATACTTCCGGTCTGAAAAAAGCTGTCATTATAAAATTTCCTGATGCCACTCCAGTTCATGTACTTGCTCATTGTTTAACAACTGTCACTGTCACTGAGTTTGGACTCTTGATTAGCAATCGTTACACAATTTTCTTCTGAGTGCACTGACATAAATCGATTACTGATCGAAAAAGGATTACTTAAACGTCATTTGGTCCATCGAGTTTAAAATCCGATTAGTCGATTGCTAATCGATTTGTTCTTATGAATCTGGCCAATACTAAATGCGTTCTTTGACGAGAATACCTTACCAGTATAATATAAAAAAATAATAGTTAGGTTAGTAAACTTTTAATGCAAACACAAAACAATCAACCTGATTTTGTTAAGTACGATTTGCAATCGAGCAAGTGCAACAATACAGAATTCCCCTCTTGGACAACGTTATGCAATAGGTTATTATTATTATTTATACCTGTTTTAAAACGAAACAAGTGCCTAACGGAGCGGGTAGAGAAAAAAAGCCACCCGACATGGATAATTGTTTATATTATACATGACTTTTCCGCGATTTATTACTTAATTTAAGGCGCATTCCGAATCGAGCTGCAACGTTCAGTTATTACGAACGACTACGGCGAAAACAATGTAATAATAACACATTTGTAATTTCAGCCTTGAAAGTAATTGTGCGCTGTTATTACATGAGAGGTGTACGGGTCGTTGCCGAACTAATGAATGAATGTTGCTGCGCAGGTTGTTTATTAACACAGCAGGGTTTTAAGCGGGTCTCACGCAGCGACAAATCTTAATTGGAAATTTTGCGAACGTTCGGAGGGTGTCACGTCCAGTACAGGAAACGTCACATAAGAGACAAGTGACAGTAGGAGGAGAAGCGTGATATGACATTTGACATATGACAGCCAGTTGACAATCTGAGTCTGTCCAAGTTAAACAGTTTGACTGTTTTGTGTCATTGAAAAACGAGTTTCACTGAACCTGCAGTAAGATAAAAAAATGAAGATCTAGCAGAACAGAAAGAATAAAATGCACGCGAATTCCGTCACGTTCAGGCCGCGTCGAAATCGCTTTTATTTTGTCTTGGCCGAAAACATGATATCATCTATTGTTTACCCGGAGACAAGTTCAAAGAAAAGGTAGGGCTGACGTTTGAGGTATGTAGGCCGCTGACCCACAAGATATTTTATTACGGGCCGACTTTGTGGAAGTACGTTTATTTTTAGTTTACTCACCCGTACAGTGGCGTCACTGCTACTCTTATATCACCCGACTTCCTTTGACGTACCCGTTAGTATATCAAACGCTAAGGTATGCCGAGAAATGCTTAATTTAGTCAAAAAGACAAAAAGTGTTCAATAAAAACAAGAGTGGAAAAAGTCCTGTATCCTGTTAAAACGCTCGGTCAACAATTCTCACAAAGTCGTCGTACTTCTTAAATTATTTAATTGCAGCGCCACCTATAGGACGAGTTAGAAATTCAAAACGAAACTTCCTGTCCTGAAGATGATGAAGTGGTTAGTTTCTGCCAAAGATAAACTGTTCTCATCTGCAATCAAAATTACTAAATTGTATGTTTCTCATATTTACAATTTTCTTCCAAAAACTTATACTTGAAATAAGAGAGGTTAGGATAAATTGTTAATAGACAACATTCTGGAAATGTATTAAATTCTCTCTTATTAAAGTCTAATAATACAATCACAAGTGTCCTAAAATCAATAATTCCTAAGTTTATTATTAGCCTTAGCAACTAAGAAATTAGTCTTCAGTGTCTTAAAACGAGCACGGTAATCGTTCAAAAACAGACAGGTGGTTGAAAAATGTGTGATTAATATGCACTTTCGATGCGGATTATCAAGCTACGTGCCATTTTGCCAACATAGTGCCGCCTAGCAACAAGTCTGAATTTATATGGTTAAAACCAAGTTTGTTTAATTGTGTACGTAGAAATAGGGTTAGAACCATAGCTATGCTGCTGATGAAAGTAAACTGGCTTGACGTCACGTCGTTTAGTTTGATTTTCCGTATATGAGATTGAAACACTAAAAATAGCAAGATCCAGCTGCATAATTTCGCATGCAACGGAATTCGCTTCATTCATGGCAACAAACAATAATCAATGCCGTCCAGTTTATTAAAATTATGAATGAAAGCGCGCCGTGAAGGGGATTACGCAATTTGTACGATTCGTAAAAATGACGGTCGTGTTAATTGATCAATGTTTTTCTTGATTTCTTTGTCTTTTCCGTTTTACAGTGGAAAATCCGTTGTAACTTGAATTAGTCATGCGGGATAAAAGTCAATCAGAATTGTTTAACAAAAATCGGTGAATCAGAATTTACTCTTAGTGACGTGTCAATAATAAGAGAAACTTGATCTTTAAAGAGATTCTGTAATAATGTTATTGTTACTATTGTCATTCTAGTAATTTAATTTTTTGTATACTATAAATGGGAGCCATACAAATAGTGATGTTTTATACACGTTTACAATGTATTTTGGAAAAAGTTGGATTTTATTGTTAAACAATTTTTTTGGGGTCATATTTTTTTTTTACTGCCTAGAATAGTAGTTAATGAACCAATTTATGATTCTAAGCAATTGAAGGATACTTACTTGATTGCTGATTTAGGGTTTTTTACACGTAGTGAGGAAATTAAACAACAACATAGCTAGAAATTATCAATTTTCTCATTTATTAAACCTTAACAGGTTAAGAATATCACAGCAGTAGTTGCTTTACAATTGGCTGATAACGTCTTAAACTTATAAAAAAATTGTTTTTTTTTAAGTCAAGTACAACATCAACAAAACCTGCTTTAGAGCAGGCAAATGAACTTTTTTAAAATTACAACTACTAAACTGTTTAAGGCCACTGAAATGGGGAAATGTAGACCAATTAACCGTATTGACAAATAATATTAATTGCACAAAACCACTAGACAACTTTTTAACCTAAATCATATTCGAATACCCCTAATATCATTTAGGCAGGCTCTGCCTTGGGACAATCACAACGGGATTATACGATGAGTATTCCTTGAGGAATCACAGTCAGGGACGAACACAAAATATTTTAAGTTAAATTTTAGCTAAATTGTCTGGTTTGCTTAGCCTAAGCCCACATCCAGGGTCATCATGACTAGGAATCCAATGACAGCGCCCCAAGTAGCTAGTTTTCCATTTTCGCTGCAACAAAGAAAAACAATTTTTTTTGATCATGCTAGTTTTGTTTGATTTGGAGTATATGTCCTAGTTAGAGTAATTGCGTAACGTTTTGGGCGTTGGGAGAGAATGAAATAATGCGGTTCGGCAGAACAAAGAATGTCGCCACAAGAGTTCGAAACCGATGGGGACTAATAAATAAATACGCGAGGCTCCGCCATGATGTCATTGCAGAAATAGTATTAGGTTCATAAATACGGTTTAATTATTGCGACTGTCATTCGTTGAGTGTTTAACGAATGTGGCAATAACCCTTGACGACATTTTTCATTTAGACGATTATTACTACGCAACATATAAGACGATTATTATTATGGGTTCAGTTTGACTTAAAATGTGCTCATTTCTGACAGAACTGACGTATTATGGTGAGTGAGAAGAAGTTGCCTTTATCTGGTCTCACTTACTAATTAGCATCAACGTAAAATTGGCATATTTCTGGTGGATAACGAGTCCTTATTACCCACTTTACTAGTAGTAAAAAGAGCTGAATGAGTGGTGGTCGGAAAGAATTTGACCTCAACTGCATCTTTCCGTTCACATTCTAAAATACCGATCGCTCAGATGTGTTTGTCTCCCACTTTACACTTACGCAATTTACTAGGAATCTCGTAACCAGAATTAACGGCCACATCTCTACTCACACCGGCCAGTTTCTAAGAGGATCTAAACCCACTATTTGTTTATGCCTCTTCGTTTCTTCAGCACGTGTTAAACAATATTGGGTGGTCCGTTTTGGCACTGTCCGAGTAAACACGACGGAAACGGAACTAGTTTTCTACGAGACAAGTGCAGAAAATTCAGCTTTTTTGCACGCAGCATTAAAATAGTTATACGAAAAAATTAAACTACATTTGGATAACGTCGTAGACGATACAAACTTGATTTTAAAAAATATAGAAATTAATTTGGCAATATAAGGTCTGTTCGTAGAAAGAATCTCCAATTAGTAATCAGAGAAATAGATGCATCCATTGGCCAGAAGTTAGAAAACGTCATAGTCACGTGAGCATTCAACCAATGAAACTTGACATTTACTGTTTCTGAGTTTATGTCAAATTTTGTTTATCTTTCTTGTGATAATTGTCGTTGTTAAGAATATAGTGCCTGTTAGCAATGACGTTTAAATCCACGATTGAAACATGATTGATTTGTCACGTGACTGCACGGATTAATAATCACCTCTTCGTTTGATTTTTCGTATACATGTTTCCAGCTTGTTTATGGTATTATCATGAGGAGTTACAACCATCATTATGCACGCTTGTCGAAGAAATCACACTATTTTGCCACAAATGCCATTACTCATTCAATGAAACATGAATTCAGCTTCCCATGAGAATAACGTATCCGGAAGCTGAATTATAAAAATAAAAATTGTTTACCGCAATGAGATGATTCACTGTACAACGATGCGTTGACAGGCTTAAAATAACTTAATTGCAAAACGACAAAGCCGATTATTAACAACAATATAATGTGCAATAGACGAGCCGCCATCTTGGCTCTCTGTGCAAATACAATGACCAAAACACCGAATATCCATTCGGGCCAAATATTGAAGGAGACACCGGGCGCATTCCTTGTGGAAACTTAAATGACAACAAGAAAACAAATATTTGGCCACAACTGAGACATTCCATCGTGGGCTTTGTCTTTTAAACCGTATAAACGAGAATGTTCTTAAAAACGTTTCGTAATCTGTTTGGATAGTAAAAAGTACCGTCGGATGCATATCTTGCGTAGTTGACAGACTCTGTTTTATGGTTTGTTATTGTCGATAAACGCCAATGGCGTACCTGCTTTTACAAAATATCCAATTTGAAGCATTCAAAACACTTTGGAGCTAATTTACAACGTTTCAATAGCTTTATTTTTTTCTTCATTCTGAACTGTGCTGTTGTTTACCTATTTATTTCATACAAATCATTAAACAACAGCTTGCATTACTTAAAACACAAAATTTCGTAAAAAAAACCATTATGGTTGTAATTAGCTTGATACAACAATTTCAGAAACAAATTTGTGGATATTAGTGTCCTATTTTGTTTACTGCAATTTTTAATGCTTCCCAAAGCGTCTTACAAGCTAATTTGAACCATAATTACATTTTTTCCAACAACTGAAACGAATACCTTTGGCAGTCCATCAATCACATTCCTAGCTGCGTGTAATTCGTATTAAAGTACAAAATTGTTATCTGGCCTGTGCAGGCCCGTATTATAGTGTGCCTGATGGCGGTTATGAATGAAGGAATTTAAGACTTAAAATTGTCGTAGTAGTCGTTATCTACGGGTCTCTTTCAGTTAGTTGAACTCTAGTTCTAGTCCATTCAGGAAACTGTACAAACGAGAAGCTCGCCGGATATCTTGAGAGTACGCAGTGGTACGATACTTTCAAATTATCCGGCCCAAATATTGAGTCGCTCCTAGACTGAGTGTACCAGAATTTGGCCGGTTCTAAGCAAGGTTTCAGTCCTGTGTGCCCCGTGTCTTGTTTGTTTCATTCTTTAAGACTTGTCGACCGATAACGAGACGACGGGAAGATTTTGAAATTACTTAGAAGGAATGCATTAATATAACGTAAACAAACAATAACAGTTAAATACATTATGACAGGAGGCTTTTGGGCGATACACCAGGCTTGTTCTCGTAATTATCGTTATTATGGTTGGTATTACCTGGTGTTAGCTTCGGGGATGATATCGTCCATTACCACGTAAATCATGGCGCCGGCAGCAAAGGAAAGTGCGTAAGGTAATGCAGGTTCAGCAAAACTCACAGCAATCGCCCCAAGAACACCAAAAATTGGTTCTACCATACCACTTAGTTGGCCATACCTAAATAAAAACAGTCAAATTAAGTCATATCCTGTCATAAGACAGTGGCAGTTGTCAAAACTCAAGTCTGTACATTATAGATTGACACAACACAATCACAGCATAAGCGTAGCTTCTTAAAATGTAAATTTATAGATTTCTTTGGTATAAAGCACATTCTTGTATAGAAATGACAGATGTTAAGGCTTTTTGTTATTTTCTAAATCTCTAATCTCTAAGTGGAGTGTGGTGAACATTTGAATATAGTCAACAAAGAAGGATTCTTCCTTACCATACAAATAACTCATTTTGATTGGTTAGACACAAGTGTATAGCACAACACAAAATTGAAACTTTTGGCCAACTCTTGTGTTATGCTGAGCATTCTTGTGGTGTGCTTGTACAAATTGACTTGTGTATGTCTCATGTTTTAAGTTTATATCCTATGCTTCTGCTTGTGTTACTCTATAAATCCAGCTTTGCCATGATTACCTTTATCTGGTACACCCTGTATAGTTGAGTGACAACGGGAGTAATTAGGTTTTGCAACTGCTTTGTTGGTATACAAAAGTTAATGAGGTTGAAGCGGTTGAGTGACTTTAATCGGCACTCATAACTGTTCAAACGGACGGTAATTAATCAGAAATTGTTTTGATCGACATTATTCTGCATGAATATTCCTTTTTTTTTCACTTGAACACCTGAAATTTTTGGAGTTTTCCTTGTTCTAATGAATCCGAGTTTGTAGAGTAAATTAGTGCGGGAAATTAGCGAGCGTAATTGACGGATAACAAGCGATTCGGATTAGCATTAAGGGCATTGTGAAACGATGTTTAAATAATAATTAAAATTTAATTGAGTCGAACGCCAGTTGCTTTATTAAGTCCGGACATCCCGTTAAGTTGACGGGGTACTTAGGGCTTTACGTTACCAGAAAAATCAAAAGAATTTCAACATTAACGAGCCAAACAACGGTTTACTAAGAATAAATTGCCGACGAGTAGGCATTTTTAAATTCCATCCGCATTACACGTTTCTAGGCTTGCTACGGCATACATTTTTCATCCTATTTATTTGATATTCTAATAGATTTATGCGGTAACAATAATTATTACTAATCATGCACCTGCTCACGACCCTGCAAGGCCGTTTCACTCGCCTTTCGACGGTTACGTCAGATCCGTTGCGGCCGTAAAACCGCGCTGGTCGTAAAAAAAAACTTTTTTTCAACCACCCAACCGGATTTTTTTTACCACTGTACAGAACGAGAACAATATCCTGACCTATGGTTTTTTTTTAGCAGAAAAAACGAAATCAAAAGAAAAGTTCACTGCCCTCTAGTTGCATTTAATGCAACCGAATTTTGCACAATTTCATACCAAAGTAATTTGGTTTTTATGAGCAAATCCTGACAGATGATTTCAACATGTTAAAATATTTGAAAAAGTGTAAAACTAGTATGCATTTTTAATGGACGATAAAGAATGCAAAATCGTTCATTAATGAATTCCAATAATCGATGATTTTGTGACCATATACGCTCATAGTATAGTTCTATCTTTTTTATTTTGTATTAAACAGATAGAAATAGACGCAAATTGATTATCACCTGTTTAGTTCACATCCACCATTACCGACAAAATTAACTGTCACTGTCACTTTTCAAAGGTATCTGTGATTTCGGTTTGTGGTATCGCGTATACAAGGGCTGCATCACCGCCCTCTATACTAGAAAGCTTAAAATGTCACTTTTAATGGGGGCGTTAGCGGTTTTCGTTTTATACACAAACCTATGCAAATGCAGTAAAAAAATGTTTTTTTTTATTGTTTCGTGTAGTTAATCGCAAGTTGTGAGTGAAAAATCAAAAAAAGGTTCATTCCTGATCCAGATATGTATGGATAGAGCTTTTTTTATACACAATCAAGTCCAGCCTAAACAAATTGGTGAGGACATTTGTTCTGGAAAGTACAACACACAACAAACTAGTTTAAACACTGTTCAGTGTAAGAAAATCTGTAAATCCTTGAAACTAGGTAAGCAAAACTGGTAAATGGTTCTTATGTTATTATCAAAAACACTCATTCAAAATTATTTTTCTTGTTCTCACAATGAAGGATGCTTTAAAATGTAACTCACATACCTATGTTTTGATTTGAAACCGTAAAAATTCATCTAAGCCTCAAAAAACTCAATTTCCACAATACAAACAAACGCAAACTGTCACCACTATTTCCGCCATATTGGAATTTCTGACAAGCACCTTCTAGGCTTTCTAGTATAGTAGGCGGTGGCTGCATTTGTTTTCAATCTCCATGAAGCAAGCAAAGCGTATTCGAAGTCACGATGACGTAATTTAGCAAAATCATAGTTTGACCTACTGTCAAATTACGTCATTGTGACGTCAAAAACGCTCTGCTCACTCCACGGAGCGTGAAAACGAATGCGGCCAAGGTGTCCGGATTTATAGTGTTTTGACAGGAAATCCCCATTTTTCGGCTAGATAGAAAAAAACTAGTATACATGTCTAGAAGTCGATTTTTTGAAAAAGGATTAATGGCAAAAACCGTATTTCGATATCATGTCAGTTCGCGGCGCTAGAGGGCGCTTCTCAAATTTTGGAATCAGCTGTCAAAAGTGACGTTTATTTAATTCTTGTTTCTATGACAACACTTGAATGTATACAATTACTGCGTTTTTTTTCTGTCAAAACACATTAAATCCGGACACCCTGTACAACTGATAATTAGTTTTTTTTAAACTTTATAGAATTGTTGACTATAAACATTTTATTATACACTACAATCCACAGAAAAATTTTGTAATCAACTCTTATATTAATGAGGGATTAATAACCGAAATGGTTTATTGAAAAATATAGTATGATTTAAAAAACATTCATTAATACACTTGTTGATTAAATAACTATTATTACAACTTCCTTTCAATATTTTTTTAGGTTGCTGTCCTTTTTCATCACATTAATGCTAACTCCACTTGTGCAGTAGTTACAACAGTTGTTCGTAGTTTGTGATTGGTCAAAAAAGCAGCGTTTAGCTTGGTGCTTTTTTTGGACCAATCACAAGCTACACCCTTCACTGAAATCAATTAGTAACAGAACGCCTAAGAAACTATTCCCAATTCCCAAACTATTACCAAAATTTGAGTTCAGTATTGATTTATCTGAAGTAACCCAGTTTTTTTCGGAACAAATCGAATAATGTTTATACAAAGACCGTAGAATATAATCGAACAACAATCGAATTATCAGGTGTCGGAATGCGAAACATTTAAGCAGTAAAAGTAGGAATGGCAAGGCGCAACAAGGAACTATCGATTCGACGAAATGTCAGGAATGTTAACTGGAAAGTTATTTCTTTAATTATGATAGAATGCTGCTACCTTTAGGCATAGATCGATAATCCGTGCGTTTTAACAGTTTACAGGCCGGTTTTTGCCTGGCACGTCGTTATCTTTGGAGCCTGCATCATATTGTCCTAAACTAGATAGTCAACGCGGACGGCAAAAAAACTGGCCTCAACAAAAAAAATGACACTCGTTATCGACATTCTTCCGATGCGGATGGTTGGATTCATTTGGAATCGTCTCGGTGTATGTCGTTTAATTTTTAAATCGAAATGAACCAATTAAAACCTGCGACTTTTGATAGAAACAAACAAAACGTGTGTTATCGCAACAGGCTCGTTGATAAAAGCGATAACTTCCAATGCGACCTAAAATTCCTAGGTCAATGCCTTTTTCTCAGGGCCGTAAGAAAGCTTTTCACCCACAATATATTAACACAACTTCTCCATTTATAGCGGAAAAGCGCGCTCAAATTTCGGTCCAACTTTAGAACGTTCCAGTTAACTTTATCCTTTTCAAACCTAGCCAAACTATTCAAGACAATAAAGAATCCCATACGGATCTGGCCGCTTGGTTTTACAGTAAATACACTCGTCCCATTTAAAATTGTAATGTTCTCGGGCATTTAAACTTATCAATGATTTATGAATGAATCGATAAGTCCACCAGTCAACAACGTAACCATAACTGACTTACACAGGCCTAAGCGGCGTCAATTTTTCATTTAATTCATATCAATATCGATTAATTCAATTTGTATTATTCTCCAGTTACATCACTCATTTATGTATGACACTTCAGGTAATCAACCTGTTGTTGGTGAAAAAATATTTTCTGTCAAAAAAACGATCGATTTACCAATGCATTTCTTAGTGTAATTTCACTTTATAAAAGAAAATGTTAAATCTTGTATATGAAAAATAAACAATATAATTATTAATCTAGTTTGTAGGTTGTTGAATTAGATATGGTCAATAATATTCAATAACCGTATCCTAGTTTTTTTCTAGTAACAAGCCTAGTAAAGGTCTTGTGATAATCGATTTTAGTTTTTTCACAATCCATCAAGAACTGCCTCATAATCAAGCCAATTATGCAGAAGAGAAAAAAATCGTTAATAGATCATTTAGAATTCTCCAAAAGATTAGAAAATGCACATCAAGTAGTATTATCGTGAATCTCAGAACAGTGGGTGGTTTGGTAATTGGTCAAAAAAAAGCAACAAACTGAAAACTGCTTGCTGGGATAAACACTTCAATAGTTTTGTAAAGCAACTTATACAGTTAATCACATCTTGCGGCAGAAAATCCACAAAACTTACCACAAACTCTTCCAAACGGAAAATCCAGCAGCGTGTAGAGGCAAGCTGACTGCAAGGCCTTCCGGAAAGTTTTGAATACCAATCCCGAGAGCCAGGTTCCTAAAACAAAAAAACAAAATTGAATTTAACATAATTAACCGTCCTGGTTCCGTTAATGCGAATTTTTCGGGCTGCACTAAAAATTGCGTGGGGCTCGCGCAATGAGGAAGGACTCACTTCCTCAGGAAGCAAGTTTAACCGCAACATCCTCGCCGTCGACCGTAGGCCATTAAATGCTATTTTAATTTTTTTCGATAAAAGAGCAGGTCGAACGACGGGAAAGAATGTGTGGGAAAATATCGACCGATTAATTAGTGACAAATCGTGTAACAAAAGTATTCAATCCAGTTAGATACGGCATGCGGTTTCTCCACGGGGCTCCGCTGCTGTCACCTGAACTAAACAAATACAATTATAATTATGGTCGCCATTTAAATTAAATCCACATCGTTATTTTACGCCATTTAAACCTATAAATTATAGGTGCCGAAATACTTCTATTCATTTTAGTTTCTAACGAGGGTTAACGAGCTTCTAGTGTGGGCGCTCGTTATAGTTTACTTAGTCCAAGAGATTTTGCGCCATTGTGGTAGAAAATCGTTGAATTTGAATAATTGTTTGAGTTCAGTTGGAAATTACTTGCTAATTGTCCAGAAATTTTGAAAGAAAACTGACTGATTCTTATTAAAACCCATAAATTTTCTAGAAGAATCAGTTTTTCTGGGAGTCAGAAAAGAAGAGGAAAAAATGTGCTGAAATGCTTATCCATTCTGAATTGTCAGTCACGTGACATGGAAAATGTTGGTTCTGTTAGTCTTCTTTTGAAATTAGCCAGCTCAATCATTTCAAACTAGTTTTCCAGTCTTAGTTTTTTAAAATTGAGACAACTCAATTTTTTTCTCCGAATATGTTGGTCTTTGGAATTTTTCGGCAATTAACTAGCTGAAGTGTTTCTTTAAAGTCCACTTTTCTTTTCTAAAGTTCATAAAACTTTTTTCTAAAAATATGATGATCATACTAGTTCTAGAGAAAAATTGACTTCTCTTCACTTCAAAAAAGTGGAAGAATAGGTAGAAAAGATTGCCTAAGAAGACTATCTAAACCAACATTTTTTTAGAGAAGAATTAAATTACAAATCACGTGACTGACAATTTAGATTCGATAAATAATTTTTAATTTTTAACCAAATTTGCACCTAATTCAAAAATTAAAGCAGTACCTTAAGCTCACGCACTAGTGCACAATATATTCCTAACTCGAGTACACCGGCTAATTGTAAAAAAAGACATTAGTAGAAAATGTTGTAGGAAAACCAACAAACCCCACTTAATTCTGGGTTTCCGGTGAGTTTTAATTTGGATTTTTAAAATGAATTAAATTTCTAAGTTAAGAAATTTTTTAGTACGCGCGACCGTTCTTTTATTGTTATAAAGATGGGAAACGTTCTCACAATTTCTCAATTTAGGCTCGTTTACAACAAATTAAACTAATTCATAGACATAACAAGTACAGTAGTAAAAAATGCACCAATAGGGCAGTTTATTTTAATTAAAAATGTCAGTCACTCTAACCCCTGAAATTTGGATTTTTTTTATCTTAAAGTAGGATGTTTGGGAATAAAGTTTTCCCAATTAACTCGTACAGACTTAAAATTGACACTAACTATAAAAAGGGGGGTCACCAGTTTGAACTGAAAAAGTAAAGTTATTCAGTAAATAGTTTATAAATAGACGTAGTTCTAGGAACGGCAGTCAAAGAACAATTCCCTTATGCAAATGACACGACCACGTTAATATCCTGTTGCATATTTTCACACAGTTATTCCCGTTTCTGCGGACCTAAATTTACGACCAGTGGCGCACGTACACGCTGTCATGATGTTGTCACTGGATTTCCGGTGATTGTAGAGATGTAGGTAAAAATAGGCAAGTAACGCCACTGTTCCCGAAACGATAATAATAAGTGTCCTATGCAACTGTAGTTTTATGTACCTGCGTACGCGACTTTTTCCTAGAACGGGCATTTTACGGAAATTTGATAATAGTACATAGTTGCACGTCTCGTTACTAGAAACGCCGTAAAAATTATTTATAGACAGTTTAGACCGGAATAATGGCCGCTCGTTCAGGATGATCCCTTCGGGAAATTAATTATGCGGTAGCCACGCAAGAAACGTCGTAAAATTGATTAAAATTCCTTCGTCAACGGCTTAATGCGCAAAGAATTATCCAACTTTGCTGTGACTAGAGTGAACGAAGTTATTGCAGTTTTTTTGTCAAGTCTGGCAATAACACCCCATTTAGAGCACTGACGTCATTGTATACACCACTAAACATATGAGAAAACTATGCAAATAGGGTGCATTTTCGCTTGCCATTACTTTGAGCTTTCAATGGGAAATTTGTTTACTATTCCAGTTTATATGAAACCACTTTCGACCTTATTAACTAAGCTGAAAGCTGCTTTTTTGACTAACCTATACTTGAGAGTTAGACAAATGTTTACTACTCCCATTAGTTTTGAAAGATTTTTTTTACTCTTTTAAATTAATTTATTCCAACCTTTCTGTCTTCACTGTGTAATATCATTACCATTACACCACGACAATAAGGCGAATGCGCCACTTTCACTTTCAATTCTGAACACTTGTAATACTAACCAATTATCCAAAATGATGGATTTTCCTGAAAACTTTCTCCGTCCAATCCGTCTCAAGTACATAAAACACCGAAACTACTCAAAGACTAATAAGTTTTTAATGTTTCTTTCGCCACTTTGTCGACAACACCCAAAATGCACCCGGTGCTTTTCCTGACATTGTTAATAACAATTCCAAAAGTCTACCCAATGGAAAACAAAGCGTTAAATGGTTTTCTTAAAGAAATTCTTCAAGTAAGACTGGTTCGAAACTGGCTTCTCGATCCAACCGACTTTGTTCAAGAGTTTCATAAAAGTGGCATACCAACAATTATTTTAAATGATTTTGAAATTATTGATCATCCAGAACTGTCCAACGACTTGAATGTGTGTTTTATGTTTGTTCAAAACTCTTTTCCAGACATTTCCAAGTTGTGGAAGAAGAGGTTAATCCACATCATTGTAGGAGATTTCAAGACTGAAGACGTGAAACAATTTTCTGAGTACGTTTTCCAGAATTATTGGATGACTCACTTGAGTTTCACTAACCTGAGTTTTACTCAGGTCTGGAGGTTTGCTGTTTCAGAATTGTTGTTAAAGTGTTTGTAAATACATTTTTAACAGGTATAACGTTTTCACAAAATCTTTACTGGAAGACTCCACCCCCAGACTGGTTTTCCAAAGCTTCACTACTAATATGGCGCTGCATCCCTTGAAAGTGGTTATGTTTGAAAATATTGCCTCTATATGGAACGGAAATCGGTTTATAGGCAGGGACGGACAGATGCTTTCTGAAGTGATAAAAAGTCTAAACGCCACTCCAGTTTACGTTAAAACTCACCAAGGAAACTTTGGAACTGTACTGCCTAACAAGACTCTTACCGGGATTTTGGGGTTTTTAAGCAATCAAAAAGCAGATTTAAGCATGAATACTAGGATTCTACTTGGAGACGCTGGACAATACGTAAGTCCAGTTATGTTTTATGATAAAAAGTGTACGCAGTCAAGGATGGCTGAATAGGAATGTGACGTCATAGCGGATGCCCATACAATTCACTCTTAAGTCTAATTTAAGTTATAAATTGCAGGTGGATTTTACCTACCCTCACGATCAAGACAAAATAATACTAGCTCTACCTATAGAATATGTCAGCCGGGATCAAGCCACCCTTCAAGTACTACCCATTTGGCAACAATGTATATCTTTCAGTGTTGCCATATTATTTGCCATCTATTTAAAGTGCACCACACGACTACCGTTAAGTGGCGTCTTAATGTTATCAGTTCAACTGTTTCTAGGGAGTGGGGTACAATTGGCTTCATTCAAATCTTCCAGAATAGTTCTGATGTCGGTGTTAGTCTACTTTTTCTACCAAACCACATTGTACCAATCAAACTTGGCCAGCGTTCTGTCATTAGGCATAACAAAGCCCCAATTGGAGACAATTCAACAAGTTTCAGAAACGTCATTGACATTTCTAGCCCACAATGTGACGTTTTACCCTTTAAAAATGGTGAAACACAGTACGGACACCCAATCAGTGCTCGATGTCCTGTCCAGAACAACATTTATCCCTTCAGCTCATTTCAATGAAACCTTACTAAAGTGCCCTTCGTCAATTGGACTAATCTCGGTCAGTCGAGTGTTTGACAATTTTGCTGATCATATCAAAGACGAGAATGGTTACAAGAAGAAATGCTACTACAAAGTAAAGGAGTATTTTACGTCAGTAAAACAGACATTTTCCTTAACCAAAGGGTTACCCTTGTTAAGCACAATTAACAAAATTATACGAGCCATCATAGAAGCTGGTTTGCAAAACCACTGGGAACAGATGTATTGGTTTTCTTATGAAGATAGAAAAGTCAACTCACCAATCAAGGGGTCGTTGAAGGAATTGGAATGGATATTTATTGGTTTGGTGATTGGTTTGATGGTGTCCACTGGGGTGTTCTTATATGAGTTAAAAGCTTAATTAAGCATAATTGTTAATTCTAAGGTTGAGTTTCTAAACACCCTGTATGTTAAAGAGCTTTCTGTCCTTGACAAACTTCCATACGCGCAAAACCTTTTTCCCGTCCATAATTCGACTTTAATGTCACTTTAACAACTCACTCGGTTTATTTAAAATATTCATAACGTTGCATTAACATAAAAGTTCAAGTTATTACTCACTGGTGCTGTTTTAAATAAACATGCATAACATGATATAGGCAGCTATTAAGAATTTTATTATACTAAGCATGGTAGGAGCCCTCAAAGTCACCGATGTCACGACTTGTGTGTTTGTTTCTTAAGAAAATTGACTCAATGAATGTGAATGCTCAAGGAAAATCGGCAAACTGGAAGCTGCTATTTTGACCAATCACAACTACACACTGTGATTTACCCCAAATACTGCACATGACTTGATGGATGGCAGTCATAAAAGTGTATTTTCAAAATTGGGGGCTTGTTTTCCTGGTTGAAACGACTTGAAAGTTTCACGTGTAAAACAGTCTCGTAGCGTTTTCTCGTCCACAATACATCGGTGCAATAATGCATGTCGACATATCGTTACCAGTGAATACTCCCACAACGCGATATTACCGGTAATAGGTGTGTGAATATCTGCAAGACAAACTTCTCAGTAACGGAATTTTCGTTTTTTTAAAGATCGTTACGCAGCAATTAAAATCAATAGCAAAGGTCAGGACCTGTTCAATCTGATGTACAATGTATACAAGGTGGACCATTCTTTTGTATTTGTACAGGGGTGGCACGTGCGGGAGTCGGTCGACGACCGTGAATGTCATTCTATTATAACTGTCCGCGATCCGGCCGATTCTGGGAAGCGACGGCCGCATTCTTGGCATACCACCAGGTCGATGGAGCTCCGGCCGACTCGTCTCTTTTATACCATAGAATCGTGCGTTTTCCGACCAATAGAATCAGCCGAGTTCGAATCCTCCAAAAACGCTTTCTCCCGGTTTTTGGGACCACCAAACACGGCCCGGCCGTAGTCAGACAAGAAAGAACGCGAGAAAAACGCGCTTCGACTCAAAAGAAAACCGACATCCAATTACAATTCAAAAATTATAACGGAAGTGATCGTCTTTAAGCCCGAAACGTGCAAGAATGCTGCGAGCAAACACTGAGAACCACAAGGATGAACGCAATTTTCACCACTGGCCAGTACCACTAAGTATCAAGTCGACATTTTAAATATTGACCCTCCAAATTATTAGCAAAATAGCTGTTGCAAGCACCCTGTAGATTTTTAGGATGACTTCACAAATGTCAAATATTTAATGACAGTCTGAATAATAAATGGAAAATGGATATTTGGTTGCCACCAGAGATAGAAATAATTTTTTGATTAACGCAAAAAATTATGTGACCCGTTTTACTACATTTCGTTTTTACATCTGAGTCATTTAATAGCAGATCATGTGGTATCTGGTAATTTTTTAACAGAAGAATCACATGATTGGCAGATGAATATCGTTTTAGAGCGTGCTTTAAGTTTTTAACTGTAAAAAATTCTAACCAAATTAAACGCAGTTAATTGTAAATTTCGAGTTTTGTTCTAAAACTCTAAAATACATATAGTTTACTGCATCTTAATCCCGGAATAAAATTACTTAGTTGTAAGAATAATTATTTGCGCAGCTAGGGAGGAAAGTGAAACTTTTGCTCCCGCGAATCATTTTCGCTTTCCGGAGGGCTTTCACTCAAAGTTTTAAAATCAGCTGTCAAAAGTGACGTTTATATATTTCTTGTTTCTTTCTGTCTTCTTTCTACCTTTCTCTTGACAACTCTCTTCCCTCGTTTCAAGAATACATACCCTAGTGGCACTTTTCATCTCTCAAATGAGGGAGGAAAATTTTATTTTCTCTAGGGGTCATAGAAAAACTATTTTTACTTCAGGGAAGGAGACAATTCCTAATTTTAGTTTTTTTTAGTACAGTTCATATTTTAAGGTTTTAGAAATATTACGACTACTTTATTACATTATTGTATCATTTTTGTTTTAGGGCGTTTTATATTAGTAAAGGTTTTGATGAATCCACTAACAATGAGATATGCAAATGTTGGCTTAATCAACCATATTAAACATGATTGTACTAACATAAAATCTCCACAAGACTTTCACTTTGTTTAAAGTTTTATAGCTTAATTCTATTAACTTGTAATGAATGCATAGAACACCCTGTACAAGGACCGATTAATTTTGCTGAATTTTTTAATTAACAAGCGTCCATAACAGCACGCAGACCACAAAAAATGGGTGTGTGGTTTATTTAACTGAAAGGAATCAACAACCTAACCCACAAAGCACCAGAACAGCGTTCACTACTAGAAAGTGTGTAAGTAATGTTTCAATTTTACTCTAATTTGTTAATAATTGCATAAAAAAGTCCTTTTATTGTAAAACCGTTCAGTTTGCAATGTATTTATTAAAGACCAATTTCCAAGGTAAGGTTGTTCTTGGTGCGTTTTTCCCTTCAAGTTTCCCGTTAATTAAGCCACATTTTTTCAAGCGATGAGTGAAAAATTCGTGCAGACTGTTGATCCCACGTTCATTTACTACTTTAAAGCATTAATATTTATGTAGGACAATTAAAAAGCGTGCCAAATGCCCAAGCGTAAATTAATTTTGATGTACAGCTGCAAAACTATGGTAAACTAACTGGAAGGTAACTGGATTAGTGTAAACCAAGATCTAAGAAGTGCTTATTTGCCTGACATAGTAAAAATGTCAATGGATAGTCAATAAAATGGGGTTAAGTCTGAAATGTCGAAATTTGTTTTTTGGTACAGTAGGTAAAGTAGGTTTTTTGGTAATTTACAGGACTTCTAAATTCAAATTGACAGTTTTGCCGCGTGTATGACGTAGACGACTTCCAGCAGTATTATTGGCTGTGGCTCTGTGATGGTTGACAGCATATCTTCCGATCAGCTGATTTATAACCTCAAAGTCGAGTCACGTCTGAAGTCCGCAGAGTGCAATGTTGCCAAATAACACGTTTAGTAGCACGACAGGACATTTCTTTTTATTTCACAGAACAAAAAGTAATTTGATGCTAATTTGACATCCAATTAGTCTAGTGATTGTTAGGAACTTAAAGCCTAGCAAAGGCGGATGATTAAGTGGCTCCTAGCACCTAATTGATTGAAAACCGTGTATGTCATATCTAGCAGGCATTTTAAATGTTACTTTGAAATTTGAATCTTTTTGTTTAACATTTCCTTTCTAAATTTTCTATCCTACAGAAAAGTGTTGCAAGACATACAGTGACATTTTGTTTCATAACTCACAAACTGGCAATACTTGGTCACGTGACTGGTTAGGCCAATAGGTAACTTTTTCCAACTTATATGTTGAGCAATATTATATACTGGGTGGTTCACCATAAAAAGTGTTTTACCAATGGGAAGATTTAAAATTTTGGGTTGAGGTTTAGATGATTTCTATTGAAGCAACAGAGGAACACCCTGTAGATGTGACCGTGTATAGAAATTTTGAAAGTGACTTTAACCTTTTTGTGGCCCATCACATTTCCGCCATCATAATTAATAATAATTCATAATTAAACATCCTCATTCGTACAAATTCGGTGATGATCCGAAGCGTTTAATGCGAGTACCAGAATATTTTAATTATTCTGTTTCATATCGCGGACAGTACCCGAAAGTTTTGCAATCTTCAATCTCGAACAAACTGGTACTGCATGAAGCTGGTTTACTGAAAACCACTGCAGAAAACGCATTCATTCTGTACCATAACCTCAACGGTGAAAGTACTGTTATTATACTGTGAGATTCAAGAAAGAAGAGTGTGAGAGAAGAAAATAGATTTTTAGTGTCCGAGTGTTTCGAGCAAGTAAGTACCAGTTCTTAAAGATACTGCCAGTCTGTATAGTTCCCCCACCAACAGGCTTTGCAGGCGCAGGTGGTACTGGTTAATTTTCCCCCAAAAAAAGGAAAATTCACGTTTTAAACGCACATAATTTCCCTAAAAACCAGTTCAAACCGCCAAGCCTGTTTATTGCATTAAAGTGAAGAAATAAAGCAATAATTCATTTATCTTTGTGGAATAATGATATCCAATAAAATTAACGACTGTCAGACAGTGATTAATTGCTCTGTGCCAGTTTTAAATCAGAAACAATTGCAGAAGCATCTAAGATTGTTTCAAACTCAAAGTGCAGACAGAAAGTATTTAAATCCATAACCTCAAAGTAAATAGAACACCATTTAATAGAGTGTCTGAGTAAATACAATCAGGTAAATTTAGTATACAGTAAGAGAAGATGAAATAGATGTTTTTTTTAAGTTAGAAATTGATAAATTATTAATTTTAATTGTAGAACTGCAATAAAGTCCAAAATCGTTTACAATTGTAACGTCAAGTTTTTTTCCTTAACAGTTTGTTTCATTTTTTTTTTTCGAACACCCTATATACTGAACTTAAATTTATTAACTGTGAATAAGGTCTAAAATCGTTTCGAACTAATTTTGATTGTAGTGGCAAACCGCATTAAAATGCCCTAATACATTCATGCCATTTTCGACCTTACACAAAATATTACATATCATCCAAAGCAAATCCTATCATAACCTGTAACTTCCTGATGCTGTAACGGTTGTCTGAGGATGAATGAACTGAATAAAACGTCGTTTTAAACAAAAACCTATTTAAGAAATAATATCTCAATTAACTCAACAGGTCGGCGAAGACATTATTACGAAACGGTCGATAAATTTGATCGATCCATTAACGGCTGGGAATATTTCCCAGTGCGCTTGAGAACGTCGTTAGGAATGTGGCATCTATCGATATCAGTAATGTTGGTTTTTAATTAAATAATTTCACTAAAAAAAAAACTTCTTGACGTGGAAAAATCAACCTTCATTTTTTTTACTGGGTCAATACCAAACTTAGAAAAAAACATTCAAAACTGATTTGCATTGCAAAACAATAGTTTGTTAACTTAATCCAAAACGAGTTAGATCAGCGGCGCGCGCGTATTAGTGAAAAACAACTTTATGTAAATTGTTATGTTGGGTTTGCAACGATTTTATAAGTTACACGTTATAGCGACTTAGGCTAGTAAACACAACAGGTTTTTTTAGGTTAAGTGGTTGTGAGTGAAAAAATGTCTGGAAACGAGGTATGTTGATAATAGTTTACCAAAAAAACCCTTAAAGTCATTGAATGTATTTGACATGTCGCTTTCACTTTTCCATCAAGGTTCGTTTACTGAAATAGGTGTTTTGCTTCATGATGGTTTTGGTGCTGTAACCATTTTTGTTTACCTCATTTTTTCAACATTTTCAGTACCACTTCTTGTAGGATAAAAATCAAGATTTAACTGGTTCCTACTGGTAACGGTTGCCAGTACAGTACATGTCTATTCAAATCAGTTATTGTTCGAGTACTAATAATTCTATGGTAACCGTTAAAGTGACCAAAAGTGTGTGTTACTGTTGTTAGGACAATCAATTTAAGGTAAATTCAAAAATTCTTTCTGCTATCCAAAATGGGTAAACTACAGCAAAAATCAAAGTAGCATGAAATGACGTAAGTAATGTAACCAATACGTCATCCTAGTTTACTTTGATTTTTACCATAACTACTTAGTGTGTGCTGGTTGGAATGTGCCTTGAGAAAATAACAACTGAACAATTTCTGTTACGTCATCTGACAGTCACGTGACATCATTGCCATTTTGAAACCAATAAGCATGGGACTCACTTATAATGTGTACAGGGTTGGTCCGTATATTCAGTCACTTCATTCAATTCAGAGACCACGACAAAAGTGAAAAAAATACAAAGTTGACAAATTTTTAAAGGAACATCTTGTATATTTTTGTGATGAGTTGATAGACCTTTTCCTCCTGATTCCAAAAATATATAATAAGTTGACATTTAGGGTTTAGCCGTTTTCGAATTATTAGCATTTAAAAATTGTGATTTTACAAAGTGACTAAACGTCATCAGTTTTCTAGTTGATGATCGATCCAGTATGCAGAGCAAAATTTGACGTAACTTTGACGTAGTTTAACAAAACAATATATTGATCAACTGTCAAAATACGTCATCGTGACGTTCGGTCCCTTAATGACGGAAAATTTCAACTTCTGTAAATTAGAGCAGGGAAAAGTTAAATGTAAAAACACGTCACGTCCAATTGTGACAATTCAATTTTGCAGCTGGCAACACTGTAAATTTAACTTGACACCTGTCAAAAACAGTCATGTGATCCGGAAAATGTCGTCTTTAACTTTGAAATTATCCAAATCCATGGCAACTGTGATTTTAAAACACAATAAAATCACAATGCCAATAATTTGAAAACAGCTAAACCAAATATCAATTAATTATATATTTTAAAAATTAAAACTACCAACCCATCATAAAATATACAGGGTGGATATACTGGCAAAAATAAAATCGCCTCAAGCTGTCTAAATATACAGACCAACCCTGTATATGGGACAAATTCAGCAGAATCGTTCGGCTGATACACGGTGTTCAATTAAAAATAATAGACTTTCAGAGCTGTAAACGCAACAATTTTCTGGTTAGGTTAAGGCTGAATTTAAGCTAAAATATCTCAAAAATGCTTGTAAAATCCACAACAAAATGGCCGTTAAATAACAAAAATAACAATTAGTTAAACTTTTCCTTATCTGTTACAATAATTCAATGAACAAAATTAGTTTGTTCTAATCCGTCAATCGCGAAAAACGTGCCTTAGAACCCTAAAGTGAGTATACAATAGTCGAAGTCAGATTGAATGTAGAAAAACGTTTTCGAAATCAAAATTTGTTATTCCAGTGTTAATCTCTCCGGCAAGTTCAAATGTATTGCCAATCATAATCCGATATTGGAGGATTTATTACAGTTTACGACATATTTTGACTTTTTATCATCGAAATTGGCTGAAACAATCACAAAACAAATTTCTACTATACAAGGGGGTTATTAAACTGTAAAAGTCCTTTGAAAGTCTTGCGGTTCAATTCAATTATAATAACTTAAAAATTATTATTCTAGTTAATTGGTTATATTTTATGTGTGTCGTCACTCAGGATGTATGTTAATCTAATTAGCTTTGACGTATTTAGGTTAGTAAATTCCCCAAGGGACTTAGGGGAGAAACATTAGTATTCACCATAAGTTAATTAAGCAAAAGTAGCAACCCTATATAGTTCAGTTCTAGAGCATTAAAAAGTCAAAGTTTTTCAAATCGGTCAAAAACCAATTTAACAGAATAACCAAAAAATTTTGTTATGGTTAAGCTTTATCTGCATAAGTTCGGATAAAACCGGTTTAACATTTGATTTTGAATAAATGGAAGGAAATGTCCGCACAGTCACAAGACCCAAAACCTATTTATTATTCTCAATTGTCCGTTTAAACATTTTAAATTAAGCGCGGACAAGGATATGGCGACATTGAAACACATATTAATTAACGCCTCGAATTAATTAGGCCTGTTTTAATTCGTACAGGCCGAATTAACTGAAGAATAGTTCCACAACTAACCACTACGCTCCACTAACTCTCAATCAACCTAACCTTATTTGGTAAGACTATAATAATTAAATTCGTCCGGGGATGAGTGTAGAGAAAAAGTTAAATTGCAGCCTGAACTTCAGCCTTTGGCTGCCATGCATCACAACTTTGAAGTGACCGAGGACAAGTCGCCGCCTCAAGGCAGTAAGACTGTGAGGTTCTTAAAAGCCAACGCCCTCACCCTCCTCACCGTAGCCGGAGTTGTCCTAGGCGGAGGTTTAGGTTTCATCCTCAAATCTTCAAAGGAGACATGGACCGCCCGCGAAATCATGTACGTGGGCTTTATCGGGGAGATCTTCTTGAAAATGCTCAAATCGTTGATCATTCCGTTGATTGTTGCCTGTTTAGGTAAGTTCATGCGTTAATGTTGAATGGTGGAAGGTAATTCTGGTGGTAGTTTCGGCTATTTGCAGCTTAGATCTGTCCCTGTCCAGGAAGGTTGCCTACAGAGCGATAGCCTATTATTTGACAACGACTTTTGCTTCGGTTGTTCTGGGGATAATCGTGGTGATTACCATCAGGCCTGGAGTAGGTAGGACTGTTAGTGGTAGTGGTTCTGAGAGTTTACCAGAAAGAAATACCACCACTACGGACACACTGTTGGATCTTGTCAGGTAATTCTCTCAACAGTTTAAATGTTTTAAAAAGTGAAAAATCTTTTTCACAGGAGCATGTTTCCACCCAACCTGGTGGAGGCTACCATGTTCCAGGTAAGTTTCCTCCTTCCAACGCATTTTTTTTTTAACATTTTGTTGTTAATTTATAGTATCACACTTCATTGCATGCACACAACGACACAGACACTGGTAAGTTGTACAACAACCAACTCCGTAACATTCTCAATCAATTTGATGGCTGCCAGATGTCTACAACTACGAAATTAAGTACGTAAGCAACCAGAGCACTAACATCCTGGGATTGGTGGTTGCTTCGGTGGCCTTTGGCATCGCCCTAGGTCAGCTGGGGGACGAAACCAGAACCCTAGCCAATTTCTTCCACAGCCTATTGGCCATGATGATGAAGATCACATCGTGGGTGATCCAACTCTCCCCATTGGGTATTTTCTTCTTGGTGTGCGCCGAGATTTTGAAGATGAGCGACTTAAGTATGTTCATCATCATACGAGCGGTTTGAATGGATTAAAAAAAAAATCTTTCAGAATCGGTGATGAGCGGATTAGGAATGTACTTTCTCACTGTGATGGTAGGGCTGGGTATTCAAGGTTTTATAATACTACCATTGCTGTACTTCAGTTTGACCAGGCAGAATCCGTTTACTTATATTAAGCACTTGGGGACAGCTATTATAACAGCTTTCGGAACTGCTTCAAGGTAAATTTAGTCAATTGTATAACTTCTTTCCCTTTTCTTTACTAGTTTTTTTCTTCAGAATTGAAATAATAAAGCCATTAAACCACGTTAATATAATATCAGTTTACGATGAGACAATAATCGCAAAAGCATAGAAAACGAGCCCCACTGTTGAGTTTACCTCTTCAAGGCGCATTAAGGCCGTCATTATTACCATTGCGAGTCCAATTAACTTGTTTCCTCCGAACCACCCACCGTTGAAACGAGAAACTACCAATTAATTAGGTTTTAATGACTGTATTGTCCTTTCAGTACCGCCACTTTGCCCATAACCATTAAGTGCTTGGAGGAAAAACTGGGGATCGATCCTAGAATAGCCAGATTCACCTTGCCTATCGGGTCTACCATCAACATGGATGGGACTGCATTGTACGAAGCCGTGGCTGCCATCTTTATCGCTCAGGTCAGAGGAGTGGAATTGGGTTTAGGGAGGATCATTGCCATTAGTATCACCGCCACAGCAGCCAGTATTGGGGCAGCTGGAATACCCCAGGCTGGTTTGGTCACTATGGTGATGGTGCTGGATACTGTTGGACTACCCGCTGAAGACGTTACTCTAATCCTGGCAGTTGATTGGTTGCTGTATGTTCCCTTTTCTATCACCCCACCAACACTCCAATTTTTCTAATTTCGTAGTGACAGATTCAGAACTGCCATAAATGTGATGGGGGATGCGTTCGGGTCGGGGGTGGTGCACTATCGAAGCCAAAAGGAACTCCAGCAGCTGGATTCGACACCGGCTACACCGAGGCAAAGCTTGGTGGGCAAAAGCAATCTGACCGAATCCAACGAGAACTACCAGCAGGACCAGAACGTTTGACGACGTTATCGAACGATTATTTAGCATGCGATTTAGTTACGAAACGTTCTTCATTTTCTTTTTTTAATTGTGTTAATAAAAATTCCGAATACGCTTGAACTTGGCGTTTTATTTCTTTGTATGGTAATCGAGAGGCGGCTGCGAAAGTTGATGTCATACTCGAGGTGAACCAGCCTGGTCATCCTAGGCGGGTATTGATTGTTCCGTTAATTGTCCAACGGGACCTGTTATTAGCTCAGAGCAGTAATGTTTTAATTGGTCTTGGTCATTTTCTTAAAAACAATACTGGAAAATTACATGTGTTTCGATTCTAGTTTGGTATGACACTTATACAGCATTTGCATAAATCACAGCCACAGTTGACAGTTTCACATTGCTAAACCACTTGTGCAATAGTTGCCTAAATTATAGCAGTTGTTTGCAGTTTGTGATTGGTCAAAAAAAGCACCTTTAAGCTTGCTACTTTTTCTTGACGAATCACAAACAAAAAGCATTATCAGAAAAACTGTGTCCTTGTCCATTACCAAAAAAAAAATGTGCCAAAATGACCACAAATTTGATAAGTCTAGATATTATAGTTTAATGATCGTAAACTTAAAACCACGTTGCTTAAATGTTATTCATCAAAGTTTCCCAACACATTCCAGAAATTACAAAACTCCACTGGAAACTGAAAAGAAATGCAACCAGCAGGATATCAGAAAGTCGTGGAGAATTTTCCTTTGCCTGAAAGTTTCTCCAGGTGAAAAGTGAAAGTTACAACCTCCCCTGAGAAACTGTGCATGTATTTTCCAAGAGACAAAAAGGTATTTTTGCAACAAGAACGCAGAACAATCAACTACTACAAACCATGAAACTCGTCGAAAAACTATGGAAACTACAACTCACCTGGATGTTAGAAAACTCCGCGGAAGCAAAAGGAAAATGTTATCGTCAGGAATACAGAAATTGCAAAAGACACTCTCGATTTCCCTCTTAGAAAATCAGGGGAAAATTTAATGGAATAATACAGCAAAAGCAGAGCCACTTTTCTCCGCCCAGAACACCGCCCCCAGTATCGATCGTTCTCCATTTCCATGGAAAACAACCGCCCCCGGCAATTGCTGCTTCCCTGCTAGTCAACTTCCTGAATCCGCCAAGGTAAAACACAGTTTGAGGCAACTCCCCCCTAATTGCCCCGTTTACCTTGTAATTTCCCTTAAAGTGCGATGGAAAGGAAAATAGACCAGTCCCAGTTTTACCTTTGGAGGAAAACTAAAGTAACATCAACGTGGAGGGAATGGAGAGCTTTCCAGGGAGAAACCTGGAAAATGGAAGAAAACTTCCACGATTTTGGGAGGACGTTGTCAAGAGAGCAGAAACGCGAGAAGGTAAAGGGGGGAGGAGTTGCGTTTGTAGCTTTGGGGAGAAACGTTTATTCGGTTATGATCGGAAAAAGCGCCGGAAACAATAGCACGGAACACGGTGAAAATTATTGAAGGGCGTGAAATAAGGAACAAACTTCCGGTTTGGCGGAAACTCTATTAGGCGCACAGAAACCAACCGGAAGTGAAATGGGGAAAACGTGGAAAATCCGGTTAAAGCAATGCAATAAGCTGTAACAGGAAAAATGGATGGATTGGAAATAAGGACCAATATCCTCTGATGATTATAACCTTTTTTATTAGGTTACAATAATTTTAATTACAAGGAAAAATACCATTAAAATGTTGAGAGTGTTAAAAACACAAAACAAGTTCAATAAAGTCCAAAATTGTCTAAAATCAATTTTGATTATAACGAAAAATCCCGTTAAAATGCTATTGAGTTTCGTGCTAAATTCATCCTTGCGCACATCAAATTTAGAAAAGCGAATTCTAATCTATTTAGCTCGTTATGCAATGAACAATATTACTTACCAGCTTAACACGTTTAGGATGGTTGGTTATTTGTTATTAAAATATTAACTGAGCAAAAATGGCCGTTATGCAATCATAATCATTGTAATGAGAATCTTCAAGGCGTGACGATAGAGCATTTAACCGTATACGAATATGTTAATGAGGAATTTAAGGCAAAATCTGGTTTACTGGATGAAGATGATACAAAAGCTCGAAAGGGATAATATTTTAATCCGGTTACCAGTCCTCACTCTTGTGACGTCATCGTAATTTTGTTTGATTTTAGTTTGGGTGTACAAGAAAAACTCCAATTACAGGGTTGGGCACAAAAAGTGTTTGAATACAGACCGGGTGCCTTTTAAAGTAAAATTTGGGAAGTGAATGGAAAAAAAATGTTCGCGAAACGCCAACAGGTCGATGGGTAGGCGCCCGATGGGTCGACGGACGTTGGGGCCGGTACTGGGCCGCTTTTAGGCGGCGCTTTTAACGCCTTCCGAGAAACGACCGCCGCCGACCAGGAGCGGGCCCGACCGCATTCCTTCCCGAAATTCTCACATTTACGAAGCCGTCGCGAGCCGCCAACCGAATAAATAAACCCAACCACCAGCCAATCTCACTACAGGGACGTACTCAATCCAGATCGAAAATCCAAACGATACACCCCAGTAAAACCAAAATTAGGATGACGTCAAAGATGTCAACCTAAATTAAACAATTAAAAATGTTCTCTTGGAAGTATCTCGAAAACGATGACTGGAAACAGACAATAGAAGCTGGAAATGTTGGACGTACCGCACGCAAAAAATTTTGACAACGTGTAGTTCGAACAGAGTGTGGCCCAAATTGAAAATATGACATTACAAAACTGTTAAGTAAATATCTTGTAGCGAGTCCGGTTCTGTGTGAGGGCAAACAAGTCCAGTGTCGAACTGCCGAAGATGTGACAGAGACCTTTCAAGCCTTGTTAGAATGGTAACATGCTCAACTTTCGAGAGCATCCGACAATCTTTTACAAGGCAAATTAAGTCCATTAAATCCAACCAAAATCCTTAAAGTGTCATTTAAAACTCTGTTTTTAGCTTACCGTTCGAAATTCCTCGCCCTGTCTAATTGACAGCCTAGCAAAACTATTTTTACCTGATGCCACTTTCGTGCAATAATTGGTTAATCACGTGATAGCCTAGTAATACTCCGGCCAGCATTAATTTGACAAAACGATCGTGCAACCAAGTAGGCGATGCACTGCTTTGTTTTTGACAACTGTCATCAGTCAGTCAGTTGAAAAGTCACGTGATCCGTCTTAAAGGGGATCTCAACCCAAATATTTTGTTATGTATTTCTTAAACAGATTGCCCAAACTATTACAGTGAGTGTTTCATTACAAGAGTGTTAATATTAATTGTATTTCTGACTTTGATTTTGTAATTTAATCAAACATAATTGTATTGATTTGGGTTCCAACAAACATGTAAACAAATGAATTTTTGTAATGATGAGAAAGGCTCGGCTGTCAAATTGCAAAGCAGTGAGATAAGTTTCCACTGATTTTATCATCTTTAACTGTAAAATGATTATTATCTTTAACAAAAATATCACGTGACTAGTGCAAATATCACCCGAACAACAAATCCTTGTTAATATTTCACACCTGGTTTATCAGAACTGGTTGTTAACTATGGAAGATACAGTCTAAACGAATTCAATTTCAGGCTAGTAGCGTTGTCTCTGTCTAATCGATTACGATTGGTCGGGCAAGGCAGAAACTTGATTTCTTTGTTCGGTAATTCGCAGACCAGGTTTAGGCAATCCGAATAAGCCTCTGCAAGTTTTAGCAAGGTCGTTCATTAATTGTGCTAGACTGCTGGGCACCTAATCGATGACCAAAAACACGGGCTAACAAAATGTAAGGTTATGTTACTCTAATGGCAAGTCCACAAGTTTCTAAGTTTGTGATTGGTCAAGAAAAAGCTGAAAGCCACATTTTTTTACCAATCATAATGACAACACTACTAAAGTGATATGGCAACATCGCTAATAATTCCGATATCATCTGAACGCGGGGTGGCCTCGGTATTTTAAAGACAAGTCAACGTTGAAGGGGCCCCCTATCACCCATCATTAATTAAAAATTGATGGTGCCCCCCTGTCCCCCGCAATTTCAAATTCTTTTAGGTTATGGCGTGCGTTTCACCGAGCTGCCTTTCGACAATGAAGTTTTTTTTTTGAGAGATTGTTTAATTAGGAGGACAATTTATGGATATTAAATTAGCGAAAAATTCCGTAAACATGCGCGTGCTAACAATGCACAGGACTGGACCGAGGCTGGATTGCATAAAATTCTTGTGTAACGATGACGTGCCCGACGTAATAAAAATAAAGCCCATTAATCACGGGTAAATTGTTCTATTTTCAAGTTTTTACGGTTTAATTTAGAGCTCGTTAATTTATTTTTACGTTCCTAACTGTTTAATTTAACGTTTTAGGTGGGTATTTTTAGTTCTGGCGGGTATTTCTTTCTTTGGATAGAGACAAACCTACTGTCGGACTAATTTGCGTCAATCTAACACAGTGATTGGTCAAGAAAAGCCGCTTATTTCAGCTTGCTGCTTTTTCTTGACCAATCACGAATGGCTGTAATTTATATAAATACTGCACGTCTATCATCAATCATCAACATGTTAACATAGATTTAACTGGAGATGCAGGGTGTTGCAAATGACGAGTTTTAATTGGAGAGCAATTAGGAATTAAGTATGATAGAAAGGGACATGGAACTAACTTTCCACGTTAAAACAGTTATACAGGGAGGTAGTCGTAAAAGTGCTTCTGATTAACCCGTCTAAAAAGTTAACTAGCTGCGACCTGACTTTGCTGATTAGCGAATTAATTCGAAAAGCTGGTCGTTTATTTATCTAATTACGGCAAATTGCCATCATTAACGACCCGGGGCGAGCGAATAAGACACTTTTCCTTCGGCCATCAATATCCGTTACAAGTTACCGATACAATAACTAGATAATACGGAAAAAAGGCGCACAAGGAGGAAATCTTACGCTCGTGACACGAACTAATACTTCCGTATTATGTGGCCGGTTGGCAATAATTAAGCTGACATTCAGGTATTCAGGTCATCCATTTCTTCGGCACATCCTGCTAGACAGCCTGGCTTCGTTTAGTAAATTATCGAATATATCTTCGGTGAGGAATTTGAAAGTTCAAACATGGCGAACGACATTGTTTTCGTCTTACAAAGGCCACCAACTCAATGGCAAAGTTCATTAAAAGTTTCGATTTTATCGAGTTATTCTGGAAACGTTAAAATTCAAATTCAAATTTCGGCGAAACCGCAGGAAGTTGTAATGCACAGACAGGGCCAAATTAAGTCAGTAAACCTCATATTTGATAGAAAATTATCTACAAACTGTTTACCATTTTTTTAGTTAAATATTACAAATTACGTAGTATGCAGCCCACCATACATGCAGGTGTAAGGCGTGTTGCAGTGCTTGACAGAGTGGATCTAACTGACGTTAGATAACGTGACATTTTACATAGACAGTAGTTGTATTCGGTTAGACCATTTGAAAATTGTCACGTGACACTCCACTGTATATGATTAGAGCAGTCACATGATAACTGTCTGATTGGTGAAAATAGGAATAACCTAACTAATGTGTTTGCTGTTTGCCAGGCCCACTAATCTCATATAGCCAATGTGAAGCCATGTTTTGGATTCTTTCGAGACACAGGGGGAGCTACTGTATTGTTTTTACCTGTAGATGGTTTTTTGTGGTTAAGCAAAACAAAATGAAAAGGATGTAAACAACTTTTGACAAATTCAAATTTTTTTAGACAAGTCTATTAAAATATTGATATTACGGTTGTAGTTTTTAATTTATACGTGTGATTTATACTAGTTCGTGGGCGGTGTTTTTATAGTGTTCTCTTCGTAGGTTTTTTTAGTTTAGTTTTTTACCTTTTGGCTGGGTTTTACAACGACTTTTGTCACTATGGGCAAGGCGGGATGTGCCATAAAGGGGTGCAGCCCTTCAAAACATTCCCGACGATTTCGTTTTCCTAACCCGGAAAAAGACAGTGTTACTTTTTCACTGTGGAAACAATTTTTAGGACAATTTGTTATACTTCTTTGTTCTAATATGGAAATTTATAGCAGGTAAGTTCTCAAGTAAAGTTCATTTTTATTTGTTATAATGTTAAGGTAGTAAGAGGATTACTATAAGAGGTTTTCAAGGAGGCAAAGAGAAAATAGGTTTAATGATTTGTAGAACTCAACATAGCTTCTTAGTTTATGACGATTATTTTGGTAAGTATAGCGGAAAACTAATGTATTCTTTTGCATAAAGTGCGTTTAAACAGTACTATGACTCACTGACTAAGTGACTAATAAATGTATCTGTTTTAATACCCTAGTTTTGCACTATACCTAGGTACTACTAATAGTAGTACTTAATAGAAAAGGTACAGTAGATAAAAATGAAACTGAAATGTATTTTCAGGTATTATGTGTGTGAAAAGCACTTTTTGCCTGAAGACTTTAATACAAATAACAGACGCATGCTAAAAAAGGGAGTGATTCCTTCAAGGTTTCTACCAAGTCCTTGCCAGCAAGCACCAAAGGACCCAGATTCCCCAAGTAATTTTATTCAAATAAAAATATACCTATACAGTGTCGCGCATGTTAGTATTAGTATTTTTTTTTTAATTGAGGTTTTGTTTTCTGGAAAAACTGCTGATAGCATGTTTGGCAATTCCATTTAAAATTTAATAAAAAAAATTGTGGTGATTGAGTGAGTGCTCTTTTGTTGCACTTACCTAACACCTCCACTGTGTGAAGAATGTGAAGATGTACTTATATACTTTTCGTTTTTGTAATATGTGAAATGTTTGTTTCCCTAGACCTTCCTAATGTAGACCTTCTCTCAAAATCTCTTGAAATCCCCTCCATTGACAATGAAAAATTAAAGAACTTACCAGATCAAAGACCATCAACTTCTGGTAAATATGAATACATATAATTATTTGGTATAGTTTGTTTTTTTCAAAAGTTTAGCTATATCATATCCCGCGTCACCACATTACGTTTGAATGAACTGATTTGATATATCTATAATTATTAGGCACGTATTCACCAAAAAAACATGCACAAACCAAATCAAATTACATACACTCTTTAATTCTCAAATTCTCATACAGGGATCTGTGCATATCCAGTATAATAATATTTATAAACCTGTTATGTATACCTAGGTTTATAAATTTTATTTAAGTAAATTTTCACAAAGTAATCAATCAACAGGCAATCCTAATCAAGATGTGCTTCCAACTTCCTCCATCTTTTCCAAGAATGAAAATGTCTTCTGGTAAGTTTCACGTTTTAAAGAAGCAACATATTTCTAATTTAGGTTTGAGATTGCAGGTTTGCTTGATGTTGTTGCATGTTATTTATAATAGTAATGTTTTATGTATAAAGTGTAGCTTTATGATCTATTCTTAACTATAGTCTTAAGGTGTTGGGTTTTGCACCAACTTACTAACCAAAAGCTTATTATTTTTGTAGAGTATGTGTTTTGTATGTTCATTTCCTTAAAATATATATAATATATTTTGCATACACTGGACTTTGTTTTATTTACCTGTTTCTTGAACCAAAACCATGAAAGAAAGACTTAATTTAATTCAAAAAGCCCGCCAATACCAGTTTATGCAAGTCTACCAACAGATGGCGCTTTTAAAAATCTGTCATGACAATAGAGACGTAAAAATGACATCTGACGACCATCAAATGTGAACATGTGGCGACCCCTGTGACTCGAAAGAAATCATACATACAGTGCTTCACCTTATTAACACGGAGATTAATATCTATCTAGTGTGTTAATCTATGCTGTTTGCTGTCATGATGCTAGAAAGGAATGTTGGCTTGTTTGTAAATTGTTAGTTATTTAATTAAATAAGAATTAAAACCGACTACAATAGATTGTAAATAATGAAATTTTTAGTATTACTTGGCAATGTGACAAAGAAATTATCCAGGTAGCAAAACTTCTTGGATAGAGTGAATCCAAAAACATTATGAACAGATTTTAAGTCAAAAGGTAACTTTATGCATAGAATCTTAAAACTATCATTTGGTCCACCTCGTATAACCTAAATCTTTGTTATGTAGTAAAAGCAAGGTCGTTTAATTTCTTCAATAAGATAGCGAAATTCCTTGGAGCTAGTTCCCGTGTCTTAATAGTCACTAACCAAAATTTAAATAGCTTAAGACTGAAAAAGTCCTTTGATGTATTGCTGTAATTTTAATGGAGTTTACCAGGGGCGTTCAAATTTGCTACCCACTCTGCCACCATTACCCTTTTAATCGTTGCCAAATCACTCACACCCCAGACCACCATCAATAAAGACGCAACCAGTGGTGGCCAACCACAAACCCCAATTTCAGAACGGTCATTTTTGGGAAATATTCAAGGGCGCCACTGTGTTTGGTTTGAAAAAAATTCTTAACGGAGGCGCATTCCATTCTTCAACAAAGTGAGAGTACATACCGGCCGATTAAGTCCGCTGATAGATTTTTAGGCAAGTTACTCTTCCTGAATGGAATTTGAAAGCATCGCGGTACCGGCTCTAATTGCACGGGAAAAAAATCGAAATTGATGCTTCGGACAGGAAAAAAAAAACGTTATTAAAGCAAGATTAACGGTTTCGAGCAGGCTACCAACATACAAAATCGATCTTTCGAGAAAAGTTTGACGTCTTAACCAAATCTTCTGAACCAGTCAGATTCTTTGCAATATTCGCTTAAATTACAGCACAGTCAGTATAGTTTATAATCACGTGCACTTATCATAAATCCAATATTTGTGTCAATTCAAGGAATCAACTATAAATGAGAAGCAAAGATGACACACGTCAAAATTTTGACATTACTTTGAGACATAGGTACTTCATGATTATCAATCGAATATGACAACTGACAACCGTGATGACATGACTACTTAAAAAAAAAAGTAGTAATACCGGAAAACTTCAACAAAGTGGCAACATCGCATCACTATCACGTAGGTATCATGGTAGGAGGTCGTACGTTGTGAATGAATGAACGGCGGCACGGCAAAAGCAACGGCGCGGGGCGAGGCACGGCGAGGGGGCCCTCAGGAATTCGAGAAAACGCCCGGGGCGCCGCACATTCCTGCGCGCAAGACGTCTGAGGGTACCCCCCCGGCCCCCCGCTATGCACCGTTTGCTCAGCTGTGAAGTCGCAGTGGTGCGGGCGCTGTTGCCGAATTTACCCTGGTTTGGCAGGACATTCAAACGAACACCATTGGGTTGAGTTGTCTAGTTTAGTGACCAAGTAATTTCGGAAAGATAGCAGTCACTATTACATTTCTAGAGAGTGAAAACTTACCCCACAAACCATGCAAATCAGTAACTGAGACCATTAGCACCATCTAGCAACTTTAAAAGCAACTAGCAGGTAATACAGGCAAAGTGATGCCACCTGGTGGTAGGCCACTACAAATAAATGCTTTCACATTCAGCGGCACGAAGTCAATGTGCCTAGTTTAACTGACACACAACAGAGGTGGCCACTTGTGCATAAATTCGTGGTGGTTATCAAAAGAACTGTATTTCTGGTTCTGGATGGGCAATGAAAAGGCCCTTGATTTTTTTTGGGAACAATTCCGCGAACTTTATTTGACCATTATTATCCGGTCGTCCTCGCAAATACCATCGAAATTCTTTGATTTTATGTTCTTTATTATGAGAATACAAGCCGGATCTGGATAACCTTCGTAAAAACCTTAAAAGAAATCTGTTTTGCAGGGTGGGTAGTTTTATGCAATAGACTTTCACTTAGTAGCGAATAAATTAGTAGTAGAAATTCAAGCAAATACTGCTTTTATCTAAATCTACAAACAACCTTGAAATGTTGTCCATATATGGTTAAAATGCCAACTTTAGTCGAAAATCAACACAAATTAATATTCATTGCTAATATAAAGAAAAACTTAATTTAGCCGTTTATGTAATTCCGAAAAAATGTGCTTATAATGAAGGTTAATACCTACACAACGAAATCAAATTAATCAACAGTATTTTCACTCTACGTTGCCGAAGTGTGGAATGCTAATGATGCATCTAGAAAAAAACAATTAAACCAAGAAAAAACGCAAATAATAGCGGATCAAATGACTTGTCTTAGCTAATGCATATAGCGGCCAACCAGAGAAATCGCGTTCAATTAATCAATGTTAACCTATAAGTAGCCTTGACAATAAAAAACTAAATTAACATTTGAATATTTTTCTGTAGTAAAAACTATGGTTGATACACATCAGCAAAAAGAAATCAGTGAGTAGTTTGTGATTTGTTAAAAAGCAGCTACAAATAATGTAAACAGTTTTGTTGGTGGCTGTTTTGTTGCATGTTAAATCAAAATTGAGAAAAAATTCGAATTAAATGACGAAACAGATCAACTTATTTCACGTCTTCAGATATTACGTATAGTTCTAGGTCGAGGAGCTTATTGGTCATAAAAGCGCAATGCGAACGACCCAAGTGCAATGTCACGTCCATTGCTAAATAATGAGATAATTCACGGGTGCGGATTAATTATTTATCAGTTAATAACCCTGACGAGAAATTCTCATAAAATCAAGCAACGAAATGAGTGACTTTAACAATAGTTGTGCCTAGACAATTTACCAGCATGTCAAAATTAATTGGTTTCTATTGATGCATTTCGGCATTGGGATTAAATCAGTTAATCAGTTTGACGGCCTTGCTGGGTTAGTTAACTCTAACAAGACTGAGAATTTCAGGAAATATTTTTTTGAAACACACACAATAAGGGATTAACATCTAAATTCATATAAACTCGCTTTTACCCTATAAATATAAAAATAAACTTACCTGGCAGTTTCGAAGTTGGCAACACTGGAAGTCCCAGTGGCAGCAAAACCAACCCCCACAGCCAACCCTTCGGGGATGTTATGGACAGTGATGGCGACCACCAACAGCATTATCCTCTTCCAATGACCGCGCTCAATCTCCTCGATATCGCACTCCTCTTCATAGCTCTGAGGTACAAGGTCACGATCAGCTGTTTGCCCTTCGGTTGGCTTTAATTTCACTCTACCTACTGCAGAAGGGAATTGGAAATGTTTTAGCATTTTCAAGGTGATTAAAAGGTGTAAACGCACCCCTTCTGCGATGAACGTGCGTTACCCCGATGTCGTCGATGACAGCCGTGTCAGGTAGCGGTACGTGGGTGGAATCTCGTCGAGAACCATCTCTACTTTTACCCTTATTTGAGGCGTGAAGGGCTGAAATAATAAATGTTAGCAAAATTCAATTTTTCTATTATTGACTATAATCACCTAACATCATGTTGGGCGAATGTACCCCCAGAACTGAAATCAACACGTCAGCTCCGTAAACAAAGAGGGAACCCAACAAGAACCCGAGTGCGACTGGGGCCCAAGCGTATTCGCCCTTTTCACCGTAAAACTTGGAGGATTCTGCTAGTTCTATAGCTGGGGACAGCAACGACCAAAATGATGCTGCCACCATTACTCCTGCGGCGAAGCCTAAACTGGCATCCAGGACCTTTCTCTGCAAAGAAAATATTCAATGTATGAAAAAATCATCCCTACTTAGTAATTTAGGTATTATTCTAGAATGTCCGCCATTAGCATTGCTATTAACTCACCTCCTCTATGCTACCAAAACCCACCAATACTCTCCAAACCCATAATTATCACTAATTAATCGATTTTTGTAATCAATAACGTTTACTACATACTCAATGTTCCTGATTTTATGTTTAAACTTTAATCTTAAACTATAGCGTCTCTTGGAGGACATTTTCAATTAAAACTGGAAATTCACAGCCTACTTAAACATTTTGTAAAGTTGCATTGTTATTGCCTATTGATTGGGTAATATTTGTAAACAAAAGAGGCACACTTCAAATCGACCAATCAGCACGTTAGCTATTGACATATGACAGTAGTCAGTTCAAACTGTAAACTGAAAAGTAATATACTGTGTAGAAGTGACACACGTTTAATTATTGAATGGCAAATTTATTATTTATTATTAAAATGGTATACTTAGTCAGTATTAATAGCCACAAAGCAATAATTATGAATTTAAACTTATGCATTGTAGCAATTAGTATATCCACCTACAATAATCTATTATGTTGACTTTAGAACAAAATAATTTTTTTTCCAGCTATAAAACTGAGTACATAACAAAACATTTATTGTATAATAGATATGACTGTCAAGATATTGATATTACGTAAAGAATAATAATCTAAAGCACATAATAACATAACAATTAGTATTCAAGTTATTTAAAATTAATGTACCTAGCTAATAAGTAGTGGTAGTAATAGATTTCCATGTTTTGGTGGATGAGAGGCACTGTAAAGTTTACTAAGTATTATTCATTTTCTATATTAATAACAATTTGTCAATTTAAGGATGAGCGTTATCATTATCATTACAAAAGCCAGATTTACAAAAATAAACATTTAATATTGACTTATGTATTACAGTCTGAGAATATAACAATGTTATAAAATGTGAACCAAAACTTTTTGATTTAAACATCAGAAGCCCTATTAATGTTTGTAAATGAGTTTTTTCAGTAACTAAATCGATCAGAAAATTATGACAAATCTAGTGTAGTACAGTATCTCTAAGATCTGAAACTTTACATAAAACTCAAGAAGTAAACTTATCACTAAATGGAATGTGTGTTAATCTGAAAGTTATCATCCTAGTATATTGATTAACATGACTGTGATTAATATATTTATAACTATTAAAGTAATAAAGGACTTGATAATTGATATTGGTGCTGCAGTAAACACTACTACAGGGATGACTAGAATGCATCTTATAAAAAACCAAAATTAGGTTTTTGTCAGCTAAACTATAATTTCTGTTGGGCCCCCTTAATGACACACCAAAATTGACTAAATTGAGGAAAAAACAACCAAAACAACATTTGTTTACATCGGCTAGATTTTGACAGTTGAGGTTATGTTTCACTGAAGTGTACTAACCTGAGAGCCCCTGATTATCAGCACCAAAGAAGCGCCGCAGGCCGTTAATCCCCAGGTGAACAGGGTGCCCAAAAAGGCTTGCATCACGGGCGAATACCCTGGTAACATGTTAAATCGATTCCGCCACTTGAAATGCTCGAAAAACGAGTTTAAACCGCGTACCCGCAACTGACTGCCATCGGACGCCACCACTTCAATTTATTATGAAACGTGTCGGGGTTTTGCGGGCGTCATGCGCGAAATCCTCGTGCACAAAATTCGAACCATTGTTTTTTTTTTCGGGGGGCTCCTTGAATGAATTATTTCACTAAATTACCAGGCAGTAAATCTTTCTGTTATGTGTTTTGGTTTGTCCTCTTAATACTGGTCTGTATGATTATGGATTTTCAGTCATTTCAGTTAAGTGTCTAGTTTTGGAACTTTGCTGGTATTAAATTTTTTAAGCCCTAAAATTAGAAAAATTTTCTTACTTTTCCTAGGATTTTGTCAAAATGGCAGATGACAGCAAAATGTGTTGACCTGTCCTGTTTTATCTACTGTCGTTAAAAGAGGAAAGCCATATTATAGTAGGTTTCTGTCAATATGGTGACAGTGCCGCAATGCTCCTACAGCTTTTAATTGCTTTTTCTGACTATTTTAATTAATTTATTGAAAATAACTCACTTCTTTGAAACATTGCAGTTATAAATAGCTTTAGAAGCTTACATTAAAACAGTTTTCGCATTTTCTTCGATTTTCTTTACAGGTAATTGATGTATGGTCTAAACCATGGCAAATGACGGTTACGTCATTATAAATTTGGTCAAGGCAAAAATAACGAGTGCTAGATTAAAGAGTAATTTATTAAGAATTCATCATTAACAATAATTTGCAAATTCATAGTCATTCTTTGCACAATTGTTGGTATTGTCCGGATGTAAAAATATCTTTCTACAAAAGGTACGATTATATTTACACAGACGAACCCGTAACAAACCCCTTCACTTGTAACGCATAACGTCAGATTTTAACTATTTCAATTATTAGAACCCACACGATCATCAGTCCAGTTATTGTTTCCGAATTAAGTGAAAACTAAGTCTATATAAGTACTTCGTTGAACTCAGCACTTTGATCTAACAACATTAGAGACAGGTTATAACTAGTTTTGAGTAACAGATTATGTACAATTTTGCTGTTATTGACGGTGAATTGATGAACAATTGCAAATTTACTATACTAACTATTTTGAGGCACGATCTCAGAGAGTTTTTTTCCTATTTACATGATGTGGCTATAAGTGGCTAAAAAGGGAAAACTTCTACATCTGACTATAAAATTGCCTACGCGTTACAACATTTTTTTGGTAATCTCTAAATTGCCACTAGGCCGCAAATTCACACCACATCCCGACCGAACTTTCTACTCAAAGCCATTTGAAGGTTACTGAAAATGGGACTGAGCGATTTGGTTATAGGCCCCTTCGGGAGGGGTGTGCTTGTCGATCAGAAACCAACTTTTTTCATCAAAAGATCGTCGTCTTCGTCAGAAGAAGACGTGTCGGACGAAGGGCTGGACACTGTGCCCATAAGGGCTGCACCCAGACTACTTTGCTTGGAACAACTCGCTTTTCTGGTACGACTGTGCTGCTGTTGTAGAAGCCACGTGGGTCTTTTCAGTGATGAGGTCTGATGAGGAGTGTTTTGCTCTTCAGGAATAGAGTTTCTGGTCAATCTATGACAGACAACTATTTTTATCTAGTGTTGCCAGTGATCACGTATAGCGAGGAATTACAAAAACCCTTGAAATCTACTGAACAATTCAGAAAAGAGGTAAATAGATTAATTTTATTGCCACGGTGTGCAAAATGCTTGCGAAATTTTTTGGTTTATTCTACCGTGTGCAAGTTTTGTTCCACCGCCTGTTATACCAAAAAGGATTAAAGCAAAAGTTAATGGTAGTATTGTCTGCCTTATCTGGATATGTGAGCGGTTAGAACTATTGCCAGTTAATATTCAATTATTGTATTTTTCAAGTGTCTTATCGCATATTAACCGGTTTTAAGCGGCTCCCCCAATTAAAAGCTTAGTTCAATTGACGCACTAAAAGTAAAAAAAAAAAAACATTTTTTTCTAAATAATAGTTTCTTCCGGTCACTTCCAATAAAAATTAACGGTAATTTTAACTAAAAACATTGTAGTAGTTATATTTACAAGGTTTCAAAGTCAATTGAAGCTCAAAACCGTTATAAACTAATTTGCAATATAGGAAAAAATCACTTATTAATAGCATTAAAAGTTAGCATGCTTTTTGCTAAAATCATTAAAATGCAGATTCAAGTGCATTTTGATGGGACGTAATGGTAAGAAAGTTCACATCCAAACAGAGACACACAAAATGATTGCGATAGATTAAGACATATAGCAATAGATGATATTGGTCATACATAAATCAGAAATCAAACAATAGTAAAATTACGTCAGAGCTATGACTGTGTTACTAAATTACCCCATCAGCGTCATTAAGGGGTTTTGGAACGTAGTATTATGAACTTTCTAACAGGGTTATTTGAAAATGTAAACGTATTTAAATCAGCCTGTTTAGTAAAGTTGAATAAAACTGATTGGCACAAACTTGCAGAAATTGCAGTTGACTTTGTTTACATCGCCACAAGTGTATTCAAGTCGTGTCAGTCTCAATTTAGTTAAAAAATTTAACGAAATGTTGAGTTGTGTAAATTGTTCTCTTTTACTCATTATAAGTATGAATGAGTAGGTTTACTTCATCTACCTTACCAGTTTACATAACAAAAATGTGAAATATCCAACAGCCTGCATTAGAATAGGACAGTTGATGACTGTGCCCTTGATTGACAGCTTGTCAAATAGAGGATAGGGAAGTGCATATACAAGATGACTTTTATATACAGTTGTGGAAATTTGTCGATTGCGTTTTAATGGCTGTCATTGGTTTTCAGATTGCTGCTTTTTTGACCAATCACATTCATTGAAACGCAAAATGGACAGGTTTGAAATTTCCACACCTATGGAAATAAAGAAACACAAAGATAAAATGACGTGCAGTTGAAGTATTCTGGCCGTTGGTACGTTACAACACCCATTCCACACACATACAGAATGCTGGTCGCTTACATGGCCCTAAATATGATTAGTGTAGTCTGAAACACACCCGCTTAGCTCGAGCATGGACCCACGTCTAGCTTGGCGTCGTTGGCCTGGTGTTTGAGGTGGTGGAGGGATTTGAGGAGGACCCGCACCAAGCGAGAGCTGTTTGGTGAGCACGTGGTCCTTTTGAATCGCCCCCAAAGGGTCGCTTTCCCCCTCTTCCATCACCACAGTCGAAGACCTGCTGGCCGATCCTCTCCGTTCCTTCAAAGGGGTGGATTCGCTGCTGTTGGTAGGGTCCGATCCTAGGCTTTCACGACGAAATAGGCCGAAAACGGTGTTTTTATTCGGGTTCTCCAAACCACCTAGTTGTGTCCGTTAGTTCACGTTAACTCGAAAAAGAGGCACTAACCTAAGAAAGTCGCTGATGGAGAGTTGTAGGCCAGGTACTCTTTGTTCGAAGCCCATGAAGGAAATTCAGCCTGTTGCAAAGGACCACAACCGTCCTCTTCGTCCCGTTTCCAGGGTAACATGGTTTCAGTGGCTGTGGGTGTGGTCACTCTCATCAAGTCCCCACCTGGAGTAAATTAATAAATTGTAGCAGATCACGGAAATTAAAAAAAAAAAACCGTTTTTTGAAAAGTACTCACCATCAATTGATCCCCTAGACATGCGTTTTCCATTATCTGTGTAACTACTGATGTCATCTGAAACTGAAGGTAGAAATACCATGCACAAGATTAGTTGGGGGGGACCGAAAAGGACCGACAGTTGGGTAAAGTGACTACAGAAACCAAAATTAGTCTACATTTGTGCCTGTACTACAATAATAACTGGAAAATTGAGTAGTGTGTATAATAAGTGTTTGTTTAATTGTTTTTGGTGCAATGACATTTTGATAGAGCAATAGGGCCTTCCACTTAACTCTAAAATCTAATTAGATAGAGGACGTAGAACAAAATTAGATTAAGTTAGGTAAATCTTTGTTTGTTTGCTTTGGTCATTTCCAAAGCTTCTTAATTAAAAAAATTAATTAATTGTATCGTAATTTATTGTTTTTTAGTGCCAAATTGTTTACGTTTGTAATTTTTAATTTTTAGTGTTGTTTCTGTTTTAAAATTAACGATTTTCTGTTATATTGTGGTGATAATCGTTGGGATTGGCATTTTGTTTTGTAAATGTAATCAAAACTAACCAAACGTTAACTTATGTCTGCAAATTATAGTATAATGTTAAGTCAGCATGTGCTATACAGGTGTGGTAAATCCAAAACCGACCATAGGAAAACCGTGTAACTGACAGAGAAACGTAGGGAATTGCATGCGCAGGAGAAAGACAGAAAACGAAAAAAATATCAAGCAGGCCATATTTTTAGCGCGCTGTTGCCAAACGCCGTAAGTAAGTTTGTCGAGGGTATTGAATATGTCTTTGTCCCACGCATGCAATTATCTACGTTTCTCTGTCAGTTACACGGTTTTCCTATGGTCGGTTTTGGATTTACCACACCTGTATAATTGCATTGAAAGTCATTGGGTTAAAAAAGCAGCTCGAGATTTTTCTCGACCAAATCACAAACTACGAACAGTGCTATGATTTACGCAAATACTGGCACATGTAGACTTACCGTAATCTTCTAGTTATCTACTTAAAGCCCTTGATTTAGATATAAAATTTCGAACATGCTCGCCAAAAGCCATCAACATTGAATGCGTCATGTGACCATTAAATCGCTTGCAGTGTTTTAGGTCACATGTTTTGTCGGTCACGGCGTTGTCATATATCCACTAATTTAAATATTTTTAGTTAAAAAAAATCATGGGAAGGCCCTATTCTGTTTATCAAGCTGTTCATTGAGTCTGGATCAAAAAGAACTGGTGATTTGTTATTTGTTCTTTTTGACTAGACTAATGGTTGGGTACTTCTATAGCAAATTCTCTAGCAAAAGTACCGTTCCGGGCAGCTCTCCAAGGGAGACTTCGTTCCAAAATCGTGTGCTTTTTCGATTTCGAACTCATAAGTGGGGCAGTTTGGCTGGCAAAACTGTTTTCGTCAGTTCCCGTGCTAGCTGCTGTACATCACCCACATTTTGTATTGTATAATTGTTTTTTTTTTTTGTGTTGAAGAAGACAAGAAGCGTAAACTATACATGCATTGAAACACTTACGGGACGATTTTGCTGTGAAGGTTATAGGACTGTCCCAGTCTTCTTTGTTTAATTTTGGATCAGTATCCGCGTCTTCTCTTAACACTTCGCTTATATAGTCTAAAGGAGAAGAGGTGCTACCAATACCACAACAGAAAAAAGAGGGTTCAATGAAAATCTTACCATGGGAAAACTGTTTGGCCGTCCCGTTTTGCTGAAATTCCGGAAAACTAACGTGGTTCTCCTTACCACTCTACATAATAAAATAAATGATTGTTTTGTGGTTTTTTTGTGGGAGGTAAAGACTCACCTTGTTGAGTTTTTTGCTGTGTCTTTTATGGCTATGATGATGCTTTTTGTCCGCAACCAATCTCCTAGTGTTTACGTGGGTTTTATAATTAACCTGGGTGGATAAATCCCTATCGTTGACCGCATGTCGACTGTAGCTTAGTCGTCGATGCTGAAATTTACCCTTTTGAACCCCAAGACACTTATAAATCTAGGAAGATCAAGAAAATCCATATTAATCGTTTACATAGCGAATTGTTTGACTCGAGCGGAACGCTTCCTCGACGAAAAACCTTAGAAAACCCAATCGAGTGAAACAAATATGCATTCGAGGCTATTTTTTCTATACAAAAAAAAAGTGTTTTCTACGGATTGGCTTACCCTACGGTACGGTTTCACCAGCTCTTCTGCGAGTAAGTGGTGGATTTTTGCGTCTGTCAGGTCTTTTTTGGACGGATTGTACTCTAGCTCTTGCATGTCAATATTCCAGGAACTAGAGTCCATCTGGCTTAGGCTTGAGCTTAAAACGGTACAAAATTTTAAACACCCTGTACAAGTTTATAGTGTGCTTAATTTACTCCAACTTGCTATATCATGCCTCCCTAAAAACTTAATTGTCGAAATGACAACACTGTCATGTGATGGCAATCAACATGACGTCATTTTCATACTTAAGCAGATCATTATCTAACTAAAATTAGAGGTTAAGGGATTAGTTTACCAGGTTGACAGTTTAGGGGCGCATCTTCCATTGAGGTTACCGGTCGAGGAGGTGTAATTTTTAAATATGGCGGACATGCTTTCCGTATTGGAGATGTTGCCAATAGTGGAGGCGTTCCTCCTCATATACTCCATGGCGTCCCTCATTGCCAGTTTGGAGTAGGTCTCCAATATTTTCGGTTCGGCCCCCTGATGGTTCCGAAGCAGGTACGGTCGGATGAATTTGTTATCAAAGCGCTTAAATCTACAGTAATTTCAAGTTATACAGTGACTTAGTAAATCGCCAACATGGACAAACCTATCACGGATATGGTAGTTTCCATGTTGACCCACTATGTCTTCTATAGCAGCCATAGCGTGGTCCATCAGCTAAAATGTACGTACGACGTAACCGCCAATTACCGTGGTTTGCACTATATATACTCACTCTTTCATGTATTCTTTCGTTCATTGTTGGTTTCCGTTTTTCCGAGGTTTTTACGTTCAGGATTTTCACTAAAGGTTTAATGGTTATACCCTGTCAATCAAGCAAAAATTAGTGATAGTAATATCAGTTTATAAGTGGAATACCTGGAAAAAGACGGTAAAGTAAACAACAGCAATGGTGGTGGTCATGAACATGGGCTGTAAAGGGACGATTTTAGGATCGATGAGCAAAACCAAGGCGAAAGCCACCGCCCCCCTTAAGCCCCCATAAGACATTACAAACTTTTCCACTTTGCTCAGTTGATGAATGCGGAATTTGTTGGCAATAGCCGTGAGAACTATAACAACTAAATAACGTTTTTTTTTGGTATAATTTTTATTCTACTCCCGTTGCTACAATAAAAATCAACTTACCTAACACCCTGTAAATAGAACAAAACAAAATGGTCAACACAACGAACCAGGTGTTCCAATCGTGGCCTTTATGCACGGTGGCCACCCCCAAGAACATAAAAATGATCGTTTCGGACGAGCTACTCAACATCTTCATGGCGTATTTGATGGTGGTGTGCGATTTATGGGAAATATTCGCTTCCACGTAGTTTTTCATGGTTATTCCGCAAAAGGTTATCCTGTAGAAAGTTCAATGTCGGAATAAGGTCTGGATATGCCCCCAGGGGACTTATTCGGAGTAAATAAGCGTGTGACAGTGACCCAGTTATATAATCTAGCTAGTTCTAATCGATATTCATTTATGTAAATTCACATCTCACAATTTGGTGAGAGAGATTGGTCAAAAAACAGTTGCTTTTTTTGACCAATCACAAACTGTGATTACCTGACAAATTCGTGGCTTGAGTTATTTATAATTGCATGGCAGTTAAAAATTATTATGTTTAATATTGACTGCACCAAGGCTAAAAATAAAAATTCCACTCGACAAATCGTATAATAACTTTCTAAAATGTCGTGCAGTTTCAGAACGGCTCGAGGCTAAAAAGAGTGCGAAATGTAGGTCAAAACTGCTTCTGCTTTTTTCCGTCATTAAGTTCAAGGGAATAATGCGAAAAAACGCTTTTAAGACAAAAAGGATTCATTTTTATGTAAATTTGGTAAATGTCAGAGCGACGAAGGCCAGGAGTTTTGCAATAATACAACGGTTTGTAAAGCTTGTAAATTTCCGTTCTTGTTATTTAATTTATATTAGCTTGGAACTAAACTAGGAATTAGTCAGTTTTTTAGAGTACCTTACAGTAGATTATTATCATTGGTAAGTCATTAACATCAGTAAAAACTCATGAGGATTGTGTTTGAAGCTAATTTCAAATCTAACGATATTTTTCTAAAAAAAATATAAAAGTAGTAAAAAAAGACGAAAGAGAAAGAGAGAGAAATGAAAAATGTTGCTTTTTTTGTACTTATTTTACCTAATTTAAGGTCCTTTGCTCCCTTCTGGAGCAAAATAAAAAATTGTCAAAATTGCACTTTTTGCAAAAATGTAATTTTTTCAATTTTTTAATGATCCATCCTCCATAGCACTCCATCTTGTTAGTAGTTTTTTCTTGAAACTACTTTGTAATATCGGTTGTTATTCAATTTGTTAGTATCTTTTTAGAGTGACGAGGAGATTTAGCAACAATACTTACGATAATATTCCAGACATGTGAAAGATCTCAGCATTAAGGTAAGCCAAGTAGGCCATCACAAAGATAAAAATGGGCTCAATCACGCGCACTTCGTTCGTGTAACGAGTCACTAAGGCGGTGGCAAAGCCCCATATCACACCAATCACGGTGCCGCCAATGGCGACCACCAAAAAATTTAGGAAACCGGACAGCATATCGGTGGCCTCCACGTTCCTCCAGCCCATTTCCGTGTAGGACTCGAAAAGGTGGTAGAGGACGACAGTGACGGCGTCGTTGAGTAAAGACTCACCAAACACCACAATGTACAGGATTTCGTTGACTTGGATCTCTTCAAATACCGCAAGGACCGCCACTGGGTCTACGGCGGAAATTAGAGAACCAAACAGGAACATGTCCAACAGTGGGGTGTCCCTGTCGTAAACACCTGTCTGTCCTGCCGCCCATAATGAAGCACCTGGACAGAATTTCCAAGTGCAAATGCCAAACAAATGCTTATATAGGTACTCACCAATCAGTAAAGTATTGGAAATGGTTCCAATGACGGCAAACAGCAGGATGGTGCCTAGATTGTCAAAAAACAGCCTGTTGGGCATAAAATATCCGGCGTCCAGGATTATGGGCGGCAGCATATAGAAGAAGAAGGTGTCGGGGGTAAGGGGAGACATGTGTAACGCGTCCGTCATGTGCACCAGGATCACACCGATCGCCACCCCCACGAAGATGAGCAGACAGGATTCCGGAAACATGGCGCTTAGTTTAGGTGCCATATGGAAACCTTAAAAAAAAAGTTATTAAAAATTTACATAAAACAGATAAAAGTAAGGATGTAACAGGCCGTTTGACATGGTTTGAACTTGGTTTATTCCAATTTTGAGGGTTCAATTTGCTAGTCAATATAAACGATAATTTTACCTTAATAAAAAATGTGATATTTGTTAAAAACAACGTTGCCAAACGTAAAAGTGACAAAACAAGTTTTAACAGTGTTGCCACTAACACTTTTAGTTCAACTGATATTTTAGATAATTTGGCAAAATTGACCGCACCATTTTTGAACATATACACGTCACGATTGTCCATTTTGTCCATTTGTTGCTTTAATGAATAAGTTAAACGGAGTCTGGACTATTTTTTCATTTTAGAGCGAACATTTTGAAACTCAGCACAGTTAGTGTTAGTTAAAACCGTTACACACTGTAAAAACACATGAATTGATCTAACATAAAGGCGAAATTTGCTTGAAACAAATTAGTATCTTTACGGGGTTTGTCAGTATAATTAATATTGATACTAAAGGAAAATGAACCGTATTGACGATGAATTGATAAAACATTTTTTTAAATTTGGACATAAAGACTGCGGTTTGGTAGGTCAAAATGGCTCTTATATTAACCCCTGAATTTTTTAATCACATTTCTACAGTATGTAGAGGAGCATACTACTTCTCAGACATTATAAAAGGCAATAACCTCTCGACCAGGTCGTCTAGACGAAAACTTTGAGCGCTTTTATCAAGAGCAAACTGGGAAACTAACCAAATATCTCCTTTTTGCTCTATCTTGTTTAGCCACTAGGAAAGGCTTGTTTACACAACTGTTCACTGGATGATTGATGTGTAAGCAAGACCTATTCATATTTGTTTGTGTCAATTTGTTCAGAACTTTAATTATCATTCTGATACTCCCCTCCGTATTGTTTTTTTTTATGATTATGATATTTATTACAAAAATAAGTGATAAATTGCCTTTTGGTTTGAAGCGATTTTAATAATTGTTTAAGGTGAAATGCACTGTCTGAAAAAACACAGTCAAATTTACTTTTAACCGTCAATTCAACATGTGCAGCATTTTAGTAAATCTTATAGTGAGTATAGTTTGTGATTGGCCAAGAAAAAGCAGCTTTCAGCCTGCCTGGTTTTTCTTGACCAATTACAAGCCAAACTGTTTAAAGTATTAAAAATCAGAAACACGTTTGAGTTATTATAACGAGGCATGCACAATGAAAATGCAGAGTTTTGCTTTAAAAACAATCGATTTTCCCTGACCTCAAACTCAACGGCACGAAACTGTGTCCTTTGGATGTAACAGTTATGTAACGGCAGCTGTTTTACGTGCCGGCAAAATAATTTTTAAAAAGGTTTTTTTTTGGCCTAAAAATTGGCATTACAAACAGTTATACCAATTTCAGACTGATCAATAAAGTCATCACTCGCAATGACTGGCATTTTACCCTTATAAGAGTTTCACCCCATTTATTTGCGAACCCTACAGGGTTGCCGGAGGGGCAGACAGGTCGATAACAATTTTCTTCAGGGTTGCTTTGTAGTCGACTTACCAATTTTGGCTAAACTGGCGCAAAAAATCCACAAAGCGATTATAAACGGTGTTTCGACTCGATGGAATGACACCGTCATCACGGGGTACCTCTCCACCGGCTTCTTTTTCGGTGGCACTTCCGTGTCCGGCTCCCCCACGTAATCCGGCACCTCCGTAGGTTCTTCATGGATAACCGCGTGTCTTACCGACGATGTGGGGATCAAATTGCCCTTCGATAACGAGTTGATATCGTAGGCCCTTTTGTAGGCCTCCGTGTCGTACCGACCGATATGGGGCCGGACGTTTGAGTCTTCGGACGCATGATCCGGTGGTACCGCGTGTCCGCTCGCGAACAACACAAAGACAATGAACCAGCACCACCTGCACGCCCGTCTCGAAAGATTGACGCAATGTTGCAACGAATACATCACATCGGACGCTCAGCGGCTGCCATGGCAGTCCATCAGCGTCTCGGGCGTCGGTGTCCGTATCGTCGGGACGCCCCAGCATACTGGGGCGGCTAAAACCAGCTGATGCGGCGTCGCAACGCCCCCTTTGCGCAGCCCTTTCGTTTGCTTTTCCAGGAGGGGATGTTACAATGCACAGTAAAGGGCATATTTATACCAAAGGAGATTAGAGGTTTTTCTACTAAGCACCCTTTGCAGTTGAACCTGTCCTCACCAATTATTGTTTACAGTATTTGGTAGGTACCACTCAAACCCAACTCTCAAAACTACTCTTCAAGCTTATAAAAACTTCACCAAGTGTCAAGAAATTTTATTGGCAACATGACAAAAAAATCTCCGAAGCAAACATTGATTTAAACCAATACAAAAGGTCACGTGGCCTAAAGCACACACGTGGCCCAATTTCCTTTTAATTTCACAATCTGCCTTCGTACGTGTACGTGTACACCACCAACCAATTATTGACGTCACACACGAGTGCTTGTGACAAATTATATATTGTTTCGTTTTGTGTAATTTTGTCTTTTGCACCGTTTAGTATGGTTCAGACTGTGTAGAATACAGTTGTATAAAGTTGTCACAGTCTGGACCACGCTTAACTTAAGCTGGGCTTGAAGAAATAGAAAAATTCACGTCAATAAATTAACATCGTCCGGTACTGATAAAGTACAAAATTTACTGGAATTTTCCTAATAATTTCCAGGTTTAAAACAATGTAAAATGTCACGTGGCACAGGTGCACGTGCTGTCATTCAATTCAGGTCCTTATGCAATATTCAGATGTAATGCTTTACGTACGTCATAGTCTGTGAAAAAAACTTGAATTCAATCGTTTCGCTATCTTAAAAATCTGAAAATGATGCACAGGATGACAGCAAACATGGCGGACACTTCTGACAAGTCACGTGTTTTAGAATGGTCTATTCAATGCAGCAATCATGACTGAAACTATTAGGTCTTATAGTAGCACACTGTATTTCTTCAATACTGTACTTTTTATGGGCATTCAGATGCAAAACCTCTCTAAAATACCGGAATAAGCCACCCTCAAACTGGTTGTTTTGAGTGTTGCATTCATAATTTTAATTTTTACTTTGAAAACACTTTCAAAGGCAAAAAGTTGTTTATGCCATCTTAAGAAACTTAAAATATTGCTATGTAGTAATGCTAGTACTGAGAAAACATTAAAGTAAACATATAAAATAAATAAATAAAGTTATGAATACAACACATTACTTGACCAATGTAATATCCGTTTACTTTGCAAAATATAGAATTTAAAAAGCTATAATTTTGTATGGATAGCTAAAAATACGCGTTACCACTTTCATTTAAGACATTTTCCCACAAACAACTTTTAAGTTTACTGTTCTTCTTGACACTTGGTGGAGTTATCTGTTAACATGGCTAATAAATAATTAACACCATTAAAAGTGATAGAAAAAGATGTATTAAAATTTGTTGGGACATTATTTTAAGGAGTATCACATGGGGTCACTGTTATTTTTTTTCCAGAGGATAGGAGAAACGTATTTGCGGGTGTTTTGTGTGTTACATCAACTTTTAGTAAAGGTGTTTTTTCGCTTAAACGTTCAGCACTCGCCTCTCCCGTTACTTTCCCTAATAACGGCGAAAATATCTGAGACAACCTCCTGTGTTCCCCTCTAGCAGTTTCTGGCACCGGGTTGCTGTCAGCGATTTGAACTAAATTACCGAAACAGGGTGACCACGTGTATTCCGGTCGTTTGATGTTCAACTTGACGTTTCCTTTGGATAAATCTGTAGAAAAATGGTTCATGTTTTTGATCTTTTTTATGGCGGCCATCTGTTCCAGTATGTTCTGTCTCATATCGGTGCATTCGCCCACTTGAATCGTTTTGTTGTAGTTTCTAGTCACTTTAATGTCGTGCTTCCAGAATTGTTTCCGGAATTGATCTCTAGTTGTGTTGGGTGCCACTTCTTTGATCTGAAAAATTATTGTCATTCCTCTTGACTTTGCTGGTGATAAATACATACCCAGAATACCAAAATCGCTGCAACGTATATGCAGACGATGTTAACAAAGGTGAGGCAAAGACTGATTGCTCCCAGACTGGTCAGTTCCACCGCACTGTTTTTGGAGAAGTAGTCTGTGTGAGTTAGAGAGGTATACCTGGTGGTTTCGTCGTTTTTGAGGTAGTAGACAAAACCTAAAGACCATAGCAGCCCCTGTTAAGCAGAGAGGGATTAGTTAAAAGCGGCTAAGAGAGGATTGACGTACAGCATTGACAGCTGGAGGCATTAAGGAAGTGGAAATGGCAACTCCAACTAACGAAGCAATGTTGTCACTCAAAATTCCCAAAGCTACAGCAGCCCCTGATAGTAAAGCTATAATGGCTCCAACCCATAAAGATCGTAGCTCTCCTCTTTAACATTTAATATACTAATGAATGTGACTGAATCAGTATATTATGTTATTCACCTGGAATACATTTCATAGGTAGGCCAGTCGTTGGTTCCATACTTATCGGTTAAAATGCATATAATGGAACCATAGCAAAAACCTACAAGAGTGGCGATCCCTAATCCGATGAGTTCGTTTTGTACGCCCGTTTTCTGCAGGTGCTTATCCCGGATTATTGAACCGAAAGTTCCGGCCATTACCGGACCCTAAAAGTAAAATATGCAAGTCTGGCAAATTATAATGTCCCTTTCCCCAACATTGGCTAAGTTGAGTTTAAGAACAGCTTAGATTCGTTCAGATTGTGATATTTTCACCACCTGATCTGTCACATTCAAACCTCAACTGTACTTAAAATCAACTTGGAAGGCATAAGCAAAACATCTAGACTATACCATCATCGGGGATATTAACATACTGCTTAGCATGTAAATGCTGTTGTTTTCGACCAGTCCCAAGGCGCATAATATCCTACAATTTCATGTTTTTTGTATACATTGGATTTTGTAATTGTAAAAGTGTTTTACGTGGAAATTAAGAGGCACATCATAAAGTCAAAGGTCATGGCTGCTTTAACCTTTACATTTTCTACCACCTGGGCTACTGTTAGACGTGACCTAACTGATGACACAAACAGGTTCCAACCACTGTTTTTTCTGCAAAAAATATACTATTAAGTTCCGTTTCAGTTAGTGTCTTGTATTTGTACTTTTCATCTTCAATAAACTCTTCATTTTCATTCACTTCATGTCCATGATAGTGTATGGTGCATGGCATTACACTGATTTTCGAATTTAGCTTGTTACCTATTCCTTGCTCTTTTAGAACGTCCAGGACTTCCTCACACTTTTCTCCACACTCTATGGGGAACATTATTTGATAGTGATTACCGTCGTCTGTTTTGGTCCAAGTGACATCCGCAATTTCCAGCTCCTTAATCGTAGACTTGACCATCTAAAGCACACCTTTATATTTCCCTAATAGACAAATTGATTCGGTGCTCATTACGTGTTCCATGGAGTGCTCCTCTTTTTTAGCCCTATTAGGGAAAACAAACTCCTTGCTACCGATAAAACCGAAATCATTCTCGAAATCTAGAGTGTGCTGGTCGCTTCTAGAACCTAGAATTTCCGGTTTCTCCTCGATCACCACCTTCTTCTTTTTCCCCTTCTTCAGGAGGCATTTTTCGTGGTCTTCGGTCGGAATGGAAACGATGAGAACCACGCTCGACATAACGTCTCCGCGACCCAACCAAGTGGTGTACACTGCACTTTATCAGGCGAAACACTGATAAGATGCTGTTTATGTTCTTTTGGGTTGTCTCTGTGCGTGTAAGGAATGTTGAAAGATACAGAGTTGTAGTGAGAAAAAACTAAAAAGCAATATAGATTATCACGTGACACAGAAACACGTGCTATTATTCAATTCTGGTTCAATCTGGCTCTTATGCAATTCATGATAATGCTTTACCTCCACGTCAGAGTTTAATCATTTATTAAGTGGTTCTTCGAATTTCTATTAGATGCCGCATTCGGTTTTGCGCTTCATGGAGCGAGCAGAGCTTTTTTGAGGTTACGATGACGTAATTTGGGAAAACCATAATTTGACCAATTGTCAAATTACGTCATTGTGACGTCAAAAACGTTCTGCTCGCTCCATGAAGCTTGAAAACGAATGCGGCCAGAGAGATCATTTCCAGAATGACGTCATTTGACAAATATGGCGGCTAGCCGACAAAGTTTCTTGTGTTTTAGATTCGTTTATTCCAAGAAAAGTCGTGAATGAAAACTCTAAGAGTCGTATCACCCTGTATTTGCTTAATGTTGTAATTTTGGTCATTTTGAACGTAGAGAGAACCTTGAAATAAACAAACAATATAAATAGTTATGAATACAACACTTTACTTGACAAATGTAACATTCGTTTACTTGTCAACTATGACATTTTATTTGTATTTTCCTGATCACTTTGCAGGAAAAATACAGCATTTAAAAACATACAGAGTGAAAACTAAAACTGCGTTTTATCACTTTTATTTAAAAAGGTTATTTCCTATGCATAATTCTACGTTTAGTATTCTTCTGGACACTTGGTGGAGTTACCATTTAACATGGCTAATAAATAACACAGAATCGTTTCAGAATTACTGGGCATAACTGACGTTTAGTCACGTGAGGACAATAATTGGTGGGACCTTACAAACTGTCAACTGTAATGTAAAAACTGAAAATTATAATTAATACTGCTCTGGTTTTTGCCTTGAAAAGTTCAAGAATCTAGATAAAATCCCCTCTAAACAATTATGAACGTTATGCAAGATTACAATAACAGCTATACAAATCACCGTACTGTCCAGACCTAGTTTTAAGTGTCCAAAAAAAACCCATTAAGTCCTGTCCATTAGAAAGCTTTTGACACATGAGTACAATTATCCTTTATCTTTGTCGCAATAACTATCATCATCATTACAAGCAATGTTTTAAAATATCAATTTAGTGTAAGGATTTCAATACAAAATGAAGCTCTACATAATTTTACTCGGTGTGAGTGTTTTAACTCTAAGTTTGAAAACGCACTTTCTGCTAGACTTGTTGAACCAAGTTACAGTTCCTTCCTCAAAAATCCTAATTGCATGCAAATCAGGTACTCTCTTTACACTTTCTGACACAGCTAAAGTTTTACCAGTTATTGCAGGTTTTGACCGTCATTTTGTAAAAACTGTAGCACAAAAACACTTTCTAGCGTTTGTGAACACACCCCAAGACTTGGAGCAGTTTCAGGAGGGTCACAATTTAGTGGTACTACTGGATTCCAAATGCTCCAACTACCCTGATTTGTTACATTCTGTTTGTTAGTAATGTTTGAGTTAGAAAAGTGTTTTTAGTGCAAAATTTCTAGGGGTTGAACCTGCACATACTTACGGAATCCAACTATTGGATTCTCTTTCATAATAACGCGGTTCTACCAGAGTATGTTCCTGTTAGCAGCCATTTTTACGTGGTTTTAATGCAGGAAGACTATAAATTTATTCTTAGTGCTTTTTTTAATTACTCTACTAGAAATTTAGGGGTTTGGTCGTCTGGGAAAGGGTTTGAAAAGTACACTAAGTTGACTTTGCCTGGTGACCGTTTGGAACTTAATGGAGCACCTTTAAGAGTGGCATATTATTATAGCAGTAATGAGAGTTTACTGCATTTAACTGATTTTCGGTAATGTGCAAATATAATGGGAGTTACGTGTGCATATTTTCTAGACTTTTGCTTATTTATAGGCAAGTAGAGAAAGACAACATACTCAAAGCAAATTATATGATATTAGAGGCGGTGGTGGACTACTTGAATGGGACGTACGTCACCAGTTTTTACTCAAATTTTGGGTTGTCACATGACGAAAACGACCTGTTTCTGAAGGACAGTATGATGGGTGATGTGCAGAGAGGCAAAGCTGACGTAGCTGGTGAACTTTAATGTTTCATTAAGTTAAATGTCATTAAAATGCTTCTTAAAGGTGTCTCAGGATGGCCTGACAGACACCGTTTGCACTTTTTAAGGTTTTTCGGACCTACCACCCCAGATACCATTCGTTTTGTGTATAGGGCACCCCCAATTTCTCTAGTACGTAATATGTACTTATTACCTTTTGATCTGCTGTCCTGGTATTGTATTGGAGGTATTGTAATGGTAGGTGTAGCGTTACTCTTTGCTGTGTTAACGCAGGAGAGAAGATTTTCCGGAGAAAGGTTATATAATTTCACCACACCAAAAATATTGATTAAAAATATAATTGAGTAGAAATAATGGCACTTTCGTGGATGTGCTGATGATTTTCCTATCAGCATTGCTGCAAAAGTCTTGGGATCTACATTTCACCACCTATTCGGGTCGATTATCTTTGGCTATTACCTATCTGAGTTTCCTGGTGCTTTTTAACGCCTACTCGGCCAGTATAATCGTGTTCCTGCAAGGCATTTCTGATCATCCCAAAACCTTCTCCGACTTGTACAGAAACAACTTTGAGCTTGGTGTTCACAATGTAAACTATAACAAGTTTTATTTTATGGTGAGTGCGGCATTTGCAACGTTTTTGTTGTACTGTGAATAATTTCAGAGATCGAATGATCGAACCGACGAATATTGGCGCCAAAAGATCCTGAAGGAGAAAATCACCAAGTATGGTGAAGATCAGTTCTTCCTGTCACTGGACCAAGGAGTGGACAGAATGCAGCAAGGGTTGTACGCTTTTCAGTCTCAAGTGTCTGCAGGTAATTCAGCTTTAATAAAAGTGTATTAATAGTAGTAATTCGTTTTTCAGCTCATTACGTGATCAACAGAAAGTTTACTCAAGACGAAAAGTGCTCTATTCGTTACGTTAAAACCATTTTTAGAGTGGATAAACTAGTGTATCTGGGAGTTCGTAGAAATTCCTCCTACTTAGAACACTTCAAAATTGGGTATTTTCATGTTTCCCTGCAAGTTCACTTGTAATATAGTTTGGAAAAAATTGTAGAACAAGAAGAATGTTTGAACACGGACTTCAACGAAGAATATTCCTGCGTTTGTTCAATAGGAAACTGTCCTGTGAAGGCAATATTAGTCACTTTAGCGGTATTGGCACTGTGGAAATTAGGTTTATTGTTAGGTTTTTCATTGCTGGAATTGCCACCAGTTTAGTAATTTTACTGCTAGAAATTGTAGTTGACAAAACTAATTTATTATAAAAGTTACACTTTTAATAGTCATCCATAAATTATAGGTAAAGGCACATACTTCCTACGTCCTAAAAATGATATGGCCCTTTTATGTATTTTAGAAATCTTCGCATTGTGTGGACTGGTTGATAACGAGTCTGTAGGACAGGAATACAGCTGTACTAGCACAAAAATAACCAACAAAACTGCAATCTAGAAATTAACAATTATCAAAAATACAAAATAATTAAATTAATTAGACTACTTACGGTTTTATTCATTTTTGAGCGCGCAGTTCGATTTTAAGTAATGTTTTTCCGATTCATCCTGCACTTTATAGCGATAAGTTGCGTTCTTCACACTTACTTCCTAATTGGATGGTAATTTACTGGCCGGGCAAACAAAAACATCCTATAATAAATTTGTGCATTATTAAATTGTTTATACGGTCATTAATAAACAAATTGATAAGATATACGTATACAAACAAACCCAAAAATGTTTGCGATAAACCTAAAGTGACATGTGTCAGTGTGTAGTAACTAATGGCCGAAACTGATGTGACGTCATTCGACAGATATGTCAAATTAAGTTGACAAATGACACTTATTTAGTCTACTACATTACTTAAATTAAATAAATTTTTAATGCAATAGTTGGAAGCAATCATTTGAAATGTGCTTTTAGTACGCCCCTGTAAACCACTTTTATCAAACAAACCGCTTCGCTTTCGTTCCCGCTGACGTGTGTGTTTGTAATGCGCTTTAAAGCAACGTTGCCACATCTTTTCAATGGTTGCTTGCCCAAAGACAAAAAATGCTTAAATCCAATCTGGCAACCACTTAACGCTTACTTAAAACATTATTGATCTGATAATGTAAATTCCATACACTTTATTATACTTGCTGATTTATTTTTATTTCAAAGTTTGTTATAAGCAAAAATTTTGATCCGTTCAGTCCGAGCCGAATATTGTAAACTGGCAACACTGTTCCAAGATGGCGAAATACAGAGTGTTGTGTTAATCAAGGCTTCGCACTTTACAGGCCGATTTGCCGACACATGTCAAGCTCAATGACCTAGATGGGTTGTAAATGAATTAAAACCTTTCCAAATGGAGGAGCTAAAGTAAGTGTAGAGTAAAACATTTATTTATTTTTATTTTTTTTTTGTTAGAAAATTGGTTGTCATTGCGATTTTTCTATGTCTTGCGGACTCGTGACTTGATAACGCAGCGCTTGCGCCCTTTAAGGGAAGTAATCAAAACCAGGCAATGGAAAAATAATGGAAAAATCAATATCGCGTTTTCCGGATAACAATAGTAGAAGCAGGACTGTACTCGGTTTGTTTCACTTTTAAATTCCAAAGATTTTATAAATTGTGGGACACTCTGTATGTTAGTGGGTTTTATCGGATCATCCACACTCGCAAAAGTCATTATGGTCGAAATTAGCTTGAAACAAATCACCTAAATAACAGGATTTATAATTATGTATGGAAAGTCACAGGAAACAAAAATGGTCTTTAGTGACATATGACTATTTTTTTTATTAAGGAAAATACTATTTTTTAAATTACTAACTTTTACAGGACTTACCCTATGGCATTATTCACTCCAATAGTGGAAATCGCCGAAACCGATACCAAAGAAAACTTACCAAAAGAAGTCATAAAAAATGAGTCAATAGATAATAATAATCAGTTTATTGACCAAGTGGAATTTTTGGCGGTGGAGAAAATCAAAACGGAGCAACCGGATGAGGATTTGAACGTTTTTAAACAAACCCTTCAAAAAATGAATCGAACCAGTAAACGCAAACGAGGCAGACCTAAAAAAATCGTCGATGTTCGTCAGTTTGACGTATTGAAAAAACCTAAAAGAAAGTACACTAAAAAAGTTTGTAAAACAGCTGGAGAAATTGAAGCACCAAAGAAAAAATCCAGGAAACAGAGCAGCCCTAAAAAAAAACCTCTTGAAGTAATCCAAAACGAGGTGAACTATCCTGAAGACGATCTTCTTGTATCTCCTGATGAACATTTTGATCTCACCAAACTCATTAAATGTCCGTTATGCAAAAATGACAAGGAGTGGAACCTGAACGAAGTGAAACAACATTATAAAGACGACCATCCTGGAAAACGTTTACGGATCTCCAGGTTCTTCGGAGAAACCCACCCGTGTGACATCTGCTCCAAAGAGTTTAAATCACCAGGAAGTCTTCGGGACCACGTGGAAACCCACAACAACTACTACTACTGTGATATCTGTAACCATTCCACCAAAAAAATCCTCGATCACGTGATTCACTTGAGAGTGCACAACCCTCTCGGTTTTTTCCAATGCTTGATGTGCGATCTCACCACAGTGGACATCAACCAGATCACCGAACACGTGACCAACCACCAGGATGTGATGAAGTACTGGTGTGACTCGTGCAAAAAGTCGTTTACCATTCTGCAGCATTTCCAGGAACACGAAAACTACCACACCGGTTTGAAACCGTTCGATTGCGAATTTTGCGGTAAATGCTTTTTGTACTCGAGGTTTTTGCACGCCCATAAGGTTAACATGCATAAAGAAGTGATGAATTGCCCTAACACGTACCAGTGCGTGATTTGCCATAAGATTTATCAACATCGGAATAGTCTGAAGTTGCACATGAACTCACACACCGGGAATTTTGCTATTTGTGATGTTTGCGGGAAAACTTTGAGCAGTAAGGAGAAGCTAAAGTTCCACCTAAGGACCCATACCGGGTATAAACCTTACAGGTATATTGACGTCATCATTTGTGTATCCCAACTGGTGCAAATTATTTTATTTTTTTGCAGTTGTCAATACTGCGGAAAGTGCTTTACCAAAAAACCAATCTTGGTGGAACACGTGAGGGTGCACACAGGTGAAAAACCCTACATTTGCGATTATTGCGCTAAGGGTTTTTCACAGAGGAGCAGTCTGGTAATTCATATGAGGGGCCACACCGGGGAAAAACCGTACGTGTGCCATTTTTGTGGCAAAGGCTTCGTCGCCAAAGCCATGCTCAACATACACCTGAAAAGTTGCAAAGGCCTGTTTCACGTCGCCAAAATGGAGTTTTAACTTTTTAGTCATTTATTTCGTGTTATCAAAACTTCCAAGTTAGTTCCTATGTTGTCTTTATTTTAGATTATTAGACTTTATTTCATTTTATACCAAAGATGTTTCGGGTTTATGTGTTTTGTATAGTGCATTTATTATTATTGTTAATAATTATTAGGACAAGCCAAAAATGATTGTGTTGCATCTAAATAAAATTACTGATGTAATAACCTCTGTAACAGGTTACAGTTGCCTGGTAGTTTATTTATTATAGTTATCACTGTCACTTTCAGCAAACATTACCAGAGTATGGCTTTATCAATAGCTAGACAAGCTTCTCTACGCTTTTTACAGTGTAATTACCTTCAACGATTTAGCAGGGTAACATTTTATAACTATCTTCCATATAATCAATTAATATGTAATGTTTTAAGGTGGGCATCTCAGACTATGAACGTCATCTAATCGGTAACAGGGACATTGTAGGATATGGCTTTAACGGTCAACCGTGCTATGTGGACAGACCGGATTTTCCATTTCCCGCCATTAGATGGAAAGAAACGAACTGCGAAATCGAGGCTTTGCGCGTTAAAGAACTGGGGGACTGGAACGAACTGACTTGCGAGGACAAGAAAGCTTTATACCGGTAACCTCCCCTCTAAACTCCTCCAGCATATTCTCACTCTAAGACTTTTAATAAGGGCGTCGTTCTGCCAGACTTTCAGCGAGTTCAAAGTTTCCAATTTGGGCGAGTGGAAGTCAGTCACTGCAGGAGTACTTTTCCTCTTGTGTGTGCCCTTGTGGCTTTACTACTATTTCAAGCTTACGATTTACGCTGATCTGATGCCAGATAGTTTTAAAGAGGAAAATAGGGCCGCTCAGTTTCGGCGATTACTGGATTTGAGGGTGAATCCAATTAGGGGGTTGGCCTCCAGATGGGATTATGATAAAGATGACTGGAAGAATCCCAACGATTCATGGAGAACCAAACCCAAGGAGTAGTGTAATAAAATAGTTGTTTTGTTATGTATTACACTCCACTTAAGGGTCTGTTATGAATAACAATCCTATCAAGATGTTTTAACTTCCTAATTAAATAAAAATGAAGTAAAAAAAAAAGCCAGAATTTATTAATCTACAACACAGGTCACAGACTAATTAATAATAATTAAATTTCCAAGCAAACTGCCTTTATTGACCTGCAAACTTAGAAGGCATTATCAAAGAGGTAGGTAATTGAACAAAAAAGATTCTATCATAATTATGTACACATTTTATTTAATCAAATTAACAAGAAGGAAGTAATAAAAAAAACGAAATACACAAAAAGAAATCTTATATCAAACTTTTGAACTTTTTTCTGTATAAACCTTAAACTTAAACGAAGAACTCTACTCCTCTATCACAGTCATAAATACAAACTTTATAAGCATAACAGACATAGAATGACAAATGTTATTAAATGTGCTGTGCAAGAGGTCTTCAACTACACTCATAAACACACTGGAGACACCACGTGCTATTTTATAAATAAACTAAATTATCATGTGGAATCCACATTTTGGAGTAGTGGAGAGAATGACGCCGAAAATTAATTAGTGGACTGTTCAATAACCTGCAATAGAAAATAGTTTAAGTTAGTAAACTTGAAAACGGTTTTGAAAAAAAGTTCTTACTTTTGGTATAACCGTTGCCTTTGAACCCACCACCGTTAAAGCGCATGTGTTGTCTTGGTGCTCCATTGTTTTCTCTTCCTTTGAAACCACCACCGCCGTAGCCGCCGCTTCCCCATCTGCCCCTGTTGCCACCGCCTCCGTATCCACCGGATCGGTTGGCGATTTCTTCAAGTTTGGGGTCAACAGCCTGAAATCAAACACAGAAAGTCTCAGACATTGTCAATTTTTCAAGTTAAGTAATTGTGACAAGTAAAAAATGTTGGGAAACTTGAGGATGGGATCCAGACAGTAAAAGTGTGGACACCGAAGGCATATTTCCCAGTATAATTTCCCTTCCAATAGCATTCATGCTTTGCTGATGATACTGAGCAAAGGCATGCCAATTTGAAAGGGTTTCATGTTGACAATTACACAAACTAGACAAAGCAACTTACTTGATTTGCCTCTTTCAAAACAGACACTAAATCTCTGGCTTGTTTGAAGTTGGATGGGGTGAAGAAGGCGTAGGAAGTTCCGGTCGTCTCTGACCGTCCCGTTCTGCCAATTCTGTGAATGTAATCTTCTGAGGAGTTGGGGTAGTCGTAATTGACTACATATTTGATTCCATCAACATCTAAACAGGAAGTAAAAGGTCATTCAAATGGTTAAATGTAGATTCCTGCTGTTCGCAATACAATATTCATTTATGTTCAAAAAAATCAACCGTTTACTTACTGGGAACAGCAAAAACCTGTTAAGATGTAAATTAGTGTTATAAAATGCTGGTTTATCAATTTTTTTTTTTCACAGTGAACGTGGATTTAGTGAAGTAAATATTATACTTTGTTAAAATTAAATGAACCAACATTATTACATTTTTAAGCTATTTCAGAAAAAAAATTGAAGTCGTTGTTAGAGGCTTTACTTCATATTTTTTTAAACATGCAAAATAACTTAAAACGACATACTAACCATGATCGAATGTCTAACGAAAATCCAAGTACTTGTGAACCCTGGCTAGATTCAATTCACGCGAGTAACAATGCGAAATTAGTAGCATAATCTGCCTTATTTGCTTTAGTGGACCCCATTCACATTAATTAAGCCATCAAGGGCAAAAAAGGTCTACTCAAACACTCCAGCAGATCGCGACCATAGGAAGACAAACGAGTATTATGTGTATTACGGCGCTGACCAACTTTTCCTCCAGATAATAGTTTTTGCTTCTTTTACAAGCCTTTTTATCTTTCTTTCTGGCAACTTTTTTTGAGGAAAACTGTTACTCCCAGACAAAGAGTAACACTGTGTCAATGCCAATACGTAACGCTGTCAGAATCTTCCACTGGTCTAATAGAGGCACTTGCAAGACAATATTGCATCCTTTTTTTTAAATATATTTTTTTTAGCTCAAACTCAGGCTAAAATCTATACATCTATCCTGCTTGTGCCTCTGAAACAAAAAAGGACACCCAGACTGATTAGCATATGATATTAAAAACATACTAAGTTCTTAAATAACAGTGTCAAAAACTGGGTGATTCTAAACCCATATAGCTTGGAAAGTTGAAACATCAATTAAATAGAGAGCATAAAACGAGACTTAAAGGCCTTTTCTTACTAAACTGGTTTAAGATCACCCAGCCATTAAGCACAAACTACAAACTAGGATACCCAACATGTTTAAGCTAGACTTATATAAAGTATTACCGTTAAAAAGTAATTGAGAAACTTTCAACAACAATAAAGAAAAGCCCAATGTCACGTCAACTCTTGTGTTTCATTTACATTATGTTTTAGTATTATTGCAAAAATCTAAAACAACTTACAACACTGCACTGTTACCTAACCCCAATTTAACTAATTAACTGAACAATGCAGTGCATTTCCTAAAATCACCAACACACCAGTCTGGAAAATCCCCCAAATGCTACTAAACCTGTCAGGTTTGGTGTCTCAATACAAAACAACCAATGCAAGGTACTCATTGAATCTCAAAATTCACAATATTTAACGTAGGATCTCGAAGCGACCGATCAACAAATTCAACGGATATAAAACTTACCCAGCCCTCTGGCGGCAACGTCGGTGGCGACCAACACTGTCGCTTTGCCATTTCTGAACTCTTTCAGAACGTAGTCACGTTCCTGTTGGCTTTTGTCGCCGTGCATGGCTACGGCAGGCCAGCCATACCGTTTTATAACTCTGGTAATGGTTTCTACCTTTTTCTTTGTTTCCACAAATATGATGATTTTTGATGTTGGCTCTCCATTGGTTCCAATTTCTTGCAGAAGGTTGTTCAGTCTGAAAAAATTACAAACTTATTAGTACACATCAAGAATGAATTAACTCTAGTTGAGACAAGTGTAACAGTCAGTTCTTCTTAGAGGATTAAAGGGTGCATAGAAGTAATCATTAATTTCTCATCCACATGGCTCATCATGTTGAAAGTTATCAATAAATTAATTTAAAACCATCAAACAAACTTACTTATTTTCTTTTTCATGTTCCTGGCAAATATCAACAATTTGTAAAATATTGTGATTTGCTGAGAGTTCCAAGGAGCCAACATTCAACTGCTTGTAGTTCTTCATAAAGTCCCCAGCCAATTTCTTCACCTCTTTGGGCCACGTCGCCGACCACATCAGAGTTTGTCTGTCAGGTCTGATCTGTCCAAGAATCTTGCGAATTTGCGGTTCAAAACCCATGTCCAACATTCTATCAGCCTCATCCAGAACCAAGTAGGTGCACCGTTCCAAATTGGTGGTGCCCCTCTCTAGGAAGTCAATCAGTCTGCCAGGCGTGGCAATGCAAATTTCTACTCCGCGCTCCAAGTCTCTAGCCTGGGGCCCTTTAGGGGCTCCACCAAAGACGCAAGAGTTGCGAATGTGCGACGATTTGCCAAAATCATTGGCAACCTGCTGAATTTGCTGAGCCAGTTCTCTGGTTGGGGCTAACACCAGAACAATTGGACCGTCGCCCCTTCTGATTGGTGGTTGATTGTTGATGTGGACAATTGCTGGCAAGATATAGGCTAGTGTTTTGCCTGAAACAGATTTTTAAATTAATTTCCCATACTTTAAACATTAATTTTAAAAAAACACATTGTTAATACAAAAATCAGGTCTTCTTAGAGGTATGGGGTGCATAAGTAATCATAACATATCATCCACCTGGTTCATCATGCTATTTTATTGTCAATTGTTTAGATGTGACGTAATTTGACAGTTGATCAAGCTGAAGTTTTGCCAAATTACGTCATTGTGACGTCAAAATGAACTAGTGCTAATTAACCATGTAAAACAGTAATTTATAATACAAATGCAACAAAATGTTCTCACCTGATCCAGTTTGCGCAATTCCAACCATGTTGTGGCCACTCATTGCAATAGGCCAGCCTTGAGCCTGAATAGCTGTTGGATTTTCATAGCCTTGAGCAACGATAGCGTCCAAAACGTAGTCGGGAAAATTGGCCTCGTGGAAGCTTTGGATAGGCTTGGGACAGTCACCTTCTATTGTGATTTCCTTGGTGGAACGGAATTGGGTGACCTCAAAGTCGGACCTTGAGCCGATAACTTCGTGTTCCTGATAGAAGTCTTTCTTGAACGGTTGTAGCGTTTTGTTGCCCCATTCCACGGGGTTCATACGACCCCCGGCGCCGAAGGACTTGCCGCCGCCAAATCCGCCGCCCTGGTTGCCCCAGCCGTTTGAACTGCGCTGGTTGTTGTAGCCTCCGTTACGCTGTCCACCAAAGTCACCTTTGCTGCCATTTTGGAAGCCGTTGGGGCGTGAGCTAAAGCTTCTAGTACCGCCGTTTTGTGGTCTACCACCGTAAGACCTGAGAAAAGGGGTCGACATTGGATAATTTGCATAAACCTGAGTCAATTGCGTGTGCATTTTTAACGCCATTTTGTAGTGACTTTCACGTGTTTGTTTTTTTTTCACCTAGGTAAAATCACCTAGCCTACTTAAAATTTTATTACTAACAACTGAATAAAAGTAATCAATTACATAATACAAGGAGAGACAGCAGAACAAGGTAAAAATCGATAATTTATGGGAGGTGGCTCATGCACGGCCATGTTGTGTTTTGTCAGAACAAAATGGAGGACAAGATTCAAGCACACTGTCTCTTAAATCGATACTCAAACTCAAACCTTATTTTTCTATTAAGCAGTGAAAATAAAGCAGAAAACACAATATAACAGAAAAATAGGTACTTACATGTTGATTAGTTGTGGTATTTTGCTGATAAAATTGCAATTACTAGTAGCGGAAACGTGGAGCGACTTTAATCTAGAAGCAAAAGAACGTAACATTGCAGTGAACCGCAATAAAACACGATACAGTAAGAATAAACTAAGTAACACTACTTCGGTACTGGCACAGTACCAATAAAGATTGGCAAACGTTTAAATTAGAAAACGTTTATAGATTTGTAAATAAAACTCTGTGCAACCTACCTCTTCGACTGACAAAGGAAAAGAGAACGATCTGGAAAATGGCGGAGTAGAAGCAAACGGATTTGGAAGTTAAAAATGTGGAGGGGGACAATTCGTGGACCAATCAGAATTAATTGAGGCAATGCGGTAAATGAAAAGAACCTTACTGCACACTCATCAGATGGCGTAACATCCGTTTCGCACTGTTTATTGATCGATCACGTTGTCAAATTTAACAAACTACAATAGTGGTAAAACTCCTAAATTGGGGAATATAAGAATAGAAGAACTTCTATGACTAAAAAAACTTAGAAGAAAATCACCTAAACAGTCGTTAAAGTGCTAAATGCAACCGTTTTAAAAACCACGTGTTCATTTGTTTCAAGTTCCAAGAGAGTGTGGTTAGGAATATTACACTGAGCTGGCAACGTTGCGCCAGTCTCCTCTCTGCAGATTGACAAGTTGGCAAGCGCCTGCGTAAAAACATGCGCGAAAAATGAAAACGTTTAAACGTTTGTTGGTGGCTGATCTGGTTGGAGCAAGGTGAGTGGAAATTATTTTCTCGTTTTAACGTAATAAAGCTTTTTGCACGTATAAAACTATACGAATTAGCGTAAATCAAAGTCTGTAGCGTAAGTGTCGCATTAATTTGACACAACCAACTGCGAACTTGTCAAGTAATTTGTCGTTTTTTGGGTCCCTTTCAGATTGAACTAAGCGGCCATTTGGAAAGAATTTGCTGACATATTCCACACTGCAAAATGCAATACAATAACGTGTTTCATAATTCACAAATGTAAGTAGAAATTTGGAAATGTACGGTTTTACCCTTGATTTCTTGTGCAGAAATCGATTTCTGCGTAATACAAACGTAAAACTATGACATTATCAATTTATGTTCTTTTTACTACACATAAAGGCTGGGGTGATGGAGAATTGATTTTTTAGAACCACACCTTAAATTTTCCTTTATTAGTTCACTCAATTATTACAATTTTTAGTAATGTAAGTCATGCTAGAATTCTCAATCTCACTATTTGGTAAGGCAATTCAATTGGATTTTCTGAAATTGTGTTGAAAATTTTGAGAATATTGTTAATACAAAGTGTTAAAGACAAAACGTTAAAATAATTATACAAGTTTCTTTTAACTGCAATATTTTATACCTCTTGGTTTTAATAATACCATGTGCATATGGTTGCCTAATTAAAGAACTGTAGGATTTGTGACTTTTTACTATTTTTGTACATAATAGTCTTGAATTTTGTCCTACTGACTTAATTTGGTGATGCTACTAAACTACCTGGCAAACTGGCCCTCTTTGTTTTTTTTAGGCTGACATAATTTGGCCTTTCAATTTCTCATATAAAATACCAGTAGAACTACTCAATAGAAGAGGGTTAACAAATACTGCCTAATTGTTTATCAATTGTTCTATTACCATCAAGAATCAGGTTCTAGATAAACTGTTTTTGCCAATTGCAGTCAGTAACTGGTATAATATCTAATGTGGGCAATTTTCCTAAATTTTTGTATATAAATCAACCATCACTATTTGGAATTGAAATCTGTATGGTATAGGTCAAGGCCGGAACGCAACGAACAATACGGAAAGCAATCGAATTATTGGAATGGTCCTCCTCACGCAATCGCCCCCGTACAAGACTTTGGCGGTCCCAATATGAGACAGTTCAACAATAGAAAATTCAACAATCGCACTTTTAACAACTATCAGAATTACAATAACCGCCAGTCGGATCAACAACAAAAATGCGACGAAAACGGTACACCGCCTGAATGGCAAGACGGCGAATTGGTGCCCTTTAAAAAAGATTTTTACGTACCCCACGCCAACGCAAAAAACCGAACAGATGAAGATATTGAAAAGTATCGGGAAGTGAAAGATATTATTGTACAGGGCGACAATGTACCTTACCCGAATTTCAATTTTGAAGAGAGCAGTTTTCCGGATTATATTATGCAAGTTTTAATGGGTCAGGGATTTGATGATCCTACCGCTATTCAAGCACAGGGCTGGCCTATTGTATTAAGTGGACGCGATTTAGTGGGTTAGTACGCATATACTCTTATAATTAAACCATTCTTTGAATTGTTGTTGTTTTTGTCCTATTCAGGTATTGCACAAACAGGATCAGGCAAAACGTTAGCATACATGTTACCTGCCACTGTTCATATTAATAGTCAACAAAGACCTCAGAGAGGGGAAGGACCAATTGCATTGATTCTTGCTCCAACCAGGTTCGACTTATTGATTTTACATATTTTTTGCAAATTTAACATTTTCTTCTTCCAATCAGAGAACTAGCACAACAAATTCAAAAAGTTGCACACGAATTTGGTTCAAATACAATGATACGAAACACGTGTATCTTTGGGGGCTCACCGAAAGGACCTCAAGCTAGAGATTTGGAAAGAGGAGTGGAAATTGTGATAGCAACGCCTGGTAGATTGATTGATTTCCTGGAAAAAGGTACAACCAATTTGGCTAGGTGTACTTACCTGGTATTGGACGAAGCCGACCGGATGTTGGATATGGGTTTTGAGCCACAAATTAGAAAGATTATCAAACAAATTCGCCCTGACAGACAGGTGTTGATGTGGTCCGCCACGTGGCCTAAACAAGTGCAGGCCTTGGCTGAGGAATTCCTGGTTGATTACGTTCAAGTACGTTTTCTTGATAAGCTTAAGAAATTTTTGGTTTGAGTGTAAGTTTCAGGTCAACATTGGCGGTCTGTCTCTGTCAGCCAATCACAATATCAAGCAAGTGGTCGATGTGTGCGAAGAACCGGAAAAAGAAGAAAAATTGAACGGCCTTTTAAAGCAAATCGCTTCAGATCGCAACAATAAAATCATCGTTTTTGTGGAGACCAAGAAGAAAGTGGATGACATCACTAAAGCTATTAAGTCCGCAGGTAAGCAGCTTGAAATGCCCGTGTGGTGTTGTATTTTTTCTAATCGTTTTTCTTTAGGCTTTGCCGCCATTTCAATCCACGGTGACAAGTCCCAACCGGAACGCGACTATGTTTTGAACGAGTTCAGAACGGGGAAATTCTCAATTTTGGTAGCCACTGACGTTGCTGCACGTGGTCTTGACGTTGAAGACGTCAAATACGTGATTAACTATGATTACCCCAACTCTAGCGAAGACTACGTTCACCGTATCGGTAAGTAACCTTAATAATGATATATCCACATATTAGAGCCCAATTAGAGTGGTTAACGTTATCTGATTGGGTGTCGGAATTGTGGTAAATTACAGGAAACATTGGCATTTTATTACTTTAGCTTTTGTCAATGCTGAAGTGAAATGTGAAAGTTTCTACATTGTATTTTATTTATTTTTTACTAGATAGGTTGCCTACTTAATCAGTGTTGTTTTTAAAATACTCCAGTAGCTTCTCAGACACGTCTTAAGACTTGTAGAATATTCTAAGAGCTTCATAAACCTTCTGTAAGCTTCAAAAGACATTATAAAAGCTTTTTACATTTGTAAAGCTTCAAAAAAAGCCCCGAGAAGGCGCAATAAACTTTAAAAACCTTCAGTAAGGTTAAAGAGTTTTGAAACCCTACTGTAAGCATCTTAAAACATTCTGGTACAATTCTATGACACTCTTAAGCTTTCTGGAATATTCCAAGAGCTTGGAAAACTGTTCTTACTGCTTGGAGACTTTGAAGCTCTTTGTAATATTCTAAAAATCGATCTGTAAGCTTTAAGAGACATTATAAAAGCTTTGTAACTTTTCTAAAACTTTAAAAAACCATAAAAAAGACGAAAAGCTTTAAAACCTTACTGTAAGCGTCTTAAAACATTCTGGGACAATTTCAAGACTCTCTTAAGCTTTCTGGAATATTTCAAGACTTTGAAAACACGTTTGTAAGCTTCAAAACGGTCTATAAACGTGTTGGAGCTGAAGAAGCGCTAAAAAGCTTTAAAAACATTCTGTAAGCTTACAAAGCAGCTTTTAAATCCTATAGAATATTCCAATGAGCTTTAAAACCTTTGCTAAAGTTCTTAAACATTTCGGCAATTTCTAAGACACTTTTGATCATTTTCGAATATTTTAAAAGTTTCTGTGATTTATTTGCGGTGTAGGTCGAACGGGTCGATGCCAGCAAATCGGCACAGCTTACACATTCTTCACATCAAATAATCAACGCCAGGCCAAAGATCTGGTTTCCGTGTTAGAAGAGGCCGGCCAAACTGTCAGTCCTCAACTACAAGAGTTGGCGCAAAATTCTAGAAACGTACAGACCGGTCGTAACCGTTGGAACCAGAGGAAAAAGGTTAATAACGGTGATTTTAGAGACAGTTTCTATTTTAATGTAAGTAGGTCAATGTTTTTCGTGATCGTCTTCACTAACCTGGTCATTTTGGGTCGCCTAACTGTGTGTGACACGCCATTTCACCTACTTTCATTATGAGAGGTCCAGTTTATCCACGTTTGACTATCAAATACAGTGTTTCTTGTAATCGCAGGACAACTCTTCACCTAATTCCAACAACGGAAATCGGGGATGGCAAAAACGATCGCCGACCGGTTTTAACGGAATGGAATTCTACGGTAACGCGCAACAAAATGGCGGCAACAAGAACGGGCTTCAGAACAGGGAGTTCCAGCAAAAACCCCGATACAACAATGGCGGTTTCAACCAGTACCAGAATCCCCAATATCAGAACGGTCAAGTCTACCAACAAAACTACAGTCCGCCCCTGTATGGCCAAGGTCCAATGAATGGACAACCAAGAAACAATTACAGTGAGTATTCCCTCTTTTCTTAGTTCAAACTTTGTCCACATATTAGAGCTCAACTGGAAGTTATTTGGTGTCTAGTTGGGTGTCGGAATTGTGGGAAATCAAACGAAACATTTCATTTTTAAATTGACTTAGTATCAATTCAGGTCAATTTGATACGATGTTTCAACATTTTTAGTGTTCCAAACAACTAGGGCAAGTGGCAGTGTCAGGCACTTATGTCTTAGATTAGTTCCCAGGATTTTCTTTGATATTTTTTGGTGGTTAAGCCACACAAAAATTAGTACAAGTCACGTAACAATTTTTGTTGAGTTAACTGCCTGTTTGATTTTTTTAGTTCACGTGACAGTTTTTTAAATTGCAACTGTCATTTTGAGGTTGTCCAGGTCACATGACAATTTTTGAAATCACTCACCAAGTCCAATCTTATAGAGGATGAAATTGTACGCTACAGGACTTGTAGCTCCTTAAAGAGGGTTTTAAATGCAAAAACACCTTAATACAATCTTATAGAGTATAAAATTTTCTACAACTTTCCTGTTTCAACTCCTCAAATAACCGAGCTACTCAAAATGTATAATATTCACGTAGAAAACATTCTACAGTGCGTTTTTTTTAACGCGCAACATAGGATTTGACGTGTTAAATTTTTAAGCCCATGTTAGACCATTTTATTTTGGAACTGCAAGTCTATAACTTGACGGGTGTGTCTTTAGTACCCTGAAGCTTAAGTAAGTCTACCAATTTGGTCTAAAAAGTGATTAAAAACTGGAAAAAAAATCATTTTTTTTTCGAAAAGATTTTATCGTTCCCTACTCCCTGTATGCATTGTTGTTCCTTGTTGTTTTTATACTGGCAGGGCAGGTAGCAGGTAAAGTGACATATTTTGACTGCATCACGACCCGACATCTTTTGAACGTCAAAAGGGCATTTTATGATTGTTTGGAATATACTGTTTGGCTTCAAACGGAGGTCACTTTGAACAATTCACTTATAAAAATACTTCTTTTGTTCTTAACTTTCTTGATATAAAGTTAATGATCACCCTGTTTTACTTTCTACGCCAAATTTTACCTGCTACCTGCCGTGCCAGTATCAAAAACAACAATGCATACAGGGAGTATGAAACGATAAAACCTTTTCGAAAAAAGATGATTTTTTGCAAGCTTTTTAACACTTTTAGGCCGAATTGGTAAACTTACTTAAGCTTCAGGGTACGAAACAGCCACCCGTCAAGTTTTATACTTGTAGTTCCAAAATAACATGGTCTAACATGGGCTTCAAAATTTAACACGTGAAATCCTATGTTGCGCGTTAAAAAAAACGCACTGTATAGTTTACATTGGGGATATGAAAACACTGGGTGCATTTGTTTGCATGAATAAATTGAATATGTACCTGGGGCATTCAAAATTTTGTCGTCAACAGGACAAAAAAATTGCTGTTTAAAAAACAGTAACCACAGTCATGTGACTCTGATACAGTTTTGAACTTGCAAATGGTCTGGGACGTCAATAGGTCTGTTCGTAGAGAGGATCTCCAACTAGTAATTAGAGAAATAGATACATCCATTAGCCTCAAGTCAGAAAACGTTATAGTCACGTGACATTTACTGTTTCTGAGTTAGAAACCAGTCAGGGATTGCCTCTGCAAACAGACCTAAATTGGAAAAAAATTTGTTTTAAAATTATTAAAGCAGTAATACCCCAACTAATGCTGTTTTGAACTGAAAAAATGTTGCGAAACGGCAAATTTGAACTGTCAAAGTTCAAATATTACCAGAATTCGCAATTGGTGTTAAAAAATAGTTAAAATCACCAACTCAAGCTGTTAACAAATGATATTTAAAAAAAATCCTCTTCATTTGACAATTGACATAAGTTTTCACGATCCCATCGCTAGTTTACATATGCTACCATTGTTATGTCACTGCCACTAACCCCGGAGGGTGTAGTAGGAACATTGTTCCCTAAAATAGAGAAATCTACAAAAAATATGAGCATATTGTAACTGTAGGTCAGGGTAACCAAAGAAACTACAATCAGCGTTACAACCAACGTCAACAGTACCAGAACCCGATGCAGTCAGCGTCATACATGGCGGGCAACAATCCAGCTTACATGGTGCAAACGCCGTCAAATTCGGGAGTACCCAACGGCCTGGAATCAATCATCAGTAACAAATTCTTCCAAAGTCGCGGATTGACCGGCGCGGCTAATTTATGCGCATACCAACAAAATCAAGCGGCCCCATTCGGGCAGTACCCCGCTGGAACGGTGGGATATTCAGCGTACCCGGCACAGTACGCAGCGCCACCTACAGCCGCCGTGCAACAGTAAATCTGTGTTGTTGTTTTTCCGGGCGAATCAGGTATGGTCTTTTTAATTTGCTCGTTGAAATCTCAGTTTCCCGCCCGTTGAATAATTCACTCCTTGTATCGGCATCTAGGATTAATCATTATTATATTGTTTTGCTTCTTCACTTTGTTATTTTCGCTTGCGTTAAAGGTGTTTCTCGAAATTAAATAAAATTCTAGTTTTCGTTCTATTAAAAGCGCTGTTCACAATTAGATTATAGTGCACCAGTGTTTTTTTCTGATTGTATCGACTCGTGAAGCTGCAGCGGATGCTCATTGCCAGCTCCCCGCTCTAGCTGATTTATTCCTTGAGAAAAGTAAACCTTTAACATTTTACCTTAGAGTAGAAAACTTCAGTTCATTTCTAGTTATAACGGCATTAGCGTTCAATTATTTATTTAACCGTTATCAAAGTCAAAATAGAATTTTTATATCAATTTACATCTAGTTTTCGTGTGATCTTCAATTTACTCTAGGATTGAACTGAAGTTTAGTTAATGTGTGATTAGATAGTAGTTTAACATTCTGTATGCCGTTGAAATGCACGAAACATATAGAAGGGGAGTTTCGGCTACTTTTTATAGTATTTAAAGAAACATAATATTATATTGATACTAAGCGGTGCTAATATCGTACCGGGATCCCAGTTACGTATGACCCACTTAGTTTTCGCGGAACAATACGTGCAGTATTTGCAGTTTTTTTCTCCACTAAGCCGTATTTTTAGATAAGTTAGGTGCCAAAATTTTGCGTTTCGCTGATCGAACCCGGCCTGGGGCTGAAACCTTTACGCTTCACCGTTCCTTGTAGAAATCGAGCCACAGCAGCCGTCGAATACGTGTTATTACCGATGGGTTTGAAAAGAGCGGAAGACTGCTGGTTCAACCTCTTTTGACTCATTCCACATACCGTAAATCTGCGTTTTAATATATTAGTTTAAATCGAGAAGCTTAGTCTGGAATGTCAGAAAATTATTTTTGCTAATTTACAGGACTTTTAAAATGCGTTACTCAATTCAAATCGACGGTGGATGAGCTCATTATCATGACTTATTTAAATATCTATAAATTCTAAAATATTTGCATAATACAACAATTTAAACGTCAATTCTTACGTTAGCTAACCAACAATAATAGAATCTTCCGCTCTCCGAAAATCCATACAAAAAACTAAATTTTTGTTTGTGACAGTAAAATCCTTCAAAGTGGATGTTGCAAAAAGGGCAGACGACCAGGTGAAAATTTAACCAAAGAAGGGTTTTTGTGTCCTTTTTACACTCTAAAAAAAAAAAAAACATTACAAACTGGTCACTAAATTTTAGTCTAGTCTGAATATTCTGAGCATTTACGGTTAAATAGCAAGGTCGCGTCTTGAAAAGAAAAATGGATCTTTAGGGCTGCTAGTGTCGTGTAAATATGTAGTGTTAAGTATTTAATCTCTCGTTTGTCGTTTATAAGCGTGGTGCTAAATTGGCTCGATATCTGGGAAATTCAGGGGCGTATTTTCGAATGAACCGGACCGTTTTTACGCGCATCCATTCCGAATAAAATGGGCCTTGGGTTCGTTTAGTAGCAATTAGCTCACGGTGTCATCTGTGATATTTTAGAGAGTAAAGGTAGCCAAGAATAATAACATTAACTGTTTCCGATTAAAACGAGAGGCGCGTTACGTTTTTTACGATTTAAGCAATGTGATATTTATTCCTCTGATTGTGAAGACTGAACTGACGTTTTAGTAAACCATTTACGATTTTTATTCCTCCCAAGGATCACGCAGAAAAAAAAAATGTGCGTCCCGTAGGTCAAGTTTGGTTCGTAAAAACCAGGGTAAAGTAAAAAAAAATATTTTCCTATGCCTACTATAAAGTAAGAAAATTAAGGTTTCACATTGGCCTTAATTAAGTGAGAAAAAAAAAAATGAGAAGCGTACCTCGTATTCGGACTTGCGTGCATTCAAACTAACATTTGCTTGCACAAAGTGAAGTTATTTCATTATTCTGTGATGTATCGTTAAGCGCCATCGCATCGTAACGATTGACGATTTTCCCCATTTATTCGTTAAACGAACGGGTATTTGATTAATCTCGAAAGTACCTTCTAAGTCCATAAAAAAAAACACTATTTTACTAGCCAATTTGTGATCTTACGTCTGGTAGACGAGCGGTATTGGATCGCGTTAACACATTCTAAACAAAACTATTGTTTACTGACATTACCTCTCTCTAATGAACGTGATATAGTTTATCAAAAAATACTCTTCTGTAAGTTTCAAGAGAAGTGCATTTCTTGTATGTAATACAGTATTATAATATAGTAACATGTAATTGGAAATTGTTTTCACTTTAGTTCTATTTATTTTTTTGGTTTCAAATTTCATATTGAGTGGATGCATTATAATCCATTTAATTAATAAACATCATTATTATTAATGCAATCTTTTTTTACGCAAACACATATCCTTCCCATATAACATCCTTTATTAACAAGAATGTAACTAAATTAAATTAACAGTAATCTAGAATGCTGATACACCCACTGAAATTTTGCTGCACATTAGACTTAATGTTTTTTCGTATGTACATTGGTATGAGTGATCAAATTTCCACGTCTATGAAACCGACGTTTACAAATTTCGCACTCAAATTTCTTCTCATCCGTGTGAGTTTTCAAATGTTCGGCAAGAGAGTGGCGTAAAGTGAAGGTTTTTTCACACTGCTCGCATTTGAAGGGTCTCTCCTCGGTATGACTTTTTACATGTTTATTCAATCTACCTTTAGTCAAAAAGTATTTACCGCACTGGGTGCACGGAAAAGGTTTCTCGCCCGTATGAATCCTCAAGTGAACTTTCAAGTCGTACGGAAAAGTAAAACGTTTATTGCAACAGCTGCAAATATGCGACTTTTCATCGCTGTGATGCACTCTGAAATGCACATATCTGGATTTTTTTGTAGAAAAACTTTTGTTACAACTCTCACAATTGTAATTAGTTTTACTATCTTCCACCAGAGAATTTTCATCCGATTTGTGTGTGTCTTCATCGAATTGAAACCATTCACACTCAGATTTTATTGGTTGTCCAGGAAACAATATTCAGTTGCTTTGGACATTGAAGAAAATTGCCAATCATTAAATCTGAAAGTAATACCAACATTGTATTATTTTTTAATTTAAGGACTTAAATAATAAAACTACTATTAAAACAAAAAAAATCTTCTATATTTCAAGCCCTTTTATAAAGAAATAAATTAATATAATACAGTATAGCAATAACTAAAACCCTAATCACCTAATGGATATTTAAGTGAAAATTTAGGTTGGCTAGTTGCCTAAACTGTTTTCCGCATTCCTTACAACGGTAAGGTTTTTCGCCAGTATGGATTTTCACGTGACAATTCAAATTTGATTTTTGCCTGAACCGTTTTCCGCACGTTTTGCACACGAACGGTTTTTCCCCTGTATGAGTTTTTATGTGACAATCTAAATTTGACTGTTGCCGGAAACCTTTTCCGCATTCGGTGCAAGTGTACGGTTTTTTCCCGGTGTGAATTCGTAAATGACAGTTTAAGGCTCCCAATTGACGGAATGATTTTCCGCAATGACACGTGTGCGGTCTCTCATTGTTGGTTACACTTTGGGTGTTTCGAAATTACGACATTTTCGTGAATAATTACATCACGTGCTCCACAAGTATAATCACAGTCATCAGTTGAACTAAACAGAGATTCATTGCTTGTCTGGGCTCGACAAGTTGCCTGATGATCCTGTAAAAGTTGTCGATTATTAAACTCCACAAAACAGTCTGAACACTGGTAAATCAACTGATCAGTATGGTGGACGCCGTCGTGCAAAATCACATTTGCTTTGGTGTCGAAATGTTGGCAACACTGCGTACAGCAGTAAATACAGTCAGATTGATGCACGTGCCACTTTAAATGCTGTAGATCTTGGAAAGTTACATTGCAAGTGGTGCATTTGTATCGATTTCGCCTACAGTGACATTTTTGCTACGCAAAAGGTCGTACAATGTGATCGTCAGTGGCTCAGTTTGGCTTTTGGTGACCAACCTAAAAAAATGAATTTAATAAATAAAAAATGAAGTGAAAACACTAACACATACACACTTATAAACAAAAATTGCATTCGCTACAAGATTTCATTCAAGGGCATCTTTAAAGTATTTGAAAATTTCAAACATCAGCATTCTAAATGTTTTATGGTGCAACCAGTGCGAATGTGACATCACGATGACGCAACTTGTGAAAACCATAATGCAATAATCTGTCAAGTTACGTAATTTTTACGTCACGCACCGGTTGCTCCATGAAGTTATAATTATGGACTAATTTCTTTCTTTATAAACTAAAATTAAACTAACACAAAAAAAAATCATACTGCTTATTTATTGGTATCATCGTATTTCGGGGTGTACAAATCACGAACTCTCTGAACAGCAAACAACCATTCGGCTCTCATCGTGTCAAGAAAAGTTTCAAAGTTTTCAGTTTCAACTTCGTTCAAAATTTCGAGTAATTTCCCTTTAGTTCCAATAAAAACGGATCGGTTTGCAGTCCGAAAGTGTTCGAACTCACGGTGCTGCGCGATTTGAACGCAAAACTTTCGATAGTTTTCGGGCTTTGTTTGGTCACTGACGAGCTAATGGAAACCAAAAATGGCGAAGGTGAATCGAAATCTTTGTACGGCAAGAGTACCAGTTCTGAGGGTTTGGCGCTGCAAGGTGCTAATTCGTTTAAAAAGGATTTACAGCAATCGAGCAGGGTTTCGTTGGTGTTGATTGCAACTCGTAGCAGATCAATTTTTTGATCAAGCTTTTCGTTCAAATCCTCCAAAACCTCTTTAAAAAGTCTGGTTATGTTGAAAAAATCTGGTAAAGTCTCACTTAAAGCAATAAATTCGGTTACTGCATCCCGAAAACGTTCATCCAAAATTTCTAAATAAGGTTGCTTGCATTGAAGGAAAACCTCTTTGGCATCACTGTGAATTATTTCAGCTTCAACCTGTAATTTCTCTAAAATGTTCTTATTACTTGGATGACCGTACAAAGGTTTCAGTTTTGCTTTCAGCTGTTCGTAGTTACGTAAAATCAATCTTTTTCCTTCTGGATTATATGTTTCACGTCACTTTCGTAAAACTGCTCAAACTGTTTTAGGGACTTTTTAGAGTAGTCGTCCATGTAGTTGTCAAAGTACTTAACCAAGAAAAGCAAGCAGTTATTTGCTAGAGACAGGAACTGTTTAGTGTCCCGTATAACTCTAGTTTCACATTGGGTTTGTATTTGTACGTAAGTGTCGTAAATAGAGTGTAGCAATTGTTCAAAATCCCTGGGAAGCTTTGCTTGATCCAAATAAAAACCCTGACGAGATTTGTAGAAGTTTTTAGCGTCCTGAACGGTTTGATTCCATACATCAAAGATGCGCTTATTCAAATTGTTGAAGTAAGTGTCCTCCCATTGATTTGTATCGAAATTGAACAATTTTCCTGTAAAATCTTCAGATTGGTTAGTTAAAGATTTGTCAGCGTATAAGCGTACTGGAACCGCCACATCCATGTACTTAGCCTGGTCAGTAAAACTGTCAGTTAAAGTCTTAACCTTGCCTGTAAACTCCTATTAAAAATGATTTTCTGTTCTTTATGTGTGATTATACCTGGAAGTACATAAATAGTCCACATTTCGCTATAGCGTCAAGTTTCAATTCTGCAAACTCTTTAGAAAGTGATTGAAACTGGAACTGGTGCTTGCACACTTCTTCTGTAAGTGCTTTTTGAAGATATGAGCGGTTTTTCTGTAGGTTTTCAATGACACGTGTTCCTGCTGCACTGCCTGAAGTATGTTTAATAAGTCACTGTTGTGGGCTTCTATTAAACCAATTCGTGCTTCCTTAAATAAAAAACCATTGTGATTGGTCAAATAAGCAGCTTTTAATGGAAATCGATTCTCAGGAATTTTACAGATTTTTAATTTGTACTTTTTGACCCTGTTATATACCTTATTCATCTCAATGTCTTTTGTTATATTAGTCAATCCTTTTCCCATTTGTCCTTCAACATTTTCTATCTCCTTCACCAAACTTTTGATTTCCAGGGGTGAAAAATTACCTCCTTCGTGAAAGAACCGTACATTACGCAACAATATCACGTGACTAGCCTTCACTTCTTCCGCAAATTTGCAACAATTTTCTAAATACTCTTCAGCAAGAGAATTGATTAATTGAACAGTTTGGCGAGTTCTAGCCTTTAATATTGGACGTATCGAAGCTACTTCACACGAATTTTGTGAATTTACGCATCTAGATGTTAGGTTAAGAATGTCTTTTTTGTATTCCTCCACTAATAAGTCCCATTTATCAGTATAGAGTCTGGAAGACAACCATTAAAATAGAAATTATACTAAAAAAAAGACGTACTTGAAGTCGTCTTTTAGAGTTGGAAGGCGACGTTGAACTGCCATTTTATGTTCATTCCATCGGTTTTGATGCTGGTCCAATTCTTCGAGACGTTCCTCGTAAATGTACGCTTGAATTTTGTTGATTCTAGAACGGTGATAAGAGAGTCGAATGTTTTTCCGCACTTCTGCTCTGGCGAGACGTCGTTGAATCCATTGATCGATTACCGCTTGAACATCCGCTTTAGCAACTTCCAGATAATTGTTAATGGACTCCCATAAGCCAAACTGCCAATTGCTGATAGCTCCTATCTGGAACTTGAAGTAAAACATTTGATTGGGAATTAACTTTTCCAAGGGATCCGCCAGAATGTTCGTTTGGCTAGCTCTGGCTCTGCAAATTTTCGGATCTAGCTCCTTATCCGGAGGATAAACTTCTAGAAATCTTTTCACCTCCTCAACAAGAATGTCTGAAAGTAGGTTAAACGCTTCCTGGTACTTTTTTAGTAAAGCAATTTCCGACTGGTGGTGCACATTGTATTGCTCTTCTACTTGGGTTAGTACCACTTTAACTTCCCCTAAGGTTTTGTTAAGTTTTTCTTTAGTGGGTTCCTGTCCTTAACGTGTCGATGAGCACGTTTAGTTTTGATTCGTACAGCTCACAGAGGTGTTGTTACGCACGGTGTTTTCCATATCTCTCAGAATGATAATTTGAAGCACTTTGGTTCGACGAAAGTGTCTTCCCCATAAAAACCGACGCTGCTTCAATGAATTTAATTATTTTGTCCATTTTTTGATCAGACCGTCCACCAGGTCGTTCCAAACCTAAATTACATGTAATCTCATCAGTGTGTCATATACAATATCAGATAGAACAGGTACCTGTTTTTACCGTTTTCCAGGTCAGCATCGTAGATTTTAGCAATTTGAGTGGGATTTGGAGCGTACATATCAATTTGCGTGTCAGAAACCTGGTTGACAGTGGGCATGTTTCGTAAAGTTTCCTCCACGATTTTTAAATCTTCAAAAAAACCGATTGTACACCATTACAGAAGCTCGTTTGTAGCTAATCATAAGCTTTTGCGCCTTTTGGTCTAACAAGGACAAAATTTCCCTGATTCTATTCAGCCAATCAAGTGGACAGTCTGTAGTCTTTACCAGCGATTCCACTTTGAGCAATCGTTCACTCATTTCTTGCCAAATGTATTCAAATCTCGAAACTGGGATGTTATATTCGGGTTATATAAGTTTTGCAAGTCTCTTGCAGATTTATCGGCTTCGCTTCTTATATATTTAATCCAATACTCTTTCAAAAATTGTAAATCTTCTACAGCGTTTTTGTTGTAGTTTTCTATTTCAGTTGCAAGGAAAACTTTATTTCCGCATAGTTTCTATCGTTGCACAGTATAGTTTGGTTGACTTTCTCTAATTCAAGTTCGATAAGTTCGTCACATTCATTTGGCGGTCTGTATGAAATGCTTTTTACATCTTCGTAAGTTTTTTTTCAATACTTTTTGAAACTCTTTTGCCTTATCCCGCTCAGTTTTCACTAAATTAGCGTAAAATTCCCCAATCAAATCATTCTGCTGCCGCGTGTAGTCGTGAATGCGTTTGTAGATTTTGGTAAAGTAGAACTTGTCTATGGAATTTGCATGGTCACGATTGACGCTAGTAGTGCAATTGTACAGTTCACTTTTAATTAGTCCTTTCAATTTGTCCAACTTTAGCTTCAATTCTTCGGCGGTTGCCTGAAATTGCGCAGTGTACTTGTGGAAAATTAGTACTTGTTCCTCATGTAAATTTGCAATGACCTTTTGCTCTTCCTGAGCTTTTTTCTTGTAAAACGCATCTAGTTTTTTGGAGGGCTTTGAATTGCCCACAAAATCAACAGGCAAACACGTTAACTGGAAATCGTCCATGATTTTTGACTGATAAGTCAAAAGTGTACAGGTAAGTGGAAATTACAGCTCTGTTTGTGATTGGTCAAAAAAAAGCAGCAAGCTGAAAGCTGCATTTTTTGACCAAGCACAAACTTACGTTTAAGTACAGTACATAGAGTAGACCATTAAAAAGAGAGGCCTCTAGAAGTTTCAGAGAGCTCTAAATGCTATTGAGAATCTTCTAAAAAGTTCCAGAGGCCTCTACAACTGTCTTAAACATACACAAAACTTTTTTAAATTGCCAGATTCTTCTAGGACCATTTTGAATGTCTCACAAACCTCTAAATGCTTTCCTGAACCTTCCACCACTTGAAAAGTGATAGATGCCTCTACAACTGTCTTAAACTTGGTGCATTTTTCCGTTTTCAGCCTGTATATCTCTGAATTGCAACATTTATTACCCTGTTCTGTTAAAAAAAGCAACAAATACACAAAATCCCTTTGTTATTATACCTACTAGTAAAAATTATTACAAAAGGATACATAAACACTTTACGGTGGAGTAGTGGAATACATAAGGTCACAAAAACAAACACTATTATGAAAATAAACGAACATTTCCTTGTTTCTGAACACTTTTTATTAATTAATTATCAAAAAATACAAAATAAACGCAATTTTTAAACATTTTTGTATTGTTAGGTTAGGTTAGGGTTCTTGAGTCTGTCAAAAAACAAATATCAACTGTCATGTCACAGAACATAACCTCACTAAACTGTTAAATGTTCAATAATATTGATTTTATTTTGTATTATTGTTTATCTTATTTTTACAACATGGTAAACAAAAATAGGACCTTATTATTCAGTAATAATGGTAAGTCCACTTTTTACTACAACACTACAGTGATTTAATATCTCCAATGTAACTTACTCCTGGCAATTCTTTATCACATGACCATCTCTTTCCTCACCTGTTTTAAAGGTTTTCTTACAGGCACAACATTGATACCGTTCATCTCCACTGTGCACCTTAAAATGCGTGATTAAAACCGCCCTCTTTTGAAAATACTTTCCGCAATAGTCACACCCGTAGGGTCTTCCTTCATTATGAACAATCAGGTGGGTTCTCAAGCTATTCCGATTGGAAAAACATTTCCCGCATTCGTTGCAAATGTAGGGTTTGTCGCCGGTGTGAAGTCTTTGGTGGTCTTCAAAGTTAGTTTTGCGCGAAAACGATTTTCCGCACTCCAAACAACCAAACGGTTTTTTGCCAGTGTGAATTTTCTGATGGGCGTCCAGGTTGGCTTTTAGCGAAAATGCTTTGCCGCACTCGTTGCACGTGAATGGTTTTTCGCCGGTGTGTATCCGCAGGTGACTGTTCAGTTGACTTTGGTATGGAAAGTATTTTCCGCACAACTCACAATTAAACAGCTTTTCACCGGTGTGACGTGAAATGTGCGCGTCTAGGCGTGATTTCAGGGAAAACGAAGTTCCACACAAGTGACAGCTAAAAGGCCTGTCGCCGTTGTGGCTTTTTAAATGAGCCTCAAAGTTTGTCTTGTTTGAAAAGCTCTTTCCGCATTCCTGACAATTAAAAGGCTTTTCATTAGTATGACTGCGTAAGTGAGCCAACAAATTGGTTTTCTGCGAAAATGCTTTTTTACATTCAGTGCAACTGTACGGTTTATCTCCAGTGTGAATTTTTTGATGTCTTATTAAATGATTTTTCTGGGCAAATGATTTACCGCATTCACCACATCCGTACATTTCCCCGCTATGGAATTTGGAGTGTGCGGCCAAACTAGCTCGGTGAGAGAAATGTTTGCCGCATACTTTACACGTATGCGGCTTCTCTCCTAAATGTTTCATTAAGTGATCATCCAAATTTCGTTTTTGGGTGAAACACTTTCCACATTCGTTACAGCTGTACGGTTTTTCTCCAGTATGCACTCTTGAATGTTTCTTCAAATCACTCGTAAAGGCAAAAGTTTTCCTCGCAATGTTTGCAAGTGAACGGTTTTTCGCCAGTGTGAGATCTTAAATGCCGTTTCAAATCGCTAGCCCGGTAAAAACGTTTCTCACAGTGTTCACAATTGAAAGCTTTCTCACCGCGGTGCCTAATTAAATGCTCATCTAAGTGAGCTTTTTTTGTGAACACTCTATCACACTCTTTACAACTTAATACGTTTTTTCCTGTATGGATTCTAGAGTGAACATCCAAGCTGGTTTTATGTGAGAAATATTTATGGCAAAACTCACAGTTATACATTTCAGCTTGATCAGTGTTTAAAGAACAACCCTCACAAAATAAGTGAGTGTTGTCCAAATTTTCCAGAGTGCAATTACAGGACATGCACTTTTTTCCTGGTTCCAGCAGGTCCATTTCATCTTTCATTATTTCAGTAAAAGGTGGGTTTTCATCATTTTCAGATTTAATCACACAGCTGAATCTAAAACCAAAGAGATTAGTACAAAACAGAAAACTACTTAAAATCTTTTCTACAAATTATGTAAACAACAAAATAACACACTTGTGATGTTACCAAATGGTATAAAATGGCAGCTACTATAAAATACTGACTTAAGAATTGGTTTAAGTATGATAAGAGCTATACTTAAAACTACATTATGTTTAGGAAACCATCACTATTGAACCAAAATCGAAAAAGTGTGAGTTTAATAAAGGGGTTTCTTACCCTGTTCTGTCACCACAAAAAAAGTAATTTTATTAGTGAAAACTTATTACAAAAGGATACATAAACACTGGTAAAAAGTAATAAAGTTAAAAAACACCCACTAGTATAAAAATTAAAGAAAATTTCCCTTTTGCTGACCACTTTACACTTTTATTAACTGAACACAAAAAATTTAAAAATCTGGGTAAATTTGATAGGTTAGGGTCACTGAGTCTGTCAAAAAACAAATATCAACTGTCACCCGCAAAAAGGAAGACAGCAAACTAACTCCTAACCTCACTAATTTGTTGATTGTTTTGGATGTTTTTATATCCAGTATTTTAGCTTTATTTTGTTTTTAATACATTTTACATAAAAATGGGACCTTATTTCACTTGAAACAGGGTGTTACAATTACTGGGACTTGTCCAGTATTGAATATTGAAGGTGTACTTTCCTGGTTGTGTATCCTTTTTTTTCACACAAATTAATTGCTTAATTTGAATACACCATATTACATTCCTTCAATGTGAAACTATTTTGTTTAATTAACACCTCCTGCTAATTGGCAGTCAGTAGTGTTTCCTCACTCCAGAGTGTCTTAGAAACTTTGTATTCTTACACTTTTTAACTTTTAGGAAATTTGGAAGTTTTAATAAAAGTCACCGCCTAACTAAACATACATTAGAAGAAGAAGAAATTACAATTGTGATAGAATCAGCAGAAAACCAGCAAGAAAAATGTAGTTTTGTCACTCCTAGGATGACAAAGTCTGACCCAAAAAAACCGGTACTGTTGTGAATACTGTGGAATGTGCTTTCCTACACCAAGCAAGCTGCACAATCATCTAAGTGTACACACTGGATTAAAAGCGTTCAGCTGTAAAAAATGCGGAAAACAATTTAGTGAGCCAGGAAAAGTACAATATCATTTAAAAATTCACGCGGGTGAGAGAAATTACAATTGCGAGTACTGCGGGAAATGTTTTCCTCCAAAAAAGCCACTTAACAACGCATTTGCGAATTCACACAGGTGAAAAACCGTTCAGATGTATACTTTGTGACAAATGTTTTGCGCGAAAAGACAACTTGAACGTGCATTTAAATTTCCATACTGGCTACAAACCTTTTATTTGTACAGAGTGTGGAAAAGCTTTTGCCACTTCAACTAGTCTAAATATTCATCTGGTAGCGCACCAACCTGAACAGCTAAAAACAATTCAAAAACCTGCTTTTAAGTGTACAGAATGCGGCAAAACTTTTAGCCAGCAAAGCGTGTTAAAAAACCATTTGAGGGTGCACAGCGGCGATAAACCCTTTACTTGCAGCTATTGCAAGAAGAATTTTTCTCAAAAATCTTCTTTAAATTACCATTTGAAACTACACGCCAGAGTAAAAGCTCACAATTGTCAGATGTGCAAAGCCTCTTTTGTTGATCGGGGAAATCTTTTAAGACACTTGACTATTCATACGGGAGAAAAACCGTACGAATGCCAGCACTGTAGTAAAAGTTTTCGGCATCAACATCATCTGAAAAAACATTTAAAAAACGCATAAGGGGGATAAATCCTCATCACTGTAAAGTTTGGTTAAATTTGAAAGTAAGCATGAGTAAAATTCCAGAATATGTAACTTTTACAGTGTTTGCTACTGAACTGTTTTTCGTCTTTGAATTCCCCATTCATCCATTGAACGTTCTCCATTAAAATGCACAGATACTCTATCCAACCTATATTCCTCTTTGAATTTAAGTCAAACTTCCTGGGTGTTTAATTACATTATTGTTAGACCTAAAACAAAGTGTTTTAACTAATGAAATCGTAGTTTCTTTTAAATAATGATCCCTTATCAAACAATTAACTGTATTTTTTAGAGAATTTATTAACAGAACAACAATCATTAATAAAGGAACATTTCATAGCAGCAACTAAAATATTTAAAGCAAACAAAATAAAGTAAGGACTGTCTTAGTCTTTGGTTTAACGTACATAACATAAATGATATAACAACAATTTAAGGGATTGCTTGTCCTCCAAGACAAGTTCTTAAATGAGCATTCAGCACGCTCTTACAAATGCAACCTTTGCCACAAAACTGACAAACAAAAGGTCGTTCTCCACTGTGTATTCGTAGATGAATCTTCAAAGGAGCCCTCTGACTGAAACCCTTTATTGCACACCCGGCATAAAAAGGGTCGTTCGCCCGTATGCACCCTTTCGTGTTCCAGGAGCAGGTCTTTTCTGCAAAAACTTTTGCCGCACGCCCCGCACACGTGCGGCTTGTAACCGGTGTGGGTTCGTTTGTGAAACTTTAGAGTTTCCACGCTAGACAGACTTTTGCCGCAGATATCGCATAAACTCTGGAATTTCGGTTCGTGCTTGCGGCTTTGGTGTTTTTTCAAACCGGATTTGGTGCCGAACGTTAATTTGCACAGTAAACAGGTGTAGTGGTTGTCTTCTTTTACCACGCCGTGGTGGAGAAACCTAGAAATGTTGAAAAGAAGCCTTAACTGAACACCTTGACTGGTTGCTCACCTGTTATGGGCGTTCAACAACCAAGAAAACATAAAATGTTTGCCGCACATAGTGCAACTAAACGGCATTTCTCCGGTATGAAAGTTTTTATGTTCGTCAGCCTGAATGGTATCGGGGAACACCTCGAAGCACACCGTGCAATGGTGTACTTGCGCGTTCGAACCGTGCTTTCTCATGTGCTTTGCTATGTTGGACTCTATGCCAGTTTTGTACTGGCAGTACTGACAGTAGTACTTTTCCGTGTGGATTTTGGAATGCAACGCAAAATCCAAACTATGTTTGGCTGTGTATTCGCAAACCTCGCAGGTGAATCGGATTTTTTGATCGTCCTCGTAGCTGGGATTTAGTTTGGACGCTTCAATAAACATTTTGTGGAGTTTCCGGAGTTTTCGACGTAAATTTGTGCTGGCCGTCAAGAATGTCCTAAAATGTTTAGTATAGAAAAATTCTGTGTTTTACACACTTCATTTCAAAAAGGATAGGAAACCGGTGGTAAGAAGAGAGAACTATTATGCAGATAAACTAATAAGAGGTATAACAGTTAATCAAAAGTTCTGTGACCAACCATCATTTTGTCTACAGCATTACAATAGTTCTTTCCATACAACTAAGTAACTTGTACATAAAACAAACATAAAGCATTTATTCTAACGAATCTGGCAACTGATAGTTTAAATAATCAATTTCTACTCCGCCTACGTCATGAGTGCGATAATGCGACATCAAATGACTCTTTGATATAAAGTTTTTACCGCATTCGCACTTGTACGGTCGTTCTCCCGAGTGATACCTCAAATGCACGGTCAGTGAGGTTTCTGAGTAAACTTTTTGGGACATTGATCGCACTGGTACGGTTTATAATTGGTGTGCGTCCTCCGGTGCACCTCCAAATACTCTTTCGAAGCAAACAACTTCTGGCACACGGTGCATAGAAAGTCTTTAAGTCCCGTGTGCATTTTAACGTGCGTTTCTAAAGTGCGTTTGCTACTCAGTGACTTCCGGCAAATTGAACAAACATACTGTTTGCTGTCTGAGTGAACAGATTTGTGATGGGATTTAAGAGCTCTGACACTAGCGTATATGCGGTTGCATAAGTCACACACGTGTTTACTTGGGATACGAGTGTGTAATGACATGTGTTCTTTGAGAGACGCAGTGCTGCTCAGTTTTTGGCCGCAAGTTTCGCAAATAAACCCCGATGAACTGTGCACAGTTCTTTTGTGATGCAAACACTCGTTGTGCGATATAAATCCTTTACAGCACACGTCACAGTAAGCAGTAAATAACTTTGAGTGTCGCTTTTTATGGGCGTTAAGGTGAGATTTATGCACGAACAACTTGGGGCACAGGTCGCATTGAAATGAAGGTCCAGAATGTGACCGTTTGTGCTCATTTAACTCGTAGCGGAATCGAAACAGTTTCTGACAGATGTCACATTGGATTGATGGTTTCTCGTTGTGGCGCTGCAGATGTTTTTTGAGGAGTTTCTTTGTGGTGAATTTTTTCTTGCAGATGTCGCAAGTGAACTGAGTGATTTTCGCGGGTTTAGAGTACATATCCGGAATCTCACTAGGACGTCCTGATAAAGGTTGGACGTCAGTCATTTCAACAAAATTACTTAAGGGACCAAACTGGTCATTGGTGGCTATGGTGTTCAAAATGGCGGCGCACTCTTCTTCAGTTGATAACAGATTGAGAAGCTCATCTGAAACATTTAATTGGTCCACCACTGAACTTGCTGGGATGTTTTCTGACGATTTTGGACACTCTAAAGACTCCATTAGGTTTAAGTTGGTTGGTAGGGAGTCTATGTTGAATGATGAGCAAATTGTTTCAGTGGTGTACACCCTAAAACAATAATTATTAACTAATAAATCAAAAAACTATTTTCTTTTTTATGTCTAGTTTGTTATTATAATTGGTTTCAACTGCCTGGACCATTTGGGTCAAAACAATTTAACATGTTTTCACTAAATATGGGAGCATTAGGCAGCAGAAACTAATATTCTTTAATAAATTATGTCTGTACAGAAAAAATAAAACACTCTAACTGTGCTATTACATACACAATCTAGGATTCTGTACATAAAATACACTTAAACCACCATAACAGTCTTATAAAAACCAGTTAAAGGATACGTAAAGCAGCACGTCTTTCACACCCTTGAGTACTAGCAACCTGAATTTGTCTCTGGTAATAAAAGATAACCGCCCTAAATTTTATTTTTCTATGGTATAGACAAGCAATTCAAAAAAATAATGAAAAAAAAAATAAACAGTGGTAAACAATTTGGTTAGGTTTGTTGTCAATGTCAGTTATTACATTTTGAAGTTTAATCTGTTGACAGCTCAGACCATTGTCTATCTCTTTCTAACCTTATGATTATAAGGGAGATGGTCAAAGCCGGGTAAGTCAGGTTCACACCGGATGGTAAAGCAGGCATTACACCAGGAAGCAAATATTAACTGTTTCCAGAAGGATAAGTGGATACAAAAATGTGTTTTTTCGATGTATCAAAAAAAGTTAAAACAAGTTTCGAAATATTCTTTATTACCGTTGATAATTTTTATAACATTAAGTTACCAGTCACGTTTCTGCTTTTAAAAATAAGAAACGTTTAAAATAAAGACCGCCCGTTTGGTAGTACATATTACAATTGGCGGAACAAACATAATTAGGCTTAAAAACAACCAACAACAAAATTGTAAATTTGGGCAAGCGCACACACAATTTTTTTTTGCCTCACAATAAGAACAATAATCATATGGCGCAATATATTTTTTAATACAAAAAACAAAAAAAGGGTTGCTTGTCTCTAAAGCACAAATACAAAAAAGAATTAATAAAATATCGTAATAAACGGTCACTGGTAGGGACACATTTTAGGCATCATCTCAGTCGTACAATAAACGAAAACCTGCCAGCGACTCTTAAAAACCTAAACGCAAACAAGTATATAACAGAATAATCGCTCTTGTCGTTTCGAAGATGCCCTCAACTAAGAATGCAGTAGAGAAAAGAGTCGTAGAAGCTACGCGTCTGTCAGTCTATGTCGTCCTCCAGTTTGGACGGTGAATTGTCCAGCAAATAGATTTTTAAAGCGCGCTCTCTACCGGACGATCGGATATTCGTTCTGCCCAATCGAGTGTCTTCTTTCTGTCGCAAATCTCTTTTCTCCTCGACCGTCAGTTCTTTTAACGGCTCCCGATTGTCTCTGTAAGTTTACCTAAATTACACCAACCTTAAGAAAAAAAATCGTGAAAACGCACCTGTAGAAAATCATAGAACCATCCGCGATCATCCAAGGCCATTGTTCTAGACTAGATACTTTAGGGTTCCACTCCAACTCTTCGTTCACCTCCAATATGTGCATATCGAAGGGATAGTTGCCTTTGACGTGCGCCACGTCCAGATTTTCCAACGGGATTCCCGTCAATTCGGTTATTTTCGATCGCAAATGGTCCATTGTTAAAAAGTCTAATACCACTTCTGCAAAATTGTTCAGAAAGTTACAAATTCTAGAGTATTTTCTAAAGCTAAATTATGACTACCCTTATTTGACTGATATGATGTAATAACCAATAAAATAAGCTTTTTTTAGTCGTTTGGTCGGTAAGGGATCACAAATTTACAAAACTCAGGTTTGGTTGGGTTAGGTTAGGCAAGAAAAACAAGGGATTTAAAAAGATGGTAAAAATTTCACCAATCAGCATTATGAACTTCTTTATAACATCCAAAAATTTCTTACCTTGGAAAGGACCTAACGTCAGTTCAGATGGACTGAACTTTCGTAAAAACACAACGACTTGTTTATCGGAAGTGACAGTTTCTGGCTCGGCCAGTTCTTGAAGGTACATCTCAAAATTGCACGCCGTTATAATTTCCTCGCCGAACTTTTGGTCGTCCAAGTACACTTTCTTAGGCTGAAATCACTTATTCCAGCACTTGCTTTACGTGTTAAATGTGACAGACTTACCCGTTTGAGACATTTCTCTCTCAGTCTGCATCGGTTGTACGGTATATCCAAGTTGTGTTGCTTTTTCGCCTGTCTCAGCACGTTCCTCTTGACCGATTCCACCGTTTCGTTTTTGGCAATCACCTGATCGAGCAGAAAGGCGCTCGGATCCGTTTTGTGCGGTGTGATGTGGTAAATACGGCACTGGTACTCGTCTTCCTTCAGTACTCTGCCCAGTTTTACCAGCAGTTTTTCGCCATCTTTCATGCAACGTAACGTGTCCGCGAGTCTAGTCCACTCTTCTTGGATGTGGAAACACTTGAACACTTTAAAGTACTCGCTAGGAATGCGCAGCACCGGCTCCAGATGTTTTTTCAGCATTTCCAACGTCATTCGCCTGTCTACCATTACTTTGCAATGGTGGCCGAGCGGTTCTCCACCATACTCCGCACTAGACTCCAAGACGGTTTTGCCACTTACCTGTAAATGCACGTTAATTTAGTGCTTTTTCTAACTTAGTTGACGGTTGTGTTTTACTTTGAAATAGTAATTCGGGGGTGGACTGTCGGACAGAGGCTCCGTATGGTCCCAGTACATTTCGTCTCCAGGAACGCCCAGAATATCGTGATTGTACGTGTCCTGGCAAGGATCCGAGGGACTGGCCATGTACTGATCGGCCGCTGACGTTGAATCGCTTGATAAACCCACGCAGTCTACTGAATTAAGCTGGTGTTAGTCTTATTGCACTTAAATCAGACTTTTTCTAAACAGTAACAAGCCCCTGAAAGAGCCATTTTAGCTGTTTAGGAAACATATCGATTGTTGGTGAGTTTAAAGGCCCAAAGTACCATTAATTCAAATGGGCTATTTTGGAATTCAATTAACAGCTTTTCAAGGCCTACTATGTACTGTAAAAAAAGTTCAGTCCCAGTGATATACAGGGTGAATGTTTCAACAAGAAAACAAATACGTGACAACGTTCAGGGTGTCACTAAAATATGTCAGACTTTAAAATTTGTTGTCATTTTATTAATAGGGAAAATTCCATGGCTAGGTTAGATCTAAATTAACGTATAGACTAACTAAGCTACTGTCTCAAATAAATATGCAACCATCCTCTCCTCTCACTCTCTCTTTTCTTTTATTAAGAATAAATACAGTTTCCTTGACAACGAAAAACTTACCAGGAGCGTCACCGATTAACGTTCTATCGCTGTCACTCAGACTGCTGTCTTCGCTGTTACTTTGATCGTAACCGTCGCCGGCCATGCCGCCCAATACCGGCTGCGGTGACACCCGTAAACTGGGCGAATCAGTCTCGCGATCGCCAATCACCTCGTGCTGTTTGTCCACGTTCTGATTACAATCCAAAGACGGTATCGATAACGAGTCCAAAGTGGCTAAATTAGACAAAGTCACGTGTTTTTTCACACAAGTTTGATACCTAATCAAACTACCTTCGTCAGTTTCGGGCAGCAACAAATTGAGGGCGATCACGTAACCGTACAACTGGACCAATTTGGCCAGTTTGTTCGATTTTCGTTTCGCCACCTCCGGATCGCTCTCGCTGACGTGAGCTATGTAAATCTTGTAGTGTAAGTATTTGAAATCGAATGGTACTACATCAGTGTCCACGTTTAAAAACCTTGGATCGTTACTGTTCTTTGCCAGGACCACCTGCAAGCAACAACGTCCCATAATGTTTCACTTGTTTATCTTTAATTTACCTGTAAACTGATCGGATCCATGTCGAAAAGACTGGCGATTTCCTGTTTCAGTTCCCCCACCGTCTCGTCCACGTCTACCCTAACCATTCTGGGCTCGTCTATCTCTTCAGTATCGAGGTTAATGGGATATACTTTCATGTGAATGCCGCCAGGTTTGTAGGTTTTCCATTCAGTACCTGGAATGTCCACAAAGCGCAATTTGAGTGTTAAAGCATGGCAAAATCAAACTGGGGTTGTCAAAAACTTCTAAATACTACTGACAATCTCCCAGAAATTGCCAGAGCCCTCTACAAGTGTCCTAATCGTCGAAGAATGTTTTAAAAACGCCGCGGTGTGTAGAATCATTTTAAAAAGCCAGAAACTACTAAATACCACGGAAAACCTTTTAAAAATTAGCAGAAACCTATACAAGTGTCCTAAACCTTCCGAGAAGGTTTTAAAAAATATCAAAGACCTCCACAAGTGTTCTAAAGGTTTTAAAAACGCCAGAGGACTCTAGAATCATTTTGGCAATGACAGAGATCCCTAAATTCTACTGAAAACCTTCTGAAAAGCACCAGAAACCTCTATAAGTGTCTTAAGCCATCATAGAATGTTTTAAAGACTCCAGAGGACTCTAGAATCATTTTGGCAATGACACAAACTCTACTGAAAACAGTGAAAACCTTCTGAAAATTGCCAGAGACCTCTACAAGTGTTCTAAACTTTCGAATTATATTTTAAAATTGTCAAAGCCCTGTAGAATCATTATGGTATTTCCAGATACCCCTAAATACTACTGGAAACCTCCCAGAAATTCTCAGAATCCTTTACCAACCTCTTAAGCCTTTCAAGCATGTTTTTAAAAACCTCTATCATTTTGGGAACGCTAGAAACCTCAAAATATTACTGAAAAGTTCACAAAACAATACATTTATCACCACTCTTCTCACCTGGTTCTCTAATTTGCAACATCCAATCCGTATAATACATGGGAGTGATGGCTTCCTGATAAGTGATGTCACCAGAATCAAAACTGCGCGAAATGCACTCGTGGTGTTTGTCGTAGGCGACTAAACGGCAGTCGTTTTCGTCGACGATCCCATCGAGTTTCAATCGTCTCACTACGTGTTGCGCTATCTCCGACAAACTCATATCCATGCGCGTCTAAAACATGTGACATCCGACAAACTGTCAAAAACGAAATAACAAGCAACACTCACAGAAATTTTAATGTCTTGCAGTAGCCCCGACGTCGTGTGCCAGTACCAAACGTTAATCTTGACCATGTTGTCCTCTTTCTGTCGATTGAGCAGCTCCTCCTCCTCCCTTTTGCGCATCTGTTTGAGTAACTTTTGTATGTGGGACGGGAACTCGTCCACGGTCATCGCGCTACAATTGCGCGCTTTATCGATCTGCCGATACATGAGCATGTACGCGTTAGTGCTCGAACTGTACGCTCCAGAGTAATATGATCTATGCGGACCGCCTCCGTACGTTTTCTTAATGTCCTCCACTGTGACCGCGGTGACGCTCTGATCGTTGAAACAAAACCACAAGTTTTTGTCGAAATCTTTAACGTACGCGTAATAATGACCGCCAGACGCGCTGCCCGAATGAATCATAATGCTGAACAGTTCGTATACGTAAGGCCCGTTTTGGTCTGCCTCTTGGTTTGGTCCCGAACTGACATCTATACCTGAAAAATGTAACTAATTTATAGTATTTGTAAATATGGAGAAAAATACCATCAATCTAAAATACAGTGGATTTGATCCTGTTTTACAGTGCAAAACTCATGACCATAAATTGTAATTTAAATCACTTTTTTCAGTACTTTTTTTAATTTTGTCCTACACCTACCACAAGCTACTTTGTTAGTCATTGATTTGGTCTTTTTAACCTTTTAAGGTTAGAGAAAGTTTCTGAGATATTTACAGTCAAAGCTGTCGTTGCTTTCCACAGGAAAATCCACCGTCATTGTGTCAGTCCGAAGCTACAAATCTTCAAATCAGATTAAATGGGACACCCACAGGTCAAAAGATTCTTCTTGTCAAAACCTACATAGCAACTGAAAGTGACCGATTTCTAAGATATTTACAGTCAATGTGGTTTCATGGTAAAAATGCACTGTCGTCAACAATCTCAATTATTTTAAATGGCCCACCCCTGCATATTTTTGGGTTATTCAGTTTTGCTTGCAATGACCTACTATGACATCAATGTCATTAGGCAAATAGACTGTGATAGTGATAGATTGCTAGTAGGTTAAGTTATGCAGCAATGACACATATTTTTTCCCGCTAACCTAACAATTAAAGGCTAAAAGTTCACTATAACAATGGTTAAAAAAAATCCTACCTTCATCACTATCTGCGCAATTATCGTCGTTCCCATTGACAGTAGAAGACAAATCAGTGCCATGACAACTTTCATCATCGGCGGAACCCGAGTCGGTCGTACTGCAATCATCACCTTTGGTCAGAGCCTCCCCACTATCACCAATATTGGGTGTATACTCCACTTTGCCTCGATTAGAAGGAATAAACGAATTTAAGTTTAGTAACTCAGGAAACACCACCCTACAAATAAATCCGCGGTAATTAAAGCCTTAAACTTATCTACAGCACAGTACTTGTCGTTTAGTTTTATCCGGTGCATGGTGTTATAGTCGAAATCGAACCGTTTCAAGTGTAACGTGAGCAGATAGGGAAACTTGGTGAACTTGAGTCCTTTATGGGCGTCGCATTTTTTGTTGCATTTTTCGCAAAAATACTGATTGTTTCCGTCCAACGTTTCCGGTTGAACGAAAGCCCTTAAAGCCTCCTCCACACTGTTGTAGGCTACATTACTGCCAAACGGTCGCACGGGCAGTGGAATATCCAAAAACGTGTCCTCTCTGGATTTCTCGGTGCTGCATTCTAAACATTTCACGTAATCTAACATTTTGCCTTCGTACAGATCGTTGATCAAGTTGGCTTGTTTGGTGTCTTTAAACTTTTGCTCCAAAGCGTCAAACATCACCCGGCATAATTCTTGGATGTCGTGCTGGTGCCAAGCGTCACTGCCTGCAAAACGACCAAAGAAAAATACAGAAAATAAGCAGGTTAACCCTTTTACCTTGCCATCCAAAACTGGTAGTTAAATCTGTCGTTTCCACTGCAGATTTTGAGGATGTCTGCAAGTTTAAAAACAGTTTTTGCAACTGATACGGAATGGAACGCGTCTCGTTTGCACCGTCAAACTCCCAGTTATACAAGGCGTTACGAAACTCGGGCGTCATATACAATGCTTGCAACAAACTGTTAAGGTAACACGTCATTGCTTGATTGACTAACCCTACGTAACTTGAATGTTCGACTGTAAATAACATAGTTTTGTGTTACTAACTGAAATTTGCTTTCAAACTGAACCAACCTGTAACAGGACTGAGTTGTTGGGCATTCCGTCTAAGCGTGGGCACGTACGTGTTGATCACATCTGGAAAAGTGGCTGAAGGATAATCATCTGATGTATTAACCGTCAAATCGCCGGTGGTAGGACTGGCGGACGCTCCCAATATCAGTTCGTCATCCGAAACGTCCAACACATTTATAGCCATGCTTTTGTACCTGTCTGTGGTATACGTGACCACCATTTCGTAATCAGTGACTCCGGCAGATGGCCACAGTCCAGCCTCGTACAGGGTGTTTTGTTTTATCGCGCTCAAAAGGCTCTAAGAAATAGTTTTTTATATTAATGGAACGCCCACCGATTTCAGGCTTACTATATCGCGCCCTTCTGCCTTGAAAGTCACTTCGATTTCATCGGGTGACACTGATAATTTTTCACCAATTTCGGTGAAAATGGCCTCGATTGTTTTTGATGCGCTTACGTTAACATAGAAGTCCGGGACGGGAAGTATGGATGATGAGGTCACTTTTATCGATCCTTCATCCTGCACTCCTACCATTTTCTAAAATCACATTTTTTGTGTTGATTTATGGCGGATTGCACCCATGTAAGGGCACCCTAAGGGTCACCTAGGCTAAGTTGTGATTTGACTGTGACAACTCATGTGCAAAATGTCATAGTCAAATTAAAACCTAGTATAAGGTGCCCTTAAATATGTCGGTGTAATCGGCCCTTAAAACTAGTCCTTGACATATCAAATTATTGGTTTCTTTAATATGACAATTTGTCACGTGACACCGGGTCGGTTGTTTAAACCAGTTTACCAGATGTCAAACTACCGATTTCTACCCAGCAATTACCTAAATCAGAGTAGCACAGTGGGTAGCTAGTAATTGGTCAAAAAGGCAGCTTTCATTTTGCTGCTTGTTTTTACCATTCCTAAACTACACATCCGCCTTACCATAATAATAATAATAAATGTATACACTATATGGTGGCCATCAATTTTGATGAATCTGGATGTATCCTAATAGGTAGACTTTTAAATCCTTGTATGCAGGTAAGGAAATTTAAAATTACATAAGAATCCATGAGAGAAAAAGAGAATTACTGCAAAACATTGCTTAAGACAAAGATGGAAGTAAACTTTGTAAGTTACAAGTGTCAGTTTGTCAAAACAGATGTGGTGTTAATAAATTCATTAAAAAAAAAAACAAAAACTTGAGAAACTTTAAAGAATGACTGAGATTTAGTGGTTATGGTTGTGGAAGTACATTAAAAGTAGGCAGTAATGTTGTCAACCTTTTTCTGCTAGTTTTTATGACTGTAAAAGAAATTTGAATGACAAAAAGTGTCATTTGTCAGGTCGATTAATTTTGATGGGTGTTGGTACTGTTGGTGAACAAAAACACCACTTCTCAGCTAACCTAACTTATCTTTTAAATTAAAAACAATGAAATGGTTCAAAAATCCATTAAATTTCATCACTCATTAACATTGGCAGTGCTTTCATTTTTTTTAAATAACAGTGAAAGTAAATTCAGATTATACTTTACCTTTTGTTTTTCACTTTAATGAATAACTTACAAAAGTTCAAATACCCTAAAAAAATAACTAGTGTTAACACTTAAAAATTCTGTTCGAACACACACACACATTTCAAAAGCAAATAATATAATCAAAACAAAGTGAGGCAATGATTTTGGTATTTACACAATACACTCACACACACATAATCACAATTAGTTTTAGTATATTGTTTTATCTTGGCTTTAAAACGTTCAACTACATAAAGCTATTAAATTCAACAATTCAGCATTCAGCTGTAGTGTTAAGCAGTTATTTCCTGGAAAGGAGTTGACTAAGTTGTTTTCCAAATATCTTTATGATTGCATCTGCACTATCTAATCTGATAACTGAATATAATACTATATAATACAAATCTAGATTAACCAACAGGCACTTAGTGCAATTTTAAAAATAGAATATATTGTTTTCCATTCAGGTCAGAAAACATTCTGGCTCATTTCCAGCAAGATAATTTTAGATACTAGCAAGTTATAGTTGGAAATTAAGCTCTGTATGCTAAATTAAGCTTGAAACAATCTTCTAGTATTGAAAGGAAAACTTACCGAAAAATGCTGTAAAAGGCAAATTGTGGAGTTGTCTTCTGGTGGTAGTGAATGGAAAAAACAGTGCTGCTCTGCTAAATTGAGCACCTAAATTAAAACAGTTAACAGTTAATCTATCCTAACAGTCATAAGTTACGAATTTGATATTGCAAAATGGTTCAAGATAGTTTTTTTTCCTGTTAATGACAGACCTACCTATAGTATTAAATTGAAATTCTGACCGACTTGTTTACGTCACGAAGACCTGACGATGCTAATCTTTCTGCAGACTGATCGGCGAATAAGTTACGGATCAACGAAAACAAATAAAAATTTAAAACACCTCCTTTTTCCACTTGGATCTCCTCAAAAACTCTCCACTCAACACTTTTTTTGCCGGAGGAAACTGACATGTGCAGGAAAGTCACATAGCGCCATTTGCAATGTGTCAGCTGTCACTGCTGCTTGTCAGTGTCAAAATCTGAAATAATACGTCCGGACCACTGTCATTATTTTAAAGTGTGGCACATTACATATTGTTGTTCTACAATTTGTATTATAATGGTATTATGTTTGGTTGTTGTAAAATTTATTGTAACTTAAAGATGTATTTAGTTTTTAAATTAACTTTACAAATATGATAATGGCGTTTTAGTTAGCAAATAGTTAAATACCACACTGGCGGTGGCAACGTAGCGTTAACAACGACAACACTGCACTATACCCGAATGATTTTGATTTCGGCCGACTTCAAACGACAATTTACATTCAACATGGCGGCATGTCGTCAGTGCTGTGCTGTGTCGTGGTAAGGCAAAGTTTTTACGTATATTTTTAATATTTAGGCCTTTTCACGTTCCTCAAAAGTATCGTAATTGGAAGACACCTCATTCGACCGTAATTTTCAATGGAAATCTCAAAGATTCGTCCGGTTCTTGCGCGAAAACGTGCCACTTCCGAACGTATTAGATGCCATTAATTGAACGTTATTTATGCCACTTTGTGTGGCCCTTTGGCGGCTCCTTCCTTGTTCTCGTATCCCGAAAATAGTCTGATTTTCAGTGTAGTTATATCGGGAACCAGGCAACGAGCGGGCGACAGTCCCTTGGTCCTGTACGTGTAGTTTTTCCTATCGAAAAATCCTTCTAAATAAAATCAATAATCCGACCCATATATTAATGTTCTGCATCCCTTGTCCTAAATTTTGGTGTTTTAAAAGGTTTGGGGTATTTTCGGGTCTAACTAGCTTGTTTACTAGAGTTTTTACAAAAGGGTCAAATTATGTTTCAGAGGAAATGTTCCAGTTATTAAATGCATGTAAAAAAACTAATAATAGTTTAATGCTTCTACAGTTGCTGTTCTTGTAGTTGTTTCCATCAAGTTTAATCAGTCAAAACCTTTAATGATTTTTCAACCTTTAACTAAAATCAAACATTTTGCAATATTCAATTGTATATAGCAATAAGGTTAATTGACTAACAATTAATTATTATTGGTTGGTATAAAGAACTAACTTATTTTTCTTTCTTTTCAGCTTGTGTAACTAAGAACACACTCAAAATTTAGCGTAGTAAATTTAAAGTAATCCGGCGTCTTTCTACTCCATGGACATAAGTATTTTCAAGCATTTGCAGCACACAATACGCACCCAGCACGCATTGAAGACATCTGAGGCTTTCTGTTTGTAAAATAATTTTCCATTGTTATCACACTTTTTCCGTACAAATCTTGAGTGACTGTGAGAGACCTAGTTATAATTTGAACAACAAAGTAACTCTACAACCAATCCAATAGGTTTTTCTTCAGTTATTGTTTATTTCTTTTTATTTCTCTATTTCGACATGGAATTATATTGTGTAGGACATGTTAAATCATAGCTGTGAATACTTTTTTATGCAAGAGATTGTTTTCAAGTGAAAAAAAAAAACTTTTTTTACGCAGTGTTTTGCGAGTGATATTTTGTTGGTCACCTGCCCGCTGCAACGTTTTTATATACATAAATCGCATCAGAATCACTTATTTTGCGTGGTATTTGTAAAATATCCACCTATCGGATAACCGTTCTGTGATATTCGCTACACTTAAGAAGAAACGATAAATAACGAGCGAGCTAACAAGTTACATAGAAGAAGCATTTTGAATGAACATGTCCAACAGCCCTCAGTGGAAATCGTTCCAGTCGCCCCCTGATTCTTTGAACCAAGACTCTATCATCGATTTTAAGACTATGGCGAGCAACGGTTTGTTTGATTGTATATTTCCCGCAAAGAATGGTGGAAAATCAGTTGCTTTGTAGGTAAATCGTCATCGTCGTTCAGTTACACCAGGTCCGGTTCAAATTCGCGGTTTAGCCAGGATTTTCCGTTGTTGGGGACGGAAAAGCCCGTTTCTAACCAAATGTCTTTCAGCAATGGATTGTATGGTTCTGCTAGTACCACCCATACATCCTCTAGAAATTTTCCACCTATAGGAACGTTTTCGTTGGACAGTAATAATGTTTTTAACAGGTTTAACATCTACTTGTAGTCGCTTGGTTTGGTATTAATTTCGTGCTTTCAGTTCCGGCGACAGTTCCTTAAACACATCATCGAACATTTTCTCAAACAATGGCAACAATACTAGCAGCAGCTATAACAGCGATTCGTCGAGTTCAGCTAACATGGGCACCCGTGAGACTGGCATCATTGAAAAACTGCTGGTAAAACTTATACGTCACCAGCAAGTAGTACCAACATTTTTAGCCGAAATTTTCGCAGCACTCGTACGGATTTATCCAATGCTGTGAGAGACAGGCTCGACTGTTTTTCCATTTCAGTCAGTTTAGCGGCAACATTGAACATTTGAAGATCGGCGACCCGGTGGAGTTTGAAATGACGTATGACAGACGTACCGGCAAACCGATCGCCAGTGCCGTGACGAAAATCGCACCTGAGGTAGTAAGTGTTGATATTAGACACGCTTTTTGCTTTATTTTTGTATGTCTATATGGCAATCAATCAGAAGGAGCGAATGCTAAGATTTTATTGGCCTGGTTCGTTTTATAGCGAGCAGAAACTATTCTGACTTCACGATGACGTAATATGACAAAAATCACAAATTTATTAACTGTCAAAATACGTCATCTGCTCACTGCATAAAACTTTAAATCGAACTATGCCAACTTATCCGGTTTATTCTTAGAAACACCACTTTTACTTCACACTGATCACACTGAAGCCCGGTTTTCATAAACGAATATTTCGGTATGATTGGTCAAGAATTGGTTTTTTGACCAATCGCAAACTACCCACTGGTGCAGAGATTTACACAAATGAACCATCAAACTAGATGAAATTTAGTTGTTAAACTGTACCATGTCTTTCACCCTGACAGGTAATGAGCGAGGAACGAGTGACTGGTACTGTTACGACCGAGGTGAGAGGTGAGGGTTCAGGGGGCGATACGATGGGCAGGATCAGTTACGAAAACCGGGGCGAGTGTTTTTTCCTGCCCTACACTAAAGACGACGTCGAGGGGAACGTGGTGCTTCGGTCCGGCGACCGTGTCAGCTTTCAGATTGCTACCAATAATAGGTGAGAACTGTCCTCGAATGTTCTGTCCGTCCAGGTGCGTAATTTTCGGTTGATACACAAAGGGGCAATCTGGGAGCGTGTCACGTTCGACTGGAAAATCCCAAGCATCCGGTCAAGTACCAAGGCGTGGTGTGTTCGTTGAAGGACAGTTTCGGCTTCATTGAACGGGCCGACGTGGTTAAGGAAATATTCTTTCATTTCTCGGAGGCCAAAACCAAAGAAGAGCTCAGGTTAGGTGACGATGTGGAGTATATTATACAAACGCGGAACGTAAGTAGTTTTCTTGTGTTGTCTCAGTTAGACCATTTTAATAAGAGTTTCAAACAGGGTAAAGAGGTCGCCTGCAACATAACCAAGTTACCACCAGGCACGGTAATCTTCGAGGACCTAAAACCAGACATGCTGAAAGGCCAAGTGACGAAAGCGATCGACAAAAACCCCAGAACGGCCAACGAGCCGCTTCCAGGCCGTATCACCTACAAAGTGGCCGATTCGAAGGAAATCCGGGAGATTTCGTTTAGCGAGAAAGATCAAATGGGCGATTTCACTCTTCGATACGGCGATTGGGTCAAGTTTCAGATAGCCACTGACAGACGAGACGCATTGGACAGAGCCACGCATATTGTGCTGTTGGATGAGAGTTTTTCCGCTTCCGGTGAAAAACGTGAACAAGGCGTCGTTGCCTCCCTGAAAGAAGGTTTGTTTAACTATCATCACAAGATCAAATTGTTCTAATTGGTTGTGTAGGTTTTGGGTTTTTAAAATGCGTGGAACGGGAAGCCAGACTGTTTTTCCATTTTAACGAAATCCTTGACGTGAATCGTACTAGTGAACTGCAAGTTGGGGACGAGTTTGAGTTCACGGTTATCCAGGACCCAAGCAGTTCATACAACAGCGGCCATAAAGAGAACCGGCAGAGCGCCATACGCATGAAATGGTTTTGATTTTCGTGATAAAAAAGTTGTGTTTGCTAATTTATTGTTGCTTCAGGTTACCACCTGGAACGGTCCAATTCGAAATACCGATCGACACCGAGCTGACAGGCACTATAACGAAAGAAATCTCGTTGACTAATTGGTTGAACAAAAGCCCTACAAAGTCTCAGAACGGATCTGGAGGAAACGAACCAAACGAGTCAGGACTGATTGGTTACTCCGTCAACGGCATTAAAAAAACCATCTCTTACTATGCCAAAGATTGTGATGTACGGCATTTGCCTAGAATGGGGGACAAAGTAATGTCACCATCCTCGTTTTAATTACTTTTGTTTAATCAGTTGGTATTACAGGTTCAGTTCGATATTAACCAAGTAAAACGGACTAAGGAATTCATAGCCGTCAATGTGCAAATCGTACAATCGGCAATCCAAACGAACGGGATTAAGCACGCGTCTAGTCGTGGCAACACTCAGATTTATCAAGGTTTTGTAGCCGCTTTGAAAGACGGTTTTGGTTTCATCGAGACAACTCGACATGATAAAGAAGTGTTCTTTCATTTTAGGTAGGTTTAGGCGGTTCATCTCGATTGTAAAAGTACAATTTTTTGTTTCAGTAACTTTGAAGGAGACGCCAATTCTCTAGAACTGGGCCAAGAGGTCGAATATAATTTAGGGCTGCGCAGTAATTCCGGCACCTGTTCGTCGGCCGAAAACGTGAAAATTGTTCCTAAAGGTGTGTGTGTGCTGCGAGTAAATTGAATCAATCAACTAACACCGTTTTGAATCCAGGTACCATTGAACTGCCGGAAATATCCGGTGAAATCTTAGAGGGCGTGGTGGTGCGGCCTCTACGATCGGTTAATCCCGACCAGTCCGAATATTCCGGCTTAATTAAGACGCAAACAGACAATCCGGACGAAAATGGTCCCGAGTACGAGTTCGGCATTATGGGACTGGTAAATAAACGGGAACTGTTGCAAGGTTAGTTACTTTTACTATACAGAGTGAACAGTTATGGAAAAACGAGTAGATTTCTGAAATTTTTATGAATATACCGAAAAACACACAAAATAAGGACGACGCCACAGCAGAAATAATTGACAAGATTTTCAAAATGCAAAAAAGTGTACACTTTTCTTCCAAAGATCATTTAAAATTGCCAGTGACGTCTAAAAGTGTCCTAAACTTTGCAAGAATTTGTAATAACTGACAATGCCATTTTGAAAGTGTTAGAAGGCTCTAAATACTAGTAAAAGCTTCCTAGAAAATGCCAGAAGTGTCCTAAACCTTGCAAGATTTTTTTTAATTTCTAGAGGCCTTTAGACCTATCATAGAAGAGCCAGAAGCCTCTAAATACTACTGAAAACCTTTCAAAAATTGCTTAAGACCTCTAGCAGTGTCCTAAACCTTGTAAGGTCTTTTTTCCAGAAGCTTCCAAAGCCATTTTAAAGATACCAGATATCTCTTAATATTACTCAAAACCTCTCAAAAATTGCCAAAGGTCTCTAGAAGTCTTTTACACTTTTCAAGTATTTTTTTTTTAATTGCCAGAAAGCAGTAGAGCCATTTTAGAAGAGCCAGTAGCCTCTTAATAGTATGAAAACCTCCAAAAAAATGACAAACCCTTCTACAAATGTTTTAAACCTTCCAAGATTGCTTTAAAATTGACCTAATAATTGTCATCGGCCTCTAAAGCCATTTTAAAAGTGCCTCCAAGTACTACTAAGACCCTCTCAAAAATTGTCAAACGCTTCTATAAATGTCATGAACTGTAAAGAACTTTTTAACATTGCCAGTTGCCTCTAGAGTAATTTTAGAAGTGCTAGAAGCCAAGGGCATCTAGAAGTGTCTCATACTTTACAAAATTTTATAAAAAGTACTAAAAGTGTCTAAATCTATGTGTCAAAAACAACGAAACCTCTCATAACAACTGACAACTCCCCACAATTACTGAAAAGCTCCCATAACTTGTCAGAGGCCTCTACGAGAATCATACATTTTCCAAGAATTGGCAGATGCCTCTAGAATCACTGTAGATATGCCACAGCCCTCTAAATACTTTTGACAACCTATCAAAAACTGCCAAATGGCTTAGAGTCATTTTAGAAATTCCACAAGCGTCTAAATACTACTGAAACACTCCTAGAGCTTGTCAGAGGCCTCTAGAAGCATTGTAACACTGCCAGAGCTCTCTCTCAACTTAAAACTGCCACAATTATCCCAAAGTGTGAAACCATTTTCGAAATGTTAAAGTCTGTATATTGGTTAGCGCTTTTCTGACATCATTAATTGAGTTGGGACATATATCTATTTTCTGAATGGATCTGTCTTGTAGGCACTAGTGACGTATTACTATAGATGTCACTAGTACCTATAGATTTTGGGTTTTTTTATTCCTTTACGTAAAGGGAAAAAAATCTAATTACAGTAGGCGATCAAGTGCAGTTCCAAGTAGACTCGATCCAAATGGCGGCCAATATTGTGGCGGTGCGCAAAAAACTGCGCGCCACAGTCGACGCGATCAAGGGCCATTTTGGTTTCTTGGCCTACGAAGTGGAGGAGGGCAAAAAGCTGTTCTTTCACATGACTGAGGTGAAGGACAACGTGGCTCTCAATGTGGGCGACACTGTCGAATTTGTTTTGGTGACCAATCATCGTAGCGGCAAATCGTCCGCTTGCAACGTTGTCAAAGTGAGGTAAGCGCCTACATTTTTATCAAAGCAGAAAATTAACTAATTTTATCAGTGTTTGCTTGTGTTGTTTTTTATTTTACTCCACTCATTTGTTTGTGTACAGAGTGTATTCAAAGCTGTCTAAATATACGAATCAACTCTGTACATACGGCAGTATTAAAATATTGACAATGCTGTTCATAACGCACTTTGTATATATGCATGAATGGTGTTTTACAATTTAATTGCATGTTAATGATATTTTTAATGAACGCAACTCAAAAAATGTACGAGTGTTAGCTTGGTTTTTCTTGTTTTCACTGGATTTAGCTGTGTGTAGTGTTAAAAATAAAAGCAAAATATGGTTTCATGGGGTTATGGTGATAGAGACGAAAATCAAGTAAGTAAAATAACACACAAATCAGTTTAAAGCGCACAAATATGTAACATGTAAGTGAGTTTCCAATTATCCCTAACAGAATTAACGTTTGCATGCATTTGTAATTTGAATTTTATTTAAACTAAACAGAATGTAGTTACCAGGTTTTTTCAAATTTCAGCGACGTACAAGCCCGACCCGAAAGACTAATAAGTAGACTGAGAACAATTTCGATAGACGACAGTGGACCTAAGTTACTAGTCATCCGGCAGCCGAAAGGGCCGGACGGAACGAAAGGGTTCGAAACGGAGCAGAGAACGCGCCGAAACCCCGGATCCGTATCCGAGTAGTCTTTTGTTGTAACGGAGAAGAGAAAAAAAACCTAAAAAAGTACAGAAGAGAACAAAAAAGAATAGTGACGAAAAAGAAGAAAAGCAACAAAAAAATTAACATTACAAACCCCCCCCCCTCCCCCCTATCCCGTCACCCCTAAAATGATTATAATTTAGAAACAATGAGAGCATTTTTGTTTTGTTTTTCTTTTGAAACTGCGTAATTTTAATTGTAAGTTTACGTAAGTAACGAGTATATTACTCTTTTGTATCGATTATTATTATGATTACTATTATTGAAAATTCGACGACAGGTTATTGAAAACAAGGATAAAAATAAAATTTTTGGATTCCGAGTCCTCCAAAATTGGACGTACTAATTAGACTGTAGTTTATTATTTACTCCCTCGTTTTTTGCTAGTCACAGAGAGATTGAACGGCAACGTTTTCAAAAGGTTACAGTTCGAAAATTGATTGTAGATATTATGACATGTACTAACTGTAAACCAAAAGTCACACAAATTTAGGTTTTTAAGATTTCTGGAATCCCTTTGTCAGAAACCTCTTAAGGTTTTTGAAAAACTTCCAAACAGTCGTCTAGAATTACTTTAGAAATGCCATAGGCCCCTAAATACTATTAGAAACATCCCCAGAAGCTTCACTTTGTAAAGTGCCTGCTCCATATTGTATTCAGCTGTATAAACCTGGCAACTGCGCACATCACTACAAAGTATAAACCGAAAACATCAATTCAACATTCATGCAAATCCAGATTTTCCAGAAAAAAGTCTCAGTTTTACAGAAATAAATTTATTACAGTGTTGTAACATTGTTCTGTTATATTTCTATACATTCGTAAGGGAATATATCCTCTAGGAGGAATCTAGGTGTTGTTCGGGAATACCGTCGTAGTGGCTCTGGTCTGGGACAAGCTGGAACAATATTTAAAGTTATTTTTTAGCCGTAAAAGTGAAACTAACTGACCTTTGTTGCATGTCATCCCATAAAATCCAGTACCTTCGCATCTACATTTGAAACCGGGACTTTGAGATATTTGAATACAAGTGCCATCGTGCAGACAAGGGTTGTTTGTTTTGCATAAATCGTTCTTTTTGCCTCTCAGTGACGCTTGGCACTCTTGCATCGAGTCGTACCTATAATCGGAAGCGCAACCCAAACCACAGGAACACACCAAATTCCGTATTAAACATCCTTGTTTGATTTCACATTCCGTGCTGTATTCGACTGGACGTAAAGTGTGACTTTTTTTAGCTATTTAATCTGGTTTTTTGAACTCACCTGTACAAGCTATTAAAACTAAACCAAAAATCCACCCGTTAACGTACAACATGATAAGTCAATTTTACCTAAAATTGTAAGGAGCATTTATTATTTGTGCTCCACAGTAAGCAGACCGACCCGCAGTATTAAACTGATTTGTTTATTTAAAAATTATTGATCGTGATAAAACCGGCCCCCAGAGACATGACTGTTGACCACCAACAATTTTATCAATTAACTACCACTAAAAAAATCACAATTCATTAATTAATTATAAACACCAATATAATCAGTCGAAATTTTTTTAATAATTTGACTATTCATAAACTTTTTAGGGAAGGAGGGTTTTTTTTTTTCCAGAACGCCACTGGTTTTGAAATGATTTATGATAAATGCATTGCGTACGTTGATAAGAAAGAGCGTTGGCCTTTGCACATTGCTTTAAAACATCCTAGTTTAGATAAATGGACATAAAGGGTTTCCAAAGATCTTCATTAATTATAAATATTGTTGTTTCAGGGACGAATTTTATCAACTAATGATAACAGGATAGTTTTGTTGGTAATTTTCCCTTAATAAGATATTATTTAATGCTCTCTGTTTGGTCCCCTTAATCACAGAACTTTGTCTTACAAAGGTTTGAGGGCTTACACCACCAATTTAGACTAGAAAGAAAGGCTTTCATATTAAATAAATATTATTTATTGTAAAAACAATCCCTCGAAATATTTAACAGTACAATAATAATAATAATAACCATAAAAAATTAGACGTTTTACATAAAAAGCGAATAATAGTCAGACTGTTTAAGGTGTCAGGGCAAGACCACGCCCCCACTATTTTATAATCCTATAATAATTTTAAATTACTATCTTAAAGAAACAATCATATAGTGTAACTTGTCCTGGTATAGAAATTGTTTATAAGAAATCAATTGATGTGAAGAATCATATCATGTCAAAATTAAAAGTTAATATAATCAATCAATTTCACTGCTAGTAGAAAAGGGCTTATTGCTGGGAACACTCTTGGGTTAATCTCTTAAATAACAAATTGTTAATTTTAGGGTATTAAATTCTCTTCTACTACTAACACTGTAAGCTCATTGTTATGGCCTTTTTCAATAATGAATCTTCGTCATCTTCATTGTCGTCTGGTGAACTGTTTGACGCTTGCAGGCTGAGTTCTAAAGCTTCCTGCAGGGCCCTGAACAAACAAAACTTTATCTCCATGGGACATTTTATTGTATTTAAATTACCTGTCGTCTGATTCCGAGGCGGTTTCAAGCACCTCTTCCTGTAGGCTCAGTCTTAAAGCAGCCTGCATATCTGGATCGCTTTCGCTAGATATTGAAGGTCCTAAGAGTCTGGGTGGTCCTGCAGACGTCGTTATTACCGGATTGTCGGTTAAAGCCCGGTCCGCGGGACATTCAGGCAACTCTCCTGACACTATAAATATTGAGTACCTGTGAGTGTTTAGAGTTGCTTACTCATTTAGAAAGTCACTGGACAACAGTTTTACCCGTCATTTCTTAACTGGGCCAGAAACAGGGATAAGTATGTGTCTGAAATTAGTTCAGGTTGTGTCAAGAGCGAGTTCAAGTTGAACCATTGTTTTCCGATTTTCCGTATTGTAAACCAGTGATCTTTGTAGTTGCATATAAATGCCTGCATCTGACTAGGGTTCTCCAGGGCTGTTTTGGCTCTTTTGTCCTCACTACAGTAAGGCACCAGTTCCAAGCCCCACACTTGCAATGCGCTACTGATTACTTGCACTGAAAAGTACCCGCTGTCGTCCATGTTGCTGGACGGTTGTTGCAGGAAAGTCCTGTAGTCCTCTGTGTCGATGCCCCCTTCGGCCATTTGTTCCCGCTCCTCTTCGTCCAGACGGCTCGCTAGTGAACCCAGATCTACGGCTGTAAAGTAGGCTCCCTGCAGTAAGGAATTCAGGCAGTGTTGGGCGCATAGTGACCCGTCTTGCTGGGAATTTATTGTCGGTAGACAAGTTTCCAGTAATCAAGTTCATATAATTTTACCTTTTCATGGAAAATTGCGTCCATTTTGTGTACTTGTAGCTGATAAATAAAAGGGGGTCTTGACGTAATTTAAAATTGCTTAGTTCTGAATTAAATAAGTCGAAATGTATATGGTGTTTAATAAATACTGTATATTGTTATTTTTAAAAAAAAATCTATCAAAATAAAATAAATTAACCTAACCTAAAATTATAACACTTCTAATCTTCTTTACGTGTGTCAAATGTCATATTCAGGCAACATTACTTGATTTAATTAAATGCAGCGCCATCTATACTAAAAAAGCGCTTTTCAAAAATTCCATTATATGATGGCTGACTGTTGATTTGTTTGCATTAAGTTTACAGAGGAACACATTAAAAAATACAACATATACTCACTCACAATACATAAAACACTATTTAACACGTTGAACACATTGATGACTGTCTCGATCTCGTCGAGTTGTAAACGTCGCTTTACATTTCCAACACTGATACACTGAACACTGTTTTAAGTGAGCAATCAAAAGGGCTCGCCTCTCAAAATGGTCCAAGCAATAATCACATCCATAGCTTTCTGGCTGATTGTCAATATTATGAATATTTCTCAAATGTCCATTGAGATAACCTTTTTGTCTAAAAGACTTTCCGCACTCTTTACATTTGTAAGGTAACTCCTTATTGTGACTCTTCACGTGATGGTTTAGTTGGTTTTTGCCGCACTTCGACCGTTTTCTATCACTGTGTTTTTTCACGTGAGCATTTAGGGAGGTTTTTTGGACAAAACCGCGTCCGCATTCTTGGCATGTGTAAGGCTTTTTTTCACCAGTATGAAGTCTCACATGTACGTTTAAGCTACGCATATGCGGAAAAGTTTGTCCGCAAAAGTTACAAACATAATTACTCTCACCAAAATGTCTTTTTTTCGTGTGGGTGGTCAGGGTGTTTTTCCGTGAAAACTCTTTAGGACAATACACGCATTTAAATGACTTCTTGATGATTTTTTTGCGTTTTTTAAGGTATTTAGGTTTATTGACGTGTTTCCAGTCCACTTCTGAACTGTCTTCGCTCAGTTCTTTTCCGCAAGTACGTTGGTGGCGTTCCAGGTCCACCATCCTGTCATACTCCAAGTAACATTCCTTGCATTGATAAAACACGCCAGAAGTCCCGAAAAACTGTGTCAGAACCGGATTACTATCGGTTTTGGGCCGACAAAGTTCGCATAAGAAGTCGAATTCATCGTTGGGCGGCAAACTACAGTTACACAACATGCACTTGTAAATTTCATCAGTAGGTTCTTCCTTTTTAATCCTCACTAGTCCAACATCTTTATACTCAGTAGGTTTGCAGCTTAGACCAAACCTAAAACAAAATATTGTGTGTTAATACCTGTTAAGTTGTATAGCCAAAGTTTTTTTGTGGATGTTCAACACAACTGTGTTTTTTTAGTTTATATTGGTTTAATATCCGCTAACCGCATTAACATTAATAATTATTTTAACATTGCATAGAATACATAACAAAAGTTGATAATCAAATCTAAAAATTGCCTCGCTCACACTGAAATTCTTATAGAATCCAAATATCACAAAAAAATACCCTTTTACAGACCTCAAATAACTAGAATGCTATGAAATTGGAACTGTATGACTAAGGTTTGATCACTAAACAGCAATGTCCAATCCGCTGCTCTCTAGTATGAAACGTCACCTTACAAACATTACATTGATACTGTTTATCTTTGTGCGACTTCAAATGAGTGATCAAACAGGCGCGATGGTTGAGAACCAGTCCGCAAAACTCACATTCGTAAGTTTTAGCATTTTTATGGGTGTTCCTATGCCAACTTAATCTAGTTTTCGTCCAAAACGATTTTCCACATTCATTGCAACTGTGCCGTTTTTTCTGCAAGTGAATCTTTGAGTTACACTTCAGTTTTTCAGGAAGTAGGTTTTTTGACTGAGTTGACTTTCCACATTCACTGCAGCTGTAAATTTGACTATCCAAATCTTGTACAGTCCTTGAACTGTTACTTCCACTGTCCAAATCAGTTGAACTTTCCTTACTGACAGAGCAACTGGTCTGTTTAAAATCCAACACTTCATGCTTACTGCCTTGAACAATCACTGTAGGATGACGATTGACATAGTGATGTTTCAACTGTTTTCTATCATCAAATTCCCAAAAACATTCCTGACATGTGTATGTAATGTGCACTCTGTTGCCTATACTGGTGGCCTTCACCATTGTATCCAACTTAGTGTCCAATTGTTGGTAGCAATGCTGGCAGAAATAACTAGAACCAATTAAATGCACATCCTGAAGTTCACTGACTAGCTTATGACATATTAAGCACTGATATTGTGCTGGATCTCCTTCTGGCTTTGATTCCAATCCAATAATCACAGTGTCACACTCTGATTTCTCTTCTCCTTTGCTGGCTTTCAAAGAATGAATGTTCTCATTATTTGCAAACTGTCCAAAGTGTCTTTTCTCTGGGTCTTCTTTGTAAATACTTAAATTCAACTGACTGGAGCTGTACATGACCCTAAAATTATACTGGAGTTACAGTCTTATCAGCTCAATTTGCCTAACAAGGTAAGAGTCATCTACTAAAGTGAAATAAAACACAGTATTTTCTTTTGAATGTTATAGAACTCTCCAGTTACTACAATTGCAGTAACTTTAAACGTTCAAGACCCATAAGTTTAGGCTGTTAAGACCAGAAAACTGGTAAAAACACAAGATAATCATTGTTAAATGTTAAATGAAATCAAAAGTTCACAAGGATACAGCACCATTTTGTTAAGCCTCTAAAGCGAGAGTTTACTGACCAGCATAACTTCTAATTTAAAGGAAAATTCCTTAGTAAAATCACTAATTTTCAGACAAAAATGAGTCTTTCTGTTACAAACATTAGTATTTGTTTTGTATGGTTATGTTTATCAAGTGCTGTCTGCTGACAGTGGGATGTCAAATTCTGACTGATACCATGTACCTATAAAGCTATTTGTATTCAATGGCCTATTCTTCAATGGTTAATGCCCTCTGTTTTGCAAATTTGCCTTCTCTTCTGGTTATATTTGCTGTGGAATAGACTTGAAATTAAATAAATAAGACACTGCTAAACATCATTTTAACTTAAGTATAATAAATATCAATAACACAATACTTTCAATACAACAAAAAATAAATTAATGGTTAAAATAAAGTTCTCAGAAGAAACCTCTTTCCATTGTTGAATAAATCAATGAACTAAATTTTTCTAAGTAACATCCATTCTGCTTTTGTCCAATCTTTTTTCTTTAAAAGATACCTGCCTTTCCTTTTTCAATTCGGCCCTTCTAGTTTCAAGGTTTTCTAAATACTTTTCCAGGCACTCATAATCTTTAGGCATCTTCTTTAACAATTCCTCCGGCACATCTATACTGAGTTTTTCTGGCAGCATGTAGCTGTACAACCAACCAAACAAAGGTGTCTGTTCAAATATGTATTGCAGTTCCTTATGGTAAAACACCACACCATTGACTAACACAGGGTGTTTAGGGCTGCAGAAACCTTGGAAGACTTTTTCCTGAATTAAAGACCTGTCAGCTGGGTAGAAATCTAATACTGATATTTTATGGGGTTTGTTGGTTTCAGCTAGTTTGGCACTGTCCTGAAATTGGTTCTTCAGCCAGTAAAACCGGAAACTGGTCTCACTATCCAGCACTGACATAGTGTTCCAGTACAAACAGTCCAGAACAAATATTTGTTTTGATAATTTGTTGTAAATACAGTCCAAAACTGTAAGTCCAAGTGTTCTACTCAAACCACCTCCTGGTAGATTAGTTTTCAATGTTAACACTTTGCCTCTTTCATTCACTAAAACAGTTCTGCACTTTTTAGCTATTAACAACACTCTAATGCCTTCAGGTGCCAGCTTTACCAACCAATTAGATTCTAAATCAGATGGAACGTCTGTCAGCCACTCAGATCGCATAAGGAAGAACTTATCCATTTTCCGGGCCCGTTTCATGACGTCCACATCCATATCTTCAGAGCATTCAGTTGGGGCGTCTTCAAACTCATTTTCTTCATCCAGGAACACCTCAGAAAAATCACGGTGTCTATCAACCAAATTGTGACGTTTTTCTTTTTGTTCTTCTAAGAATTGGTCTCTGCGTTCCTGTTGAGACACTTGGGGGCCCTTACCAGTGTTTTTATACAAATGAAAAAACTCTGAGGAAATTTCCAATGGAAGGTCTTCATTAAGAGGCAAATAGGGGGTTTGTTCAGTGTTTAGTGTATTTTCCTCCGACATTTTTGATGTGGTATTCATTACTCAGTTTGGTTTCATAATAAGTTTATTGTTTAATCTACTTGTTAATTTTGTGAAAATATTGAACAGTAATCAAATTGTGAGGTTAGGGTTAGAATAGGAAAATGACAGTACAGCAACCTTTGTACTGTCATTTAAGGGTGGTGTTGTCACGTGACGTCTGTTATGGTTACTACTATATGGTCATGTGACCAACTGTTCTAACCAATACCAGACTATTACGATAACGAACGATATCAGTATAGTTTTCAGTTTGCTTTATTCATAGTTCATAGTTTTCCATGTGGACTTTCCCATTTCAATTTAAATTACCTTATTAATTTTTTATTTAATAATCGTTACAGAGAATTATTAATTGTGGTTAAAAACTATAAGATACAGTAAGTATAAATCTTGCGCCAGAAGAGTTCCAAAATTGAAATATTGCAATTTTTTCAAGGATTCTGTGAATTCACCATGGTGCAAGAAGTTGAGAAAAAAGAGAGTAAAAATGCAGCAAAAAAGGAAGCTAAAAAAGCTGAAAAGGCTGCCAAAAAGGCAGAACACCGAGGTGAAAGTGCCAAGACTGAAAATCCAGCTGTTAAAGAGGGTTTGCATAAAGCACTTGTAGTAGAATACTAGATAACACTGTGAGGTTACTTTTAGAGGATGTATCAGTAGGTAAATATGGTATTTTACCATTAATAAAGTCTGACCCTACGGCCCCAAAGCGCCTCTTTCTTTATGTGAAAGACTTAAACAAAAAACTGACTGGTCAAACTGTTTGGGTTAGAGGTAGACTTCATACTAGTCGTGCTAAAGGGAAACAGTGTTTTATAGTACTAAGACAAAGAGAGTTTACAGTACAAGTACTTGTTAATGTCTCTGATACTATTTCAAAACCTATGGTGAAGTTTGCCAGCAAGTAAGCTGTAGTACCCTTAAAACCCACTAGGCTATAACACCACAATATTTATGTAGCATATCAAAGGAAAGCATTATTGATATTGAAGCCAGAGTGGCTGAAGTACCATCAGCAGTAGCTAGTTGCAGTCAGTCTGATGTTGAACTGGTTGCTTCAGAACTTTGGGTGGTGTCAGCCTCTTTGCCTCAATTACCTTTACAGATTGAGGATGCCAGCAGGCCAGAAAAACCTGGTGTAATTAAAGGATACTGTATATAATAAATGTAGTTTTAAGAGTTGTTTTTGTTAGCAGGATGAAGATTCTTTAAACATTAGAGTAAATCAGGACACTAGATTGGACAATAGAGTGTTGGATTTGAGAACTCCAACCAGTCAAGCTATATTCAGGTAAGGGTTTCTTTTATCATAATTTAATTGTCAGAGAAAGTGTTCTCAAGAGGTTGTAAAAGCTGGTTTAGTTGAATATACTACAATTTTCTTCCTGTGTGAATTTATTCATAGAGTTTTGGAAAACAGAATTTCCAAATTTAGGTAATTTGCAGGTTAGAGGCCGGAGTATGCAAACTGTTTCGCGACGGTCTAACTAACAGAGGGTTTGTGGAAATCCACACCCCAAAAATCATTCCGGCAGCCTCAGAGGGAGGAGCCAACGTTTTTACAGTCAGTTATTTCAAAGGATCCGCTTACCTGGCTCAAAGCCCCCAGTTGTACAAACAAATGGCGATCGCTGCCGATTTCGATAAGGTTTTTACTGTGGGCGCGGTGTTTAGAGCGGAAGACTCAAACACTCACCGTCATTTAACCGAATTCACTGGTTTGGACCTGGAAATGGCTTTCCAGTATCACTACCACGAGGTTATGTTGACCATTGGCAATTTGTTTACGGAAATATTTAAGGGACTTCGCGACCAATACAGTAACGAGATCAGTCTGGTCGGTCAGCAGTACCCTGCCGAGCCTTTTACGTTTTTGGAACCGCCTTTAGTACTGCAATACCCTGAAGCTAGGAAAATGTTAAAGGAGGCTGGGGTGGATGTGGGGGAGGAGGAAGATTTGAGTACTCCGGTGGAGAAGCTGTTAGGTCGTATAGTAAAGGTTTTATAGCCTGAAACGTGGTATTTACGATTGTTTCAATAAATGTACTGTCGTAGGCCAAATACGATACTGACTTTTACATTTTGGACAAATATCCTTTGGCTGTAAGACCATTTTACACTATGCCTGATCCGCTAAACTCAAAGTGGTCCAATTCCTACGATATGTTCATGAGAGGTGAAGAAATCTTGAGCGGAGCTCAACGTATACACGATTATCAATTCTTGATTGAAAGAACCAAACATCACGGAATTGGTATGGTCGACTATTAATTTCAATGTGTTTTATAAACATTTTGAGCTTTCAGATATATCCACCATCGCGGCCTACATTGATGCGTTCAAATATGGCTGTCCACCTCATGCTGGAGGTGGAATCGGTCTCGAACGTGTTGTGATGCTTTATTTAGGCTTGGACAACGTTAGGAAAACTTCAATGTTCCCACGTGACCCTAAAAGGGTTTCTCCTTAAGCCTTTTTAATGTTATACAAGCAGAAAGAATTAATTTTGTTTTATTAATTTAATATATACCTATATGGAATGTAACTTTAAGTACCAGTAGTCTTTTTTACCCTTATTTGCAACAAATGCAATTTTCTCCAGGATTAAACCAGTATGTTATGTGTCATTTTTACAACTGTGCGTAAAAAGGGTCATTACGTTAACTGAAAACTATGATGAGTATTCGCTTTTTTCTTTACACTGACGGTCGTAGGTAAAGTTATGATTAGGCCTCAAAAATCTCGTAAAAGATGTTTGAAGAAGCAGAACTGCTCATTGTGCACACAATTTAAATCAATCATTTCCGAAATTTAATTTAAGGTTTTTTTTAAATAACTTTTGAAAATGTATAGGGTGATATTTTTTTTGTACTACAAAAAAGTTTGGCAAGATAAAATGGGGATTCACCCCTGAATAAGTATCACCCTGTACATTTTCACTACAATGTGTACATTGTAATTGTGGAGGTCCTATAGAGTGTATAGAGTATAGTGTGTGTAGAAAAATTGATCTTGCATGATATTTCAAGAATGAATAAAACGTGTCAAACGTGGTGAATCTATTATCATTTTCTCTGTACCCCGTAAAACCAACAAAAAGTGTCCACCCTGTACAAAGGACAAAAGGAAACTTTTGGGTGTCAAAGCTAATTACAAAAATTGACAACTTTCCAAACACTTATATTTTCCAAATCTAGAAATCGAATATTATAGTAGGTATTCATCTAAAACACTAAACCTTTACTCTTGTATACAAATTAAAAATGTACTGGAACAATTAAAGCTTACTAACAAAAAAAAAACCGCGGCCAATTCAAGCGTACGACCAGTCCCTTAAGTAGAGAATATCCAAGTAGGAAAAATCAGCTACTAAACTAAAACGAAAATGCAATTAAGCCCTTTTGTTAGCTCAGTTTCTAGTACACCGTAGATTAGACACAGATAAAGCCACAGCGGCGGGACTTGCGTCGTAAAGTTCAGATTTAATGCAGTTTAAAAACTAAAAACATTAGGGGGGGGGTCGAGGACAAAGAAGTATGTACAAAATAAAATATTGAAGCTCCTCCTTGGGTTGCACAAAGCTCAATCCCAGCTTGCAGTCAAAAAGGAGGAAGAAACCGACTAACAGTTGACTTACTTATCTTGGATTACAATTTTGTATGGTTTAAAGGTGTGTTGTTGGTATTTACATAGTTTCGATGCAAACTTAAAGTTCATACTTTGAATGTCAGAAAAGATACAAACTTTGAACTAAAAACGAGTCGCCACCAAAATTTTGTATTTTTTTTTTTTTAATTTATGGTACATTATAGGTATAGTAATGGTTAAAATTTCCGTTTAGATGCCCCTTTAAAAATTGTTTTTGTTTAATTAATAAATAATATACGTTACAGCGTGTCGAGGACTAGACGGGGGATTCTTTCAAAGCACAAATTTTCCCAACAGCAACCCGACCAAACCTGATCAAGAAAAAATAGCATAACAACCGCAATAAACGTCATCAATGGAATACTTACCTACAACTACAGCTATCGCGACGACAAACAATGTATTGGGCTGATCAACCGGTGGCGCATATCTGTTTTGGGGCGCTACAGTTTTCGACGTTAATAAACCCATTTTTTCATCCTTTACGCGCAACATCTCTTTTCGTAGTTCGCTTTCTATCTGTCGTAATCGCTGTATCTGTGAAACCGTATATCAAACTTTTCCATAGCTAAACTAGGAAACGTTTATCTACCTCAGCTGTGGCCTTTTGTAACTCAAGTGAATCACCAACGTCACCATCCTGGGCCGCTTTGTGGGTCTCGTTGTTGCTGACATTATGGAACGTGGCCGTTTCAGCGCCGCTCGCCCCAACCCTCGTCTGTTCCTGAGCCGGAACTTCGAAAACGCATCGCAGTTTCGAATCCATCAACATTTCGGGGGTGACCTCCTTCCAAAACGTTTCTATATTCACGTTTTCCTGTTCGCAGAACACCGTCTGCACCATGAACTTATGCTTGTTCTTCTCGGCCGGATCGTAGATGAATGGTTGCAGACAAACTGAAGTTTTAAGAAAATTAAGAAGACTCATTTTATTGGGGGTGATGTTTTTGATCTTACTGGCGATTTGGGTGGATTCACCAGGCGCCAGCAGACCCGAATTGGGTCGCACGCAATACCTCCTTGGGGCAGTGGTTTTGATCTTGAATAAGACTTTTTTTTCTGATGGATTGGTTAATTTTAGGAAGCTGGTCACAGGCTGGCTAAATGGCCCTGTAAAAAAACAATTAACACAATAGAAATGTTCCAATATTCAGACTGGTTTATGAATAAGTTTATTATTATGCAGTCATCAGCACATTGGGTTTTTACTCACAAAACTATTAGCAAAAGTAAACAATAATAATTTGTAGTTGAGTTTTGGGTGGTTCCTTGATAAATTACACTACAAGCCAATGCTATTTTTGTACCAATCATTTTTTTAGCCTGCCTCAAGGTTTTTATAGCTTGGCTATTATAAAAATAAAAATGAATAGTCTTTACTAATCACTGAATCAGTGAACCATTAATGGGTATTACTTATTACCTGACTACACATGAATTCTTTAAAGATAATTTTTTTCAGCATTGTTGCAGACAATCAGGAGTGAACAACAATAGTCAGGCAATATGTGGACTAATAATAATAAGGCAATAAAATTAAATAGTTGTAACTTCAAGTAATGGTTTTCAAAACAGTTCAAGGTAAAAACAGTTAATTGCCAGCTAATTTGCATGTAATAAAAGGACTTTGGCTCTGCAGCAAAACGGAAAAAACATTGATTCCAAAGGGAATATCAATTCAAATAGGGCTTAATGAAAATGGTGGTTACTGTGCACTTGTGAGGTTGCCAATACCCACTGACACAGAAAGTGGCCTCATTTAAACGTCCATGGGGTTAATGATTTTTGCAACGGGAAAGGAAGAAACCAACGATCGTGGACAGTTTTGCTTGTATAAAAAAACTGCGGAATCCACCTAAAAACCCATGAAAAGCCAATATTTATAAGTGATGTTGGAACCGTTCTAACTACGTCAAAAGTTTAATAATATGAGTCTCACCAGTGAATTTGAGTTCATTTTGGGGATCGATCTGCAGCACTTGCTCCTGTTTAATCATTATCCCGTTTCTGAATTCAGAAAATCACCAAAAATACACTAAAAAAACTGATTTTCCTGCGTTCCAGTGACAGATCCCGGTTATAAAGCACTTTGTGACAGGGAGGTTAGGCGACTGCGCAAAGATGGCCGCTGAATTAATTCGTTAATCGGTGACATCATAGTTTGCAGCTTTTACAGGTTTCTGTAAATTGCCACTGTTGCTGTTTTACTGTTAGATGTCGCAAGTCATTTTTAACCACCTTAACAATTCAATACAAATTTCTGTTTTGTATTTCCAAATATTGACTGTTATCAATTTTGTTCAAGACTACAAATGACTAGAGGGCGCTAGTACCGATGACAACAAAATAAACCGGCAGCGTCGGGCAATACGCCTGGGAAAAATCGACAATCGGACAGTTTTGCGCGTGCCTTGTCAGAGGTGAGACGAGTTTCCGGTCCGATCTGTGATTGTTTCAAAATGGCGTTCAATGGAGACGGGCCCCATACCAAAAGACAGCGCACCGACACCGACACGGCCAATAACAGAGTAAGTGCCCCACTTTTTTTACATCGAAACCGTACGCTTTGCCTTGTTCCCCAGTAAATACTTTTGTTAGGTTAGGTTATGGTTGTTGTTATGTTAGCAACCCTTTTATGATCGGGCTCTCACAACCCCTACGGGGGTTTCCATCGTAAACCTGTCTCAAATTGGTGCAGTTAGATGTCTTAATATTTGAGAAATACATTTTTATTTACATGTTGTAAAAATGTCATTTTTTTGTGTACAAGTTTAGGCACTATCTAAACTCATACAGGTTTGGAATTATAACAACAAACCCTAGGTCTGGACAAGGATATGATGTAATTTGACAGTTGATCACGTGAACTGATATCTTGTTAACAGCTGTCAAGTTACATTACATATCTTTCTGGGCACAATTATATTGCAATGTAGTTCTCTTTTTACCATTGATTTTCTATAAAAAATATTAAATTTGTTTTTTTTTATAATGGCTAGCTAAAATGTGGGATAAAACAGTCAAAACTAAGGGGTGTTCAAAAATTGTTATGGTCGTAGTTGGCTGCGGTTCTAGCATGAACGTAGGGCCGTTGATAAGTTCGTATATGGTTTGAAATGACAGCTGTCATATAATAATTGTTTGCAACGTTATCTAAGACATACGCTTTTTGTGACAATTGCCATCCATAGGCGACCTGACCATAACAATTATTGAACACCCGTTACTTACTAGTACTAACCTAAAAAACCTTGGTTTGTAGGAAATGCATAAGAAACTAACAAAAATCATGTGCATAGTTGCAAGATTGCTGGTTGACAGATTTCTCTTTCATTAAGCGCTATTAAAAGTTTTTTTGCCTATATAATCTTATTTTTATACACTGTATAATAGAGAAATTTATAATTATGAATCTCAGAAATTGAAGAGCTTCATTAATGGCCCTGAACTAATAGGTTTGCACTGGAGGAACTGATTTTTAATAAGAAAGTAATGCAGGCGTAAAACCGCACCAGACCAAGAAGAAATTGGAAAATCATTATTAACCACAATGTAAACAAACTAGGATTGATAAAAAAAGGTCAAATTACATGTAATTAATCAATAGATTGTTGTGTCCAGTGTCCATTTATTATCATTTACTTGTTTAAAGTTTGATTGTTTTATGAGGATTTCAAAATTATTTTACGGTTTATCAGCAATCCCAAAATCCTGAGGTAATCGAAAGTCAGATAAAACGAACTTGAACCTTATTGATTAATTAGATTATAAGTTTGATTTACGGTTTTTGTGGATATCAGACACTTAAATAGTTTTATTTGGACAATATTCTGTTTTAATATAAAATATTCTACCAGAATCAAGTGGACAGTTCATTGAACCTACTTTAGTAGACCTGTTTTAGGGATCTGAGTTTTTAAATCATTTTGTAATTATTATCAGTTCTGGACTTAATTAATCATTGAAATCAGCTGATCAAGGAAGTCCATCGCAAATTTACCGTTTAAATGCAATCCAAGTTAATTGAAACTGCTTTTAAGTAAACTGGCAGACCATTCACCGACAAAACCAGCTGTTAAGAAAACTTTTTTTTTGTAATATTTAAGTTTTTCTTTACAACTTGAATAGTAAGGCACCCGCATTCAATTCAAGGTAGCGCCCCACTTTCCCGCATTAAATATCAACCTGATCCGGTTTAGGACGTAATGGTACTGCTTTCGAGCTGGGTACCTTTCAAAACTTTGGTGCACTTGTCTCAGTTTTTTTCTTTCACAGGGTTTCAATGCGTCCACAGATGAACCGAGACGGAAACGGCCGGACGAATCGAAGCCGAATCACGTTTTGCTGTTCACCATAATCAATCCCATGTATCCTATCACAGTGGTGAGTTTCTTTGCTATTAGATTGATTCCTTACCAGGAAAACAAGTTTCTTTGATCATTAGTTACATATAAATTTAATTATGCGCATACATGTGTGGTAAATCCAAAACCGACCATAGAAAAACCGTGTAACTGACAGAGAAACGTAGATAATTGCATGCGTGGGACGAAGACAAAAAACGAAAAAAATATCAAGTAGGCCATATTTTCAGTACGCTGTTGCCAAAATCCAATACCGTCGACAAAATGTATTGGATTGGTAAAAATAATTTTGTCGACGGGGTGGATTTTGGCAACAGCGCGCTGAAAATATGGCCTACTTGATATTTTTTTCGTTTTCTGTCTTTGTCCCGCGCATGCAATTATCTACGTTTCTCTGTCAGTTACACGATTTTCCTATGGTCAGTTTTGGATTTAGCACACCTGTATATGAATCGAAACTGTATCGGCTGGATTGTGTAACCAATCGAATACTATTTGAAACTATGTGAGCGGGAAAATCGGAGAAAGTTTTCCCCCTTTTAGAATTACCTATTATTGAGACGTGATCTGATTTCGTTGACGTAATTCACTATTCAATGCCAGTCCAATTAGCTAAGAAACTGTCGTTGTTTCAATGATTAATCATCAAGGGAAAAAACAAGTCACATTGGCAATTTGAGTGGCATCCAGGCCAATTACTGGTGCTTCTTTGGAGTATGAACGTAAAAGTATTCCTGCATAATTGAGTTGTTTTAGGCTTTGCAAAAAGATTAATCACAGATAAACCAGCAGTAATTTGGTTATCATGTATATCTCTGATATGTCAATAAAATAATACTCTATAAATGATATGCACCGTTAAGAAGCCATTTAAAACAGTTACAGAACCATGTTAAAAGTGGATTTGCACCTGTCTTGTAAAATTTATTACCGTACTCTGTGATACAGCCGTATATTTCAAGTAATTTTAGCCAGATCCATTGTCTACTATCAAGGTTCCGATTTGCCGTTTGTTTACACAGGATTTACACTTTATAACATCTTAAATTACAACGATTAAGTGAAAAATCCCCAATGTAAACAAATCGTTATTCAATTCCACGTATTTACAAGTATTTCGTTTACTAGAACCGGCTGCAAAGTTGCCTTTTCCTCATTATCAAAAATCCATTTATTGGTATATGTCTACGTCATGCAGGCTTAGACGAAAAACGAAATTTGTCTGGCTTAAGTACGCCAAAATGCGCATCCGGAAAATCGTTGGGAAATCGCCAATAATTTACCACATCAATCAAATTATTGATGATTTCACTGCTCAGATTAAGTTTTTTTCTCCTACCAAAAACTTGTTACAAATGCCTACAGGCTATTCATTACGTGTTGTTTATAAATTATCGTCAAATTTGATTCTTTTTACATTTACTTTACTGTCTTATGCAATTCAGATCACATTACCCACTTATTATGTCCATTACGTTTCTTTGGCAATGTCACTATTTGGCTACTAAAGCCAGCTTTAAATTTAAATTATAACTGACATATTTGTCCGTTTAGGATTATTTTACAGGCTTTTTGCAAAGCAAATTGAAAAAACCGTCTAAAATCCTCAATCACACATTTGCAATTCAATACTTGTAATAATCTCTAATAAAACTTTACTATGTAACTATTTAGTAAGGTGAAAGTAACATTTTTTCTGTGAACGCTTCGGTAGTAAAACCCTTCAGATTATAAGCTTGATGAAGGAATTATACTTGCAATTTAAGTTTTACTTTGTTTTTTTACATGAAAGGAGCTATCTTCAAACAACGAAGCTACTCAAAAACATAAAAAACTAGAATTAACTGTTTTAGTGTTGAAATTTGACAATATAAATGATAAAACTGACTATTTGAGTTTTCCAATATGACAGACAGAATGTCTAAAAACCCCTGGAAATGTTAGTTCAAAGGACCTATAAACGTTAAAGAATGTTTAAAAATATTGCAAAAGGTCAATGTTGAAGAAGGACTGGAAACGTTACAAAAGGTCCAGCAAATGTATTGAAAAAGTCTATAAACCTTCAAAAAAGCTTATACATTTTCAAAAACGTTTCGAAACCTTCAGTAAGTTGTCGAAATGATGCGAAAGGTCTCTAGCAATGTTGTAAAAGTTTTCAAAAAAGTTTGGAAATGTTGCAGCTTGTCTAAAAATACTACAAATTTTTTTGGAAATCTTTAGTGAGTTCTGGAAATGTTACCAAATGTTGAAAAATTTTTAGGAACTTTGCAAAATGTCTACAAATGTTTCATTAGCTCTAAAAACATTCAAAAAGGCCTGGAAATGTTTCGGATTGTCTAAAAATACTGCAAAGTCAACAGTGAGTCCTAGAAATGTTGAAAAAAGTCTGAAACGGTTTTGACGTATGTCATACTTCTCTTACAAAATGTTCTACACATTTTATACATTTTTCATGTATAATACATGATTTTATACGTGTAATGTATTATACAGGGTGGTTCAGTGATGTAGGGCATGACAAGATACATCTAGTCCAAATTTGAGCTAAATATCTCTAAAACTGTAAGAACTATAAAGCAAAACCTAAAAAATATATAAAACTTTAACCCCCCTGTGTTTTTTTAACGAAGCTTTTCTCGAATAAGTTTATAATGAAAAGTCATTCGATTCACTAGAAGTTTCCGCCATGGAAACTGGACCACTCCATCTCTGAAAGGAAGTGATATCTACTTTAACTGAACTACAGCTGATGGCTTTTATTGTGATTATATGACTTTTCGACACCATTTCATGAACACCCCGTATTATTGAGAAAACGAAGAGAAACTGGTCAATTGCCCTGAAATATTGAAAAAAGACTAGACTCTAGAGAAGACTTTTGTTGGTAACAGAAAATGTGACTGAGCTGGCTAATTGCTCAGAAATTTTAGAAGACTGATGATGATGTCAGAAGCCAAAATGTTTTAGAAAAGAATTAAGGTTTTATAGAAAAGAAGAGCAGGAGACTGGGTTGGATTGATCTGGTCAATTGCCTTAAATTTTCAGTCAAATTGAACGTTTGAGTCAAATCACTTAAACGTTTGCCTTATCAAATCTTAAGTTTAGACCAAAAAGTGAAAGCTTCATATCTAAATGAATTATTAATGAAACTAAAAACATTAGCTACCTAAAACAGAAAATTGCAGTCTAACTAGTCACTTAATGAATTTATAACCAAAAAAAAATTGCGTGCCAATCACAGGGCAGCATTAAAATAATTTAAAATGTAATTAATTAGTCTCTTTTTTTTGTTTAAACTTTTTGTCAATTGAAATTATTGATCTACCAAAAAACACTGGCTCTTACTGGGAGAAATAGTTAATTAATAATTTGTGAGTAATATGCCAGTAACACTAGTGGTCTAGAATTTAAATCAGGAATTACGGTCATCGACGTTGTTAATGGACGACGATTAATCGACCGATCTTCGTGTTTGTTTTATGAAAATTTCCTTAACGAAGCTTTCATGGTAATTTTTCTAGCAAATTTCTTCATGAACCATAACAAACATTAGAGAGACAGTATTACAAAACGCAGTGCAGCTTAACCTTCAAACTTTCGAAACGTTTTGTCGTGGAGTTCTGAAAAACAACCACCAGAGACAATATTTTTCCCCCTTTTTAAATTTAGTGGAATTTGATGCTAGCAAAATGATTCTCTGGAACAAAGGAGGTTGGTAAACAAATGAGAGTAGCTAATTTAAAAATCCCCAATCGATCTAATTAAGAAAAAAATATCGTTGCGTGTGTCTCTTCGGGTTTCCTGTATCAATCATTTTTTGCGTGCTATAGGGAACAGTGGTATCGATCCAGACGTCCTTGTTTCATTTAATTTATTGTCTTCCGTTTGTTTATAAGGTAAATATATTCAATCAATAGACCAATCAGGTGGATTGGTTTACGCGTTATAGACCAACTAGGTCGAATATTAATTGTGAAAGAAAGGAGCGATAAGTGATAGTTAATGACAAACGCGCATGCATATAACATTGTTAATAATTGGCATTACGAGAACGGAGGGAAAGTAGGGTTTCTCGGGTACAAAACCAGTTTTAAGTTTTTGTTTTTTGGTTGCAGGACGTCCTACACACGATATGCCAGTCCAGCGGACAAGTCTTGAGGATAGTCATATTCAAGAAGAACGGCGTCCAGGCTATGGTGGAATATCCTTTTAAACGGTTTTATCCTGGGCAATTGCTACTGTTTGCATACGATATAAAATTACAAAAACAAACAGTAGCGGCGTCATAAAACCATTATAATAATACCCGACGTTTAGCGCCGCATAATCTCCGGCGATTAGAGAGTTGTCGTTACCCTAAATTTTTGACGCTAAATTTACTTTTAGCAGTTACAACTCCACAAAATGTTTAATGTTAATGTTTAGGACCGAGAAAATTTATTTGGAATTTTCACGCCTCGAAACGGTAACAAATGTAACTCGATAAGGTGAACGATAGCAGTCTAATCGCTTTTGTGAATTAATACAGTCGGTTGCAATTGTATTCAAATTGTTGGGTAACACAATGGCTTAACATGTTTTTTTCTGGTAACGAGAGATGTTCAGTTGTTTTATGGACTTGGCCACTGCGGAAGCTGGTCTGAATTGATGTAGATTCAAGGGTGTGGTTTGCCAGAAGGTTTTACCAAACATTTGATAACTAAGACTTGTTTTTAAGACTGGATAAGTCTGATGCTTATTTTTACCTCTCAAAACTACATGCATCAGTTATTTCTACAAAAAAGTGCTGTCAGAGCATTTTTCATCACCCGGTATGTTTTTGCATTGTTAGATTCTATTTTTCAAGGCCTACTTCGTCTAATTAGTGCTGTATACAGGGTGGCCAACTAAGAGGTACTGTATTTAGGAAACCAAAAATGATACATGTTTGAAACAAAAGTTTTATATGAAGGCCTTAAGGCATATTTACCTAAAATATTTTCGTAATTCCAGCGTTGCCGCATCTGCATGAAATCAGTGTTGTCATTTTTGAGATATTGACTATATTAAACATTTAGATTTTCACTATTTGAACACCCTTGTCGCATCACTTATATTATTTAATCAAACGAAGATCGAATAAGAATATGTGTTTTATAATATTATAAGTATTAATTATTGTCATTTTGACGGTTCAAATAATATCAGATTGTTTTGACATTTTTATCAGTTTCGTAAATAATCGAGTCGTTTTATGTAGAGCAATTTTGTGTTCAAAATACCGTTCAAATATAATAAAAAGGATCAATGTCTCATACTCTAATGTGCCGAAGACCTCTAAATGCTACTGAGAACATTCTAAAAAGTACCAGAGCCCTCTACAACTGTTTTAAATTGTCAGAGGGTTCTAAGACTATTTTAAAAGTTCCATACATTTCTAAACCTTATTGGAAACCTTCTGAGAAGTTCCAGAGTCTTCTACAACTTTCCCAGAACAGTCTTAAATTGTCAGAGGTCTCTAGGATCATTTTGAAGGTTCCATAGACCTCCAAATGCTACTGAGAACATTCTGAAACGTTCTCAAAAGTTCTAGAACTCTCTACAACTGTCTTAAACTTTCCCAGAACTGTTTTAAATTGTCAAAGGCCTCTTAGACGATTTTGAAAGTTGTAGAACCCTCTAAATGCTATTGAGATTTGTATTTATATTAGTTAATAAAATTTTGGTTTCAAACATGTTTTATTATTGGTTTATACATTCAGTACCTCGCATTCTTAGTTGGCCATCCTGTACCGGGTGACCCAATAAGACTGTTTCATGTAAACATTTTTTTAGGTTATCGGCCATGAAGAATCGTTGGAAAATATTTTCAAGTTCTAAAAATGACCACCAGAGGCCGTCACTAAATTTTCAAATTGCATTTTCTATAAATTTTTAAAAATTAGAGTTTTTTTTTCCTCATTTTTAAAGCGAACCAATTTATCTATCATTTTCGTAAAAAACAAATTTCTGTTATTTCAGAAACAAAGATGGCGTGAGGTGTTGAATTGTTTTTGCAATAACCTGCTTTAACTTTTTAACGGTTTGATCAATTTTAACAAATTCGGTATTGTTGAAAAGAGCATCTCTTGGGCAATAAGAATCAACCAAAATATAGTTAATTTCGTTGAATGTTTCTGCGCCAGGGGGCTACTTTTGACACCATGACTCAAATTACCAAAAAAATTTAAAAAAAAACAAATGGAATGATATGACTTTCTTTATGAAAAAGTAGCCAAATAACATCCAAATAGGCCAGTGAAAACCGTTTTTCAAATTCTCGTTCCTAACCTGAAATATTGAGAAAATGAGATATGGTCGAGGAACAGTCTTATTGGGTCACCGGGTACAAAGGTACCTGTATAGTTACTGGGATATTTAGTGAGTCTTGAAATCATTAAAGGTCAAAGTAAGAGTATTCAAAATCGGTGTTTCCTGTAAATAGGGTCTAATTTCGTTTAACAGCACTAGCCATTTGTATGGGAAATTGCATAACTGCGGTAATTTGAATCAAGGGAATTTGAACCTACTGTCCTTCTCTACGTGAGTAAACTGAACGAAATAAGGTGAAATTAAAGGATCAAAATAAATAAGACAGTATTTACACAAATTTTGCTGAAACTAATAGCTGAAAATCCTGAGGTACAGTCCTGATTTTTGGTATCATGATTCGTTTTGAATTGAGAACCAAAAGCAAGTGATCTATCTAGTTTGAAACAAACTGAATATTTCCTTAACATTTCCATACATTTGACAGTATAGATTCAGCAATTCGAGCCAAAGACACCTTGAATGGGGCCGACATTTACTCGGGTTGTTGCACGTTGAAAATTGATTTCGCCAAGGTAAGTGCACTATTTTCTCTGTTTTTAAACCCATCCATTTCGATTCGCGGTATGTTATGGCAACGGAACAGATTTAGATCACGGTCGGGCATCACTCACTCGAATCTTTTGTTTTACGGAACGTTTCATTCACGAAAGAAAAATTTAGAACGCGATAACGTGTCCGCGCCATCTGGACCGTTTCGTGAATTAGGGATGGTTCCAAACTAAAGTCCAAGTTTGTTTATTTTGGGGCTGTCACCGGTAAAATTCGACGATGGCGGGACACACGATTACACCAAAACATTATTAGTTATAGTAGACGTCACCGGGACTAGAATGAAAAAACTAGTTTGGCGTCCACCCTGAATGAATCAGTCGGAACGAACCTGAAAAAGCGCTATTTATAACCGCCATTTTAATAAAATACATGCATTTTTAATGTCCAGAAATTCGGGTGGACAGTTTGATGACCACCGTGACCTTTTCCTGCGACACTGTAATGACCAGTTCTATCACGTACGGGTGGGCGTGTTTTTAAGACTGAATTATTCATACTGCTACTAAGAAGCCGGTCTTCACTACAGGACTGTAATTTAAAACGGATGCTTGACCTGCCCTATTATGGGACACAGTAAAATATTTTATTACGTTCCTGTTCGAACCTGGAAATGATTGACGTATCTATGTAAAGCAGTATCTTATTTGGGACCTGTCGAAAGTTGTAATGCTCCCGCAACGGCGGTGACATGTTATTTTCAGTTTTTTCTGGCGTAATTTTACCCCTAGGCGTGTGATTTTGGTGTCACGACGCGGTGAAATGTTGACGAGACGTGGTTTAGTTCGTAAAACACTTTTTGCCTGCAAATTTCACGTAATTTGACAACAAAATCTAAATCAAAACATTCAGAAGCTTCCTACTTTTAATAAGTTGTTGAATGTGACTGCAAAACTTTTTAGAGAGAGCCTTAACCAGAGGCTACTTAAAATCGGAAACGTTTTGGAAATGCTACTGAAAGCCATTTACAAATTGCCAGAAGGTCCTAAATCTATCAAAAATGTATTAAAATTATCAAAATCCTGTAAAAATTAAGTAATTACAACAACATTTCAAATCAGTTGAAATTGTGGTTTAAAATTTGAGCATCCTGTAACTCGGTTATTTTTGGGAGTTCATCTTAAAAATTGCGTGCAGGGTGACAAAAATAGTGAACCACCATATATTTTTCTTGCACACCCTGTATACCGGAAGCAGAAACGGTCCTGCAAATTCACGGTGTTGGATTAAGGAGTTGATTAGGAACATTTTTGGTCTCTTGTAATTTTTGTGTAACTTTTACCGTTTTCGAGTTATTTAGGAAAACTGGTTTGGTGCAACAAATATTTAAATCAGTTTAAATTTGAACACAGTTTAGGAGAAAATCGACTGTAAAACTCACTTAGAGTAAGAAAATGATTGTTTTAAGCACATTTTTGGAATCGTCATTAAATTTTCTATCCAAAACCTGAAAAAACATTACAAAATTTAGTACAGTCAGGGAGAAAAGCGGTGTAAACGGTTGAACTGTCAGAAACGCTGTTTGAAAGAACAGTCAGAGACAAAATTGCCTGTAAAACCCACTTGGAGTAAGAAAATGATGGTTTTAAGCACATTTTTGGAATCCTCATTGAATTCCCTATCCAAAACCTGAAAAAACATTACAAAATTTAGTACAGTCAGGGAGAAAAGCGGTGTAAACGGTTGAACTGTCAGAAACGCTGTTTGAAAGAACAGTCAGAGACAAAATTGCCTGTAAAACCCACTTGGAGTAAGAAAATGATGGTTTTAAGCACATTTTTGGAATCCTCATTGAATTTCCTATCCAAAACCTGAAAAAACATTACAAAATTTAGTACAGTCAGGGAGAAAGGTGGTGTAAACGGTTGAACTGCCAGAAACGCAGTTTGAAAGATCAGTCAGGGACAAAATTGCCTGTAAAACCCACTTGGAGTAAGAAAATGATGGTTTTAAGCACATTTTTGGAATCCTCATTGAATTTCCCATCCAAAACCTGAAATAACACTACATAATTTAGTACAGTCAGGGAGAAAAGCGGTGTAAACGGTTGAACTGCTAGAAGCACAATAGTCAGGGACAAAATGGTCTGTAAAACTGACTTGGAGTAAGAAAATGATTGTTTTAAGCACATTTTTGGAATCCTCATTAAATTTCCCATCCAAAACCGGAAATAACACTACATAATTTAGTACAGTCAGGGAGAAAAGCGGTGTAAACGGTTGAACTGCCAGAAACGCAGTTTGAAAGAAGTCAGGGACAAAATGGTCTGTAAAACTGACTTGAAGTAAGAAAATGATTGTTTTAAGTACATTTTTGAAATCCTCATTAAATTTTCTATCCAAAACCTGAAAAAACACTACAAAATTTGGTATAGTCAAGGAGAAAAGCAGTGTCAAAATTTAAACTGCCAGAAACGCAGTATTTGTAATTTACTGGTAATTTACCGGTCAAATTTTCCTGATAAAGTAAAATATTTATTTTACCGGTAATTTACCCATCACAACAAAAAACTAAGATTTTCAGGCAACTGTTTACAAAGGAAACCGCATTCATTTCAGCTTATAAACCTTAAAGTCACGTGACCTTTGTGTATTTTGTAATCATGGTGCCATGTGACTTTTAGATCATAACGCTTTTGGATCCGAAATCATGGGTCGAACGAAAACGCCTAATATTGTTTTATTGAAGTCAATGTCGGTAAATTTTTTTTACCGATTTTTTTTGTGTTTTCATTCAATTATTTTGTTTTTTTTTCTGGTGTTGCTGCTTTTCTAACAGAGTGATGCTTAATAATTGACTTTTTTCTCGATAAATGCAATCAATATAGTAAACATAAGATAAAATTGGGTTAGGTTGGCGTGAATCTAATATCATCTTTCTTGATCCAGTATCCAAAACTATCAACGTTGCCAAATAGTTAAATGGTTCTTGTGACATCATAACACTTTAATTCCTGATTATTATAATAATTGTATTAAAACTACCTGTTTTTTCCAAGTAAATTAGTTATTTAAGTAAGATAGTTATTTTTTAATTTACTATATGAGATAAAATTGTAGTAAATACGTAATTTTACACACATTGTCTGGCAGTTAGAAAAATTCTCATTCATTCACGTCATCAATTATTTACGAGGACGTTTGCCTCGCAGGAAAAAAATCGCAACTTAGAGTTTCTATAAAATAATTCATTCGCCGTTATATACGTTGTAGTTTGTGTAATAATGTCACCGGTCCAGATTTATGATGGTCTACTGGATTTATAGTCCAATAAATTTAATTTAGTTTCGGCCGACTTTAATTAAGCAAATAGTGTTTTTTCCTGTCTTGGGATTTCCAGGACCCAGGTGAAAGCAGTTTCCCCGTAAAAATCCCCCAAATTGAGAATGTATTGGCAAAAAGCGTCTGCTCCGGGTAATCGAACTCGATTACGATCTTCATGTAAAACCGTCTTCGTGGAGATGGGGGAAAGTCGTTTTTATCAAAAATGGGTTTGCCAACGGCGATACGATGTTGTCTCGTTTAGGTCTCGTTCACTTTTCTCCATTACATTTGCGAATTTACGTTTTCAAATTTAATCTGTTTGTACGTGCTGCTGTCCCAGGTGTCAACCTGGATTTGCTCGGACTTCCAACCCGGTGACTTATCACGGGATTATTCGAGGTTAGCAGCATCCCGGAATTTTGTCAATGCACCAGTTTATTTGCCAAAAAAAAAACAACAAAAACGGACACGTTCAGCAGAGTGAATCTTCGATTTTACAGATTATTCACGGGCCTTTACGTTTCAACTTGCTCTGTTGAATGCGTTAAACACTTGAACCAAAGAATCAGCACGTTTAAGTAACCGTAGAACGGTTTGTTAGAGCGTTAAGTCACTTGTCGGTGCGGTAGGTCCCTAATAATCCGCAAACATCTCTAAAGTAAACGGTTCTATTTAGATTTTTAGACGTGGGACACTTTATGAGTCACTTTTTCACGTTTTTTCTGCCTTCATTTTTTTCCTGCTGTCAACGCCACACCTACTGTCAAATTTGCTTCTCCTTGGTTTTAGATGACGTAATCAACTTCAACAGACCTAATCATCAAGTTTACTGAAATAAATTTGTGATTTGTCACGTCACTGAACCAGAAGGTTTCCTCAGTTTGACGATTTCTTGCAAACTCGTTTATTAACTACAAATCCGGAGTAACCGCGCTTTAAGCCCACGTTTAGAAGCCGAAAAAAGAAAGCACTAATGATTTTCTGTGATGTGAGAGGAATTTTAAGTGTTTCAAGTCAATATTTAGTTTTTAGAGCAATTTTTTAACCGAAATAAGGCGATTTTGAGACCAAAACTTCGAAAAATCACTTGACACACTAAATTTTTATGATTTTCAACGTGAAATGCAGTTTTTAAGTGAATTTTCAACGTTTCAAAGACGGATTTCGTGTTTTACATTCCATTTTGATTTTAAGTCAATAACAGGTTTTCAAAATATGCCGATTTCTCTTCGATGACTAGTTTTACATTTCAATGTCAATTTTCAAAATTTTAAACACGCATTTACTGTTTTACAGTCCATTTTCATTATTTTCAAGTCAATATCTGGTTTTGAAGTCAATTTTCATCGCAGTCGATTTTAAGTCGCAATCTTTGGTAATTGACTTGGTAATTTTGCATTTTTAAGTCAATTTTTATAGTTTTCAAGTAAATATTTGGTTTTTAGGTAAATTTTCAAGGTTTTCAGGTTATTTATTTGGTATTAATTAAGACAATTTTTAACAGAAATATGCCCATTTCAAGTCGCAAACCTTGAAAATTGACTTAATCGGACTAATTTTGCATTTTCAAGTAAGTTTTCATAATTTTCAACTTGAAATTCGGTTTTCAAGGTTTTAAACACCGATTTAATGTTTGAAAGTCCATTTTCATGATTTTTAGGTCAATATCTGGTTTTTAAGTCAATTTTTAACCGAAATATGTCAATTTCAAGTCACAAACCTTTAACATTGACTTGATAGACTAATTCTGCATTTTAAAGCCAATTTTTATGATTTTCAACTTGAAATACAGTTTTCAAGTCAATTTTCATGGATTAAAGAACAAAAGAGTTCGTTTTCATGATTTTTAAGTCAATATCTGCTTTTTAAGTACATTTTTAACTTAAATAGGCCCGTTTCAAGTCGCAATCCTTCAAAATTGACTTGATTTTGGTTTCCTCAGTTTGACGATATAAACGTTGATGATTCCAAAAGGAAGATTTCTTACAAACTACAGTCAAATCCGGAATAATCGCGCTTTAAGCCCACGTTTATAAGCCGAAAAAAGAAAGCACTAATAAATAAATAAATATTGACCAAAATAGGTAAAGCGGTTTCGTATGTGTTTGCCCAGGTACAGATGCGTTTAATCCTATTTGATCGACCAATATAAATAAAAAAGAAAAACGGATTTCAGTTGATAAGGATGATAACGCGATTTGTTTGAACTCTTTTAATCGGTTTATCAATATTATTTTAATAAAGCGGTAGAGTTTGTGGTGTTCAGATTAGATTTGGTGGAGGCGCAAAGCCGTTTGCGTATTTACCAATCCGGTTATCAGGCAACAGATGCCTCATACTAATTTTTCGTATAATAAAATCTAAAAATTACGTAAGTTTCAGTATGTGAAACCTGCTTTGTATATTGTTTTGCCGTGTCAACGATCAGAGTACCATATGGGCTACTGGTTGAAAACGGTTTTAACTTGATCAGTGTCAAGGCGAGTAGTACTAGTTTTATGCTTTGATCGGTTTTAAAATGTCACTGTTTTCAATCATTTATGCTTGGCCTAATTAGACTTAGTAAATCCATTTTATCCAAATTGTATTTGACCCACTCCATAGAATAATATAATTCAAAATTCGTGGCAGAAATGCTTAAAAACTCAACAAAGTGTATATATCAATAATTGTATATTCAAATTTGTCTATAACAGGAGTTTTATTGAGATACAAGGTACCCTAATCTAAATCTGCCAAAAAAACAGTAATTTTGACACAATTTTGGTGCACTTTTATTTTTTTTCTTGCACACCCTGTATACTGGAAGCAAAAACGGTACCGCAAACTTACGGTGTTGAGTCAAGGAGTTGATTAGGAACATTTTTGGTCTCTTAAATAATTATTTAGGAAAAACTGGTTTGGTGCAACAAACGTTTAAATCAGTTGAAATTGTGGTCTAAAGTTTGAATACAGATTAAAGGACAGGCAGGGACAAAATTGGTTGTAAAACCCACTTGGAGTAAGAAAATTATTATTTTAAGCACATTTTTGGAAACATCGTCACAGTCATTCGTCACAAAAAAGTAAAACGTAAAATCAAAAAATTATATTTCTTTCCAAAACATCTCAAAAACCAAAAAAAGTGTTCTAAATGTCATTTTATTAAGTCTTTAACCAAATTACAAGATCACCATCCTTATTCTGGACACACTGTATATTTCAGCACATTTTGACAAAGCCGTTTACTTAGCTTTCTCAATTTTCGTTGACAACAACTAGAAAATCTTCCATGCGATAATTAGTTTGATTTTTGTCACTTTTTGGCTGTTGACGGGACCGAAAAAGACAATCCCGAAAGTGATTTCGGACGACAAACATCTTGCCAAAGAATGTTCGGCAGACAAAATCGCAATTAGCCGGTGCCAAGATAATTTTCTCGCCCTGGTCGTTTCGGTATGCGAGTACAGATTTTTTTTCCACTCCCGAAATAAACTGCAACAAACGAATCCTTATAACAGTTGTTGAAATGCTCAATCAACGATTCCGCATTGTTGTTCATGATGTGAACAAGATTCAGCCAGGCCAGGAAGTTGCCAAAATAATCGTCACATTCTCATTTTTGTTTTACACCGAATTTGATTCTATTCCATTTAATTGCAACCGCATTACATACCTTCAAACTATTGCGTAGTTAACCTGGCTGGTATCCAACAATGCGAAGATGATTGCAATTTATAATTTGTACTCCGTTGAACACGTGTTTACACGCATGTTTCCCAATTAAACGGATTTTCGTTTTATTCGCTAATTAATAAACATTAATGTGGAGAGACTCAGGAGGGTTCAAGCCCTGACCATAATTCACCATTTGATAGTTAATCAAAAAATAAGTTGACTTGCATTATTTCATTTTTCTGAAAAACGTTTCCTAAGGAAGATACAGTCCTCCAAATTTCAATTTAAAAAATCGTTTTATAGTTTAAAACTGAACATTCAAGACTTGTGAAAGTCCAAATTTGTACTGAATAGTCTAAAAACTTTTTTACTACTAGGAATGGTCTTATGATTCGCTTTCTCAGACTGCCATCCTGGTTGAGTGTCTGAAACTGGCATTCAAGAACTAAAAAAGTCCGGAAATCAAGACAAAGATTGTATTGTGCATGAAACTCATTTTTTACTACTAAAAATAATATAAAAGTTGACTTTTAATGCTAGAACTGACTTTACTAGCACTAAAGAGAGTCCAAAAGTATATTTTCAAGACTTTAATTGGTGTACAACTCAATATTCTGGAGTGGACAACAAGTCTAGAAGTAAATTAAATTTTCGGACTATTTTATTTCTAAAAATTAGTTCTCAAGACTATTATTGTAGCATTTGGTACCAACATTTTTTACTTTTATTACTGAAGAAACTTGACTTTTGGAAATAGTCTTAAACTCGATTTTTCAGTCTCAAAAAGCACTAAAAACAGTCTGAATTTCTTAGAGATGCTACAATTTATTGCACCTATGAGTATAGAAGTCAATTTAATAGTGAAGAAGCTTGAAATAACATTTTCAAGACTATGGTCAGTGGACACACTGGCTTTTAGGCCTGATAAGTCAAAAACTTTGTAAAGATAGTCTTGAAACTCGATTTGAGGCACTGAAAACAGCCTTAAAACACTAAAAACAGTCTAGTTTATTAAGAAATACCCGAATTTTTAGCACTGAGGTGTCTAGAAGTCGATTTAATAGTGACAAAAAGTCTATGAAGAATGTAAAAATTGTTTTTTAAGTTTGCTATGTCAATAACTTGGTGAAGATAGTCTTGAAACTCGATTTTCCAAGCTAAAAGCAGTTTTGAAGCACTAAAAATAGTCCAGAAGTCGAAGAAAATGAAAAGCAAAGTAAAAAGCACGAAAAGTTCGTTTTCAAGACAATTTTCATGAATCTAATGTTAATGTCCTGCATCTAAGACTAAAATATTGAAATTTGTCTTCAAATTATGAAAACTTCAAATGCAAATTTTAAGCTTATGATGTCACTTTTCATTAGTTCAGTCACATTTTGGGGTTCAAGTCAATTTTTAAGGTTTAAATGTATGAATTTGTAGTAACAAATTCTTGAAAAAGTAGTTTTTATGTCTACAAGTCAATTTTTAGTATTAAAGTGTCTCGATTTGCATGAAAACTGGCTACAATAATATTTTTTAAACTTCTTAAGTGAATTTTCTGTTTCCAAGACAATTTTTAAGTTGGGTTGGGTTAGTTTTGGGTCTTTGACCGTAATAACGTGTAATAAAGTGCTTGTTCCAAATTTGATCAATATTGCTCCAACGGTCTGACAGTTATCACAAAAAAACCGATTTTTTAAACAGAAATTTGAAGGACTGTATTTTCCTTAGGAAGCACTTTTCAAGAAAATGACATAATGAATGTCAACTTATTTTTTAATTGGCTATGGATTGGTGAATTATTGACATTTAAAACTGGACCACCCTGTATTTCAAAATGTTTTGTGATATTTTCAATAGTAATATGTTGAGTGCATGTAAAATTACCGAAAATCATGCATGGTAAGGTTGCTGCCCTGGAAACAGCTTTCTGACAATAGTCAAAAGTCATGTACAAATTGTAAAAGCAGAAGTTCAATAATTTTCTGCGACACATATTATCAAATTGACGTAATAAATCTCCTAAAAATATAACATTGAAATGTTCCCCAATTAAAATAATATTAGTGATTACTTAATTAGATTATACACTAAACAGAATAGCATCGACGTTAATAAACTTGAAAATTATTGAAGAGTTTCGATCGAAAATAGCTCTTTAAAATGTTTTCGTATGATGTATGCCAGTCGCTTCTGGCTGAAAACTGATTAACGGTTAATCGCGTTTTTGAATGCGGTAGCTGTCTATTCGTCTCTCTTCCGCCAAGATGGATGCTAATTAATCGTCGTGTTTCATTCATTTAAAAGCGTTCGCAAAGCTAATGGAACCAGAGGAGTTTCGGAATAGTTAGATCCCGCGTCATAATTAATTATTATTTATAGAGAGGAACCGGTTAAATTTAACCGAACGTTTAAATCCATTTCCTACGATACACCACGCCCATGACAGTGGTGCTAATTTTGAACATTGTTTAAACTAGATAGCGGAAATGAAGCGTCTCAACAAATTTACTCTCGTTAAACAGAATGTTTTTTAATAGTTAACCAGGAATTTAGTACGTCCAAGGATCTTCAAAACGGTAGTTCGATTACCGGCCTCGTTTACACTCGATTATTAAAGCTGAAATTACATTGATTACTGTATTAACGGTGAATTGGATAGGGTCGTTTAATAGTGGAACAACATTTAATTAGGGGTTTTGTCGTATACAAGGTGGTCCAGATTTAAGTGTTAATGTCATTTTCCTGAAAAACGTTTTCTAAGGATGACGACTGTTCTAGGCTAGAACTGACTTTGCTAAGACTAAAGAGAGCCCAAAAGTCTATTTTCAAGACTTGAATTAGTGTACAACCAATTTCTGGACTGAAACAAGTCTAAAATTCAAATAAACACTGGAAACAGTCGAAATTAAATTAAATTTCTCAAAACTAGTTCTCAACAACATTTAATGCCAATTTTTTTTAGTTTCATAACTGAAACTTGACATTTTCTATTAGAAATAGTCTTTGACTCTGAGACTTTTCAGTCTTAAAGCACTAAAAACAGTCCGAATTTCTTAGAAATGCTTCAATTTTTTTGCACCTATGAGTGTAGAAGTGAATTTAATAGTGAAGAAGCTTCGTTAGTCAATGGACACTGTACAAACTGGCTTTCAGGCCTGATAAGTCAAAAACTTTGTGAATATTGTCTTGTAATTTTCAGGCTAAAAATAGCCTTAAAGCACTAAAAACAGTATAATTTTTAAGTAATGTTGGAATTTTTATTACTCTGTGTCCATCTGTGGATAATGTATAAGTTAGTTTTCAAGTCGGCAATTGTCAAAAACTTGATAAAACTCGATTTTCCAAGTTGAAAGCAGTTTTAAAGCACTAAAAATAGTCCAGAGTTCTAAGAGAATTAAAAGAATTTGAAAAGTTACTTTTCAAGTCAATTTTTAGGAACCTAATGTTAATATCCTATATTTAAGACTATTTTCAAGACTACAATATTGAAATTTGTCTTCAAATTGTGAAAAGTTTTTTCAAAGGCAACATTTAAGCGTCTGATGTCACTTTTCATTAGTTCAGAGTCACTTTTTGGTTTTCAAGTCAATTTTCACGGTTTAAGTGTATGAATTGTGAATTTGTTGTTAAAACTTCTAGAAAAAGTAGTTGTTTATGACTACACGTCATTTTTTAAGACAATTTTTAAACCTCTCAAGAATATCTCTTATGAAAACTATGTACAAAGACATTTTTTAAGCTTCTTAAGTCGATTTTTCGTTTCCAAGACAATTTTTAGGTTGGGTTGGGTTGGTTTTGGGTCTTTGAACGTAATAACACAATTATCTCGTAAACGAAGTTTCAAATCAGAATTTTATAAGAAACACGCTATCGTTTTCAAGCTCCGTGGAGCGAGCAGAGCGTTTTTGACGTCACAATGACGTAATTTGACAATTGGCCAACTAATGGTTTTCCCAAATTACGTCATCGTGACGTCAAAAAAGCTTTGCTCGCTCCAGGGAGCTTGAAAACGAATGTCGCCTTGAACAAGGAAATGTCATTTTTAAAGATTTTCAGTGGCGTAGGAAATAAGGCGGAACCATGAAAACGTCACTGTCTACGCCACTGGAGAATTTAATTTGTTCCAAATTTGATCAACGTTGCTTCACACACACTGACAGTTTTGACAAAAAACCGATTTTTTCAACTGAAATTTAAAGGATGTCAACTTATTTTTTGATGGGCTATCGAATGGTGAATTATTGACATTTAAAACTGGACCACCCTGTATAAAGTTTTAACTTTTTGATTGAAGAAGGTCCAATTGGCCTTAAAAGGCGTTGAAAAAGTAAAAGTGCGCGGGTGCGCTTTATCGACCAGAACCACCAAATTCGATCCGCTTAACATTATCAAATTTACTTGTTGGTTTTGGGACTTAGATCAATAAACCTAAAAATTTCAAGGCAATTTTGCTAGTGAATTTATATTCTATTATGCCCACACTTGTCAAATTATTTGGAAAGTTATAGTGAGGACAATCTAGCAGACTATACATATAAACATATGGTCGATATTATCAGACATCCTAATAAGTAAACACTCGAAAAAATCAACACCTGCTCTGATTACAGTTTGATTGGCACCATCTGATTGGTTTAGATTGAAAATTAAAGGTGGTCGAAAACAAATAAACGGCTTAATTGACCCAATAAACCAGATTGAAAGAAAATAAATATTGGGTCGGTTGACGGCAGTCATTTTTTTTGTCCGATAGTTTATTTTTTCCAATCTGCTCTTAAAATTCCAATTTCCGGAACGGTTTTTATTACCCGATCGGTTTATTTTCGTTCGATCAGAGACTGCGTCGTATTTATCTACAAAATGTCTGTGCATCGAAGAGAAAATGTAACAATCTCGGGCATTAGAGATAACGTACAAAATTTGTTGAATAAAACAGGCTACAATCAAACTTTCCAGTAGGAAAATTTGCGTGCTGGGACCAAGGAAATGAAAAAAATTAATACTTTAACAGAGGCACATTTCACGCGAAACTCGTCCGAGGGAATAAAAGAGTAAAAATAAGACGAGACGGGGCAGATTGTTCGTTGAAACTTTCACGGCTGCCAAAAGCCCGGAAAATCGACTTTAAATACGCCCCAAAAGGTCGGAAATCCAGCAAAAGCGTGACCACCACCAGGTGGGGCTTAAATCAGTGGTGTACTGAAAAAAGGCGTGATTTAAAACTAATAAACTGGTTGCACTGAAACTTTAACAACATCATTCCATTAGCAACATTATAAAACTGCACCGATTACGGGCTTAATTACACTGTACAATTTAATCATTTCCACTCCGCGTGCAGTTTACTGCAACGCAATTCCATTAGGCGGCTGGAAATGACAGTAGTTCACAATTTAACGTGCCTCTGTATGACCTGACCCAAATAGATAACGATTGCCAAATGGAATAATCCCTTTTCTGGTTACAATTGTTTGTGTAGAGGGCGGAGCTTAAAATTGGATGACACGCCTTCAGGGCGTGGCTTCAAACCAATAGAAAGTCGTTGTTTAAAGGAAACGCCCCTTGAAAGGCGTGGCTATAGAATTTGATTTGCAATTAGCATTTTCTAAGATTTGTTTGTATTGTTTTTTTGTGAAATAAAACTCGGTATGTTCCTCAACTAACACGTTCAGAAATAACTCCATGACTGTAATTTAACAATGTGTCATCTGATCAATCTATTTAAAAAACGAACCAGTGTCACGTGACCAACTGTCAAATGACTTCACGGAGTGTGCACCGGTGATATTTCTGAACGAATTTTGATTTTTAAACGTTTGTTGACAATTTCCTCGAATCTGTTCCAGCTGAAATTTGAATTTTGACATAACAAATACATTTATTTTTAGTTTGTGTCATTTACAATTTTCCAAAAAATTCTCCATAACTGGCTTATTTGAAACATTCTGTATCCACACACCGTATAACGAAAGACAGCTAATGAATGGGGCTATCACGTGACGGTGACCGGACCAGGCCTAGTTGGACCGTTTAGCCGCCAGAGGGCATCAAAGTTGATTATTTCCTTTCGGATATTTTCACGAATAACTCGAAAACGGTTTGAGGGGGTGTGACATTTTTACCGACGTATACACGCCGATGAGAAGTAACTTTTACTAAATATATCATTTTTCTGTACTAAAATAAAAAAAACTGAATTTCTGACATTTTTCAAAGGGGGACTCAAAGGGTTTTTCTGAAAAATCTTTGAATTTAAAAAAATCTTTTTGGCTGTCTAGATAGCTTTAGGTTAACGGTAAAAAGGTAACGTGGAGTGTCATTTGTCAAAATGTAATTTTTTAACGGTGCCACGCCCTAAATACTAAGTTGCCATAATTTCAAGGTTATCTCCAAATCCGTGCCAGTTAAAGCAAAATCGACGTCAGATTCGTGTTCCCCAGTTTGAAATTAGTAAAAAAAGGTCACGTGATGACACATTGATTGAGCATAATTCAATATGGCCGCTGTTAGTATAGTAGGCCTAAAAATCCAAAATTTGAGTAAAAATTTCGGGCAGTTTTCCAAACAATCGTCCATAACTCGGTTATTTGAAACCCTCTGTATAGATACACTATATAACAAAACAAAGCTAATGAATGGGGCTATCACGTGACGTGAACCGGACCAGGCTAAGTTGTACCGTTTAGCCGCTAGAGGGCGTCAAAGTTGATTACTTCTTTTCGGATATTTTCAGGCATATCTCAAAAACGGTTCGAGCTAGGGATGTGAAATTTTTACCATGTATATACCCCGATGGGAGGCACTTTTACTTGATATGACATTTTTCTGTACAGTACACCGTTTAACTTTGAAGAATAAAAAACTGATATTTTTCAAATGGATGGATTTTTCCAAAAAATCTTTGAATTTTAAAAATTGTCTTTGACTGTATACATAGCTTTAGGTTAATGGTAGAAAGGTGACGTATAGTGTCATTTGTCAAAATGTCATTTTTTTTAACGTTGCCACGCCCTAATAACTGTCTAAATTGCCATAATTTAAAGGTCATTTCTAAATCGGTGCCAGTTAGAGCAACATGGACGTCAGATTCGTGTTCCACAGTTAGAAATTAGTGAAAAAAGGTCATTTTGATTGAGCACAATTGAATATGGCCGCTGTTAGTATAGTAGGCCCAAAAATTCCCAATTTAAGTCAAAATTTCGTGTATTTTTCCATAACTAAGAATGTCCATAACTCGGTTATTTGAAACATTCTGTATAGACACATCATATGACAAAGCTAATAAATGATAGAAATGTGACGTGGAATGTCATTTGTCAAATTGTTTTAAGGGTGCCGCATCCTAAAAACTGTCAAAATTGTCATAGTTTCGAGGTCAAGTGTCAAGATTTTTTGAACCTTACCAGAGGCCTCTAGAATTATTTTAAAATTTCCAGAAACTTCTAGAATTATTTTGGACTGCGTTTTTACAAAAAACACAGCAATGACATCTAGTGACAAGTTGTTTTGTTAACAACGTTTAACTTGACAGAATATGTGACGTCATAACAATTTCGTTTAAATTTGGGTATAGCGGTCTATTCTGAAAGGATTGGACATTGGTTAGACAGTTTAGGACGGTGGGACCGTTGTTTGCGATTCAATTAAACCAATTACAACATCAGGTACGAACGAGGAAGTATTAATTAAAATTTAAATTAGTCGTTCGCGTGCCTCGGTGTGTAAGTAACAGGAAAAACTAATATTGCCGGTGGAGTGTAAATTTTTTAACCGCTAATTGTTTCGTCATAGCGTTAGAGAGAAATCGCAACCAACGGGAGAGCTAGAGTGAAGTGCTGCAGTTTCGTGCGTAATTGCAACATTTTGAAGTTTGGTTAAGTGGAATAAGCGCCATTTTCTCCAAAAGTTTTCAATTTACTAGATCCACTCAGGAACGTTTTTAGGGTTTCTAGTAAGTTTGGGTTTTAAATAGGTGGATCATTCGTAACACTGTGCCGCATTCACCCGAATTAAATGGAAACATTTTCAGGAAAAAAGATCAATACCCGATAGGTCTGGACGCGTTAAGGCGATCTAAAAATATCGGGAAGACACGCGAAAAAATTTCAGTTTTGTAACTGGCATGTAGGTCGACAGAAATAGAGGAATTTTTTTACTCTACTATACACGTTGTACTTTAATTAATCAGGTTACAGAACTGTTTCACTCTGTACTATTCTCCTTGTAAGATGATTAAATGCCACTCAATTCCACCCGCGATCTGGTTGAAAGTTTAGGGTAATAAATAGCGACAACAGCTTGGCGTAATAAAGGTACATTCACTATTACTAACTAGTCAGGTTAACTAGGAATTTGATTTACGAGCCTTAAATTGTACTATTAATCTCGGGAAGAGACTGAATCCGCTCCATTGGATTGTTGATACAAAACAAAACTTCCTTGAACCATTCCGTCTAGCTAATCAACTATTTTGTTACAGCCAGAGAAGTTAAATGTCCACAAAAACGATTCGGAAAGCTGGGACTACACAGTGTCACTAGGTAAGTAAACGCAATAAATCTACCAGATATTTCACACCATTACAACCTCAAAAACGATACTCGTAAACTCCTCAAAGTCGACCTTTGATTAATCCTCCGTCTACTCATATTAAAGTTGTTGCAGAAAGTTGCATACAGAAAGTTTGAAACTGATTGTACTGGAAGTTTGCAGGAACTTCTAGTCTCAGGATCAAATTTGCTTATTTATTAGTAAAACTGTCAAAACATTTTTTTAACTGAAACATGCAAACAGGTCATAAGAAAAATATAACAAAATTACTAAACATTGAAACGGAATTACTAACTCGTTAATTTGGTCATATTAGCGATGAATGGGGTTGGTTTACCCCTTGGCCAATCCTATTATTACAAGTTGGGTCACGTGGTTAAAAGCCATCAGATCCAAGTGGCGACCTTATTAAGGTAACAATGACGGTCTGTACACTGTCCAGGACGTTGAGCTGGTCCGCATCTATTTACTTTGTTAAATGTTCGCATCCGCAACGAACGTAATTTCCTTCCCTGATTCCCCTTTTTGTCTTTTTGGATGAACGTTTCAAACCTAAATTTTTACTCGGGCAAAAAGATTAATCGGGTTAACTTTTTGATGCCCTCACAATGACCGGAAAATTCGCTCGGCTTTAATATTTACCGTATCAAATCGAATCAACTGAAAATCGCTCATGAAGTGCCCCGGCTTATGGCCGTAATTTACCGTGGAATTGGATTAAATACTTTACAGTGAATAAAGTAACTTTGTTATCCGCTTGTTTACGGTAAAAATGCATTTAAAATTTGGATCAGTTTCGAACATTTACAAATTGGAAGGCGGGCTTATAATCAACTCGAACCTACGCATTCATGTTTCTAGCAGCACCAATCATACTTAACTTCCATTGAAGTTGGTCCAATAATTTTTGGACGATATCACTAGGCACGCCCTTTTTTTTAATGTTGCAATTTTCTATTCTTGTTGCACGTACTCCTTGTACCATCCCTCTACGTGACCCGAAAAGTTGGGTCTGAGACGTAATAATTCTTGATTTATGCTCTACATGTTGCCATGTTCAGAATGTCGCGTGTTTACAAAAGAAAAATGCCTTTTATGTGTACATTTCCCGCTCAACTCGATAATGTTCACGTTTAAAGTGCGTTGGTAATCGATTCAATGCACTTGTGTAATATGATTGGTCAGAAACATCAGCTTGTTGCTTTTTCTTGACTGGATTAACACAGTACTGATACTGCATATAATCGTCTGAGCCATCGCTCAACCGACACGTAATTAGATGGGATTTAGTTACAAGCCCTTAATTGACTCCCTATCAAAATCAATTAACCAAAGGCTTGTAAAGGGAACGTTTACATTAAAGGGCGGCGTCAAATCACAGTTAAGGTGTGTGTACCCCTTGCTATAGCACAATACAATTCGGTTTGGTTTAATGTTGTCGACCCTGTTTAAATCAAATTTTCCTCATAGTTGGCACCACTTCAATAGCCTCATTAAAAACGCCTATTTATCCGTTTAATTTTGAAAATGACGGCAACAATGTAATTTACGATTTAAAACAACAAAAAGTCGGCAACAGTGCTGTGGAGTTGAATTTCCATTGCGGACGTTCTCGTGTCCGGTGGGTTCGTTGGTACGGAAAATCCTCTCTTGTTTAGAGTGATTGTTTCTCCCTGTCCCACTGCCAATTTTCCACTTTGATGGCTCGTTTTCTGTCCCTTGAAATTGACATATCAGGTCGGAAATCGTTTGCTTTTTTTAATCTCTGATGTGGCTCTTTGGAATACATTAGAAAGCAATAACAAAAATGAAGAACTTTCCAAGCTGTTAATCTGGCAAAAAACTCCATTCGAGTTGGAATTTTATAATTAATTAATTAGAGTGCTGTTATGCAACAAAGTTTATAGTTTGAACTAAAACTGAAAATTCACCATAAATTCAGTTTTTATGTTGGAAGCTTAATTTTTTTACCTTAATTGAAGACATAGAAAAAATAAAAGTGGGGGGAGAGACGTTTATTATTGAAATTCTTGGAATTTTTGCTATTCTAACGTTCAAAAACAAATTATTAAACTGGATGCATAAATGTAGACTAGAAAACTATTTTAAAGATGGGATCTAACAAATTGCAGAACTAATAGTATTTTTAGCGGGAACATTTACGATCCGAAGAATTTATTATGTTAAGTAGTTCAATCGTGGCATACCTACATTAAAACATTGCCAACAGACCAATCAACGCATCCCTCGTAAAACTTGAAGCAAAATTGTAGAAATAGCGCATTTCTGTCATTACTGAATAACTAAATTCATGGTGCTTCTCATAGTTGTAAAAGCTTTCACATACATCATCAAGATTAGTTGGATAGCGTTTTCCGAGATGATTTAGAGGCACTAGAAAAATTATTCCACTTAACGGAATTCACCGAATCTTGAAACATTCATCACCTGCACCATATCCAGAGCAGCAAAAGAAACTAATATCCTAGTTTATAAAGCTGGCTACGGATATGATTGATATCGGGGAGGCGACCCCAAAATCAACATTCACACTTCCATCGATCCAAGCCAAAGGGGAAAGAATCCAGACCCTCGTTCATCATTTCCTTAAGGAATTTGTTGGCTCGTTTCTTCTCTAATGAGAAAACGAACGGTTGTGTGTGTGTGTATTTTAATATTTATTGCGCATTCCCACGCCTCGACATCCTGATTTATGGTCGTGCATTTTTTGGAAGCTCCATCCATTTGATATACTCTTCTTCGTTGGTAATAAAACACGACCGGGATTTTCGATCATTTTCCATTATTAAACCGTGCCCAACAAAAGCGAACAATAATAATAACAACGTAATTAAATATTATTGTTCGCGAGTTTAATTCGAAACCGTCCAGGGCTAATTTGAATATCGGGACAGCCAATCGCAAATCTCCGCGTTTTGACACTCGGAACGGGCTTTTATTGAACATCACAACCGCGAGCTGTAATCGAATTATTAAATTTTCGTTTAGTGCGTTATTTCCCTATAAATCCCTAACGGGAAAGTGCTGAATGGGTAAAGCCATCTTTCCCGGGTCGTTTAAGTCTTCCCATTTCTGGAAAACTTTAATGTAACTCCAGTGTGGCAATTTGATTTTGGATGATTTCTATTGATTCAAATCAGTCTGCTGCGTTTTCGTCAATGATTGACCCTCATCTTTCATGTGAAATCAAAAGTCCTCTTCTACCTAAATGGATAATACCTGTAGGGGAAAGTTTAACGCAGCCAGTCACGCAAAAGCGGAAAGTTTGACGCTTTTGAGCGAAATGCCTCCACCCTTTTGGGCCGCCCCACTTTTTGGGTAATTAACAATCCAACGGTCGAGGAATTTTAAGTGCCCCAATTAAGTCTAGACAATGCTATCCGTTATTAGGAAAACGTGTGAAGTGTTTAGAAGTTGACAGTTTTACAGAGAGCGAGAAGTAAAACGGTTATTTATCCGGAATATCTAGTTTTCCACCATCATACAGTTTCAGGAACGTATTCAGCTACGAAATCGGATTATTAGTATTCCACTTGGGAAATAACTGGCAGCCCAAACCTCATAACATCTGAAATAGACAGCAATGTTTGCTCTGTTCAGAAAACATTTTCATATATCTCTTTATGTTTTTTGGGTAATCTCGTTTTCAGCTTTACACGACAACGTTCAGTTTCCAAACGGTTTAGATTTTTTTTTACGTTTTGGCTGCTTTATCAATTGGAATAGGAGGCTTATGACGTAGCTAACTATGAGCGTTACTATTGGACGAAATAACCGCCACCTTTGACTTTTGACATATGGTTGACGTATTGAATTTGTAGGGTTAGATTCAAAATTAGAGTATTGCTGTACTGTTTTAATAACGTTAGATAGAGAACAATATGGTACAATAATTTAGGCTGCTTTCTTTACTATTATAAAATTATTAAAAACATTTGACAGTTACTGTAGTGATCACGTGATCTTCCACCCTCTAGCTAGGCGTTGCAACCGAACGATTTAAGTATAAACATTGAGGAAAAAGAGATACATAAAAATACGAAGTAGCATTGGTGAAAAACGACCCAAAGAGATCAAGACGATTCTCTGGAGCGGCTTTTACCGGATAAGGCCGCCGTCGGCATTTTAATATGGCACTGAAAGGGACTTGAGGGGCGGCACAGTCTTGTCTGACATAAAGGGTTTGTCGCGATAAAAGCGTCATATCTCGTTTATATGTGAGGCTGGGATGCCAGATGGCAAATTCCCCCAATTCAAACAGAAATAAGGTATAAAATTGAACTCTCTTACCTGTTGACAAATTATATGAGTGGTCTAATAATAGTTTATATTATACAGGCGTGGTAAATCCAAAACCGACCATAGGAAAACCGCGTAACGGACAGAGAAACGTACATTATTGCATGCGCGGGACTAAGACAGAAAACGAAAAAAATATCAAGTAGGCCATATTTTCAGCGCGCTGTTGCCAAACGCCAAGTATCACTCAAATACCGTCGACAAAATAACTTGGCGTTTGGCAACAGCGCGCTGAAAATATGGCCTACTTGATATTTTTTTCGTTTTCTGTCTTAGTCCCGCGCATGCAATAATGTACGTTTCTCTGTCCGTTACGCGGTTTTCCTATGGTCGGTTTTGGATTTACCACACAATATTATTTCGAAATTTTTATGTATTTCGAAAAACTTATTGCATATTTTATGTGTTGGTTTCCGAGATTCATTTTATGTGTAATTTGACATTTGCAATACCTAAAACAATTGTAATTTTCGCATATCAGAAAACGTTATCTTCTGGGTTCAAAGGGGGGGTGTGCAGAAAGACGTAAAAAAAAATGATACGGGGTGGTCAAAAATTAATCACAAAATATGAAATTTAAAAAGTGCGAAAAGTCAAGTTTTTTTAAATGAAACACCCTTATTTTTATAATTATCTGGTTTTCCGTTTGTATTGTGTTACTTATTTGAAAAATTGATACATGAATTTCTATGCCAACCACAGTAGGCGGTGCATGTGTTTGGCAAACTTGACGTCAAGATGACGTAATTGAACAAAATAGTAAATTGACCGACTGTCAAATTACGTCATCGTGACGTCAAATTCGCTCGGCCCACTTGGTGCCTACTACACGCACAGCCTACTTCAACATTTACATTTACGAAAAGCGCCATCTTAGACGTTTATGGAATAAAATCGTTTATTAGTGTTTATTTCAAAAAAGTTTTTTCAAATTTTACATAAATTAGGTACTTTAGGCAGGGCAACAATGCGATAATTATAGGGGTGTTCAATGATGATAAATAGCTATGTTTCAAAGACGTTTTCTGATTCATCCTTTCGTCTTCATGTATGGTTAACTTGAACAGTTTGGCAGCTATACATAATGGTATTATTCCTGAACCATTACTCACTTTACCACACTACTCTGAAAACAACCCATTTAATTTGAAAATCATGGTCGATTCCATTCGATCGTATTTAAAATGGGACAAATTGAATTCCGCCCAACAAATTGCTTTTTTGTGTCTCTGTTGCTCCTCCATTCCAATGGTGCGAAGAAGCGAGACGAACGTCGCTAGAGATTGAAAAATGAATGTTTAATCTGCAGGTACGATTATGAATTCAGCTGGATTGATGCGAAAGTAGAACGAACGCTTTTTTCCATTTTGATTCAACTAAGTTTCCAGTTTGAAACATTTATCATTAGTTTAAATGTCGAGTCTAAAATTAAGCCGGTGCTGAATGAGATTTACGGCGTCCCATTAACATTAGATACAGTCAAATGCAGCCTCGTAACCGAGACCGTTAAGACGCAACTATGTGTTTTTGACTTGTCATTAAAATTGCACACTACTAACAGTAAAAAGCTTAATTACGATTGGCTTTGTCACACTACTCCAGGAAACACAGCATTTTAAAATCACACTCTGCGGGAGTTTTGGCGTAGAACAACAATTTAGTGCATGTTTCTATAGTGTTTTTTTGTTTTCTTTTAGCATGCCTATAATCTGATGTGTGTTTGATTCTAGGTCAAGGCAGACCGTCACTATAATTGTTCTACTCCAAAACACCCAAGTAAAAATTTTGTCTTTATCCTGTTTCAATTCTATCAAAACTAATCGCCAAACTCCTCCTGCGCCTCGCATACAGACAGAAACATCCACCAAAAAAAACATCACTTACTCAAAAGAAGTCATAATTCACAATTTTCCAAGCCGAAGCGTGTCTCTCTGACACCTCCATGTGCCTTAATCACCTATCATAGAAAGTGATGACGGTGTTTTTGTCTGTGTGCAGGTTTGTGGAGAACCCGCGGTTAATCGGTGCCCGGAGGAAACCACCAGGAGGAGTTGGACGCCACTGATACGGGGGTAAGTAGAAAAAAGTTGCATATCAGACAAAACTTTGAGGGGAATTTATATCGCTATCGATACAATAGACATCATTACTTTTGATGGGCGGAAAAACCAACTTTGTTGTTCTGAAAGTTGGAGCGGTTTTGTGTGCATTTTACTGAACGGTTTACGAAACTACTCTGGACGTTGCTATATTGTTGACTTTTTGTGCTGGATAGAGTGGCTATATAAAGTTTAAATGTCTTTTTAAGGATTAATTTTACAGTTTTGATTGACACTTCGTGACTAACTGTCCAATTACCAGATTTGTAGTTTTCTTTTCCTACCACTGGTGTCCTTTTAAGGTGTGTGTATCTATTGAAATTCAGGAAACTTACCTGACCTAAATTAAATAGAAGTGAAAAGTAGTGACGTACAGTAGGTTGGTTAGACTTCTTCAGGGACACGTGATGAGTTCCGTGGCTAAAGTGGTTAACTTTAGCTCCCAGAGCGATTAAAAGCCGCATGACATTACGAAGACGTTCCTTAATGTGAAGCATTATAATCCTGAGGGACGTAAAGTCGGAAATGGTTCCGTAAACGATGGCGTGGTCGTAAAGATAACGTGATTACCACTTCTAGTTTCTAGCTACAAACGTGACGTAGACTAGTCACAATTTGCCATTTCCTTCTAGAGTTTGGGAGCTTTTTTTTACGATTTTAACCTTAAATCACCCAGCGTTCACTATCTGTGAGCTCTTCGTCAAACTGATAAGGTTATGACTGCGCTTTAATAGCTTCGGGTAGTCTCGGGGGGGTTGGAAGCCTTACCGAAGAGGAAATTGCCATCAGATAAGTTCTGCGCGGAAAACTATTAGTTACAAAAAGTGTGTTTACTTTGAGAGACCAACAACCGATGGGTAGATCAGCGAGGTATTTTGGTGTACACACTCGAGGCATTTTGAGGTATTTTCAAGGAAATTTTGAGTATCAATATAACTAAATTGACTGAAAATTGAACAGAACAGCATATAGGCACATGTAATTATTATAGTAAAATCTTTGTGACATGATATTGACTTGAAACAATATTAATTACAAATTATCATAATAATTTACGAATTTTTCACGTGACTGTTTTTGACAGGTGTCAACTGGCTTTTACACTGTTGCAAACTCAAAATTGCATTATCAACGTCACGAAACGTGTATTTTACAATTTCAGCTTTTCAACTGTCTAAATTTAATTTATCAATTTTCCAAAGTTAAAACTGTATTTTGAAGGTCACGTGACTGTTTTTGATAGATGTCAACTGACCTTTACAGTGTTGCAAGCTCAAAAATTTAATTATCAAAGTCACGTGACGTAGTTCTTACAATTTTACCACTGTCTAACAAAATACCAATTTTTCAACTGTTTCTTTTAAATGATAGGTGCCTTTATTTGACATGTGCTAACTCGATTACTATGACAGTTAGAAAATTCGTAATTGCAGGCAACCGTACAAAAAATATTTTTTGTTTGTCAGAATTTAGATAAACAGTCACCTGACCTTTTAAGCTTTCGGCACAAAAGGTCAACTCAAGTGTCAAAAATTTGAAGAAACTTTTACGTTGTCACCTAACCTAACCTAAAAACTGTCACGTGACTTTAAAAAAAAACAATTTTAAGCTTTTGAGTCTTTAAAATTTGGAAAAACAGTCACGTAACCTAAGAAAGTCATTATTATTGAATCAATAGTCAAAATGTCAATTACAAATTAGGCACTTCAATGAAATGTCAGAAACAGCTGATTTAAACTTTTGGAAGGGCAAACACGGCCATTAAAACACATTTTCTGGTGAATACATAGAGTTTTAGTTTAAATTTTGCAATTTTTTAAAGACTTTCAATTGATATTTTATAAAATGCATGCCAAATTCATAAGAAAGTGTGTTTTAATGGCCGTGTTTGCCCTTCCAAAAGTTTCAATCAGCTGTACTTGACATTTCATTGGAGTGCCTAATTGTAAAAGCAGACATGTTACTTAATTAATCTAACCTAAAAACAGTAGTCACGTGACCATAAAAAATTAATTTCAATGGTGTATTTCATCGAGGTTTGTCATTACCAAAAGCCTTATAACAAAATTTAAGAATGCCACAAAGGTGTAAACATTTCAAGAAATTCTGAGGCAATTTAAATAATTTAAAGGCATTTCGAGGTATTTCAATGCAATTTGAGGTATTTTATGTAATAGAAGCATTGTGTGGTCGTTTGATGGCATTTATTTTGTATGCAAAAGGCATTTTGTTGTACAATCGGCGGTCTACCCCGAACTAACAACTCAAAGTAACAAACGAATCAAATCCAATGAGATGTCTATGTAATTGCTTCGGAAAATGTTCTTTTTAGTCGAGAGCATTTAACCAGCCAATCTTTAAATAAAATTTTCCTCCGCTATTTAAAAAAAAAATTCATATCAATTAAGTGGGAAATGTGGAACGAGGGCCTGGAAGGTTTCGATAACACAGCGTGAAGACTTTCCGCTCTACCAGGATCAGATAAAGGGCCTTTAATAATTTTTAAGAGAACCGGATAAAACATTTTTTTTTTTATAATCGCGCTTTTCTCAGGCATTATTCCACCTGAAGGAAATTCTCTTTATTTTTCGCGAGAGAAACAAGACATTCTGCTATAATCCTCGGTATTATCGTCCACCAAACCCAGCACCGCGAGACTGAAAGACTCTTTTTTATTAATCGTCTTGCGGTTACGTTATTTTTGGCAAATTTCCCATATAAATGCACAGGCACGTGATCAACCATAACGGTTATAATTCTGTAGGTTATGAGACGCGTTTCTTTAGTGCGACAATGTCTTAACACTTTTTACACCCTTTTAGTACAAGCTCATTTGCATTAGATAATCTTTACATTTATACGGGGAAATGCACCCCTTATCTGGGGTACTTAATGCTAATTTGTGATCAAAGGCTTGACAGACAGCTCCTTTCGTTATAAATCACATTTTTTGTGATGACTTGCAATGTTGCCAGCAAAAACTTGACTTTGTCCGATTGGTTCCAATCAATGTGCAAGTCATTGTTCTGCAAGGTACTTACTATTATTATAGTATAAAGTTTGTACGTTACAATTTCGAACGTTATTCGGTCAAAACCAATTTAGCAACACTGGAGTTTCCCCCGGAAACTATAGTCGGCCTTGTCCCTCGCTCTCCGAATATTCAGGACAGAAACAAATTTAGGGCTTCGTACACGGCCTTGGTTGGCTCTGAGCCAAAACGAGGCAGCCGGAAACGTGGATCAAGTCACGTGACGTGTCTGCGGCAACAATTCAACAGGAACGAGTTATGAACGGTAAAATTCGTTGTCAAAATGTCAGCGCGTGAGCTATCTTCACTTGCACACAAATTAATGCTGAACCAACCATTTTCTTGGGATTACGTCCTTTTAAATATTGATGCGAATTTAATTCCCTCTCTCAAGATGGGATTTTGCACGTGAAACAATGGTATTACTAGCCGGATCTCATCAAGAATTCAGTCAGTCGGTGAATCTTCGTACTGTGTACAGATTATCCCGGAGACTTACTAAACTAACTGAATCTCTAGTTTTGGACTGAATGGCCTCACCCTTTCGGTCATATTTCATTAAATTACTTGGGAGAGAAACCCTTTTCGCGTTTCTCCATTAACTTTCTCGTGCACATTTCGATTGCGTTTTATCACTCGGACCAACCCTCTTCGGGAACGTCGCCCATTAAAGGCAAAAAGCCTCTCTTTGTGTAAGCGAAGATGGAGAAATTAAACCAGACAAAAGGGCCGAACACACCGTAGTGTTAAACCGTACGGTTTATTTTTCAGTCGATTCCGGATTGGTTTGGACCTAAGTGTCGGTTTACATGATGGGAATTGGAGAATGGACCCTTTTTTTGCTCATGGAAAAATACTTTTATAATCTCGGTTAACTTGAGTTTCCATGAGTGAGTTCAATGTAATGAATTTTCTTCTTAGCTGATGTGTCGTTTGATCAATGTACTTACAGAACATACCCGTGTCACGTGACAAACTGTCAAATGACATTTCTGAACGCAGCCCAGTGATGCCAACTGTTATCTGTCAAAATTTGCAGCTGTTGACCAATCACATCCTACGAACAGAGTGCTGCGATTTACGCAAATGACACTTGACACATTTACGTGAAGCAATTCTTCGCTGAACCCCCGATTACTTTAGCAAAGAAGCCAACTTTGATTCCACTACGATTTCATTCATTTAAAGGAATTTTTACACTCAAAACGACCGCAAGCCATTTATTTCGCCCCGTTGGGTCCCGTGACCTACTCTTGTATCTGCCAAATATACGTTTTATCCAGGATTCTCATAAAGTCTTCCACTGTCACGTCCAGACGGTCTTCTAGCTGACCAATTTCCAAATTGAAAAGGCCACCGGGCGACATATGGTGATGACACATAATTCAATTACATCTGAAACACACATGCTGTTCCGGATCTCTGAGATTTTTGATGACTTTGTAATTCACAAGGGAGGTTTATTCAAAACAATAATTAACTTACATTTCATTCAAAAACGTTTAATATAAGTTTGTATTTGTAACTTCTAATATCCGAAATTAATGGCGTTTTCGATTGGCATATTAAGTGCAAAAACAGTGTATTTCCATACTGTTTCACTGATATTTGATAGAGCAGGATACAGATACATTAGTTTTGCACTAAACCTGCTAATCGAAAACGCCATAAAACTGGGAGTAACTATACAGGTGTGGTAAATCCAAAAGCGACCATAGGAAAACCGTGTAACGGACAGAGAAACATACATTATTGCATGCGCGGGACTAAGACAGAAAACGAAAAAAATATCAAGTAGGCCATATTTTTAGCGCGCTGTTGCCAAACGCCGTAAGTATTCAATACCCTCGACAAACTTACTTACGACGTTTGGCAACAGCGCGCTAAAAATATGGCCTACTTGATATTTTTTTCATTTTCTGTCTTTCTCCCGCGCATGCAATTACCTACGTTTCTCTGTCAGTTACACGGTTTTCCTATGGTCGGTTTTGGATTTACCACACCTGTATACGAACAAAAAAAGGTGTCTACAGTTTATTTACAAACTTATATTGTATATTTCAACCAAAAAATCTTCTCGAAGACTGGAAAAGTTTCCAATGAAGCAATAAACACTTAAACAGTGATTGGCCTTTGCCAGAATAATGGAATGGTTCCTAGGGTAAAATATAAACTTTGGACGGGCTTATTTACCCCATTTTTTTCCCTGTTTGGATCGAACTGTAAAAATCCCATCCGGATTGGTGTGGATAGAGTTTCGGATTGATAGATGATACCATTTGTTTGCGTGGATTCCGTTCCAATAGTTGTTTGGAAATACTTGTAACAAAACTCAAAGAACAAATCGAGTTCTTTCTGAAGTGAAAAACAGAGATAAAACCCTAATGACACTTTAAAATGGTACACACACACGTTAATGATGCAAATAACATACTTTACACTGGTTTAATCCTCGTTTCTGCGTGGTTTTTATTTTTTCATTTTTAGTACTTATATTAGCTGAGCTGATAATATTTTTAATTTAATTGTACGTTGTGATGTCTTTGAAACATGTTGCCGGTTGTCTCTTCTCTTATTTCATTCTGAAATAAAAATTGCATCCAATTTTCAGGCTCAAATATAAACTAATTTCTTATAATCATTGTTTTGAGTCAAAGTGTTTTAAGTTCTTAATCATTGGAAGATATCAATCCTTTTAAACTGTTATTAACATTAAACTTTGATGTTTTAAAGCAAATATTTGATGTGGTCTGAGATATGGCAACGTTCTTCAACAACCTGAATGAAACTCCTGATATTCAACGATCAAATTGTCTCTAAAGGCTCTTAATTCGCTTTTCTATTTTCAACTGTCTCTTCTTGTTAAATAGCTATTCTTTGCCCGTAAATACAAAAATTAATCTAAATTCAAGCAAAAACAGTTTAAAACTGTTCAATTTATTTAATTTTTTCTTGTTACGCCATTTTGTGTTGTTGCTCGACGCCTGAGAGCGAATACACAATGGATTCTTTTACGGTCGAATATTTGCATTTTTGTCTATAAATTGAAAGTGGTGTTTATATTAAAGCTCAAATCTGGCTGCCGTGTCAATAAACACTAGTTTACTTACGTAACAGTTACGTAATGGCCTTTGCTTGAGTTTATTTTTAGTTGCTTAATTTACATTAGATGCTCCTAAGTAATCAAGTTTCCGGGTGTGACTAGGGACTAGTCTTTTAATAATCCAGTGGGACAGCACGACAGCTGCAATGTCAAAACAAAAGTCTAATTCTTAGTCCGGGCTTAAAAATCCTCATTCAGCAGACTGATCAGTCAAAACTGTTCGAAAAGGCCTTAGTCAACGGCTTAGCGGTTTGGAGTGCTGCGCAAACAGCAATTTCCTTTTTGGTGGGCCAAATTTGCGGTTTTGCCTTCGTATTTTTAACGTAAAAGTTCACAATTTAAGGTTGCATGATGCACATTTATCTGATTCAGTGTGCTTTACAGTTTTGTTTCCGCGGAAATTGGATCGTTTCGTGATGACGTCGCGTTACGGTTTGGCACTTAATTTCCTGCACTTTTGTGTCGGAAAAAATGCACGTTTTACCACTCTAACAGTTAATTTTGGTTACAGCAAAAGAGAATGCAAATGGACGACCGCAGCCCCTTCTGCAAGAACCACATTACGGCTCCAGGCCCCAGCCTTACAGTAAGTGTATGTAGTTTCTGATTTATTAGGAATGATCCGCGTAAATTTACCGTGATCAGTTATTTACCGGTAAGGTAAAGTAAAATTCAGTGTGTCAGGAAAATTTACCAATTTTTACCAGTAAATTCCTGGTTTGAAGTTTGAACACAGTTTAAAAGACAGTTAGAGACAAAATCGCCTCTAAATCTCATTTGGAGTAGGAAAATTATTGTTTTAAGCACATTTTTGAAATCCTCATTAAATTTCCTATCCGATAACTTGAAGAAACACTACAAAATTTGGTACAGTCAGGGAGAAAAGCGGTGTCAAAGTTTGAACTACCAGAAACACACTTTAAAAGAACAGTCAGGGATTAAATTGGCATTTAAACCCACTTGGAGTAAGAAAATGACTGTTTTAAGCACATTTCTGGAATCCTCATTAAATTTCCTATCTGACAACCTGAAAAAACACTACAAAATTTGGTACAGTCAGGGAGAAAAGCGGTGTCAAAGTTTGAACTACCAGAAACACACTTTGAAAGAACAGTCAGGGACTAAATTGGCAGTTAAACCCACTTGGAGTAAGAAAATGACTGTTTTAAGCACATTTTTGGAATTCTCATTAAATTTCCTACCAGATAACCTGGAAAAACACTACAAAATTTGGTACAGTCAGGGAGAAAAACAGTGTCAAAGTTTGAACTACCAGAAACACACTTTGAAAGAACAGTCAGGGACTAAATTGGCATTTAAACCCACTTGGAGTAAGAAAATGACTGTTTTAAGCACATTTCTGGAATCCTCATTAAATTTCCTATCTGACAACCTGAAAAAACACTACAAAATTTGGTACAGTCAGGGAGAAAAGCGGTGTCAAAGTTTGAACTGCTAGAAACACAGTTTGAGAGAACAGTCAGGGACTAAATTGGCAGTTAAACCCACTTGGAGTAAGAAAATGACTGTTTTAAGCACATTTCTGGAATCCTCATTAAATTTCCTATCTGACAACCTGAAAAAACACTATAAAATTTGGTACAGTCAGGGAGAAAAGCGGTGTCAAAGTTTGAACTACCAGAAACACACTTTAAAAGAACACTCAGGGACTAAATTGGCATTTAAACCCACTTGAAGTAAGAAAATGACTGTTTTAAGCACATTTCTGGAATCCTCATTAAATTTCCTATCTGACAACCTGAAAAAACACTTCAAAATTTGGTACAGTCAGGGAGAAAAGCGGTGTCAAAGTTTGAACTACCAGAAACACACTTTAAAAGAACAGTCAGGGACTAAATTGGCATTTAAACCCACTTGGAGTAAGAAAATGACTGTTTTAAGCACATTTCTGGAATCCTCATTAAATTTCCTATCTGACAACCTGAAAAAACACTACAAAATTTGGTACAGTCAGGGAGAAAAACAGTGTCAAAATTTGAACTACCAGAAACACACTTTGAAAGAACAGTCAGGGACAAAATTGGCATTTAAACCCACTTGGAGTAAGAAAATGACTGTTTTAAGCACGTTTCTGGAATCCTCATTAAATTTCCTATCTGACAACCTGAAAAAACACTACAAAATTTGGTACAGTCAGGGAGAAAAACAGTGTCAAAATTTGAACTGCTAGAAACACAGTATTTGTAATTTACTGATAATTTACCGGTCAAATTTTCCTGATAAAGTAAAATATTTACTTTACCGGTAATTTACCCATCACTATTTATTATCTTTTTGCTTTGTCTACTTATTGAGAAAATTTTTACGATTACTTTAATGACAACATTGAGGCTCGTAAACCGGGCACGCTGTATATGCTGGAAATCAAACAAAAATATAGTGACGTAACAATGCAATACAGTGTGTCCATAATAACTATGTAAGTATAACTATATTATACTATGGGAGATCTCAAAAACGGGTAGAGAGACGCAGATCCCACTATTGGCCCTCCTTATTCTGGACACACTGTATAGAGAAGAAGTTGAAGAAGCTTTTTGCTCTATCTACTTATTGAGACAATTTGTACGATTACTTTATAATGACAACATTGTTTGAGGGCTCATTTTAAACCTTACTGAAAACAAAATTTTAATTTTCTACGATAGACAATACAATTTGAGTTCTCCAACGACACTGAAATAACTCGATTACAAAACCGAGACGTCGTTTGGTTGTGTCGTTTCCTACGGGCCTCGTTCATTAAAACTTTATCATTGCACCGTTAACTCGAAAAACTTTGAATAAGCATCGGGAAGTTGCGACAATTTTAATAACGCGACAGTCGCAAATTGTTTAATAATCGCCATCGTTGTCTTTCTTATTTTTAAACTTGGGCACTCAGTAATTAAGCTTTCATTAAACTTTCTTCACTTTTTTTTTAAATTAAAGTAGAAAAAAGAACAAAATGCAAATTTCAAAACTTTTCCCCCGGGTCGTTCATTTATTAAAAAAAAATGTATCGTTGCGTGCCTGCTTCGACCGAAAGTTTCTTCGCGGCCAAAAAAGAAAAATGCCCGTTTCATATTTCCCGAAGGGAATTTTAATTTGAGGGGAGTGAAACGATCCAAATTAATTGCTCGTATCTGTTTTAAGTGTTAATTTAAATGAAAAAACAATCTAATTACCTTAAATCTCTATACTAGGACTGAATCAATCAGCGTCTCTGTTAATTGCCCTTAAAAGGGCATCAGTATGTCCAAACACGTTCGCCCTTGGGCACTCAATATTGCGGGGCGTATTCATTATTACCCGGCTTTTGGGGTTGGCATCGGTTCTTAATTCGGTTTTATTACAGTGTTTTTTTTCAGAAAATTTGTTTTTATTGTGTATAATGTTGACTGGCAGTCACTTATTAAACCATGTTTACTCAGCTGTAATGTGTTTGCCCAAAATTGAAGATTTCTTTGTAATAATCTGAAAATGTTCAGTTAAATTTTCGATTTTAGCAACTTGTTTACTCTTTCGAGCATCTTAAATCGTATTTTCAACCTTGAAACCACGAAAAATCGTTTAAACCGACAGTTTAGTTATAGTTTTGTGCCGGCTTCTATTAAATTCGCCACGTACACGATGAAGTAATTCAGCGTGACAAATAGCTGGACTACGGCTACGTTAAAGGTCAATCTCAACATTGAATGATCGGTTCCTGTTTTGAAGGCACTTATTGGGGTACACAGAACCGGGAAACGTGCGAAGCGAATTAGGACAAGAGTCGTCAGAGGTCCCAAGTTGATTCCATAGGGACGTTCTTAACTCGGCTAAAATTTGTTCTATTCGTTCGGAAATGGAAACATTCCTTCACCAGATCACTCGTTTTATTCATCACTTTCTGTTACTTTTGAAAGTCTAATGTCCAAAGGCTGCTACAAATAATCTACATAAAGTTGTATGATTGCTTTAAATATGGGAAAATTTAAAACATTTCTTAAATTTTTGTCTGTACAGCGTGTCCAGGATAAGGAGGGCGTTTTTAGGATCCCCCATAGTCCTTATTTACACATTTCTGCATATACAGCGTGTCCGGTTTACAACCACCATGAGGAACTCGGTTATTTGAAGAGATACAAGGAAGTTTGAATTGGGGGCAAAATTGAGCAGTTAGGATTAAAATGCCGCTTTAAAAATTGATCATTTTTTAGTATTTCCGGGGTTATGTGTAGTTACTTATGTTCTATTGGCGTTTCAAGTTAAGATTTGCAGCGCCAGTTGAACTAAAATCGGACTCTAATCTAACCTAACATTATAAATAATATGACACTGTCACTTCATATTTGCTAAATTCCTAACCAAAATCAATGTAAACAAACGGAGAGAAATGACAGCTGGAATGCCCGACACTATTTTCAAAACTGATCACCAGAGGGAGGATCATTCACATTTCCATTCTAATCTCATGCTAAGGGAGAGACAAAGATGGAAATGAACTTTGTTGATGACACATTCGTTTTGTCTAGAGCATTGATCTGCAGTAGTTCTTCTTACGGATAATTAAATTACGTTAGCATGTGTAGAGTGCATAGAAAAGCAGCTTTCAGCTTGCATTTTGTGACCTGATACTATCCCAACAGCACTAACCTTTAACCAATGAATTCCTGAAATATCTGCTTTATTAATTTGAACACCTTGTATATTGGCAGATTTCTTAATAAAGAGTTGACCTTCAAGAAGAATTATCGCATTCTGGAGAGGATTTTCTCACGTGGGGACGCTTTTAAGCCTCGTCGATAAATCTGTCACAGCCTGTTGGCGCGCGTACTTAGCGCAATAGCTACAAAGTTTGAAGTGCAATTTCCAGAGACAAATAATAGGATAATTAGGAGACAAAAACTGGGTCCGCGTCCTCTAAACGGAGTTTTTCTTCTACAGGTTGCGCTATGCATAATTCCCTTGCCAACTGCTTGATGAATTAATTTTATTTTAGAGGAAAAATATGCAACGGACTGCACGGCAAAACGACCTGTTTTTGACACTGTGCCAATATTTTCTGATTCATTTTTCCTGGTTGGTTTCCTTGCATGATTCACACACACCGTGTAGTAGGAGCACAACATAAATTCCATTAAGCCTAAACTGGAAATTTGAAATAACCCTGCTAAGTAAACTTGGTGGACCAAACCACTCCCAGTCACGTCGAATTAATTCGGATTGATATAAAAAGAAACAATAATTAAGTTTGGATGATTCAGTGGCCGTATAAATAGATCTGGTCGGTACCTTACATAATACATGGTGATCCCATTAATAAGTCGCTTCGAAAATAAAGTGACGCTTTTCGGTACGGAAATATGATTATAAATGCTTTAACATATTTATCGACGCTCGTATTTATTCCAAAAATTATAATTACTTTTTGTTTTACTTACGTTTCTGATGCGCTCATAAACAAACGTCCTTGATTCGGTGCCAATATTTTGATTGGAACTGTTTATTTTCGAATTTGTCGTTACAGTCGTTAAATCTGCAGCTTATGAATGATTGCAGAACGGTGCAAGCACGTAAATAACATTTACAAAATTTCCTAATTATTAACATAGTTTGTCAAGTGGAGATTGTTGCACAATACCTATTTGCAGAACTAAATCAGCTTGAAATAAAAAAAGTAAATACAAATATACGAGGCAATATATTTGGTGTTGGGGGACACACCGAAATGTCCGAAAAAGCCGCCAACAACGGTCATCGTATGTCATCCTATTCTCGACCCGGACAATCCAGCCATTTGCTTGTTTTAGGACGTGGGGATCTTGTCCGGATGCAGTTTCCGTATAAAATATGGCCCCCGACGTGTAAACACTGTTGCTCTGTTTGTACACAACGCGTTTGTTCGATTCATTGGTCGACTGCCAAAAATGCCGCCTTTGAATGTCATCATTCTTTGTCGTCCTATTTATTAAAATGTTTTAAGGGCAATTAATCTTCGTCCCGTTAAAATTCCCTTCTTTTGCCTGGAATTACAGTCATTTTACTCGATTAAAGCAGATTTAGCATAATAAATTTATTGATTAACATTGTAACAAAAAAACTTTCTTAGAATTGTCTTAACTTGTCAGAAGTCTCTAGGACCGTTTTGAAGGTACCTGAGATCTCTAAATGTTACTGAGAACTTTTAGAGAACTCCATAAGGGTCTTAAATCGTCCCAGATTTGTTTTCAATTGTCGGAGGCCTCTAGGACCATTCTGAAAATTCCATAGACCTCTAAATGCTACTGAGAACTTTCTGAAAAGTGTCTTAAACCTTCCCATACCCGTTATAAATTGCCAGAGGCTTCTAGAACCATTTTGAAGGTGCCAGAAACCTCCAAATCCTACTGAGAACCGTTTAAAAAGTGCCAGAGGCCTCTAGAAGTGTTTTAAATGGCAAAAGCTTCTAGTTCCATTAAGAAAATGCCAGTGCCACAACTATTCTAATTTTTGTATAAGAATTGTTTAATTTGTTGGTATACAGGTGTGGTAAATCCAAAAGCGTCCATAGGAAAACCGCGTAACGGACAGAGAAACGTAGGTAATTGCATGCGCGGGAGAAAGACAGAAAAGGAAAAAAATATCAAGTAGGCCATATTTCTAGCGCGCTGTTGCCAAACGCCGTAAGTATTCAATACCCTCGACAAACTTACTTCCGGCGTTTGGCAACAGCGCGCTAAAAATATGGCCTACTTGATATTTTTTTCGTTTTTTGTCTTTCTCCCGCGCATGCAATTACCTACGTTTCTCTGTCCGTTACACGGTTTTCCTATTTTGGATTTACCACACCTGTATAAACTTGGATTGGTTGGTCATTACTCTGTCGTAAGTTATAACCTAAAACTATAGTCATATTGACAATCAATCAATATCACATTTAATCACCGACATACGTTTAATGCTGGTGATTGTGACGCAACAGTCAGAAGTAAACTGAACAGACTATACTTGTGTAATTAAAAATGTATAGTTTACAGGGTGATGGCATATTAGAAATATCTAGAGGCATTTTTTTTGAAATTTGGAGTGTACCCTAGGTTGGGTCCACACTCTTTTTCTAAAATATTTGAACTTTACGGGTGTTGTCAGATCAGTCAGAAAGAAACACCCCATTTTCTAATTTTATTTCTGAATTCCTCGCTAGAAAGCTAGTAATTATTCTTAATACTTCCCTAAACCTATATTGCGCAGTTTTTCAGATATTCCATAAAAAAACCCTGGAATACTCATCATTTTAGAAAGAAATTCTAAGTGGATCGTGTTATATAAAAAAAGTTCCTTGTACTCTGTTCTTATTAACTTTTTGTTTAATTAAATTATTTACCATTACTTATGGGACACCCTGTTGAATAAAATTGTAATAAAGTTACACCTAAACCAACATACATTCAGACAACAAAGAGAGTAAACCAGTAGCAACCAGTGTTGCCTTATTGAAATTGTACAAACAACTCCAGATACAGAACTAGCTTAATTAGTGAAAGTTAGTGCAGCAGAACGCTGTTTAATTCAGTTTTGCCGGGGTAGCTCTGCTGCTCTTAGAGCAATTTAAATTTTTCATGAGGTGGTGCAGGAAAGTGGCACCGTTGCAATTTTAATAAAGATTCGCATACGGATGCAGACAAGTTATGTACTTGATCGGTTTAGCTTACATATTTTACTGTTACCTACTCTAGTGCGATGTTTTAATTATTTATTGTTCTGGAGTGGTTTTTGAGGGGCTCGATTAGCATTCGGGCGAAAGAAAAATTATTACTGCGTGCCATCTTTCTTTTTCTTCTAATTCGTTTTCAGGCCGATTTCTTTTTATTAAAAACTCAGGTAATTCATCCTCGGAGGTTTTATTAAATTTCCCTGCAATTGTGCAGAATAAATTGACTTTTTAATAACATTTACTATTTTTCAGATCCATTCCCTTCTGATCCGCACCGTTTTGACGACTTGAGCAGCGCGGCAATAGCCCCGGGGGGGTACCCACACGACGCGCCACCCTTTGGTCCGGGGGCGGTCGCTGCTGCCGCTGCCGATGTGTTCCGGAAAGCGGGTGCCCCCACACCCGCAGCACCCGCCCCTGATTTTAGGGCGGCCGGTGACACCCCCAGAGCGAACCCGTTCCAACAACCAGGAGCTGTGCTTATGGTGTATGGCTTGGATCCTCTCAGAACTAATGCGGATAAGCTGTTTAATTTAATGTGTTTATATGGAAATGTGGCCAGAGTGAGTATTGTGTCGTAGTTTGTGGAACATTTGGTGGACTGATTAAAAGCTAATTTGACCTTAGAAAATTAGGAAACACAGTCACGTGACTTACTAGGTCTGCCACGACGTAATGCTTGGAAATTTTTTGATAAACTGTTTTTGCAAATGACAATTTTCGTAAGGGTCAAATTTGCCTGAAACACCGCTGCACTATCCTAATGGGTTTCGAGCTATGTTGGCCAGTTAGTGCAAGCGAAAATCGACCTTAATGATTTAGTATTTCTACTACTCTAGATTTTGCAATCATGGTGCTAGGCTTGTGCCAAATATCAGGGCCGTATTTGCCCGATTTAAAAAAAATCTTTTAAAGATATTAGAGCGGTAACAGTCAAGGAAAACGTTTAGTTAGCTTTGGAGCCCTCTGGCGGCCATATTTTTTGAAAGCCCATTTTATTTTCTATGCATTGACATATAAAAGTCTATACAAAGTGTTGTGTGTGACAATAAAGACAATTTTGACTGAATTTGACAACTACTACTTTAACCTTCATTAATTCGGTTATTTTGACAGTTACAGGGTGGTCCCCCAAAAAATGATTTTTTTAAATAAGTGGCGTAATATAAACTTTCTTTAGTTTTGAACAGAGAATCAGAGAGAATTATAAGAAGTGTTCCATTGAAAAACTAGACTTTCTGTCTTTTTTTAAAACTGATTTTTTGACCACACTGTATTATATATTTTGACGTTTTTTCTGCACATGATAAAACACAAAAATTCCTGATATGTATAAATTAAAAATGTTTTGGAGACCAAAAATATCAAATTGTATATAAAATGTTTATTATCTCAGAATCGGATACAGATAGGTATATCAATACTCGAAATATGTCTATAATTTGACGTAGAATCTAAAAATGCAAAAATATACAGGGTGTCCCATTTAAAATAAGCAGCATTTTATATCTGCTTCCGGTTATCGTTGCACGCATATTTTCTTGTTTTACTTTTTTCTGTTTTAAAAAGGTTTGTTAGACTCTCCAGTTGTGGTAATTTATGAAGTTAGTGAGTATTGTTAGGTTAGGTTACATTAGTTATTGGGAATTATTAGGAATTACTGGTCATTACTGGCATATTAGAAATTAGGGTACAAAATTTTACTCAGCGAAATTTCACCTCTCGACCAATCTGAACTTAGTCGGTTAAATCCAGAGTTAATTCAAGATTATTTCCTTTATTGTACCAGCAGCCAATCAAATTCCGAGAACCTTTCTAGTTCCACCAATGGAAACCGTTTTATACTGATTAAATCCCTGGCTGCTAAAATTTAACAGTGATTAAACACCACCTACCTTTTTCGAATACGTTTTTTGAAGAAAATTTGATATTAAACAAAACGGGATTTAGACACTTATAAAATTTAAGTTATCTTCTTCAATATTAACAATTAATAAATCACTGTAACGTAGTTTTCATTAAATAATTACATAAATTAAAATATTTTGACGTATGATTGTCAATTTGAAATGTAAACAAAAATATACATGGCTGAACGAAAATCTGTCATCTGCTGGGGTGAGTTCAATATTATCATTAATTTCATCAGGTTTAGTTTAGTATTTGTGTTCTAACTATGGTGTTTTCTTGTTAATAAACTAAAATGTGAGTTTTCAGGAAATAATCTTGACATATACCCCTCGGCGTTCACGTTTTATCACGTAAAATGTGCATTGGTAGGTTTTTTGCAAAATTTTTCTTTTAGGCAAATGGTTTCGACTAAATAATTCTTTGGAAAAAATCCTTCGACCTGCGGTCTCAGGATTTTATCGTCGAATTATTTAGTCTCAATCATTTTCCAAGCAAAACTTTGCAAAAAATCACCTATGCACAGTTTACCCGATAAAACTTGAACATCTCGGGATATAACCTATGACTATTTGACCGCGTGAAGGAAAGCATTCTGTTAAATTCGATTCCAAAGTTGACCGTGACCTGCACACCTAATAAAATTCGACCTTAAATATAACGTTGGCCCGTACTTTTGAAAGGGTCTTCAGTTGCATTCGGACTAGAATCAAATTGCCGGAACGAAAACGCTTTAAGTACTTTCGTTCTGTGAAGTTAAGGGTTAAGATAGCTGTTCGTTTGGGGTTAAAACAATGAAACTATTCGGAGAAATCGATACGAAAGTAGTTTGGATAACATTGAAGTTGCTACAAGGGTCTTTTGCAGCTTTGGGCTGTTTACAGACGGGACACTTTAACTAGATAATGGATTTAGCAGAGCGCAACTGAGTTTTAGTTTAGTAAAAGAATTTCATCAGAAACTAGGAAGTAAATCACGTGTTTTGTGTGTAGATAAAGTTCCTGAAATCCAAAGAAGGCACTGCAATGGTACAAATGGGCGATAGCGTGGCCGTAGAACGTTGCGTCCAGAATTTGAATAACGTAGCCGTAGGCCTGACAGGGGCGGCGCCCTTAATCAACCACCACAACAAAGACAGCCAAAACGAACTGGACAACTCCGTGAGCCTTCTGCAAACCAGTACTTAGTAATTCGCCTGCACTCGGTTGGCTTTTTCAGACAAAAGAACACAAACTACAGTTGGCGTTCAGCAAACAGCCCTTCCTCAGCGAGGTCACGAATCCCTATCCGTTGCCAGACAAGTCACCCTCGTACAAGGAGTACCTCAACAATAAGAACAACAGGTTCATGAACCCGGCAATGGCCAGTAAGAACCGTATTCAACCCCCAAGCAAGGTAACCAATGAGTCTAGCTAAAGCAAGAGTAACAAACAAAATTACTGTTGCAGATTTTGCACTTTTTCAATACGCCACCCCAAGTGACGGAGGCGGAACTCGTCCAGGTGTTCAAGGACTACGACGTGGTACCACCTAAAGCAGTGAAATTGTTCCCCATGAAATCAGAGAGGAGCAGTTCCGGTTTGTTGGAGTTTGAAACCACCACGGAAGCTGTGGCGGCTGTCATGGCTTGCAATCACGCCGCTATAGAAAGTCCAGGTAAAAATGTTAATATACTCCAACCTGTGAAAATTTAACAATGGGCCTGTCCCACAATTTTTTTTTATTTCATAACTACAAAGACGGATTGAAAATATTATACCCGTATTTTTTTGTTTTCAAAAATATTAAGTCTAAATAGAAAAAAAATGATGGTAAAAACTACATTAATCTCATGGTTAAAACGCCCGCCGCCGGTGACGTACTACACTATCAACCAATCAGCGACAAGAAGTGGCAAACAGATGGCGTGCAACAGCCAATAAAATCGCCCAGAATTACGTACGTCACATGCGCGCCAAAACAGATCTTTTAAATTTAATGGACAAATTCAAACTAATGTAGGAACATTTACGACCATAATTTTTTCTTCAAGAATATGAAAAATTAGTTTTTTGATCCTATTCTTTGGATTCCAGTCATTAAAACAAAAATTTATGATATATGGGATAGGCCCATTTTAAATCCGTGGTTTTAATAAAGTTTCCCATTAACAGGCACTAAATTCCCGTTTATCATGAAGCTGTGTTTCTCGTCATCTCGAAGTATGACGATCCGAAACGGGGACAACGGGGACGGATCAGCGCCGGTCAAGGACGATTCGAAGGGCCCCAATTGAGCCGCTCCTGTTCTGTTCGTACGTGTAAATTTGTTTCGTTGTTATTGATTTAATGACTTGGTACGATCACACATATCCTTTCCATGTTTAATGTTAATTAATAATTTTATTGTTGACTTTTCCGTATTGAATTTTTGTGGAAGGCGTCCGGTCGAGTTATTGGACGCCCGAGATTGTGCACTCGAATCGAAATGCGCGGCCAGAAAGTGCTCAAAAAAACTGTTATGATCATTATCACGTGCAATAATAATTCGTTAGTATTTTGTTGGCAGTACAGGGTGTTTTAAGTTTTAATACGCAAACTTAAATCGCATATTATACGTCTAAAACATAACTATAGTAATTATATTCCAAAAATGCTTCGTTAAAGAGTGTTAAAGTTTGAATTTATTTGTAGTTTACAATACTACAATTTATCAGAAAAAACTCCTACTAACTACGCTAAATTGAGATGTCCTTTCTGAAAATAAAAATGCAATTTAATTGCGAAACGGTTACAAACACGGAAAAATAATACCAAAAACTTTCTGAATCAAACAAGGATTTTGAATTTTTACGAAAAAAAAAAACATTATTGACTAGAAAAAAGTTTTGGGTAAAACTTCAACACTCTGTATCTCTTTAACGAAGCAGTTTTAAAGCACACAACTGCAGATATTTTTAGACGTAGAATGCGCCTGTTAAGTTTGCGTATCAAACACCCTGTATAGTTTTTTAGGGTCCCTTTCTAATTTTGACTGCTACTTTATCCAATTATGTTAATTAAGGACCCAACCGGTCGTACACAGTGGACCAAGGAAGCATGTTTAATTCCTTATTGTTTTTTTTTTGTACAGACTCACTTTTTAATGACGTCACCGTACAGCGTTGCCAAACTTTTAATTTTAAAACTAACCTGCTAAATTTCGGTCCCAGGACCGATATTATAAAAAATATGACTGTAGAACGTTTACGTTTTTTTTTAGGACAATAGGTTACATTTTAGCGGTTTTATATGGCTAAAATTAGCTTTAATTACATATCGTAATTTAATACAAAAAAGTTACTAGCGTTAAAAAAATATGGTGGGTTTATGCTCATTTACGATTTATCATATATTTTTGCTCATTTAAGATGTACTATAGTTGACATTTGACAGGTTTGCAATACGATTTTTACCTAAGAATTCTTGAGTTACATCTTAAGTAGGTCACTTTTTAAATGATAAATGTTAAGTAGTGAGTATAAACGGGAGCGCCATATCTTAATTTTTTTGATTAATTTTAAATGAACATAAACCCACCATTATATTGAAGTATTGCAACGATGTATTTTTAGTGCGCCGAACTAGCCTACTTAGTGAATTCGTTTTTTGTTTTTCACACAGGCCGATTCAATGTTATTGTTACAACCATCTTAGAATTTCCCTAAATTTAGGGAAAAAGGCTTAGGGAGTTACCGATTTAACACCATGTCCAAATCCACAAAACGGCTACTTATGGACATGTCCCGGTAACAAGATAGTTACAAACTATTCAAATGGGGAATTTGACACAAATTACAAAGTCTTATTTCCAACAATTACGGTTTGCTTTCCAATTTCTTTTAGATTCTTGAAAATATGAACCACCAGTTTTGTAATACAAAGGATAATTAATACTAATCTGTTAATGAAAGTATGAATCCTGTAAACTTCAAGTTAGAATTGAACCACAATATTGCAGGAAAATAGGGAACAAACGAAACTATTGGCAACACCGATGAGAAATATTGTTTTCACATAATATAAAGTGTCATTTTATTGGTAGGCACCGTAGCACGTGATTCACAGCACACTACTCGATAATTCAAATCACTCTCCAAATTCACAGCCTACTAGAGGCCCACCTTTTTAAAGAACGGTTGACATAGGACATTAACTAAAAGGTATTTGATTGTCACAAAGTTTGTTTTTTCCTAGATATTCCATTAATATATGGGGTGTCCCAAATTTGAGCAAGAAACCAAACCAATAATTTCTTAAATGGGTTGACCCATTTTTTATTTGATCTACACGTCAAATTCTAGGCCTACTTGACGTAAAATGTCTGTATCGATCCTCAACTGTTTTTGCTCTGGCAGTCTTGATTGGCCGCCAATCGAGCAGAAATTAAGTTTTCCGGTTCGCCCGCTAGATGGCGTCAAAGTTAACCTTGCTTTTTTTGTAGTTTTTGCTAAATATCACAGACACTATTGCCCAGAATGTTTTTTCTATGATATGTTCAGTAAACTGAAGCAATGATACCGGGACATGTTTATAAGTAGTTGTTTTATGGATGGATTTTACCACCATACTCTTGGTGTTGCTGTAACAACAATTATCGGTGTCGGGACCTGTTTAGAATTAAATTTTTAAGTTAAAACATTGTGATTGATTTTTCAACGAATATTTACTTAATTACGATCTCAGTTGGCACTGTTTTTTATACGCGAGCCTCCTTTCAGTCGCTTCAGCTTCTTCGTATTAAGGGATATTAACCGAAGTCAATATTTATATCAACTACGTGTGTGTTTCAGAACTTTTTTAGCAAGTAATAAACTCAACTGACATATTTTAGGGACATATCAGAAAGATATTTTTTAAGCAATTTTTTCGATTGTTAACGTTTAAAAAAGAAAAAGTTATAGTTTTCATCCTGCGGGACACGTTCTGTGTTGATTGATTTACTTGGGACGCAACATTTTTGAAACTTTAGTGGAAATGCTTGTGCTGTAACATTTTTCGTCCAAAAAACAGAAGCTATTTACACCGTCTTCCTCAAGCCTCAATTCTTTTCCTTGGAGCGCGGCAATAGACAAATTGATCCGTATTATTTTCTAGTCGGGTGATATTTTTACGCAATTAATTACATGGCCTAAATAACGACTTAAATTATGACGTGCTAACTATATAATTATATTTATCGCGACAGCTCTGTAGGGAAAACCCTCGTTCTAGTACATTTCAAATGCAGTGTTGCCAAATTAGAGTTAGCATTGATCAAATAATGGTTGTTTCTCATTCAAATTCAGACAGAATTTGATGTGTATTCAGTGTGATTTACACATGTACTAACTGAACATGAAGGTTTCAAACGTTGGTTTTCCCTTAATATTTTTTTATATATTCGCCTAGAATATTTTTCAAGTCACACATTTACCCTTTATAGTTTCCCCCTTCCCTCCCCCCACCCACCTGGAATAAAAAAGACAAATAGAAAATGTAAACGTAGTATTAAAAAAAATGATTATTATTATCTAAATACATATAGTTTTAGTTATTTATGGGACGGCTTCTGTAATACGGGAGACGTTCGAAATCTATTTAGTCGGTAGTCGCTGTTTTAGACACTGTATACCTATTTGTGGTGAATATTTAGGTAATTTTCGCGGTGTTTGACGATTATCTTTAGTGAAATCACTTGTTGCATATCAGACCCACTCTATAAATCACATCAGCACTCGTAATAAGTACCTGAAGACGTACACGACACCAAAATACATAATCACTATATACGCTAAATAATCGGTCAAATGCCGGGCAAATCAAAAAATGAGAATCAGATTCCTGTGTGTTATTTATTTCGTAGTTGTTTACTATTTCTCTATGAACTAAAAACTTGCATCCTGCAATATGTGTCGTAATTATAATAATAATAATAATAATAATGATAAATATATTTAAAAGAAAAAAAAACATTAGTTTTGAGTCAATTACTTGTGCCTCTAGCGTAATCGTGGTAGTTTCACTATTCTCGTTTTAACTTCATGTATAAGTAAACTAACAAGAAAATCGTCTCTCTCTCTCTCTCTAATTCGTGCTTCGATCTACGGGCTTATTTCTCTCTGTGATACTACCTCAATTGTTATGTTTAATTTTATTTTTGTTAATTGCAAATTTTAAGACTGTTATTTGTTTTTTGTTTAAAAAAAAATATTTTATCACGTGTGCCAAATGTTTTTCAGTTTCTGTCTCTGTCGCTCTTCACTGCGGGATATAGTGTAAATTATTGTAAATAGTCCCGGGACGGGCGAACGACGCACAGAGGGAGACACTTAACGTTTAACAAACACAAAAACCCATCCAAACACCTGAATTACTTACACGTTCAAAAATACATTTTATACTACTACTCCCCATGACAAATTACTAAGAAAAAAAACATCACGTGTTGTTATGTCACACCTAATTAATGACAGTGGCTATAGTTTGTGATTGGTCAAAAAAAGCAACTCTCTGCTTGCTACTTTTTCCTGACCAATCACAAATCTCCACTAATTTTTAATATAAACTCCATCTGAAGCAACGTAAACGTCAACATTGCAAGAGATATAACAGCACAGTGACGTTTATGACCAGTTTTTTAAACCCAACGAAAATCCACACACAAAATCTAACTTTAAGTAAATGTTATCCATGTATTTTCGGAGCTGTGTATAAAAAATTACTAAGAGTATTATTATTAAAAAAAATAATATAATATAATACTAAACGCGTTCTACACAAAAAGATAATATTAACGCCAGAAAGATATTTTTGCCCCTGAACCTACGCAGCTGCGACCGTTCTTCCTTTTAACGCATTTTTGTTTTGCTCTTTGCTTCCCCCCCCCTCCCCAGTTTTTACGTTTCGAAGAACTGTCGCTCTTAAAGTGCGTGGTGTCAGGGAAATGTCTAATTTTTGTCTTTTTTTTCCTATTTTGTGTAAATATAATAAACGTGGCTAAAAGTAAAGTATTAAAGTGAAGATGTGTTTTTGAACTGTAAGTTCCTTTCTAATTTCCTGTATCTTTAGTGAAAATTTAGCTTTAGCGGGTCTACTGAAACAGGTCTGTGAGAAAAAAAAGTTTGGGAACCTTTGGTTTAAAGTTTTATTAAAAATAACAAAACTAGGTATATAAAGGATGTATAAATAACCGGAAGTTGGTGGTTCCAGTGCAGAGATGGCACAAGAATTGTATGCCACAAAGCGGAGATTAAAAATAAAATTGAAAGTTTAGTGAGGGGGACATACATCCATCTCTGGTTCACTGAAAATACCGAACGCTCCATTTCTCTCTCCTTCAAATTAGAAAAAAGCGTAAATTAGTTGTAAAGCACCAACAGTATAAAAGTTTTTTTTAGAATTGGACGCTCATCTTTAACAATACATAGCTTAAAACTTAACAAAACCACTCGGAAACCTGGTTAAAGGCTTCATGGTATTTGTCACCAATTTGTGACTTATTTTATTAAACTAGTCTTAACTTTACCCAGTGGATATAAAAGTTTGTTAACGTAGTTCTTACCGGCTACACTGTTCCTAGTAATACAAAAAATATTATTTTGTTCTTAACAAGAAGATATGTATATAGAATTCTAGTTGCTATTTTTTAACGGCTCGCCTTCTACACAGGACGTGATAAATTGCATTTATTTGACCGTAGAAAGGGTTGTTAGAGGTTAACTTAGGTTCTGCCCCTTTCCGCGTCACGTTTTGGTTGTCCTGCTAGGGAGTGTGGCTTTGCTGCCGCGTCCTCCAACTTTTCCAAATGTTTCAGTTTTTTGTGTTTTTCTAAGAAAAAAAATAGTAACACCTACTTAACCTACTCAAGAGAAACTCGTAGGTAGAAAAATTGCAAGAACAGGAAACGCATTTTTCCCAAGATTTCATAAAATAAGGTGGGCAGTTCATTACAACATGGCAATTACGTATAATTTTCATATATTGCGTTACTAAAGATGATTCAGTACTTACTTGCAATCTTGACCATGATGACGCCCCACCAAATCGACCATCCCCAACCAACCAGACAAAACAACACCGTGAAAAATTGACTAAACCCGATAATCAGATCAATGATGAAGGCACCGATTCTGGGTTTGGGTCCGTCGTTTTGCGAAAATCTCGGCTTACCGATGCACAAGCAGAACAATCCGCTCAAAACGGTACCTAAACTCGTACAAACGTAAAAAAGGTGCAAATCAGTGAATCCAAACAACCCACCGGTTCCCGGACCGATACAGTTCATGACGCAACAGAACCAGGCCAACCAAATTGGCAACACTGGAATTGCCGCCTTCATGTGCGAGTTGTGCTCCACCAAACTAGCGTCGATTTTTGGTTTGTTTTCCTGAAGATGATTTATCAAAAAAAGAAATGATTCAATAAAGTATGGAAATTTCACAATTATACACAGAAAGTTAATAATAAAAAGAACCCATTGGAATACAACGCTCCTGACAAAGATGGGAGATAAACACGGTCTTTGACATTGACAAGAAGTCTGATTAAAATCTTGCGAACGTCAAATGACGTCATATCCGCTTGGCCACACTGACAGTTTCACAAAGTTTACCTCCATCCTTGTCTAAACCATTGATTTGTAATATTTTTCTTTTTTGCTTTGAGAATTTTATGTTTACTCAAAACAGTGTTGCCAAATGATGACACTTTTGACTTTAGAAACAGATATCACGTGGTTTTGGAGGACAATTTAGCTAAACAGTAGTACAGTCAAAATAAAAATTTATTTCAGAAACACGTTTTGTATCGAAAACTGCAAGAAAACTTTTCTAAACCCTGACTTTTGAGCACAGTTTGATAGTAAGGGACAAAATTGCCTGTAAAACTCACTTGGAGTGAGAAAATGACAGTTTTAGACACATTTTTGGAATCCTTGTTGAATTTCCTATCCAATAACATAAAAGAAGACTACAAAATTTGTACAGTCAGGGAGAAAAGCGATATCAAAATTTGAACTGCTAGAAAGACAGTTTGAAAAAACAGTCAGGGACAAAATTGCCTATAAAACTCACTTGGAGTAAGAAAATGGCTGTTTTAAGCACATTTTTGGTCTCATTAAACTTCCTATTCAATAACCTAAAAGAACCCTACTAAATTTGGTACAGTCAGGGAGAAAAGCGGTATCAAAGTTTGAACTGCCAGAAACACAGTTTGAAAAGACAGTCAAGGACAAAATTGCCTGTAAAACTCACTTGGAGTCTGAAAATGACAGTTTTAGACACATTTTTGGAATCCTCATTAAATTTCCTATCCAATCACAAGAAAGAAAACTTCAATATTTGGTACAGTCAGGGAGAAAAGCGGTATCAAAGTTTGTACTGCCAGAAACACAGTTTGAAAAGACAGTCAGGGACAAAAGTGCCTGTAAAACTCACTTGGAGTGAGAAAATTACTGTTTTAGACACATTTTTGGAATCTTCATTAAATTTCCTATCCAATAAACTGAAAAATAAGTACAAAATTTAGTACAGTCAGGGAGAAAAGCGGTGTAAACGGTTGAACTGCCAGAAACGCAGTTCCAAAGAACAGTCAGGGACAAAATTGCTTGTAAAACTCACTTGGAGTGAGAAAATGACAGTTTTAAACACATTTTTGGAATCCTCGTTGAATTTCCTATCCAATAACATAAAAGAAGACTACAAAATTTGTACAGTCAGGGAGAAAAGCGATATCAAAATTTGAACTGCCAGAAAGACAGTTTGAAAAACCAGTCAGGGACAAAATTGCCTATAAAACTCACTTGGAGTGAGAAAATGACAGTTTTAAGAACATTTTTGGAATCCTCATTAAATTTCCTATCCAATAAACTGAAAAATAAGTATAAAATTTGGTGCAGTCAGGGAGTATTCGTAATTTACCGGTTAAATTTAGTAAAATTTTGATTTGACTTCTATTTGACAACTTGTAACTCACCTTTGGTGGTGGTACGCTGAGTGGGGTTAAACTTTTCTTTTTGTTGCTGACCATCGACTCTTTCCTCGTCGAGGCAGAGGGCGGTAGTTCCGGCTGTTTGCGGCAACAGTGGCAGCAAAAGATGGCGCCCCAAAAACGCTTACAACCGGCTCTCGAGCAGCACTTTGGTCTATAAAATGTACACTGTAGTGTATTAGGAAGACTGAGAGAACAAAATAAACCTTTCTTCCTCTTGAGATTGTATAGAATTCCCTTGATCGCGCTTCGCAGACCAACTTTTCCCCATCGAGAAACAGCTGCGCGAGTCGCCCACTTTTTTCTTCTTGCAACAGTTGAGCTTCTGCCAAAACCCTCGTTTCTGCTCACCATCTTCGTCTTCGATGTTAATCCTCACCTGGTCTCTATTCCAAACCAAGCACTTCAATCTAGGCTAAGATGTTTTGCATTTAAAACTAACCTGGGACGTCTAGATAGTTTGTTTTTGAGGTTTTGGCAACAACCCTCTTCCTTGCGGCAACATTGGCTGCTTAAAGCTGTACAGCTGGCGCATGTTAAAGCTTTGACGCAACAACCTAGAAACCTTTTGCACCGGTTCTTGGGTACTTCCTCTTTAGCCTGATCTTCTGGAGGTGATTGTCGTGGTTGTTGCGTGGGAGGCAAGCTAAGTATTCATAGAAAAGCACACAATTAGTGCCAAATTGCGAAAATGATTTTAAAAGATGGTTCACAGCAATGAAGGAAGATTTTACCCGGCATGTCCGTTAACGCCGTTTACACCATTTTCGACATAGCCGTAACCGTCGTACTCTTCATGCAAGGGAGTGACGTAAATAAATGTCATGTTTTTTGCAGCTAAACAAAAATTACAACTAACAGCCTAGACAAAAAAAACACACTGTACACGGGGCATGCAACGGTTGACACAACGATTTTTATGGCAAAAGATGGAAAATGATGGGATGGTGTACCATTTGTTTGCGTCTATCACGCTTATTCGGAGTACCGTCATTTTGTCGGATTATGGAGTACCTACTGAACAGTTATTGGGTCGGTTAAGGGTAAGTACAAATCACGTCATGTGATCCTGAAGTGACTCAAAAAGTACAGTCTGATATATCAAATATCGTAACCAATGGCAGCAAGAAATTAGTTCAAATCTTTACACATAAGAAGAGAGAATGATGGCCAAACAAAGATGGCAAGAAACGTCGTACTTTAAGCTAAGTTTATAATAAGCGTGGTTCAGACTGTGACGTTTTTTCACTTGTACTGTCACAGTCTGAACCAAACTTAATTTGAGCTAAGCTTGAAGTACAACAAAGGGAGTTCAATCAAGAGAAAGGTATTCAGAATGTGACAGGAACCTGCCATTATCAAGTCTTCTCTCACGTTCTATCAGCAGTTCAAGAATTAGCACCCAGGAGACTACCATTTTTCTTGACGACATTAACTGTGACGTCACATTGAAATTTACTTCTGTCTTAGATTAAAGGTGATTTAAAAAGCTTGGTTTTTGTTAAACCCAGTTATATTTTTAAATTGCCGTTGTATTTTTAAAAAAACTACGTTTTTTTGTTTCAGACCGATATTCAAGAAAAACAAGGAAAAACTAGAGTCTACTTTGACGACCTCTAACGGCCAAACGGTACAACTTGGCAGCACTCGCTCAACGTCACGTGACAGCCCCATTAATTAGCTTTCTTTTGTTATATGGTGGGTTTATACAGAATGTTTCAAATAAGCGAGTTTTTTTAAAATTTGCACAAAAATTACCTGAAATTAGTTTTTCTGAGACTTGACTCTGCGCGGATTACTGGATAACCGCTGCCATTTTGGTACTATCAACTCAGTACGGTAAATTTTGACCTTGAGAACATAATTTTGCTGTCAAAATGACAAAAAACTGAAATAATAACGCTCCATGGAACAAGCAGAGCGTTTTTAACGTCACAATGTGTACGTTCAGCTTAGAAGCTAACTAAGCAGTCATAACAAACTAAATAGAACCGCTTACTTAACTTCTAAGCCGCTGACGTCGGGTGAACGTACCCAATGACGTAATTTGACAGTGGGTCAAATTATGGTTTTTGCCAAATTACGTCATCGTGACGTCAAAAACGGTCTGCTCGCGCTATGTATGTTTGAAAACGAAAGCTGCCAAAATAAAAACTAAATCAATAAGTTCAAATTGAGTGAGTCATTTTCACAGTTTCAAGAGAAGTCATTTGATAGTCACGTGACACATTGTCAAATTACGGACCTGGACTTATTACTGAACGTGAACCATTACGAATTTAAAAATAACATACGTCAAATTTCCATCTCGCTCAGTTCGCATGTAATAGAAAAGGACCAATTACGTCACTGTCACTAGTGAACTTTAGTCACAACATCATCAGTCTTTGATCACGTGACCAACTGCCGAATAATGATGTCACTTGCGAGATTGGTTGCCATCTTTGTCTAGCTCATTGAGTTGTAATAATGGTTCTCTCTTCGTAACATTGGTCTCCTATGTACAGGGTTGAATTTTGATCACCCCATAACTTTCTCTTAGATAAACAGTTAATATACAGGGTGTCCCAAATTTGAGTAACAACCAAACTTGTTTTTTTTTTTAATTCAATGATTTACTTTTTATCCAATATTTGAATTCTACGTCAAATTCTAGGTCTAATTGATGTAAACTGTCTAACGAATATACACTATTGTTGACCTTTGGTTAAGAAAAACTGCTTGTCAAATAATCACTTCCGAATCAGTGTAGTCCACCGAGCTTACCTTATTTTTGTAAAAAAAGCAAAATTACTACCCTTAACCGCTCCAAAACTGAAAAAAAACCAGTGGCGTTACACTCCCCAAGACACAGAAAAAACTGAACTTTCCACAGTGGACGGTGGAAAATTTATATTATTATGGTCGATGAAAGACTGGTCGTCCACTGCGGTCTTGCAAACGGCCCCGCGGACCTTGGTTGGCCACCGGCCAAAACGATTTTCTTATATTTGCACCCCTCCAGTGGCGGGCGCGGGGTAGGGTACAATTAACCCCCTCTATTGATTCAGTGACAGGTCAAAAGATGCTTCATCCAGACTTTTTCTAATTAAAATCTTGAAGACCCCCACGAATTTTACGCTCACCAAATCATATTTATTCATAAGTGTGTGTGGACGTCCCTGTACAAATCTCTGGTCATTTGAATAGCACGCCATTTTGTAGTTTCCAGCTACTCGAGTTTTAAACACGCAAAGTGGTAATAGTTAAGAAAAACACGTTTTGAAGCCCCTGGCGTTACTATTCTCCCCCCCCCCCCGCACAGTGAGGGGGATAATCATTTATTTTAGGGAAGGGATAAATGCTAATTTTAGGTTAACGCGTCTAGGAATTTTGTCAGAAACAATATGCCACATGGCAAACATCCAATCTTAAATAAACTTATCAAAAACATCGAAAAATGGCGGTGAAGGAATTTGTACACATTTTTCTTTAAGGAACTCGGGGCCAACCACGGCGCCTCTTATCTTTGAACCCTATCAACCTCTATTGATTGCTTTTTACCTTGGATTTTCCTTACATCCGTGTAAGTGGTGGCCAATTGAGATACTTTAGTGTATTTTCCACGTGTGGTAAATCCAAAAGCGACCATAGGAAAACCGTGTAACGGACAGAGAAACGTAGGTAATTGCATGCGCGGGAGAAAGACAAAAAACGAAAAAAATATCAAGTAGGCCATATTTTTAGCGCGCTGTTGCCAAACGCCGTAAGTATTCAATACCCTCGACAAACTTACTTACGGCGTTTGGCAACAGCGCGCTAAAAATATGGCCTACTTGATATGCTTTTTCGTTTACTGTCTTTCTCCCGCGCATGCAATTACCTACGTTTCTCTGTCCGTTACACGGCTTTTGGATTTACCACACCTGAATAAAATTTTTTACATTTGGATGATGAAATTCAAGCTTACCTCCTAACCATCCCTCGAAAGAAGTGTGAAATAGGATCGAAAAACGCGCTGAACCCAAAGAACAAATTTAGTTCAGTAGTGTAACTATCAAAGTAATTGAGGTAAGGAGTTTTCTAATCGCAAACCAAGGTCAAGATTTCGTGTTATCTAATTGGCTAATGGTCATTGATTTTTGGGCATTTTGCAAGTCAGGCTAATAAGCCTAATCGATACGCTAACCCCAAAACTATATCAAGCAAATGAACTGCACGTGTTTTGACTGAGAGTGTGCCGGTAATTCCTTTGGAAAATAATAATTATTTACCTTTGCTTGAATGATTCAAAGTTGTGCAAATCGGGTCACGAACGCATTCAACTGGGGATCATTAATTATCATCAATATTGGCTGGTCGAAAACGTTACTAGAATTGGACAACAAAGGTGCGAAGTGGTGTAAAGGACGAAAATTTGCTAGTTTGGTAGAGTCGTAGTAAATTTCTGGGTGCGTCCAATAATGTAAAATATCGACAACTGCCAGTAGTAACATGAGAGAAAAGGCTAAAACAGGTAAGTTGGTAAATCTAATAAAAAAAAAAATAGCAGGAAAGAGCAATAGCAATCAAAGAGGGGGACAAAAATCGTTCAGTATGGCGGCCGTAAACTGTCAGAAAGTCAGTAACGACAATCAATCTGGTGTTGCCCACTATTCACAACTGCGCTTGTTTTGAAGGTTGAGAATTTAACAGTTAGGCACGTGATAGTCGCTGACATTTGTGTACAACTATCACGTGATAAATGTCACACAACTATATTGAAATCGAACAAGGTCTGTGACAGGACTGATAAGGGAATACAAAATAAAATTATTAGTTATTTTTTTTCAATTTTTGATGAAAAACTCAACTAACTATAAAAAAAACAGAAAGTACAGAAAGGACGCTGCAAAGATAGACAATTCACAGCCTACTTGTCTTTTTTCGCGTTTTATTTGCACTAGTCACCGCCTACTACACTAGAAAGCCTAGAAGGTGCTTGTCAAAAATTCCAATATGGCGGCAATAGTTGTGACAGTTTTCATTTGTTTGTATTCTGGAAATTGAATTAGATGAATTTTTACGGTTTAAAATCAAGACTTGAGGTTACTTGCGTAAATTATTTTTGTTCGCTAGGATGCCCTTAAATATGTCGGCCCTAAAACACTATTTAGCTAGACGGTCGCGTGACCATTATCAAACTAACTGTCACGAATCTCAGAGACACGTCTTGTTTTCAAAAACTGTGTTAAACTCTAATTCTTGCAATTTCTAGTCAAATTTTGACATTAGTGACAGATTTCATGTGGCTTTAAAGAATTATTTGCCAATCAATAGACTGACAAAAATGTTATAAGTGTCAGTTTGGTGAATGTGACCTATTGTGTCAATTTGTAGTTGGTAAACGGTAAAAAAAAGTAGCTTTAGCGATTAATGTCTTTCTGATGACGAAATGGTCACGTGAGTGTCAACTGTCGAACTACACGTCACAAACATTTTGGCATACAAATGTCACCATTTTTGTTTAGCTACTGTCTAAGTAAATCCTTAATATCTAAACATTCTGTGTGTCTACAACCACCAAATGTAGAATTACCCAAATACGTGTTTAAATAATTAGAATGAATAATGCAACAATCAGCCTGAATAAATGTGGCAATATATGATAATAAAAACTCATAAATAGTGAGGAAATGTTAGAAAACGACGGGGTGTATGAAGTAAAATGCTGAATACTATTATATCGCCCAGTTGTAATGTAAATTTGCAAATTTCCTACGTTTATTGCCTGATTTAGCTAGGGTGTTGCATTGTCTGCGGCCGGGATGCAACAAATGGCTAAAACGCAACTGTCACGTGACATGCAAAACGAATGTGTATATTTCGGAACGGATTTGCATTGCAAAATCCGCGTATCGACCCACTATAATAAGAAAGAAATACCGGCTGGGCGGATTTTAAACTTTTTTTCCAAGGCAATAACGCTGAATATGGTCAATAATGCACCACACAAACAAGTAGACGGCTAAAAGACCATCAACGTACACGAGTTTCAAGACTAGAGCGAAAAAACTGAAAACTGACCTTTGCACGCTTTTCATTTGTCCTAGCTGGGACACGCACGTTTCGATGGCGGGTATTTTTGTGGACCAAATTGGTCCACTAACCCTGATTTCTTGAGTTTAACTCAAGTGGGGCGATCGTTATATTACAGTATTAAAAATAGGAACAAAAAAATCATAAACGTCACGAACACCGTCTTATCTCAGTGTTATACAGATAGTAAATTATGACCACCAAAAGAAAATTAACAGTATGTTAGAAGCCTTTACCAACTTAAACAGAACGTGTATCATCCAACAAGATGATAACGTAATCACCGTTTGTGTTGGCTTAGACAACATAACCTAACCTAACATCAAAAACTAAGACTCACCTGACACTAGGTCTCTCGTTATTGATGCCGTTGGAGACTCCAAAATGAGGCCCCACGTTGCCACTTTGCACCTCCACGTCGGACGGTTTCTCCCTCACGTTGATTTGGATCGGTTTGACATCGGCTGCGATAACAGTACGAGCCTCCTTGATCCTGTCATTGACCGACATTTTGTGCAGTGGAGTGTCTCCCAAACTCGAGTCCATCGAGCCCAATAGTCTGCCCATGTTGTTTTGCACCTCCCGTTCCAAGGCCTTCGCGTTTCCCAATCCCACTGAAGACACGTGATTCGTGTGATTGTTGGTGATTGGAGTTGGTGGTTTGGTTGTCACTTCCTTTTTGGGGGACGACGTTTTGCTGGTAGGGACTGGGGTGTGTGTGGCAGTTGGTTTGTCTTGGATAACTTCCTTTTTCTGGCTTGGTGGTGTGTTTTTGATAGTTTTCACTGGTTCAGCTGGTGGTTCGCCAACATTCAACGGTTTACTGTCAGTCACGTCTGTTTTAAGGGGTTCTGAAGGTTTCTTGGCTTCCTCTTCGTCGGGTGTCTCGCTGGAGTTAACAGGTGGATTGGGTGTGGATTGGGGGATTCTATTAATTAGACCGCTGTCTTTGATTAACGTTTGAGTGTTTAATACTGTGTCGTTCATTTTATTAATGGCCTGACTGACACTGGTAGAACTCAACATTCTTCCGTCAATTATTGGTGAAACCGGTTTCGTTCTGGGTAACTTTGGTGTTTCAATTTTCAGTGGTTTTGTTACGGTGTTGGTAGTGCTGGACACCACATCCAACGCTGAAGGAGTGCTGGATGTAGTCGCTTCGTCTGATGTAGTTTCTTTTATACTTTCTTTATTGTTTTTGTAGGAGGGTTTCCTTTGAATGGGCTCTTTCTTGGGTGATTCGGTCTTGGGGGGTGATTTCGTACGGCTTGGTGAAACTGAAGGGGTTGGTTTTTTGGCAACTTTGGAGCGATTCGTAGTATCACTTACACTGCTGTCACTCGTATAGTTTACGTTATTGGTTTTACTGTTCCTTAACACGTCAACACGGGATCCTGTTCGATTCAAGGAGTTCCTCCTCGAAGGTGCTTTAACCTTTTTGGGGCTCTCACTATCTTCTGACAAATCACTGGACTCGTTTTTGGGTCTCAATGGAAGCTTGTTGTGGCTATCGATTTTTGCTCTTACGTGCGAGTACTTGTTGTGTCTTGGAGTTTTGCTTGGAGAACTCATTGCAACTTGCTGTTCGGGACTTGTAACGATGTTGGGTCTTGATCGGCTTCTGGAAGGAACCTTGACCGGTTGCCTCGAAGGAGAGGTAAACCGGCTAGGCGGGGTGCTTCTGCTTTTGGCACCTGGGGAAGACTGGCTCGGTTCCGGGCTGGATCCTTGAATAGGGGACAACTGTTTGAACGCCCCCTTCAGACGCTTCCTAGGACTAGGAGGAGGTCTGCCTCTGCTGTCCTTATCCTCCAGATTTGTCATACTTTGACTGGATTGCCGGTTCAATGTGACTGTATGCGACACTTTTTCCCCAAACAGAGCTCCTGTGGACGTTTTTCTGGGGTTTCCCGGTCCGTTTGGCTTGGGAATTTTGGACGGGTGACGCAAGATCTTCTGCGAATCAGCTGGTGGCACTGGGGATGAACTTGGACTGACGTGTTTCGATCCAGAAGGGTTGAAACCGTGTCCCCTGAATGGACTTACGCGTCCAGTGGGTGAGGAACTCCTGGAGTTGGGGTTGCTTGGAGTTGCTTCACCGACTATAGCAAATGCCGCGTGCTTGTACCGTTTTGAGTTTACTGGGAGTCTGTTAAAGAAAATCTACAGTCAAAATCGTCATAGTTACATTAAAATATTGGTGAGTGCTTGTGATATTTGAGAGTAAATTGTACAAAATCCAAGTCTAAAAGCGTCTGTGTATCTGATTTAAGCTGTTATAACATGTTATTAAAGTGATTAGGTTTCCATTGAAGTTAGTTAAGCTCGACAAAGCGTTAATAGGATTCTCAACAATAAAAACTTTCAATCAAGGATTAGCGCTACTTTAAGTGAATTGTAAAATTCAAACTTTATTGCGATCACTTTACCTCTCCTTATTTTTGCCCTTTCTAAAGAAAGCAGAAATCACGAGTTTCAACAAATTGTTTTAAATTTTCAGCACTGCGACAAAATAAAATCACAATTTTACCTGTAGGGAGGCGGTGCTGGAGGAGGATCCGGCAACCTCTCCACGTCCAAAGGCAACACCGTAAATGCCCCGGGTGACAAGTAATGCATGTTCAGGTCCGCCTGAAACGGTGGCAATTTTGGAAAACAAATAAAAGCACATCTTTTGCTTAATGTAATTCGGTTTTGACTGACATTTCGTACCTGTCAAAACCACAAAACGGAAGACATTAGCAAAAAACCAAGCACGTCACTGAAACCACATCAAAAATGTGCCTTAAGAATGTTTTTGTTTCACTTCGATATTTTAATAAACAAAAAAGTTGTGAGAAGTTTTCAAAATGGGGCGAAACACTCTAAATCCGGACACCCTGTACATACAAGGACAGTTTTGCTTGAATAACACCAAAGTAGGCGGTGCATGCGTTTGACAAGGCCTCAAGTCTGACGTCACGATGAGGTAATTGAACAAAACAATACATTGCTCAACTGTCAGATTACGTCATCGTGACGTCAAATTCCACATGCACAGCCTACTTTACCATTAATACCCACAAAACGCCATCTTAGACCTTTGTCGTTTATTTGTGATTATTTCAGAAAGTATTTTTCAAATAAGTAACTTAGTACAAACTTGCCCTAATTTTAAAGATACCATAATTATAAAAATAGGAGGATTTATTTAAAAAACCTGACATTTCGCAATTTTTAAATTTCATTTTTGGAAGCCAATTTTTGATCATTATTTCAACCCACCACTGGAACCAACCTTGTTTAGCATGACAAAATACAAAAACCTTTTCTGATATGCAAAAATTACAAATGTTTTAGGTAGATATTACAAATGTCAAATTTCACATATATAAAATGGTAAATATTTCAGAAACAAATACAGATATGACATAAAATATGTGTAGAATTTGCAAAATAAGTGTTTCATTTAAAATAAGCTACTTCCCGATAACCAGAAGTGAAAATATTGTAGATGAACAACTAACAACTGAAAGTTTATGATTTTGTGTTATAGGGAAATTTCCATAGATAGATCCATAATATCTTGAATAGACTATAATACAGTAAAGGGTTTTTAACTTGTTGAACACCCTGAATTACATATTTAAAGTGATCTTTTGACCAAGACACACCACACAGCATGCAATTCTTTGGTATTATAGATAGTTGTTAAGTTGAAGCCAAAACCTCTTTTAAACTAATTTTTGGTGGTTTAATTTTATTAATTTGCCATTAGTAACGTGTAAGTAAAAAGTGACTTACCTCCATTTTCTTCCCACCTCGGTGGTGTCTCGGTTGCTCTGGTGTTCTCATGGTATGCTGCAGATTTTAAGGACTGACGGACGAAAATGTCATAACGTGAATGCTGCAAGACGGCCATTCGTTAGGTTTGCTCTTCCTAATCCTCCATAACTGAAATTAAAAAAATCCAAAAATACCCATACTCCGGATACAGTCCTATCCGAGTAAAAATAAGCGTTTCCGCGTTTTAATTAATCCCTAAAAACCACTTTTATTTTTAACTTGGGTGCATGAAACTCGAAAAAAAAAGTGAAACCCGATGTTTATGTATGAGTACACATTCACACACATTTTCTCTTTGGAGTTTTCTGCGAAAGTCTCGGGCAGTCACCGTGGTCGCCCATCAAAAACTAATTAGATAATAAACGATATAATAGTGTATACAATATATGAGTTTAAAGCATTTTGAGAGCGTGACGACTGCGGCTTCTTCAGAAACTGCAAATCGACATTCCCAGAAGCACCGAAAGAATGCTAATAATTAAACTATCATTAAAAGCCCCAAGAAGTTTGAAATGGTTAATAGACTGAAAAACTGGTTTTAAAGATCATACACAAGAGAAGAAACTCAAAAAAAAAACTAATATACAGTTTACACAGTAAAATACACTTCATTTGAAAAAAAAACTAAATGTCACTTTAAAGTGATATTTTACAAGTGCCTTACTCATAACGTAGACCGATGGAGTTATCATGCGATCTACCCTATAAAGAATAAGTGTGTCGGAATTAATTAGTTTGCAGAGAAGTCATTAAGTCCTGTATGTTTTGAATTTCTTATAGGTCGTAAGGGTTTGCAAATACTATCCGATAATGGATATCCGTTAGTTTCACGCACCAAAAAAGCTGTTTGTGCAAGCTCCAATTACGAAAAAAACCGTAAATCATATATGGTATTGTTCATTAAAGCTTTAAGAGTAGGAAATGGGTTTGCAACACCTTAGTTCTTGATCAATGGTGTGTGTTTCCATACTTTTATGTCTTAATGTTTACCTTTGTCAGCATTGAATTATCCAACGCACCAAAACACTACAAACTGATGATTAAGACAAACGCATGTAAAACTGAAGCAAAAACAGTTTGAAAGAAGCGCACAAAAAAATGAAAACCGAACTGGTACGAACGAGGCGATGGAAGACAGTAAACTCAAAAAGCGCGCGTACGAACCGATAATAGAAAAATCCCCCATAACACCTTACTGTTCACATTTCGCCATTGTACTGTTGTAACTAAAATCGGCGTTCATTTGAAAGTTAATGAGACGACGGGGGCGCCGCCCGACGGCGAAGAACTCGAACCATGAAAAGCCGATTATTTTCGTTTTCCCGGAGGTCTCATATCCACAGGGTGCTCAATTACATAATACACCTTCTGGTTCGGGTGTTAAAAAACATACTAAAGAGACACGCACACCCTGTATACACCATGACTGCAAAAGTAAACTGACAAAAGACGAGCAAACAATGCATTCCGGTTTTCCAGTAGTACGCCAAAGGGCCAATCTATCCACAAATTAGTTATATTGTGAGTGGAAATTACTTCCTATTGAAGTTTTCATTCAATATCAGGAAACAGAATTCAAAGAAGTTTGGATTGATTGATTGATTCGTACCAATTTCAATATAAATAATGCAGCAAAGTTTGTGATTGGTCAAAAAAGCAGCAAGGTAATGGTAAAAGCTGCTTTTTTTTACCAATCACAACTACTGTGTTAGGATTTACGTAAATACTACACTAGGTTAAACTGAACTAAAAGAGTGTGTACGTGTGAAGGGTCAAGAATAAGGACACGTTTTCCAATCTGGGAGGGTTGGTTAATAGTTAAAACTTCCGGGACAACGGCCTCAATCGACCCTATACATATTCAAACCGCTGCAATATATCGTTGATATATGCTAATTCACTTGGTGTACTATCATTTTCTGGTAAGTAAAAACAAAAGTTCAACACAAAAACTCCACCCTGGATTTTCTAAAAATCTGCAGTGTTTATTTATAAACGCAACTCCAGGGACGATAAAAGAAATATTAGGGCTTGGTCATCCTTTGTGCTAGAATCCAATAACTTCATGTGGTTTATAATGCGGCTATCGGCAGCTAATTTTGCATTTAATCAGTGGCGCAACCCAATAACACTAACCATATTTTGGTGTTTAAAATGCCCGCCTATGGAAAGCAAAACAAAGATCTGCATGATATTACTAAAAACATCAACCGATATAGCCCATTAGCTGAATTAAATTGGCCTTTATTAGGTAAATTTGATTTGACCAGTAATCTGGATGATCAAACAGCTTCAAAATTTTTTACCAATGAGAAAAAATGACTGTAAAACTGTCAAAATTAAAAACTCCATCCACTCTGCCCTATGCAAACCAGTAATAATTTGAAATAATAAAAAATAAAGGTTAAGCAATGCAAACACTGTCATTTACGATTGAAAATAAAACTTTTCACTTGCAGTTATTTGCTTTATTATTTCAAATTACACAAACATATTTTTGCAATCTGAAATTATTCCTAGTATTTTTTAGATAAATTTACCAGACAAATCTATAACGCAAACAGATAGTGAGTGGCTGGAAGTTTTCCACCGAAATTCAACTTTCCCGCTTGCGGGCTGTACACTCGTCTCATAACCTCTTTGATCTCGTTCACACTAATCGGCTGCTGGTTTGTGTGGATCTGTACAGAATGAAACTCATAGAATACCTCAAAAACTGATTTAGAAGAAATATACCCTAGTGCAGTCAATTCGTCTTTTATCAAGGCCGTGGGGAGCGTTGAACATAGTGGCGGTGTAATACGATCCAGGCAAATGTTTTAATGGATCATCCCCTGTAATTGTGTGGGCAAATATCAATACATTTTGGTGGATGAGTGTTTGCACAAAATACAAATAGACTTAGTAGATCCTTACCAGCTTGCCTATCTTCACGCACATACAGTGCATAATCAACAATTTCAGCCACAGTCTGGAAAGCAAAATAGCACAAAACAAACAAAGCATCTTGGGTAAGTTTAATCTCCTCTTTAGGATCCACCAAGTGCCTGATATTCTCAAAATTTGAATTTTTAAAAGATGAACATCTGCAAATCCTTTAAGTTACAACATCTGAACGTTAACAGATTGAAAAACTTGCCTAGCTTTCTGAAACTCAATATATTTCTCCTCACTCAAATCTCTTGAAATGCGATCAGCACGAATCATACGCTCCACCTTAGTCTCGTCAATTTCAGATAAATCCATAAACTCTCCAGTTTCGTCAATGCTCTCAATAAATTCAAGCAAACTGTTAGGGGGCTTGTCCGGATCCAAGTCAATAACAGAAGGGTCTAGATTTTTCATTTTGATGCTATCTTTGTGTTGCACGTACCGAACGAAACGTTGCATTTTGCACTTGTTGTGACGAAGTAAAAAGACCAAATCCTCCCCTCTGACCACTTTATTACCCTCACCCTTCTTCATGGCTTCATTTACAATGGTTTTTAATTGACTTTGTAAAATGTTTTCCACTAATCGCACCGTTTCTGGGTTGGGTTCGTGACTGTCTCCGAAACCGTACATCATCATACAAATGTGATGAGTGATTTTTTTGGTCGCCATCGCTTTTATTAACTATTTAATCAAGGTAAAATTTGCCATTTGTGGGGCGAAAACAAACGCAAAAGTAAACAAACAGTATAACCTAACCTTAAATTGTCAAAGTCAAAACTTAAGACTGTCAAATGTCAGTTGGCGCAGTTCAAGTGAGTGCCACTTAAAAATGGTGGAAAGCGAGTATACTTGATAATGAAAATCGCAAGCTGGAAGGTTACTTTTTGTTAAAGCTGGTTTAGACTAGTTTAAATTAGTAAAATCGTTCCAGTATGTGCGTCAAAAAAAAAAAAAAAAAAACAAGAAATTATCATCTATTCTGCAAAATAACTGTTTATCAATAATTAAGTCCAAGGTCTGGCATACCCAAAAATGTCGGTCAAAATATATTTTATCGCCTATTGTACATTTTCAAAATGTACAGGTTATTTAAGTAGTAAAAAAACAACTTCCTGGTGGTAATAACAATAACATTTGCGATTTGACATTCTCTTTATCAATTATTAAAGATGTGTTTCAGGTTTTTTTAGTGTAATCAGCGATGTCAAAGCTCTAAATATCCCCTGTAATGTCCGTTTCAGTCCGTCCTTGCCACCCATAGACCTAATCATTAATAATTTTACTAGAGATGCTTCGCAGCAGCACTAATAGAGTTCAGTTTGATGTCTTGGAGCGTTCATGTTTTGTCGTTAAACAGGCTAAAATTAACTAATACACTTATCTTAAGACATTGTAAATCGTTTGTAGTTGGTTTTCAAAAAAAAAAAAAATATTTTATCAGCGACTGGGGGCAATTGCAGTGTTCCAACCATCAGTTAGAGAATGTCTTAGTGCAGAGTAATTATATAATGACAAGCCGACAAAGGACGCCCTATTTAAACTAAAAAAGGATAACAAACAGGGTCAGTGGGGATATTTAATTAGTCCCAAAAAGGAAACCCAACATCATCCCCGGTAAGTCATTAACGGTTTAATTAGTTCTTTTATGGTTGTTACATTATACAAGGTGATATATGACCGCAAAAATTTCAAGTAGGTTGTCAATACTTCTACCAAACATTATACTCAAAATTTGTAAGTGTTTATTTGGTAGTTATAATGATACTCGAGAGAATTTTAGTAAGCAAGTCAAAAATATGGGTGGAATATAACAGCGAAGGACATCCAGAACGTCCTTGTGTCTACCGTCGAAAAAAAAAAAGGACAATTAAAACTCCACTGTAAAAGGCCCGTCATCAATTACAAAAAAAGATCGAGGTTCTTTCATATGAAGGAAGGTCATTCTTATATACTCACTTCCGCACCGTATAAAATCATATCCGCCCGGACGAACTGATTTAGTTACCGGTGATTTTCCGGAGATTCTTTGGTAGGTAGGACTCGAGTGGTTTATTATTAGGAAAATTGTTGTTCGGGTCGTCAATAACAAAGTTGTTTGCAAAATGCACGTGTTTATCGACGTGTATAAAACGCTCTAGTTTAACGTGTGCGGTCTCAGTTTCGGCTACAATTTCAATTAGACGCGACTATCAAAAAAATGGATGTAAACGCTATTAAAAGACAGTTGAACGAGGTGGCAAGTTTAGCCGAGAAGTTGTCGAAAGTGAATTTATTGACCGGACCGGAAGCCAAGATGAGAATAGCCGCCAAAAATGTCGCCTTGAAACGCGGCTACCTCAATGAGGAAGACGAGTTTGTTCCGCCTAGAGAAGTTCTTTTATATTTAGTAAGGTAATTGACACTTTAGATCAAAAAGAAATTAGGAAATTAACAAGAAAGTTATCAAACGTATTCCCCACCTAAACAACTATCAAAATATGTGAATGAACTGTTCACCAAACTGTCGTAGAAATAAGCTTCAAAAAGATGTAAAAACATTCAAAAATCGTACTTAACATTAAGTTTCGTCTGCAAGGGCATTTTCAGATAACTTTTCTCTGTACACTGCAAATGTCAGATTTGTCAACACTTTTAAAATACCTTAAAACAACTTATAAAACTATAAAGTACATAATAATATGACCTACACAGATTGTATTGATTTTAAGCAAGTTTTGTAGTTTTATATATCTTCTTTATAGTCGTGAACCTATAAACAAGCATTTAATATGATTTACAACTGTATTAACTATAACAGTGATTTTAAGGAGGTTTTGTAGTTTTATGGAGTAGTATTTGACAGTAACTGATAGCCCTAACAAACAGCTATTCACCATTCAGTCAAATAGGTTGACCTTTGTAAAATGTAACAACCAATACTGAAAATAAGCGCGTGTAAAGTCAAATTTGAATTCGTTTTAGGCTGTTTTGAGCTTCACCCAATCCGATGCACTAACGAAAATTCTACGCAGTCACGTGTCCGAACAATAGCCGTTGTTGTTAACTTTTTAGTCATTTATTAGGACATATATTTGCATAACATAGTCACGTAAAAATTAGTACGGAATGGCGTCTAGACGTTTATTGTTTATCTCAGCCAGGCGGTTCGAAAGAGTGTTGACATCATTTCCAAGGTAACTATAATATTTAAGCGTTAATTGTGTTCGCTTTTTTGCCTCAAATGCACTTCTATAACAAAATTAATTGAACCTGAAATTCGGATGTAAAGTTGCCTTGACCTTAACTAAAACGCTTCCGTAAACAAGTAAGTAATTAACAGGGAAATTCTTGTGCAATATGCTGAAATCAATGTTAACACACATAAACACACTTAATACAAAGCGATAATTAAGTCCAAAAGTCAAAAAAATGCGTTTTTGTTTATTCTTAAAGTAAACTGCTTGTGACTACGTCAGTACTGATACCCCAAAAAATAATTAACACACGTAACGTACGTAACTGACTGAACAAAAAAACACATTTTTAAGTTTCGTTACTGCCACAAGCCAAACGGGATTTGTTTTATCAATAAAATGTCGCTAAATTTAGTCTCATCGGATGATTTTCATTCCTACGCTAACGTAAGCACTCGAAATGTGTGTGTGTGAAATTTTCGGTTTGTATATCAATTAGTGCGTACAGTTTATCAAAAATGTTCTACCAGGAGACCATTGTAAAACGAATTTGTCAGTAAGTTTTCATATTTCAATATGTGCAGCTAAAATCTATATATCGCACATTTGGGCAAGAACAAACCTGAACTATTCAAATCGTAGGTTATGTGTAATGTTTATTTTTTACTAGTAATATTGTCACGTTTTGAGGGTAGCGCAGGAACAGAAACAACAAACGTAGTACAAGCATGACTTCTTTATTCGGCGCTGCATAACTCTTAGTATTGAACACTGTCCAAGAGGGGGTGTGTAGATGCGTGGGTGTGGGGGTATGGGCGTAAGGCCTTCTGAAGTGCCGCCAAGCGGTACCCGCTCGATACGAGCAGGGTGCCCCTATGTCCGACACGCCCAAAGGACTTACTTTAGGTACTGCAACAGGGTAACGAGCCGTCCGGGCACTAGGAAGTTCGGACTGTCGCTCGTGACCTCCCTCTGGGGATGACCCCAGAGTTCGGTGGTCGTCGATGGCTTGAGACGCCGATTAAATACTCGTCTCATGACCCCAATTTGCCGGTCTCGCTGATTCGGCAGTGCACTGGGGGAGACCGGGGCCAGACTAGGTACCGGAACATGGTGCAACTTATGTTATTCGTGACATCTCCCCCTTCCAACAAGTGTTCGCCCCGAACACTAAAATTCTATATTACAAAATAAATTTCTCGTCTTTCCTTTTTCCATATGAATCTTAAAATTAACCGATGTTGCTTATTTGCTAGAGAGGGTATGGGAAAAACTTTATTCCAAAAATATAAACACTTTTCTCTTAAAACTACTTCTAGATTCCTAGATAATGTTTTCAGCCACAAAAAAATTAATTCTTTCCTTGGGTCACCTTTCAACCTTGTGTTGCGTCTATCTTCTTGCTCTCCATTTTGGCCAAAATTTACGTCAACTGCACATTGTATTGTATACTCCTTTGGGCACCATCATCTAAGTGGAAACGCTTCACCTAGGCTTCATCTCGTAGTGCCGTCTCTTGGCACTGTATTCTCTAAGCGGCAAACTTCATCGCTTAGCTTCACTTCTTCCTACTGTGTCCTTTTGCGTGCTCCTTTAGCACACCTATCATTGGACATGTATACTTCTTCTTAATTAACGTGAGCACATTTGGAGATGCTTCTTCAGCTCGACTTATTAAAAGACTCTGGGTGCACACGGGTGTAAGTAGAACCGTCGTGGCGGGACCCATCTGAAGATGTCAGCTTCTCCAAGACTTGCTGCTTTACTTCCTTAAATGATATGGCAATGCGTTGATAGACGCAACAAGGTCGTCCGGTGGCCACTGAAATAAACAATATATATATATTTTTTAAATTAATAAACAAAGAATCCTATATCAAGTACTTGCACTTGACCTAGTTTTAAATAAACACACGATACTTGCACTATTTTGCTGTCTCAGCAAGGAACCTAGGTCACTGGCTTAGAAAATTGAGACAATGTTATTACTAAACTGCAACTATGCAAATTATATACTTATTTCTACTATACCCAATTACTCAGTTAAATTTTACCTTTACTAAATTAATATAAATTATACTTATTATTGTGCTCATCTGCACTGCATAGACTCTGTTGCTTTAGGGCGTCCTCCAGGTCGCTCTTTACTTTACCCTACTCGATTCGGGCAAATGCGAGTCTGTAAACTGGTCCTTCAAAATCTTCAACATCTTCATTTTTTGGGAGGGTCGTAGCGTCAGGGGTAGAGCTGGGGTGTGACTACTGATATGAAGATCAGTAGTCCGAGATCAAACGAGGCGCCTCCACCATGTCACGTTTTGAGGGTAGCGCAGGAACAGAAACAACAAACGTAGTACAAGCATGACTTCTTTATTCGGCGCTGCATAACTCTTAGTATTGAACACTGTCCAAGAGGGGGTGTGTAGATGCGTGGGTGTGGGGGTATGGGCGTAAGGCCTTCTGAAGTGCCGCCAAGCGGTACCCGCTCGATACGAGCAGGGTGCCCCTATGTCCGACACGCCCAAAGGACTTACTTTAGGTACTGCAACAGGGTAACGAGCCGTCCGGGCACTAGGAAGTTCGGACTGTCGCTCGTGACCTCCCTCTGGGGATGACCCCAGAGTTCGGTGGTCGTCGATGGCTTGAGACGCCGATTAAATACTCGTCTCATGACCCCAATTTGCCGGTCTCGCTGATTCGGCAGTGCACTGGGGGAGACCGGGGCCAGACTAGGTACCGGAACATGGTGCAACTTATGTTATTCGTGACAATATTCAATAAGTTTTAATGCTTGTCTCTTAAAATTTTCATATTTGAAACCTTAAATTCCACTATAATAGACGACCCCATTCTGTCTTTTACTTACGTTTTGGAGGTTTCAGTTTTCGCTGTCAGGTGGCGTCTAGATGTTTGAAACAGCCAGCATCCAATCCGTTTTTGCAAAAGTGCCGTTTCATTCTTGAAATCCCACTAAAATTAACACCACAACAGTAAGCTGGACACTTTACTAACTGAATAAACCGGTTAACTTGCCCCGAAAAGTAGATTTTTGCCATAATTTCGTGGATTTGACACTACAACAAACTGCCTAGGACATTCACCTCGCCGCCATTGTACTTTCTATCACAAAATTGACAGTTGACAGACTTTCACGTACCTAGACCAGAGGCATGACAACAAAATGCCTGGAACGGCTATCCAACCTAATCGAATTTGAGTTTCTGCAAATAAAAACGATTGCACCGTTTGTTATTTGCAAAAATTACACCGTTTACAACCGCAAGCCGAAATTACAAAAAAAAAACATTCAGTTGGCAGTACTGTTGTAGTCCGGTACTGCTCGGGTTAGGTAGGCGCAGTTCAGTACTCTTTTGCTACTGCATCCAGCCAGCCATCGAGGGCTTCCGTAATTTAAAATTTATTGAAATCGTAAAACGTGTTTTGGTTCAGTATTCTGTTGTCGTCGACATGCTGATGGACGAGGATGTTTTGGCTTGTTTTAATGGGCTTATTACGGTAGAAAATACTTTCAGCATAAAAAATGTACAAGACCAAATTACTAAAGTTTTATTAAAGTGAGTAATTATAAGCAATCTACTGAAATGTTGGTTTTAAACGGATACTTTTGTTACAGAATGGGAAGTTTCAATTCAGCACCGAAAATCCTGAACGATGATTCTCAAGACAATGACATGAAACTGCCACAACCAATCAGCAGGAATGAACTATTGCAATATTGCCAAAAACGTCCCTACGGCCAGTTGATGACAAAACGGTCCTTCCGAAAACCGCTCAGAAAACGTACCAACAATAACGACTCAGAAAATCTGGGAATCAAAGTTAAAAAACTGAACGTTGTCACTGAGGGTGAGTCTTTTCTCATTTTAAAAAGTAGTCCACTTAATGGTTTTTTTTTAGCTTGCAGCGATTACATAACGAGTCCCCATAGTCTTAGGGTATTTCAGTGGAACATACTTTCTCAAGGTAAATAACCTTTGATTGCCTAACTCGAAATGGCGAATATTTTATATTGGAATTTTAGCCTTAGGCAAAGAGAACGACAACTTCGTAAAATGCCCCGACGAGGCTTTGGACTGGAACCACCGGAAGTACCTGATAGTCGAAGAGATCATTGAGTACTGTCCGGATATTATATGCCTGCAGGAAGTGGACCATTTCAATTTTCTCAAACACGTGCTAGGCACTCAGGGCTATACGGGGATGTTTTTCCCCAAACCAGATTCGCCCTGTTTTTATATAAATGGCAATAACGGGCCGGACGGCTGCGCACTGTTTTTCCGGTCTGACAAATTCGAGCTGGTCAAAGCGGAAACTCGAATTCTGGAAATTTGGAGAATTCAAAGCAATCAAGTAAGTGTCGGTAACAGTGTAAATATTTGGTAATTTTCTAGTTTTGTGATTGGTCAAGAACACTTTGCAAACTATCAATTTTTATCTTTGTAATAAATCTTCTAGGTGGCGCTTCTAATGATCCTCAAAATCAAACAGACAGGCCAAGAAATTTGCGTGGCTACCACACACTTGAAAGCCAAACACAGCGCCCTCTTGGCAACTTTAAGGAACGAACAAGGTAAAGACTTGGTTCAGTTCGTTAAAGACAAGAGCGAAGGGAGGCCGATGGTACTGTGCGGTGACTTTAACGCCGAACCTCAGGAACCTGTTTACAGTACCGTACTGAACGGTTACCAGAACCTGGCCAGTGCCTACGCTGAGTGCAATGACGAAATTGAATTGTGAGTAATACAAATTGATGATGAGTTTTGATGGTAATTTTTGATAATTATTAGATTACCGTCGGCCAATAGGGAACCTCCTTATACCACTTGGAAAATTCGGGAAGAAGGGGAGGTGTGCCACACTATTGACTATGTGTTTTACACCAAAGACCGGCTGGAACTTGAAGGAGTCCTGGAATTCCCTACTGAAAAAGATATAGGAAGTGGGCGGGTCCCAAATCTCAGCTATCCAAGTGATCACTTTTCATTGGTGTGCGATTTAAGGATAAAGTGATACAGTGACGTTAAATAAGAACAAGTGATCTCCAATAGTTTATAACGACTTCCTGTGGAAGTTTTAAAGCGTTAATAGTTGTAAGGATAAGATTTTTGTATTAAAAATTGTAAATAGGCTTATAAAAACGATGTATATTATTTCCTTCGCAGTTATCTGAGCATTCGTACAATAATAATTGAAATTACAAACAACATACAATAAAAATATACAAGGTGTGTGGTTCACAATTCTTCTTTTAACAGTGCGTGTTAATAAACATCAATCACAATTACTTTTACATCTTATACTGATTTCAACTCGATTAAAATACTGAAGGAAGACCCTAAAAATCTCGAAAACATCATTATTGCACTATGTTGACTTGTTGAACGTATTATTACTGTTTCGATCGCTAATAAAATGTATCTATAGATAAAATAATTACTATACCTATAACAAGATTGCTTCTCGGTTAAATTGAACTAAAAATTAGGACTAAAAGAAAACAATAATAATTATACACAATTCAGTGAAAGTTTAGACTTAGTTAAACAGAACCGAGTTCGGGTCCTCGTTATCCATTTGCTTGATGTGTCGAAGAACGTCTTTTTTCGTTATCACTCCCAACAGTCGTCTAATGATTAAAACAAATATGTAAAAAAACAATTTGGCAACACTGTATTTATAAACGTGGAGTAAATTTTTGACTGTCAACCACAATTACAGCACTGTTAGCATAGTTTTTGATTGGTCAAGAAAAACATAATTTAGTGCACTGTGTCAGTTTTTGCATTGTAATTTGATTTTTTACACAATATAGCCTAAAGTGTCTAGAATATTGTGTAAAATTGTCATAAATCTTCCTTCCCAAATGTGAAAGTTGCAGAGCTTTAACCAAGTCACTGCACCAAAACAAAGTTAATAGTTTGAACTGAAATTTTGAAAATTCACCACAAATTCAGTGTTAGGCCCTTAAATGCAAATACACCTTAATACAATCTTATAGAGGATGACCTTTCCTAAAACTTTCGTTATTTTCACTTTTTGGTATCTCCTCAAAATACAAAGCTACGCTCAGTCGAAATGGAATTAGTTAAAAAATGCACCCTGTCATTTTACGCCTTGTAACTCCTTAAAGACTTTATTTTTGACCAATCACAAAGTACCTACTATGTAGTCGTAAGCAAATGCTGCACATGTCAGACATAAAAAATGGATTTTAATGATCACATGACTAAAACTAATTTTGTTTGAATTTTTCTAAATCACATGACAGTTCTTCCTACTTTATTTTAATCCTTCCAAGCAAAAATGAATATAAATAAAAAATTGGATGATCACATGACTATTATCAGGTTTTTCAGACTACATTTTATGTGTAATAAAGTTTCTATGATCATGTAAAAAATTCCAAATTACGTTTATGACAACAATGTTAGCAAACTGTAATTTGTCATAATAATGAATATTAATAATTAGCAAAAAACGCTTTATCTATTTATTAAAAGAAGTAACAACCAAACTTACCCATTATGTGTTACCAAAGTCTGCCTTAATCCAAGTTTCCTGAACATATCAACGACCGTTTCCATAGGAGTCTGATCGGTAATGGTGATTGGAGCCATATCCAGAATTTTCTTCAGTTTGAGGGGTGGTGGGCCCAAAGTTTGAGGCGGATTACCGCTGGTAAACAACACAAGTGACTGACCGCAGATCCCGTCAACCATGCGCTTTGCGTTGGCTACAAAAAAAACCTTTAAAAAGTATTTAACAAGCTAGAAAACCAACTGCACCTATAGCCAAATTGAGATCTCGCCTCAAAACAAACCCAACCAAGTATTGTGAGTCCCTAGATACCACCACGGGATAACCGTTGTGCTCCGTGTCTTTTAATAGAGCCTCTACATCGTCCACCGTCATAGAGTCCTGGGTGAGCACGTTTAAGGTCTCATTACGCCTGCGTTAAGTTAATTAACCACAGTTTAAAATTTTAAAACATTGAAAATTACTTTGGTTGCATGACGTCAGCTGCTAACGTGGTGTGCTGGAATTCGTCTTTGGAATCCAGGAACGGGTAGCCGTTGAGGGCAATGTGGGCGTCGTAAATGCCCTGCCGCCCCAAAGCGTCGCCCACCCATTTACTGGCCATGGCGGCTGCCATTAACGGCACAATATACCGTACGCCCCCGGTTAATTCGAACATAATAACGACGAGGGAGACTGTCATTCGAGTTACGCCTCCCAGTACTGCTGCAGCTCCCACCATTGCATAAAGTCTTAAAAATCAGTTTAAGTTTAGGTTTTTACATTCTGGGCAAACCGCTTACCCGGGGGTAATGCAATCGTCTCCGCTTGAGCATTCCCCACTAAAGAACCAATTTTTAGGATAGTGGTAGGCCAATTGCTCCATGAAAATACCTACAATCCGGCCTACGATCGCTCCTAGACACAAAGAAGGAATGAACAGACCGCAGGGTACCTGTTAACACTCACAATTTACCCTTCAAGTACCAGAAAACAATCGAAAACTTTACCTTAATACCGAAAGTAAAAATAGTCATAACAAGCTTCAACACCAGAGCGACAATCAACAACCAAATGGCTTTGTACACCCCAGGACCTGCGGCGGCCAAATCAATGGCCGATTTCACGTTAGTAAAGTTCCGGTTGTAGTCGCTGAAATTCCATATTTTCACTATCATTCCACTTCCATACTAACCTAACCAAACTAACCATATTGGATCGGAATTGGTGATTCCACACTGACTAAACAGCAAATAAATCAATTCGCTGGTGTTCATACGAGTGTAGGGGTTTGGAAAAGCGATTAATCCGGTCAGGGCAGTCACCACCAGAACTTCAGTAACCGGATATTGGCCCAGTTTCGAATATTTCCTGAACCGACACCAGTACAAGTTGGCTTTGATGAATATGGTGGCGATCACTCCCTGAGATCGTTTCATTAACGGGTTTGTTTAAAATAACAGGGTCGTAACCTACCCCAATTACTCCCAAAGCTATAAAAGGGATCAACTCGAAAAAGATCCAAGGTTTGTTGTATTCCACGTAGAATAACACCGAGTGTTCGTTGCCGAACGGATTGATAGAGCGGAGCACGAAAGCTGCAATTAGGGCGCAGAAAAATGATCTCCAGAGCGTTTTTAGAGGAAAGTAGTAACTGACCTAGAAAAGCCAATAAAATATATACAAAAGTGACGTCACAAATTTCAAAAGTAACATAAAGTAGCAAAACTGATTTCTTTCCCAGAACTCTTTTAAATTGCTTCTTGGACCATTTTGAAAGTTCTATAAACCTCTCAATGTCATTGAGAACTTTCTAAAAAGTGCCAGAGGCCTTAAAAACCTTCCCAGAGCTGTTTTAAATTGTAAGAGTACTCTAGGATCGTTTTGAATGTGCCAAAGACTTCTAAATGCTACTGAAAACCTTCTGAAAGATACCACAGCCATCTACAACTGTCTTAAACTTTGCCAGAACTGTTTTAAATTGCCATAAGCCTCTAGGACAATATTGAAAGTTTCATAGACCTCTAAATGCTATTGAGAACCTTCTAAAAAGTGCCAGAGGCTTCTACAAGTCTTTTAAACCTTCCCAGAATTATCTTTTTTTTTTTCCAGAGGCCTCTAGGATCATTCAGGACCTCTAAATGATACTAAGAACCTTTTAAAAAATGCCAGAACCTTCTACAAGTGTTTTAAATTGTTCTATAAATATTTTAAATCGCCTGAGGCCTCTAGCACCATTTTGAAAGTTTCATAGACCTCTTAATGTTATCAGAACCTTATAAAGACAGAAAACCTTCTAAAAACTGCCAGAAGCCTCTGCATATAGTTTTTGTAGTCCCTGCCTTAAGTTATAACCTAAAACTATAATAATTTTGAAAATCAATCCATATTACATTTAAATCACCGACATACGTGTAGTGTGCGTGTAATACTCACCTATTAAAATAATCAGGAACTTGTGTGTTGACAGCAAAATGACTAAAAAATACCAAAAAAACACTTACCTCCTCCAAACTGAAGAGTACACCTCCAATTGGAGCCCCAAAGGCCACCGACACACCGGCAGCAGCTGACGCTGACAGAATTTCTCGTTTTTTCGCCTCATTTCTACCATACTTAGGAAACAAATAGGACAGAATATTTCCTGAAAAATTAGCATTGTTCTAAACCGTTATCTAGTATTTATTTAAGGTTATGACACACCTATAGCGCAAGCTATATGCACCATAGGACCCTCTTTGCCTAAACTCAACCCGGCCGACACCGACAATATTAGGCCGACACACTTAATTAGTAAAGTCCACTTTCCTAAGTAGCCTCTAATAATGAAACCACTCAAGATGGTTTTAATCTATAACAATAAATTTAAAATAAAAGTGAAAGAGTTTTGTTGAAATTACCATACCTCTGGAATACCCGAACCGCAAGCATAAGGAGCAAACATCCTTACTAAAGAGGCAGAAAGGGCGGCAAAAAGTAAAGCCCACGTCATATAAAAGAGATAGGAGATGATGTAAGGGCCCGCGCCTAATTTTGATTGGCCCAAAACTTCCGGCCATGTGCGCCACTATAAAATTAACCCTCAAGTAAAGCACACACTACATAATGGTTCTGACAATACCTGTGAACAGTTTCCAGGCTCAAAACTGGTCTCATTAGACCAGCAACACTGTTCCCTGTTAAACCAAAATGCTTGCAAACAAATTCCAAATTTTAAGTCAGTCATCCAGCTGGCGCCAATGTCAATGACACCCGCCACCGTACCGGTACAAAGGCCTACCAAAAGGACGCACAACCAGCCAGACCAAGCGTCGTGAGCTCCTTCGATTAAGTTCCACAAGGAATCCTGTTTCTTTTTCACTATATGTCTTGGAAATTGATTGTTAAAACCACCCTCAAACCATCAAAACCATTGAAAGTTTACCTGTGTCTCATACGGTCTCTGGCAATATCTCTTTGCCAATCAATGGTGTGAAAATCATCATACTGTCCAATACCTGGAATATCTGATGCCACATCTGAGGTTCCTCCATACGAAATTGAATCTAAGATGAAAAACCACATTAAAAAGAACTTAAATAATTTTAAAAGCATAGTGGATTACAGTGTGAAATCCCGTCTTCCTCCTCAAGCCTTGCAGGCCTGTGTTCTCCATTACTAGTGTGGATATCAATCATTTCGTCATCCGGATAACTGCGGGTTGGAGCGCTATGACTATGATAGGAACTGCCGTTCGAATTCTAGAGAAAAACAACGCACTTACACTCAGTTTATTAACATTCCACTGATAGTTACTACATTCAACTACACTGATACCATATTGCTGATAATTGACTTTTTTAACAATAATATTGAAATTTAAAGTTAAACCATCTGGAAAACGGGACTAAAACCGCCAATGTAAATCTAGAAGGTTGGCCAATAGGAATGCATTATCAGAAAATCAATACTAAGGTCAGGTTTCACAATAGCAGGGTTGCCAGTTGTTTTCTGCTGTCTTATGTTTATCTGACTAATGTTTGTTCTTGTTCAAGCTAAGAGATTTGAATGTGACAGACTGGCGAAAAAAAATACAGTGTAAGCCACTCTTAGCTAGGAGGAGGGGGAACAACTAAACAGGGAATTGCAAAACTACAATAAAACAAACTATTTACAAGGAGTAACCTACCTTTTTGTTCACTGCCTGATAAGTTGAAGACTGCTGGGACCCAGCAGTTCTCTTTAATGGGAACTTTTCCATGCCTCTTTAAGGTACTACAAAACAAAAAAAAGCCATGTCTGTCATGCAGTACACAACTACTTACTACACACTGATAAGGGTTGCAAAACTATAATTGACCATTCAGAAAAAAAAATCTAACATATGGTTAAATAAACTGTACAGTAACATTTTAGTTGACTAACTGTGTTCTGCCTGAGTGATTTGATCTGTATTTTTGTGAAGGTGTTGAAGTAACAACAGCTGAGTGCTTTGCTAATTGGGAAGTTTCTTTATTACAACTAAACTGTTGATACTTGTAAGTTTAGGTAAAAACGTACAAAATTCGGATTAGAACGAGTATAAAAACCCCTTTCTAAACTGACTTATTAGTAGATTGCCTTTCACAGCCCCATAATGTAAACTCACTCAGTTCGGTACGTACCATTTTACGCATTAAACGTATGACCCAAATTACTCAGCGCGTTTCGGTAAATTTTCCATTATTCACAATGACCAAGATTTGAGGTGGGAGAAACACTATTTTGAGTAAATATTTGGGAGGATAGTCTGGATTATTTTGTTCAGTGCCTTCAACTGGATCCTGATTTTTTTGAGGTTTGACTTTTTCAGACTTTAAGTGACATTTGACATTAGTAACATATTTGGCAGTTTAGTGTCGAATCCTCTTTCTTTCTTTTTGTAATGAGTAGACAAGGAGAGACAGTGTTTAGAGACTGTCTGTCAAAAAAGTAGGGTTTTTCAAATATTTTTCAAGATTTTTGTTTATATCCTATTGAAAACTACTTTGATTATTACATGTCTGCTGTTTTTTTGCACAAACTGGAATAATAACCTTATTCTCATGTATAATTTTGAATTTTTTATACCTGTATACAGGGTGTGTTACAAATTCGATGCATTAGCATTGCTATCTCAGAAACTATAGTAGATAGAATAATTTGGTCAAAAAAAAAATCAAAACATTTTCATTACATCCGCAGATATCCGACAAAAACCAAAAAAAGTCAAATTTCTATTTTATTTCTCTCTTTTATTTCGTTTTTTAGATACCATCATCGACTTCAATTTTTTTTTTTCAGTAGCTTCAGACCTTCCTACCTAGGCCGCATTCGTTTTCAAGCTTCATGGAGCGAGCAGAGCGTTTTTGACGACACGATGACGTAATTTGGCAAAACCATAATTTGACCAATTGTCAAATTGCGTCATTGTGACGTCAAAAAGCTCTGCTCGCTCCATGGAGCTTGAAAATGCTATGCAGCCCTAGTATATTACGTAGTTTTTAAAAAAATTAAGGAATTGAAATTGTTTCTTATGGTATCCATTTAACTAATGCTCTATGAACTATAGTTTCTGAGATAGCAATGCTAAATGTATTGAATTTGTAACATCCTGTATAAGTAAAAATCTACAGTGTGTCTGATTTAACATCACAACAGTTTTATAGAAAATAACACATTCAGAACATTTTTGAGGTGAATGAAACCCCTCAAAAGCATCCTCGAAGTTCTTCTATCCGTTTCGTGCCCTTCTTACCGTTGCACCGTCAATCGATCCTTTCGATGACGTCATATAGCTGAGTGACGTCACTAGGACTTTCCTGGGTCACCGAGTTCCACCAGGGTTAAACTCACCCCTTAGCTGTACGTGTTTTTGTACAATTAACAATGAGACTTTACTAGACATTGATCCAATCTTAATTAAGTTAATCACGTACAGCTAATATCATTATTTGGTACTGAACCATAACGAATGGTGCGTTAATGTTAATTGGATTGTCGGAGATAACAACCGCGCTCCCAGTACAATTTGTACATTATACCGGGTTTCTGGCGCTAAAGTCTGCATTTCCAGTTGAAGCGGAAGTCCTTGGCTGAAGGGTTTAATTTCTTGGTAAAGTGGTTATTTTAATTCCGTTCTTTTAACCCCAATGATTTGAAAAATGTGCCACAAAAAAGATACTTTTCTGGTGACCCTATTGGCTGTTTTTACAATTTTTTCGTTAGGATGTAAGTATGAGTTTTATTATAGTACAGATTGCTTTACAAGGAAAGTTGCATAATATAAGTGGTGTAGTATAATTGGAAAATTTCTGTGGGGTGGCAGAGAGTATACAATAATATAGTTATGTAACCGGGGAGGGAAATTGATTTTTGTATGGGTTCAGGTATGTAATATCCTATATTGTAGGCTCTGTCAGTAAAAATTTCACCAATAACTATATAAAACATGTGAAAGTTCAAGGTCGAGTAAAAACCCCTTTAAATACGATTTTAGGTCGGGCTCAAGAAGGAAATCCTAACATTGAGAAAGATCCAAGCGTTATTTACGTTTCTAACACCTACTGGAAAGATCAACCATCCTTGCAATGTTACGAGTGCAATTCGGAGTACGACCCTAGCTGCGGCGACCCATTTAACAATTACTCCATAGGGGTGGTTAATTGTTCCGTTAAGAAAGTGCCAGAACACTTGGTGCGTCAGGACACCCATCCTGGTGAAACGATTAGACCGACAGTGTGCCGGAAAATTGTACAGAAAAGTCGGTAGTTGGGTTTGACACAAAAAACACGTTTAGTAATAAGGTAATTTCAGTCGATATTGGCAAAGGAACTACGAAAAGAGTAATTCGAGAATGCGGCTATATTCAAGACCAACTAGATGACAAAAGGTGCCTCAGACGTACTGGTACTATGGGTACTGAAACTCACTACTGTGCGTGCACCACGTCTTTTTGCAATGATAGTACTTCAGTCCGTCCGCTAGGTATTTGTATGGTTTTTGCTTTAGTTGCAATCAGTAGTATGCTGTTGTAATTTTGATGCCTTTTAAGGGTTTATTAAGGGAGTTTAGAACCGTTTTAGGCTCTTTTGTGGGGTTCTGCCTTATTCACATCCCTTGTGGTTAATGTTTTGTATTTATTAATTTTCCAGATCAGCTTAATACTTTGAATTGTATTACACTGAGACACTTCCGTCCTCTAATAAAATTTGAAACATTTCTATAATCAAATAGGCCAAACACAATCAAAAATTACGCCAACCAGTTCATCATTACTATTAAAATAATTATAAATTTAAAACGTTATCTCTGTGACAATTTATTGATGATCTGACCTCTTTTTAGTACACAAATGCGTTTCATTTCACATCAAGGATCGTTTACAGGCCTAAAATGACGAATTCTGTTTTGTTTTCGATATATTTTGGGGCGAGCCTAAAGGCTTGGCCGGAAGTTAGGCAACGGAGCCCTCGAATCATTACCTTAATGCTATAATTTAACAAAGTAAAGCTTGACAAGTGCCTGCGATAGTGCAAAACGGTTATTTGCCACTATTTTAATAATCTCTAGACGTTAAATCCTCGTTGTTAATGTTACAGCTTCTCAGTCTCTAAAGGTTACGTGTTTATGATTGGTTTTTCTTGACCAATCACAAACAATGCTGCGATTTGAACCTACCTAATAATAGTCTTGCATTTGATAGTACCTCCACTATTTTAAAGTTAACTATTTCCTGTAGTATGTAATAGATAGCAATAAATTTCTAATCTATAGGGTGATACTAAAACACGCGTTTTACTTAATTAAATAGAATAAGTAATAAACCATAAGATAGTATGAATAACATATCTTATTGTGAATAGACATAAGACTTGTTACAGATTGATGTATTTTTTGCTCCTACATCCTCAAAATTGTATTGTAACAATGTTAAATTGTACAAAACCCTTACGCAACTCATTCATGATAGCAACTTAATTAAAAATAAAATCACTGCCCTATTTGTTAAATGCTATTTAAGTAAAATTGTCTTATTTACTTGAAATCCTATTAACATAAAGTGGTATTTGTCACTGTTTGTAATAAATGCTGTTTTAGTCATAAATTGTCATTATCAGTTTCTAGGATAAAAATAAATTAATTATCAGAATACTTTTATTTAACAAAATTGGTGTGACTTACAATTACAGTTCCTTGAAGTTTTTAAGACATCCTGCAATAAAAATTAATAAGTTTTCTTATCTTTTGTGGTTGCATAAGTAACACTCACCCTTCAATCAGTGTTGCCCTCATTTCTTGAGTGATTTTACTAGGTTCAGCCTCATTCAATCTGAAAACAGACTCCACCACAGCCAGTTCAGTTGCTGTGGTGTCCATTCCTGTGAAAGCACACCAATCATTCACCACTATACCTCCTCCTAGCACTGAACTGCCACAATTTACTGTCCCAGCCTAGAAACAATGTTTTTTTTTACCTAGTTTCAGGCTAAATACCAGTAACTTACAACAAGAGGAACTTGAAGCAGTGATGAAAGCTCCTCCTGATCCACTATACTGGTGTTGGGATGCACCAAAGCTCCTCTGTTGTTCAAAACACAGTAAGACCCAACTAAAACATTACCAGCTATGGTCTGTCTGAATACTTCTACTCCTAATGTGTCAGCAATTATTTCTTCTGTCTCCTATTAACTCTCAATTAACCAAGAATACTTAAACACACAGTAACATACCCTATCTAAATCTGGATGGACCAAAGCTACATAGTCATTGCAAGCCACCACATTTCCTAAAGCAGACAATCTCTCTTCAACCCTTTGAACCTTAACTGAATCGGGTAGGGCATTTCTAAGGTGCTGCAACTCTTGATCATAGGTGGAATTTGGTACTAAGAGTCCATTTTTATTTCCTACACACATTCGTCCGATAATTCTGCAACCAGCTAGTGAGGCATGTACTACCGGAATTGTGTCTGCCAATTCTGACTCGAATGTGCTGTAAAACAGTTTAAAAAATTGTTAAACCACACTTGCACAATGTTAACAGTACCTGTAAAATATTTCGGAACCGCCTATACTGGCCAGGCAGTACGCATTGGTGAGTTTGGCGAAAACGCCAATTTCATTTTTGCTCTCGAAATGTGTTCGAACTGCCATAATTAACTATTTTAGTAAAGTTAACACAATTTTTGAATTCACCTAGAATTTGTACTCCACAACACGTTTATAACCTAAAATACAAATTGTCAATTGAGTTGAGCGCAGAAGTAGCGTCATCTATATGTCAACCAAGATATTTCTCTCTCTCTTTCTCTCTGTTGTACTTGTCAAAAAAACAAAGATGGGTATACATTGGTGTTAAAATGTTTATTAAAATTGCACAATTTGACAACAGTGTAATTACGTTTCGTTTGGGGGGTTTACTTTGATTGAGGTTATGTTTTTTTCAGCCAGCTGGAAATCCAGAAGACTTCATAAAAAGTGTTAAAAGCCGGTGAGTTAATTGTTTAGAGGCGCGTATTATGGCTGGAGAAGAGGAAACCCTGTTGGCCCTTCAAACACTTGGTTTAAGTGAACAGAAGGCTAAAGAAACCGTCAAGAATGCAGCAGTCACTAAGGTTTTGCTTAACATCTTGAACCAAGTATGCAATATTTTTTTTATAAAAAAGTAATGGTTAAAATTTAATTTATTGTTAAATAATTGTTGTTTAGGTTCGAGGTGTGGTCTTAACAGACGGCATAGGAACGTTACTCTACCACTTGGGAACCAAAATTAAACCACAAATAACCCATCACCTACCTATTCTAGTTAAATACATTGTGTCAAAGAAATTGGACAACACTTTAAGAGTTGACAAAGCTATAGAGTACGCCCTGTCTCATATCAATAACATTGACACCAATGAACTGGAAAAATACTGTGGTGTTGGAGTGGTGGTCACTCCGGAACAAATTGAAAAGTGTGTGGAGAAGCACATTAAAACTGTAAAAGCAGAACTAGTGGAAAAACGGTACAGATATAATGCTGGTCCAGTGATGCAAAAAGTTAGGGAGGAATTACTGTGGGCTGATGGGAAAGCTGTGAAAAATGAGATTGATCTGCAGATATTTGATATTTTGGGGCCCAAGACTGAAGCTGATTTGGCGCCAGTAGCAAAAAGTGATAAAAAGGCTGCAAAACCCATTAAAAGTGAAAAACCCAAAGTTGATAAAAGTAAGACAACAGAAGAACCTAAAGCAGGTAAGACTGTTTAATTTTCAAAGTTATTGTGTTGTGTTGATTGTGAAAAATGTCAAATTTTGCTAATTTGGTTTGTTTTAAGGCATTGAAAGTAGTTAAACTTTAAAACACCAATGTCTGTAGAAGGCTCTGGCATTTTTTATAAGGTTCCTAGTAGCATTTAGAGGTCTATGGAGCTTTCAAAATGTCCTAGAGGCCTCTGGCAAATTAAGATAATTCTAAGATAGTTTAAAAGACTTGTAGAGGCCTCTTGCACTGTCAAGAAGGTTTTTAGTAGCATTTAGAGGTCTATGGAACTTTCAAAATGGTCTAGAGGCCTCTGGCAATTTAAAATAGTTATGGGAAGGTTTAAAACACTTGTAAAGGGCTTTGGCACTTTCTAGAAGGTTCTTAGCAGCAGGAACTTTAAAAATTATATTATAGGCCTCTGGCACTTTCAATATGGCCCTAAGGGATGGTGAAGAGATGTTTCTAGAATTTTTTTGTTGTTTCCAGACTCAAATCAGGGTTTAACTATACTGGATGTAATGAAAAAAATCAATTTTCACGCCCCAGGGGAAAATTTTAAAACTGACGGTTACGTCGTAACAGAAAACACTGAACGACTGTTAAAAGAACATTTAAAACAAACTGGTGGAAAGGTAAATCTGCAAATGTTCAATGTAATTGAGTCTAAAAGCTGGTATTAAAGGTACGGACTAGGTTTCCGCCTGAACCTAATGGAATTCTTCACATTGGCCACGCGAAAGCTATTAACATTAATTTTGGGTACGCGCAAGCCCATGACGGCGTTTGTTTTTTACGGTACGACGATACCAACCCGGAAAAGGAGGAAGAAAAGTTTTTTACGGGTATCCATGATATTGTGGAGTGGTTAGGTAAGTTTCCTCCACATAAAGTTGCGGGTTAAATTAGTTTCATACTTGCTCCAGGTTATAAGCCGTATAAAGTAACTCACTCCTCTGATTACTTTGATCAGCTCTACGAGTGGGCTTTAAAGTTGATTAAAAAAGGGTTGGCTTATGTCTGTCATCAAACAGCTGAAGAAATGAAAGGGTTCAACCCTCAACCGTCACCTTGGAGGGACCGCCCTGTGGAGGAAAGCTTGCAGTTGTTTCAGGTACTTTACTCACTTCTAGAAGAGATTTGTACTGAGATTTCTCCGAGTAGGACATGAAAAATGGTAAAATTGATGAAGGTGCCGCCACCCTAAGAATGAAAATTACTCTAGAAGAAGGTAAATTGGACCCAGTGGCTTATCGCGTACGTTTTACACCACATCACCGCACTGGTGATAAATGGTGCATTTACCCTACCTACGACTACACCCATTGTTTGTGTGACAGCATTGAAAACATCACCCACTCTCTATGCACTAAAGAATTCCAGTCTAGGTCATTTTTCTAGTTGATTGGCTAATAAAAATCACGTTTTAAGCTTGATTTTTCAGGAGATCTAGCTACTATTGGCTTTGTAACGCTTTGGACATTTACTGTCCAGTTCAATGGGAGTATGGTAGGCTGAATGTCAATTACACGGTGGTGTCAAAGAGAAAAATTGCCAAACTCATTACAGAGGGCGTTGTTAAGGGTATGTTTACCAAGGGGTAAACCGCTGGGGCATTACGGTGTACAAACTGTAGGAATTAGTTGGCAATTGGCAGCATTACTAAGAATTCTGAATTAGTAGGCATTTACGGGGCATTAAACTATTGTTTTGAAAAGTATTAATAGAATCGTCTACCATTCAAATTTAAACGTAAATAAAATACAAATTTTTAGTAATTTCAATGAAATCCGTTGGAAAACAACGAAAAATTCTGAATTTTGTAATTTGTAACCAATTAACTTTTATACCTCAATAGAAAGCTTATTTCATTGGCTATCCATTGATGTATACAACTCTACTAAAAATGGTGCAAATGATTGAATTATTCAAGAGTGAATAAAGGGGTGCACCAAAAAATGAGATGAAAAAATTTGACGCCCTCTAGCGGCCAAACCGTCCAACCTATTAATCTAGAATCGGATATTTTTAGAAAGCTTATTTCATTGGCTATCCATTAACATATAAAACTCTACTAAAAATGGTGTAAATACAGGAGTTATTGGAGATTGAACAGAAGGATGCAAAAAATTAGTCAACTTTGACGAGTTAAGGGCTAATTTGACCTTGAAAAATTAGAAAATCAGGGTTACGTGCCCTACTATGTCTACTACGATGTAACGCTTAGAAATTTCGTGAAAAACTGTTTTTGAAAATGACAATTTTCGTAAGGGTCAAATTTGCCTGAAACACGGCCACTATCCTAACGGGTTTTGTGTTATGTTGGCCACTTAGTGCAAGCGAAAATCGACCTTAATGATTTTATTTCTACAGTAGTTTTGCTGTAGCTTTAGATTTGACAATCATTGTGCTAGGTTTGTGTCAAATAACAGGGCCATATGTGCCCGATTTAAAAAAAAGAATGCTAACAGTCAAGGAAAATATGTTGTCAACTTTGGAGCTCTCTGGTGGCCATATTGTTGGAAAGCCTTTGACATTGGCTATCCATTGACAAATAAAAGTTTGCAAATAAAGGAGTTGTTTGACAATACAGGCAGTTTTGACAGCTTTAACCTTCAGTAACTCGGTTATTTTGACAGTTATCGGGGGGTTCAATGTATCGATTTGAAGAATAATTTTTTTAAATTAGTGTTCTAATACCAACTTACCTTAATTTTGAACCGAGAATCAGACGAAGTTATAAGAATAAGAAGTGTTTTATTTGAAAACTAAAGCTAGATATTTTGTCCATTTTTTGACCACTCTGTATGATATATTTTGACGTTTTTCTGCACCCATTCTTAGAACCAACCTTGTTTTACCTGGAAAAACAAAAAAAATAATAAATGTTTTCTGATACGTGTAAATTAAAATTTGTTTTGGGGACTGAAAATATCAAGTTTCACATAAAATGGTAAATATCTCGGAAACAAATACAGAATATGTCTAGAATTTGACTTAGAATCCCAAAAATGCAAAAATATACAGGGTGTCCCAATTAAAATAAGCAGCAGTCGTTATCTACTTTGGGTGAAATTGTTTTATGCAAATTTCCTAGTTTTTTCTTTTTTTAATATAAAAGTTTTTTTTAGACTCTAGAAAATTATATTGTTAGGAATTACTGTATAAAATTTTACTCAGTGGTTTACCTCTCAGTTTGGTAAATCACAAATACATTGGGGGGTTGTATAATAGATTGGGATGATCCGAGGTTGTTTACTTTGACCGCATTAAGGAGACGTGGGTATCCGCCTGAGGCGATAAACAATTTTTGCGCCCAATTAGGTGTTACTGGAGCTCAAAGTACCGTAGATCCGTCCATGTTGGAGGCGTTTGTTAGGGATTATTTGAATAACACTGCTCCTAGGTGAGTTCTGTTATTTTAACTGGATGGGTGGCAATAGTAAAATATTTGCAGGCATATGGTGGTATTAGAACCGTTAAAAATCACAATAGAAAACTTTCCCCATAAAGAGGCTGTGCAGATATCAGTGCCGGATTTCCCAAACAAACCTGACTCGACCACACACTCGGTAGCGTTCGACAGGGTGATTTACATTGAAAAAACTGATTTCATGGAGGTATTTTGACGTGTTCAATTATCGCAGTGAACTATAGAGTCCTTTTAGGTTGGTGATAAAGGTTACAGGCGTTTAACCAAATCGCAGCCAGTCGGTTTACGTCACGCAGGTTACGTGTTGGACGTGATTGACGTGAAAAAATCCCCTAGCGGTGACATTGCGGAAGTTGTATGTAAATGTACTGAAGCGGAAAAAGCCCCCTCTAAGCCTAAGGCTTTCATTCATTGGGTGTCAAACCCCGTAACTGTTGATGTACGTCTCTACTCGGCTTTGTAAGTTAACTCTTTTAGTTCTGGTAAGTTGTACGGCACCGTGAGCTTCAGGTTTAAGCACAAGAACCCTGAAGATACAAACGAGGTTCCTAATGGATTTTTGTCGGACTGCAATCCGGATTCTTTGAAGGTTTTGAAGAGTTACGCGGATAAGTCATTGTCGAGCGCAAGGATTCTGGATCGGTTCCAGTTCGAGCGCATGGGATTCTTCTCTATCGATCCGGATTCTACCAATAAAAAGGCGAGTTGTAATTCTATAGTTAAAACCAACTAAGTTGGCTATTTTCTTATTTACAGATTGTGGTTAATCGGACTGTTGGTCTTAAAGAAGACACTGGAAAATAGTTGTACATTGTGTGTTTTTTGGTTTTCGAATAGAGTACGGATTAAAAAGCACTAAAGTCGTGAAAAAAGCGCTTAATTATTTTCCTCAAAAAAGCACAAAACCTTTCAGATGCATTTTTTACTTTTTTTGAGTTCAAGTTGTAGAAATTTTTTGAAGCTTTCAAACTGCTTTAGAAGCATACTACAAGATTTTAGACTGTTTTGAAAACTTTTAGTTTTTTTTAACTACTTGAGGAGCATTTGGACAGTTCAAAGAGCATATTGAAGCTTCTGGAATGCTTTAGAGGCATTCAGAAACTCTTAGACGGTTCTAGAATTTTTTGAAAGCTTCTAGACTGTTTTAAAAGACTTCCTTAGAAGCATTTTGGAGTTTCTGTAGTGTACTGAAATCTTTTTGAACTACTTTAGGAGCATTGAAGGTTCTGGACAGCTTTTAAACTGCTCTAGAAGCATAAGTAATTATAAGCAAGCAATTTTTTGAGAGCTTCTGGACTAGTTGAAAATTATTTGGAAGCCTGAGTGTTCTAAAAGCTTTTGGAAGACTTGTTTTCGACTGCTTGAGAAGCATTTTGGAGTTTCTGTAGTGTTTTAAAACCTTTTTAGACTACTTTAGGAACATTTGGAAGGTGTTTGAACAATTTAAAGAGCCTTGAAGGTTCTGGACTGATTTTAAGGCATTTGAAGCTTTGTAGACGGTTCTAGAAACTGCTTTATAAGTCTACGGAGGCTTTTAAGATTGTAACGCCTTTTTCTTACCACCAAATACCTTCTAGTCGGTCAAGTTTGTCTCGGGCGCTATTGGGTTTTAAAGTGACAGTAGGATCACTATTGCCTTCGGGTAGCTTTTAATCAGTGGAGAAAATCACGGTAATCTTTTGCACTCAGTAAGTGAAAACGGGCGGTATGTTTTCGTAGTTTACTGGTACTCACAAGAGTTACAACAAGGACACTTTGGCGGGAGTAATTGTCGGTAGAAGGGCTAGTAAAAGTCTCATTGCTTAAACGAAAGGTAAAACAGGGCGCGGAAACTTGAAAAAGGGTTATTACCACCCTGTTACACGGTTTTGAAAATAAGAAATGACAGACTTTGAAGATCAGAACAAAAATTAGTAACTTTGTTACAAGATTGTATAGAAATCTTTTGAGAGCTTCTACATAAATTGAAAAGCATTTGGAAGCTTCTAGGCTGATTTTGCAAGGCATTTTAATGCTTCTATAGATATTTGGTATATTTTTGTTTAGAAGCCTTCAATATCTCAATATAGTACCTTTATTATTTACAAAAAGCAAAATTTCTAGAAATTGGGACTCTAGTAATAAAACCAAAAAAATGTCGGTTTTAAATATTTATTATAAATGATCAGCTTAATCTAACATAAGTGCCCATCCCCAGTGAAAGAATTGATTTAAAACGTAAAGCAACATTGCTCTTTACAGCATTACTATATCCTAAGGCTGTACTAACAAGTAAATATATTTTTTATTGTACCGTCTACTTTATATAAACGTCCTATGGGCAATTACTACCGTCCTTTCCCACCCCAGAAACACTGTCGGGCAGTCGATTTGCGTGTTCGAACCGACAAAAGGAAAGTTCGGTTTTTTTTTTATGATCTAAACTATGTACAGAAGGCTGCTACGACGATCATATACTCTATAGCAAAATTAAAAAGTAACTGCAGCTTAAGTAATATAAGGTTTAGTAAACGGACGGTGCGGCACAATTGCGACGCTCCGTATACGAGACTGAGACAAAAATTAAACGTAAGTACTGTTTGTAAGGGTGAAATGTTTTTTCTCTGTTAACATAATTAATAAACGAGTACGGGTAGGCCTTTTTCAAAATATATAACAAAAATTGTCCAATTAGGGTGTGACGTATGGATGACAGTTAAAAAATGAGATAATAACCTGCTCTATTCGCACTCGCAGCTTACACGCACTATTATCACACAATATTTACACGAATTTGAAAAAAATCTATTATATAGTATCAGACTGGGCGCACGGTCAAAGTCCTTTTACTCTTTGCCTTTGTGCTTTGTAATGTACACTCTGGTTATCACAAACATGACAAATTATACGCGCACGACTAGGCCGACGTTGCACCAATCCAAGTAGCCAGTCCCAGGAATATAATTCGACAGGTCCCTCCAGGTTTAGGGTAGTCATCAAATTTAGAAAGGGCGCATTTCTTTACTCTTATTTTGTTCTAAGCCTAGATTTCAGAAATTCTCTCAGGTTGGCCAAACTTGGAGTGACACAACTACAAACTTGACCAACTTCGAGAAGAAATTGACGTTTAAGTAGCGTTAAAACCATTTTATTTTCTCTAATAATACGCGGGATTATACACTTCATACTATTATATATAAAAAAAAAACTAAATGGGATATACTAATAAAACAATAAATACCAATCAAACTCCGGTTGACGTTCTAGTATAGTGCTTGATTTCAGTAAAAAAAGTCTGATTCAAGACAGCCTTAATACTAAAAAAAACGTAAATTCCAATCGAAAGAGAAGTCGGGTGGAAAACGGAATTTGTAACTCCCGCGCAACTTTCTTCTCTCAATTCCAAATATCACAAGCTTGAATAAGAGTTAGAGTGTATCTTTTTTTTTTTTAACCTTAAAAACTACGTTAGAGCATTATTCGAAAAATTGCGTGTGTGTGTGTGTGTTTGGTTCATCATGGGGGGAGACAGAAACTTTATTAGCGACCCACTGAAAAATCTCGACCCTTCGGCTCGTATCGTCCAATTTTCTATATAGTCGATTCAATTTCGTTTTCCTGTTCGTCCGTCTCCTTGACGACCAGTCACAGCTTCAGTTCGTTCGCTATTTTGCTAGCAATATTCTTGAAACCGATGCTCGTCCCTGTTGATTATTATAAGTTACAGGTCTGAACTAGAGGAAAATGGATGACGTACCTGAAATCCTCTTGAATCGAACACCATTCAGGGACAGCCGCGGTAGTTTGCACACTTCGATTTCCCATTGGACCAAACTGTCCGCGTTTGGGTCACCGTGTACGCAAAGCAGTAAGAATCTTTCGCGTTGTTCGTAATCGCAATTGTTCGCATCTAACACCTACAATAAACGTTAAAACTTATTTGTTTTTCAAAATAATAAAAAAATATAGCAGGAAGGAGCATAAGCAACCAAAGTGGGAGACAAAAATCGTTCAGTATGGCGGCCGTAAACTGTCAGAAAATCAGTGACGTTAATCAATCTGCTGTTGCCCACTATTATCCACCAAATATGAACAAAACTGTTTTACGATTAACTTTTTGGTTTCACTCAATTGCGCAGTAGGCGAAGGTCTGGACAAAGATGGCGACATCCGTTTTGGTCGCTTAATGCACAAACGGGGTATACAGTGTGTTCATAAAATATGGAATAAATTCGATTAAAATTCAAGGCATCTTTAACCAAAAATGCTCGGACACGTATTTTTAGAAAAAAATTAGATATACAGGGTGTCCCAAAATTGAGTATCGACCTTCCAGTTGACATTTTCAAATGAGAACCTTAATTTTTTGTTGTATTTACAGATTCTACGTAAATTTCTGGGTATTTTTCATGTAACATATCTTATGTCAATATTCAGTTGTTTTCAGCTTAATACAGGGTGTCCCAAATTTGAGCAAAAAACTAAACTTATAATTTCTTAAATGGGATGACCCATTTATTATTTGATTTTTGGAATCTATACGTCAAATTCTAGGCCTACTTGATGTAAAAAGTCTGTATCGATCCTCAACTGTTTTTGCTCTAGCAGTCTTGATTGGTCGCCCCTCAAATCGAACCGAATTTAAGCAAAATTTTCGTGCACTTATCCAGAAAATCGTGAATAACTCGCTTATTTGAATCATCCGGTATATACGAGCCATACAACAAAAGAAAGCTAAGGAATGGTGCTCTCACGTGACGTTGAACAAACGCGGCTAAGTTTCTCGGTTCGGCCGCTAGAGGGCGTCAAAGTTAACCTTGCTTTTTTTGTAGTTTTTGCTAAATATCTCAGGAACGCTTAAAGCTAGAGGTCTGAAATTTTTACCACAAACGTACCTTGAGGGAAGACAACTTTTATTTACTATTCTCTTTTTGGTACCAGGCACTGTTTGTCCTTGAAAAATGGTTTACCTTTTAAAATTATTAAATTTATTTTAGAGAAAAACATTTTATTTTTAAAATATATTTCTACTGCCTAAATTCCTTTAGGTTAATGATACAAAAATGACGTAAAGTGACATTTGGAAAAATCTCATTTTTTTTTAAGGGTGCCACGCACTGAAAACCGTCACGTGACAGTTGGGACAAAATAGATGACAGGGTGTCTCAGATTAGCGGCTGAATACAGGGTGACCCAAAAAAGTGAAAAACAATTTTTAGTTTCCAGGAAATATCTGAAAAACTGTGTAAAAAGCAAAAATTGTCAACAAACTTGACTTTGACGCCCTCTAGCGATCAAACTATCACACCAATGACCTTTTCTGAATACACCGTTCAAAAGCCTTTGGTCTGGACTATATTTTACCTTCAGTGACCTTTTGTCGTAACTGTTCAAATAACTGAATTATTTTAGGTTAAAGCAAAAGTGGTTAAATCACTTTGAAGGTTTGTGGAGAAACTTTCTTTGGACTGACGAGGTAAAAAATGTCCAGGTGTGTGGTAGTCAGGTTCATGACGTTATAGTTACTGATTTCAAATTTGGACTAAAGTCTTAAGCTTACCTTTCTGATTTCAGCCATAATTTCGGCGGGATCGCGACTTGAAGTCGTTTTCATTGACCACGTGAAGCGCAACGATCTAGGTTTGACGTGTTCGTCGTTTTGCGTGCCCCCTCCTCCCACCCTGCAAAAACAACCCTTTCGAAAACAAACTTATCATTCGACTGTTCAGGTTATGATGCCAAGTCCACATGTGCAGCATTTGTGTCAATCACGGCACAGTGATTGGTCAAAAAAAGCAGTTTTTTACCAATCACAAAAACTAGTGCTGAGATTTGCGCAAATTCTGCTCACGTAGACTAAGCATCACACTCAAATACGTCACTCACAGCTATTGACTAACTTTTTGCTAAAGTTCGGTGCTAACTCGATGTACTAATTCGAAAACAACAAAAAAAAAACATCCTTTGGTGGGTCGATTACCAAATAAACTTACCCTACTGAAGGTAAAGGTGAATTGCTGTGTTTAACTTGTTGGCCGGGTTCTAACGCTCTGAAAATAACAAAGTTGACACGTATAAGAACACAAAATTTAGTAACGTGTGTAATGGTAGAACGGATCGTGTGCAAATTAAGACAAATTAGGAAGGGGAATGGAAAAACAATCTCACCTGCTTGCGAAAGTTTTGGAAGCAATGTTAGTGGTTTTTTTTTTTAAATAAAAGTTGTGTTATTCGTTTGCCTTCACCACGCTCCAAGCAAAAAGAAATACAAAAACAACTCAGTAAGACTGACGGAGTGTATTGTCGATTAAAAAATTGTACAATAACCGGGTCTTCGTACACTAGACGGTTTTTGTGAGTACACTAACAGATAAACTTTGAAATAAAATATATATAATACGATACAAATAATCACATCTTACAACTACATAAGTTGGTTATGAACATTGATGAGATTATGAGATCTCTTATTTGAACGCTTTATCTTGTAAACACATACTTAAATAAAGTAGAAAACTGCATATATCAGTCTTCTATAATGCATTAAAAAAATCACAAAATGCATATAATACATTAATTAATAAAATATCACCCAGTACAGAAATAACAAAAATATGTAGTAAAGCTAGTCAGGTGGCTTGGTTTGTGTGATTTTATCAATACTGAACTTAAAAGCATTCAAACAACCAAATCCCCAACTTGCTTGCTGCCCTTAACTTAGTTTAGGGGAGGGGGTGAATTGGACAACTTCAGCCAGATGGAGCCTTCGGGACACTGCGGAGCTGCTCCGGCCGGGTCCAAGGACGTGCGCCGAGTGGTCCCTCCTCGTTATTGCCTGGACCAGAAAATTGTGCGCTATTATAGTGATCGTCGGCCGTCGTTCGCTGTTTGCTGCCCCCAAACGCAACAAAAAGCGAATGACTTCACGACCTATAATAGATTTTCGATTTTGACAATCCCCGTTCAGAATTAGCCACACGGAAGGGACGAACCACTCGCGCGTACACACATAAAATATAATTTATTTAAAAAAAAAAACATCCCCCAGAGACCAAATTATAGGCCACATTACATGTATGTATACAAGTATGGAAATTTCAAAATTGATAAGGAAAGAGAACCTTTGGGAAACAACTTCTAATATAACATGTGTATAATAGCCTTTTAAAGATTAGATAAAGATTGTATATACAGGGTATTCCAAATGTTTCGAAACGGTCTTACCTTTTTCCACAAACTACAAATATAGAACAGGCTTCATTGTTGACTAAAAAACCAGTTAATATCAAATTAGAAGGTAGATTAGAGATGATTTTTTAACCTTCTGTGATATTCCAAAATTACATCTTTGTAGCTTTCACCTTGTGGAAAAACATATACCGTTTCGAAACATTTGGAATACCCTGTATACAGGTGTGGTAAATCCAAAAGCGACCATAGGAAAACCGTGTAACGGACAGAGAAACGTAGATAATTGCATGCGCGGGAGAAAGACAGAAAACGAAAAAAGTATCAAGTAGGCCATATTATTAGCGCGCTGTTGCCAAACGCCGTAAGTAAGTTTGTCGAGGGTATTGAATACTTACGGCGTTTGGCAACAGCGCGCTAAAAATATGGCCTACTTGATTTTTTTTTTTCGTTATCTGTCTTTCTCCCACGCATGCAATTATCTACGTTTCTCTGTCAGTTACACGGTTTTCCTATGGTCGGTTTTGGATTTACCACACCTGTATATGGAAACAACTTCGTAAGTGACATGTGTCAGTCTACCGAAGCCGACACAGTTTGACCACTTTACCAGCCACTTTGATTTTGTAAACATTCAAACTACCTCAAATCCGCTTCGACAGACTGATACACTTACAAAGTTGTTTCCATTGGGAACATTGAATTTACACTCTTCTCTCTCCTTATCATTGAGATGTTATGATCCAAAATAACGAGATTACTTTCAAATATGACATAACAGTATTTTTTGCATTGTATTTTTACAGTTTTGAGTGTTTTTTTTACCGTTTTCATCAAACTTTTGAGGTGTTAACTTTTAAAATCTGATGTGCTTTATTACGGATAACCGACAGTGGCTGTTTTTAAACAATTTATTGTGTTTTGGAAACACTTTTAGTTTTAGTGATACAGCCACACAAAGTTATAACAAATCTTTTTATGAAATTTCCATATCTGTATAAGGAAAGGTACAGAAAGCGACAGTATAGATTGGATGATTTGGCAACATTTTGTGTTCCACTGATTGGTGAATGGAAAATAATCTGAGGGGTTGGTCTGCAATGGCGGTGTTTAAATGTTAGTAAATTTTACAGGGTAGCCGTGACGTAAATTATGATTGACAGACAAGATATTCAGTTAATGACGTTACTTGAATTAAAACTAGAGAGGTGTAGATAACGATAACCTAACCATTATCTCAAAAGAAAAGGTGTATTTTGGAGTAAGTTTTAAACTGGAGTAACATAGGCCATCTTGTTTTATCAGAATGAGTTAAAAAGAGACGTAAGATGATTTTTAAACATTATACCAGATAAAATGGCTACCCTGAAAAACTGCTTCGTTTACCTAAGAAATTATTGAATAATGATTCAGCCACCAACACATCGACGTGCTAACCGGAGTGTAAGAAATCTTCAGGTGCAAAACTTTCGCAGGCAGCAACAAAATTAACCAACACCTAACATAAAATCATGAAAATAGCACCAAAGCAATATATTTACATGTTATTCGAAGATGGTAGATGAAATATAAATCATTCCCGCTTCCAAATCACTACAAGTTATAGAACCCAAAAAATAATTTTAACAAATTTTCATTTAACTTAGTTTAGCACCTTTACCTTCAAAGCTCTGTACACTACCTACGAATAACAGTTAAACACGGAGAAGTAAAAGGAAGGATAAATCCCTCGAATTATTCTCAAAACTACAACTAAACCAACCATTTCCACACTAAACTAAAGCGGGACAAAAATCATCAAAACTCACTCACCGTTTCGTGAAACTTTTGAGGCTGAACTTGGCGAAAAACGAGCGGCCGTGCGTGGAGTCCCCCGGCGTGGGGCCCTGTCCGGTGTATTGTCCGGCCCTGGGGCGCGTCTGTCCCGAGTGGAAGGTGCTTCTCGACGATGTGTTTCTAGGGAAGGCCTGTTGTCGTGTGGTGGCCGGCGATGCATTCGTACGACTACAGAAATTACGTTGGTGTAATCAGACCAGTTATTTTTTAAGTTTTACTATAAAGCAAGCATAAATTTGTTATACAGGGGAGGTAAAGAAAAAACCGACCATAGGACAACTGTGTAATTGACAGAGAATGTCATCGAATTTGTTGTCACTCACACAATATAACAATATTCCAATCACCAAATTAATTTTGCAAGTATTCTAGCTGACGAATTCAGAAAGGTGTTTGGCAACAACGCATCCAAATTTTCGCCTACTTGCGACTTTCTTTTGATTCTCTGTCTTTGTCTTGAGCATGCAATTATCAATGTTTCTCTGTCCGTTACACGGTTATGCCTAAACTCGGTTTTTCTTTTACCTGTATATAACAATCATCCGAGCTTTTCTCCATCCTTGTCACTAAAATACAAGCAACCTGCTTAAAACAAACAACACAATATGACCCTAACCCGTGAACTAAAAAGCCAACAATCCGCTATCCACCGTTTACCCCTTCTATAGAAACGAAAAAGGACGAGCACACCACAACTAAAAGGGCGAGATCCTACACCTACCTAGACGAACGTAAGGGATCGTTAGCATTGACAGTGGGAGCCGTGTCGGGGGGCGCGCTACTGCTGACCGAAGCCGATTTGACGTGGCCCTTGCCAATGGCGGACGTCACGCCAGTGGCGGCGCCCGCGCCCTTGGCGTTGTCCGGGTTCGGTTCAGAGCTGCATGCGGTTAGCAAGAGAAACGTAGTTACTTTGATTTGTTTTCGATTTTCGGAAAAGGAATTTGTTTTTGGTTAGAATTACAGGATTTTAAACTACTTTAGGAGAGAAACAGGAAATACTTTTAGCTATATTCTAACTTATAACTAGCCAACTACTACTACTATTATTTATAAGAATATACACGTATTGAAACAACACTCACCTAGGTAAATCAACGGCCAAATTGGTCTTCTCCGTGCTTTCCGACTTGCCGTCGTAGCTGATCGTAGACCGGCGGCCTACTGTGGTCCCTAAAGCAGATAACGGCGTATTCTTAGATACAGTTCGAGCCCTAGCCGAAGATTGTACTCCTAATACGACAGAAACAAAACCAAAGCTACAACACTAAACGTGAAAAACAAAAAACTGGGCTGGTTAGTGTAATAGATCCATGAAAGTAAAGAAACTACAGAATGTTTTGTTTACTTATCCACCCGTGATTTTACTTATGTGCAAGTTAGAGAAATCACTACATTACAAAGAACAACACCAAACAACATGTTAAAAACTTACTATTTTCCGTGATCGTCTTTGGTTGAGCGCTGGTCGGTCTGGCATTCAATCTCGCGTTGTTTTCTTTAATGGTAGCGCTGTCCACGGTGTTTTGTCGTTTGAAGCCGCTTTGGTGATTATTGCTTTGTGCAGTCGCGGTCTGCGTTTGTTGTGGCCCCGTCCTAAGAGTTTCACCTAAAAAATTGTTGTCATTATCCAAAACTGTCCCTCAATAATTGTGTTGTAGATCAACAAGTCATCAGTTGACTCTAATGAACACTGTAATGATTCCCATTGTATGAAAATTTCATCGGTAAGAAAACCACTACAAACCAATGAACAAAGATAAAGAAAATCTTTGTCAGTTAATTTGACAGTTGGTCACATAAAGCAAGAAATGTCTCTTCTATGTAAAACTTAGGAAGGTAAGACAATGGGGTCATCTACCAAAAGAAAATGAAATTGAAAGGTTTCTAATATGAACATTTTAAAACGAGCTTACATTTCAATATTACATCGCTAGTAATTTTATAAAAAGCTTAAAAAGAAAGTTAAAATAAGGCGGGCAGAATTCCCTGTGAACCGTTTAAATTTTTTAACGTAAGTGATATTAGACATACGCCCATGCATTCCATCTCACTCAACTCACTATAAACAAAAGAGAGATAGGGCACATGTACCCCTCCTATGTTACAGATATATGGTGTACCAAATAAGTAGTATAATTTTCACTGACGTTTTTTTTGGCATTAAAATGCTTCATTTTAAAAAAAGAAATTTAGGTGAAATTTGTAGAAAATATTAAAAGCTTATGAAGTTTTGAATTGTTTTAAGGTGAAATTTCTGTATGATCACATGTGAAGCAAATTGGAATGTTAGTCCCAAAAATACTCACCTATAGTGCCACCTGAAGAAGAAAAAAAAAACCACAATTAGGTTATGTAGCACACAAAAATAATAAATCAGAACAGTGGAGAAGGGTGTATTTAAGGTTGTCCCAGTTTGCATTTACTTCAAATTATTCTCTTTTTTTAAAAGTACAATACTACTATAGGAAACTAGCTACTATTTTATTTTCAAACCTTTCACATGCAACTGTTTTACTTCAGTGAAAATCTGTACCACAAAATACTCCCACCTCCGTAAATGTTATTATTGCAAAATCAAGCTCAGGCATCTAATTACAACTGCACTGCAATGGTTTCTATTCAATCTGGTTAATTACTAAATAGTGGTTTGTAATAGTAATAAAAAAAAAACTCACGAGCAACCCACAAGTAATGCCAGTGTTTGCCTTGTTAAAAAAGAAAACGATATGCGGTGCTTGGAAACATAAAAGTGCAAAAATTGGCATTAGTTTGATGGAGATACGAGGTTAGTAACGCGTGAATTTTGATTTTTACCTGCCAACGGTAAAGGTGTGCCAAAAGCCAACCCTCGGACACCTAGAAAAGTTTATAATAACACAGGTTTGCCAATGACAATAATTTGTTGGTTTAGATTTTGAGTGTTTTTTTTTCTGTTTAAGAGATTTCATAAAAAGTGTCCAAATATAAAAGCAGTTGTAATTAAATAAGCTCCTGCGATACATTGTGATTAAATATTTAAAGTATTTGTTCAAGGTGGACTAATTGGACAAAGTATCGTAGGAGCCGCATGAAACGTAAAGCGCAACTGTCCAGTTTGCAGACCAAACTTACCTCCACTTGACGCTCGCCTGTTTGGTTTCGCATGCGTGGCAGATATCGATCGGTGCACGCCCCTATGGGAGGGACTCTGAGCGGTAGGTTGGGCCGCTCCAGGTTGTTGCTGTCCGGCCATGTTACGTAGCGACAAACTGGAACCGCTCCTGCTTCCGTCGCTTTCCGGCTAGATTCGAAGCCGGTCAGCGGTTTAATCAACGGACACTAATCACTTACGTCTGTATTTTTGCGTCCTAACAGCAAGTACGTCGCGAAAACGTCGTCGTACTTTTGCGTGTCCAACGAGTTTTCCACGTCGAACCGGTTAAAACCGAGACTGACTAGAACTTCGATCCGTTTCGGGTCGTTCATGTCCGCTTCGGGTTCCACGTACGGCTTCAACTCGTCATTCTCGTACCTGCGAACGGTGCTTTCAAGTGAAAAAAAACCTTCATGTGAGAACCCGTCAAGTAAAAAGGATTATCACAACAACTACCATTGAATTGAAGGCCTAATTAAGTAGTACATCTGTCTTAATTTCTGACGGTAACGAAATGTAACACTGTTCCACGTTTATGATTGGTAAGAAAAACAGCAAGCTATAAGCTGCCTTTTTTAACCAATCACAAACTACCATAGAAAGCTACCTCTGGTGGTGAAATTTGTAACCAGTCTTTGGTACATAACTGAAAAATTTTGTTTTATTTTCCACTGTTAGCTAAAGCTTTTGGAAGCAAATTAATTTAACGGTTTGCACCATGTACGTGTGTAAGGTGCCTTCAAATAAAAATTCGTACAGGGTGATCAAGTAAATTTGCTGTCAAATCATGCAGGTCGGAATTGAACCCATAATTAAACCTGATGTTTTGGTTTAATTAAAGCTTACAAATAAAATATTCTAACTTTTTGAAGATGACTTTAACAGCAATAAGCAAACGTTTTAAAAACGTAAAAATCCTCTTTTAAAAAATGTTAATTCAGAAAAGCAGTCAATATGGTGTATTTTTACTTCAGTTCTTATGCGAAAATTCATCAGGACAATCACTTATTTGAAGCAATTTTGAGACCTACAGAAAATAAAATATTTAAAACTTTTGAAGATGACTTTAACAACAATTTTCAGGTGTGTTCAAAACATTAAACATGGGGTGTTACATTTATTTAGTTATTATGGTGCAACCAACTGATCATTGACATTACTATATTTTAGTTTTGAAAATTCTTAATTAGACCTTCTCTACGGAATACAGCTACGAAACCTACCAAGACAATACCATGTGTAACCCAAACTGTAATAATTAACAATCTAAAAGTACTGTCAAAAATTAGCACGAGTGCAAATGGTGAGTTACCTTGGCGCTGATCGGACTCACGTCAAGAAAAAACAATAAATTCTCTATATCCTACACCATTTAACTAGTTGCAAAAGTTTGACAGTGCACCGGGCCCTCCAATATCTACTAGACTATTACCGCAACTAGTCTGAAATAGTCAAGATGCAAAATTTAATCGGTTCAGAGAGAAAACTACCGTTACAATACCCACCGAGCACACAGACAACACCAATAAACGAACGGAAAAAAATACAACTAACCCAACATACCCCTGGTTCATCCACTTGTCCTTCATGATCGTCTCCAAACTGGCTCGTTTGGCCGGATTCAGAACCAGGAATTTTTTGAGCAGATTCTCGCAGTCGGTGCTCATGTAGAACGGAATGCGGTACTTTCCGCGCAGCACTCGTTCCCTCAATTCCCGTAGCGTTGAACCGTCGAATGGTAAACTGCCCGATACGAGGGTGTATAAAATCACACCCAACGACCACACGTCCACCTCGGGACCGTCGTATTTTTTACCCTACGACGTCAATAATGTAAATAACCGAAAATAACCACCGTACTGAAAAACCTACTTGGAATAGTTCGGGAGCAGCGTACGGGGGGCTGCCACAAAACGTGTCCAATTTGTTACCGGGCGTGAACTCGTTCGAGAAACCGAAATCTGCTATTTTTATGTTCATTTCGCTGTCTAACAACAAGTTTTCAGCCTTTAAGTCTCTGAAAAATAATAACACTTAATACCGGACTTTCATTCAAAACATAATAAACAGTTCCACCTTCAAATTCCTGACGATCAAAATGATTAAAAAGATATAAATGGAGCAGTAACGTTGAAATTCTTTTTTAGTACTCCGGACACGGATTAATTACGTCAATAAGCAGGTGAATCAGCGGATATGCCATACCGGATTTCCCATAAGATAATTTGTAACCAAAGTTTCGGAAAAGTCTCATCAAGTTTAGTAGATGTTTAAGATCGAAAACCTTTAAATCATTCAACTGTGTTCAATGCCACTTCATTTGTAATATCAAAAACTAGTTTCGGCAATCATTTGCATAATAACGGAGGCGGCAATTTAGTCAACCCCCGATATTATTGTTATTAGTTAGGCGGTGTTTGCACAACGCTTTTTCATTCAGAAAATAGCCAATAACTTGATTACCCAAAGGTCATCAGCATGGCTACTATAAATCATTGTCTGGTAAAGTTCAATGGATTTTGCCTACCTATGAATAATTCTCTTTTGGTGACAATATTGAACCGCCGAAACTATTTGACGGAACTTGGCCCTGGCCTCTTTCTCCTTCATCCTGCCGTGGAGCACCAGGTAGTCGAACACCTCACCTCCGGAAGCGTATTCCATTACCAGGTACAAAGTTTTATCTGTTTCTATTACTTGGAATAGTTTGACTATATTTGGATGATCTAACATCTTCATTATCCGGACCTAAGACAAAAATAGTTTAGATAAATTGTCTTTTTATTTGGTTGAGACTATTTATAAGTATGGCAACCAATGTAAAATATCAACCCACCTCCCTGAAGAGTTTCTGTAAGGAGCCCTGCGTAAGCTGAGTCTTGTCGATGATCTTGATGGCCACTTCCTTCCCCGTGGGAACGTGTTTGGCCAGTTTCACCTTGGCAAAGTTTCCTTTGCCGATGGTTTTGAGCAACTTGTATTTGCCAATGGTCGGCTCCTCGCCCGCCCTTGGCCGATTCCGCCCACTGGCCGACGTTGCCGAGTTGCTGCGGCCGCCACCCGATTCCGAACTGTCATTGCTCTAAAAAAATAATTGTAAAAAATAATGCATATTTAGACATTATTAATTAGAGTTATTTATCTGGACAAATTAAGTGCTTAGGATAAGATAAGGGGAGGCAAGGCAATGATTAAACCAGCTTATCGTTGTTTTGCGAACGCTGCACATACATTTCAAGGAAACTTTTAAAGGTCCAATCAGATTATTCACCGATCAGTTCGTCTGGAAACGGCTTAACCTTCACACTTTGAAAAGGGCTTTACATCCTGATATATCGATGTGCATTATTCTGCCGGAATTTGACCCAAAAAGACGCTTTTTTTTTGAGGTTTGGCGCCATTGAAACACAACCTACTTGGTAGTAATATATGCCAACGATTAACCCACTGTCACTTAACCAATTAAGCGGGGAACCTAGTTTTTCATCATTATCCTATTAACATTCATATTATTAGATTTGCAATAAGGCTCATTATCGCCATGGCGCTAATAAAACTGCAAAACAATGGCGTATTGTTACAGTGTAATTGTTCCGCAAATGAAGCATTCTTGGTTTTTTTTTATTCGATCCAGACAATAAAAAACTGCTTCAATGACGAATTAGGCAACCACCAGTTTTTCGTTAAATCTCGAATCTGTGGTTTTGCTCCTCAGAGAGAAATTATTAAGTTTTTGTTGTAATTGTAAGACAAATGAGTCACTTAGTTAAAAGAAAAGTCTGATTATTACCTTGCTTCGAGTATTGACATACAGTTTCATCATGTTTGGTTGTGATTAGCCTTTTATCTGTCATTTTTTTTTTATTACTTGAGGTTTTACAATAAGATAACACGAGTAGAAATAAAGAAATGTCCTTTAAAACAGTAATTTAATACTACCTATTTGAAAGTGAGAGATTCACAAATAATAAGTTAACTACAATAATTGTTGTGTAGAAAAAACAAGAGAAAAGTTTAGTCTTATGTCTCTTTCTTATGATTATATCAAACAGGTATAAAAATTTCAATATTACCGAAGGGCAACAATCATGTAAATGACAATTATCAGATTGCTGCAACTGTACGTCACTTGACAATTGGACCGTCCATCACCTTTGCCATACTGGCACATGTGATTTATGATGCTTATTATTGATTTATAAATAATGACAGATCAGTAACAGAACGAGACTCTGTAAAGAACAATTTGTAAATCAAAGGCTAATTGAACTACAGGGTGAGGGTTCTTTACCACATTAGAAGTAGCAACATCATCCTCTTGGGCGTTATACCATAAATTAAACGATATTACCTTATTTCGCTCTCTGGACATGCGCGGTTTCCTCTTCAGCATGACCACATTCTTATCCTGAACATCGCTAGCTGTCCTGTTCAGTGAAGTGGTTTTGCTCTCCTCCCGTTTTCTCTCTCTAGTGCCCTGCTGGTCCATGCTCTTCCTCTCTTTGATGTGCCTATTAAAGTTGTGCTCCTCATTGTCAGTGTCCACATCGCTAAATCCTCGCGAAGCTTGCAAGTCCTCGATTTCCTTGGAGGGTTTGATGGGGTTCATTAGAGCTTTTTGGGGTTTGAGCAGGTCCTGCGACTGATCGACCGGGGGCGGTTTTTTGGCGGGGGTGACGTTAACCGGCACCGCAACACGCTCCTTCCTAGCTTTGGCGACCAGTTCGTTAAACTTTCGCATGTTTTCTTCCTTTTTCTCTTTTTCTTTGAGTTTTGAAATGATGCTCTCCACGTCGTCCAAGTGGGTTTGAGTGTTGTCGCTCGGACCTGGATTGGGGTTGTTCAAAATCACTTTTAGAGCGATTTTTGGGGGTTGCGGGTTTTTCGAATTGTCCGCAGCAGGAGTGATACTGTACACGTTGCTTTTTTTGGGGTATTTCAGTTGTTTCGGACTGGTGTTAAGGGTGGACGTTAATGGTAGTCTAGGGCTAGTGTCGGATATGGGTTTGTAGGAGATCAGTGTATTCTCTTGCTTGTTTAGATCGTTGGTGGCGTTGCTGGGCATCGCCTTGGGGGTACCCATCATCTCCTTGGTAAAACTAGGGCTGTGTCTGGCACTTAACGTAGAACTGTCTGATTTGTCACTTTGTTTGGATAAGCTGCGGTATTGTTCTAAAGTTTCGCGGCACTTGGTACTTAATGGGTACTTTTCGTCCTTGACCTCGTGAGAAAATGTGTTCTTGTAACGATCACTGTATTTACCACCGTTGGTGATTTTTTCACGTCGGTCTCTCAACATTTTGATGCCTATTTCGTGCTGCGTTTTAGCGTCTTCGTTGTCGCTCATCCTTTAACACTAAAGTAGGCAAAAACGTTTAATTATAATCTTGACCACTGCAGATGGACGCAGGCGATAGAAGCTGAAGCTGTTTTCCCTTTTACAAAACGGCACAACCACATACAACATACACGTAAATCACAAGAAACATATAGAAGACATTATCACAGCTTTTAATTATCTCAAAAATTACACGTAAGCGCTGTTATCTCATTTATTTACCTGGCGACAGTATGATTACTGTAGCTAAAGTCATATTCGCTATTAATATTGTAGTAACTTATTTCGTCACGCAACATTCACAAATTTTGTCGTTATCTTAACCAACTAACTGGGGCAAGAGCGGATTTTTGGCACTATCCAACAGACACATCCGCGGCACATAAAAATGAAATTATAGCAATAGTAAGGCGTTGTCACGTGTGTTATCAAAGATATCGAGTATGCGCGATCGCGGTACGATCATTTTATCAAAACAATCGAACGATTAACGGGTACCAACTGACTGGTGCGCCATCGAAAAAAGATACCCATGCTAATTGCATGACATATCAAGCCGGGTCCCAAGGCCACGCTATTACAACAATTATTCCAAGTTCGCGAGTAGGAGAGAACTGTTTTCTATGGCATTAACTTCAATAACGTTACGGTATTACTGCGGAGACTTTGAAGAAACATTTCTTAGCTTAGAATCCGATTAGTCAAATGAAAACGGTTTAATTGGTAACCGCTTGATTGCAGTCGACCTAACCAAGGTTCAGGATTTCAATGTTTTACTAAAAATATTGCAAACAGTACAGCCATAACAAAGTTAGGTAAGGTAGTCGATGTTTTGTGCAAAATTTAAAAAAATTCTAGTATCTAAGTATGGTGATTACAAAATCCATTCTTAGGAAATCAATGGTCCTGATAAGTCAGTTATCAAATTTGAAATATACTACATACTAATTTAGAGTATTTTAATTTATCACAACCTTACTACACTTTGTAAATCATTCTAATATCAATCAAACATATAACTATAATATTTAGCTTTCAAGTTTCAAGAAAATACCGCAAGACTGATTGGTAACCGCAATTTCGTTCTCACAATCTCAAAACGTTACTTAACTCATTGTTTAGCCTAATAACATTGTAATTAGAGCTAGTTTCCATGTGATGTGCCTTTTTAATTGCCTCATACGGTTAATTTATTTATAAATTTGTATAGACACAAGTTTAGCCCTTGGTCCACGTGTATAATTGATAATCTTTTAAATTGCTAAAGAAGTCTAATTACGAGAGGGAAAGAAAGCGAATCGACACGTGTGGATCGAAAAACAGTTTTACATGCCATAGAAGTGAATTTATTATAAACTCTGGTGTACTTTCTATTTAAAGACACACATAATAGGAAAATTAGAAAACCATTATTATTAGTCTTTGTCACGAGTTTTATGGTTGTTAATTCACCCTGAATTAATTCTGAATAAGTTGGTGAATGGGATTATTACAGGTGGTGTGTAGTTCAATATCGACCTTTAAAAGGAAATCGAAAGATTTGGCGTGGGAATTGAAAATAAATTCACTAAATCCGCAAACCAATATTTGCAAGTGTAAAGTAACCAATTTTACAATGTTTATGTAACAAATTCAATAAACAGGTACTAACTGGTAAGTATTAGGACTGTATTCACCTGGTAAAATTGACATGATTGTGACAAAAATGACGGACGTAGTGGAAGACAAGGAAATATTATTTTCACAAAGATACTTATGAATATTACATACCTATTAAGTAATTATTTAGTGTCATTTCATATCTTTCACTAAACCCCTAAAATAACTACAATGAACCAAAATGAAACTATAATAATTAAGTTAATATTTAAATAAACAGAAAAGAATGACAGTCTACGTACAAATTCTAGATCGCAAGAACCAAATAAAATCATCAATCAGTACAACAAAAAGAACAGTTGGTCACGTGACCAAACAGGAAGTTTGATTCAAATCTTGAGGCCCTCCGATGACGTCACATTCGTGTTCCGGCATAATGACAGTTGTCACTTACACAGGTGTGGTCTTTGTCTAGAGCACTGGTTTGCAATAGTTCTATCTTTTTATTATGGGACCTGTATAGCCTGGTATTTTAATATCGTTCATACGTTATCTTAGTAATATCATGGGAATTTCGTAATTGATTATGTCAACAACTAATTCGCAATTCTACAGCTGTACAGCTTAAACAAACAAGACGGAAATATGGGTTCTGCAAAATATGGAAAATACCCAAAAGTAACCAACTCCTGTTTAGTTTGTTATTCACCATTAGGAGTCTAGGAGTTTTGTAAAATCCATAACTTAGTTTTTATGAATGTTACGATTCAAATTAGCTTGAAACTTCTTGAAAGTCTGATTTAACTATATTGTAAACTGTTAATGATAAAAGGTGGATTTTTCAACTCATTAGCACTAATAAGTACTAATGATGTGTAAACCAAAACAATAGATATATTAATTGAAGTCTCTAGTATCCTAAACACTCTCTGAAATGTGCAACTTGATACCAACCACCTTTATTTTGTATTAATTGCACTTTTATCAGCAATAATAGAGAAGTGTATAGGAGAAATATTTTAAATTATCCAATTAGTATACCTATTAAAGATACAGTAAACCACTTTTTTATTATCTTATCGTCCAACCTTAGTTAATGACAAAACGATAACGGGACTGATGATAAAAACTCAAAGCAACATATGTTAAGTTTTCTGTATGCTATTTCAGAATATACAATGTTTTTTATATTAAACAGAAATAGACGTCAGCACTTAGGAAGACTGTATTGTTTGCCGAAAAAAAAAACCACTATGAACCTGATCTAAATGGTGTGCAATGAGCAAATTGAAAATTAAAAGGGGAAAAAATCTCATCAGCAAGTTGATTAGTTGCACCTCCACCTGAATCAATTTAGGACCCCGTCGAGACCGTTCAAAGCAGTTTCCGGAGGGTTTGATGAAGTTGCCAGTTTCATTCCAGCTATCGTTTCTATTTAAAGCTGCTGCTTTATTCTAATTACATAATGCAACTTGTTATCATTTAGTTAACAACAGTTTATTAGAGTGGAAGTTGTGATTGCTCGTTCTACTTAAGAGAAGTTTTTGTTTCGGGCACCTCAGCAAGTTAACCTTAGACCATTTTAGGCCTTAATGTGTCCAGAAGTGTTTGTGTATGAATGATGCTAATGTAATAGTTACCGAACAAATGGTGACTGAATAGCGTGCTGAAAAGAATTACTTTCAGCATTTTCTGATTAACTAACCTTTTTCGTTTTTCCGATAGCAGGTCCGACCACGACGGGAACACCCTCGACCATGTTTACCACCATCCCGCCCGAATTCCGATTGTGCTGCGGATGCACCACGTGATTGTGATGATAGTGATAGTGATGGGCGTGATGGGGTGGCGGCGTGTTTTTGGGAGCCCTTTCCGAATGGGCGGCCGCCGTCGATTTGGAACGCCGCAGCAGTTTCATCATTTGATTTTTTATGGTTATCGGCTGTTAGAAATAGAGGGACGCTTGGTTTTTTTGAACAATTTTCATCACTAAGACGTCCAAATCCACGTGGTAAAATGGTTTTAGAAATGTTTGTAAAAAAACTTTTAATTGTAGTAGAAATCAACCATCATGGTAAGTCCAGTTGATCACAGCATCTGTTCGTAGATGATGTGATTAGTCAAGAAAAAGCAGCAAGTTGTTTTTTTTGACCAATCACAAACTACCTACTGTCTGTGAGTGTGAGATAACTTGTCTTTAAAAAAATCTATTTAACCTAGAAGTTTGGTTAGGTACAAATTTCGGCTGTATTATATTTGAAGCTCTAATATACGACAAAATTCAAATTTATTATTGCGACAAATAACAAAAAAAGTCACATTAGTGGTCGTTTTAATGATTTTGATCTGAGAATTAACCTTGACACGAAAGCACGTAATATGTTGTAATAATACAGTTAGGTGTGTTTCAAATAGAGCCCAGCTCTATTATAATAATTATACTATTCCCTAAAGAGTTTGTTGATCCTGAAATATTGTGTAAGGTTACCAAGTCGTTTTAATTGAGATCTAATAAACCATTTTACCACGAAAAATGCGTTAAACGACCTTAGTGATCCAAAAAAACTAAACCAACCTGCTCTTTGACACTCAACTGTGGCTTGAGGGCGCCCGTTTGCTTCAAAGCCACAGCCGCGTCTAATTTACAACTGCCTAGGGTGGAAGCCTCAAACATCCCTCAAGCCAGTAGAGAAAAAACGCGATCTACACCCTGTTTAGGGGATTCCCAACACTGAATTTAGAGCAATCACATTAGTGACCGGATGACTCTACAACAACCGGTTGGAAGTCAGAACCAGAGCGTTTCAAAAAGTGATTAAGTGTAACTGTGGTTTGCTATTGACTTTCAGTATACCAAAACTAGAGTGATTCACAAATAAATCAGGAAGTATCTATTATCTAACTGTATTACTTTCCACTACGTAACACGCGCTTAGGAAAAAGGTTTACAGTTATGAAACGCCTCGTTGAAAAATGCGTTTCTCACCAAAAACTAAGTCATAAGCGTGTATCTATTTCAATTTCATGAAAAAGCACATTACTAACCATCAATAAAACATTTTACAGCTTAAGTTGGTACTCTCAGCACTCTCTGTGTCGCAAATCGGCCTTATAGGTAATTCTGAATAGTGTTAGATAAAATAAAACCATCTGATACAAAAATGGATTAACCACATACAGTAACTGAAAGTGACAAATTCGTTTATTTCAAGACATTATGCATTCCAAAATGGGTTAGAGTAATTTAAATAACCAGCTTGGCGTCCTACCATCGTCACTCCGTCTAATTTGGTGACTGAGTTGTCTTTCATCGACTGTATAATTTTGCAAACTTCTCATTAACAATATAAAAATATTATTCCATAGGATTAATGAAATTTGCATTCCTGCGCCAGAGATAAACAATAAACATGCATATTAACGTAATATCGGTACGTTTTTTTTTTTTATTATCAACAGAAGTTTGTTTACGTTACTGTTAATCAGAAGGACGAGAGGTCGAGTCTAGATCACATGATGTGGAAAAAAGAACTTTGGTCTATGTAAGTTGGTAGGTAACATAAACAAATCCCAAAAATACTGTTTTACCGATGTTTTGAATTTAGAAAATGATCCCCTTCTTGAGCTGCAACTTTAAATAGACGATTACAGAGCCAAAGTGCTTCGTATACGTAGCAAGGTGAATATTTATAGTACCCATAATTTACAAGATAGTAAAAGTTTGATTACATTTAGGTCCAAAATATTTATGCTGCCTAATTTTTCCTTTCAGTGTATAAAAAAATGAAGCAAATCATTCATCTCTTGCTTATTTACAGACCAGCTTATCTTGTTCTTGTGCTGATGTCACGACCGCAAATCAAACAGTTATTAAGTCCAAAGCAAATATGAATTTTATTGGATAACGTTTACAAAATGCTACCACATTTGCGGCTGAATACGATTTAATAGGGTGAAAGTTAGTAAAGTTTCAGCAGCCACTCCCTCTTTACGATTTATATTATAACAATGTTAGTTTGTCAATATCAATAGCAAACCCAGTAGCAATATCACTTTTGTTGTTTGTGTGGTTTAGAAGACGCACTTTTTTTGACTATTTACCCATACTTTTGACACATCAACACGCGTGGAATCAACACTGATGATGCAGAGCCATGAGGTACTGTAGAGTAAACACAACACGTTCCTCAAGAAAAACACCGAAACAAATCCGCTTTGAGGAGCTTACGCGACTGCCTCTCGTCCGGCTTACCCGATTTCGAACTTTGTTGCTCGCAGGCGCGTTTTCGGGCAACGCAGGCGAAACTCGTTGCCTCCCCCCCACCCCTGATACAGCCTCCGCCTCCCCTTTCGGGCTACTGGGGAGGTTTCTTTGTATACAGGGTGAACCGTGAAAACAGTGCTTGCTGAAACGGTGCACACAAAAAAACAAGGTCAACGTATAAAGAGGTGCCAGTTTGCCGTACAAATGAAGAATACTAATTTAACTTGCGGGTGTCGGTGGTGGGAAACTAAACGAGCAAACATTCTAATTTAAATTTCAATTGTTTCGATGTAATCAGTGTTTGCTTTGGACTAATAAAAGCAGGTGCTGATGTGTGTGTTCATCTTGAATTTACACGACGTACGGTGAAACCTTGAATGTTCCACGATTTTTTTAAATCTACCCTTTATCCCTTAAGTTTTAACTGTATAATCAAAAAAAGTCAGACATTTTTTGAATAGACTATTTAATTTATTCTTAAAAAGTGTCATTTTTGTTACTATAGTTGACAACATGGCATACAAAATTGGCAACAATGTACAACGGGTAAAACGTCAAAATTCCATGGATAGAGTAGATCCAAAAAGATCGTGACCAAACCTTAGGCCGCAATTCGTTTTCAAGTTCCATGGAGCGAGCAGAGCGTTTTTGACGTCACGATGACGTAATTTGGCAAAACTATAATCGGACCAAATGTCAAATTACGTCATTGTGACGCCAAAAAAGCTCTGCTCAGAGCAGCAACCTCGTCAAATATAATGATGAATGAACCAGAGAAGTCAAGAGTACCAACTTATCTAAAGTTAAATATTGTGATAACCCCCGCGAAAAGGTTCAAACAAAGTTTGGAATATTTATAGAAAAATCGGTTCTTACCGGATTCGACAATTAACGTAACGTCACCTACGAGTTAGTACAGGAAACAATAGAGATTTTCTTGTCAGTGCAGCGTTTTACAAGACTGCTGATTAATCAGAAAATATAGCTGGCAACATTGTAAAGCCAAAAGTGACACTAGCCAAAAAACAATCACCTGACCTATTTACCAAATCACGTGTATTCGGTAAATGCAGATTTTGACCTGGCAGCACTGTATTGGCCTGGTGACACTAGTCAACAACAGTCACGTGACCATAAAAAGGTAGTCTAAATTACAAAGATGTTCAAAATGGCAATTTTTGAGTTGGCAACACCGTACAGGCTTAGTGACACTACAGTTAATAGCAGTCACGTGACCATAAACATGTAGTTTCAACTGTAAAATTCGCTAAATCTAATTTAGACAATTGGACTTGCAATTGGAAAAGTTGAAACAGTAAAATATTCGTCACGTAAATACAATTTTTGAGCTGGCAACATTGTAAAGGCACTAGTCAAAAACAATCACGTGACCATAAAAAAGGTAGTTTGAGCAGTGAAAATTTGCTAAAAAAGATTTAGACAGTGGTAAAAGTTTTAATGATAAAATTCATGCCAGGTGATTTGGTAAATGCAGATTTTGACCTGGCAGCACTGTATTGGCCTGGTGACACTAGGCAACAACAGTCACGTGACCATAAAAAGGTAGTCTGAATTACAAAGATGTTCAAAATCAGATTTAAGCAGTTACGAAAGGAAAAATTGTAAAATACAAGTCACTCAACTAAAAAATTACAATTTTTGAGTCAGGCAAAGTGACACTACAGTTAATAGCAGTCACGTGACCATAAACATGACGTTTCAACTGTAAAATTCGCCGTTTTGCTCTGGGCATGCCCAGAATGTTGGAACAAACAGAACTACATTCAATTTAGATTTAAAAAACGTGCATTCCAGCCCTGGACCAACTTCGACACACAAGTTACGCGCGATCAAATAATTAATAATCAGGCCGTACTTATTGCAAAAAAGGTTCACTCGCATTCCGGCAAGGTCTTATTACATTATACATACCAACTCTGACCTTTATTTACCAATCAGTGACTAACGCCAGTACCGTAGGTACGCACCGGTTTAAACGGTCTTGGGCAGGTGTTTAAATTACAAAAACACTTCCTAGAAGATGCTCGAGCACCATTAAGGCTTAAAAGATTCAGGTGGGATGGAGGATGAGACACCATACCATATTGGTTGTGGTGTTATATGCTGATTTTAGCGCAACTACTGACTCACTACAAATTTGCTACTTTGTATAGGATGACAATTCTTATTGTAAAAAAAAACCGCAAAGTCGGTAAACAGGACCTTGACGACCCTCTTATGTATACAACAATTATTTTGATAAGGTTGTTTGCAGATTTACCGTTATTATTGAAACGCACGTAATTTGCACAGTGTCTACTTTGCCAAAAAACTTCTAGTCATATGACTGTAGTGTTTAATCACGTTGCTGTTAATCTTAGGACAACATTGAATTGGATTTACTGTACCTAATCAACAGTAGTCAGAAATCAATTGCTGTTCCTTCTAACGACTATTACGCAAAAGGTAGAAAACATAACGTGACTAAACATAATAATCGAAGGTTAGAGCCACGTTCTATATCTTATAAAAAAACTAATAATAATCCACTATTATTAAGGATCTATCAAAAACACATCTATGACGTATGTGGATAGTTCTATTCCGGACACTGTCTATTTTTAAAAAGAAATTACTATCATTAGTATCATTGTAGTTTGGTGAAAAAGGTCAGAACTTCCACCAGAAATAAAAATGTCTCTCCTTATTAAACCTTAATGGAACAGTTGAAGATTCAATTAGTTCAGCCACAGGACAGAAAACATCCCATTAATAATTCACCAGGAAGCTATTCTGGGACAAACTGGATTGTAGTTTAAAAAAAGACTCTGTTATCTGTTCAACTACATCTGAGTGAAAAATTAACAATCAATCCAGGAGTAAATAATTTACATGGACTTGAAGGTCGTATGGATTTAAGGGTACGGAAACGTAATAGATTACAACACCCCCCAACCTCTTAAAAGGTCAATATTCCCCTGATATTACTATTTTAACAGGTTTTTTCACCAAGACAAGGCATATTTTTAGCTGGGACGAATAGAGTTCAAGTCTAGGTAAACAAACCGATCGATAACTAATAACGGTAATGTATATTGTATTATTGCTTATGGCTTTTTAGTGCAGAGGATACTAAATTTCGTCTCACCACTATGGTGAATGAGCCAATACAACTAACTTTATAACAGACGACACAACGCTTGTGGCAACAATTATTGCCCGCCACCATTATTATCCATAAGCAAATGACATTTAACGCAAATAAACTTACCTTATTGGTGGAACTGGAGTAGTTGTAGGTCGACCTCGTAGTCTTGGTGGCGGCCGGTTCACCGGTTGCTTTTGCTGGGGTTTTGGTCGATATGGTAGCGGGGGTGTCTTGACTAGTCGCGTTAGTCTTGGTAACCTAAATTTCAATTTAAAAGAATTGCAATTCAATTATGACATGTGTCAGTTTGTCATAGTGGATGTGACGTAATTTGATCAGTCACAATCAGACTTATGGATGTGTTAATGTGTTCAACTGTTCCTACAGCTGATATATGTCTACTATATCTAGTAATTATTGTAGTATGTACTTTCCAATTTGCTAATGTCACAATTCTAGTAAACCCTATTTTTAATACATTGGTTGAGATATTTGATAAACTATTAGTGTGTAATGACAGTTTGAAAGACCAAATTTGCCTTCAACAACATGGTTGACTGTATCAAACCTCTGTGTTTTCACCACTCATGCATCTGGAAGAGTGTTGAAGAAGGACCAGCTGGGGGGTTCTCTTCTTAATTTTTTCTATATTCCTTTGGAAACCTCCAAGATTTTTTTTTGATACATAAATAAATAACCCCAATAAGTTACAAAACAATTATATGTATGTTTTAAAAACTATTCTTTTTTCCAATCAATCACGCCGGTTTGAAGGCATCACATTCAAAATTATGAATTGGCTGCTTGCCAATTTTATACCAAGTAATATAACTTTTAAGTTTCACACTTTAGGTTAGGTTGAAAGTTCTTACCTCCAAGCTTTCGGGAACGGTCTGGAGAGTTGATCTCATGGCTGTCGACATGACGAGTCGACCCTACCGGGCTGGTTGTTAAAGGAACGGTCTCGCCCAGCACTTCACATTACCTGGAAAAAATCTTCACTTAACTTTATTTCCTGGAACCGATTGAAACAGTCTGGTAATACACTAAGATAAGCGGCATTTTATTACACAAAACAATACAGAAACCGAAAAATAGGTCGCCGACACTATAAAGGAGTCTATGAGTGTGTTCCTGCTACTGCTAAAAATACTCTTTAGGTGTAGGTACACCATCTAGGCGCGTTCAGTGTGAATCACACCTGTTGAAAGTACTTTTGGCCTACTTGTAATAGCCAGTGGATCAAGAAAAAAACAACGTGAAAGAGATAAGGAAGAAATTTCAGCCCTTTCTTCATTTGTTAAGAAAACCTTATTGACAATTTTATTAGGGATTCAAAAATCCCTTTTCCTCTCAAACTGTGTCCCTAAAGAAGCAAAATGAGTGTAAAAATCAATACATCTGACCTAAAGGACTGTTCAAGTACAGTTAATTGAACACATGTGACATAACATTGTTGTTATTTCATTTATGTGTTTTGAGGCTAATTTGATACAGGCTAAGCCCAAGCGGAACCACTACCACAATTTAATTGAGTTAACAAGCCAATTAGCAAATACTGTAGTGTTTTACTTAATTTTACAACTACACATATAAAACACACTGTATAATGCTGGTTTGCACTTTCTCTTGCTTCCACTGACCACCAGGCTGCATTATCACTCTGAGTACTGAATTAAAATTGATTTGAAGGTTCAATTTTTACAGTCAAATCAACCTAAGGCGAGCAATTAACTTGAGGAGCCAATTGATTTTTTAGTGAATCAATCTGCTGAAAGTAGCAATTAAAGTGCTTTGTTACAGTGATATGCTAGGAAAGGCCTTTGTTAATACTTGATTAGTGTACATCCTGCCAAAGGTGGGACCAGTCAAGTTTGAATTTTGGTTGACCCTTGTCTTACACACAAAAAAAAGTTACTCAGCCAGCAAACATACATGGAAGACATTTGGGTGAATCTCTGCACAATGGGTAGTTTGTGATTGGTCAAAAAAGCAGCTTTTTTTAACAAATCACAAACCAGCATTACAAGGAAATAAAAATCAATTAACTAACTTGATTACTGACAGTACCTCAGTAGAACCGAAAAATACCACAATCTCAAGGTTAAGTAAATCAAACACACTCTAGGACACTATAAAGGGTGAATTTTTTAATTATTTATTTGGGGTAATAGCTGGAAGCCTGGTTTGTTCAATAATAATAGAAGCTAAAGGTATTAAATTCTGTTTAAAAATTAATGACCTTTCAGCGGAACAGTTGGGAGAAACCTCGACGTTGGATGAGTCATTTAAAACTGATATCTCTTACCAGAGACCTACCTGTACTAATTACAGGTAGGATACTGAAAAAATTTGGCTAAAGGGTTGAAAAGTGGTTAATGGAGACAATGAGTAATTTCAACAAAACCTGTTAATACAAGAAAACTGTATTTAAAAAAGAAAAATGTTCCTTATAAGGTAAATGGTCCCAATGAAAAGTACCTGCTTCTGGGTTGACCTCTAGGCAGTTTTATGGCTACCAAAACAATTCAAAGAAAGTCGGGGTGGATTCCAGTGATTATAAAACAATTAAAGCAACCCAATACCAGCTTCCAATAGTTTGGGGTATCCGCATTAGGCTAATTCAGTCAATTTTAGATATTTCTCTAATATATTTACGGCCGAGTGAAAGCTGTGACAGGAGCACACTTTTGGGTCGCTAATTTGGTTTTTGCTGTCGGTTGAATCCTCAAACACCAAACTAACTACACTACCCGATCGGCCTGAGCCTCAACTCACCCATAAAACAGTCTTTTTCACTAAATTTTAGCTAAAAATTAACACACACCTCAGAAAAAGCATACTTTCAGAGTTTCACAAGATGGCTGGACGAACAGAATTTCGCGGCGTTGCCGCACTTTTTACCACCCATATCCTAATTATTTTTGCCGACTATTGTCAAAAAACTGAACACTTATAACAACTAACAGTCAATAAATATTTAAATCGGTAGTAGCGTGTCAACCAGTTATTTTGCTGTAGCAACAATAAAGTAAACTTCGAAATGTACTCCAAAAATTGCGTGACTAAATATCGAGGTGAAGCCGTAGAGTCTGACAACGTTGCTTCGAAGCAAAACGAAACAGCAAAAGCTCAGAAGTACGCACATACGATACGCCTTTAGACGCCACGGAGGCCTTTAAATTTTTCCCGAGACGTACGTCTAGTGTGATGCATTCGGTCTGACGTCATTGACAAGATGACACAAGCCAATAGGGCGACTGCGTGAACCCACTGAATTTAAAACAGAATCACTAAAAACTTATTTGAAAATTGTGATAATTGGAATTATCCACGCTGATGTTTCTAGTAACTAGTGAAAATTTTGGACAAAAAAATCAGTTAATATTAAAGAAACATACTTGTTTTTGATAGCTCCTTCGCCATTTGATGAAAAGTAAGGTTGGTTGCATAACTTCCAGGTTTTATTGACCTCCATAAGCTTTTAATATACAGGGTGCTCCAAATGATGTTATTTTCTTAAGGGTATTAATAAATAGTCCCCACAAAATTGAAGAGTTTATATACTAATAGGGTCTCTGTAGGTATAACATTCAAGTGGGCGAATTTACATACTAACCCAATATTCCTAAAATAAAGCCTGTTGATTGTGTTGGAGCCCTACACAAAGGAAACCCAATTAGGAACGTTTATTATTGATTGGAGGGGATATCGGATAGAGCTATTTATTGTTACAGCATTGTCACACACAGACACTGCATCAGGTCAAGGTGATTTAGCAGCCTCAAAGATTGAGCTCGTGTATTAAGAGTGTGTTTTAGTGTGTTTTATATAAAGAACGTTCAGTGTTTCTAATGAGCTCTTAACTGAGACTGGAACTATGCAGTGGTGGAGTTATATGGTAGCTGGGTTTCGAACTATAACTTAAATGATCTGGATAGTAATTTTAATTGGCTCTATTTGTGGAAACTCTGAGCTAATATAGGAGAGGGTGGAAATAGTTAGAGGCATCAATGAAAAAGCATCTCCCACGTTTTCGCCCTGAACGCACGCGCCCTTTTATTGATAGAGATGGGGGATTTTGCGTAGGCCACCTGGAGAATGGCCGATACTAGTCGGGAGAGTCGCTCTGGATAGGTCCAGTCTAAACGTCCATGCTCTGGTTTGAATAGGTTGTGACCGGAAAAATGGTTCGGTTTTTCCACTTTATATTCCTTTGTAAGTGGTTTAGTGGTTTGGTCATTTTCTGTGGTCGTCAGTAAGCTGAAATTCACAGGTACATCACTGTCAAATTTGGTGGACTCCCTCGATTTGGCGAATAAGGGAACACGTCTGAAACCCACCGTTGTCCCCCAAAAAGGTGCCACCAGTACAACAACCAAAGCGCCTAAAGACGACAGCGGCATTGCAGTCTACAGACTGATCAACAGTGACACAGATACCACATGCATCCTATTAAAGACTGACGCAGTGGTTGAGGTGCGTGTTGATCAAAAGAAAACCTTCTGACACTTGACACAAAACATTTTAGATTAATTTTAAACTGCATGGAGTGGACACCAGAGCAGACTCGTTTATTCCAGAAAAGGCTATGGTTGATGGAAAATGCAGCGATGAATCGGACATGGAGATGCTGTTATCCTGGCCCGGATACAGACTGACAATGTCCTTTGCTAAGGTACTTTTTCTCAATCACTGAAATTAGAGAATTAAATTTACAAACTGCAGGCACCTGGAGGAGAGCTTTGGTACATATCCAACATGGAATTGGGGGTGAGCGTCGATCTTCCTCAACTACATGGAATTAAAATGAGAGGTAAATTGTTTATTTTTCTGGAGCACCTTGAGAAAGAAATTTTCCAGAAAAAACCTTAAGGCTGTACAATACAAGTGTGTTGCTACGTACCCCAGTTGGTAGGTCGTATTTGTGTGACGACGAAGTCGATATTGACCTAAGGCCTGACCCAAACCATCGCAACAATCCTAATACTAAAGACATTTTTGGTACTTTGCTGCTTAGAGCGCTACAAGTCCAAGCTTTTATGTACAGAAGTGAGAACTTTTCGACTCCTTACCATTGCAAAGCACAAAGAAGTTTCAGGTACTGGTAACTAGTTTATAAATAACAAAAAAAAACTGCAAGTAAGTAAATTATTGCAGGAGTGAAACTGCACCAATAGCAGTGGGTTCTACTTTGGCTATAGCAGCGTTAGCGATAGTGACTGGGTATGGTGCTTTCAGGTATTTCAAAGTAAAAAACGTCCAGTACAATACAATGGAGTAATAGGGTGGATCCACCATCATGTCAGCATTTTCATTTTGTTTCTGACAATGGTTTAGTATTTTTTAAACCAACACAGAAATATGGTCTAACCGGCAATAATTTTGACCCTAAAAAGCAATCATGCCAGATATTAAAAAGTTTTGACAGCAAATAATAAAGACAAAGTACAAATAATACACCCTAAGTTGTCTAAATAATTTTTTTTTAAAGAGTTTGTCCTTATTGTCTTCACTCTCCTTTACATAAGTTTAATAAAACAAAACGCAGGTTGTGGTATGTATTGTATAATATAGTCAATTTTTGGCGTAATTAATTCTTCCTGAATAGGTTCTAACTCCCCTTACTATCACCAGTATTCGCCAACTTTTTCAAGCTTCTTATATCCACTTTGGAGCACTAATAATCGAATTCTCATAAAAACGCACTTTTTAGCGTTTTACTATAATATGATCGACTCAAAGAACGTTTCGTATATTTTACATAAGGATCAAGTATTAAAAATTGGTTACATATTTAAACGTTATAGCCAATTTCTAGTAAAGTAAGGTAAAGTATCAAAAATAACGTCTATAATTAACAATAATTAATTGTTTAAGCCATTATCAGGTATGAAAATGTTAAAGAGACCTTGTGACCTTCTATCAATATTCCAGTAAACTGTCACATGTTCCAGTTTGAAAGTGGGATCCTTTAGTTATTAATTAATTTGAAACTGTTTTAGGTTTCTGCTACTAATCACTAAAAAATTATATCGTTTTTACCTCATAACCTAAAATCGTTGTGTGTCAATTTCAGTCAATTCCAAATCCATCGGAAAAAGTTTGGCAATAAAAGCCATATAGTCTGTCTTCCAATATTAAGCGTTAATTACATATTAGTATTATATAGTTGTAATGACGAAACCACGTTACATATATAACATACAGTGTTATTATAATATATAGTATAATTTTTAAGGAATTGTGAAATTTTGAGTTTTGCGACACTGTATATTTAGGAATATAATACACTCTATTATAGAGAGGGCTGCTCGCCACGTTTTAACACACACACATTTATTACATATCGTTTTTCTTATATTGTATAATAAGTAGACAAAAATGAATAAATAAAACGTTTAAGAAATCTATAATCTGGACATTTTTTATAAATCAGTTTGTCTTCATTAAAATTTTAGTGGCGTTCCCTTTGCCCTTAATTTGCAACTTGATATAAGGAAGCAGGATCACTGAAAATTGGTTTTTCCTTAAGGGTGTTGCACATGTCCCTATTTTTTCTTCTCTCGAAAAAAAACTTAAATAAATTAATATTTGGTCAGGCCATTTTAATTGGAAAGCTATAAATTGTGGTTATTTATGGGTTTCGAAAATAACCCAGAGTTAATAGGCACGGGAAACTATTAATATGGGACGTGTTCTGACCCTTATTCAAACTTTTTAACACGCCTTTATGTGGCTTTTTTTTCTAGCTCGATGGTATCAGTTACACACACCGAGAAGGAAAAAAAAATAAAAGTCATTTGGCCGTGTCAGTGTTTTAATTAAACGGAACCGAAAAAATATATTATTCACTCTTTCAGTTTTTCTTGAAAGAAAGTTGTTGCTCTTTTATTTAAATTCCTGTCGATTTCAGACCCTAATCCGGTCCTGTATGCAGACAAATCCAGATGCTTTTGTCCCCAGTTCGACGTAATCCCGTAACCTGATCGTACCTTTGTTAGGAACCCCGTAATGTCGCAAATAATCTTTTTGTCGTGTAGTTGCGATTGCTGTTGGTCTTTTACAGGCACTCGACAATATGACACCCCCCCCTCACTCTTGTTGGTGTGAAACGAATTTAAATTAAATCTCTCCAGAGGGTGTTTCAATTATTCTAACCAACGATTAGATTGTATGTAAACAATTATTTTTGCAATTTGTCGGAAACGAACGTAACTCGCATTTTTCGTAGGAAAACAACTTTTTTTGGACCGTGGGAAACGCTGATTCAAATTTTCGACGCGACTGGCGCTCCTAGAAAATCTCGTGCCACTTTGTAATTATTAAAGGTGTCGAATGAAATGCGCTTACACGAGTAATTGTAATTGATAACAACAATATCGATGCCCTTGAAATGCACGAGGTGTTTACGAAACGAAAAGAATGACAGGGTGTCCCAAAAAAGATTATTCTAAATTGTCTGTAATCTGTCAAATTGTTATTTTAAGGCCCAGTTGTACAATCACAGTTCGGTTGAACTTTGCCATATAAAATAAATTGCTGTCAAAGTGACGTTTCTCACTTGAATCATGCTCAAACATTGAACAACTGTATGCACCATCAGTCATTTTGAAGGTTAAAGCTTTAGTTAAGTTTAGACTGTGAATGTTCAATAGCATGCACTGTAAAGAAAATCACACTCTGAACTTCAAAATCTTCAAAATGCCTGACCATGTATAGGGCCCTAAGTCAATTACCATCATTACACAAGAATTCCTGTAAATGTGCCTATACAGGTGTGGTAAATCCAAAAGCGACCATAGGAAAACCGCGTAACGGACAGAGAAACGTAGGTAATTGCATGCGCGGGAGAAAGACAGAAAACGAAAAAAATATCAAGTAGGCCATATTTTTAGCGCGCTGTTGCCAAACGCCGTAAGTAAGTTTGTCGAGGGTATTGAATACTTTCGGCGTTTGGCAACAGCGCGCTAAAAATATGGCCTACTTGATATTTTTTTCGTTTTCTGTCTTTCTCCCGCGCATGCAATTACCTACGTTTCTCTGTCCGTTACACGGTTTTCCTAAGTTCCAAAAATGTAAATAAGTTCCAAAATTGCTTATCATTGATAAATATGACGGCAAATCGTATTACAATACTAGCGAGTTTCGTGCAAATTTCGACTTTACATACTCACCACGTATTTTAGTAAATTTGTTCTGTTTTTGAAACACAATCCGGACCTGTACGAACACACCACCACTTGAATAAACGGAGTTTATTAAAAGATCCGTAGGATCAAAGCGAAATTGTACAAATCTGGCTTGATGGGCGTGTTGATGGGCCATTGTCGACGGCTTACGACCCTTAATAACACGTCACTTGACAGCTACCGGTGTTTATCGTCCAGTGACGTAACCACTTTTTAAACTGGAACTACACCCTAAAATAACCCCGTTTTAGATGATGATTAGAAGTTTTGATGCATAGTTTCGTCCTTATATACAGTATATGGAACTATCACTTCAGTGGCGTACTGGAGAACCTGAAAATCCCTTTATTAATGTGTCTACTGGACTGTTATCTACCTTAATCCCTAAAAGGTGCTAAAGTGTCAAAACTCTTGACGCCTAAAAGATTAAATCCCACTCAGGTATAAAACACGTACAATTGCACAAAGATTTGCGGACTTAAGACCAAGATGGGTCACTTTCACCCCCGATTGCCCAATTCGCCCTACGTTCCCCTTTCAGTACCTAATTGGGCTGTTATTCCGCGTCTAACCGGTAATTACACATGAAAAATCCGTTAATGTCCGTGATTTATCGCCGTAACGATATCCCGTTACATCTGTCCTATAATTAAATCCTCCGGGAACGGCAATCATTTCAATTATCCGGGACTCCCTTTTGCACGCCCTTTAGGGCCAGGACGTTGCTGTGGTAACGCAGGTGCAGGAATCTCGAGAGATTCTATAGTGGTAGTGATATTGCACTTGCTAAATTCAAAATGAACATCTGTTTTCCTTTTGTTCAAACATTATTGCAATATCAGGTAACACTACACCTATCCAATTGGGAAATTCAAAGTAAAATGAGATGACGTAGCAATGTCTTTTAGTTGAATGTTTAAAAGTACTATCCGTGTCAAAAGTAGATTTTGTGAGTACTTGTTACAAGTCTTGTTTAACTAAATTCTCTGGAAGATCATCTGCAAGGCAATTTGTTTTCCAAGTAGAATCAATGACAAGATAACTTAAAAAACGTTATTGATAATTATTTATATTTACTCTGTATGCCTATACAGTGACGTCATCAATGACAGTATTTCTGATGAACTGGTCATGTGATTTGGTTTGTTGTCATCTTTAATGTCTACCCCGTTGATTTGTGCCCTCTATCTACCAGTGGTTTCCCATATATTTTAAATTTTCCATACCTGTATGTAATTTGGTCCAGCATATACTGAAAATCAAACAAATTGGAATGACGTCATAGCTGTTGGTGTAGAAAAATTGATCATTTTTAAGCCCCCTAAACGCTCATTTAACAAACCATTCAAGAATATTTTAAAAAAGTGTCAGATTGACGGCAAAACTGGTACTAACCAAACTTAAAAGGTTTCAGGTACTTTTATATCTAAATAATGGCAACACCGCTCATTACTATCAAGCCACCGACTTAATAACGTTTTTAATTGTTGTTTAGGTCAAAACAAATTGTTTGACACTTGTTACGTCATACCAATTTGGTTTGAGTCTTGCTGTTACAGTGTGTACAGTAATATGAGTTTTTTTAAGTACCAAGAAAGATTGAATTGAAAATTATAACCTTTGTAAAAGCCATTGAAGCCATTGAAAAAGTTGAAAAAGTGAAAAGTTGTTAAGTAAATACAGATACGCTATATCGTACAACGCAATGTTGATGAGAGAATGAATGCTCCCCTCAAAGATGGAAAACAATTTCGTAAGAATCGTAAGTGACGTTTTCCGACAGTTGGTCACATGACTCCTCATCAGCTCCCAAATGACGTCACATCCGCTTTTTACATGTCACTTTTACAAAGTTTTTTACATCTTTGTTGGGACTGTTGGTTTTCAAGAGTACTCCCTCCTTATCACTGAGTTTCTGTGTGCAATTTGGAACTACAACAAATTGTAACGTATAATAACCCTAATAATGCAATAAGTTTGTAATTAAAAAGAAATTGAATACCTGCATATACACCCTTAAAATAGAGAACAATATTTCAACTTACCTTAAAATAGAGTCCCAAATACATCCCTGAACCTAAAAAATGCGTTTTTTTCACTGACACCCCGGTAAAAAAAGGGTCTTAAAAATAGGGCGCATCTTTTATCAATGTCTCGAGCATCCCTTTAAAATAAAACCACCCCGGATTGGCTGGTCTCGGATTGCGTAACCCCAGCAACAAACTGGTAAAAGCCACTCGATTGGTTCGGATCAAACTCAGGGCTCCGCCCTCTTTTTATTTGTCAGCCCCTCTGCCAGTTCGTAGCTATTATTCAGTGATGCGTATTAGGCTCTGAAGTTTGTGAAGTGGAAACCCCTGAAAGTATGGAAATGGATGGTGGTTCTTCGAGCACCTCCAATGATTCCCAAGAACCAAATTCCGCAATGAACTTTTATTCGGACAATTTGTTTTTTGCCACCAACGGAAAGTTGGATAACGGCTACTTTTCGTCCAACGAGAAATTTAGGAAAAGCTGCGAATCGCGTAGGTTTCAGTACTGTCCGGGTAACGTTACAAAGTTTAGTAAGTGTCCAGAAAACGAAAAAAACGGTGAAAAAAGTTTTTTTGCTAGTGCCGGGAGTAGGGAGAAAAGTGGGGAGAATGTCGTGTTGAAAGTGGACGCTTTTGGCAAAAAAGCTGTGAGTTTTTCTCCCGATCAGGTGAGAAAACCATTTTACAAAATGTTATTTTAATAATAAACGCAATAACCACAATATAGTAGGTTCTTGCCCTTTACCAAGTATTATACACAGTAAGATACCTGCAGCATTTTTTGTAAATTAATACATTAGTTGTAAACCACTATAAACTGCAAAATGTGCGTTTTTTAGATAAGTAATAATTAAGTTCCAAGAAAAATTACATTATCTATGAAACAGGAAAAGTTAGGTATACCAAGACTCAAACAAAATTAGAATGACGTCATTGACAACATTAAAATCAAGTTACATTGCTAATAAAAATGTTTAAACTGGCAATGAAGTAAACCTACTCACTTTTAATTTTGACAAAGCGGAAAAACAGTTTACACTACTGGGTATAGTAGTTAAATGTTAATGACAGATTCAAATACACTTTGACTGGGTTTACGCACTTCATACTGAAATTGATTCCCTGGTATCTATTTGTTTAATATACAGAATGACTCAAGATTTTAAAAGCGCTGTTTTAGAATCCAAATTTATTCGTAAAAACATGTCAAATTTGAATCCAATCGATTTACACGTTACTATAGCTTAATTGACTCACACACATACAAAAATTCAGTTTTTCAGTCAATAATAATTCAGTACAGGAGAAATGGGTTAAATCCCCCGAAATAATAATTTGTTGTGCAAATTTTGCGTGATTAAACATTAAATTGAACATTCCAGGTTCAATGTATGTGTGAGGCCCTACAACAACGTGGAGATTTAGATCGTTTAGCCACGTTCCTTTGGTATTTACCCGAAACTGACTCGTTGCAAAACAACGAAAGCATTTTGAGGGCCAGGGCTGCGGTGGCTTTCCATCGAGGCTTCTATCACGAACTTTACTCAATCCTGGAAAATCACTCTTTTCACCCCCGTTGGCACAATGAGTTGCAAACATTATGGTTTAAGTCGCATTATAAAGAAGCGGAAAAAGTTAGAGGACGTCCCTTAGGTACATATAGTTTCTTTGGATGTTGATGGAATTGCTTAATTAGAAATTAAAATTAGGTGCAGTAGACAAATATCGACTGCGTAAAAAGTATCCGCTGCCTAAAACGATATGGGATGGTGAAGAGACGGTATACTGTTTCAAAGAGAGGAGCAGGAACGCTTTGAAAGAGTGTTACGCCAGGAATAGGTACTGGATTAATAAGTACCCGGGTTATTACGTTCCTAACTTTTAGAATTATTTGCAAAAAGGTATCCGACACCAGACGAAAAACGTGCATTAGCCAAACGGACCGGTTTGACGTTGACGCAGGTCTCCAATTGGTTCAAAAACAGAAGACAACGGGACAGAACGCCACAATCAAGACCGTAAGTAATTCCCTCTCACCCTAGAAACATTATTAAATATTTCATGGAAATTCCAGGGATATTATTTTAAGTAACATGGCATTGGCTCAAGGTAATCACCATCAAGCCAATTTGGATATGGTTGCCTTTCAGGCAGCTTCTAAGTTGTTCGACCCTAATACGGTGTCTTCCGGCTGCTACAGCGATTACCAAGTGTAAAAACTCAGTCTAATGTAAATAAAAAGTAATGTAAATAGTGTAAATGTTTGTTCGGTTATTGTAATAAATGTGACAAGTTTGAAAGTAAATTAACTGGTTTAATAACTGTGCTGTTTAGGGACAAACAATTAAAACATAAATCTTATCCACATCATTTGTCCTATTTATTTAATCTGCTTCTTACAAACTAAACATCAATAAATTATCTTGGAACATTATTCGTAGGAGTATAATCCCTCAGATGGTAATTTCTCAAAATACAAAGGTCTCTGCCCAAATTGATTCTGCCAGGAACAGTTTGCACGTCGTGTAATTGCAACAGAATGGGATAGCTAAACAGCTCCGGTTGCGTTTTCAGCAGGTCCGATATCAAATTAGGTGGAATGTGACCGAGAATCGCATTTGCCGACGGGATTTTCACCTCGACCAGCGCCTTAATTAATTTGAATACGAAATGAGTTTGGGGCGTCACCCCACTTTCTTGCAGTTTATCGTACACCGCCAATAACTGCAGCAAGGAATCGACCAGTTTCTTGGCCGGCGTTTCGGGACTTTGCAGTTCCCCGTTGTCGAATCTCGCCATTTTCATTGGAGGTTCTTCGTCTTTTTCCTGTCAACACAGCTCTAGTAAAGCGGTTAAATAAACAAAGACAAATAGATACCTCCGCGACCAAGTCCCAAGCAGTGTACAAACAAAATGTGGTTAGGTACGCCAGGGCTGAGAGTTGCGGCTCCATTAAGGTGTACATTTGGACTTCGACGTAAAGCAGCTGAGGTAGAATGTGAGCTAAGAGTTCAGTAGTGCAGGCTACGATATTCACATGGAATATTGCTAAGGCCAGGTCAACACCTCTTTGTAATTGATCTTTAAACCTTAAAAAATTAATACAGTATTTAGTGAATTGCTTCTAGTTTCAGACTCAACTAAATAAAACACAAATTCATGTAAATAAAAGCTTGCCATCTTTATTGTAAGGGAAAAATCCATTACAATATTAAGTGTTATTTTATGCCAATTTTGACCCTGTGTAGAATTAATTTTGTAAGTAAAAACATTGATTGTAGGAGGAGAAAATGTGTGTCTTGTCTACACCAATAAATCAACAAAACGTCAACGTAAAGAACATAATTCTTTAAAATACCTACGTCATCAAAATCAGCGTATTTTGATATCAAAAACTGCTTAAAATCTTTAAAAACAGTTTTGTAAATTAAAAAAATTATTTTGTCGGAAACGTTGCCTTGAAACGTTTATAGTATATTAAGTAACTAGTACTGTAAGAAGCATTTTATGGAAAAAGTTACACCAGTGCATAAAATACCTTAGAGCACGTGTGAAGATACTTTACCTACGACCAAGTGTAAACTCATGTCTTTGGAAACTCATATAATTTAGAATGATTTTTTGGGTCATTTTTGAAACCTTGCCATTTCTAAACGAAACGACAGATTTTGATGCGGTTTGGACTATCATTGAGCTTAATTTATTCGCTTTTGGTTGATGGAATAAACTCTGACTTAAATGCACCGCCACTGTACTATACATGATGGAAAAGAAGAGTGTGCAAAAATGTGAAATTTTCAAGTAGTCCCCAATTGATCACTAGTTTTTTTTGGGTTTGTGTTGCTTAGATAAATGTCTCGGGACGTTTTTGACCGTTCCCCAATTAACATCCTGTGACTCAAGAAATATCGATTTGTCCAAAAAATGCGACATAGCAGTGCTCAATCTCGAATTAAGGCAGTAGCTTTGACTGTCATTTTAAGTCACGTGTAGGTCCCATATTATGTGTTTGCATAATTTTAACTGGGGCATGTACTCAGATTATATTGAACATACAACAGCATTTGAATAATAGATACAAACCTGCTAATATGGTTTAATTCAAGATTGAACAGTTATATCAATTTTCCGGAAAAATCGATATTTCTTCGGACACATGGCGTTAATTAAGAAACGCTCTAAAACGTCCCGAGGTAATACTCTATACAACAAGTTTCTATGTAAAAAAAAGTTAAAAATATTTATTTGTAAAGTGACTGTAATTTAATACTTTTCCTTTTTTTCACACGTTCTTTTCCCACTTTAATTGCCTGTAGCCACCCTGTACGGTCTTATTGGTCGTGGAGTTGCTTTAAAAATTAAGTAACTAATAATATTGGATCTACACCCAACTAAAATGACACATAAAAAGCTACTGCCCTAACTTAATTCGAGCTTGAGCACTGTAATGTCTTTTTCGGATAAATCAATATTTCTTGAGACATGGGACGTTAATTGGGAAACGCCCAAAAACGTCCCCAGATATTGATCTAAATAACACTTCCTTATGTTAAAACAACAACAACAAACATAGCAAACAAAAACTGTGTGTAAAGAGGGTCATTACGTAAAGATATTTTAACAACAATACTTACCTTAACTTTAACAGTTCTTGAACTGCAGCATTAACCAACCATCTTGGTCCGGCGGTATTCAAAAGACAATGCAAAATCCTGGTAGAGTTATAATCGAGCCATCCTCTACCAATAGCACGACTCCAAGCGTTGTGAAACCATTCAGTGGCCGGTGATCTGGACACTAAATAGTCGCAACTCTTGGTGCTAGGAGTTTGAGTGTCCTTTTGCATTTTCCGTATTATATCGCAGGTCAGTTGCCAGCGACCCCTTTACCATCACTCTTATAAATATGGCTTTACATCAACTTAACTTACCTTAAACTCTTCTTTTGTAAAACTATGTTAGTTTCATCGCCCTCCTCCTCCTCTTCTTCGTCATCGTTGTCCTCTTGCAAACAGGCATCAGGATTGGCCAGAAGCTGTTGAATCATATTCATAGGTTTGAGAAATGACTCCGGGGAGGCGCTGCGCAAGTACGAACACAAGTAAGTAGCACCAGCTATTGGTAGGCAACAGGTTTTTTCCTTAACAGCGTCTAAAATCCGTTTGACGTCTGACGCAACCAAAGCTCCTAAAACAACTCAAGTTAGTTCAATCCAGGAGGCTTTGTAGGGTTTACCTTGTTCCCAGGCCACTAAAACTTCATGCATTACGGCGGGCATGTTAAATAACACGTCCCGGAGCTTGATATTGGCTTTAAAGTCGCTGTCTCCAGAGTTAAATTGCTCAATTAGAGCTTCCACAATAGCGGAATCGCTCATGCATAACAGCTGCATTGGAGACTTTGGATTGCAACTGTCAACTAGGAAAGCATTAATCCACTGCTCAATAAGAGAATCACCGTCTATGTCCAGTACCGTGGAAGCACCTAGTATCGTACATAAACACCAAGAAAACTACCGCAATAACAACAACTTACCATAGTTCTGCACGATTGCAATCAGCATGACGAAAATTAAATCAAACAATTGCATGCGGGATTCATCCTGTCCCAAACTGTCCAAGTTGTAACACTCACTGAACCGGATCAATCGGGTCACTAAAGCTTTCAATTGGCCTGAACTACAAGCCACCGCCAAAATCACTTCAAAGCTAATTCCCATAAAAACTTTATGTAACATCCCTAATGTTACATCCTAAAAAATCACACTGTTTTACAGTATTTTTTGCAATTTAATACTCACAAGTATCTTATGGTAGTCTGATGATAGAGTTTTTAATATCCCAGATAGTGAAGATTGGGCACATCTGATGACGTTTTGCATTGAAGTAGGCGGTGGGGGTTTCTCAGGTTTAACGTCTGTAGGCGCTCTGCGTTCCTCCAGTAACCGTTTTCCTTGCTCTTCATTAATCAATCCAATTTTCACAAATTCCTCCAAGATATTGGTCAGAATTAAACATGAACCGTTCACGTCTAGGGCGTCTAACAATTGGTTGTGCTGAAATATTACATTAGTCCCCAACAGTTCAATACCAAAATTAGTTATACCTGCAAGAGGAGTTCCAGAGCACTTATCACACTAGTGCTGCCAGACTTCTCAGACAGTTCTCGTAGAATATGGGGTATGTTCATGAATAGGAAAGCCCCTAAATGACTGGCGTGTGGACAGCGCGTTTCTGACACATCAAAAAGCGAAATTAAACTCCCTCTGATTAATTCTGCAAACAATCTGGCATCACTGAAGCCTAAAAATCACAGTTAAAACCAAGTAAGGATTTAAAAATAGTTTGCAATTTAATTTAGTACCTTTAATTCTTTGAAGTATTTGAAGCTTATCAATTAAAGTAGATCGATCCGCCCCTGGATTTCCAACCAATTGAACTTGCAGCCAGCACTGTATAAGAGACCCAGGCCATTTCTCACTTTGAACTGGTAGTGATAAAATTCCAATATCAATACTCTCCAACTTTACTATGCAACTGACAATTTCGTCATTGTCAGGAAGCACTGACAACAATTCTGAACATAAATGGGTCATTTTATCAAATTCAACATGCTGAGGTTTCTCAGACTTTTCTGTTTCTACAAACAAAAAAACCTAATAACTGAGACAAACTGCTACAAAGGCCAACTAACCAGCTTTTCTACAAGCTTGATCAATATGTTTTGCCAAACAAATCATGCTGATATAAAACTCATCTTTCATAATTTTCTTCAGTAAATTGTTAGCTTTTTGAGTTACCACCTTTAAGTCTTTACAGTGATACAAAATATTTAGCAACCAGTAAGTGATGTCTACAATACTTCTAGCCAACTCAGTTTCTTCAGACTTTCCAAAACAAGTCACTCCAGGAAGCAAGTCTAAGGCATTGTTTCAGATCAATAAATAAGTAAATTCTCTCTGAAAAACTTACCTTCCAGATACTCCAGCAGGCTAGTAAGACAGTGCACATTATCAAACTGATCATATTTACTCAATTTTCGAAGCACAGCACCGTGGGAAATCAATTGAGCGCTCAGAGAGTGTATTAAATAACTGAGAGCTAACTGGTTGACTCCGGCACCAATTACAACCTGATCTATGATACAATCAGCTAAATTGTACACATCCCCACTTACACCCCTTGGCAGCACTGTTTTAACGTTGATACCCCACTGTAAGTCGGTCCAACGTTCCCTCCAAGCTCTAAGAAGTAGGGCTGATAGAGAACTGGTTGTTTTTGACGCCATGTCCCTATTGTTAACACGTAAATAGGTGAAACTCAAGTAGCTCTGCTTTTAATTTCACTTTAGTACAATATCGGCTTACTTCCGCATACCCATAAACAATAAACACTCAAGAGTAAAATTAATTAGTAATTCTAAACCATCACTCCTAAACACAGTAAACAAAAATCAATCCATAAACAATGAAAACATAACCCAACAATTTTGTAGGGTTAGGAATTTTGTAGTTTTAGCAATCACCTGACTGAACTGTTATAGGGACTCATCCAGTCACGTGATATTTCTTAGAAACAAGTTGACAGCATAATTAATTAATAATTTAAGGTTGTGTTTTTTTGGTGTTGTTGAGAAAATTAGATTAATTTCTTTGCTAGTAATTAGTTAGTGATCAAAAATTGTCTATTATTTGCAAATACAACTTCACAGTCCGCTAATGCTTTATCCATGGTGTTTATAAATTTCACTTAATTCTAGAAATAATTTCTCAGTGTAGAGTTTGCATACTTTTTCATGTCCAATCCAATGTCGAACATGGAAAGAGACTTGGAGGGCCTTAATGCGGCCTTAAATTCCCTTAAACTGTTACGTTCGAACGTCAAAAGAGTATTTGAATCGGTAAGCAATGGATTGAGAGCAGACCATGGAGAAGATGGCAAAGAGAACAAGTACATCTTGGAGCTTCAAGAACTGCTTACCACCGTGAATAACAATCTCCGAGACGTGGAAAGTGCCGTTGCAGGTCTTACGTCACCTCCAGGTGCATTTACTTTGGGGAATACCACCTATCTAAGTCAAGAGACTATACAGGAAAGGCTTCAACTATATGGGCAGCTAGTAAATAGTTATAAATGGACTGATAAAATTCGGGAGTATAGTGCCTTGGCTGGGAACATTTTGGCTTCAAACTCATTTAATAAGACTTATAAAACTCTCAGTACAACCAAAAGAAGGAAGACCCAAACTAGCAATCATAATGTGGCACCTGAAGTTATTGAGAATTTAATTACCAACATTGACAGACTGTTCAATGATGTTTCTATTACAACCAATAGACCATTTGTTCCCAATCCAGTTATTCAAGTTACTCTTGGAAGAGTTTTAAAAGCTATTGTTGCTTTTAAAGGTATGTTTGGTTTTTAAAAACCAAATTATAGAAATTAATAACTTCTGAATTGATTTCAGGTCTAATGATTGAATATGTGGTGGTAAAAGGTCTCTCTGAAAATAATGACTTGTGGTCTGAGTCAAGATACAAAGTATTTCGCAAAGTCACTGAAAATTGCCATGCTGCAATGTGCCATTTCCATTCACCCATGATGCCTGAGTTGGCAGTGAGATCATTTATGCACTGGTTTCACAGCTATATTACACTATTTAGTGCACCTTGCAAAAGGTGTTTGAAACATTTGAATGGCAATTTACCACCCACATGGAGAGATTTAAGATCTTTGGAGCCCTTCCATGAGGAATGCAAATAGCCCTCACCTGATTAGTCTTATTTATTTATAAATTTAATTGTGAACAAAGTCTTAAATTAAGTTTGGAATGAAACAAATCATATCTATGTATACTCTGTATATGGTTAAACAAATTTCTGTGTATAACTAATAATAAATGCAATATACCCTACTTTAGTCTAAAAATGAGATTTTTAAAAACAAATCTATGCAGTAACAATTTAAAAATGTGGTAAACACACTTTTCCTGCAAACAGTTCTGAAATTACAGTAATCCACAAAGCACCCACAAACAAAATGTATGATATTCCCACTTGGTGACTGTTTGGAAGTTGATAGGGCTCTCCACCTATTTCATCCACATGAAAGCCCATAGGAAAGATTACAGCAGCAAGACAGAATAGCACCACTGCAACAATCAATAAGATAACATTTTAGGTAGTTTTTCTAAGTAGCAATCATACTAGCAGTGAAGCCAACCCATCTGGCATAGGGCACCACGTTTCTATCCCAATGTGATGAAGCCAACAATATAATAGTGGTTGTAATGCAAATGCAACCCACAAAAATGCAAACTAGAGCCAACAACCATTCTGGCTGCAAGTCAGGTGTGAAACACACTTGCTCCCTTTTGTAGAGAGTCATACAGGTCCACATTAATCCCATTCTGGTTTCGCCTATGATTATTATTGGCTGTAGAGTGTAAATTATTTAGAACTGAAAGTGGTTACCTCCAATATCTGTGACAATCCAGTCAGGCCTGGCCAAGCTGACAATGGCAAATATGTCAGCAGTCATGAACAACGTACCTGATATTAACGTTAATTTGTCCATTGCTACATTCAAACAGTCCAGATATTAAAAAAATAGTAATTTAGTTATTTCGCAATTATTTACTCTCTCCCTTTTTAATCATAGTTTATTGACACTCTCATTACTTACGAATGCTGGGAAACGTTTCAAATTTATATTTTTTGTAACTAGCTTACTGTGACCAGCCCTTTGAATTGGAATTACACTTTCTACAGTAGTAATTATTAAAAAACTACAATAATAATAAATAAATAACAAGAACATATGATTGCAGTGACACTATTGACCATTTTGTAACTTCAACAATTGACAAGACACAACACAGCGCACTCTATACCTAGTATTGCAAACTACAAGGTTATCAAATGAGAGCCGATTTTACTATAAATATATCTATTGAAAAAAATAAAATTTTAAATAGTCTGGCGTTATTTTCGAAACTTGCAGACCCCCAACAAAACAAAACATGATTTTATTCACTATAGACCCACCAATCCTTTTCATAACCCTCGTGGACGTGCCTAAGTAAAGCTTTTTGCCTACCATCGCAATAGCGATACTTGTCCTGAACTTTCTGTTTAATATCCACTAGATTCTCTTGAGTTATGTCCCGTTCCAGGTATTCGCTAAGCAATTCGGTGGCCCTTTCCAAATCCTTTTGGTTTTCTTCAAATATCACAGACTGGTTCGTTTTCTTCAAATAGTACGCAAACACGTATGTGTACATCAAAGTTTGCCTGCACTGGCACAGTATGTCTACGGCTTTCTTCAGGAATTGAACCTCGATCCAGCTCATGTTGTGCTGCTGCATCTCCTCCATTTTGTCTTTAACCGCAGCATATAATTTGTGTTCAAACTTTAGTGATTGCATGTGGTTCATGTAACGGTTACAGTAGAACAAGTAACGTTGTAACGCCGCTCTGGATTGTTCTTGAGCATCCCTGGCCGCTTTAGCTTCATCCTCGTCGTAACGATTGCAGTTATACCTTTTTTATACACAGATAAATTTAAATATGTAATTAATGGGACAGTAAAACTTACCAAGAACTTCCATGTGGCTCCCACGGTCCTAAACAAACCCAACAAAAATCCGCTTTGCAATTTTGGTTCTTGCAAACCATATGATTGCAACCGCCGTCTTTTTCGATCGTAGCATTGCATTTTGGGCATTCTTTAGTGTTGGCTGCAATCCAATTGGAAGTCTCTGAGTCGTCGTCGCATTTTTTTTGCCACTTTCGCAGCAGAGCGCATTTTACCGGGTCGTGCCAGTTTTCCCCACAATTGAAACAAAACCTGTGCCCACAGTAGCATGTCACTGGTTTGGTGTCTACATAGGTCACCTGAACCAAAACAAAACCAATTAGGATGTGATACTTTTTAGCATGTTGGGTGAACTTTAATTTAATTTTATTTGATACACATGGATAATATTTCAGCTTTCCAATTCTTGGCAGTGTTACTTTTTGACTAGAACTGTCCAAAATGGTACAGAAATTGTAGAAAGAGCACCTATTTTTTTAATTTACTAAACTGAAAATATCTTTAGTAAAATATATTATGAAAGGACCTACTTTAACTGCATAGCTACAGTCGGGGCTGGGGCACCACCTCAACAACCTGTTGCATTTGACAAAACTATTGGTGATCAAATGTTGAAACTTCAATTTAACCCTTGGATCTCTGACAAGTCCCATTGCAGTATCATCATCCACCAGTATAGGACAGTTATGGGCTGGACAACCTATAGTCTGTCCCACTCCCTCCTCCATAATTTTGGTGGTCAAGTATTCATTCCAGCATTGTAGGCAAAATCTGTGACCACACTCCAAACCAGTCATTTGAGCTGCCGGTTGAACCATATAGCAAATTTCACATTCTTCAGTGCCCAAAGCTTTATTCACCACTTTTGGTTTTACAATGTTGATTTTCTTGAATGGATTCACCACCCGGGCTTCTCTGAACAGGTCATCTTGATTCCCATCAAAAAACTTTTCCATAAGTTTCTCCTTGTCCCAGTTGAAGAAGTTGAGAAGGATTCTTGTGATGGTGGATGGTATTTGAACCACAGTATTAACTTCCCTAATGCAGTCCAACATGTGCTTGACAATTTCATCTGTGGAGAGCACCTCATACTGGTACTCATCTTCAAAACTTGGAAAGTCTTTGCTGGAAGTGTTATCAACTTCTATGGCAAAATCAACGTCGTCGCCGCTTGTCTCGTTGCCGGAGTCATCGTACATTATTTCATCTTCCTCGTTCATTGTTTTGTTTGGTTTGTCATTGAATTTTAATGTGTTTAAAAACTAATTTCTATTCTAGTTAAATTGTTTCAATTCAGACTGACTGATTTGGATATATCATCTAAAATGTCAGTGTGAGTACTGTGAGTAAAGCGAGCAAGATCAGAAATCAGCCTCTTAATTAAGGAAACAAAGTTTTTTACCATTTTATTTAAATTTACACTGTAATTTGTAGTTTTCTTTAGATATTAGACAAACACTCTCACAAAAAATAAAAACACTAGGAATTTTTAATGGCTGTGCGGTGCGCCAATGAACTAACGTTTTGACAAGTCACTAGTTTGTGTTCTCACTCTTACTAAAGGAACCCCACGATAGAAAAAGGATAAACAAATTTTGAAATTTGACAATTTCTTTCACAATTGACAAATGAAGGAAATCCAACCAAAGAATTCATTTTAATTTCTGCCAGTCACAGTTTTATTTGGATTTTCCTTTATAAAAAGAAAACACTTTTCAAAACCTTATAGTTAAATTGAAAATGGCTGCTGCTGAAGTAGACCGAGAAAAGGTCCTGCAGGACTATAGAAAAAAACTGATGGAACACAAGGAAGTGGAGTCCCGGCTGAAAGAAAGTGAGTAGTCTTTTCCTCTTGCTGCACACTGCTGACTATTTAATATTTGCACTAATTTCGGCTGTTTACAGTGAGAGAACAGTTAAAGGACCTTACAAAGCAGTACGACAAGTCCGAAAATGATTTGAAAGCTTTGCAAAGTATGGGACAAATTGTTGGGGAAGTACTCAAACAACTCACTGAAGAAAAGTGTAAGTATCATTAGGATGGAGAGTTTAATTGTATTTTACATTAAGGCCCTAAGTAAACAGGATATTGAACACCCTCTACAAATTTCTTAAGTCCAGCCCTTTTAGACAGAAATGAGCAATTTGAAACAAAATTCCTTTGTTGGTTCCTATGTCTATGTATAGACTAGACAGTGTTGCCACTTAATGTCTTCATTTTTAATTTTTAAACCTCCAAGTATTGGTGGGGCAGATGGCGGCACTGTGACTCTTGATGACGTCATATGATCTGTTTCAAAAAAACACCAAAACTAGCACAAATACATTCTTAACATTTGCTTAGTTATACCACCTTCAAATTGATACATCTCTCTTTCTTCAGTCATTGTCAAAGCAACGAACGGGCCCCGTTACGTGGTAGGCTGTCGTAGACAACTAGACAAAGCCAAATTAAAAGCGGGTACTCGCGTAGCTCTTGACATGACCACTCTAACCATTATGAGGTATTTGCCCAGAGAAGTAGATCCTTTGGTTTACAATATGAGCCACGAAGATCCCGGCGATGTTACGTACGCCGCTATCGGAGGATTGTCGGAACAAATTCGGGAGTTGAGAGAGGTGATTGAGTTGCCACTATTGAACCCAGAGTTGTTTATGAGAGTTGGCATCACCCCGCCTAAAGGTCGGTTAATTAACGTTTGTGTGATGTTATTTTAAGTTTAAATTCTGTTTAGGTTGTTTGTTATATGGTCCTCCTGGTACTGGTAAAACGCTATTGGCTAGAGCAGTGGCGTCCCAGTTAGACGCTAATTTTTTGAAAGTTGTATCTAGCGCTATTGTTGATAAGTATATTGGTGAATCGGCCAGATTGATTCGTGAGATGTTCAACTACGCTAAAGATCATCAGCCTTGCATTATTTTTATGGATGAAATCGATGCTATTGGTGAGATTTTCTTTGTCATGGCAAAAGGGGGTTTTGACCTTAAATATCCGCATTTTTAGGTGGGCGTAGATTTTCTGAGGGAACTTCGGCTGATCGTGAAATTCAACGTACTTTAATGGAACTTTTGAACCAAATGGATGGTTTCGATTCCCTAGGACAAGTAACTCCACTGTAACCTAACTTTTAAATTCAGATTGATTGATGAATTCTTGCAGGTTAAAATGATCATGGCTACAAACAGGCCCGACACTCTGGACCCCGCTTTATTGAGACCAGGACGTTTGGACAGGAAAATCGAAATCCCTTTGCCCAACGAGCAGGCTCGTTTAGAAATTTTGAAGATTCACGCTGGGCCAATAGCGAAACACGGAGAAATTGATTACGAAGCCATCGTGAAGCTCTCAGATAACTTTAACGGCGCCGATTTGAGGTTAGGTGATGTCTCAACAAAAACCAAACAGCTTATTTAATGGGTTTGTTTATAGGAATGTGTGCACAGAAGCTGGATTATTTGCAATCAGGTCTGAGAGGGAATACGTAATTCAAGAAGATTTCATGAAGGCTGTAAGAAAAGTGGCTGATAATAAGAAACTGGAGAGCAAACTCGATTATAAGCCAGTATAATTTACGCACTAACTTTCTATTATAAGGTTTTTATTAATAAGTATTTTAAAAGTGAAAAGGTGTTTTATTTAAATTCTTACTGATTATGTGATGGAGTTTTTTGAACTTGCATACATTCACCATTTTTGCTGAGAGGCATAAGTCAAGTGACGTCACCCTGCAATGGTTTATACGTATTTTGACAGATGACAAGTTATAGTAAGTGTTGGTAGTGTAATAAGCAATGTTTGATTTATTTCTGTTCAGTTTTGTAGTTCCCATTATAAATTGTACTAATAGTGAACTGTAAACCAGACAATTTTCGATTCTGAACTAATGCAAATTATCGATTTACAGAAAAATGCATTTCCCGGTTTTCAAATCATCCGCGCTAACCTAGCTTCGCTATTGGTCGCAAAACGGGCTGGTCAAAATGTCAAATCCGAAAACATGGCGCACCTGAAACTGGCGAAGATATGTTGTGATCAACTTTGCGGTCCGGTTTTTCAATGAATTTCTTCAATTTAAACGAAATTACCATTCGTTGGTGTAGAGGAATATAGTGCAGTGATGTTAGCCGATGTCGTGTAACGTTCGAAGGGTATTCTCATTGAAAAATCACCATGTCAAGGTAGGTGTTGTTCTAGGGCCGTTTCGGCGGATAATCTGCGAATTTTACGCTAACAATTAATTATTTGCATTGTTTACGGTTTGAAAGCCTCAATAACCGCGATTAGGCATTGATTATTTGGTGTGATAACACAAAGACCGACCACCCATTCAACATCAAGTAATGAATCACAGGGTCTTAACTGCACCACTATTGGTCTTTTTTTTTTGTATTCAGTATCAGGAAACTAAAGACAAAACTCTCCAAGGTTGTTTCTTGTCTTTGTACGCTCATTTTGTTGTTGGTTGACCCGTTTTCAGTCTTTTGTTTTTATTTTTATTGATTGGAAGGGTGTGTTGCACCCAACCTCAATGACTAAACACACATTTCTCACCACCACCCCCTTAATGCCTCAGATCTGATGCAGCCAGATTAAATTAGGTTATTATACAGTCCACTGTAATTTGATTTAAGTCCACCCACACTTTGTCGAGAAGCCACAAGCTTCAAGTTGGTCTGTTCAAATTTACATGTGGTTTTGTGTTTATATTCAGTCATTTAAAAAAAACACACATGGCCTGGAAATAGAGCTATGACCCAGTTTAATCATATTATGCCAAGAACAGAATATGCTAATTTAATTTAGTATAAATATCTAAATTTTCTGTAAAGGAGAGGTTTAGTAGTGTGGGTTTATAAACTACCATCTATGCAAACAAAATGAATTAGTACCATTTGCAGCATGCTGGAGGTCTGATATTTGTTCAGTGGAATCAAATTAATGCTTTGGAAGTGTCTGAAATTGTATTTTCAAGCTTGAAACACACTCTTATAACTCTTATAAACAGTTTTACATTTTGATATCAATTTTCAGCTATTCTGAAATGAGTTCCTCAAGTCAAGAGGTTCGCAGAAGGTATTAATAAATTAAAGCCATTCTGTGTTTAGGTTTCTGTTCCAATTAGTTTTGTATGTTGTATGATGTAGTGTAGCATGTTTTAATAAAAGTTTACATATTATGCAGAGAGACTAGTTGCAATAAGTAATACTTGGGTTTTGCTTAGTTGTAACGTATTATTTGATTGATGTTTGTTCAGCTGTTTTATTTTGAAACCATATGGCATTTTGCAATAGTTAATCACCGACGTAGGTTGTGGCACAGGCGTTTAACCCCGTTCTTACAGATTAATTTACTCTAGTGAAAGGCTTTTAAGCGTGGGAGGGCTTGGAAACCGGAACTTTCTACTGTACACGCCATCTCCATCCACATTATGCAAGCGATTCGTACCGAATTAAATTGAAAAATAGGCGGTGTGACGCCCATGCTTTTTCAAATATAGACTCTAATCGATCGAATCGGTAAAGTTCCTTCCGGTTCCTTTTTCAATATACATCCTGAGATAAACAGAGGCCTGGTCAACCAAATTTGGTTTGTTTTATAACAATAATAATAACGTGCGATACTGCACCACGCATAACAATCAATGGAAACGTACAAAACCAGTCACAGGGGACGATTTGAAAGAACAGGGGAATAATATTGATCTCACATTTAAGGTCTGGGACACACTAAACTAAGTGGAATTCAGTTCCTTGGCAATGAAATCAATTCTAATGTGCCAGTCCTGGGTTTGAATGTCGGAGGGTGAGGTTGTCCCCCTTGCATCACATGACTAAAGTTGCATTTTTCATTGGCATAGTGAAATAATTTTGCACAGCTGATAAGGTACCACTGATTAATAAGTTACACGGAACGCATGCGTCTACAAGTGATTTCTATACCGGGGAAAAAATGTTGCTAATCGTCAGTGTGACTTTTCCTATCACAGAGGTGCGTAATTGTTAATGGACCATAGTCCCCTCCTTGTCAATCATTGACTATGAGCCGCGTAAGCAATTGTTTTTGGTGATATTATAGTGTCAAACAATATGGATTACGAGACGGAAAGAATGTTGGACGATATTAAAAACGAAATTTATTGCGAGTTGGACGAGTTGCGGAGCAGACAGAGTCGACCACAAAGTTGCGCGAACAGTGACATTTCGGTGAATCAATCTAGTGACATGTCAAACAAAGTGGTGGGCTTTAATCCCAGAAAGGATTGGCAGGAATACTGGGCCAAGTAGGTTTCCTCCCGATAAAACCGGTGTTACAAATTTAAAAAGGTGTTTAAACTGTTATCCCCGGTCTTTGTTTACTTAATCCCCTTTATTATCTGTCTGTCAACACATAAGTGTCTGTGTTTACTGATAAACAACACAGTGGACGTGATTGATCGGTTTTTCTTATAAAATCCTAATTCTTTTTCCTTCCTTGACCGTTTTTCACTAAAATCACTTCAAGCTTCAATGGATTTTACAATCATGAAGGCCAGAATAACCACTTTTGTCATTAAGGCTTAATGATCGTTTAATATTCGAAAGCGACCTTGACCACAAATAATGATGCATTTGACCAGTACTTTTGTGATTGAATTCCAATGATCATTATGAGTAATTAATGCAAAGTCTAGTAGTTGTTTAAAAATTCACGTTTTACTAGTAGTGGCTAAATGATTAATTTTAATGTGATTTAACCTTGACACATTTGCATGACATTTTCGTTATTTGATGTTTTTATTCATTTTTTTTTAAATAGGGACGTTCAGAAGCCATTTATCTTGCCACTCTACCACAACACATACTATAAAGTTGTAATTAATTTAAAAACTGTGATTATTAACAGTTTTATGGTAAAATTTACCTAATGGGTAATTTAAAATAATTTTTTTTTCAAGCGGTCTAAAATAAGCCTATTGTGTACCTGTACTGCCGGCGTAGAAAGGCTATTTCATATCCTAGGAGGTAAAAAAATAATGTCCAGAACTTGATCCAGGCTAAAAGCGTTGCATTTAGAAAAAAGCAGATGAAATTAATGCAACACTTACTTTGCTTTGATTGGCTTGGCTCTGCAATACTCGTACAATCCTTTCATGTTCTTATTCTGAAATACAGTTTTCCTGAAGGTGTCAGGGCTAAATTTGTGATCAAATTCAAAATCAACATAAACTGATTGACACAACGAAGCTATTTCCAAAGTTGTCTAACAGAGGGCGTATCATGGCTGTCTAGCGTCATCTGTCGATTACGGTTACGCGCTCCGAATTTACACGGAACGCGGTTCTTCAAAATTGGCTTTCAAAAATGTTATCGGCCATTTGCTCTTGATATTTTTTCAGTAACCGTTATACGAGTATATGTATATTTACCAGTCCGAATTAATCGGTTAACCTGGCTAGGAAACGATACACATCCTATGTTTACCATTACGCTTTCACTGTGTCATCTGTCAAAAATCGTGATGTCCATGGCACACTAATTCAAAATTACTACTAATTGCGTTGTTGTATTGTCAAATAAAGTTTCAGTGAAGCCGTAAAGCGACCTAAATCGCCGAAATGAGTGATAGTGATAAAATAAGTTGTACACCACCTGCTTTAGCAGCAATAGCGTCAAATACGCTAAATAATTTGATTCCTGGCAGGTCCCGCGTGCCGCTTGAAAAAAAAATAGTATACGTTACACGGACGTAGAAAGCGATTATTGTACTACGCTCAGGAATCGCCTCTTTCTACGCCTAATAACATAATATACTATTAACAGGCAATATTGTTCTGATAATTCCTATTTCTTGTAAATGATTTTCCTTTGTGTAACATAACTAAACAAAGTGGTATGATAAATGGTTTTTTTATGCATCTTGTCCCTAAAACTTAATATTTTCCAGTGAAACATCTATAGCCAGCGCAAGGGCCTCGGTAATGATCTACGATGACGTCAACAAGAAATGGGTGCCTTCGGGCACATCGTCCGGACTATCCAAAGTGCATATCTACCAGCACCAGGTCCACCAGACCTTTCGGGTGGTGGGTCGAAAGCTTCAAGATCACGAGGTTTGTGCCCGAACAATCAACGAACGATTAGCAATTAACCGATTTGATTGCAGGTAGTAATCAACTGCGCCATCCTGAAAGGCCTGAAGTACAATCAGGCCACGGCAACGTTCCATCAATGGAGGGATAACAAGCAGGTCTACGGCCTCAATTTTAGCTCCAAAGAGGACGCCGACTGTTTTGCTCGCGCCATGTTTCATTCACTCGAGGTAAATATGGTCTTATCCTTTATCACTGGACATTAATTGCTTCAGTATCAGTAAATTTATTATTCAAGCCTTTGTAACACAAAGATTTATGTAGGTTTTGAGCAATATAGTGCGGCAACCCTCCCAACCATCTCAGTACGCACCGCCAATTATACAGCAACAAGTGGCACAGCAACCGCCCCCAGTGCCCGCCCATCAAAACCATATACCTCCCCAGATGATGCAGCAACCACCCCAGCCACCGGTACCACCGCACGGTTTAGGTCAACATCCAGGACATCAACAGTATGACGAAGATATGGGTTACAGAAGCATGACTAGGGAGGATGTGGCTATGATCCAGGTAAGTTATTACCGATACGTGAAGTTGTTTTGGTAACATCCACAACTTGTTAATCATCCTGCAGGAACGGAGAATATCAGCTGCCTTGATGTCTCCCCAGCCTACGTCGCCGATGACTCCTCAAAATAACCTACCGCAGTCTTCAGGGGTGCCAATGGCAGCTCATAGTCCCGTTTCACCGCCACAAGCCGGACCTGGACACACCAGAACGGTAGGTTTATAATATTACGTCAAAATAAAACTTTAATTGGTTAGGTTAGCTGTCAAATATCATTTGGTTTAATATGATGGGAAATTATCGTTTGGTATTAAGGTGAGCGCCCCACCAGCTCCGCCACCTCCACCAGGACCACCAGCGCCTCCTGCTGCACCGGCAGCACCCCCAGCAACAGCCGCAGCACCGCCTCCACCACCACCGCCGCCCATGAACATGTCACGAAGCCAAAGCAGCGACGGCGGTGAAGTAAATTCACTCGCCGCCCAACTACAAAATGCCAAATTGAAGAGGAACAATAACAATAAGGTGAGTGTTGTTTATTACTACTTTGGTCCATTATTTTATTTTAAAAACGTTCCTAAACAACTTCTTAACTTTTTTGGTTACTCTGTTCGCAATTTTTCAGATAGCATTTTTTGTTCAACAACACTGGAAAGAGGAGATTAAGACGGTTAATTTGAGTGGTTGAAACACCCTGAACTCCCAAAAATAACTGTATTACAGGGTGCTCAAATTTCAACTGACTTCAAATTTTTTTTGCATCAACCCAGTTTTTCCTAAATAACTGAAAAACTCGCTCCTTCGATAAGATATTTGCCTTTTTAGGATGAAAAACTGGCTAATATAAAACGCTTTTTACAGTTTTGAGGAATATTTGGATTAAAGGAGATTCCATGAAATACAGGGTGTCCCGCGAGGTAAGGAACAAAATTTCATTATGTTTAGGTAAATTTGAGTCAAAAACAAACCGCAAATGCTTCCTTACCAAAATATGATTTTTTTTAAAAATGTAATAGTGTTATTGTGCCAAAAAGTACAATGCTATAATAATAATAATTATCTCTAGTACATTAAACTACTGTAAACAGGTTTTTTAGCAGTAGTAGTAATTTTTTTAGTAAATAAAATTATTATTTCGGAATTATTGTAGTTTTCCGCACAATAACAATATTAAATTTTGAAAAATCATATCTCGGCAAGGAAGCATTTGCTGACCCATGTTTATAGGACATTTTCGACTCGAATTCACTTAAGACCATGTACTGAAATTTTGTCCTTTACTTTGCGGGACACCCTGTATAAATGGTAAAAATTTATCTACCGACTGAGATTTCACTCTGCTTTCTTTGCTGTCCTCATTTTTTGTTTTTTAAATTATTACTTTTTTTTGATTTAGTGTCCGACCTGTGCAAAACAATTTGGTGGTTAATGCATCAATAAAAATATCAATCTATCTATTAATAGTTAAAGGTGTAGCATTTGTTTTTTACCATACAAAAATTGTAATTTTAGAACGCGGCTCAACCAACAGAAAACAGTGGTTCGTCCACAAGCAGTGGCGGCAGTAGCAACTACGGTACTCTAGGAAGAGGCGGTGGGGGCAGCATGGCCTCCATGATGGACGAGATGGCCAAAACGTTGGCGCGAAGACGTGCCGCCGTCGAAAAAAAGGTAAATTATTTCAAACTAGTTTAATCGTGCAGCTGGTGAAGTTAATTGTCCAACTTCAGGTCCCCGACAAAGAAGAGGAGGATAAGAAGGTGGCTATGTGGGAGAAAACCAACACTTTGCCGAGCAACACGTCAAAATTTAGCGCGGAATCGCCGAAAAGTGTTCGGAAACGATTTGGGTCGGCTTCGGAGGAGACGATTCTTAAAGTGAACGGTTTGGCCGAAGGTAATATGGCGATCGGTCCCACAGAGATGGAAAGTCTGAAGAATGAGATCGTCAAGGAGGTAAAGAAAGAAATTGCCAAGATGAAACAGGAAATCTTAGATGGTAAGTTGTTTGTTACCTATAATTTAATTAAAAAAATCATTCTCCAATTTTTTGCAGCAATCAAAACAGAACTGAATAGAAGGTAATCAACTTACCTTTTCATACTAATTTGTATAGATTTTACATTATGCGACGATTAATGTATAAGTATTAAACCCGCTCGATATTACAGTTAAACATGTCGTTGGGGGTGGAAAGTGGTTTTTCAACCCCGTCGACCGTCATTCGCATGTATGTTATCCCATCTCATGTAAAGTAAATATTTACTTAAACTTAAGGAATTTTTTATATGCAAACCGCGTTTTGTCGTACGTTTAAATTAAGTCCGCCGTCAATCGAAATAAGCTCCAGCCTTTGACATTAGCAACGCGGAAGCTTTGAAAGAAAATATTTATTATTACATACGCGGATATGAGACTTTTATTACGAAAGTTGTTTTAGTGATTCCTATATACCCAAGTGGAGCTTCTCCTCCGGTTTTTGTATATATTTTTTAGTAGTCTTGAGGACTTACATTTTTCTTTAATTATCAATCGCCTAATTTACCAAATAAACTAATTTTAAACCTTTAGTTAAGTTTAATTATTTATGTGAACTGATTTAGGTTAGCTCTCAAAAATTACTAGTTTATTTTTAGTGAGATTTTACTTCGTTTGAGCGAAAATTATTCAAAAAAAATTCGGGAGCACGCGCTTCTACTAGAAATACATCCGTTTCCCAACTTCCTTAGACGCTTTCCTAGCTAGAGAAAACTTATCGTACATCGACATTTTGCCTCATTAACCCAACAAAACCTCTGCGCATCCCTTTTTGTCACCATCTTGAGTTAGTTAAACCAGAGCTCAAATATCTAAAAACTTGGGATTTAATCTCTAAAGCAAGATGGCGCCAATAATTATTATTCCTGCAACCCCCCAGTTCCAATTTTTTTTACCCCTGGATAAGTTTTGAAATGTATAAACGACCTTATGAGTGATGAAAATTTATACTAATTTATTGTCGTAATATAACTTTGTGATATCTCTCTTGCATTTATAATAATATACGATAAATGTAGCTATATTATTTTGATTTTCTTATTTCTCTCTATCTCAATTGGAAATCAAAATTTATGGTGTCGCGTTTCTGTTCTAATTTATGTGATTCTAGTGATTGTTTTACTAGATTGGAAAACAAAACAAATGTAACGTATCGATTGGTTTGTAAATTTTACAATGTACTTGATGAAATAAAAAGAGTATTAAAGTCGTTGTTTGCTTTTTAGGTCACCAGAAATAAAATAATTTAAACTAAACGCAAATATTTATTCACATGATAGTGGAAATAAATAACGAAACAACTTAAATCTCAAAGTGATTTAGCTAAATGACCTACTATAGTGACGTCATATTGAAATTCACTTGTGCAAAAATCATTTTTTTCAATGGCGTCATGTGGAAGCAGCCTGTGTCAACTGTTTATCACTACAAGCAGTGTGACATCACAATGACTGACAACTCGTGACGTCACTTTCCTTCTATAGAGTGTCAAAACAAAGGGGGCCCTGGATCAAGAAAAAACAAAATCAGTTTCGAAACTATTTTATTCTCAAAAAATAACCAACAATTGACAACATGGCGTCCATTGTATATGCTTAACAGTTTTGTAGATGGTAACTTTTTGGCCTACTGGATAATTATAATTTTACCTGGTGCTTTAAAATTTGTACTAGTGCTGACCTCTAAATTTGGTTATTATACTAGAAAAATTGTGTTGTCTACTTGGCGAGTGCTTTTTACATCTACTTGACGCTATTTTTTATCAAAGATTGTCTATGTACGGGCTGTCAAAAATGTACGCGTTAGATCATAACCTTAAAACCGTTCCAGCATAAAAATGAACCAATACGGAAGCTGGCCAAACCAAAGTTCTTAAATAAATATAAAAAATTACCTACACCTAGTAATCGCCGGAAGCTAGTTTTTGTGCGATGGCGTAGATGGCGCTGTAACTACCGGCCGACAGACCAATAGCACCGATAAAGATCAGCAAAATGTCCTTCCAGAACAGCAACGTTTTCGGATTGGAATTTTCGGGCCAATTGGCGCACATCTCGATTATAGCGGGAAAGGCAATTCCCAATGCGGACAGACAGAAGGAACCCACCAACGAGATGAACAAGCCCAGTAAAGGTACGGTCATTGCCAAGACAACTGTTAAAAACACTCATCAGGATTTTACACAAAATTGGGAAGAACTTACAAGTCACAATAACGCAAATAATCCTCAGTAAATATTCGTAGAAAGCTTTCTTTTTCTCGTTAACGTCCTCCACACGTTTTGCAATATAGTTCGTCCACATTATCTGTACCGGTACGTAGCCTTGCAGACCGTACGATATGTAAATGGCAACGGAGTAGGAGATAATAATCACCTGAGCTAAGCTGCAACACACATTACAATTAATTTATTATTAGAAACGTGCAAAAACCAGTACATTTCTGCTATGGGGAAATTCATGGTGATGCTGGATTTAATTTGCTCGCCGTAGCGCCAATAACCCATCATTCCCATTCCTACGTATATCACAGTCACCAGGATCATTCCCACGTTGAGCACCCCGAAGGGTTGTCTGAAGTTTTTCGGGGTTGCCATATTGTTTTCCAGTGCAATTACCTGCAGAATGTCGTTTAAAATTAAATCTAAAAATCATTGAAAAGTCAAAGTTATAATGAGAAAAAAGGTCTAATTTTGCCCTTTGGAGCTACATGACTATGACAGACAGAGACTAAATTCCTTGTCAAATCCACTTGAAATGACTGTTTTAAGCACATTTTTGGAATACTTATTAAATTTCCTATTCAATAACCTCAAAAAACAATACAAATTTTGTACAGTCAGGGAGAAAAGTAGTGTTAAAGTTTAAACTGTCAGAAATACAGTTTGAAAGGACAGTCATGGACAAAATCGCCTGTAAAACCCACTTGGAGTGAGAAAATGACTATTTTAAGCACATTTTTGGAATCCTTATTAAATTTCCTATTCAATAACCCTAAACATTACTACAAATTTTGTACAGTCAGGGAGAAAAGTGGTGTCAAAGTTTGAACAGCCACAAATACAGTTTGACAGGACAGTCAGGGACCAAATTGCCTTTAAAACCCACTTGGAGTAAGAAAATGACTGTTTTAAGCACATTTTTGGAATCCTTAATTAAATTTCCTATTCAATAACCTCAAAAAACACTACAAAATTTGGTACAGTCCGGGAGAAAAGTGGTGTCAAAGTTTGAACTGGCAGAAACCCACATTTTCTTGGTAGAGTGAAATATTCATAATAAAAAAATGTAAAGTAAGAAAAGTTGTAAGAAATATGATAATTCATTGAAAAATCCTAGTTACAGCTCTAGAAAAGTAACAGCTGTCAAATTTGCCAGTGTTGGAAACCTCTGTCAATTTAAATCCGAAATTTCTTCTAGTTAGGGTGACATTACAATAAAAAAATACTCACCACACCGACAGCTTGCAACGAAAACAAGGTGGTACCGAAATACAGGGGATAATCGACTAAAGCGCCGACTGCAGGCCGGTCACTAAAACTCTCCAAGTTCTGGAAAATGTAGTAGCAAACCACACCGAACGTAATCAGCGTGATAATATTAGCCAGGACGGAAAACGGTGCCAGCAATTTCAAGTTTTTGATGCAGATGATCAGCACGAAGGGCACGAAAACAATCAGCATGTACACGATAAGACTCAGATCGTTCGTGGTGTAAACGTCCCCCACGTACTTCAGATTCTGACCGACGAAAACCACGTAAACGCAACAGATCCCCATTTGGTAGAATATAAGGAAGAAATTGGTCAAACCCCTGCAAAAACCTTGTTATAGTGCTGGTTAACTTGATAGGAGAGAGAACTTACGGGGCGTAGGGGGCAAATCCTCTAAGGCACGACGGACCCATTTCGCAGGCAAGTTTCATCGAGTCCGGATAAGTTAGTAAGGCTACTCTAAGTTTTTTGCACATTATGTATTGCGCTTTAACCTGAAATGTTAATGTAAATTATCCTGTTCAAGCCTGTAAAGAGCACAACCTACTAAAACGTGAAGGCAGTATGTACATAAAGCTCCTATTAGAAAGGTGGAGATGATCCCGTTGATCATACCCGACAGTTTGAAAGCTTCGGGCATGGCTAGAATACCAGTACCCAGGCATCCTTTTAGTAAATGTATCAATGTTTCACCGTTACTGCAATACTTTTACCTTTTAAACTGGTTTTTTGTTAAGTTACACAACTTACGTGGTAGGACTTTCGACTTCTCGATGCAAATGAGGATCGTAGTCGTCTATGCCACCCTTTTCAGTTTTGTTAGGATCCCTAAAAAATATAATCCTACATAAATGACTGTGAAAGGAAAAGAAATCCCCAACTAGTAATCAGAACAATATAATCAACCTGATTTCCAGTCGAGGATTGTTTCTGTAATTTAAGCTAGGGTGATTGGTTACATTTGCTCTTGAACTATTTCAGACCTCTGAAACCTTCCTGAGATATTGAGCAAAAACTACAAAAAACAAAAGTCAACTTTGAGGCCCTCTAGCGGTTAAAAGGGGCAACATAGCCGTGCCCGCTTGACGTCACGTGATATCTCCATTCATTTAGCTTTCTTTTGTTAAACAATAGTTTTAAACAGGGTGTTTTAAATAAGCTAGTTATAGACGATTTTCTGGAAAAATGCACCAAAATTTCACTCAAACTGAGTCAAAGGTTCACAAATAATCCAAAAATCGAGTAAAAAACTGATCATCCCATTTGAAAAATTATAAGTTTGGTTTGTTGCTCAAATTTAGGACACCCTGTATGGATTATCTAGGAATAAAGTATAGAGGCAAATATCTACCAGATTCAGATTCTGAGTTATTTCTTATTAAAAACTGAGTTGGTTGCTGTTAAGTTTGAATTTGACAGTTTTCACTTGGACAGCCCATAACTCTGTTATTTTGACAGTTACAGGGTCGTTCAATATACCAATTTGTAGTCCTTGAAATTCTCTTTCTACCGTATAGTGTTTTTCCTGACATTTTTTGAGTAGATACGGATAAGAGCAGATATGTAACCAATCACCCTGTACAAAGTGGATTTCTACTGCAAAAGCACTTAAACAACTTATTACAGCATAAAGTTGGTTGCCATCTTTGTCTAGCTAACCTCTGTATAACCAAATGTGTACGTGTAAAGCGATTAAAATAATAAGTAGCAAAAAAATCATTACAATGTTTGTGGGACACCCTGTATACTGTATTACCATCACCGATTTAGAGTTAAAAAGAGATTGTACCACCTTTGCAACAGTCCAGACGATTCGTTGACTGGCTCTCTGGAAGCATATAATATGCGAAAATATTAGTTTTTAAAATGTGGCGGGTTTAACAAATACTTGAGCCACTTGTTATACGGGGCGTTATTGAAAAATTATTTTCAAATTCACTGAAAAATTGGTAGAGAGACTACGGCTTTGTTTTATCTGTAGTAGGTCAAAATAAGGGTTTGAACTGGTTGCGCTCATTATAACTACAACCAGGCCGTATTTAGAATTGTTATTAGAACTGAAGTCACCTACTTGTTGGCCCCAATGGGTTCCAATTTTAGGGTTTCCTGAGCCATTTCCGTCCAAAAAAGACGTATATTCCTTAATTCCTTGTTCGTTGCAACTCAGTCCATTCTCATCCTGGTTACTTCAGGTATACTGCAAAAGAAACTTAATTTCAGCATACAAGAGTGAAACTGTATAGATTTAGACAACAACTAAACGAAAATAGATCCTGCTGGCCACTCACAAGATTATAAATTGTCCCAATTACACACGACAGGGTCAAGAAGCGATGTTTCAATACACACACACACAGAGAGGAAGTCGATTAATGTTTGGGAGATCGAGTTTGGTTGAGTTGGCCAGACTCAATTATAAAAGTATGCAGTGCAATCGCGAGGGGAGCACTAAGTAAAAGGGGACAAATGGTAAATCGCTTTGTTCTTTTTCATCAACCCAAAATTATGATAAATGGTATTACACTAGTTCCCCCTAACTGGAACTAGCAACTCAAAACCAAATAGATAATTTTCGGGTTGTAAATTAGTGAATAAAATTGAACATTCAGAATTTGAATATTACAGTCATTTTGACAGTCTTAGCATACATTCTCTTTTACTGTGATCGTTGAGTCTGACATCCACTGACCAAAAATATATCAACAACTTGGCACTCAATCAGCCAACTTGCATAATAACGTGCATTTAAATATTTCTGGTATCCATTGTGCGGTTAGCACCAAAGGTCAGTCAGAAAGTTCCCAAAATGTCAATTTTGGCACCCGAACATCACTGGGTGTGTTCACCTGGTGTTTTGTACGTCCAGTGTTTGCCAAAACGTTGTCAGTGCATAAATCAAGTCTGTGATTGGTCTTTCAAATCTTGACCAATCGCACAAACTACCCACTGATATTTAATTTACAAAAAAAACCGGAAATTGATTTAAGACAGCTTTTATAGGGTTTGCTTAAGTCACGGTCTAATTAAAAACGGGAAAACAAAATACCAAAACTACCGAAAACATAAACATTTCCAACTATTTTTGTACACTACGAACGTCACGACCTTAACCTTTGTTTGGATTTTTCTGGTTGTGTAACATCTCTGTGAACCTTAATCTGGCCCAAAAGTTTCAATTGGTGAGAGTTCACAACACCTCAAATTTTCCAAAAAAAAAAAAAGCCCGCAAACTTTACAGGCATCAGTTTGCTAACATCGCCGAAAGCAAAGTCTAAAACGAACCGAAAAAAATAGATAGTTCAGCGGAATTTATTCTTGGAAGCGTCGACTGATAACCCAAACAGTACGACTCAAAGGTAATAAGTCAGTTTGTAACCCTAATTAGGGGTTATCGTAAAGAAAAATCCACATTATTTGTCTGAAATGTGTCTATTTAGGTTTATTTAACTATCTAATGCTAAGTCTACATGTGCAGTAAATCACAGCAGGGTTGTAAATTTCAACCCCAAATTATTAGAACTGTCAGGACCTTTTTAGAGGTTTCAGACATTTTCAAAATGATTCTAGAGTACTTTGCCAATTTTGGAAAATTTTTAATAGGTTCAGTTACTTCTTAGAGGTTTTCTAGCATTATTTGATAGGGTTTTAGAAGTGTTTAGAAGCCTCTAGAAATTTGAAAAACTCTGTGAAGGTCTTGAATCCTTCTTAGAGGTTTCTGGCAAATTTTGAGAGGTTTTTAGTGGTGTTTTTGAGGCCTCTGGCATTTTCAAAATGATTCTAGAGGCCTTTGGCAATTTTGGAAAATTCTTAGAAGGTTCAGTTCTTTCTTGGAGGTTTTAGGCCATTTTTGAGAAGTTTTCAGTAGTTTAGGGGCCTCTGGCATTTTCAAAATGATTCCAGAGCCCTTTGGCAATTTTGGAAAATTCTTAGAAGGTTCAAGAACTTCTAGTAATTTTTTATAGGTATCGTATTGGTGAAAAAACAGTACTAAACCATTCCTCAATGTTTGTATAAGTGAATAATAAACCCCTTGAATATTAAAGCAATTTAAAATACAATTACACACGTTTGGATGTATTTCCTTCTGCCAAGAGCAATATGTAATACTTCTCCCGCTATAAACGTGTAGAAAATTAATAAAACAGACAATATACTACACCGAGTGTACGTGTTTGAATAGAAATAATAATATAATATAGTTATAGCTCCATTAATAACCGTTAAAATGACAGAATTGGTGCTCACAAACCAATTTAGCATAGTTGAGTCCTATATAAAAATATTACTACCAAATGATGACGTCACCGTATTATAGTTTTAGCACTGGACTGTTAAGAACAGTGTGGCAAATAAAAAAATCGCTTTTAATTCAAATTACTAATACTGATTGAAATGACATTCCGTCATCTTGGCCAATCACAGATCAGTTTATATACTCGGTGTATTACGTATAAGAGTCGTTTCTACTACTTACCGAAATTAATGGTGTTTTCTATTGAATTCGTTGCTTGTAAGGTGGCCATTCTAATGCCACTAAGACATTCCTCCATTTTGTGGCAGAAAACTCCAGGCCCTATTTGACTGGCAAATCGTTACTTTTTCAGTTGTATCAGTGGCTACATCTGACGGCAAAACTCCCTACTCATCCGACCTACATAAAGAATTCGATTTGTTTATTCTATGGGTTAGTGTTAAAAAATAAAAAAAAAACCACTGATGGTAAGACAAAATTTATTATAAACTTTAATAGGTCATATCCATAGTTTCGTTGTTTTGCGATGTTTCCGGCAGAATAGACATGTTAACCTCTTGAATTAGCTCAAGATCGTCCTGTTCCGACCTTTTGGCGGCTATAGCTTTCAGCAGAGCTTTTCCTTGTTCTTTCGTCTACAAATTACCATTTAAAACCTAAGAAACTGTCGTTTTTTAAACACAACCTCCTCACACTCCATGCATTTGTAGGCATAAGTGTAGGCGTCATCTAAATGCCCTTTACGCAAATAATAATTTGCCAAATACTGAAGGGCATTGTAATACTCATGCTGTTCCTCAGGCACTTTTTCCTTTTTGTCTTCTTCAAGTAAACAATACTCGATAAAAACGGCGGCCGCGTTTTCCATATCGTTTAATTTGTCATAGAGCCTGTACCAAGTAATCAAATATGGCAAAAATTATAATAAAACGAAATTACATAACATGTCATAAAATTGCAACTTACTTGGCCAATTTAATTAAAGCTGACCCTTCAACATCCCCCACATTATAGGCTTTATGGTAGCATTTAAGGGCATTCTCAGTGCGGTCCAGCCTTTCATAAGTCTCCCCTAGAGCTGTAATCATCCTACTGTCATTAGGTCTTAACATCTGTGCCTGTTTATAGTAGTACAAGGAGTAGAAGGGCATTTTAAGGATTTCATATGTCTGCCCTAAACCATACCAGGCCCTGTAGTCCCTGCAATTTATTTCCGTCGCGTACCTGTAACTTTGTATAGCTGCATTGATGTTTTTCATTTCCATGTATTCATGTCCCATTAGAGTCCAGGCTGATAAAAACTGAGGGTTGAGTTTAAGGGCACGTTTAAAGTACAGCACAGCTTTGGCATGGTCTGATCTTAGGCTGTAGTAGTTGCCTATTACACAGCAAGTTTCCACTCTGTATTTGTCAATGTTTACTACAGTGTGAGCCAAATTGGCCAGTTCAGTCTTGTTCTCCAGCACATAAAGTAAGTTTGAGTAAATATCCAGGTTGTCTAGTCTATAAGGGTCAACTTCCAGGATTTTTTTGAACATATCTATGGCCTCCACAAGCTCTAAAATCAAGTGAATGAATCCTCCTGCAGGTTTTTAAAATAAAAACGTACTTCTGTTATTGTGAAACCCTAAGGCAATCTGTGACATTATGTAAGTGCTGCTCTCAAATCCTTCACTAGACAATTTCTGATAAATTTCCAATGCCTCATCATTGTTTAACTGTTCCAAATACAAATGGGCAGTAAAAAAGGATCTCATCCAATGATCAGGCAAAGCACTGAACAAATGTTCATACTTATCTCCCATCATTTTCCCCAACTCAAACCAGGCACTCCACAATATTGGCTCTTCTTGTACAGCCTTAACCAACATATCAATAGCCAAAGACTTTAAATCCAGTTTCTTCAAAACCACCCCATACAAGTAGGAACAAAACCCATCCAGTTTGTTATCGTAAAAGTGATTTTTTAGTTCAGCACACAAAGTTTTTAACTCCTCATTCTGAGTGGGGTCCGGGGGACAGTTGGTGTCAGTCATATTGTCCAGTTTCTTTTTCTCAATGGATAAATACCGGGAGTAGTAGTGAAGAAATAGAGCTTTTGGTGTAGTGCAATTTCGGACGAAATAAGCGCTTCTATCGTACTCTTTGACGTTAAAATAGGATTTGGCTAGCAAAAACGTAGAGTACTCGGCGCCGCCGTCTTCTATAGGGTATCGCAGCTCCTCTGGTGACACCGGCACTTCTTCCAAGGCAAAGTTCAGTTCAGACAGCCATTTCAGTGACTGGAACAGCCCCCTTTCTGAACACTGGTGTATTCCACGAAGAATGTCCAATTTTACGGATCTCAAGTCCAGCTTTAGGTCAGTTAAATCCATTTTTTTATTGTAAATAAAACCTTGTTTATACTATAGAGTTTATAACCTCACTTTCAATTCATAACTTCCGTCAAACGCGGAAGCGTCAGAGCGTTCGGAAAATAGTTGTGTCTTTGTCTATCCTTTGCGGAAAATTGAGACAAAGGAAGTCTAGAACAGCACGAATGTGTTTTAACCTAACCTAATAGTGTCGTGTCAAATCTTCTCATAAACAACTTTAAAATTACCCACAGTTTTCCGGTAAAGTAAATTTGTTGTTCCTTCCAATTACAAATATTAATAACCTTTAATAAATTGAAATATTTACACTTAACTAGAATGTACACTTAACTGTCCGACATTAAAACAACACAGGGTACAGGATCGCTAAATGGCTTTGACAATTTGATTGGCGTCACGTAATTCGTCGCTTTTCCCTCTAGTGGCACGATAAACGTCGCGTTCCTTATCTGGATATTTAGACGGTAAAATTGGCGAGTGAATGTTGGCTTTTGCGTGGTACCTAAAGCAAAACGTAGAGACTACACTCTATATTATGTAGATGGCGGTCACCTTATGCCGGCAATGTCCACTTCAAAATGGCCGCTGGTAATGAAATCATGTGTGACTTTTTGTTTTTCACCTTTTTCATCAATATCTTCCACGAATCCTAGACAAACCTGTATCGAGGTATGAATTACAAATTGAGGGTAATCAAACTAATTTGGTTTCGACCTGTTTCTTGAAAGTGAAGCCATAACCAGTAGTTGTGCAAATGCCCACTTGTTTGCCGTTTCTGTAAATAGGTTCGCCGCCCCAAGGCCACAAGTCCATTTCCAGGTCGTGATCCTCCAAAAGTAACTGGATGTACATGCGTTTCACCCCCTCCTCTTTCTGTTTCATCAAAGCGTCGCGACCGATGAAATCGATTTGTTTCTGTAGGGCAGAAAAAACCTCCACCACTGTTTTTTTGACAAATGTCAAACCTACGTCAAACTTAACGCGCCACACCCTGCCGCACTCGAGTGGCGTGGTGGTGGTGTCCAAGTCCTGACCCCAGAATGCGTAAAACTTTTCCACCCTTAACGCTCTGGTGGCGTAGTGACCGGCGTGCGTAATGTCGTATTTTTCGCCCGCATTGATCAGGCTCGAGTACACATGTAACGCAAACTGACAGATTGGTGAGAAGACAAATTGACAACTACAGTGAATACTCACCTCGTTGGGAATATACAAGACATAACCTAACTCTCCTGTATGGGTGAGATTCATAGTTCGAATGCCATTGGCCAGGCCAACGTCGAGCATTTTAAAGGTAAAAAAAGGGAAATTCTTTGGATCCAAATCGGTGTCTGTCAGTTCAGACAGTAGCGTCCGAGTGAAAGGGCCCATGATGCATAAAGCCGTAAACATACTGGTCACGTCCGATATGGCAACAGCGGACGGGAGATGTTTTTGCAACCAAACTTTGCAACGCGTTTGTTGGATAGTGGGGGCAATCATCATATAACTTTCCGTATTTTTTAGAGTTTTTTAAAAGTACAACACCAAGAAACTCACTGATTTTCAGCCAATCGCGCCAAAGAACAATCGTTTTCGTACCCGCCCCTTTCGTTTTGCATCCCCGTGTGAATGATACTGCCCACAGGAACGTCCACGTCATTCGAGCAAACAAACTGAAGAGCCTCTACCACCTCTCTACCTTTCGACTAAGTTGTTTATGTTAGACTTGGTTTCAAATTGTTTTAAAACTCACCCAGAGGTCAATTTTAGTAAAGCTGGAGTAGTCGCTGATACCGACTCCTTCACGGCACGCCGCGTACTCCCGGGCAACAAAATCAAACCAAGGCGGCTTACCAAACGTGTTGGTGTACGCTATTCGGTAAGGTACCGACCAATCAAACTCTTCATGCTCTGACCAAAAAAAAATATATTTTTTCCTACTACCGTTTGTTATAGCATAGACCAAATGATAAGTACAGACAGCCAGTACAATGTAATTAAAGTGGCACCCCAAAAAAGGTTTCCTAACGTATTTCGGTCGCTTCAGTTGTAGGTAAACTCTAAGAGATGGCGCTAATACAGCTCCTCATTGCAGGCATAGTTGCCAACTTTATTTGCAGGATCACGTGATCATTTTTCAGTGAACTGAATCACTTAACTATTTTTAAGATTAAAATGTCATGCTTAACGTCACTTGACAGTTTTAAGTGTCAAAATGTTATTTACAGGATCACGTGATCCGTTTTTCAATTTAAACTGATATTTTTAAAGACAAGTGACTCAGTGCAAATGGTCACGTGACTGTCTTAGTTGTCAAAATATTATCTGAATTGTAACTTATTTTACAATGAAAATAGTCGAATGACGATTTTCTATGGTTAAATTTATTTCCAACCGTCACGTGACTCTTTTTTAATGTCAAAACGGACTGTAAATGGCAAAATATTATTTGAGGAGCACGTGGCCGTTTTTCAGGTTTTAACACTAAATCACGTGACTAATGTTAAGGTTCAAATGTGATCTTGATGAATTCAAAATCCTTGATAAATATTAAAAATAAACTAATAAAAAATAACTACAAGTGAGTGAAACACAATAATTAAACAAAACACACACAAAATCTGTTATTCTTTGCTTAGAAATAAGAAACAAGTGTGATATGTCAACTAGACAAAGCCGCAGTAAAAATCCTGTCTGGCTTTAAAATTAAGCAATTGTGCGTTTGGTGGTGCCATCTCTCGCTGCTTGCTTAAATTAATTTTCAGTTCCATTGCCACTGTCTATACTCTTATTGGTCTATGATTATAGCAACCAATCAGAGAATTTTTTCTATGACAGTTGACAGTTAACTTATTCTACTCACCTCTCATTTGTTCGGAATCAAACCAAGTAGGCCGTTCGTATCCCATCACTTGACCAAAAACCGCGCCCGCTTCCCTAAGTTTCGGATAGACCGGAGACATCCTCAGGTTTCGGCCGGTTTGGAACTCGGAAAAAGGATAGTTCAGTCCGTAGTGCAGTCCGGGAACTATTATACAAAACAAAGTTCAACTAGCAGAGGTGTGGACTGAATTAGCCTGATTACCTTCTTTGACTCTGTCTCGTAAGAATTTCCGGTTATTGTGAAGCCCTAAAAAGCGGGACACTTCCAGTTCGTACATGTCAAAGTCCGTTTCCCCGTTTACGATTAGTTCCGCGGTGGCTTTGCCCACGCCCCCTGCTGCTGATATCCCCACAGTTTTCATCCCCGCCGCCACTAAATAGTTGCGAATCTATTTTTTTCCCCAAAAATGGTTTTTGGTTGTAAAGCACAGAAAAACATAATCCTACCTCAGGGGATTCGCCAACTATCCACTTGCAGTCAGGACTGAAAGCTTCAGGACCGTTACACAAGCGATCCAGGACGGCGTTGCCCAAACTCGGTACCCGATGCAGCAACTGTTCGAGCAAAACATGAAAATGATCCCAGTCTTCGGGAAGTTGCCGTTCTTTAGGACTGGCTGCAATTTACGTCAACACTGTCAAATGTAAGGATTTCTTGCAAATTAACACTTACTGGGTATTCTACCGTCCTCAAAGGCGGGTTTAGCCACTGGCTCAAAGCCACCTGCCAGTAGTTTACCGTTGTTTTCCCGAAAATACACAAAACCATCCTGATCACGTACAACTTCAAAAAAAAAACCGAAAATTTGATTTTAATGTCATCCTTGACAAGTAAAGGGATACGAAAGTTGTCAAGTAAAGTGTTGCATTCATAACTATTTATTTGTTTTATTTTAAAAGGTTGTTTTAATTTTTTTACAGTGCCTGTGTGTTTTCATTTATTTTCAAGGTAGAATAACAATTAAAACTAGTCAAGTAGTATTTAGAGATAGAGAAAAAAATCTAAATTATGAATTCAACACTACAGATGATCAGCTTTGCAGTAGCTTGTCAACAATGACAGATGACAGAAAAAAATCTAACCTGGAGTCATGGGATCCAACCCTGGAATTGGTTTAGTGTGCAAATAATAATGCTCTACAGCATGTAGGGGCACTTTGACATAGGGCTCTGACATTTGGCCTATACCCCGGGCCCAAAACCCAGCACAATTTACGAAAAACTCACAAGCAACTGAGCCCAAGTTTGTTTCAACTGAGGCCACTTTACCATTCTCTTGGATAACTTTTTTAAGTGAACAATTTTCAATTATTTTTACCCCTACAAGATCACTGCAGTCTTTTTGAGAGTTGGAACTTGTGAAATGGTCTCACCCATCTGTTTAGCCTCTGCAACCAAACTTATGCAAGTCTCATATGGGTCTCCCACCCCATCACCTGGAATCCACAATCCTCCAAACAAATCATCCACATTCAATAGAGGACATTTCTCTTGACACTGTGCAGGGGTTAAAACCTCACAGTCAATTTTCCAGGCTCTAAATCAGGTTATAATCAACTTAAACTCAATCAGTTAGAATGTAAACTTACTCAGATTGTGCTTTCATCCTACGAAAGTTAACTAGACGATCTCTAGTTCTGGCTAAATTCAAACTGCCACACTGCTTCCAGCCTGTACTTAAACCAGCAGTTTCTAACGTTTTATACAGTTCAATGCTGGATTTTGTTAGAGTGACTTGTGCAATGCTGGGTTTGAAAGCCCCAATTAGGCCTGAAGAATGCCAAGTGGTTCCTCCACCTACTCTGCTTAAAGGAATTAAACATTTTAACTCATTTACACTGTAAAAGACTGGTGCAGTACCTGTTCTGTTCCACTAGGACAGTTTCAGGTCCCCAGCCCAGTTTGGCAAGGTGATAGGCCACAGAGGCGCCCATAATACCTCCACCGCATATTACCACTCGCGCCTGACTTGGAGGAAGAGTTGTTTTGGCTTGGGGCACATCAGACAAGCCGGTTAAAGTTCGATGAAACACTGAAAGGGAATTGTTTATGGGGTTCTTGTGCCAACAGTGTGGGATTTCGTGCAACTTCCGATTGTATCTAAGCATTTTGTGGTGTTGTACGAGTTTTGTGTGAATCTAAACCATATTTTAACTCTAAACTGCAAATTTAAAAAGGAAATCCTAAAATACAACTTGAATAATTTACAAAAATTTTGACAGATGACTTCAATTTTTTTTTGAGGTTAGGTACAGAAGGAAGAAGATTTTTCCTCAAAACCGATTACTTTGTTTTGTTCATATTTAATTATATAAAAAAGAATTTGCATAAATTTAACCGCTAATTAACACACAAAAAATAATTAAAAACTGTAAGTTTTATAGTTTTTTATTTTAAACCTTTTCACCACTCGCCATCTCGCCATTTCAGATTTCTGATAACTAGGGATGGGCTAGCTGGCTGTTGAGACTAGAGATGTGTTTTATTCAGGTACTGCATAACTTCAAACAAACTGTTCTAACCTTAACCGAATGTGCTGGCAAATTGTTCTGGACAGAACAGAAGCCATTGAAACACCCAAAAAACCGTAACCAACTGAAAGGTTTGGCCAGTGGCCATTCTGATGTGCGACCTGTAGTAGGCAACCACAGTTACACGAACAACAATAATTGGTTGCCTATATTTTACAGTAGCATTTTTGGCGGTGCTACAACTCTCGAAAAAACATTTAGAATATTAGAATAGTAGTCTAGCCAAACTGACAAATAATGTCTTAAATTGACGGGGAAAGTAACAAATACTACGTTATCACACTAGTGCCAAAATTTTATATTATTAATAAACCATCAAAATTCCACCATTATATCTTGCAAGGGTTTTCTGGTTAGGTCTGGTATCAAACAGTCGTGGGCAGGATAACCAACAGGTAGCAAAAGGGTTAACTTTTCCGAATTGGGGCGTTGCAGTAAAGCCCTAAGGGCGGAGCCGCAGTTTAAAGGGGTGGACGTTAACGAAACCAATCCTGAATACTGAAAATTTGTTTGTAAAACTGGTTTTTTTAAAGCGTTTTTTACTTACTTGTATGGCTGCCAGTAATATTCCAGCTGCCAATGCCACGCTCTGTTCGTTGTAGTAGTGCAACTTTTTGGTACCGTCACTTTTAAAGCTGTACAATTGCTTGAACACTAAAATTAAATATGGCGCGTCTGTCAGGTACTCTTTAATCCAGTTGGTTCTTAACGGGTTCAAATCAGTGGTCCAAACCTTCCCCATGCGTTTTTTATAGTTGATTTCCTCTTCTTGTTCGATTATTTCGCGGATTTTTTGTTTCATATCTAAATCGCCGACCACCACATAAGTCCAGGGTTCGGTATGGGCCCCACTTGGGGCGGTACCGGCCGTTTTAATAATATTAAATATGATCTCTTTAGGTACTGGTTCAGTACTAAAATGCCTGACTGTACGTCTTTGGTTCATTAACATGTAAAACTCCTTGCTACGGTTAATTTGCTCTTCCGGAGGTAGTTTCTGGAAGTTTAAAGGGATGTGCTTCAGGTCTTTAGGTAGGGCTGGGGATAATTCTTCAGTACTGTCCAGCCCTAGTTTGCTAGATGTTAAAGAGTGGAGTGTTTTTTAATGCAGCTCACCTTCATCCTCCTTATTTTCATCCAGTTTTTGCGGTGGTTTTATGTAGTTATTCCGTACAACCAATCCCACCTTTATACTAATCCAAATCAGGATTCCAGTCACAAAATACTGCCAGTACATTTCTACCAACATCTTTACTGTTTTAAGTCTATTTACACACTGAAATCAGCACATAAAATGATTGAAAAACAAACTTATCGTTAACAACTGTGTTCCAGTTTTGCAGACCTTCAACCCACAAATACGGCTGAAAGCTTGACATTTAGGGCGTGTTCTAATGATTATTAAAACCGTTTAAAGTCAGGCAATATGAGGATATTGCGTGTCACAGGTCGATAATAGGGTGGAGGGAGGTAATTTGGTAGTTTCCCACCCTGTTCGTTATCACTGTTATATATTTTTTTTTTGTGACTGTACTACTAAACCGAGTTTCAGCTTAAATATTTGATATTGAATAACCAGTGTCAATGCAGAAATCTTGACAAATGGTGAATGCACTGAACAATTTTCTGTGAACTTTTTATTGGTCTATACTCCCATAAGTGTTTTAAATTGCCGGAGGCCTCTAGAACCATTTTGTGACTTCCATAGACCTCTAAATGCTACTGAGAACCTTCTTGAAAGTGCCAAAGGCTTCTAGAAGTGTTTTAAATTGCCAGAGGCCTCTAGGGCCATTTTGAAAGTCCATAGACCTCTAAATGATCAATATAAGGGTGGAGGGACGGTGGATACGGTAGTTTTCCATTCATTTTTTTTTGTGACTGTAACTGCCTACTAAACGGAGTTTCAGCTTGAATATTTGCTATTGAATAACCAGGATTGTCAATGCAGAAATCTTGACACATGGTGAATGCACCGAACAATTTTCTAACAGGAAATTAATAAAAATATGTTTTATTATTATATTTATATTACCTTATATATTACCTATTTCAGTATTAAAATAAATTTGATTGTGGACACTTTAAGGCGTGCTTACAGGTTACTGTATAGTTATAACTTATAGAATTCAATAATAATAAATTAAGCAGTCACACAAGAAAACTACAAAATTAATAGGAAATCAATTCCAAAAAATTTATATAAATATGTACAAAGCCTTAGGGAGTGGGAGACTACACTAAACTTAATAAAAAAAAATATAATTAGTAAAAGGAATAATGTACAAGAATACAAAAAAAAATAATTACAAAAATTGATTTCTCTCAGTAGTAATCAAAATTTGGATACAGAAAAATCAAACAAAATTAGGGTGACGTCACAACCGACAAAATTTGTGTTGTAGTCCGAATGTTTGTTTGATTTTCCGTAACCTGAACACTAAAAAAACTATCAATCTATTTAGGATAATAGGTAACTAAACTTATCAGTATCACGAAATCAACTTTTGACAGAGTTTGATTGGCAGTTTGGTCACGTGATACCGGTGGCGTTTATAAAAATGGTGGTTCTGTAGGTTGTATGGCAACAGTTAATCAATCACACACTGTATAACGGCTCAACAATCATATTCATCACAGCAAATCTTTTAATTGTGACTGTAGAACCAAACCAATTTGAAAAAAAACCTACTCTAGTACTACAATTATGTAAACATACTTTTTGGTTCCTAGTTTCGTTTTGTTAAGGCCTCTTCGAGGTTGTGGGGGTTCTTTACCGTTACTGCCTCATATGAACTATTGTGGTAACTAGAAGTATCAGAGACAGTGAGCAGTACGATGCGGAACTGCCCGAGGTGGATTCTGTAATTATGTAAGTTAATTAATCAGATCAATTTGCTACTAAAAAGTGTAGAAATCTACCTCCTACTGATGTAATATCCTCGGTTCGGTGCTCTGCTGGCGTGGCTAAGTAATTACAAAATAAAACAATTTAAAAAAAATGATGAAACATGCAATTGAAGTTTAAAAGACAGTACCTTGATTATCGTCGTCTGATGAGGCCGCGTTTTTAGTCAAATTTAATTTGGATGAATGATGGGTGTTTGATTCTGCAAAAAGCCCAAAATGACCACATGAATTACCCCCAAACCATTATACAGAGCGTACAAATCCATTCAAATGATGTGTTTGTACGTCCTGTATCAAGCATCTCAAGCTAAAAGCGGCAGATGATTACTACACTAACGATATTGTATGGATTTGTTTGATGAATGAAAACACGTGACCTGTTGTCATACGAAAGCTTATTCTACATTATACAGTTAATAAACCGTAAAATACGGTAATTTCTGCAACACGTCAATTAGTATCTGTCAAATTAGGCTTAGGTGAGGGATTTTAAGAAAATGTCAACGTCAACTGTTGGTAAGACAAAATTAGGTCAGTCAACTACCAAACATGTAATTTAGGTGAGACGTTCATTGACAAAGCCCTCGTTCTGGACAGTAGATGATTTGGTCAGTTGCTGAATGCGGTAAAATGACAGATTGTCCAACGTCAACATCAAGACCGTTTTCAAGCTTCTTTTAACTTGAATATTTGATATTGAATGTGTCAATGCAGAAATCTTGACACATGGTGAATGCACTGAACAATTTTCTGTGAACTTTTTATTGGTCTATACTCAGTTAAGTGTCTTAAACCTTCCCTTAACTGTTTTATACTGCCAGAGGCCTCTAGAACCATTTTGAGAGTTCCATAGACCTCTAAATGCTACTGAGAACCTTTTTAAAAGTGCCAGAGCCCTCTAGAAGTGTCTTAAAGCTTCCCATAACTGTTTTAAGTTGCCAGAGGCCTCTAGGGCCATTTTGAAAGTTTCATAGACTTCTAAATGCAACTAAGAATTTTCTAAAAATTGCCAGAGCCCTCTAGAAGTGCCTTAAACCTTCCCATAACTGTTTTAAACTGCCAGAGGCCTCTAGGGCCATTTTGAAAGTTCCATAGACCTCTAAATGCTACTGGAAACTTTCTAAAAAAATGCCAAAGGCTTCTAGAAGTGTTTTAAACAATTTTAAATCATCCTTTGAAAGTGCCAATAGCTTTCCAGAAACTTGGTCACGTGTTTTCGTCTCAACCATATGAACGCACCAAATCAAGAGTGAAAAAGAAACACAGTTTGGCCCGACCGGAAGTGACGTAATTCGACAGTTGTCATCCATCAGTCACATCCGTTCCGGCCATACTGACACGCCATCTTTGTCGACAGCATTGAATTGCAATAGTTTTCTCCTCTTCCAGCACTAACCTTGTTCGAATGGCACTATATTGGAATAATCCGACCATCCGTGAGTGTTTCTCGACCGCGCCCTCGTCTCGTACACACCAGGTTCCAGGTTGTTGAGGGTGTGTTTAATCAGGTACTCGTCGCTGTCACTCGACTTCACCTCCGGATTAATGGTCGTCCAATCGGTGTCCTGGCAAATCTCCGGTTAAGTTGAATCCCTTTCCAACTCAACTGACTTACCCCTTTCCGTCTGTACTGCAGCTCGTGCTTGGAAATGGGCTGTTTCGACTCGACTCTCCATTGAAGCACTTTCCCGTTCGGTTCGTCTTGGTGATGTTTTGCCTCCAGCTGCCTCAAAGCTGGCGTTTTCACTAATTTCAGTTGTTTCGTTTGGGTTCCCAACGAATTGCTAGCCACGCATTTGTAAGCTCCAAAGTCCTTTTCCGACACTCCTGTTGTGTTGTTTATTACAAGAAGATAATCTAGGCGACTGCTGACAAAACTGACCTTTAATAATCAACAAATTTCGTTCGTTGTTCCTTTCACTCTTGAATTGAATCCTCTCTCCGTCGGGCATAACGTTCATATTATTGCGCTGCCACACGACAGAGGGCGCTGGATAGGCCTTGACGTCGCAAATCAACTGCGCATCCTCACCATGATCCGAGTTGATCAAGTATTCATCCACGGACACGATGGGAGGATCTATAAAGCAATTTATTCAGACAGTTACCACAAAAAAAAAATGGCAAAACTGACGGTTAATTTGAATTTCTATGTGGGCGTGCGCGGGGTTGCCGAATTTATTATCGGCCAAACAACGATAGGCGCCGGCGTGTTTGGCTTTTGCGTTCGAAATCGTCAAACTTTCCCCGTTCGTGCCCAGAATTTGGTTGTCTTTGTGCCAGCTGATTACTGGTTTAGGGTAGCCGGTTGCCTCACACGTTAGAGTGAAGCTATCTCCCAGGTCAAACTGTATTAGAATTGATTTAGTAAAATGTGACTTATTAGTACGCTATTTTATTTACTCTCTCTGTTCCAGGAGAAGTGACAGTGACTACATTAACTGTGACGTCACTGTGACGTTTACACGATTTTCTTTGATATTTTTAGGTTATCGTTTCTTTTTGGTGATTTAAAAAGCTTACCAGCAGATCAACGCCATAAAGAACATGCACAACAGTCACGTGTCTTTAGAAAGTCAATTACAAGCTTGGGAAAGGCTTTTAAACCTAAAATCAATGAAAATGCCCTACAGAGCATGCACAACAGTCACGTGACCTCTGTAGACCAATTGAAAGCTTGAAAACCCTTTGACAGGCAAACGTTTAATCTAGAAATGTAAACGAAACAGTCACGTGGCTCAGAAGGACAATTACAAGCTTGAGAAATGCTTTTTAACCTAAATTACAGCTAAAACCAATGAAAATGCCCTACAGAGCATGCACAACAGTCATGTGACCTCTGTAGACCAATTGAAAGCTTGAAAAACCTTTGACAGGCAAACGTTTAATCTAAAAATGTAAACGAAACAGTCACGTGGCCTTAGAAGGCCAATTACAGGCGTGAAAAGTCTCTGACAGTAAAGATAAAGCTGGAAATGTAAACGAAACAGTCATGTGCCCTTAGCAGGCCAATTACAAACCTAGAAAACGCTCTTCAAGCTAAATTTAAGGTAAAAATCTTGAAAATACCATACAGAGCATAAATAACAGTCACGTGACTTTAGTAGATGAATTACAAGCACGAAAAAACGATGTTTAAGCTAAATTTCAGTTAAAAATCTTGAAAATTCCATGCAGAATATGCACAACAGTCACGTGACTACTGGAGACCAATTGCAAGCCTGAAAAGTCTCTGACAGGTAAAGATGAAGCTGGAAATGTAAACGAGACAGTCACGTGACCCTAGAAGGCCAATCGAAAGCTTGAAAAACGCTTTTTTTACCAAATTTCAGCTGACAACCATAAAAACATAGCAATAATTTAATTGGAAAATATTTAAAAAATACTGTCAAAAAACGAACAATTTTCTATGGTGTTGCGCACAGACAGCATTTGACAGTTTGTCACGTGACATCGGTTAGTTTTTCAGTGACAAGTTGTCAATCCACTTCCATCTCTCTCAGTTCACGTGTGATAGAAAAGGAATGACAATTATTTACGTCACTGTCACTAGTTCTGGGACTTATTAAATTGTTTACTTACAACACGTTTGTTTTCCCTCACAAACAAATTGGTGATGGTGGGTGCCGTCAGGGCCACCACTTTGTGCACCACCTCCATATTGCCGCTGTCGTACATCGCAATGACACACTTATACTGGCCGTAGTCTTCCGCAGACTCAACGGTCACCTGCAGGTCACCGTCAGCAGTCAGATTGTACTTTTCGTTTTCGGTTATACTGATCCGGTCCTGGAATATCAGCGTGGTGTCTTTCTTCCACATCCTGATCACGTCTTTCGGCGATACTCGACAGGGTAGCGTAACCACGTCCCCCACATTTTTAATAAAGATTCCTCCTTGGCTCAACAATTTAACGTTTACGGAATTGTTGGCCGGTTCGTTTTCGACAGGTTCATCCCCATCCTCCGGGTCACCGTCCGTGTAGTAGTCGTTATCGGGGGGCCCGTCTTTCTGCAGGTCACTCCCGTCCAACTCTCCATAGATATCCTCATCTTCTTTCTTCTCCTCTGCAATTAAAGTCAAATATTTATAACCTCAACAAAAGGGTAGGACAGCTGGAGGAAAAACCCTCTTGTTTTGGTCCCATTGTTTTCCAAGGATTTTTGGGTGTGGAATGGGCCTATTATGAAAAGTAGGGAAGAGTGTTAATAGGGGAGGTAAAAAAAGGGTGTGGCAATTAGCATTGAATAATTTTTAAAATACACACACACCCTAGGAGATGTCTGGTTCAAGGGTAAAGTATATACAGAGTGTCCCATAAATAACTGCGCGTTTACGAAAAACACCTTAAATAACAAACTAAAAAATAAAAAAAGGGGCCAAACAACAAAACAAATAATATTTTGACATTTTGACGTCTTAATTGAAATTTGACATTAATAGGGTTAGGTTCATAACTAAAGTAGTGCTGTACTCCTTCAGTGACGTTTAATAGAGAAGGATGCATATAACCTAGTTGGCGTTGTGGGAAAACGGCACCGCGTTACAACGTTGCCAAAAGTGTTAAGGCCTTTACGAGTCCCCTAATTCCCATCGTTCGTTAACAAGCTGCAACATATTAATTATCAACAAAAAGGAAAGCAAACAAACCGTTTTGTTTGTTTAAACTTGGAAGAAAATCGCTTCGTGCGTGCATTTAAAAATGCAGTTAAAAAAGCAATGAGAATGTGCGTTTTAATTATTTCGAGGTCGTAAAATTAGGCGGCAATTACGAAAACGGTCATTTTTACACTCCTACGTGTTTGTTGAACTTACGACTTGTTTGTTTTCGCTTATTACGAAACGACAAATTAACAGCTGGGCTATTTTGTTATGCAAATTGATTTTTTTGTTTAGGGAGGGGAAGTTATAACCCCCCGCTGGGTTTTATAATCTTTTCTCAGGCCTACAAAGCACATAAACCAACTCTATTTTCGAATAACCTTTTACTCGCCTGTCACTCTGAGTGAAATATATTACGTGTTTACTTTACGCACGTCTTGAATGCTTTGTGCGGAATTAAACAAACGTTTTCTTTGTTCTGTGGTTAGCCGCACACCTTTGAAACAGGCCCTTAGATGCTGTACCGAAATCAAAAAGTACGCACAGATTTGGAAATATTCAGCGCCAGTGTTGCCAAGTCAAAATATTTAATGGAGGTAGAATAATCAGTCACAGTTGCCACGTGACTATTTAGCTAGACGGTCACGTGACAATTGTCAAAATAACTGTCATAAATCTCAAAAATCGTCTTGTTTCAAAAAACTGTGTTAAAATGTAATTCTAGTGAAATTTTGACATTAGTGACAGGCATCACGTGGTTTTAGAGGATAATTTGGAGTAAGAAAATGAGTGTTTTAAGCGCATTTTTAGAATAGTCATTAAATTTCTTGTTCAATAAATTAAAAAAGCATATAAAAGAGATATCATTTCTAGAGATTTCTAGTTGATATTTCATAAAATGCCTGCCAAATACATAAGAAAGTGTGTTTTAATGGCCTTCCAAAAGTTTCAATCACTTTTTTTTTGTTTGACACTCTGAACTGTCACTCTAAACCACCCGAGACGTGACAGTCCATTGAAATGACAATTTCACTTGGAAAGCGCACTAGTTGAAGGATATTTTGGCTCATATCTTCCTTAAACGAACATTGTGCGTTGAATTAATTGTAGTAAACTGGGTCGAGTGGTCCATATAAACATAAAAAACCGATAATATGCAAATATTGTGCCTTGTTCAGTAACAGCATTACAAATGAGCTGTGCATTACACGGTCAGACAATAATTTCTCCGAAGCGAAAACCTTTCAGGTATCGAATGGGAAGGAATTTTTACCTACACGTGACCCCTTCAAGAGCCGAAAGGCCTGTCAGAAAACAATCGAGTGGGATTTATAATATAAGGAGATTATGACGAAATTAAGAACGTATTGTTGACAGATTACACAGTCATTTTGTTTTTGTTATGGTGTCATTTTTGACAATTGACAGTCTAGTGAGCCTAGAAAATTGCCAGAGTTGCCACATGTCTTGCAATAATTACATTTTGCAACTGTATTTTCCTGGTTCAAGTTTAAGTGAGTGCGACAAAAATAACTATTATTTGGCAGTGGAAATTCTCACAAACAAAACTGCACCAAGGCGTGTTAAAGTGCAGGCTTAAAATAGTCCAAAAAATTGTTTATTGAATAAAAACGATTATTCAGAGTTTGAGTTACATAACAGGAAAGTTAAAGCAGTACACAATTTTGTTATCTACCATCGTAAACACTTAAAGACAATGAGTAGATTAAAATTCATTGGTTTACATAACATGATGTCAATGTGGCTGCCAAACTTGAAGCAAAAAGGGCCACGTTGCCATTTTTCTCTGATGAGTAACAATTTGAGGGTGGAAGCAGATTATTTTAAATGGAATATTCTGTTAATTTTTGACCACCTCACTTTGATAGTTTTATGGAACCAATTTTGACAGTTGACATGCTTGATTTTGCACGAATATACCGTCACATCCGGCCTCATTATACAAAAGTTTGCTCGCATTCCACCCAGTATAAAAGGGCATTGTTGGCACTAATTCTGTATTCAGAGTGCAGCTGATGCCCTTTTGAAATTTTTGCTAAAGTTTACCTGAAGGCAGTTTCTAGGGATTTAAGTGAAATTTTTGATTTTTGGGTTGAATTTAAATTGCTTTTTTTCCGGCAAACTATAATAATTAAGTCCTTCAAAGGGCCCTTGAAGATAATCTAACCACACCATTTAACGATCTAGTAACAGGAGTGTGAACGAATTCTCAAGTAGGTAAATGCATTAGTAAAATGGGCGAGATTTAACACGATGGTTGATTACTTTAGGACGTGAGAAAGCTATTAAAAAAAAACTTGATGGGAAAATGCCACTTTTACATGTACGACGACAGACATTTTGGAATCTCGATAACTTTGCCGGCCTACTACTCTTTGTTTGCTATTTGGGTTGTCAAATGTCAAACGTGTAAATTACAGCAGTGCTTCTGATTGGTCAAAAATAAATGCAAGCAAGCTGCGTTTTTTTTGACCAATCACAAACCACTTACTATAGTCTTTTAAGTGACAGTTCAGTTGACACTTACACGTATCTGTCTATACGAGGTACAAAATACAAGGATTAGATTGGTATTTGTAATCAAACTTTATAAGGGTTTCCCCAGACAACTTGACAGATTTTTTAATAATTATCAATTTACAAGTGTCAAGAATCAAATACCATATGCTCTGTTATATACAAGGCAAAAAGTGACATTCCATTTCCACTGAGCGTAGCTCTGTTATTTAAGGGGCTACAAAAAAGTCTACAGAATGAAAGTTGTAAGGAATTTCATTGTCTACAAGATTGTTTTAAGGTGTTTTTGCCCTTAAGGGTCTCTTTAAGGAGTTGCAAGGCCAAAAAGTGACTGAATGCATCAAACTGTTTTTTTTTTAAACAACCCTATTTTGACTGAGCGTAGCTCCGTTATTTAAGGGGCTACAAAAAAGTCTACAGAATGAAAGTTGTAGGGAATTTCATTGTCTACAAGATTGGAATAAAGTGTTTTTGCCCTTAAGGGCCTCCTTAAGGAGTTGCAAGGCCAAAACTGTATTTGTGTTGCGTCAGCTCCCTAACATTAAAACAAACACTAAATTAGGTTAATTTACCTTTTAAAAAGTGTAATTTGTTATTAAAAACGGCACGTACACCGTTAAAAATGATTTGGCAGTAAAAAAGCAAATTACATTGCTATACTTCAGCAAGCACCGTACAGGGTGTTACAAACAAAAAACTAAAATCAGAAATTTAGCTCAACTGGTGTGTTTTTTTGAGACACTCTGTATATAAACCACTAAAAAATTAATTTCTCATAATCCTTCACTTTGATGAATTGTAACGCTCTAATCTGTGTGACGTTACAGCTGTTTACGTAACAGCTAATACTGGGTGGAGAAATTTTATTTTATTTTTAATTTAGACACTCTGTAGTGAGTGTAAAATGCAAAAAAAGAAAAAACTCTTACCACCATTTTTCAAAGTGGCCGCGTTCAATATTCCTAAAACACCAAACAGCACGCACCAAAACACCTGTAACCTCATTTTTTCGGTAAAATTCAAGAAAATCACCAAAAATTACGGAGTTGCGTGGTTTCACGTTCAAAACGCGCGCACTAAAACCGCACGGTATCTAGAATGTGACTGCGTTCGTTCCTCTTTCAGGCTCTGCCTCCCCCCCCTTAGTCACAGTCCTATACACAGGGCGATGCATCGAAAAACGACTGAAAAATATCGAATCTTTCAGCGTTTCAGTAACTTTCAGGGTCTCCGCACTGGGTAAAGCTCGGTTTGTGCATCTACTGTTAACCACAAGGTTACTTACCTTTAACTGAAACCACATCAACCCTTTGTCAAAAGATATTTATAGAGCCCGCATGAAAGAATTTCCAGTAATTGAGATTGTGACGGTAAATGGAACGTTTACGCGGCATTTTGGTGTTTTGGTCGCTCCAAAAACCTTGTAAGCTACTCGTCTTGTAAAAGAACCAGTTTCTGTCTTTGTTTCCATGTAGTTTTTATCTAATTTATGCGGGTGTCCGATATACAGGGTGGCCCAGTTGAATAGTAATCCAAATATTGCCATTGTAAAGCTTAGCACCATGTGAACAGTTTCTGAGATATTTACAGTCCTTACTTTGGTCAGAAAAGTGTTAATACCACCTTTAAGCTCCCAAATCTTCGTTATTTTAAATGGGACACCCTGTATATTTTTAGGTAATTTGATTCTGCTTTTCAAACCTTACCTAACAAAAAAAATTCCAGTTTCTGAGATATTTACAAAGTTGTCATTACTTTGATCAGAAAATTGCACTGTAAGTGTTCTTCTTCGTTATTTTTAAATGGGACACCCTGAATAATTTTGGGTGATTTGATTTTGTTTTTCAAAGCCTACCAACAAAAAAAGTTTCAGTTGCCCTAAACTAAACGGTGCAGTGTTGCCACATTGTTTAGATTTGTTAAAAGAGTTTAACGTTAATTCGGTTCATATTCCTCTGCGATTAATCGCGTTCCTGATGGGAAATTTGGATGGTTTGCGGATTGATTTGAAGCGAAATTCGACCGTATTCACATTTGAGTTTTTATTCATTTTATTTTCAGTAATGGGAAGCTCAAACTCAAGGCACTGTTGCCAAGTTGGGCTACTAATTTTAATATTATTTAATAAAAAAAAACTTAAGGTCAAAGCAGCGGGTGTGACAAAATATGCGATTTTATGGTAAAGAAACTTTAACGCCTTCTAGCGGCCAAACGGTGTAATCAATCAACTCATGTGAGAATGTTTTTGGAAAGCTTGAAATCTGCTCTATCTTTTGTTTTCTATGACATTTTGACGTAACTTGTCAAGTAAGGGAGTAATTTAGGGTCAAAACAGAGGGTGTCAAAAAATTTGTGATTTTTTGATAAAGGAACTTTGACGCCCTCTAGCGGCCAAACGGTAAGACCAATCAACTCATGCGGGGATATTTTTGGAAAGCTTGTAATCTGCACTATCTTTTGTTTTCTACGACATTTTGACGTATCTTGTCAAGTAAGGAAGTAAATTAGGGTGAAAGCAGCGGGTGTCTAAAAATATGCGATTTTATGGTGAAGCAAATTTGACGCCCTCTAGCGGCCAAACGGTATGACCAATCAACTCATGCGGGGATATTTTTGGAAAGCATGAAATCTGCTCTATCTTTTGTTTCTTATGACATTTTGACATAACTTGTCAAATAAGGGAGTAATTTAGGAACAAAGGAGCGGGTGTCAAAAAATGTGTGATTTTATGATAAACGAACTTTGACGCCCTCTAGCGGCCAAACGGTGTGACCAATCAACTCATGTTGGGATATTTTTGGAAAGCTTGTAATCTGCCCTATCTTTTGTTTTCTATGACATTTTGACGTAACTGGTCAAGTAAGGGAGTAAATTAGGGTGAAACAGCGGGTGTCTAAAAATATGCGATTTTATGGTGAAGCAACTTTGACGCCCTCTAGCGGCCAAACGGTATGACCAATCAACTCATGTGACACAGCAAAGGGCATATTTATACCAAATTAATTGAAATAAGTACAAAATTTCCTCTTTTTTTTTCTACTTTTGGAAATTCAATATCTCAGCAACATGAAGAGCTAGAGAGGCCAGTTTTGACTCATTTTATAGTACTTTTTATCCTCTTTCTAATGGCGTTTTAGCAAAATCTCTAAGAGTTCAAATAAAAAAGTTACAATCATTCAAAAAAGTTCATGTAATTTATTTAAATCATTTCTCTTAATTACAAAATTTGTGCCACCCTGTATACATAAGAGTCAGTGGAGTAGACAACACATTTTATGCACGTTAATCAAAATTGCAAATGGCTGACGCATTAAGTAGCTATGAAATGCATTTAGATTTAATTCAAACAAATTGAATTTCAACAATATTGAAGGTCAGTATACAGGGTGTATAAACTACATAAATTGTTATTGCTTCGTATAATTGGAATTTAATGTTAAAAAGGTCAAATTTATGACTTAAATAACTTTACAAACACATTTCATCATAATAGTACGAGATTTGTATGTTTGCATAAATTAACCCGTTATTAGATAACAACAAAGTCAATATAGGTTTTAAAAGCTGGTTATATTACACAAAAGTCAAATATTTAAATTACATAGTAATTTTGAGTCACACAAAAGATTCTAGGTCACCCTGTATAGACAACAAACAGTTGAAAGTCGTTCAGTATTGCTATTCCTGCAGTTTCCTGTCTTCCAGAAACTGGGATTATGTCACTGACAAAATTTGCCGCCAAAAATAAACTGGCTAAATTTACATCGCGGCCTTTAGGTCCTGTTTACACGATCGATTCATTTACGAGCCTATAATTGCTATAGTTTGTCAAAGACAAAGTTGCGGTGACGCCACTATGCAACCACCAATACAAGGACCAAGCATTCTTGTAGTTAACAGACTGTAGCTTCTGTGAATTTGATTTCACTTCTAGAATTCTTAAAGTAACTGGATTTTTTTAAATTTGCTCAGACGGTGTGCCGCCTATTGATAATTAACCTACAAATTCACCTGGTGGTCGTTAAAATGTCTTTTTTCTTCTGTCAAGAAGAATTTCTCGACGGAATACAGCAGAAATCAAACTAAATTAGCGTTGACGTCACAATTTCTTACGTTGGGTTGGCAGTATCTTGTATGGTTGGTTCGACACATTTAAAAGGATTCAGAAATTGAAAAAATGACAGTTTTGGTAAAAAGTGCAATTTTGGTAATTTAAGGAAATTTTCAATAATATATTGCTCTAAGTGGTTATCAAAGCAAAAAAGTGTCCTAAAACGCTGACAAATTAAACAAAACGTGCAAATTTTTGATTTTAAATACAGGGTGAGCCAGACTGTTGGTAAACAATCGAAATCGACCAATAACATTCGTTCTTGTGGGATTTAGTAAACTTGGATCCATATGAGGTAGGTTATTCCTACCGAAATAGTTTGTTTAGGTGATATCGTTATCCAAAGTTTGTTTGAAGGAGCCACATTAATAGTTCAATGGTTGATAAGAAAACGATCGATACAATTTCCATTCATTCAAGAGAGAATCCTGTATATCTGGTCTAAAAACTGGTATTGATCTGTTTGCCTTTCTGGGCAGGGTCGCGTCTAAAATTACTCTAAATCATCTCTTATGGAGGTTATTTTAGGTCTTAAAGAGTCCACTACAGATTTCTGTGATTTATTACCGGGGCCTCGGTATCTCGAAAACACACACGTCAACTTGCCACAGCGTAAAACATAATTCTTGTGCATTTTTCTGCCAGATAACAAGCCAAGTTTGAAGTTGATTTATGTCGAATCTTTCAAATATTTACTCTCGCATTTTATCTAGAACAAAGCTCACATCTTGCTGTATAAGAAAAGTAAATTAACTGGCTTTGGATTCGTTTCCGCGACAAGTTCATTACACTTTGAAGATGCCTGAACGTGATTTTCGTCGTCTCCGTCTGTTTACTGTATCATACAGTGTGTTCGTAAAGTTTGGAGTAAATTCCGTTAAAATTCACGGAATTATCTTTCACTAAAACGCAAAATAGAAAAAGGATAAAAAATACTGCAAAATGAGCCAAAAATGACCTCTCTAGCTCTGTCTGTTACCGAGATATTCATTTTCAAAAATAACACTTTTTTAGCAAAAAAATTTTATGTCGATTTGTGTCGAAGTGTTACGGTAATTAAAACATTTAATTTAAAAAAAATTATTAAACTAAATTCCTAATTTTTCAGTCATCTTATTTAAGAAATTAGTTTGTTTCTCAAATTTGGGACACCCCGTATACTAATGAATTATCTAAACAGAAATTTACGTAGAATCCATTGTTCTCATTTGAAAATGTCATATTTTGGGACACCCTGTATATCAAAATTTTTTTCTACTGTATACTAGAACAGATAGCATGAAAATGAGTTTCTGAAGATTTTCGACTAATTTGTGTTACTTTATACCTCGACTGGCCTCGTTCTCTGTGCAAAATGTGTTTAAAATCGTAAAATTTATGGAGCAGAGATGACAAACACATCCTGTGTAATGTCACTGACTTTTCTCGCATCTTTACCACTTGTACTTATGTATCGAACCATCTAATTTTCTTACATAATTCGTTGAATTAATCATAAATTGTAAAACGTGCAACAATGCCTTTTTCACATATTTTCAATCGATGCACGTAAATGCATTCCAAAGTGTACCGGTAAAGTTTTTGAATTAACTATACCAGAGGTTTGTTTTAGACTGTCAAGCTTATGACACCCTGTATAGTTGGAATTCAGTTAACAAAAGATAATTTTATTAAACACCCTGTATGTTACAAAATAATGTTGTTGCACGTTGAGTTGCATAAACAAACATGGATGTGACGTAATTTGACAGGCGATGTCGATGGATAGCCAATGAAATGGGTTTTCAACCGATTTGCAAATTTTGACAGAAAATTGTCTAGAATTTTAAGTATTCCCTAAAATATACAGTGTGTCCCATATAAAATAACAAACCTTTTTAGGGCTTCAAAGGCAGCGATGAAGTTTACAGGCAATGTTGCCAGGTCTACCATTAAAACCCCAAATTATCCTCTAAAACCATGTTATGCCTGTCAGTAATGTCAAAATTTGACTAGAATTTGCACGAATTACATTTTGACACATGTTTCGAAACAAGACGATTTTTTGAGAATTATGGCAATTATTTTGACAATTGTCACGTGACCGTCTAGCTAAATAGTGTTCTGAAATCACGTGACAACTGCCACTAACGTCGAAACTGTCAAACTGTGTTCAAAGGTTGCAAAAATCAAGGTTTACAAACGTTTTCTTGCAGTATCTGATATAAAACGTGTTTGTGAGAATTATGGCAGTTATTTTGACAATTGTCACATGGTCATCTAGCTAAATAGTGTTCTACAATCACGTGACACCTGCCAGTAACGTCAAAACTGTCAAACTGTGTCAAAAGTTGTAAAAATCAGGGTTTACAAAAATTTTCTTGTAATATTCGATATGACGAATTTTTGAGATTCATTACAATTATTTTGACAATTGTCACGTGACCGTCCGTCTAACTAAATAGTGTTCTGCAATCACGTGACAACTGTCACTAACGTCACAACTCTTAAACCATGCTCTAGAAGTTGCAAAAATCAGGATCAAATAACACCCTGTATAATAAGGTAAAATGAATGAATGAATTTGTTTTGATCTACCATTTTTCGACTGATTACTCTACCGCCATTAAATATTTTGACTTGGCAACACTGCTTTTAGGCTTTCAGTAAGGTCGATAATACTATAAAATAAATTGATCTCTAAACGGAATTTGCCGTAGAAATTAAAATAGATGATAAGCGATTTTGGTTCTTACTTACATTCAGTTGTAAAACTAGTTCTAACCCAAATCTTATACTACGTTTTCGAGTTTACGACAGTATAAACAAAAACATCATCAGGGCGTTGAACCTGGAGCTAAGGGCACCCCCAGGAGTCAAGTCTGCTACACTCGGAGCCACCGAATGTTCCGTTAACCCCACGTCAAATGATTTATTTGTCTTTCGGCTCAGCCGCACCCCCAAATTTCACGGATACCGGGTGTCAAAATTGACTTTTACCGACAAAGTAACTTGTTCTTAACACCCTTGTTAACAGTTTGTTTTTTCTTGTCGGTTTTGAGGCGGGGTTGTTTGTATTTACGTTGGAAATTTGATTCCCACTGGAATAGTTGTTTATTGAGCATTTTGCAACACTGTGGCCATTACTTTTCAGGACCATTAATCAAAAAAAGCGCCTTACATTTGCCAAAACATACGGTGATTTATGCCAGCAGTAAAAATGCTTTGGAATGGTTTCTATCTGCAGGATTATTAAAACCGAATAGTTATTTGGCAATTGGTTGGACAGGGTGGACCAAATTTCCGATACATCAAACGAATCGCTCTCGTACAGGGTGTCCCAAAGTAAGGTAGTAACATTAAAATGTTAATAGTGGCTCCAAAACTGTCTTCTGATACTTAAAGAAGTTACTAGAAGCTTTCAAACAGTATTTTAATTTCAGTAACATTAGAATAGTATTAGTGGCTCCAAAACTGTTTTCTGATCCTTAAGGAAGTCACTAGAAGCCCTCAAACAGTTGTGAGTTATGTTAATGAACATGGCTTTAGGTAAACAAAGCCAGCAGCTTTTCCCTGCTTTAATATCGTTTTTTGAATCTTTCTGTTAAAAAAACTGTGTCAACTTCTACATAAAAAATAAATAAATACAAAATTGATGTAAAATTCAAGATAAAAAAAAACATTTGGCAACGTGGTGGCGTTAAACGTCAATGACGTGCATCGGCCGATATAGTGCCGAGCACAGACGACAACATCCGAGAAGTTGGCCAATAGAATCACCCGTATTATGACGTGCAACTAATGTTGTAATAATCAGGGTGGCCGAGCGTTTTTGACGTCCCGATGACGTAATTTAGCAAAATCATTATTTGACCAACTGTCAAATTACGTCATTGTGACGTCAGAAAATGCGGCCAATATAAATGCCTACAACCACTTGATCTTGTGCTCATCTGTCAAATTACGTCACATCCGGCAGATTGACGGACGTTACGTTCATTGAAGTATAAAAGTGAAATTTCCGAAAAGGTGCCAATGATATTTTTAAACCACTTCCACTTTCGTGAGAACAATAATGTTGAGTGATGGATCAGTTCGAGCACCTCGATTATTATTCAAACGAACGAGGACGAGTACGTACGCCTTCTTTAGCATTCCATCCGTGTAGTTGCCCCGGCAACCACGAACGTCTTTTCCTTTCGCAAACCCAGAAGATATATAATATAGAAGGGAGCTTTTGCATATTGATCAACCCACCCAGTGCATTAAGAATTGTTATGGTGATTAATGGTTTCTATTTTTATTGTCGACTTAATATAACAGAAAGTGAAGGACTCCGGTATTTTCTGACATATCTGAATAACATTTTCTCGGTATGCGATCAAACTGCATCTGCTCTCGCATTCACAGAAAAGCAAACTAGATACAACCAAACTGTTTTAACAGCTGATCTGCAATAAACCACCTTTTGGCTTTTATAATAAACTTTCGTATTTGTTTATTTTACTGTGCGATACTAGACATGATTATTATTAAAGCATGACGTATGCACATAAATGAATTTTTACCTTTTTATGATTCACAATGGTCAGACCAGTTTTTTTACCGTCTAACGGTAAATTAAATTTGGATCGCTTCCGCCCTGTATAAATAATTTCGTATGCACACGGACTGATGTGCATACGATTACACGAAAATCGTGAGGGCGTGGACTGTTCTGGTCGCAATACCGTGAAAAAGATCACGTGACTGTTTATTGTTATCAAACGAATTAAAAAATATGACAGCAAAGAGCAATGGCAACCAAAGTGGGAGACGTGAAAATCGTTCAGTATGGCGGCCGTAAACTGTCAGAAAATCACTTGTCAATAATAATTCAACTAATTTAAGTTTGCAAAACAACAAATTTTGCGGTTTTTAAATAACTTACCAACAAAACTGTTTAACGACTAACTTCGGACGTTTCATTCATTTGCGCAGTAGGCGATGTCGGGAACAAAGATGGCGACTTCCGTTTTGGTCGTTTAATGCATAAACGGGGTATACAGGGTGTCCCAGCGGGAACGATATTTCAAAAATACTACAAAAGAAAACTTTTTTGAAAATTCTCCTAAAGATTTAAAGCACGTTTCACGTATCATAACCTATATCTAAGTGCAACTGTTTTCTAAATGTTGACGTTTGAAAAAAGACGTTTTCACACTGAACCGTCAAGTTTTGACAGGTATCAAAAATTGAAATTTTGCTCTAACTTAGAAGCTATGAAAATGTCATTTTTCATACGTCAATATCTCGAAAACCGTTCCGGATAGATATAGGTTATCATACAGGAAACATACTTGAAATCGTTGGCAGAATCTAAAAATATAATAATATACAGGGTTGCATAATGGATCGCGGTGGTTCCTCGTGGACCACCCTGTATTGTCACCTCCTGATACTTTTTACTCGAAGATTGTTATTAATTTTGGTTTGGTACAAGCCAACGTGGCATATTTACATGACTAGACTGACAGTTTTGTCAGCTGTCAAAATTCGCACCGTAAAGCTATAAAAGAAGATAATGTGTGACATCTCTATGACAGCTGCCTGGACAATGATATTGATTATTTACAAAACGAAAATTAAGGCTTAGTAGGCGGTGCATTTATATCATCAAAACAAAGAGGGCCATGAAAATAACACCAATCCATTAAAAGGTGAGATCATTTGACACGTGACCATCGATTTGAAAACGGCAATGATATCATGTGAGGACGTATCAAGTACGGAACAGAGACTGTTCACCTTGTATTGTAGATAAATGTTTGTTATTTTTACTAAATTTTTAGCTAAAACCTCAATATATGCCACAAATTAGCAAAAAGAACAAAATCTACTTACAAAATATGGTCCCAATTTAAACTTCCTTGTAAATCCTCAAATAACCAAGAGTTTATCTTACTAAATATTAAACTTTATAACAGTTTGACACTTTGCCAAAAATGTTTTCCATAAAACTTTCCAGTTGCAGAAATGAGAATACATCTGGATCGAGCCAGGAATAGTTGTAATGATGTCGTCATCGGGTTATTTCAGTGTTTTCATCTTCAAATACGTCAAAAACCACGAAACAAAGACATCTTTTGTATTGTTTGGAACACCCAGAAAGCTATCGGTAATTTCATTGATTGCACTGCTCGATGCGGCAAATTTAAATGGAAAGAAGGGCCCATTTCGTGTTAATGCTTGATAGTTCAATGGTACTTTACGCTTTAAGGAAGGGCCGATTGTGTAGTCAGTTTCAGTCCACTGTACGTTTAGGTCAAAAACCTTAAAAAAGTTTTATTTTAAATTTTAAAACTTTAAAAGTGTCTAGTTTCAAGTTAATTTTCATTGTTTTTGACTCAGTTTTGTAGTGCTTAAGTCAATTTTTGCTTTACAACTGTTGAAATTTAAGTCAAAAGCCTTGAAAGTTCAATTCAAAGTTTCCAGGAGAACTTTTATTGTTTTTGACTCAATTTTGCAGTGTTCAAGTCTAATTCCACTCTACTACTGCTGAAATTTAAGTCAAACCACTTGAAAAGTGTCTTGAAAGTCTAATTTTAAGTTTTCAATGTTTTTGACTCAATTTTGCAGTGTTTGGGTCAATTTTTGCTTTACAACTGTTGAAATTTAAGTCAAATCACTTGATAAGTGTCTTGGAAGTCAAATTTTAATACTTCAAGGCAGTTTTCATTGTTTTTTAGCAGTGTTTAAGAAATTTTTTGAAGTTTCTCGAACCGAGTAACAAACTGACTACAGAAATGGATTCTTTGACCCCAAGTTAGTCGAAAACGAGTACCATCTACCCTATGCTATTTCGATCCAAAATGGCGGAAAGTCCAAATGGCCTCCACAAGCGTCATTTTGAAATTTTCGTAAAAAATCAAGTTTGTACTCGTTTTCTACTATATCGAGGATGAGGAATTTAGTGGTGACGTTCATTTTTTCACAATTTGTATTTAAACCCAATTTTTTTATAAAAAGACAATCTTTTTAAACTGAGTGACAGATACAGACTGACTGACTGCAGAAATGGATTCCTTGACCCCGAATTAGTCGAAAACGAGTATCATCAACCCTATGCTATTTCGATCCAAAATGGCGGAAATTGCAAATGGCCTCCACAAGCGTCATTTTGACATTTTCGTAAAAAATCAAGTTTGTACTCGTTTTCTACTAAATCGAAGATGGGGAATTCAGTGGTGACGTTCATTTTTGCCCAACTCTCCCCCAAACCCAGATTTTTACGAAAAGTTAATGGGTGGCATACGGTTTACAACAAAACTGTTAAAAAACCTTTAGAATGATCCACGTCTGTTTATCAATAATAATATTCAAAGGCGCGTTACATCATCACCATATTACTCTCCAGTTAATTGAAAGTCGTTCTGGATGATGGATTTAATGCGCTGGCCTGATTATGCCAACATAAATAAAACCATTGTAAATCATCGGTTTAAATCGAGACTGAATCGTGATAATTTCCGAAAGACATTTGGAAATAGTAGAAAGAAAGTATTGCACCAAGGTTATTGTAAATCGTAAATAACTACGTTAATATAATATCACATGATATTTCGGTATTTTCGACAAAAGAAAGAAGACAGGATACATAAAGTTTTATGGGACGTTTATGGAAAGTTCTACTTTTATGACTCAATTAATGGCGTGTAAGAAAACTTTATTATGTTTTGATGAAATATGACAAAGGGTAGTAACGTAACCAAAAAATTTAATCAACTCAATGTAACAGAGAGGTGCAACTTCATTTAACAACTTCCGCTTCTCTGTTTACCAAACTGGCAATTACCTATAATTGAAATGCAAGTGCATTCCACACATCGAATCGAGACAGATGCGTTCCAACCAAAAAGTTTTTTTTCACGGTTCATCTATTTCCGTGTAAATAGCGTTTTCATGGGCCACTTCCGGCTTCCGGAAAGGGTGTAAAAAAACGTCACGTCCGCCTGCAGTTCAGTGTATGATTGGCTAAATAACAGAACATCAACTAAGAATTTCGAATTGTTTGAACACGCTGACCTACATAATTATATTGAGGTGCTATTTTCGCACTGGTGTTTGTATGCTTGTGTCCGCGGGAATTAATTGAAAAAACATCAGCGTTTTAGAGGTGATTTTCAGTTTTCACCAATTGGTCAAAAATATTCAGGTCAGTTGTAAGACAACCAATCAATTGTCAGTCATGTTTTAGAATAGGTCGGAGGAGGCAATTCCAGATTTTGGTTTCCAACTCAAACAACTTTCGTTCAGTCAAAACCCAGTTACTTTTTGACCTTGTAACTCCTTAATGAGACCCTTAAGACCAAAAACACTTTAATACAATCTTGTAGAGGATGAAATTGCCTATAACTTTCATTCTTTATAGTTTTCTGTAGCTCCCTAAATAACGGAGCTAGGCTGAGTCAAACTGGAGTTTGTCTTTGTAACTCCTTAAGAAGGCCCTTTCTTACTTATGGCCAACGGATCTATTTCTTTGATTACTAGTTGAAGATGCTTTCTGTGAACAGACCTTTGCAACTTGGGTCAGTGGCCCTGCCACCCAGACAATTTTAATTCTACGCTCAATTAAATCAACAAACGACGATCTTTGAAACCGTCTGCATCAGTCATTTTAATTTTGTTACGCCACTGGTTTGAAAAACCACCCGAAAGGTGTGCTTAGGCACACGTGGTGTAGGTGATCGCATGTACATTCTAAACAACAACCCAAAAATCAGCTGGCCCTTAGCACCCTGCCAGACCCCATTTCTACGAAACTTTTCATCAATAAATGCTGGTGGCCTTTATTAACCACAATTAGTAATGACAACTGATGGGTACTTTCACTCTGAAGTAGTACAGCCTTAAATGGTAGTTTTAATGATGGATCTAGACAGAATCGTATTTTTATTGGTTAATTGTTATTACTTATTAGTCACTATAGCCTTGTTTCGGCCTTTCCCACATAATAACGGGTGTTCAATAATTGTTATGGTCAGGTCGCCTATGGATGGCAATTGTCACTAAAAGCGCATGTCTTAGATAACGTTGCAAACAATTATTATATGACAGCTGTCATTTCAAACCATATACTAGAACCGCAGCCAACTATGGTTCATATTTTTTCCCGTGGCGGTTACGTCATCAAGTGCTCCGCCATATTGAAATTTACGCACGTCGTTTATTACAACCACAGCCAACTACGACCATAACAATTATTGAACACCCCTTACAATCAGTACGCCTCGCAGAGTACGCATTTCGTTTTCACGAGCAGAGCTTTTTTGACGTCACAATGACGTAATTTGACAGTTGTTCAAATTATGATTTTGCTAAATTACGTCATCGTGACGTCTAAAACGCTCTGCTCGCTCCATGTTTTCCAGAACAGCACTGGTACAAACCAGTGGCGTGCCACGAAATTAAACCGAAGGTTAAATGCTTCTTGTATAATGGGAATGACATTTTTGTTTATTATTATGGGGGTATTAAATTACTGCCTTTATAGTCTCGTTTTATTCAGTCTGGAAGCTTTACCCACTTTTTGCCAAACAGATGTTCTCTGCCTGCGTTATCTCTAATCTCTGCCTTTACATTGTACTGTGGATTTAGGTTAGGGGCTTAAATTTACCAGAAGAAAATGCAGATGGAAGTTTGTTCTAATTTCGGTTCCTTATCAGAACCGAAATAGCTGCCCAGATGACGTAAAGAGTGTATTTCAAATATTTTCATTACGCTTTTTATATCTCTCTAATAGTTTAGTGGCATTGACTGATTTAATGGAAAACAGGCTCGTCAATCCAGTTGCACACGACAAAAAAAAACATCCTGTATATGTTATTATTAAATTATTATGGACGATTGAGTCACAAACTCATAAAACGGTCACGCAAATTAAACAATCCACCCATTAACAATTTATAATTGTTAAGTGATGTAATTGTTTGTTCATTTGCCTTGACCCTCTTTTTTTATTGTGGACACTCTGTATCTTAATAAGATAATTTATGAGCCTCATTATTGTTTCTCAACCGAAATAACAAAATATTGAATCACCCCCTGTATTATCGAACGCATCAATTAACTGCCGTTCAAGAGCAATGTCATTGCTCTATGAGACTCTTAATAATAATAGTGATTGATTAAAATCAATTGGTTTTAATTAGCTGAACGACTTTCGGGTAAAATCCATTACCTCTCGCAATAATTATACCAGCAAGCTGGCACAAAATTACCGGTTTTGCTGAAGGAGTACATTTACATAGTTGCACCGAGACCTTCGGATGTTTGCAGGAAAACACGTTTTTGAGATCTCGACTGACCGATAACTACCAGACTCAACTGCTTTATGAATGAAAGAAAGTACTTTTTTGATCCCACACGGTATTATTGTAACAATTGTTTTTTTTGTATTAATTAATAGAATAGTTGATGGTTGCCCAGTGCCACCCTCTTACAATAGTGACTAAGAAATGACTCAGTCACCAAAAGGGGATTTAAAGACAATTGTATTAATACTTGTACTTTTATCCCTTATCCAACATTAACCCCCACCAGAACTGCATATACAGGGTGACTCAAATTCGATGGTTTTGAAATGACAACTTGTACATATTCACTCTCACACTCTGGAGTTAAATTGGAAAACAACATAGAACTCCCATTTACTTTAATTGAACTGGTTTATTTTTTAAAGCACTTTTTTGTACTTTGATACAGTTTTTAGGAAATATCTCTCTGAGAAGACCCTTTAGGGCCAGAGTGTCCTAATGCAATCTGGTAAAGGGTGAAATTCCCTACAACTTTCCCCTATTACAGTTGTTTCATATTTTTCCAAATAACCAAGTTACGCTTGGCTGAAGTGGAAGGTTCTGAATTTTTTCATATTTTTTGTGTGTGACGTGACAATTTCTTTACTAATTTGAACTTGGAATTTGCTGGGCCAGAAAATTTTCAATTTCAAAACTGTATTCATTAGGGTCACGTGACTGTCAACACATTTTGACAGTTTGACAGAGTTGAGCCTTGTCAGGTGTTAAATGTCAATAAGCGGTTATTGATATGGACGTCTTGAATAATTGTTGTCATTTGCACTTATTCTGACATTATACAGGTGTGGTAAATCCAAAAGCGACCATAGGAAAACCGTGTAACGGACAGAGAAACGTAGGTAATTGCATGCGCGGGAGAAAGACCGAAAACGAAAAAAATATCAAGTAGGCCATATTTTTAGCGCGCTGTTGCCAAACGCCGTAAGTATTCAATAACCTCGACAAACAGCGCGCAACAGTTTGGCAACAGCGCGCTAAAAATATGGCCTACTTGATATTTTTTTAATTTTCTGTCTTTCTCCCGCGCATGCAATTACCTACGTTTCTCTGTCCGTTACACGGTTTTCCTATGGTCGCTTTTGGATTTACCACACCTGTATAATAATTGTATTGAAATTCTGTTTAGAAATGTTAACTATCAAAAATAAAGAAACGTAATAAATAATGTAATTTTTGTTTGTGTTTATTTATTGTTTGAACAGGGCCATTTGACAGTTCTGTCACTAGTGTCATCTGTCAAACAGGCTATGCACGTTTATACGATATTACCGCAATTTTACGTACATCTTGACAGAAGTAACTTTTTGAGCATTCCCCGTATATTATGTAATATCTGAGCCACCGAAAACAGCATTCCTGGTGTGGCAGAGTCACGTTTCCGGGTCAAAAATGTCAGGTTGCATCTAATTTATTTATAACCCGCGCGAAGATAAACTCAAGTTGCAACGCGTTTTTATTAGACTCTACAGGGTGTCACAAAAACGGTCAGAGATACAGAGTTTCCGGAAATAATCAGATTTTAAGAAGCAAGGAAGTAAGCAGCCATTTTAGTTTCCCATATGATTCATTCATTACAGGCACGACCAATTACCATTCAATACCCTCTTTAATCATCACTGTGATGTTACATCATCAGGAATCGCGTATTGCCTTATAAATGCGGCTTATTATCCTAGAAATGTGTCATTGGAATGCGACCAGAATCTGTAATATAAACCTCCAAGCGATGACGCCAGTTCATATCAAAATGCACATCAAATTCTTTTGTGCTGAAGGTGAAACTGGACAGTTTTGGCAACATTGACGATTTTCCTAGTCAATGGCGCTAAATCCACCCCTGAAGCAGTTTTAAGGCGCCAGATATCCTGATTTTATTAAAAGCAGAGAAACGAGAACGGTCTACTGGATGCTAGCCTAGAAAATCGATCATTTGAAAAGAACCGGCATTGTGAGAGAGTTTCAATGATGATAGTGGCACAGTGACACATAGATAACTTAATCTAAACGGTTTTATTGACCTATTGGCCCACTGTTAACAACAATTAAATCTTTTGATTGTTTTGTTTATTATTTTGTTGATAAATGATTGTATTGGCCTTAATGCAACTTTTACCAACCAAAATGCAAAATTTGTATGCAATTGTCGTGGCTGCAATAAATTTACTTTGATGAGTTCCTGGTAGAACCAAATTTGGTTCCGTTAATTCCACAAACTAACTAACTTATTAGCATTCATTAGTTCAGCCTAATATAAACGTGACAACCTACCATTTTGCATATGCATAAACTATATTTCAGTCATAGAACCAACTTTAGGTCACCATTTAGTCAGGTATGTCGATACAAGGAATTGTATTGCCAAATTCCCATCTTACTCATTCACTTACCTCAGACAATTTTCCCATTTGTGACTCAAAGCTGCAGCCGCCTCCAACTCTACAAATATTTACACGATTAGTGACAAGGTTACAAAAAAGTAAATTTACACAATTACAAAGTTAATAGGTAACTCACTTATTCGACATTTTAAGAGAAAACACTATAACTTTGTAAAGAATTTCAAGGGCTACAAATTGGTATATTGAACCACCCTGTAACTGTCGAAATAACAGAACTACGGGCTGTCAAAGTGAAAACTGTCAAATTCAAACTTAACATCAAACCACTCAGTTTTAGTCAATAGTTTAAGAGATATTATTATCACCCTGTATCTTCTTATCATAGAATTAGATAAAATCCTTTAGAGCCTATTCTGGTCTAGTATATAATTCCACAAATTGTGCCAAAAAAAGATAAGCAGGATTGCCGCTTTTACTAACGTAATTTAGTTTTCCCGACGAGGTCGTCGACCAGACAGTTTTCTCGTTATTATTAGTCCAAACCGTTTCAATTCCGTGCTGGTGCAACATAAATGGCCCCATCCTTTGTGTGTTTTTACCCCAAAACAATCACCCAAATCCGATTTTAACGAAACCCCATTACAAAATATCGGTCACGTTATAAATACGCAGTGACTTAATAAAATCGGTATTTTGATTGTGCGGAAGGTTTGTTTCTTTATGGAAAACACCCACACTGGTATAATCTAGTCAGTGATGAAACCAGGAAGAAACTAGATAGTTTTTATTGCTGTTATTTCAACTAAAATAGCGACTCTAGAAGTGAAAACTCCATTTCCAAAGACACTAAAATGTGCAACACTCAAGGCCAACAACATGTTCTCTTTTTTCCAGTCTGCAGCTCGAAAGAAAAATAACTTATGAAATATTACACCGTAATACCATTCTGGTTTTACACACACACATCGAAGGTAGACAAAGCTACTTAAAGAGATCCATACATGATAGAGGGGGAAACTTGATACTGGGTGTAGGGTGTATGTCAGGGCCATACAAAGATTGAACTAAGCACAAAATTCAGTCCGATTAATCAATTAAAACAACAAAGTGTTTATTATTTTTCCCACATAAACAAAATTCTAATTACATTACGCATTACAACCTGCAGACAAGCAGCTGGCTTTTACATTGTTCAGATTCCTGGCCTGTTATTGATCCCTAACATGATTTAACTTTATGTGTTCGGTTAATCCTCGCTAGAACAGACAAACTTAAATTTGACAATTGTCACGTGATATTTCATTGGGTACGATTGACGCAGTCATGTGATGTCACTGATCAATAGGTGAAAAGACTGTTTTGTATGTAACCAACAGAATGTTTTACATGAATATTATACTAAAAATGTCTTTCTCTACCATTAATTAATTATATTATCGGTGGTTTGTGATTGGTTCAAAAAAAGCAGCTTTAAACTTGCTGTTTTTTCTTGACCAATCACCTTCTGAGATTTTCATTGTTGTTGGAATTTTCTTTTTTCACATTGTGGCAACAATGCAAATTTTGTGTACGTTTCAAAATTTTCTAGATAATTAACAGACTATATTAACATTAGCTGACCTTTTCAAGGTTTAAACGCTATTTGCACTACATTCAAAGTGGTACTTTAAATATTTACACTAAAAAAATACTATTTTTACAGTCTGGATTAATTTATTCGGGTCAAGGTGAGTTAATTTCCGGAAGAGGCGCTGCCACATTTAATTAATTTGTTGCAATCATCTTATTACAACCTTCTAACTGTGTAAACTTACTTTTTTGTGGCCTTGATTACTTATAATAAACATATTAATAATGGTAAATAGACTGAGAATTCAATAATCGGGTAAATATTTGAGTTGGAGTTTTAACTCTGAATTTATAATTGGAGAAATACTCCATAACACACACACAGCCCATAACTCTGTCATTTTGACAGTTACAGAGTGGTTCAATATATCGATTTGTAGCCCTTGAAATTCTCCTTTGACCACCCTCTATAGCGTTTTTTCCTAAAACGTCGAGATCCATAGCTAGTTTGTCGCCATAAAGTAAATCAAAACTTTCATATTTGACATTTTTCGATAAAGTCAATAGTTGATAAGATAAGTATAAGAGCAAAAAATATAACCAATCACCTTGTACTACTTACTAAATCAACAACGCTTTTGCTATTTACAGATGGCAGCACTGGTACCGTTATATACCAGGTGCAGCAGGAATGTAATTCATTGATTGAGCTTGAACAATAGAACCGAATAATCTTTTTAGGTGTGCATCAGTTTTATTTTAGGTTATCTCGCGTGGCAATCTTAATTGCATCGCATTATATTAGCGCCTTAAGAGCCTTCCATAAAAATATCAACAATAACACACACACACTTGACATAATATGGCAGTAGCTGTGTAATAATTTGTTTACCAAAATTTACTCAGGCTAACGAACTTTATGAGCCAAAATGATAAGCAGTAAAGTCATTAATGTCAATATCTCATAATTGGACCAATCACAAACTAGGAACAGAGTTACACAAATACTGCACTAACTTACTTAGTGGCGCATTCACCAAAAGTCCAGAACTGCTCTAACACTTTTCACTAATCGTACAAAAAATCCACAGGCATTCATACCTAATTTAGTCGCATGAGAGCCTTACAAACAGTGATTTATACGTGACAAAGAAAACACATGACAATGGGGGCCCCACTAATCGAATAATGAAATATAATGGAGGCCGGTATGAATTGTGGCTTAATTGAACCCGCCGTAGACCTGAAATGGCTCTTTAACAAGACCTAATCATTTGAAATTGCCGTCTTTTAGGTGTAATACACACTGTAATATACCGGCTTCGTATACTGTCACCACCCCATATTACACATCATGACTTTAAGTATAGTTGAATGTTTACCAGTGTGGTATTTCATTGTGTTAGTGAATTGCAACGAGTTTCTAAGTCCTCCGACTACGGTCAAAGCAAAAGAAAACAATACAGTGCTGTTGCCGTGCTACTTGAACACTCTATCAAATGGTAAGAAGTAAAATTTACACAAAAAAGTACGTAAGCAAGAAAAAACATACTACAGACGAAGCCTACGCCATCTCAGTCAAATGGTACAAAAATCAGGATATTTTGGCGGACAGCGCTAACCGATCCCACCAGCCGCCCTTAAGGCACACCCTTTGGGATAACGGTTCCATCGAGATTCAACGGGTGCAACCCGAAGACACCGGGGAGTACGTCTGCGAGATTTCCAGACCTGAACCCTGGGGAGTTGTACGGCAACGACACGCCATTGAAGTTTTACGTAAGTCAACAAGAAAACTTATCTAGAAAGTTTAAAATCTCTTTACACAGATCCTCCCTCTGTGGAGCCTTATCCAAAATCTGGCTTTCTTCAAGTTAAACTAGGAGAGGAGGTACGAATGTCCTGCACAGGCAGTGGCGTACCTTACCCCTTAATAACCTGGACAAGCAAGGTACTAATTACACTCTATACAAGTTACTAGATAATTTTTTTTTTAATATATAAGGGTGAGGAATTAAAGCTGCTCGACCACAGGGAGGTTCTGGTCTTCACCGCCTCTGATCGGTACTTGGCAGGAACGTACGAGTGTACCGCCAGTAATGGGGTGGGCGAACCCGCCACTGCTCGTATTGAACTCAGTATAATTTGTATGTATATTACGACTACCCGGTCTACCATTATAATTGTCGTCCAGACCCTCCAGATTTGATGTCGTCTAGGTCTTGGGTGCATACAGGTCCAGGACATCGAGCTCAATTGGAATGTCGCGTATCCGCAGACCCCCAGGTCAGTCTCTTAGTCAAAGCGTTTCAGTTAAATAATAAAGAAAAAAGTAGGCTAAAGTCACGTGGCTTAAAGGAGAGGTGGTCGTACCACTAGATACCAGGGTAGTCTCCTTAATAGACGGAGAAAAACATATTTTACTAATAAGAAACGTGCAACGCAGCGATTTTGGTATTTACACCTGTAGGGCAGTTAATGAACTTGGACAGAGTGAACTACACATCCAATTGTCCGGTAAACCACCCCAGTTTTGTATGATTGGCTTTAAATAAAACTCTCATTCACTAGGTGTGCCAAACCCGGGGGTTTTCAAGAAAACTGCACAGAGTAATACCATCACAAGCAAAAACACCCACACCCTAATTTGGGAGGTGGACAGTTACACCCCAGTAATCGAATACTCCCTATGGTTTCGACCGTATAAAACCGGAAGAGGATTGAACCGACCCGAATGGACCAAACTAACCATTCCGGCTGAACACAGTTCCGGTACTGTATATTCAAAAAGTTACACTCTGAGAGCTTTGAAGGACAGAACCATCTACGAGGTACTGCTAGTGTCGAGAAACAGATACGGCTGGTCCAAACCGAGCCCCATTTTAAGGTTTGCAACTGCAGGAGCAGGTACTGTGTCCAGGTGGCTTTTAGCACGAAAATGAAAAGTACGCTGATTTCAGAACTGAACGAGGATTTTATTGCCACAGTCCAGCTCAATTCGGAAGACAACAACGTCATTCCCTTAAACTACAAAAGTACCGCCGGAAGCCTGAAAGGATGTTTGTTAATTATTTTTAATTTGTTTCTAATAAAGCTTTAAGTGGATGTACGACTGGTATTAATTGTGAACCTATGGACTAATGAATAATTAAACCAAACTTTTATGTTCAATAAAAGTGCAGGAATTTGTGCAGTTACAATATAACCTTAATAAAAAGTAAATTCTACTGCACATAACGACATTAAATTAGGATGGAAAAGATGAAAAAAAAAAATTTAGAGATCAAACTGTATGCGTGGTTGCCTAACAAACGTAAACAGAATCTTGATGGAAAATCTAACCTATAAATATATGAAAATTGAAAAAAATTGTAAATAACTTGAATTCTCCTAATCTACGATTCTGGCCACGTTTGTTGTGACTATTATTATCTAATACATACCTAAACAACATAAAATACACTAACAGAGTATTTAAAACGGTTTAAAATACGTAAAACTTTACCCGAGTTACCCGACCCGGTACATTAAAGTCACTTTGCAATCACTGTCCAGTGTCAACTGTCAGTTATAGATTTTCGACCAATCAAACTTGTTCGGACCTCTGACGTCACACTGGTTTATTGCTTCACAGCTCTCAGCTGGTTGTATTTGTTATTATCACTAAACATTAAAAAGTGTGTTTTATTGCAAAATTGTAGTTTTAAGTTAAGCAACAAAACCGGTAATGATTCTAAAGTACACCTTCAGTTAGTGGAGCATTAAATTTACGTTAACCTCAAATTTTAAGAAAAAAACCTGAAACCATGTCGGTTTTTTCCAAATTAAGGGGCTTTCTGTACAGGCACAGGACCAAATTTGTGGTTGGTGGTGTTGTAGTAACCGGTAAGTACCGCTTTTAAGACTCTCAATGTCTATGCAGTCATCAAAAGTTTGAAACCACCTTGAACTTAGGTACCTTATTTCTAATGAAATACGCTCAAGCACGCCTAAGGGAATGGCATGAAAAGGAAGCAATTGAATTCATGGAGAGGAATCGTAAACAAACACATTTTGAAAATATTAACCGAACTTGTAATCAAACTGTAGTGAGTCTGTCAGCCTCACTTCTAGAGATAGTGTATCAAATTATTGACACTGATGATACTATAGACAAACTGAAACTAAGCCCGGACAACAAACTAGAAATGTGGGGTCAACTGAAGGTTTGATCAAAGTCCCAGCATAGCTCGGTTTTTGTAATTTTATTATTGCAGAATCAAGTGTTTACCAAAGCAGGGTGTATTATTTACTCTCTTGTTATATTGGTTATAACTTTAAAATTGCAACTTAACATTGTGGGAAGTTATTTGTATAAAGATCCAAATAGTGTTCCTGCAGATGTGCAGGAAAAATACCTATCACTGTGTAAAGCTTTTCTAAGTTCAGGTGTTGCCAAGATAGCTGATGTGGTTAAAGTTGAGGTAGGTGGTTGATTTTAACTATTACTACACAGAGTGGATTGCTAAAACAATTTAAAGGTGGATAAGTTACTGCAGAATGTGGATTTGAAAAAACAAATGAAACTCAGTGACTTGGAAGCGATTTTCTGGTCTTTACAAAGCAGTATAGATGCCAGTGATAATAACCCTGTCAGCCAATTAAGAAAGTACATTTTTCCTGATGATTGTCCTGCAGGACAAGACGTTTACAGTTCAATGGTGATTATCTAGCAAAACTTATGTTGGATAAGTCTTAAAATAGTGGAATTTCAGCTTAGAGATACGGCAGACCTGCTTGAAAGTGAGGAAGTTAAATTCCTAGTCATTCATAATATTAACACTGGATTTGTGTTGCTTGGAGATCAGCTCTCTGAATTTTTCAATCAACCTAGTACAGAAGCAAATGGAGGTGCTGACAGTTTCCAAAATCCTTATATGAATAAAAAGCCTTTGGCCAAAATTATTCCAATTCTGAATGGGTTGTTGTCCAAGCAGTCATTGCCCCATAATTTGATACATCACTTGATCAGTAATGAAAAATTGCAAACTCTTTGTGCCAATGTGTATGAAAGTCTTTTAAGCTAGTCAGTTGGGTGATTTATGGTTAAGTATTGTGATCAATGTGTACATATTTTGCATTTTATTTAAAACAGTTATAGGGAATTGTGTTTTATTTTTGCCAAAATAAAAATTGAACTAGCAATTTATTCTAGACAGAAACAACTTTCTGGGGAGGATGAATCAATTAATTAAGTAAATCATAAATACACAACAAGCGCATCTGCACAATACGGCTAAAACAAATCAAGAGAGCGCTTGGTTATAATAATTATATAAATAGAAAAAATACACTTTTCAATATTATTCCGAATATTTAAAAAATATGAATCTCCTCACTGTCCAGCGGTATAATTATATATACAATAATCTCAATACTAGATAAAAATAATTGGGAGAAGGGGATGTTTAAAACAACTTTACGTTTTTATAGAAAAATCAAAGTAAAATGGGATGACCTAACAATGTAATACTCAGGTTGTTATGTCATCCTGTTTTACTTTGATCTTTGCCATGAGTTGATAGTTTGAGGCAAATGAGAATGTGTTGGTTGGATTGAAAGGGTCAACATAGAGTAATTAACAAAACGCGTCTTAACTAAACCCGAAATGCAGGCACTTAGCCAGGTCAAGGTGGTACGTTGCGCACTTCCAACCATTGCACGTCCTCATCGAACCGCTCTACGCGTACCTTTTGCCTGTAGTGGTACTCTTTCAGATAGTTTTTCAGCGTTTTGGGCAATTGCAAATGGTTGATGTTATCGTAGGTCGATCGGTTAACGATTGCGGCGCGCGCGTGATGCTGCAGCGAAAACGTAAAGTTCCGGTGCAACGGCCACGTGAGCATCGGCTCGAAAAACATGCAACTGCTCGGATCTTTGTAGTGCTCAATCAGGCCGCACACCGTGTCCGAGGTGTAAACGCCCGGATCGTGCGAATCGAAACTGAAACGATGGTTCCACTGTTCGATTCGCGCGTGCAAAGACCGTCCGTACTTGCGGAACGACACGCTGAACAGAAATTCCTCTTGCGCTGAATCGCGCAACAGAAAAGTCCCTTCCGGTTTGCCTTCCAGTAGGCGTTCAGCTTCGTAACGGTCCATTTTACCTACACAACTTCCTTTATAAGATAACTATCACAACAGGAAGTCTATATGGATATGCAACCCCTTGATTGACACTACAACATGCTCTTTTATACACTAATACAGTTTTTAACTAAACAATAAGGCCCTGTCTTGATTTTTTTAGTTTGGAAGTAACGCATATCAGTGATGTCTTATGCATCTATACTTTATGGTCAAGAAGACACTAAACAGCATTTTTAATAAGGTTTAACTAACAGGAATCTCTATAAACCTTTCAACTTAGCCAAAGTCAGTTAACTTAAGGAAAAACACTTTAAAAGTGTAGTTTTGAGGTGGACAAAACAACTTACCATAAAAGCATCCTCGCTTAGCTAAGTGCCAATCCAGCTTATTGCCGTCATAGTTTGAATTGTAGATAACACGTAAAGTAATACTTTTTGTTTGAACACACATATTTAATCAAACACAACACAATTTAATGAAGAAAACAACAATAAACAAAATTAACCAATGTTTACGTTAGGCCATGTTGAAATGTCAAAGGGAAAACGTCTGCGGAGTTGCCGGCTTGTGCCACATTTGGCTAGAAAAGGGTGCGTCCCTTCAACATCTAGATGCTTTATTTATTAATGGCCAGAACAGACTTTTAAGTTGGAGTTTGAATGTGAGAGTTCAGGCGGAAAATGTCACAGTCAAAACAAAACTTTAAATATACTTTGGAGCAATTAACATTATTTGGGCCAGTATTATAAACAATTTGGCAACGCAGCTAAACCCCAGCCTACTCTATCATAAAAACAGCAGTTTTCCAAACACTGCATTATCCAAAGGTCACGTGACTTCCGTGTGAGTTTACAACCATGGTGTCACGTGATTTTAAGGCGTTTGGAACCGAAAGAATGCGCCGCCGCCTAACCTATCTTTTTATTTTTAAGTTTTTTAAACTTTTTGGGGTCACATATCCAAATAACTGTTACCATAAGTAGCAAACCTTTCTTACCCCAGTAAAAACTGCAATTGGTGATGTTCAACAGATCCGGCACCAAACAGTGAATGAAATCAACTTGGGTGTGGCAACCTGTGATGGAGTCGAGCGGGCAGGACCTGAACTGGACGTGGTTTTGAAAAAGCGCTCGCAACGTTTCTACGTTTAAATCAGGCGGACACATCAGCTGTAGCCTAGAATTGGAAAAAATTTGTATTAAATACCCTCAGAAAGGCGGTAATTTTTTATTTAACCTTCGAAGTGCTGGAGCATGTCCATTCTCGGTCTCAGACTCGGAACAGAGCAATTGCACCCTGCGCATCGATCGGAAATTAGCCGGGGGATCTACCCCCTGCTCTATCTCTCTCGCTCTCGCTAATCTGGCCGCTTCGTCGCAATCTTCGTGAATCATTCGCATCCTAAAAACAATAAAAATGATTTCCTTTAAGAGCTATTATTGTGACCTTCACTTACCAAGGAATATCAACGAATGGTGCGGCAACAACCACACCAGATGGCGCTCCATTAGCGCCCATCGCGGTGCCGTAAATTCCTCGCACCCCTTCTGCTTGCTCCACTTGTACTACAGGGGGGTCAGGGTGAGGCGCGGCTTGCGCATTATCCTCTCCGTTATCTTCAGGGACGTTGCGGTTAGGTTCTTCACTGAGATCTACATCTATCGACCCTCTTGGTTGATCAGAATGACTGGAGGAAGTTGACGGAAGTTCTGCTTCAGCTTGGTTAGTTTCGTTTTCAGCGCTTTTAGGGCACGTACACCTGCAGCAAACCCGATTTGCCTCATGGGAGGGCAACATTTTTGTACTTTTTCTTCCGGTACAATTAAATTTGATGCTCCATTTTGTGGATCGTTTCACCAGGTTAAAACCTACATCCAGACCTTGTTGACCAATTATTAAAATAGCTGACACTCACTTACAGCTGGGGCTTTGAGTTGTGGTGGGTTTTTTGCTTCTTTTTCCGCTGAACACTCTTGATTTGCGTAAATTGAACAGACCGATTTTGCTGCGTTTCTCTTTGCCGCTGACGTCACTTTCTGAACCAGTTTTATCACAGGTACATTTGTCTTGGTGATGTTCGGGCTCCATTTGTCTCCCAACTACTTCTGGTGTTTACATTATAAACTGTAAAAACACACTTAAGGTAAAGTCACAAAGTAATACGTTTTGGTGTAAATTAATGGGTGATTATAAGGAAAGTAATTAACATTGACCTTTATACTGCCAAAAGATGATTTAAATTAACACTCTATATGGTTATGAGTGAGAAATAAATGAATGAATAACAGGATTCAATCAACTTGTACTACTACTGCCATTTTATTATCAAAACACCAGTAATCTTTGTTTACATTTAGCCAGTTTATGAACGGAAGTTCGGATAACTCAGGCAAAAAAATTACAATCTAAAAGTATTATTGTGTAACCTCAAATGTATTTACAAACATAGAACAAGAGATAAATGAAACTTAACTTAAAAATAGGAACAGAAAAACCACAGTGCTGAATCACTCACCCAAAAACCAAGACAATGAAACAGCTAAAATGATTCAAAGCTTCTTGAATAGAATTAAATAATGCCTTTAACAAGTCCCAACTTGTTGCATATTACTTCAATTACTAAAGGAGGGGCCAAGTGCTGATAAGCTCAGCATTATGACATTTGATAATAAATTCACAATTTTGCAAATAAGTCTGAAAGATTTATATAATAAACTGATGTGCAAGGTGTCCCAATAATTGTAAAATAGCACTCTTGTCATATTTGTAGATCTTGTGACATTATTTATATACAGCTGCTTGAATTGAATAGTTCTCCAATACTACAGCTTACAATTAAGGCTTTAAAATGAGTATTTAGGGTGAATTCAAAAAGCAAATGAGTCATTGAACTTTGCAACTTACTAAAGTGTGCCCACCGCAAAAAACAAAGCTGTTGTTCGCCTCACATACACGCTCGATTTTAAAACAAATCAACAGTTTATTCGTCAAAGCAAATGCGTTTCTCAGAAATCTGAATAATTAATAAAATTCTATTTTCATAGCAAGAACATCAAAACAAGTTACGTCAGACATACCTCAGTGTGGGTTGGGCACCCCTTCAGGACTACCAAATGTTTTCGCAATCCAATTTGTTTGTGCGAAATTTCCGGTGCGGTGGGATTTCTTATCTCGTTTCTAAACACTTACCGCAGTTTTATTTTAAAATTTATAAACAATTTGTGAGGAATTTTGCCATGAGTCGCTCCGTCCCCAAAAAGCAACAAAACGTGACAGTGACAGAGTGTCACTTGACAATTGACATTCGTAATAGAAGATTTTTAGGTTATGGCAGAGTGTAATAATTAACAATTTTAGTAACTAAAGTAAATAAACTAATAAGCCAAAAATGTTAAAAATTAAAGCTTTAAACCAGGAATCGTCTTCGGACGAGGACGTACCCACTATCAGGAGAGAGGCCCAGGTACTTTCCTTGTTTTGCGGCAACAATAATTTCTCACACAGTATTTGAATTATTTTTAGGAGGAAATCGCTCTCGAATTGTATAACAACGCTTTAAGAGCCCTAGCCCAGAAAGACTACGACCAGTCTGCTTCAGTATTAAAGCAACTGATTGAGACAAACATACCTCAACTGGAAATTAATGGCAGCCTCCCCAAATTAATGTCCACTTTGCAGTATTCCTGTTATGTGAATCTGGGAAATATTTATGTGGAGAAGGAGCACAATTGTGAAGCCTTGGAGTGTTTTACTAAAGTACTTTTTAATATTTACCACATTTGTCTTAATTTAAGTGGTTGCAATAGTAAACCATCTATTTTTGTTATTGTTTATATGATGAACTATTTTTTAATTTAGGCTTCTGAACTTGACTCAACTGATGTAACTTTATGGGCTAAACTGGGAAAATTGGCTTTAAAAGAAAATAAATTCAACAAAGCTGCTTATGCTTTCAGCAAGGTTTGTCATTTTTACACTCTTTTATTCAATTTAATTGAATTTGTGTATTACAGGGTTTGGAGTGTAGCGAAACACACTGGCCTTGCCTGGACAATTTAGTTTCAGTTTTATATGCCATTAAAGACACCATGTCCTGTTTGGTTTATATAGGAAAGGCTCTGGCATTGGATGCTGACTATATTAAAGGAATTGTGTTGAGGAAACAGATTTATAAGGATAATCCTGCTGCTAAAGAGTACTATCAATTGTACAACCCTGATCAGTATGCGTGTGACATAGTTTAGGGTTTTTAATATTGTTTAGTGACTTTTGCAGTGTTTATGAGCCCCCGGTAGATGTGGAGGTTGACAAAGAAGAAGAGGAAGACATCCTCAGAGATGCTGAATTGTTATGCAGGTGTGTGACTGAAACTGAAAAATCTGTAGGCTTTAAACCATTTGAGACTATTCCTTTACCTAAAACATTAGAGGAATACAATTGGCTGTCTTTAACCAAATGTATAATCTATTGTCACCAGTATATCACTGATCACAATATGGTGAGTGTCCAAACTGGTTTAAATAACAACACAGGAAAGAACAAATTTTTAGAGCCACTTTACCACTTTGGATATCAGTAAATGCATGAGCCAATCTGGGGAAAGTGGGGATAGAAGCGGGAATAAGTCTCCTGGGGAAGCTGCAGGCAAAGATAGTACTAAAAGCGTAGAAGGAAAGTCTTGTGAGAATGTTCTAGAAGAAAAAATGGATACTGAACCGGTTGTCAGTGGCAGACGGTTTTCACAAGTCAGTGACATTACAACAGGGAATGATAACTTGGATAATACACCTTCACAAACTGATAATGATGAGGTAAAACAATCTGTCAAGTTTGACTTGTATAAAGAACTTTCAAAATGGTTCTAGAGGCCTCTGGCTATTTAAAACAGTTATGGGAAGGCTTAAGACACTTTTGATGAGTCTGAGACTTTTTAGAAGGTTCTCAATAGTATTTAGAGGTCTCTGGCACTTTTTAAAATGGTTCTAGAGACATTTGGCAATTTAAAACAATTCAAAGAAGGTTTAAATCACTGGTAGAAGCCATAGGCACTTTTTAAAAAGTTCTCATTAGCACTTAGAGGTCTATGGAACTTTCAAAATGATCCTAGAGGCCTCTGGCAGCTTAAAACAATTCTAGGAAGGTTTAAAACACTTGTAGAGGCTTTTGGCACTTTTTTTATTGAAAATTTCGTATATTCGCCATTTTTGGGGTTTCAACGATTGTAAAAAGCTCAAAATGGTTGTTTTGAACTGCTCTTTCACATTGTACTAACTGCAACACGATTAAACATATACAGGGTATTCAAAGAAACAATAAAATTTGAGACTAACCCTGGGTCAGTTGTAACCACGTTTACTCTAAGTGGGTGTAAGCCTAGTCCACTGGGTACAGAAAATCATTTTAAGCATTCTGCAAAAATTTTCGTAACTCTAACCGTTTATTATCTAATTTTTATAAGACCTCTTTATGTTTATATGGATTTTAAGTTCATTTGTTGGTGTCTCACTAATAAAAACATAAACAATAGGAACAAAATATGGAACTAGACGACAACGAAACAGACGGAGATAACCAAGACGCAATTAATGCTTTGCAACAATCAAAGAAAGGTAAACGTAAGCGGGACGTACTGTCTGATCTTCAGATTTGGGGCTGGCATAGCAAGCGTAAACCACCCAAGAAGATGATCAAAGATTACACGGTCGAAGACGCCATTAATCGTATCATCCCAAAAAATTTACTGCTACATAAGGTTACCAAAGATATTTTTATTCAAGGGGGTAATTAAGTAAATAGCTTACTTTAAATGGGAAGGTGTTATTGTTGATTATTTTAGTGGAAGACAGTATGGACACTATGGATATTTATAACATGTATGTGGAGGACAAAGAATTAAACTTTCTTTCTCCAATACACTCCCCTAAATCTGTTAGTTTCGAAGAGTATTTCGGTACCGATCGGGAGAGCTACGACGTTCTGAATTTTTGGACTAAAAAACGCATTGTAATAGATGCTGTCGTTTTAGTTAAAGACCTCGTGATTGAACTGGCCAAATTATGGAAACACAAGTGGCCTAAAGAACTCATACTTCTGTATATCCAAGTAGGTTTAACGCGTTTAAAGGATTTTGTGTAATTCAGTTACATTCTAGCTTTTCAAAATGTTTCGAGAACATTTTGATCAACCGCAACCGCTTTGTTCCGACCAATCCCCCGACCAAATCAAGGAGGACGCTTTGGCAACGCTGCTTTACGGGGAGTTGCTGGCTTTCAGTTCTGAAACAAGCGAAACCGTTTGCCCGTCCATTCTAAGTTACCTCCAAATCATCAGCAGTCGGAGCGAGGACTGGAAAGATGAATTTTCCATGTTTTTCGTGCGCTTCTACTGGCTGCAGTCGCACTGTTTCCGGAAAACTGTCGAAAACGAGTTGGCTATTCGCGCATTGGAAGCTGTTTTAGAGGCAGCTGCCTCTAAAACAGGGGACGAGGGCGAAAAATTCTCATTGAACCTCCCCAATTGTTTTAAATACGGTTTTATTTCCGTGCAAATAATTGATAAGATTATTAAGCATTTAAATATGATTATCTCTCTGGGAAATATCGAAAGTTTGTTTAACATGAAAAAATATGCGGAAGTTGCTGAAGTGTTAAAGCACACGTTTCATTCGGGTTGTTACTCTAAAGTGGGAAGAATGGGAAGACCTGCACAGCTTGGTAAGTCTGTATAAGTTAATTAGTATTAGAGGTAATTTATTATTTTTTAGGTATTTTAATGCATTCACTCTGGTTCATTAATTGGGTGGAGTGTTTCGTGTGGACGGAGGAGTGTCTCTATGAGGCGGTTACCAATTGGCACAGAACCAACGTAGATCACGACAAATGGGAGAAAATCATCGACAAATGTCTTGGATTCTTCCAGGAAATCATTCAGAAGGAAACGGTCAGCGTGCTGGACAAGTTGACCGACGAGAAACGTTGCCGATTGGTTGAAAGCTTAGCCCGAATTGTCTGTAAACAGATTAACACCGATAACAGTGTTGGTATTGCTTTAGGCAATATTACAGCGTGGATTGTGTTGCATTATGTGCTATTAAGGTGCGTAGAAGTACTCTACAAGTTAATACGCGTGTAACTTAAGTATTAGAGAGGAACAGAGACAGTACGCGAACAAAAGACTGAACCAATCAAAACGGGACAAAATTGACGTGCACAAGGATTCGTCCGAACCCAGCGAACAAGAATTACCTGCTTCGATCGCCATTTTGTTTTCCGCCCACGAGTTTCTCGGCCCTAAAGGCTGGTGCTTGACTGGGAAAGGTGAATTGTTGCATTTCATTCTGGATACCATTTTGGATAGGCTGGATACACCAGTTTTTGAACCATTCAGGGACAAAATCGATATTCACATCGAGCAGGCTCTGTTTTGTCTCTATCTCTATCCCAGCAAGAAGAACAAGGTTTGTTTTGACATAAAGTTATCAATTATTGTAAACAGGGTGTTTCACAAATTGTTTATTATTAATTTTCAGATTTCCCGTCATTTAATCGATCATAACGTCAACCCTATTCCGTTAAGTTGGGAGAGATCGTTTCAACTCTACCAGTACTACGCCCCTGACAGTTTGCCGGAATTTAATTCGTACAAAAGCCAATCAATTTCGGCCGATTTAGAGCAATTGTTCAGACGAATCATCGATTTGGTGCCTTCCACGTTGCATTTACAAGAACAGCTCCCGAAAATTGAAAGTTTTATTCAAGGAAAAACGGACGTTTTACCTGAACCTGTAGAGTTTCCGGCCAAAGTCAAAGCAGTCTACTATCTCTTAGGTTTGTTCTTGTTGGTTTTGGTGAAAGCATTCTCGTTGGAACGTTAATTTAGGCGATTACTACTTCAAAGAACGAGAGTTTGCCCGTTGTATCAAGTACTACCAACTGGATGTGGGCATAAATCCTTTAAGGTTGGACGCATGGGCTGCTTTAGGACTGAGCTACGCCGCCCAACTGGAAAACTCGTTGAACCATTGCGAAAAGTTGAAAAACGAGTCGGACTTTTTCGACAAAGCCAAATCGGCACAAATTTGCTTTAGGAAAGCTTTGGAACTGGATCCGGACAATTTGGTTTTGTGGATCGAGTGCGGTTCGTTTGAGTATTTGGTGCACTCGTTTTGTTCTCGCTTGATCAAGTTTGAGTCGGAGAATTTCAGCATGGAAAAGTGAGTATAGTTACTTCTGACTGTTGCATCACAATCATCAGCAAAAACGAGATCTCTGTTACATTCAAAATGGTCCTAGAGGCCTCTGGCGGCTGTTTTTAGATACTTCTCAGTTGCATTTAGAGGTCTCTGGTATATTCAAAATAGCCCTAGAGGCATCTGGCAATGTAAAACAATTCTAGGATGGTTTAAAAGACTTGTAGACGCTTTTGACACTTTTAACAAGGTTGTCAGTGGCATTTAGAGGTTTATGGAACCTTCAAAATGGTTTTAGAGGCCTCTGACAATTTAAAACAAGTCTGGGAAGGTTTAAGACACTTTTAAATACCTTTGGCACTTTTTAGAAGGTTCTCAATAGCATTTAAAGGTGTATTAACCTTTCAAAGTGGCCTTAGAGGACTTTGGCAATTCAAACCAGTTCTGGGAGAGTTTAAGACAGTTCCAGAGGGCTCTGGAACTTTTCATAAAGTTCTCAGTAGCGTTCAAAGGTCTCTGGCACTTTTTAGAAGGTTCTCAAGAGGTAACACATTTTTATTCGATCTTTGTCTAATAAAATGAGATGACACAACAGTCAGAACAGAGACTACATGAAAATTAACGGGACAGTGACATACAATCTTGAGTGTAGGTTTGAACTACTAGAAACGCAAAAAGACAGTTACCTGGATAGTTCCGGAGGCAGTTTGGAGCACGCGATTGCTCTTTACGCTGCCGACGACTCCAACGAGCCGGATGAAAGGTGGTTGCAATATTATTTGTTGGGGAAAATAGCTGAAAAGAAGCGCAAAGAACCTACCGAGTATTTGCAACACTACCTGCGGGTTAGTATTTTGTACACTGTGTACACTATTGGACTAATCGTTGTGTACTAGGCCAGTGCACTCCTGCACGAAAACAAAGCCACCTACCCGAATAAAATATCTTACAATAATCCCCAACACTTGTCCGTGGAAGCTTTAGAGCTACACTACCGAATCCACGCGTCCATTTTAAAGTATTTGGAGTTGCACGAGGGTAAAGACGTGTCCAACACTTTGGGGGCGTTTTTCAAAAAATGCCTCCAGGCCACTTCAGAGCGTTATGACGTGGTCGTACCACCCCCACCTGAACCGTAAACGTCCATTTATAATCTTATATTAACAAGCGCCTGAATTATTTTTTTTCCAGATCCGCCAAACTGGACCAATCAACCTTAAGTTTCCAGGAACAATTTGTCAACTCGGTCAAAGCTCAACAGGCCGATTCTGACGTTAAGGCCTGCCTGGAGGAGATTCTGGATAAAGTTGTACGTCAAGACGATCCGGACGTGTCCATAGTAGAAACCGAGGATGTGGTGATGGTTATTTCCGATTCGGATGAGGAGGTGGTGCCAGCCCCGTCCAAGGAGGACAAGAAGGAAGAAATTGACGGTACTGGAGTCGTTCAGGACGTGCAAAGCATGCTGGATAAGATGATGGAAGCCACCATGATAGACACGACCAAACCTAACGGTTTGGAGCTGAACAACAGTGGAGGGGAGGAAAATAAGACAAACAGCGAGCCCGTTAATAAAGGTGAATGTTGTATTCTTTTTATTGTGTAGAGAGTAACCTAATTTTCCAGACAACAAGGAAGAAGTACCAAAACCAAAAATCACAGAGAAAGAGATTAAAAAAACTAACGAAGAAGACTCCAACAGTTCATCCTCGTCCAGTAGCAGCGACAGTGCAAGTTCAGACTCTGAAAGTGAAGATTCTGACAGTTCCTCCAGTTCATCATCCTCCGGGTCCACCAATGGGAACTTGTCCAACACTGAAACTCTTCAATTGGTCGATAAATGCATCGAGGGGCTAGAAAAGTGTATAACGCGCTTACCCCAAAACTACAAAGCTTTGTACCGGCTCGCTCATTTGTATTTCAATTATAAAACCCGCAAGGACTATACAAAGTGCAAACAACTCTTGCTCGGGGAGTACAAATGCAAAAACGACATCCTCGTCAACGGTCTCTTTTCGGACAGAAGCTCCAAAAATTTCTTTAACGGAATCTGGCGTATTCCCTCCACGGAGATTGACCGACCCGGATCGTTAGCCGCTCACATGAACCGTTGCGTTTCGTTGATGTTGCAAGTGTTGCGCAACTCGAACGACACTAAAACACTAATGGAACTGTGCATGCAGTTGCGCAAAGTGCCCGACCGCGACAAGATCTACATCAGAGACAGCGATCGTACCAGTTACGCGGAACAAGCGATGGATATGTGCGTACAAAGTTTCCGCTCCCAAATCAAAAACGTCCCCGACATGCAAAAGGTCCAGGTGATCAAACTGTTGCACGACATCTTCAGGGTGTTCCAAAGAGTGCAGAAGTATATACCGAGCAAAGAGTCGGTGTTTAGCGATCTGTTGTGCAACTCCTACAAGGCCTACGTCAAAGATGGCGTCAGCGAAAACGCTAATTTGTTGGATTCCGCTGTCAAGTTTTGTCAACAGCATCGACCTGTCGAGAAACCGAAACCTCCCACGCCGGTGTTTGCTTCCAGAGGACCTGGATTGACTGGTAAGTAATCAATGTGAATGCTGATGATTTACTTAGAAAGGTAGCTTTACATGTTTCTATGTTGGTGTTATGTCATTTTATTGGGACACAAATTCAATTTGTATGATGGGGCTGATTAAGTGACGTGTGCGTTGTCTTTTCAGTGTAAATATACAGTTCAGTGATTTTTGACTGTTGCGTCACAATGTCTGTGCTTAAATGTGACATCGATTGATTGTCAAAATGATTATAGTTTCCGGAAAAAAGAAGAAAGGTTTAAGGCACTTGTAGAAGCCTCTCGCAATTTCTAGAAGGTTTGCAGTATTGTCTAGAGAGCTCTGGTACTTCCACAATCGTTCTGGGGACATCTGACAGCTTAAAACATTTAAAATACTTGTAGATGCCTGTGGCACTTTTTAGAAGGTTGTCAACAACACTTAGAGGATTCTGACAGATTCAAAATGATCCTATAGTTGGATTTTTACCTTTTGAAAATGACGTCATCTTTTATTTGTCGCATATCAAACATATGAAATAAACAATTTTCGCAAAAAAGGCACGTTATTAATTTTGTCATCCTGTCTGCCTCTGGCACTTATTAAAAGGTTCTTAATAGCATTTAGAGGTCTCTGACAGATTCAGAATGGTCCTAGAAGCTTTCGTCCATTTAAAACCAGTCTGGGAAGCTTTAAGACACTTGTAGAAGCCTTTGGCACATTTTAAAAGGTTCCCAATAGCATTTTGACGTCTTTGGCGCATTTAAAACGGTCTTAGAGGCTTCTGACAATTTAAAACAACTCTGAAATGACCACCTGAAAAAACCACCTTGGTACATTTGGGTTCAACTGTCCCCCCTTTTAGAATGACAGTCAGCAGACTAGTGATCTAGTTAAGCCTCTGAAGATGGGTGTCTGAATACACCCGAAACATGTTAGGCAATTAACAACCTTTTTAATAAATATTTGTGGAGATCGACTCTGAGTTTTGATTTCACTTACACTCACTACTCCACTGTGTGCATATGGACTACTACTTTTCGAAACTCTGAAATGGTTTAGGACACTTGTGGAAGCCTTTGGCACTTTTTAAAATGTTTTTAATAGTTGTTAAAGGTCCGTGGAACTTTCAAAATGATCCTAGAGGGCACTTTTTAGAAGAGAAAAGGAAACTGATAAAAACGTTAACCGTCAAACTGACAGTAGCTGCTAGTATGAGACAAGGGATGTGAAGCAACAGTCAGAAGTCACTATATAAACAGAGACTAATACTATTTTATGATCATTACTTTGGGTTAACAACTTTGAAGTTTAAGGTTAAGTAGAGAAGTTACTTGTGTATGTATCTGGGTAGTAGAACAATTGTGCTGTTTTTTTGACGTATAACCTACTAAAACACTTTTCACGTTTGGTTATTAAATAATCATTAGTTTACAGAAATACATTTTTTTTGAGCATGGACTGGATATTCAAAACTTATATAACTAGAAAACTGTTACGTTACAGCAGGAACAGTACCAGTGTTGCCAACACCTAGTACGTTAATCGTACCGCAAAAACCATTGAAACCTTCAGGGATAGGCCGACCTAGAGGACGTCCACCTTTGCCTAAAATGCCGGGGCAAATACGGCAACATCGTACCAAAAGCCCGAGCAGCAGCACGCCGTACCCTTGGCAAAGTTCCATGTACGGAGCCAACTTTAATTATGAGTACCTGAAGCACTATCAAGATGAGTTGATCAAGCAGTACAGTCAAAATCTGAACCTCACACAGTTGCAACAGTTGAGCAACTATTTCACTTCCGGAAGGTTAAATACGTCTGCGCAGACTTTGACTAACCAGTTTTTGGCCTCTTCTAATCTTCTGGGCACCTCGAATTTGCTTCGTCCAGGTGGTTCTACGCCTCTCCTAGATCAGGCCGCTCTCCAAAAAATGTTGAGCACTCAAATACCTTCGAGTTCATTGTCTAATTTAACTTTGGATCAGAAAAAGTTCTTAGAGTCAATGTTGCCCTCCAGTTTTACCTCGAGTGTGTCTACCTCCACTTCTAGTGCGCCCGCGTCTATTTTTGGTACGGCCAAGTCTAGTAAAAGTCATACTGTGGTCAGTTCCAACAAATATCCGAATGTTAATCCAAGCGAAACCAAGGGGTTGATGAAAGATAGACCAAACATTTCCATTACCCCGGTAACTTCGACTTTACCACCGTCACAAACTAAACCCAGCTCTATTAAGACGCACCCTGTATCATCACCAATGATTTTGTCAAGTGTTACTGCCACCTCGAAGCCCTCTACGACTTACAAGGCTCCCCTGCCCATATCAGAAGTAGCAGCGGCAACCAGAATGTCCCACACAAGTAGTACCGCAACTTTTCCACCCAAATTCACTGCAACTCTACAGGTAAGGACTTTATGATTACCGACTAGCTTTAATATTGTCTTATTCAGGCACCAGCCGCCCATTCTTCAACCAGCCCAAAGCACGCCCACTCCCTACCGGCCACTCCACCTCCAGCATCCAGCCCCTCCTACATGAAAACCTCGACAAGTCCGGGCAAAACGTTGCAACAAAAACTGGCCGAGAAAAAGAAAGAACAGGAAACCAAACAAATGATGCAGAACATCGAATCGGAGATTTTCGCCACCAAATTGCCGCCCGCCCCTTCTGCCGGCCTGCTCAAAAGCCTCAACATTCCCTCGTCGTTGACTGTGTCGCCCAGCAAGATGCCGGAAAAACCGCCCGGCACCTCGTACTCGAATTTTTCCGCGTCCCACTTGATGGGACACGTGGGCGATCTGAAGATGCCGCCCAGTTTGACGGTGTCGCAGACTATGCCGCAGCCGTTGTACGCTCCCAAATTTCCCACCGATTCCGGAGTCTCTATAAGCCAGGTAAGTTGTTTTTTAAGTTTTTTCCCTTGCACTGGTGACGTTTTAACATTGACGTGTTTTGTTTAAACATGGTTGTTCTGTGTATGTTCTGTTCAGTGACTTTTTACTGTTAGAAGAGAGAGTTTCATAGCATTAAGAGGTCTATGGAATTTTTAAAATGGTTCTAAAGGTCTCTGGCACTTTTTAGAAGGTTCTCAGTAGCTTTTACAGGTTGATGGTACATTCAAAATGGTCCTGCAGGCCTCTGACAATTTAAATCGACACGAATTCGATCTTCGTCTAATGAAATGACATAAGGGACGTGACGTAACAGCCAGAAGTCACTGAACAGAGAGTATAGAGTCTACAGTGTGTTTGAAACAAATAATACAAGTGAAATCTTGATATTGTTTTGACTGTACTGTAGCCAAGGGTTTCTAAAACGCCATGATTCAATTAAACACCATAAATGTCGTGTACATAAATGACAAATATTCGTTACAATGAAAATACACGGTGCAGGTTATTCTCAAAAAGGTAATGGTACAATACGATAAAAAAATCAACGGTTAATTTGTCCTATACGTTTCTGTGGTACATTTCATTGAGTTCAGTTCGTTTGTCCATAATAGCAACCACAAAACGCGCCACAACCGCCACGGAAACCGTATATTTGGAATCCCTCATTCTAAAAGTTAAGACACTAAAAATTTGTAAAAATGTAAGTTTCTGTTGGATTTTCTTAGTAGTTGCAGGAGTAAATAGTGCTTGCATAGGTACGTTAGTCACCTTGTTGTAAATATTTTTTATGGGAAGAAAATGGTTGTGCATGAAATTGTGCATGTCAAAGGGGGGCGATCAAAATTAACGGGTTAGGTGGAAAATGTGTAGAATTAGAGCTAACAATGTTCGGGTTGGGCTAATTTTTGTGGGACTTTTAGGTGTCCAACGACGATCGCAATAAACCACCCAAAAAAACACCAGCAGCGGACGTTTCAACGTTAAAAAAACACTACCCAAATCCTAAAAAAAACCAGAATTTACATGCTAGAAGGGTACCGATCAAATTGCCGTATAAAAAGTCTGCCATCCCTTACTTTAGGGAGGATAAAAGTAGCTCGAATCGGAGAAAGGTAGATCATTATTCTGGAAAGTCGAATAAATTAGTAGATAAAGTTGCAAACCACGCCCTGAGTGTAATTAAAAACCTATCATCCATAGATATTACTCCAGTGTCAGTGGGTTTTGTAGATAAAAAGAAAACAAAAGAGGGACAAGTTGAAGAGGATGTTATAGTGTTAGATTAACCCTTCCTTGAGAAGTTTTGAAACTCCCTCCTTAAGTTAGAATAATGCTGCTAATTAGTCTTAACTTTGTATTTATTAAAAAAAAAATTTTAAATAAAAAATATAAAACAACTTTTTAATCATAACATTTACTAAAGGTAGCACAAATACCTTTCTCTAATATATTTTTGTTATTTTGTTTACAATAAAACTATTAAATTACTTACTAAATAAAGTACCAAAATTGAATCTCAAAAATATCACAGTGAAAATAAGGAGTACAGTATTAAGCCGATTTTTTTTCCTCAAATTTGACACATTCGTTGATAAATTCCCTAAAAAATTGAATACAAAACGTACAAACGCATACAAAGCTGTGCGGATGACTTACTTGACGTTTTGTGGTAATTCAGCTTCGCGATACAACTGCATATGACCGTAACCGTGGGATTCATAAAGGTGATACGTCACATCACCTTGATAGGTTAGGTTTCTGTGGTTAATTGCAGTGTAGTACAACTGAAATTTGTGTAGGGGTTAGGTTTAGAAATTGTACCGTGTGTGCTGTACCTCAGAGGCCACTTGATAGGGTATAACGTCATCGTCTTTGGCGTGTAAAATCATGACCGGGCAGTCAATGTTAGTAATGTAACTGGCTGACTCAAAATTCAAGTCGTTGGACACGATAGGGTCGAGCAAGGTTTGATGCCACCAAGGCAGAAATGAAAAAAGCTACAAATTTCAAACTAGAGCTGTTGCGTACAAACGATACTAGTACACACTTTAACAATAGGATGTAACTTCATAACGTCAATGACTGAAGTAAAAGGAGTTTCCAACATCACTCCCATTGGAGTTATACGGTTTTGTTTCAAGTTGGCGGTCACGTGAGTGGCCACGCCGGTCCCTAAAGAATGTCCCCAAATGAAAATTTTCGCTTTAGTACGCTCTTTCAGCCACTTAAAAATGTGCACCACGTCGTTGACCACGCTACTTTCTGTCATGTTAGTGCTTGCAGTCGAATCGGCGTAACCTAGGCAAAACCACTAAAACCGACTCAATACCGTTTTGACAACCAACCTCTGTAGTCGATGGCGAAAATATGGAAAAACTCCCTCAAAACCTCGTACAACTCGATGGACTGGGATCGGTCGGCGCCATTACCATGAAGGTATAACAAAATAAAGTAGTTTTCATTGGTCAGAATGCCTTCAAAGTTGTACTCGTCGTTTCGTACTATGTCGCTGACAATTTCTCCAGGCAATATTTGCCACACCCCTATCGTGACGTTGTCCGAATCCGGGTACAAAATGTCCACGTACATATTACGGACACCCCTAATTCCCAAACTGTCCGGGTCCGAGTAGTTTCGTGGTTCTATTAATGCTGGAAAATTGAGAAATAGTTATAATGTATATACAAGGTGATTGAAAATTACATTAATTGACATGTGCAGTAGTGTTTGTGATTGGTCCAAAAAAAGCAACAAGCTGAAGGTTGCTTCTTTTTGACTAATGTAATGTGTGATGTAAATTAGTATGGAGGACAACTTACAAGTGGGAAAAATGAAGCTTCTCTGGATGCCAATGCTGAGCATAAATGTGAGCGGAAGTGCCACAAATGACAAAACTACAACAAGCACAAGGATACCACTAAAAGCAAAATTGTGTAGTTTTATAAAATGCCTCAAATAACTGATTTTTTTCTTCCTTCACCCAGTAGCGAACATACTTACAGGTAGCACAAGCACACAACACAGCAGGGCTTTGAACAACTCATGTTTAGCTAAAAGTAGGTCAAAACCAGTTAATAATAGTTATTATGGATAGTTTGGCAAATTATGTTGCTTTTGTTAATACTTTTTTACATATTTGACACTCTGGTGTGATCAGACTAATCCTTGGTTAACAAATTTGAAGTAAAAATGTTTGTTATAACTGAATTTGAACAACAAACAAAAACAGCTGATTATTGCATAAACAACGTTGAGTGACGACATAATTACAGTGTTGCCAGTTTGAGGAATGTCATTTTGCCGCCTGACCAATGAAAACTATTTGCCGCAGTGTTGCCGTGTGTTTTTTTTTTAACAGAAAGATGCGTTTTACTGGTTGCCTAATATTGTCAACTTTGCTTGGTCCCCTTTATTTATGAATAATAAAAATAATTATTTTAACAATCATCCTCCAGGAATCATATCAATTAAAACAAACGTGGTAAACATTTGCATATTTAATTTAAATTATTATTATACATACTTAACAATTGGTGTGGAATGCAAATAATAAATACAAAAATAAAATTAAAAAAATAATCTTAATTTAAACTAGAAAATTGAGTATGTTTTATTGGATAAGTCAATCAGTCACTATCAGTGTTTCTTGTAAAGCACCTAATTGCTCCTCGCCCAGTTTAATTTTGTCGTTGATTTCCTTGGAATCCATAATCAATTTGGCTTTCATATTGATAAAATGATCATAATCGGCGTATTCTTCCGAAGACAAATACTTGTACAGGATATTGGACACGTTGGCGCTACGTTTATCAATGGATTCTTTCAGTTTCCTAGCCTCCTCCAGCTGGACTTGGAGCTTGTTCCTCTTCGATTCCAGTAGAGTCTGAAAGAGAACAATGTTGGAGAGGAGACATTTGTCGTATCGTACTAACCTTTTCGGGCAGGTCGTCAGTTATGGTCATTAGAGCGTTTTCGGCTCTGGCCAAACGACCACTGAGCCCCAACAGCAAGCTGGTGATTTTTCCCACTTCCTCGACGTGCAAACGAAATTTGGCAACCTCGTGAGGGCTTGCCACCCGGTTGATATAGTTTTCCACGTTGATCCCCAGCTCGTCGTTTACCCTGCACTCTTCCGAAACTATCAGCGCTTCACTACGAAGCACCTGGAGCTTCTTGTCTAGGCGATTGACTAGTTCCTCCTAGAATTGGTAGAATTAGTATTTTGTACTTGTAACGGTTTTTTTGTTACCTTTTTCTGGCGCAGATCTTCGGTGTCAGTTACGTCACTGCACTGTCGCATCACTTCGCTGTACATTGTCAAAAACTTTGCTTTCGGTTCCGAGGTGGTAAAATACGTAGAGGATGACGGCAAAGGACTGATCAATTCTTGCGAACACGTTAAGGGCAAACTACAAAATTCACCAGAGGTTACCCCAGAATTTCCTGCAACACAAGTCTACCTGAAGTGTTGTTGTTCTGCAGAGCCATCTGCTGAGGAACTCGTATCGCTAGAAGGGCTATTTCTAGCCCTACTTCTCACCACCAAATCTCTTCGTCGAGGGCTGATGTTTAACTTAAACAAGTCCTCCACGTATTGGGTGGCCCTTTTGTATTCACTTTTAGGAACTAAAGTTGCGTTGATTAATTTGACTTTTTCAAAATGTTTCATTTGGTTACCTAGAACATCACTCAATCTATCGCTACCACTATCACTGGTCCTACCATTATCATCGTCAGGAACTTGAGCCTCGATTAGGCCCGAATTGACCCTTAAAACAATTTCGCTTCTTTGCACTTCAGGGTTTGACTGATGATGATTTCGCAAGTCCGAAACTGGATCGACAGAATTGATGGAGGATATCACACACGACGATGACGTCACGGTTGACGTGACTAGAGGGGCACAATGGAAGGAAGTGTCCTGATGACGCTTCATTAGGTCATCGTCCATTTCCAGGCTGGATAAGTTCAACCTGGTGGAGTATTTCTTGTAGGGGGATGGTGGTGACCTGGACGTCAATTTTGCGTTGACCGGAAGCACATCCGGCAACACTGCTTTTTCACTTTTTTCATCCGCAATATTGCGCTGGATTTCGTCCAGGGGGATTCCAAAAGTTTTTAAGTTGGGACTTCTAAAACTAAACAGTGTCAGCCAGAAAGTGCGTGAATAGAATGTTTTATTACCTTTCTTGTAATCGGGGACGGCACTCGGGTGGTGGAGGCGGCAAGGGGTCACCATTATCGAACACTTCATCTTCGAGGACTAGAGGTGGGGGCGGCAAGTCAGGGCTCGGTATCCGCGCGTGCGGGAACAGATCGGGATAGATTTTTCTCAAGTTGGGATTTTTGGGTGGCAAGTCGGGCGGTTTTTTCAATACGTAATCATCGACTGAAATAGGCGAACCCACGATCACTGGTCCTAGCAAGTCCTTGGAGAGGGTACAGCAGGAATTATTGTGTTGGCATCCTGATTTTAGTGTGTTAGTTTTAACAGTCTGAGTGACGTAATTTTTGACTTACCAGCTGCACTTTCTGACGAGTTTAAATCAGTGTTGAAACTGCTCCTTCTGGTGTTTTTAAGGGAGGCGTAGTCGCTAGCTGAAGACGCCCTGCGAGTCGGCAGCGCCACCTTGTTTTTGCTCAAAGTCGATCTGGAGTGACTGACTGGTTGTTGTGCCTGCGCAGTTTGCTTTTCCCCCCGCCAGGTATTATTGTGCTGGTGACGTTCGTAAAACGACAACAGCGCCTTCTTCTGGATGTCCTTTAAACTCGGATCAGGAACTTTAGTGCTCTTCTTGTCTAGATCTAAGGGTTTCATACGAGTGGGAGTTGGGGTTTGTGACGTTAACCTAAATTTCCTGGGGGTTACTTTATATTATTCAGGCTTAAGTATGATGAGGTAGTTACCGATTTTTCCGGTCATCCCCAAGGTCCATTTTTCTAGCTTCCTGCGACTGATTCTCCTCCACGGTGTATGTGTACACAGGAAATAACTTTAAATTGTTTTTGGGTCTTGAAGGTTTCTCTCCTGCGTCCCTATAAGGGATACTTTTTGAATAGTACCGTTGCGGAGTTTGCACTTTGGCACTATGCACTATCAAGGGTCTGGACTGATTGGACGAATGACTATAGGAACTATTGGCAACTGAAAGATCGCTCGTCGATCCTAAATAACCCTTTTCTTGTATAACCGTCTCTGGTTACGTTAATACGATAACTTACCGTGCCATTTAAGGGTTTCATTCGATGAAGAACTAGTGGTGACCACACTGTCTCGCCCTTTTCTCCTCACACACGACTCCTCCTCCCACGAGGAGGACGAGGACTGAGGACGCGTCGCCGCGGCCACCTCACTATCCCTCCTCAATCGGTCCAGAAAAGGCGTGGCCGTGGAGTCGTTGCTGGACACGTAACTATGGTAACCTTCGCTCTGCGCGTAGGACACCTGCTTCTGATGATGGATTTGAGTCATGATCTTCTCGTCGCTTTTCGTAGAGTAAATAGAACCAAACAACGAATCCTCGTACTCTCGATTATACTCCATAAACTCCTCCAGACCTCTCTCGGTCAGTTTGGTGTCCTCAATGGAGAGACGGTGCCGCATTTTGGGACACTCACGTTCTGGAGGAGAGGCCGGCTGGTGCTCTTTCGGCATGTAAAAACTCTCGAGAATGCTGTCGTTGTGCGACTTGAAGGTGTCCGGGGAGATTTTTTCGCAGTTCTCCATTACGGTCAGCAACTTCTGTAATTAATATTGAACTTCATTCATAAGGGGAAATTCAAGTAGTAAGTGGCAACAACGCTGCCCTTGTATTGTCTGTCAAGTGTCTGATTTTTAGGTTGGACTTTTGACAGGTGATGTTTTTTTTGTAATGATGATGAAAACGTGGTTTTTTGTTTGGTTTTTCAATTAGTTTTAATAAAAGCTTTTTCAGTTTAAAGGTTTCTACTTAAAAGTGAGTTTACATACAGATTTTTAATAAATTAAATTCAAACTCAGGTAAGTCATGTTGGCAACGCTGTGTATTGATGGATTGACGTGTGCGTGGATTCAAAATGGCCACTTTTTAGGCTTGTTTAAACTGTACCTGCTTATTGTGTTGGGACAGTTGCCGCTTCATGTAGGGTCTGACGTAGGGCGTCACCTTTTCTTTCGGATAATCGGTGGAATCTGTCCACGAGTTGGTCCTGGTGCACACACCACCGACGCTGAGCAATGATCCGGCCTCATTGGCCGGTACAGGCCAGGACGGGAATTTTTCGTGTCCAGGTCCGTATCTAACGCTCTGTACATTTCAAAGTTCAGTTTCTGGGTGTTTTTTTTTTTGCAGTGGCGTACCTTGAGGGTTGACGAGTCTCGCACTGGAGGTTCGGGCGACGGCGAGTTGTCATTCCTCACGCGCCTCTGATGGTAACGAAAATCACTGGCGTACAGTCCGTTTCCTGAGGGGGTTTGCTCTAGGTCCGGTTCAAATCTGCCTGACATTCTACCGGGGGCATTGGTGCGGAGGTTGGTAACAGCCCCAATATGGTTACATGACTAGCATCACAGCCCTGAAAATTTTAAGGTTAGTTTTTTTCTATAATTTACAGAGAGAGAGTGTAGAAAGGGGGTTTTTTGAGTGCGATTTGAACGAATCTCGTATTTCCATTTACGAAAATAACATCTGTAATACACGTACCGGGTCTTAATTTGGTATGGCCGTGTGCGACTTGACCAAAATCAGATTTAAGTCGGTTGTTTGCGTGGGAGGGGTTGGTATAGTGGGCGTACCAGATGCACATCGAAATTTTCATATTTTTTTTTGTATTAACTACCAATTTCACTGAAACAGTAAGCCAGTCTGGTAAAGACGAACACCCTGTATATTATTGAGTGTGTGATTCTTGTGCTGCAGTAGCACTCATTGTTTTTCAAAATCACAGTTGCCATTTTGTTAGACTACGTCAAATTTCCTTGGCACACTGGATGGGGAGCATCAATTACTAATGACCTTCAGTGGTTCACGCACTGCAACCCGCTTTACATCTGTACGTATCGTGGACTGCCTACCCTGTTGCTATTAATTTTTATTAATTAATAGTTTTTGATGGTTTTAGAAAGAAACAATGATTTAACTAAGACAAAATGGTGCCTGATTTTAATGAGTATTAGTGACCTTTAACTTTGGTGGTACTGTTCACACCAGTGTGAAATTATAAACAAGCACTGACATCTGTGTTTATGGTTTTAGCGCAAATTAAGCAAAGTGTTAATTTAAGGCAAAAAAAGCGAAGCGCGTTTCATCTCTAATCACCATCATCATCCAGTTATAGTGGTAACGTATGTTCCGCTCTTAATTTACACCGAAAGAAATTCCCAAGCTAGTCTCGAGTACATACGTGAAAAAATGCTACATTGTGCCCATTCGTCTTATTAACGCACTAGTGTGTTCTTGTATAATTAGCGTTCGTATATTCTCGGCTAGAATAGGAAACCTCACCGTTACCATCTACTTACTAAGGATACCTATTGAAGTTGTGCAAACACTTGACGTAAATTGTTCACTGAAAACCAGATGGTTTATGTGAGATTGACTCTAAAAAAAAATTAATTTTCTTTTAAATTAATCGCTAGGATTACAAAACCAGCCTACTGCCCGATTGGTTAATCGAAATCGATTTGAATTTTCGAAACACTTCGAAACGTTACGCCTTCAATATTTCTGTACTGAACAACCTCACTTGGTCGCCCAAGCCTGCAAATGACGATGTACAAATAGACCCAACCTTTATTTAAGCTGTGACCCATCCGAAACGTTTTTTTCAGTGTAAAACGAAAGGGTGGGCACGGTCACTTTTAAGGGCCAAAAAACGATTTATGGCCCAAAACCGAGGGCGGTAAAAGCTAAATTGTTAAGATAGTTAACAATGTCACCTGTTTGAAAAATTGCACGCAGGTGGCCCTTTTAAAAGGACCGGATGTAACGCGTATACCATCGAAGAATGTCAATCCGGGAAAATTTGCACAAGCTTGAAACGTTGCTATTACTAACCAATCAGCTGTTTGAATGGTACTGAGTGTATACAGGATTGTCTCTAAAACTACTGGACATACAGGATGTTTCAAGTAGTAGTCTACCATAAATATTGCCAATTTACTCTGTGTGTGTCAGTATGTCAAAACGGATATGACGTCAATTAGCACGTGACCACTACAGGAAGGATTAATATCTTGTTCTGTCATTGTCTAGAGCATTGATTTGCCATACAGTTCACTGTTCTTTTCGTGGGATTATTATGAATAATTTTGAAATTTCCATTACATTTTGACAGCGTTGCCAGAACCATCCGTTTATTCAGTACTCTTATATCATCTACGATTAGATAAACACCCTGTATATGGTAAAGTACTCGCGACCGGTCGAAACAAAGCGAATACTCTTAAAGAATCAGAACCGATGGAAAATATCTATATCACACAGGGTCCGGTAAGAAATAGAAAGTTATGACCTTTTGTTTGCGTTAAAACTTGACTTGGGCTCTGTGTGGTACTCTACGTCACAATCCCATAGAGCTATCAAAATTGCGTTTACGTCAACCATGCAGGAACCCACCAGGATGGTGTAATATATAAGTTACGTCATTGCATGACAAATTTTTCGGGTACTAACGACACCGAGTCGACCTTCTTCCTCCTGAGACCGAGAAAACGGTTCTAACAGGAGTTCCCAGCAGTACCGAACAATATTCCATTGTGCTTCGTTTGGGCTCTTGAGAACCACACTTCACAGTATATACAAGGACACAAGGTGTCCTTAAAAAAAAGAAACCAAAACGGTACCTTGATTCCTCTAGATGATAAAATGGTTCCAGAGAGGAGAAATATACAGCACCACCGGTGACGGAACAAAGTGTTAAAGCAACATCGCACAATCTATGATATCATCGCGGGTACCATTTCGGAACCACCCCGTGTATACAACAAAGAAACTGTCGCAAAATCGAGGGGGGAGCCCGTTTGTTAATTCCACACGGCGACGATGTCGTTCCACGAAATCCGAGCTAAGAGAACGAAGACTGTGAGGGCACCAGGTTGCGTTGACCTTGGAGACGCCTTCGAACGCGACACGACGGTCTCGAAGTGGTACCAGCGCGGCAGGCTAACGACTAACGCAAGCATCGCCAAGAGAACTTCGGGGAACCGGCGCAGTACCCGTCGTAGAGTCGGAGCATTCCACGCCACCGAAGAAAAGGAGATTGTCTGTTGTGTTTGTTGCGAATGGAAAAAAGTACTACCGCGATTAAAGACGCTGGCCAATTTTAATGCCCCCCGGGGACCGCCCCTCCCTCCCCTACGACCGCCCGTTTGACGTTTCGTAATCGGAACCGGTGCCTGGTTCTTCAAACTTGCTCACTATTTACCTTTAGGACTGAAATTCTGCTATTACTACCAAAATTTAGACAATACAGGGTGATCTCTGTGTGAACGAAAACCGCTTTAGATTAGGTTAGGTTTTCAAGGAAATCACACTCTTGGTACAGAAAATCAAAATGGCGTCAACTTTTTGTCCTTAACTAGAGACAACAAGCAGGTTTGCCAACTCTCTACAACTTGGGCCGGTTTTTAGAATTTATTCAAACAAATGCACGCGTACAAGGAACATATGAAACTGGAAAGTTCAGGACCTTGAACTGTAAAGTATTTTGTTGGGCGTGTGCCGTTGGCAACCTTGATTACATTATTACATAAATCTATACTGAATATCACAAAAATTTGCATTGTAATCAAGGTTATGATGCTTTTACCCCTCTAAATGGTCTAAATTCAACTGAATTATACAAAAAGTTAAAATATGACAGAGTCTTCAATCAATTCCCTTAAAAGTTCTAGAATCACATCAGAAATGCCTTTAAAGACTAAAATAGGTTGGAATGAATGAATTTTCTATTTTTGTGACGTAATCGCAATTTACTTTGACTTTCGGTATGCAACTCCTGTGCCATTATTTGGTGTTCACCAAATTGTCAAGAAATTTTTTGCAGGGTATTGCATTAGTTCACTACTACAACTTGCGACAGTAACAAAAGAAAACTATATTAAGCGTTTTTAAATTACCGAACAGCGTATGTCAACGTAATTGTTTGAGCGAACGAGAGAGAAAGCTTCCTAACAATAAGACAGAAAGAAACGATCGAAATTAAAGATAACGATAATAGACGCGCATTATGACGTAACAAACACAAAAAATTGCATTGTTGCCATACTGTAGAAAAAACGTAATTAAAAACTGCTTGAGTTTGACATTTTTACAAAATAGAATTGACACTTGACACTGATGACGACATTCCTATTTTGTCGCAGAAAAAACAAAAAAAGGAGTTGTTTTTGCGAGTACTTCAATCCTGTTAATCTTCAGGATTGACTAGTTAATCCAAATTCTTTATGGCGATTTACTTGGCTTTGGCGAACATTCTGTCCTGCTCTAGCAAATGTCAAACCAAAATAAAATACTAGCTTGTGATAGGTCAAAAAAAAGCAGCTTTCAGCTTGCTTTACTGCTTTTTGACAATTGACATTTAATCGGTCATTCATTGTCTGACCGTTTGATCTGGAAAGTGGGTACATAGAGTTGACATTTAAGTTTGGACCACATACCATCGCCACTTCCTGATCGATATATTAGAGATATAACGGACGATTAAAATGCGGCGGTGGTACCATTATTACCAGGTTGTTACACGCGCGCTTTAGTACTCGCAACGACAAAGAAATGCATCACCGCATATACAGAGTGTAGAGTTTTTCCCCACTAGACCCAGCGCGAATGGCGATTGTTTCGAATTTTACTTAGTGCTGGTCGATTACTGGTCGGTGGTAGTACCCAGAGAATACCAGATCGGCGGTTTTGGGTGGCGTTCGAATGACCTCGGTGTTTTTAATGCTAGATCCGAGGAAATATACTGAAGTAGGTTAGAGTGCAGTAGAATTCAACTTTTTTGTGTTGTGTGGTACTATGACTGTGTCTTATGGTGGTTTGGTGCCGAACGGCAGTACTTTTGGATGTTTCTGGAAAGTGCTTGGAATGTAAGTCCCTATTACAATATTTACATCCGGTCTTTGTGAAGGTGACTTTATCTGTATATAACAATACATTTTAACTCAGGAAGCTGCACCATTTTAATTTATAATAATATTACTCATTCTGCTTTTTTTGACGGTTTTTGTGCCTCTATTACCCAATAACATAAATAAATGTAATTACAATTGACGTACACGTTAGTTATTCACCTCATACTGTAACTATGTCAATGTACACACACACACATCAACGAGTCAAGTAGTTGTTTAACAATTTCTGAAATAAAATGTTATTTAAATAATCCATTATTAATTGATATGCATAGTTAGTCTGTTACAATACTCTGACTGGGTTGACAATTACTTTTTAATTGTTCTATACAACTCGTTTACAGCTATACATTTCGGTTCGGGAATTTCTAACATTAGTCCGCTAATTTAGTAAAACTTTCATTTTTCCAAATTGATTTTTTCACCGGGGGAAAATTTGATTTTTCCCAGCACTGGAAAGTTAAAGTTTTATATAGTCGATTATTTAAGAAATCGTATCCTTGAACGTGCCAACCAATCTTACTTTCTCTGCCGTAACTGTTTCTAATTTATTTGAAAAATTACTATAGAACCGTGAACCATTGCCACTCGAACCGAAACCAGATGCAAAGACACCCTGGAATAATGCGATTGATATACACGCGGGAAATCAAACTAAATTAATGTGACATCACAACTGACAAAAATCAATTAGTGCGGACCTACGTTTGTTTGTCCTCCAAGAGATTAGTTGTCACTGTCAGTGTGTAATAAATTAAGTCAATTAAATGTAGTTTATTATTTTTCCACCACGCTGCGCTGCAATCAAAAAACAAAAAACGTAATTGTCCAACATTCGATTGACGTCAGTGTCGTTTTCCTTGCACTTATCAGGTAAAAAAACGTTTTAATGTTTCATTTTTTTTAATAAAGCTATAAACTCGACTGGTTTTCGCAAAACAGCAAACAAAACGATTAAGTTTTTAGTTAAATATACGAATTATCTAAGACAATGGCGAATTTGAAACCGCAAATTCCGATTCGGGCAATAATAACGCGCAATTAACGAACAAAAAAATAGCGAGTTTTTCCGACAATCGTCGGGTTTTTCATGAATTTTTCACGGCTAAGCATCAGTGGGCATTGCCATACAATAACAATAAATAAATAAATTGTATACTATTCAAATTCAGACAATTTTAACTATCTTGTTTTGGCCCTTAATAACTTGAAAAAACACACACAGTCCGGATTTTAAGTTGTTTTCGTTTAGCCGTTAGAGGGCGTCAGAACATTCCTAGTTTTGAGTGTCATCTGTCAAACGTAATGAAAATAAAATCTAACCTCAAAACTGCAACAACAGACTTTCAAAACTTAAAATTGTAGTTTGTGGTATTCACAATAATAATGGGAAAAGTAGTGTAGGGAAGTGTCAGGACTGTGAAACAAATGGAGAAGGAAAGCCCCGTACATCCTAGTTTAAGGCCAGACAAGATCACAACTTCTAGAGAACTGCCAAGTTACAAAGGGGTATTACAGGAACCAGTACGGGATTTTGTGGACATTTTTAACAATTTAGGGTGCATTGTAAGGGAGAAAGTGCCTTGAAACCAATTTAAGGGTATGCAACCATTTACGTGTCCTGTAAGTTGAAATTTGCTGCAGTAACGGAGTTCCGGACGTAAAATTGTTAAAGGTCAGTCTCAATTATTAATTTTGTGTGTTTTTTTTTTCAAATTATAAGCAAAACAGGAATACATTCATAAAATATTGCTTTAAATGGCATTTTGTAGTTTGCTCCCTTTTGAGGTTAGATTAATTTGACAGATGACAATTCCCACATTAGAGAGTTGCCGCAACGCCCCCAATAGATCAGAATAATTTTAAATATAAAAAAAAATAGACTAAACAGTAAACTCAGAACGTTGATTATCCTTACAGACGGATTTGCTTTTACTATGGAGGGCTTTAAGATTTGTCCAGTATTAACTTAGGTTAGGAGTGTATGTCTGGTTGCATAACTGCAAGGCTGTCTTGTTACAGTTAAATGGTCAGGACCCTTCAAGGGTAACTTGAGAGTATTCTAGCACTAATGTTAACTGTGACCGGCATTTTTACGGTTACATAACCCATCACAGACAAACTGGTTACAACTTTAGGCCAAATTGCTTTGAAATTAAACCTGCTCCGCTTCCAGCGTCAAAAAGGTCAATACACTAACACTAAATCGAACATGATTGATTTATTAGAAACAGCAATATTAATGCACAAACAGGAACAATGAAGCTATACAAGTCAAAAGCTGAAATTACGTCTTGTAATAATTAAATCATAATAATTATAATGGTCGCCTTGGGTTTTATGCAATAAGCAAAACTTGTTCCGGTTGCTTCGTTTCCAACTAATCTAATATTAGCAATTTTTTTTGTCAGATGGAGAGGCAGCGTGTACAAACTGGTTTGGAGGGAATTAGTCGCCTATTTATGTGTGTACTACTTCATCAATTTTCTCTATCGCTATGGTTTGAACGAGCAACAACAAAGGTAAGTGAAGGTTAGAGAGAGAAAAGTTTCCAATCTCCTCTGAAGAAAAACTAGATTTTTTTCTGTAAAAAAAGAAATTAATAAATGTTGCGGTTTGTAATGGAAGCACTATATGTTTGCTATCTACTTTTGACATTGAACAACCATTATTATATGGTAATGGGGTAATAAATAAACTAATTGACTATTAAAGTGTCTAGAAAAAAATCGGCAATTAAGTATACTAACTACTACCTTAGCTGCTTATCACTATTATACAGGGTGGTGAAAAGCTCTGGGGCCTAATTCTTGAAAGCAGGGAACGGAAATTGTTGATAGAATGTGACAGAAGAAGCTGACCATAACGGATTTCTGTCACATTCTACAGGTTTTTCATTTGATAACTCTCTTCTCTTGTCTGGTCACCTAAAGCGAGAGAGAGAGACAAGGAAATAAAACTGATTTATAGTCACGTGATAGTGGTTATTATTTGTGTACAGTCATCACGTGGTAAACTGTTAAACTAGAGTCATTGAATCGAACAAGGTTTGTCCTGTGACCTGTGACAGGAAAGTTATCAAAACGTATAAATCAAAAATTTTCAGCAAAATAGAAATAATGCAAAAAAACAACGCTCTAATGACAGTAAATCACAGCCTACTATATATGGTTTCTTTAGTAAACCATTGAAATCAAATATCACATACTTGGACTTGACATGGAGAAGTTCTATTTTTATTGCAGAGTGTTCGAACGAATCCGTATGTACTTCGGACAACAGAGCGAAACGATTCCCATGTCGTTCGTGTTGGGTTTCTACGTGTCTTTGGTGGTGAAAAGATGGTGGGAACAATACAAATTGCTGCCCTGGCCCGATACGTTGGCGCTTTTTTTGAACGCGGGTATACCAGGAGCGGTACACGTCCGTTATTTTTCATTTTCGCGTTAAAAACACTAAAAACGTGTTACAGGGTGAGAGACAAAGACTGATGAGACGGAACATAGTAAGGTACGCGATTTTGGCGTACGTCGTCACCCTGATGAGGGTGTCGCTTCGAGTGAAGAAACGTTTTCCCACGTGGCATCATCTGGTCGATAGCGGTAAGTTGCGTCCAACGTAGTGTGCGTCTTTGTCTAACTGGTGGCGCAGGTATAATGATGGAGAGCGAGAAAAAAATATTCGAGCTGCTCGATCAGAAAACGCCAATGTCCAAGTATTGGATGCCGCTGGTGTGGGCGGCCAATTTGATTAATCGCGCGAGAAAAGAAGGATTGACGACCAGCGATCACATAGTCCAGACCATTTTGACGGAACTGTCAGACATTCGACGACGATTGGGCGCTTTGATAGGCTACGACACTGTATCGGTGCCTTTGGTCTATACGCAAGTGAGTACAGTGCGGCGTTGCCGCAATGCAACCAAAACTGTTTTTTTCGTTCAGGTTGTCTCGTTGGCACTTTACGTGTACTTCATAGCCGCCTTGTTGGGTCGACAGTTTGTGCCCTTTGCCAAGGATGGCATGAGGGGAAAGATTGAGGAACCGGACATGTATTTTCCGTTTTTTACCGCTTTACAGGTGAGTGTGACAACACTGTGAAAGTTGTATTCAAACCTTAATGAGAGTTTATTTAAAAAAACTTTGATTAAAGACAAATTTTGCTATAATATGAAATATGTTTGACGCCTTCACCATTTGTCTAGAAAATTGAAGATTCCAAATTTTTTACTTAGGTATTTTGTGCTGATTTTATTTTATATGTACAATGTTGCCAAACTGTTCTAAACTTTCACAGGATTTTGTGCTTTTTTTAGTTTTGCTTTTATATCGGATGGTTGAAGGTGGCCGAGGTGTTGATAAATCCCTTCGGCGAAGACGACGACGATATCGAACTGAACTGGCTGATCGATAGGCACATCAAAGTAGGCTTTTCGGTGAACAATTGAACGAGGTGGTTTTAGGCTAAAACAATTTCCAGGCCGGTTACATAATAGTGGACGAAATGCACGAAGAAAACCCGGAACTGCTTAAAGACCAATATTGGGACGAGGTGGTGCCCAAAGATATTCCGTACACGATCGGTTCCGAGCACTATCGCAAAGAGGAACCGAAAGGTTCCGCCGAAATGATCAAATTGAAGCCGGTGGACAGTCTCTACGCCAATTTGCTACCAATGAGCAATAAGAAATCTATTGTGGACGACATGTATGCGGATTACGTGAGTGTTATTGAATTGTGGTAACATTTTATAAATCTAGATTTACCTGTCAATGGAACTGTTTTGACAGATTGCACATAGCTGTTACGATAATTGTCGAAATATTGGGCTTAACAACGTTAATATATTCGAGAAAAATCAAAGAAGACCAGATAAACAGAATCATAACAAAAGAACGTCATAAAAACAACTAACTGTCAGACAGACAGTCACAAAACAGTTAGGTTAAGTTTTACTCCTAAACTAGGGATGGGCAAACTGAAAGGGAAATGATTGCTAATTTCAAGTAGGGATGTAAAATTTCCATAAATTTAGGAAATTTTTCCGGAAAAATTGGAAAATCTGAAAATTCTAAAATAATTCGTTTTTTCACATTTTTGTACTATTAACTTGAAGGTATTTAGGCGGTTGAGGTTAATTTTGAAAATTAAAAATTGTTACTCGAAATTTCTTGACAATTCTAGTTTTTAATTTTTTAAAGTCAAACGGTGCGTGGTACCAAAAAAGTGTATAGAAGGTAAAAGTTGTATCCCATCGAGGTGCATTTGTGATTTGCAATTTCACACCTCTCAGCTGAAACGTTCCTGAGATATTGAGCAAAAAACGAGAGTCAACTTTGACGTCCTCTAGCGGCTAAACGGGACAACATAGTCGTGCCCGTTCAACGTCACCTGATAGCCCTGTTCATTAGCTTTCTTTTGTTATACGGTGTGTTTATACAGGGTGTTTCAAATAAGCGAGTTATGAACCACTTTCTGGAAAGGTGCACCAAAATTTCGCTCAAATTGGAAATTTCTGCTTTCGTCAAAGTAGGCTGCTAGAGCAGAAACAACTGAATTCCGATACAAACATTTTACATCAAGTATGCCTAGAATTCGACTTGAATTCAAAAGGTCACGTGTCCTCCGTATAATTTTGTGATCGTAAAGTCATGTGATTTTTAGAAAAACCTAAAGTAACTCATTCCTCCGGCGGCGCATTCTATCGAAATAGCTTTTGATGAAATGTCAAATTTAAAATGGAGATCTAGATTTATAACATGTGTCGAATGTGGCAACGTTGTTAGCTGACTGTCAGGGGAAATTTCCAGGAAAGCGTCGACACACCGATAGTGGAAAGGAGGAAAAGCCAAAGTTGGTTTTCCCGGCAAATATCCAGGACCGGAATGGGTTCGGTCAGGTCGGCGTCCACGGCCTACTCGTCCGGGGGGTTGTTTTCGCGGCCCCGCGGTAATTCCGTCTATGCCAACCCTGAAAACGGCCAAATGCGCGTTGCACACCAAAAAATGTCTCTCTACGATCGCCTCGTTGGTAGACGATCGGCGCGCAACCAAAAACTAAGACCGAGTAAGTGTTTTAGGCTGTTTTTTAAGTCATATTTGATGGGTAATTTACCAGTGAAGTAAATATTTTACTTTACCAGGAAAATTTGACCGGTAAATTCAAATTTTGACACCGTTTTTCTCCCAAATTTTGTAATTTTTTAGGTTTTGGATAGGAAATTTACTGAGGATTCCAAAAGTGTGTTTAAAAATATGATTCGGTTACTCCAAGTGGGTTTTACAGGCGATTTTGTCTTAGACTGTCCTTAACAGTATCCAAATTTTAGACAATTTCAATAATTTGAAAATTTGTTGCATTCAACTACTTTTTCCTAAATAACCCAGAAACGGTGAAAATGTCCGTAAAGAACTGCTAAACTAATCCCTGTAAGTTTGACAGCCCGTCAGTGTCGCTACTATACAGGAGGTGCGTCAAAAGTGTCAATAATATTTTTCAAGTAAATTTACTGGTCAAATTGGTAAATATTTACTTTTCCGGTAAATAATCGGTCACAATTTACGCCAATCACTATTATTTTCAGATCAAAAATTTGGTCCTATTAAAGGACGTCCTCAAATGCCTCCCCCCACTCCCGACGTTACCAAAGAAGTGTTTGAGCGCGAACAGGCCGGTACTCCACCAATGGGAGAAACGAGCTTAAATTTGATGTCTCAGTTGCCTAGTTACCCCGGTTACGCTTCCAGTGACGTTCCAGTGGTGCAGGTAAATTTTCCGGTGACACGACATGGCAACGCTGCTACTGCTAATTTTGTGTTTCAGGTGGTGCTGTCACCTATCCAAGAACTGGACGGTAGCGGTTCAGTGAACAACACCCTCCACGCCCATTCGCCAGGAACGGCGGCGCTGGCCCAGGCCGTTCTTTCCCCCACTCTAGGACCTTTACTGACCAATCCGGTCAATCTTCCCGTGTCCGTTTCGCAGTTGGCGCATTTGGGATTTCATTCGGCGCGCAGCAGCCCGATTTTCCCCCGGTCGTTCGAAGGAAAGGACATTAAAAATCCCACGTTTACGCGAGCATTCGAACCGGACAAGCCGGTGACGCCACTGACTTTGACAGAATTGGCCGGTGGAGAAACGCCGGACGGCGGTAGAACGCCCGAATCGGACGTGCCGCGGCCGTCCCGCGACGACCTCACTGGAGAAAGCGACGGTGCCAAACTGAGTAGACAGGAATCTGATAAGGGCAGCGCTTCGTCGCCCAATTCTTTAACTTCCGTAAGCAGTTCAGAAGCAGCCGATTCGCCTAAAAGGCGGAAATTACCTGCAGTTCCGCAACCAGAGGCCCCTCCAAAACGTGGCGAAGTGTATGTGTGATAATTATTGACTTTGTTATTATTATTTTGTAGCTTTTTTATGTTTTGCTGTGACTGTGAGAGTTGTGTATAGTTAAAGTAAAAACATGTTTGGATTTGACAAATTTGTGGTCAAATAAATTATTTTACTCTGACTTGCTTGACTGTTTTTTTTTATTCCATTTAGTAATTCCAGAATTTACAATAATTTAATAGAATCAAAACCTTCCAATTAACTATTTCGAAAAATTGGATCATAAAATTTGTAATAAATTCATTCACCATTTGTCAAGATTTCTGTATTTTCAAAAAAAAACTTTTTGATTATTCAACACAGCTGAAACTCGGTTTTGCAGTAGCTAAACGTATTTATGATTCTAAGCAGTTAAAATGTATTTTGAAAAAAGTTTCAATGATTTTTAAAAAATGAGATTTTTTGAGACAACTTTATTAACAAAAAAATATAACACAACACTTTCTTGACTAAGAAGACTATTTGTTCCAGCTGACTCCAAGTATATTTCTTGCCTGAAACAACAAAGTTAGACAACTAGATTTGCTACAATAAATACTTACTGTAACAAAGGCCGATTTGGCAACGTCCTTAGCGCTTTGACTAGCAATGTCCGATTTGCTGATGATATCATGCAGCTGCACAGCCTCCTCCATTCTTCTTTTCAAAAAATTCCAGGTGTCCTGATTACCAGCAGACTTGTCCTGAATCAGGTACAGTTCGGTTGCCTTGTAGACACCAGCCACCCCTAATCGGCGCATATACCAATTAAACTGCAAGGTTTCTTATTTTATTATCAAAGTGTAGTACACTAGTTAGTACGTACATCTACTGATCGATCGCCAGCGTAATAGCAAATATCATCCACCATGGCCAAAAGGGCGGCCAGCGCGTTAGGCACATTGGGCGGTAACGACATAATAGCGATAGCCTGGGGCCATTTATGAATAAACGGAACTATCATTTTAAGCCTCTCCTGGATGGCCACCTCCACGAATTCCCCAGGAGTTCCAAGCACCAGGCTGTCTTGGAACTGCAACACTCCCACTTAAAACAAAAAAAAAAACAAAAGTAACTCATCCAACCTGCTTTAAAATTTCCACCAGGTTCGAGTTGCAGCTGGTGTTGAAGTAGTGCACCAGGTCGCCCGCCCCTAAAGTGAACATTCCATGGCTAATTCCAGGATATCCGGCCGCCTCCGATCCTTTTACTAAACATTCTCTGGACCAGCCCAGTTCAGCTACATAGGAAAGGGAGGCGGACAAGATTTTAGTTCTAATTTCTTTTTCCTGCAAGTCTTCCGGTTTACGCGAGGAGTAGCGTTTATTTTGCGTGATCCACACTGTATATCCATCTAAAGATCAAGTTTGTTAACATCATAGTCAGTTCAAGTGGTTGATTGATTGAACGAAAATTGTACTATTTTAGACACTTTGGGCTAAATTGTGTAAAAAAAAATGAAGATTCTAAAATAAAAACTGAATTTATGGTAAATTTTCAGTAAAAGCTTCTGATGGACAGTGTTGCCAATCTGTTCTAAAACTCCATGTTTACAAGACCCACACTGCATTTTAATTGGTTAAATAAATTAAATAATTAAATATAAAGTAGTAATTTTATTATCTTTTAAACTTTAGTACAACACAAAACCAAACTTAATCTAACTTATGATCTATCAGTTCAACAACGCGACACAACAAACTTTCCATTAAATCAAAAGCTGTGATAGAACTAGAAAGTAGTGGCAACTTTTCCTCTGGTGACATGCCACCGGGCGTGGGCGTTTTGTTCGCTATTGCATCTTGAACCGTTTTGATTTCCAAGTTGTAGTGCGCCCTGGACAGCTCCAGTGCTCGTCTGAGTGGATCCATAAATTGCTCCATTAACACTGATTCACACTGCCGCAAACCAATTTTCGCCTTAGAACATTCAATTATGGCTAGAAATCTAAGTAAGTTCAGGGCTGCAGTGATTTGGTTTAAATTCTGCACAAGGTCAGTTTGTTCTCCCCTGTCCAACTTGCAGAAATAATACTTTAGTAAGGTCAACAGTTTGGTGCCTTGAAAGTACAGACTTAAGTTCTGGTTGAGCACACCTTCATTGATTCTTTCCTTGCTGTAAGTTATTAGGAAACCTCTTAAACCACTGTGGGTGACAATATTAAATAAATTAATTGTAACCTGATAAACTCCTCTAGAATCCAATAATGTCAAATACATTTTGAGAACATTTAGAGCATTTTTTCTAAGTAGTTCCTGATCATTGTAAATAATTATGTTTGTTAGTAAAATGAAAAAGTTGCACTGCTCAGGATCATCCAGAACTAAGTAGCTTATACAGCCTGGTTTTACAGGAAGCATTAGAGTTTTGCACAAACTCAGTGCTTTTCCAATTATAAAGTCATCTTCTTTCAGTAAAGCATTAAACAAAATAACACACTTTTTTAGTAAATAAGTGTGTTGGTACACTTTCGGCATTAAATTGTAACAAACACCTTTAACATAAACCAAATAAAGTAAATGTCCAACACTGATAGGATAGGCTGTAGTGCAACTATCAAAGTCAAACTGTTTATCCACTTGTTTTATAGGGTCATCCAAAAATTTAAAAACTTTTTCAGTTATTTGAGTTGCTATCACTAACAGTTCATTAGGGTGCTGACCAATTTTTCCGGTGTTGTAGAGACTTAATGGATGCCCTAATAATTCCACTAAAAATCTGCATACCACACTCTTCATTTCACTGTCCAACTCTAAACTAAACTCACAACAAGTCTCAAAGAAAAATATTATACTGTTATAAACCGAAACAAGCTTGGATATTATTTTAGAATTTTCATCCAAGATTACACACTCATCTGCATCCAAATTAAAATAGTTGACCACAGAACCTTTATAAGACCTAATTATATACACTAGAAGGGCATTAAAGATCCAGCTCAGTGATGCAGCTTTGTTTTTTGTTATCCTTTGAATTACATCCGGCAAACAGTCCAACAAAATCATAAACCGTGTATCATTCTTGGTTTCCTCAATTTCAGACACCAACTGAAGTACAACCTCCTCCACATTAGATTGGACAGCAATCGCCTCCAACATCTGAACGCATGCTTTAAAAAATTCAGGATTTTGCTCCGCCACTGGCTCAGTTAGATGCTCGGTTATAAGGGGAATCAAGTCCCACGACCCAGTAATAATTTGCGCCTGGTATTTCGGGTCCTGGAACAACCGCAAGGCGTATTGGTAATCTCCATCCAGTAGGGCTTTCTGCACTTTCTTAGGAAAACCAACCAAGGACTCCCTGGCCATTGTTAACACTAGCACACTTTACACTTTCAATCTGCAAAGAAAACCGGATCACAATTCCTTCTACGGGTCCTACGTACTCTTTTTGTCAACATTCCAAAGGTTTTTTGGTAGGACAGCGCGAAATATTATTGATAAGTTTACTTACGTCTGGCAACGTTCCTGAGTGGGGGTAGTAGCGCAACGAAGGACATATTCTGTGCAGGAAATCACCGGTATAAACGAGGACATGAAAAAATCAAGCTAGGGAAAGGTTTCGAAACGAAAAATATGATCAAAAATTCAACATTTGAATGAACTATAACCTTAAACTTTTTAAGTACTGTCAAATGTCAAGCTTCACTCAAATTTTAAACCTCACAAAACTAACCTTCAAGCCAAGCTATACAGAACAAGAAGTACCAATAAATTCAGTGTTTTTCGAATCGTGGATCTGGGCTAACAACTAGTACGACAATAAACTGGTAAAACACTATGAAAATCCAAATACGCTTGTGCCGCCATCTATACTAAACCTATTTAATCGCGCTAACAGGAAACTGTAATCAATGTCGGGCTGTCACACCACTACTACCTAACCTCAAAATTTTCACGTGTTATTGTTTACAACTCTGGTTCACTGTTCAAACTCGTTTTATAATAGAAAATCGAAAATGCAGTATTAGCAGCGATAAAATGGGGCTAACCAAGGATTATTTACGTTACGTTCCGGCGGGGAATTTCAATATTGTGAGCAGTCAAAACTGCTCCCCCGTTTTCGTCACCTTGCAGGGCCAAATTGGACGTTTTGTGGCTGTGGGAGCCGGCGAAAACATTATAATCTGGGATCTACGTTTAGGCGAGAAGGTAATATCACACTAGTATAGAGAGTATAACAAAGTGATTGAAATTTACAACACCTTAAACTTGTGTCAGGGATTTTGTTGTGTTTGGCATTCCCAAAGTGACTCTAAAATCTTTTGGTAAAGTTAAAAGACTCTAGGAAGGTTTAGGACACTTTTAGAAGCTTCTAGAATACTTTGATGGTTTTCACTAGCATTTAAAGGTCCCTAGCATTACTAAAATGGTTCCAAAAGCTTCTGGTAAAGTTAAAAGACTTTTAGAACATTTTGATGGTTTTCAGTAGCATGTAAAGGTCTCTGGCATTTCCAAAATGATTCTAAAATCTTCTGGCAAATTTAAAAGACTCTAGGAAGGTTTCAGACACTTTTAGAAGCTTCTAGAATATTTTGATGGTTTTCACTAGCATTTAAAGGTCTCTGACATTTCGAAAATGATTCAAAAGATTCTAGGAAGGTTTAGGACACTTTTAGAGTATTTTGATGGTTTTCAGTAGCATTTAAAGATCTCTGACATTTCCAAAATGATTCTAAAATCTTCTGGTAAATTTAAAAGACTCTAGGGGGCCTATTCTTAAAAGCAGGGAATGGAATTCTCAAGAGAAGTGTTGATAGAATGTGACAGAAGAAGCTGACAATGGCGGGTTCCTGTCACATTCTACAGGTCTTTCTCTTGACAATTCCCCTCCCTCATTTCAAGAATATGCACCTAGGAAGATTTAAGACACTTCTAGAATACTTCAATGGCTTTCACTAGTATTTAAAGGTTTCTGGCAATTTTAAAAAATGTTTAGTACTATTTAGAATCTTCTGTCTACACATTACAACTTACCTAACTTAGTTCGCTTTCATCTCAGGCTCAAGTACTTCCTGGTGAAAAATCGGTGGTAACAGCACTATGTGCAAGCCCCAACAACCGACACCTGGCTGCAGGCTATTCCGATGGTACTGTCCTAGTCTATGACCTGAAATCTGCAGAAGTAATTAGCACGTTTGCCGGACACCGTTCCGAAATTACTACCCTCGCCTATGACGTTTACGGACATAAGCTGGCATCAGGAAGCAAGGTTTTCTCTGTCCTTATAAAAATTTGTATTGAGTTTGTGATTGAGGTTTTTTTTCCCAGGACACTCACATTATAGTATGGGACACAGTGGCTGAAAGTGGTCTGTGCCGATTCTCAGGCCATAAAGGCCCCATAACCAAAGTGTGCTTCATGTCCAAGGAAAATGTGTTAATATCAGCTTCCAGGGACAGTTTTGTCAAGTTTTGGGACTTAAGCACCCAACATTGCTTTAAAACGTTAACGGGACACCAAACTGAAGTGTGGGGGCTGTGTTTGGTCAAAGACGACCAATATTTGGTGAGTGGGTGTGGCGACGCGGAGCTCCGCGTTTACAAGCTGTCTCTAAGACACCCCGACAGTGAAAACGTCACCTCTGTTGAGCATTTGACCAACACTTTAGAGTTGGCCACTCTTGAAGAAGGAGATGACACTACAGTAAGTGGTTTTTTTAGGGTTTAGGGGCATTCATAATTTGATTGGTTCTAGCATCCACTGCAGTGTTTGAAAGCTGGAACATTGTTGCGCAATGGAAAAGGCAGAACCATGTCCTTGACTAGGGACGTGTCAGGGCAAATCGTAGGTTGTCATGGATCAGACAAAATGATTGAAGTGTTTTACTTTTGTTCGGACGACGAGGCGCAGATCAGGCACAAAAAACGCGTGAAAAAGGAGCAGAAAAAACTCAAGTAAATCAGTCCAAAACACCCTCAAAAAATACTCACAACTATAATTAAATCTGTACAGGCTGAACCCAGATAGTGACGTACAAGTAAACCTTCAGTTGAGTTTGCGCGACGAAGTGAAACGTTTAAACTCCATCAAGCTGGACAGCAAACCAAAAAGTCTGGATTTGGTGTTGGGAAACGGGGGAGAACTGCGGGTGGCAGTTAACTTTAACGACAATTGCCTCAGACTTTACAACTTGCAAACTTTGATCAAAGACTCGGACGCCACGTGTTTAAGGGGAATACTGAACCAGGGGCATCACAGTGACGTCAGGGCGTTGGCTTTCAGTAGTGACAATTTGGCGATCGTTTCTGGGAGTGGGGAGAGTGTGAAAATGTGGAATAGGCCTTCCCAGACCTGTCTGCGCACCGTGGAAACTAATGGGTTAGTTTAGGTCAGCAAGTCTAAACTGGTTTACTGATATTAGTTAACAGGTTGGTGCAGTCTCTAGTATTTGTGCCCGGTGATCGACACGTTTTAGCTGGTCTTAACGATGGTCGACTGTTAATTATCGATATAGCCGCCGGGGATATTTTAGAAGAAATTCCAGCGCATACGAAAGATTTAAGGTCTATTACTTTAACTCCAGACTTGGTAAGTAAGAATATGTTTATTAGAGCAGAGGTTTGATTGGTGTAAATTAGAGAGGTTGCGTAACTGGAAGTGGGGATGAAACAGTCAAGTTCTGGAATTTTGAGCTTGTAGTCGATGAGCAAAGCCAGCTAAAGGTAAAAGTGCTGTCACTAGTGCATACCAGAACCTTAAAACTAGAAAGTGCCGTTATGTGCGTCAAACTCTCGGCTAATGGCAAGTTTATTGCTGTGGCCCTGTTGGATTCCACAGTCAAAATATTCTTCGTGGACTCGTTCAAAGTATGCCGGACCTATTTAACAAAACTGACCAGCTAAATCAACTTTATTCTAGTTTTACCTATCGTTGTACGGGCACAAATTACCCGTTTACTGCATGGACATTTCCAGCGACTCCAGACTGATCGCCACCGGGTCCGGCGATCGAAACGTCAAAATTTGGGGCATGGACTTTGGGGACTGCCACAAGAGCGTTTTCGCGCACGACGACACCGTCACCGGACTGCAATTCGTACCGAAAACCCACTACGTATTCACGTGCGGCAAAGATGGACGAGTGAAACAGTGGGACGCGGACAAGTACCACAAAATTATCACACTGCAGGTAATCCACATTATTTCACAATTTTCTTTGAAAACTGTATGTAAACAAGTACACTTTACGCCATTTTGAAACTTTTACTTTTGACAGATGTCAGTGAGAGGTGGTTTTTTTGACAAATGACCTTTGTCACTGTCAATCTTCCAGAACCTAACCATAGACATGTTAATGTGTACTTGGAACAAACACAAGAAATGTTTTTAATTTTTATACTAACGGTAAATTAAAATGTGCCGTATTTGCGTAAATCCCACAGAGTTTGACGTTTTGAAAATGCATTCGTATTGCTTAGCGATTAGCTGCAACTTGTAGCGCTCTCTTTGTCACACGCGCTTATTAACTGAACGCAATTCTCGATCTCGCCGTTTAAGGAGTTGTGTGCGTTGTTGCCAAATTGCTAGTTGACCGTTTTTTGTTGTTGATGACTTGACTAAAAACTGCTTTCAGAGGGACAATATTGACTAAATTTGTTATTCAAATTTCTCTGTTAATGAAAAAAACTAAACATCTGACAACGTGGCGCCGTGTCAATGTCCACTGTACAATAAGAGTTTCTTTATCAGGGTCATTCGGGGGAAGCCCACTCTTTAGCAGTGAGTCCTAGCGGACAATACGTAGTATCCAGCGGTTCGGACAGAGTACTACGATTGTACGAAAAGTCTGAACAAATTGTGGTGCTACAGGACGAGGAGGAGGAGGAACGGGAACAACAAGAACAGCAACTAGCTACCGGGGAGCAAGTGGTAGTGCCTGGCCAACCAGGCTTAAATCTGCCCAGCAAGAGGACTGTAGGCAGTGAACGCGCGGTAAAACATTAAGTTTGGTGGGTTACCGTATTTTAACGGTTATTTTTAGGCTGAAAGTATTTTGGAGTGTCTGGAAGTGAACGAAAAGTTCCGGGAACAATTGGCAGAACACGATGCTTTGCAAGCGGCTACCACGCAAACGCTGGCGTCACCAGCGCCCCCTCTTTTGATGCAGGCTTTCAATGTTACCACCCCTGATGATTTTCTGTTGGAAACAATCAGACGGATTAGACCCAGGTATGTACGTTTCCACAACATATTTTGCGCATAACTAACAAATTAAAACAGCGACCTGGAGGAAGGACTGTTGCTACTCCCCTTCAACGCGGTGTGCGAGGTATTGACAATGTTGCCAAACCTCATAAACCGCGGCGATTGTACCGAGTTAGGCTGCAAGGTTGCCATGTTTTTGTTGAGGTTGCACCACGCTCCCATCGTAGCCAATCAGCTGCTGATGCCCACATTGGAGAAGTTGGACAAGTTCATGAAACGTCAGGTGGGAGAATTAAGAGTGAGTTGAGCTTTAATAGTTCCAAAACAGAAAAGTACTGATAAATTTTCACAGGATTTGATTGGTTACAATTATTTCGGGATGCAGTTCCTGCAGCGGCAAATCGAAAACGCTGAAGGGGTGCAGCTGTTTAGGGACGCTACGGTCGAGAGAAAAAAGGGCGAAAAGAAGCGCAAGAAAAGGGAGAATCTAAAACGGTCCATTATGGTTTTGAACAGTTGATTTGTAAATTATATTGGTCAATAAAACTTTTAGACTTTTATAAAAACAATTTAATAAAAATAGATATGGAACGTTCATGGTTACAAAATAAATACAAAAAGTTCCGATCACACGGACAAAAATCTATGTATGTACATATACAGAACAAAAAACTAGTCGATTTCAGGGGTGATTCAATTAATTTTATTATATTAAATCTATAACAAAAATTATATAATATTATATTCAATAGTTATTACAAAACAAAAATATGGTACAACTACTTACAGCGACGTGAAAATATCAACGCAAACGTCGTTTTTTTTTTCCATTTTTTCTTATAAAGAAAAGAATTTTCGCAAACAGACGACAACACCGTACGATTTGCACAATAAAAACACAATCAGTAAAAACTGTTTGATGTTCGTCTCTCAATGTATTTACAATTGTTAATTCAACCTAATTCGAACGCCAGTTTCAGCCGGCCCGGAGTAGACCAAAAACGTCGAACAATTATTTACTAGACAAAAAAAAAACAACAAAAATAAACAATAAAAAAACACGCGAGACGGGTCAACGTCCAAAGTTTCTGGAATATTCCAAACCTAAGTTTTGATACAAAACAATCGCCGGTGTGGTAATATTCTGGTACTTAAAACGCTCAGTTTGGCAGTTTTTTTGTTAGGGCAGCGTTGCCATTTCGTTTCTTCTCGCAAGTTCAAATTCAGTAAAACAGTAAGCTCAAGTTACACACAACTTAGCTCAAGTAAGGCGTTAACAGTTAACCACTGATGTGTGAACTGAGTAGATCAAATGTAACGTCACGATGACGTCATTAAGCAAAATCTGACCAATTGTAAAACGTTTAACAAAAGAAATTGGGGTTGGTTGACAAGCAAAAGTGACGTCGGTCATCTTAGGTGTTGTGTTCATAATTTTGATTTTTTTCATAATTTTACGCTAAAAAGTTCGATTTTAAGCCTTATTACATCGAAAATTATTAAAAAAAAGACAACTTACGCTGCAAAATAGTTTTAAATATTGCTAGGTAGTAGTGTAAAAACAATAATTATGAACGCAACACTTTACTTGGCTTTCGCGTGCTTAGATGTTGTGTTCATAATTTTGATTTTTTTCATAATTTTAAGCTAAAAAGTATGATTTTAAGCCTTATACATTGAAAATTATTAAAAAAGACAACTTACACTGCAAAATAGCTTTAAATATTGCTAGGTAGTAGTGCAAAAACAATAATTATGAACGCAACACTTTTATTTGTCACCGTTGTCGTAATAAATATAATTTTTCAATTTAAAGAAGTGGAAATGACAACACCGCCTTTGGTACCCCGATTGACATTGCCTTTCCTGACATTTAAACTTCCAGCCAGTTTTACACGCCTACGGACACACACACACCACAAGAGCCCTGGGAGCACCACTATTTGGACAGGCGCGCGCACTATATCCGCGACCGTATTATCATTATTATCACAACGAGACTGCGAGCGCACCCGATTCGGTATCACTTTAGGTACGCCCGGTACAACAGTTTACTTCTGCACAGGTCTTTTTCGGACTCGAACAGAAACTGCAGGTCGCGCATTGTCACTTTTTTGATCCGTTGCCGTAGCGGCATCTGACCGGTTCGCAGGCTGTTGTTCGTTCCGCCCATTGACGGGCTCTGGATCAGAAAATACGATCAGACGACTAGTTGACGGATTTAGGAGAACGACAAACAAAAGAGGATGATGTTGGATGGAGGGCACCGGGACGTTTGGATTTGAAAAGATCACTCATATAAAGGGTTTAAATAAAAAGACAATTCAACCAAAAAAAATCAAAACAAACTAAAATTTGACAGTTCACGTTTTTGAGATGGCCATCTTGTTTTATCAGAATGAGTTAAAATGAGACAGACCTAGTAAACACACTAACCCTAAATTTCATCTTTTGATAGGAGGCCGTGCAACTCAAACGTCAATACATTTTGACAATTGACATTGATTTTGTGTTGTGTCACGTTTTGGTATTCAAATATTCAAAATGAAGCAAAACCTGTGTCTTTCCACTGTATTCTACAACTAGTTCACCTAACCAGACCGTAAAATTAACGCACAAAAGAAGAACTAGGATTTAGGATGGTTTTTAGTAAGTAGAGTAAGGTTTTTTGAACGCTACAACTGGCTTTCAGTAGACCGTTCTTTTTAGTTCAAATTCGTTGAATTTTAGGTTCATTTTTAAGCTAAACCATTCAGAATTTTTCCTGCGGTTCAACTGTGTAACATTAGAGACGATAAAACTGATAAAAGTGTTTCAAAAAATTCAAATTAAGTGTGAATCAGACTGTGATTTTTTTCATCTCTATTCTCACAGTCTGAACTAGCCTTAACGTTTAAAATGCGCTGTGCAATACTCCTTAAAGTTTCCCACTAAAAACATTTGAATTCCCTGAGTTAAGTAGTAAAAGAACTCATTTCCTTTAAATCAAAATTGTTACTACGCCCTCTTGTGGACATTCTTAGTGGAAAAGTAGGGTTTCAAATTGGAATTGTAACAGGATTTTGTAGTAAGTACGTACCTGTGCGTTTGAGGTGGTTTCCCCGTCAAAACGAGGCTTTTTCCGTGGACCAATCGCCTGTAAAGCGGTCGCGTTGGCTTCCCGTTGGCGTAGTTCCTCCATTTCGACCCGTTGCATTTCCTTCGCTTTTGCTGCAAATTAAAAAAACCCTAAAAAACACACAAAACAAAAATTGAACAAAATCCACCTTTAAGTTTGGCCTGTTCGGGATCCTCGGTCTTTGATCGACTTTTAGCCGCCCTTAGCAGCATTTCCCGTTCCAATTCTTCGTGTTTTTTCCGTTCCGCCTTGTCGAGATCCTCCAGGAACTTCAGTTGACCTGATTAATCAGATTTAGTCAGTTTTGATTAGTTTTTCAAGGGTTAGCGAGTCGACTAACCTTTAATATCGTTGGTGATCTCGTAACGTGAATCGCTTTTCACAATTTCTAACCGATGTTCGGTGATAACCGCCAATTTCTCCACGAGATTGCGCAGTCGTTCTTGAGCCGCGTGCGATATGCACGCGGCTACGTCACCCGTTCCCGGGTCGTCTAGTCCGTGTTTCGTCATAATTTGCCTAAGCTACAAGGATAAGTTTTTTAATCGCCCAATGAGGGACGGTGAGTAAATTGTGCGTACTTTTAATTGCAAAGGGCCCATAGAACACATAATCTCCTCCTTACAGGACCGAATCTGCGTACCGACGTATTCGGTAGAACCGAGAATTTTTTGGGTTTCCTCCGCCAAATTTACGCCACCCATTGCGGCCACATCGTTAATATCATCGTCCCCAGTGTATGCCGTCGAAAAAGACTTTTTCTCTGTGAAAAGAAAAAATATTTTTTTTCTACTAGCGTGCGGTAAAGTGCAAGATTTATTTACAATAAATGTATAATAAACCTGCAATTTTGAAGTTTATATGTGTAGAGCGAAAATACCCATTTTCACCAACTTTTTTATAAAAGTGTGGAAAAGCTACTTTTCAGCACTCATTTTAATTTAAAAAAAAAAACAACTGTTTATTTGATTTCTTAATTAAGAATACATTTTTAATCATCTTCACGCTAAATTCCTTCAATTTAATGAAAATTGATACTCCGGACTCCCAGGAAAAATTTTGAACCACTGATGTAATTTTTCACTTTTATATAACTGAGTAGATCAAATGTAACGTCACGATGACGTCATTAAGCAAAATCTGACCAATTGTAAAACGTTTAACAAGAGAATTTGGAGTTTGTTGACAAGCAAAAGTGACGTCGGTAATCTTAGGTGTTGTGTTCATAATTTTGATTTTTTTTATAATTTTACGCTAAAAAGTTTGATTTTAAGCCTTATAAATTGAAAATTATTAAAAAAGACAATTACGCTGCAAAATAGCTCTAAATATTGCTAGGTAGTAGTGCAAAAACAATAATTATGAGCGCAACACTTTACTTGACTTTCGCGTGCTTCGATGTTGTGTTCATAATTTTGATTTTTTTCATAATTTTAGGCTGAAAAGTTTGATTTTAAGCCTTATACATTGAAAATTATTAAAAAAGACAATTTACGCTGCAAAATAGCTCTAAATATTGCTAGGTAGTAGTGCAAAAACAATAATTATGAACGCAACACTTTTATTTGTCACCGTTGTCATAATAAATACAATTTTTCAATTTAGAGAAGTGAAATCAATTCTCTCTGTCTATCAAACTCACCTTTCTCTTTGGCTGAAGGTCTACTGGACCCAAGACCAGCATTTGGACCTTTACCACCAATAAGTGTTACGTTTTTGCCACCAGCCGGGACAGTAACCCGTTGAGGAGGTGGTCTACCTTGACCAGCAGGTCGAACTTGTAGAGGCCGCGCCACCGCAGGCCTTGGCTGTTGTTGTACACCCTGAGGTAGAGATTGTTGACCGGCGCCCGCGTACACCGGGTGCAGCGCAGGCGGTTGCGACGAAGAGATCGATTGTGGTTGCTGTTGCTGAGCGATTGGTTGTCGGATTGCTGCCACCTGTCACAAAAAAAAAAACTTGAGAAACGTACAGCCGGACAGGTCGAAGAATTACCATTCTGGGTTGTTGCTGGGCCGCTCCCCGAAGAGGGCTGACCAGCCGATGTTGAAGAACGGTGCCTGGGGCACCTGGAGTGCGCACTACTGTGGCTGCCGGCCCAACAATGCGCACCTGTTGACCTGACGGCGTTGCTGTCCTCACAGTTTGAACTGTGGGGGCGGCACCGGCCATAGAAAACACCATGTTGGGGGGCGGCGGTCGGATACCGTCTATCGTTAACTCATTAGTAGCCAACGACTGACGGAGGAGTGGCAGACTTTTCTGTAAAACATTTTGTTCAAAGTTACACTTAACCTGAAAATCTAAATGCTGCTCAGATAGACTGTCTATTGGACAATCATTTACACAACCAAAAAACACTTAAAAGAACTTTGGGTTTCAGGAATGAATATAATTTATAACGGATGACAATTATAAAGTGTCAAATGGTACTAACCTTCAAAAATCCAATAAGACAAGGCTGCGGACTAGCGTTCAGCAATCGTTCGAGTTTATCACAAAAATCCTCCGGTTCGACTTTATTGTCGATCAGTTCCTGAATCAGGGTGCGCACGTTTCGTTCCACCGATTTCGGCTCTCGACTGCTCAGATCCAGCAAATTGGCTAGGAACTTTCGGCACTTTTCTTTGGTATTATCGTTAGCTGGTCTCTAGATACGCAAATCGACATTAAATCCGAGCACACTTAGCAGGAATTCATTTTTAAGACTAACCTGTATAGGTTGTGTGGTTTGGACTACAGGTTGGGCGGAACTCACGGTTGTGGTGCCGCCCGCTTGCACTGGAGTAGTAGACGTTCCGGACGCTGCCGCTTGCTGTGACGAAAACGTCATTAAATTATTTTTCTACAATCAACTGAATCTTACCGCTGGTACTGTCTGCATACGAAACGTCATCGGTTGGCCGGTAGCTTGAGACGTTGCCAAGTTGGCGGTTTGGGCGGGGGCGGTGCCGACGCGCAGCAACTGGTACTGTCCATTCTCAGTCTTAAGCAGCAACGCCCCCTGTTGACCCGGTTGCAAACCGTGAAACGACTGTAACGTTAGTTGCTAGAACACCCAGAGACATACGGACAATGTTAGACGGACGTACACTCGAGCTGGAAGCATTATAGCGAAAAATGGCCACTCTACCCGACAACTAAAATTTATTAACCAATCAAGGGGAAGAGAGACCATTTTTGGGTTTAGGTGACAGAAGTCTGTCAACGTAGGCACAAAAAAAAAACAGAGCATCAAATAAGCAAAGCACTCCTAAACTTGCAATATTATAACTGACTTCTGACAGTTGTTGGTCTGGTTATGACAAGTCAAAATATAATACAGGTGTGGTAAATCTAAAACCGACCATAGGAAAACCGTGTAACTGACAGAGAAACGTAGATAATTGCATGCGTGGGACAAAGACAGTAAACGAAAAAAAACCAAGTAGGCCATATTTTCAGTACGCTGTTGCCAAAATCCAATACCGTCGACAGAATTAATTGGATTTTGGCAACAGCGTACTGAAAATACGGCCTACTTGGTTTTTTTTCGTTTACTGTCTTTGTCCCACGCATGCAATTATCTACGTTTCTCTGTCACTTGCACGGTTTTCCTATGGTCGGTTTTGGATTTACCACACCTGTATAATGAATCTCTAAAAATTTGTTTATTCTAAGCTACAAAAACTGCAATTTTTATGCAAAAAAAAAACAGCAAAGTGACCCACTACAAATTATACAGCTCTTTATCAAAAATCATTTGCCAACTTAAGAGGAAATGACTGATAAATCGCCTAAAAAGGTGCTAAAGTTTAACCCCCTACACCAGTTTAGTAAGAGATGGGAAATTAGTAGGAACTTAAAAAGGTAAAAAAAAATAAGCGAGGCCAGTCAAAAACAGACGATCGACTCAAGTAATGAACCAAAACAAACGAATACAAAGTGGGTGTTCTAAGAGATATCCACGAATACTAAAATAGTAAATACTGTCCAAAAAATTGACCTGGATCTACTTTTTTCCAGGGCAAAATCCCATTACAATGGGAAGGTTTCTTTCTATATTGATTACACATGCAAACCAAAAACAATCACACAAAAAGTTGTACAGTGATACAAATTTAGTGGTGAACTGCATCTACTGGGTGTCCCCAACATTAATGTTGTATTGGTTGTAAAAATTGACACAAAAGCTACTGATTAAGCATAAATCTAAAACCCCCTGTACATACATACAAACATTCATTTCATGGAGAAACCTTCCCATAAAAGGGACAGACTACAAGAGACTTACAGGCGCACCGGGCCGGGCACCCACTAGCCCAGGGGCCGCGCTTAGTACGACCCTGGCCGGGCCCTTGGTTTGGCCCCCTTGGGGACGCACATTCACCACTTGCAGATTGGATAGGATCGGTTGGGAGGTGACACCTATAGTGGTCGTTTGAATGCCCTGCGTGCCCTGCAATTAATCCTCGCCAATTTGAGTGTGTGAGTTGGAATAGAGGACTGGATTGGGACAAGAGTATTTTTTGTTAATTGTGTTAGACAAGGACGGAGGGAGGACTAGCCTTGATAGCATAGTGACAGGCTACTGGGGAGAGGGCGTTAGTAGTAAAACTCTTTGAAATCGGTAGCGTGTTGACTCTATAGGAAGGGGCATTACTTACGTTGTTGGCTTGCGGCACTGCGTTTACAGGCACTGTGACTAGACCGGGGGTTCCACCTGGTGCTCCCGTTTTCAGTACGATTGTGGCCGGTTTCTGGACAGGTACTTGAGAAATTGTTGATGGGGCTGATCCCAGTACCTAAGATAATGGATAATCCAGTGTAAAACCAGCATAAAATAATACATTTCTTGCCTGTAATTAGTATAAACCATAGTCTCAAATTATTTGAATTTGGCGCCTTAAAAATGACATTAGACAGAATGTCCTATTGTAGCCCAAAAAACTGAAGAAAGTGAGGTTACGATTATTTCTAGGTTTAGGAACTTCTGAAAGTTAAGGGGAACAGAGGAATGTGTTAATGTGTAATTTAAGACTTTGATATGCAGTAATGGTGCATGCTTATAAAAAATTAAAGTGGCAACACTAAAAATTCAAACCAGTGCTAACTGATTTTAACTGCCCATAAGATTAACCTGGATTAACCAGATAATTGATTAGTAGTTAACCATGACTTGATAAACAGACATATTAACCTTGTGACAATTGTTGTTTCTACTCTCATATGTTTTTGACAGCTGTCATAAAGGTAACTTAACCACCATAAACAATAACATGGATTTAACTTGGATTGCTTGTTAGGGGCATTTCACTTCGCTTTAGGCTCTTTACACTGACTTTGGCCTGATTCAAGTTTAAAGTTCTATAAGAGATTTTATTTTTAAAGTCTTTCCATCATTAGTTAGCTTTTTATAAAGTTGTAAGAAACAATGACTGAGTTGAGTATTGTTATAGGGGCAAATCTGGTTAGGGTACCACTGTTGAACATGAAAATAAATAAGGATACAAACAAAACAGAAACAAACCGTTTGTGGGGCCATATTGATGGTGCCGTTCGGTATTTGGCCTTGAGGGGGGCGTTGCTGTAATACAGCGCCCTGCGCCCCCATCACCTGACCACCCTGAGTGTACACTATCTTCACCCCTTCTGGGGGCTTCTGATCCAGACTGTAAGTCGATGTTATGGCGGATTGCGCGGACGCGTTCATGTACCCGCTGTTGTTCATTTGTTTGTCCGCGACGTTGGACACGCTAGCGCTGATCGAGTCGCCGTTGGCCATGGTTCCATGTTTCTGGGGGGCTGACGACGCCGTCCCGCCGTTCGAAATCGCGCTATTCACGTGGTTCTGTTGCAGGCCGGCGTTAGGGGGCTGTTGCACGTGGGGCGAGGCGGTACCGAGCTGGTTTTCCAAAGATCCAACGATCGCGTTTACGGCCGATTCGTCCACGTCCGTGTTCAGAGCTTCCTCGAGAAAGTTTGCCGACGCCATTTTCCGAGACTCTACTGTGAACAAATGAAGCGCGCATGATCCGACACTTGAGTTTTCGTCGCCACGTTGCCAACTCTCATGCTGTCATTGAACCAAAACAAATTCTCTCGATTTCTTAACCAAATTATTACGCACGAATATAATCAATAAATGTTTTTTTTTAATTGAATCTCATTTAAAAAACACTTTTAAACTTTAAAGTGTTAAAAACTAAATTTACTAATAAAGTGCTAGTTTAGTGAATTAGTTAGTAAAGGCTGTCAAAAATGCACTACTGGGCAACATTGCAAACGACTGCGCGTAGGGTGTGTACCGTTCAAATGCAGAAAAGCGTATGAAACAAAACTGGGGAATCTGGCAAACATAAACCGAAATTATTTTGATTGGGGGCGAAGCGAAATTTGTGCTCAAAACAATCAAACGGTTAACCATTTCAGTGCGTCTCCTCTAGTCAAGGAGATTGGTTAGCGTTGATTTGATTGGTCGATTTTTGACCTCGCAACGATGTCGACTCATCGTCTGTGACGTCACGGAGCGGGAAATTCGATTTTAATCTACACACACTACATGAAAGTTTGCAGAAAAAAGTTGCAAAAAATGCAACATTGATATTAAGGGGTACTGTAATAGACAAAACCCGCAAACAGATTGGTAATTTTAGTTTGCAGGTTCAATTTGCTGTCAAATGTCAAAACCAAAAGTGGACATACAAGAAAATGCAACTGAAGGTCAGTTTGAGTTTTACAGTCACATTAACATGAAAATTGCACATAATGAAGTAAAGCTAAACATTATTATTCAACAACAGTCACTTTATTAATTTTTGCTTGATACTTAAGCAACTGAAAACTTAAAACTACACATTATGGTACATTAAAAAAAATCAGTAAAAAAACTCACTTTGCCACTTAAATGTTAATAATTTTTAAAGTGCTTCAACCTAAATAAAGATACTACAGACTGTCTATTACCTAAAGCTAAATACCCACTACCAGGACTAAAGTTTATACACTGTAAATGTCCTAACTTGCTTTGAAATGGTGGGAAATTACTAAAAACACTACCACTAGCTATATGAAACAGTTTAATTGAATTCTTAATATCACTAGAAGCCAAAGCCAACACTTCACTAGAAGAATTAAACTCCAAGTCTGTAATGGCAGTGGTAAGGTTCATAATGGTTTTGCGGGGTTTAGGCAACTTGCTTTTCAAAGCATCCTCCATGCCGTACAAATTTACCACGCCTTGTGCAGAGCCGCAGGCCAAAAACTGGTTTGATGAAGAGGCTGAAAGAGCAGAACCCTGCAGACAACCTTCATCAGTGAATTTGTGTCTGACCCTTCTCATGTTTATGTCCCATATGGTCACTTCACCACTGTCTGAATGTCCAAATAGTAAACTGCCATCACAGTTGTAACTTAGGGCTGTCACCTCATTGTCCTGCTTCAAGGTGGCAAGTCTTTCTTTGGATATTGCTGACATAAGATGGACTTCACCCCATTTTCCTGCCACAGCAAAACAGTGAGTGTCTGGGGACACCACAAACTTTTTGCACTGGGTCATGTCAGGGGGCAGGTTGTACCTCATTGCTTTAGCCCCCATTAGATCATAAACGTAGATGTGTTTTTGGTTTGAACCCAAAATAGCCTCATCTCCATTGTTGACAAACTTTGCACTTAGTATAGGAAATCTTTCAAAAGCCACACTGTGCAACTTATTGTTTTTCTTTCCATCCACTGCAAACAGAGTTGCCACTCCTTTACGTCCTGAAACCAAACCTACACTAGAGGTGGGGTGAAACTCCACAGCATTGATAAATGGACCTTCCGAATATGTTTCACAGTTTAAATCTCTGACTTTTTTGAACTCCAAGGTGCCCGCGGGTAATGTGGTGCCGAGAGGTTTGCGGACAAACCCTACACTGTGCAAAATTTCCTCGTCCAAATCAGCATCTTCACTTTTAACTTTGTCAAGCTTAGCCCAACTGGGAGTGCCCACAATTGACTCAAATTTATGTTTCAACAAGTTAGAGTAGCGGTTTGCACGATCGTTGATCCCTCCCGAAGGTAATCTACGATGCTGGGCACGCAGGGCTTCGCCCACGTCAATTCCCACGTCGTCGTCGTCCGACCACGCGGGTTTTCGCTGGTCTTGGCTGTCGCTGTCTTCTGCCGGACCGCTTTCCACCCCTGAATCATGCTTGGTGTGGTCTTGTTCATCAAAATGTTCGATAAACATTTCAGTGTCTGGTAAAAGTTCTTTGCCCTCATCGCCAAATAGCAGTTGGGCCATGTAGTTGGGCTCGTCTTCCTCGTGATTGATACGCATTTTACCACCTCGGGGTTGGTAATCGGATTCGTCGGTGTCTAGCCTAGTGGCTGATTTTCTTTTGCGGTTCTGGTTGGACATCTTTATGTTGGAAACACGAATTTATTTAGAAAATTTGGAAAATGCTGCTTGTGAATCAGGAGATTGACAGAATACTGACTGACTGACTTGACTGAATTTGACAATCGGATAAATGAAATGAAGTGCAATGTTGCCAACTGGTTCAGGTTACTTATTTACATTGTGTTATTAACATGAGAACTACGATTAAAAACTTGGGTTTTAATCTTTAAAATTGGTTGAAAAACTGATGTAACTAAACCTAACAGCTAACATCACTTTTTTTTTTAATGTTTTGAGACACACACGGCAACACTGGTTAGCCTAAATTGAAGGCGGGTGTTCAACTTTCCACCGACGTACATATCACGTGATCTGAAGCCGTTCTAACCAATGGGAGTGCGAAGCGACTTTACTTTAAGCTTGCTTGCAATTGTTGCATCATTTTACATTTAAGCTTCGTCGTAGAACGCACGTCCCAGTAAAGCTTTGCACTCTTCAAGGTTTTGGTTTTAAGTGATTTTAAAATTTGCACAAGTTATTAAATAATTCTCTCAATTTATTATAAATCGGAATGGTTGAAAATATCGCTGCGCAAATCGAGGAACTGGAAGCGCTGGCGGCAATTTACGGAAAACGATGGAAGCAGTGCTACAACCAGGAGGATACCTATAATATCAAAATAACTGACGACGTAGAGCTGTGGATCACTCTGAATCCCGATTATCCTTCGGACAAGCCCCCCAGCTTTGATTTCTGGGGCCCCAAAATGACACCCACCCAGAAGGAGTTGGTTGAAAAAGAGTTTGAAAAACAGTACAAGTAAGTTCGCGTGATTCATAGTTTGCGATTGGTCAAAAAAAATTCGGAAAGCTGCCTTTTTTGACCAATCACAACTAACACTCTATTGCACATATGGAGGTATGCATCAAAGTATTTCAAAGCTTTTGTTTCATAATGACATTTGTTCTTATAAATGTGGCTATTAAGCGTATTTTGACGTAAGTGTCCAATCTAACCTCATCAGAATGAGTTAAAATGAGACACAACATTGACGCCAAAATACCTCCATTGTCCATTGAACCAATAATTTAAATCCAGACAGGTTATATGATCAGGTAGAATTATCATCATCTGATTTTGCCTCAAAGAGGGTTTTAAGGTAAGGAAGTTCCACTTACTTTTATTGCCTTAATTGAGTTTTTTATTAGGAGAGACACCCTAGAATTAGGTATCATTTTTTTATAGTACCAATAAAGGTTCTCCTGTTATTTTTCAATGGATTGAGATATTGAAAGATATAGCTGAGACCAAGACTGACTCACCTAAACTACGCGCATTTAAGTCCCAGAAAAGTAATTCCACTCAACCAATAGAGAAGAGCGGGAAATTAGAAATTATACACGGACACGCAATATCGGACCGGAAAAGTACTTTCCAGGGACACGCTTGTAGAATTACCCATCCGAGTCAAGCTAGGTGAGTGGACTGAGAGTGACGTCATCCTAAGTGCTTTTGTGTGAGTAATTTTTATTATTTGACAGGCAAGTTGTTGACGAGTTGCTGAAAAACAAAAAGATAGCTCAGGCAAAGCACAATATTTTGGCGTACAGAGTGCAAAACGGCAAGAAAATCGATATGAGCTACGACGAGGATGGAGAACACCAATCCGGGATTCGTTTGACTTATTTACTGGAAAAACTCAATGTCCTTAACGTTGCCGTGGTGGTAACCAGATGGTAATTTGGTTTATTTACACCTTCAGTCGAAAAGTAGTTGTTTTATTATTTTTTCTTTTACCAGGTATGGAGGAATTCATTTGGGGCCAGACAGGTTTAAGCACATATGCAATGCTGCCCAACAAGCCCTTTTGAAAGGCGGCTTTGTTACTAGATGACATATACCTAATTATAAGTTTTTAATTATTTATGTACATGTGTATATACATATTGAAATTTATGTAAAATATGTAAATTTAAGACTGATTAAGGAAAAATATATTTACAATTTTTTTTTTTAAATTTAGATACTTGCTTTATTAGGTACAAAAAAAAATAAATTCCAAATAACAAAAATGACTCTAGCAATTTAGTGTCAAAATTATAAAACAACAAAAAAATTGAATTCTATATTTCCTTACACAAGTATAGTAGTATAAATTATTAACAATAAAAACTAAATTTAGTTGCTCTAAATGCAGTTTAAAAATATAACAATACCAGCACCTAATCTAAAATACTGGAAAATTACGCCAAAATGGTACTGTTTTACTGTGTAGAGAGCATATTATATACACTAAATAGAAGTACAAATTTCAAGTTTGTAGTAGACGCCTGCTAAACAATTTTAATAATATAAATCACTTGTAAAATTGCCTACTTAATAATTAAGAAAAAACTATAAAAAACTGCGTTGGAACTAATAATTAAAAAAAAAACTACAGAAACCCTGTATAACCCAAATTAATACCGAACGTACTAAATCTAAAAAAAAAAAAAGTAAAAATCAAGTATGTATGTTAGTATTAGACATAACAATGGGTGAAACGTCGGTCCGTTTCTGTTTTGGTATGACGTCACGTGTGTTTACCTGTATGACGTCACGTGTGTGCCAACAAGAGGACAATGCCTTCAAGTTGTCAGGGTTGGGAAAAGTTTCAATAGAAAAATATTTTAGGACTGCAAATTTCAAGGCACTTTTGCGACACTACAAAGGCCTCTTTTTTCGTTGCACTGGCCGTTGAAGGGATGTTTCCCCCTTATCAGAGACTTTTTTATTAAAAAAAAAAAAAAAAATATCACAGCCTGATCCGAGAGAAGGTGGTGTTAACTGTCCTAACCCAACTACACACACAGGATGAGGAAAAAAATGGAATAAATATTAGTACAAATACTAACAGGGAGGAACTTATTGATACAGAGCCACGATATCTTCGATGGCGCTTTTCGAACCGAAAATAAAGGCCAACACGGCCACGACAGCCACCACAACGTCCTTGACTATCTTCCAGTTGTAGGCGCCGAAGCCTTTATCCCAGAAGGTGATGATTTCGATACCCACTGGGACTAACAGGCCTACGATAGAAAAGCAAAAGGCGCCAATCAAACCGACGAAGGGGATGATGGTGGGCACGGCTATTGCAATGCTGACGCACACCACCACCATCACCGTTCTCATCACGTATTGGCTGGCCGTTGGATGTGCAGCGCATTTGTCTTTGATACCATTCCAGGCAATGTCCAAGCACACGTAGAATTGCAGGCCGAACGTGCAGAAAACTGCAATGGCGATCAGGACGTTGACAGCTTGAGCCGGTCTGTCAAAAAATAAAAATTGAAGAAATAATTTAGAAGGACAACTTGATGTACGTACATTTCGTCACGTGGCAGATTGTAGGTTATCGATCCTTCGGTAGATTCACCGTAACGCAAATAACCAAAGAATCCGAGCAGGATGTAAACCAAAGTGACAAATGACATTCCTTGATTGAGTACACCGCACAGACCGGTAAAGCTGGGCGGTGACGCCATATTGTTTTCCAACGGCATCACCACGCCAATGGCTTCAATGGCGAACATGGTCACTGCAACGGAAATTGGCAACGCCGCTATGTTGCCCATCATTGGGCGGTCGCTAACGGGTGGCAAATCGACCACTAAATAGTAGAAAGTGATACCAAGACCCAAACCCATGCACACGTTGGCCACCTTGAAAAAAACTTAGACATTGACAAATGACATTTGTTAATAATCAACTTACCATAGAAAACGGAGCTAGATACTTCAAATTTGGAACGTACGCCAACAGGATCAGAGGAATCAGAAGAAAAGCAATCATATAGCGTATGTTAAACTCGTAACCTAAATAGTGATCCAACACGTAGGTGATATTCCTGGCTATGATCACACTGTAGCAGGAGCAAGTAAAGAAATACGTTACAAATATTCCTACTTGGACCACCATTCTGGCTGGAGCAGCAAAGGGCTGCGCCCATTTCGGTCCCTTTCTGCACGCTTCTTCTGCCACTTCGGAGAAGCTCATCTCTGATTTTTTAGACCGTTTGTACAGTTCGTGGGCGCATACCACCAAAATGTAAGAGCAGTGGGTGCAGATGACCGACACCAAAATGGTGGAAAAAATGCCCATCACTAGTCCGGCCGATTTGAAAGCGGCCGGCATCGATAAAATGCCCGTCCCTAAGGACGCTTTGAGTAAATGAGTGAGAGTGTCCATGTTCCTGGATTAAAAACAATGTTTTCCTGTCATACTGACAATTTATAAAATCACTTACGAGACTGGATGTTCCAGGCTTCTGGCCTTGAACGGGTCGTACTCATAGTTAGCCGCCTCGGCATCTCCATTAAGTTTATACCTGCAAATAAACATTCAAACAGTTACTGTGACGTTTCTCTACACCGCAGAAGGCGGTTGACATCTGTCATTTTATTGTTACTAACAGCCCGAGTTGCAAAAATACTTGCTTATTATTTTCAATCGTGGCATGACAATTTTTTTCCGAATTTCCTATTAATGAGTCGCAAGAGCCGTATCCGATTACGCTACAAGTACACAAAATAAATGTGGTTATGACGTCAGTGTGCAGTGCACCCTGTTCGATTTGAGGTTCCAACCACACGTGACCATCAAACGAACAAGGTCCAGAAAATCGTTAAGGTGAGAGGAAATTACTTACTTAGTGACTGCATTCACGCTTGAATTGTCTTTGGGCAGGAAAGTTTCTAATTCAGTGGGGATGCCGTTAGCCACGGCTTCCTTATCTTCACTTTCCGTCTGAAATTATCAAATTAAATTATAAATACACAAAATGGCGGCAAAAATATTTACTTACCATTTTTAAACTTTTACCTCTAGAGTATCTCTTAGCCTGAGAGGATGGTTTATATGATCTGAAACAAACCAAATTTCAGGACTCTCCAACCTACTGACTGAACTTATCAGTACAATATAACCTAAAACACACCACTCTAATTGGTTAATAATGCCTTTTGTGATAAATCCACGGATTATAAGGCAGCCCCCTACCGAGCCTAAAGACGTCATCATTATCTGGACACACTGATAACAATATACCAAAGGTCAAATAATAAACACAGTGCGGTGGGTTTGAGTATTGTGGTCTCGCCATAACAATAATAGATTGCTCACTCTGTATATTTACACGCAGAAGTGGACTATTGTGTTTTAATTTGCTAGCGACAGAGATGGAGTTAAAGCGGTAACGGATTGAACAAAGACGGACAGTTTAGCACACAGAAAACTACTTACAAAAAGGAAATGACCGGTAATGACTTGCTTCCTAATTAGATAAGTTCAATATAAGAGAGTTTAACGTAATTGTGCTAGTCTGGACAAGTGTTTTTGTAAAATATTTGATTGACGTATAATTACGGTTAGGTTAGGCTGTCACTGTCACTGTCAATAAAATAAACATTCTGTCGCCATTGACAAGGAAACTGAAAGTGGATGGGGAACTACTGTACAAACCCCCAGTAATGATAGTGGTTGTATTGTCGTCGCAAATCGATTTTGTGTGTGTTATTCCCTGTAGGATCGTTATAAAATATTTACGACGCCGATTATAAACTGTGTCTTGTGACATTTTATGAAAATAATCAGTAGGGATTTTTCTGTACCATTGAAATTCTATTGATAATTCCATATATTTATAATAAACGCGTTAATTATTATTACCTAACCTTGACATATTTTCATCAGTTTGCGCACGGTTTTCAGTCAATATTTTCATAAAATGTCTTAATTGAGGAACAATTACACGCACAAAATCTGAATTACTACTATAATGCCTATACCACCAGACAGTTTTGGTAGTAAATTATAAAGCAATTTAAACGTCTAATCGGTTTATTAACCGGCGCCAATCAAAGCAGTAATTTAACCATAACTCACTCCTTATAACCTGCAACTGCGGCACACAGCACTAACTAAACTTAAAATGCTAATTTCGGTATCATTATAAATATTATTAGTTGGGGAACTTTGACTGACGATAAAGGCAACAACAAACCATGTTATTGTTATGATAATTGTTGCAAAACGAGGCAATTCCGAAACAGTTGTTTGTTGTGTTTCACCTTAAAATAAGTCAATACTAGAAATTGACTACTCAAAATTACTAAATTGTAATAATACTATACAGGGTGTCCCGTTTAAAATAGAACAGTTTTTGGTATTTGAGTTGAAATTTTAAATTCACCCGCCATACTTGAAACTGCATGGCAGGTTATCTAATTTTTCTGACTTATCACTGACGTCACGTCAAGTACATTTTTGACAGTGAAAAGAAGGTTCACTGTGCTGTTCCTATTGTAAACATGAACTACTTTTTGTCTTATCTTAACGGTTGCTGTGTGCCCCAGTTGTAATTTTCTATTTGGACTGACAACAAAAAAAAAATCAATATTAGATAACTGTCAGAGCAAACCGACGCCCGCCGCTGGTTATAATGAGGGCGCCACTGTGGGCCCGAAGCCGATTCGGTGAATCGACCGTAACCGTCCCCCGGTGAACCGGTCGAACAGTTCGAGTGGCTCCCTTTCCCTTTCCGCACCAGTCGTGCCGTCGTTTCTATGCGAAAGGTCGCGTTTGCCGATGAATTTCATGTTCAGAATGGCCATAAACGTTGAACTGATGATCTCGTTGATCGAGCAAAAGCCGGTGGTGTGGGACAAAACGCTGGCCTCCTACAAGGACAAATTCGCTAAAGAAGAGGCCTGGAAAGAGATTTGTTGCCTATTGAACGACGAGTTCGAGGAGATGGAGAAAAAAGACCAGGAAGAATACAGTAAGTGCGCCATCTAACGCCTAAAATCTTCTACTAATTGAATTTAAATTCAGATAAACTTGTATTGAGAAAATGGACGCAAATCAGGGATTCCTGGATGAAATCGTACAAGAAAAGCAAAAGGAACAGTTCAAAAACAACCCGCCCTTATATCTATCACGACCAAATGAGTTTCCTGGAGAAAATCGCCAGCTCCGCCTATGCATTCTTGCAGGAAGACCCAGAAAACTTTGAAAACGCAGAAATTAAAGAAGAATTGATCGAAGAAGAGACCAAACTGTTCGATCAAAGTCTAATCCCTACGTCCAGCAACCCTGAAGAGCACAAAAGAAGAATCGAACACGATGAACCCCAAAACCCCAAAATGTTCAAGTTCGACTCGGATAACAGACACATGTCGTTTTTTAGGAGCCTGCTGCCATCTTTAGAGCTTTTCGACGACGACCAGACCCTGGAGTTTCAAGGGGGCGTGATCAGGCTACTGCAAGTCATCAAAAGGGGCGGCTACACTGAATAATTGTTTGTTAAATTTTTTTAGTTGATGCCAAATAAAAATTTAATTTTTTTTTGTTGTTATTCAAATTTTACTTGCCCAGCCCTAGTCTGGCCACTGTCAAAGAGTGACATTCATATAAAGGCACAATTTGAATTTAAAATTTAAATAAAAAAGTCATTTATAAATAAATACCAGCATAGGGCACGCATAATCTGAGTTTTGAATGTGACAAATAAAATGAAAAATGTCACAGTCACACACATTTTGGTCAATAAATTCGACAATGTAGTTGTACAAACTTAACTCAATGTATTTCTAGCACATCCTTATCCGTCTTACCCAGCCCTAGTTAAGCCACGTCAAAACTGTCAGTGCGGTCAAAAAAGCATATTTTGTTGGTTGACCGGTAAAAGAGTCGTGTTTACAACAATATTAATCGTATTTTTACCTTTTTTGGGGCAATTTTTAGCCAAATGGTTAAATGAAGAGCAATCTTGGTAACAGAGTAATTGGAAGTACAAAGAAGCAATTTTAAACGAGCAGTGAATGCAATTTTCAGGCATTTGAACTAGCCACTTGTTTACCTTTACAGGATAGTGTAAGTACCGGAAAATAATATTATTTTAGGTTCGAAAGTTTAAATTTAACATTGTGGCCAAGAATCGTACTTTATTTAGTGTTTTTAGTTGTGGTTTAGGTTTTGTAACCACCACTTCATTAGCCGAATCTTAACCTAATTGGTGTCCAGGATTGTGACTTTTCTAATACAATTCCTCACAGTTAAAACTTCAGTTAACTTCTCCCTTGTTTATAACGTTAAAAGTGTAGTTTTTATAAGAATAGCAACTAACTTATTAGCCCTGGCCTAACATGTGTGACGTTTGTCTGGTCAATGTCAAAACTGTCAACTGTCAGTCCAAAAATTATTTACCGGTAAATGTCAGTGTTTACAACAATACAAATCTCAATTTTACCTTTTTAGGTCCCATTTTTTAAGGAATTGAGCTAGACCAAATGGTTAAATCAGGAGCAAACTAGGTATGCAGAGTAATTGATGTGCAGAAAGTGTAATTTCCTTGACCTTGTACCAATCAACCATCAACTAATGACTAGTGTAAGTACTGATATTAGTTATTATTTTAAGATTCAAAGTTTGTGATCAAGAATTTGACTGGGAATTCACTTTAGTTGTGTAGTTTAGACTGGTAGCCGGCACTTTGATTTCATTCAGTCAAAACGTAGGTTAACCTCACTTATCACCTAGTTTCGACTAGAGATGTAGTGGTAAAATTGGTTCAGAGTCCAGATAACATTCTGTAGTAGGATGATATATGATTGATAAGAAGTCAATGTTTCAACCGCAGCAAACCAGTATTTCCGTAAATATTTATTGATATTCAAAGCGGCTTATCGGCAAAATTATGTAAAGTTGCAAACAAATCAGTACTTGAGTGGAAAACACGTATAGAAAACGACATACAAAAACAGGAAACAGCCTTTAATATTGCCTGGTAATCTATATAGTTGTTAATTTCAATAAAATGCCGAATCATTCTAATAAACGTTTTATCTGAAAGGGCAGGTGATTGTGCAATAATTACGTCACAAATGTATAGACATAGGCAACCCTACATACTAGATTCAATAATTAATAATTGAAATTGCTAGGTTTACTAATCTAGGTTAGGTCGAAATCCATTGATCCCATAGATGATGCAACTTTACCCTGTATGGCACACGTTTTGCTAGCTGAGGTAGAAAGTGATGAAATTTGCTTGTATCTCTGAGTTTGTGTAGGATTTTGGGTCGATAACATTTTTTTCTGATTCATATTGGCACAGTACCAGGTGTCTCCAACCTTGTAACCTAAAATTATGTGCATTTTGTGCTCGTTTTTCAGTTGTATGAATGGTTTTTGGCATAGTTTGCGTACAACGCATGGGTGGGTAATGTTAATTGCATTGCTGGAGGTCGGCAAAAACCTAAAATTTTCAGTCATGAGTTTACTGAGCTTTGATCTTAGTAACCTTGATAACTTTGAAATTCATAATCGATTAACAATCATAATAAGATTTGCACTGGTAAATTGATTAACTGTGGGGTAAACAGAAATCAGTTTGGTGGAGTTGAACAGACTATTTTGGGCATTGACCGCGTTTATTTGTATTTTGGCCGCATCGTAAACATACCTCTCGTGTCCAAATTGGATTTGGAATGTGATTGGGACGTTATTTTTGGAAAAACGTGTGCCTTTGTTACAAAAAAGTACACACCATTCTAATGCCAACGCTATGTAGCTCATTGCTCCCATTTCCCGCGCATTAACTAGTTTGAAGTCGTAGTAATTTCCGTAGTTTTTTTTAATATAAAAAGGGATAACCCTTTAGTGTGATGTGACGTCACCGTGACGCCTCCAAATCCATTTACAACGTGGATGACGCAACAATATGGGAAAGTAAAATAATGCCGGCGAAATCGATATTTTACGCTTCTGGTCATCTATTTTTATGTTCCAGACGAAAGGAGTTGTCTTTGAATGTTTTTTACTTTATAATAATACAAACAGGTTTTTTAGTTCAGACATGTGGTTTGTCTTTTACAGGCTGTTTTTGCCACCCTAACCTCCCCAAAAGGCTTTACTTACCAGTTTTTGTTTTCCGACTGGAAAAACTACACGTTATCACTCTAGCTGACGTAATTTAAAGCACGAACCACGTGGCGGGGCCCCGGCAAGCTGCAACAACAACCGAAACTCGAACAACGCCGACTGAAGACTAAAAACGAACTCTACGATGCCGGTCGCATATATCTAGACTATGCCGACCAATAGTAAGCCCTGAAACGTCACACTTTGTACCAGGTAGTGTAGAATCCGAGTAACACTATATGGGTGAGAGAAAGAGAGACTCCCTGGCTGATGCAATATTCCGTGCAGTTTCTTTCGAGCCCACGGGCCGGAAGGGCGGCTATTTTTAGGGCCCCCGACTTAATTGGAAATGTCAGTCTTAAAATAATTTTCGATACCCAGTAGTGGTTTGCTTATATGTTTATTGGGAGAATGAATTCGGAACAAAGTTATTTCTTCTTTCCTTTACCTTTGCCCTTGCCCCCTTTACCGCCCCCTTTGGCTTTCTTGCCGCCACCATCTTCAGGACCCGCATCCTGGGGGTCCCATTGAGTTTCCACCTGAAAAATATTAAAATTTTCTGACTTCACCTCGTATTACAAATAATAACTCAAAGTTGACTGAATATAAAAAGTGTTTGCTTGTACTTAAGCAAATTATACTAGTAAGGCAAAATTGTTGATAATTTTATAATGATACAGGGTTAGCTATTATCATATCAGCAACGTTGCCACATTTCTTCAAAGTTTTCCATCAAGAAGAAATGTATTTGACTTGACTGACATTGCATAGACAAACAGGCTTTGGCTGAAGCAAACAATACTATTTCATACATTATTCAAACAGTGGCACGTTTGTAACATAATAAAAGCCCATTTTATGGGCCATATAACAGCGTAAAATGTTATACCGTTTCTTTTTTAGGTAGAGGTTTCAATGGTGGCCCTTTAGGAGTTTGCAATTCCAACTCCAGATTGTTCTTCTTGTCTAGTCCTTCGCTCTTTTTCCCAATCCTATAAAAACAGCCCTTAAAATCTGTTTTTGTTCAATTTTAAAGTCAACCTCAGAATGAATGTTTCCTTGTTGGGATCGGAAAACTCGGTAAATTGGGTTCCATCCGGGGCAGTGTACACTGGTGGATTGATCACCACGTTGTTGCCGTCCGTTCCCCCGGCACCCGGGGCAGCGGTTCCCATTCTGAACGAGAAGGGACTGTTTGGGGATGCTCCAGGTCGCATGGCAAAGGCCTGCTTAATTTCAATTGCAAAATCAATAATGTTTTATAAACGATTCAATTGGATTTAATCGTTTTTTATTGGTAGGGCTCCGAATGACTAGACCAACAGATTATTTGATTTTAACCAACCTGTTGGGTGTTGGTACCGCCGCAAGTGCAATCGTCTGGAGCGTTGGGATCCACTTGTTCTGCCTTCCCCTTGTCTTTGTGCACCCTTATGGTCAACGAGTTACCACCCATGCTGGCGCCAATCTCTTGGTAATTACCATCGGGGGTGGGTGCACCTGCTTGCCCCATGGGTGGCATTCCCATGCCTGTGGGCGGCAAACAAGCTGCATCAGGGTTGTAACCGCATTCGTTGCATGGTGTCACCATGGCTTGGGATGTTGGACTGAAATTCAACACTAAGTGTGACAAGAACACTAAAATGGGTGAAATTACTTGAATCCAAATTGAGGCGGGGCCATTGATTGGGGATAACCACCCCCTATTTGGGTTTGGGGTTGGGACATATCACAAGGTCCAAACGGACAATCGTAACCCCCTGATGGTGCTTGAGGTGAGCTTGGTTGAGCTGCGGGTGGGTCACATGGTACTTGAGGACACTTGGGATTGTACCTTCTGCCTCCATTTGGTTTCTTCCCCATTTCGCCTCGACCGTCCTCTCTCTTCTTGCCCGCTTTCTTGTAACGATACAAGCTTTTGCCCTCTTTATCTTTGAACAATACACTTTTGTCATCCAGATTCATTTGGAATTGCGTCACTATCAGTTTTCCAAAGCAGGACATTCGGATGTAAACGCTGATTTTTCCTATGAGATTTCCCTGGGAGTCGTTGACGTCAAAGACATCTTTCAGGGTTTTGGCAGTGGGGGAACTACCATCCGACAGCTCAACACTACTGATCAATTCGTTGAACAAATTTGCTATGCTTATAATCGAACCACCTGGAAGTTATTATTGGTTGGTCACCTGGGGGACATTAAGGATGGTACAGTACCTAGCTCGACTTTTTCAGGCAACCACCCCGGTTGCATTTTCTTGGTGACCGAAACGCAAATATCGAACTGTTCAGTACCAGCGGCCGCTTGTTCAGGACTGAGGGAGAACAAACAACTTTTCCCGCTTTTTACAGTTTCGCGATCGCCTCCCTTCATGTCCCTTTTGGGATTGAAATCGGCCTCGCACACGTCCAAGGGCGCATTGTCCAGGAACTGAAAGGACACGCACGTTTCGCCTGGGGGAGCGTCGCATTCGCATTTCTTATCCAAGGTGACGCTGTCCACCAAGAACTCCAGCAAAAACAGATTTTCAGTGACGATTTTATCCATATTTTCCTAGTTCCAGACTCGGAATGCCGTAACGGAAGATTTTGATACTCTTGTCTTAGTAGAGTGACGTTTTGATGACGGATTGAAAATTGTCAGGTAAGTTGGGATGGTTTTTGGTATACAGGTGCAATTTAAGTTAGTTAAGGCTTAACACACACGTTAAGTCTATCCCGCCTCTATACAGGTGTGGTAAATCCAAAAGCGACCATAGGAAAACCGTGTAACTGACAGAGAAACGTAGGTAATTGCATGCGCGGGAGAAAGACAGAAAACGAAAAAAATATCAAGTAGGCCATATTTTTAGCGCACTGTTGCCAAACGCCGGAAGTAAGTTTGTCGAGGGTATTGAATACTTACGGCGTTTGGCAACAGCGCGCTAAAAATATGGCCTACTTGATATTTTTTTCGTTTTCTGTCTTTCTCCCGCACATGCAATTACCTACGATTCTCTGTCCGTTACACGGTTTTCCTATGGTCGCTTTTGGATTTCCAACACCTGTATATCAAAACTTTGGTTAGAGTAGTGTCAAATCCAATGTCATCTGTCATAAGTCATCAAGATTTAAAAATGGCCGCATTCATAAGAACAATTAGTTTACCACCACTTGAGTTTACCATAATTTTTTTCATGTGTAATTTCAAAGTTTCTTCTAATATTTTATTATTAGAGAATTAACTAAATAAACTTTTTGGGTGGGAATTTAATGTCAGGAGGTGGATAGCGAGTGTAGTAATAGTTGCAAGCTTCATTTTTGAAAGGTAGTCCCACTCTAAAATAGAAATTTTAGTTAGCTGCTCTGTATATTTGAAAGTATAAACAGCATACAATTGCATATCGTATTTCCTTCTGCAAGGATCGTCCACCACCACTGCAGTAAGACAGGGTTCGGCAGCCCAACGCGCTACACCATCTCCCGACGTTTCGGTTTGGCTAAGAACATCCTCGGGGTTGTAACTGCTCCAACCGTCCGTTTGGTTTTTTCGCCACCAGAATGGTGGCTTTGCTTTACAGTCTAGATCTTGGTGATGTGGGACTCCCTGCATTTTTAAGGGTTTTTTCGATAATAATTCTGATTGGTTGTACTCTAGCAAGCATTTTTTGCGTAGTTTCTGCAAACGTTGCTCCTCCAAGCACACCAATTCATATTTATACGATCGGTTGAACACTTTTTCTATTTAAAAAAAAAAACTAAGGAAACATTATGGCAAGTATTTTTAGGGAATTACCCATGTGTCTTAGGGCTGGATTGTAACTGTCAAACTGGACGTTGTACTTGTTGAACGTGTCGTGTATGAAAAAGTCGTCCACACCAGGAGATGGTACCCACATGGCCCTGGCTTCCTTCACCCGTTTCTCCACAATCTGAGGGCTCAGCCCTGTCAACTGCAAGTCCTTTGTTTAGTTATAACAACTTGAATGGTCCGGGTAAAACATACCTCTAAATTATGGGGGGTTTCCCCTTCTTGGTACTCGATAGGGGCACAGAACAGTCCCAATGTGGTTTGCGTGACTCGGGGCTCCGAATCGGGGGTGAATTGGGCCGAATCTGTTTGCAGTTTGGGGACGCGTTTGAGCTCATAGTCTTTCGGAGGGTACGGGGGAGAAGTAAACATTTTTTTTTTTTGACTATAGTATTTGACACGAATGTGACGTTTGTTGCTTTACTAGTCACATTCAAAACATTCTATTATTATTATTATTACATTGTTACGTCATCGCACTTTGATTTTTCCTATTAGTCTGAGATTCTTGTGTTAAACTTAAATTCTTGCAAATTCTAAACAAATTTAGTTTTAGAGGATAATTTAGCTAGGCAGTCACGTGACTTAGAGTTTTAAGAACATTTATAGAATCCTCATCAAATTTGTTATTAAATAACCTGAAAAAAAAAACTGATTTGGTACAGTAAGGTAGAAAAACGCTGTCAAAGTTTGAACTGTCAGAGAAACAGTTTGAAAGGACAGTCAATGACAAAATCGCCTGTAAAACCCACTTGCAGTAAGAAAATGACAGTTTTAAGCACATTTTTAGAATCCTTATTAAATTTCCTATCCCATAACATGAAAAACACTACAAAATTTGGTAGAGTAAAGTAGAAAAGCGGTGTCAAAGGTGGAATTGCCGTAAACACAGTTTGAAAGAACAGTCAATGACAAAATCGCCTGTAAAACCCACTTCCAGTATGAAAATGACAGTTTTAAGCACATTTTTGGAATCCTCATTAAATTTCCTATCCAATAACCTGAAAAAAACACCACAAAATTTGGTACAGTCAGGTAGAAAAGCGGTGTTAAAGTTTGAACTGTCAGAAATCTAGTTTGAAAGGACAAAATTGCCGGTAAAACTAACTTTGAGTAAGAAAATTACTGTTTTAAGTACATTTTTAGAATCCTCATTAAATTTCCTATCATCCTATTATTTCCTAGTATATAAAATTACTACTACTTATTATTGTAATATAAAAACAGGAGAACGGTAGACCTGGCAACATTGGGGGGCACTCTGTCACTCCATATGATAATTTGGGAGATTATTTTTTTGTATTCTTTCTTCCATTGAATTATTATAGTCAATTGGCCCGCCCTGAGTGTAATATGGGAAACAACATGGAATTGCTGACGAAAACAGTATATACAGGGTGCCCCTCAACGTTGTCTTTACAACGCATATTAATCCATAAGTTGATAATTACAGAGCTACAGGGCGGCAAAGTTAAAAATCAATTTTTAATCGTAGTTTCTATACCAAACCATTTAAAAATATGAAATTAGGTATCAGTAGAGGTACTATAGAAATAGAGATTTAAACAAGACAGACTTACAGAAAGAAAAGTATAAGCTAAAGGGAGACAAGGAAAGAAATTTCCTATCTATTCCCTTACAGAGTTCCATTGCAGGGGGTTTTCCGAGAGAGCGTTGTAAAGACCGTTCAGGGACACCCTGTATAACAACAATAAAATCACTATCATACAAATCATTTATTTTGCTTAGTTTATAACGAACAAATTTACAATTCCCTAATTTAGGAGTCTACAGAATATAACCATCTTAAATAGTTTGATTTTGAATCACAGCGCCATGTTTCGCCCCTCAATCGAAATGTCCACTGCTCTCCTCGACTGTTTCAGACGTTTCCCGTCCAGGAAGTTTTTGTAGTGTTTCTCGAAACGATTCATCCCTTTTTTCGTTTGCTGTCAAAGTTCTATTAAAAAGAGCAACGATGATGCATTAAGGAGTCTTACCCTGCTTATGTCAACTTCTGACTTCCACTTGGGCCTGACCAAGTAGTCTTTGCTGGACGGTACTGGTACTCGGGCCCTCGACACCCATCCTTTGTCTCCGGGTCGTAAAGGCCTTTGAAACAAAAACCTTTATACACTGTTTCAAGTGAAAAATGGTTAACACACTTACTTTCCGTCTGCGTTCAAGGCTTTAGCCAGTTCTTTACGCTCTTTTTCTGCTTGTTCCTCGGCAGTCTTGCGCCGTTTGCTTCCCATTTGTTCGATATCGCGCTGGAGACGCTCCTCCTTACTCAACGCTGCAATTACACACTCAAACTAACCTCAAACTGAAAGAAAACTATTACAAACCTTTAAAGTCGGTGGATAAGTTGAAAATTGGTCGGGCCCATTCGCTAATAAGTCTGCCCGCTTTCTCCTTGTTCTCTTTTGTTTCTTTGGGGTGCTTGTATAAGTACATCACAGCTTTGCCGATTCCCGATTGTTTTAACGTGTGCTGGTCAACTGGTGGAAACTAACATTTTTTTTATTATTATTATTAGATAATCAATTTGCCACAAATGTTACCTCAGAAAGGAGCTTCAAAATACTTTCTCTAACTTGTAGAGAGGGCATAGATCTGTCAGGCATGGGGGCCAACCAATCAGTTAATACGCTCAACACGTTATGCTCGATGAAAGCTAATTGTAGATCGTGTTTTTTCAATTGTGACATCACTTTTCCGAGCATCGCGATTTTTTTAGTGGCCGGTTTGTGTTCCTGGTTCAATCTGCGGTCCTCCTGCAATATTTCACGTGAGTAACGTGATTGTTAACTTACTTCAGAACTAACGTCGGCAGCGTTCCGCATATCCGCCAATAACTGGGCTATGATATCGTCGTTGTCGTTGATTATGTCGATATCTTTGCGTTTTCTCCTTTTGGACTGTTCCTCCCGCTTTTTCTGTAGCATCAAATCAAAATCGGACATTCCTTCGCTGTTATGCCTGAAGAGAAACCGCTCAAATACAATTCAAAACGTTTTTCTAACCACTTACGAGTTGGGGTCCACTCCTTCATCGGAATCGTAATCGTCAGCAGGTGGTGGAGCGGGAGTTTCTTCAACGGCTTGGACTTCCCCAGGCTCGGCCTCTCCCGACGGTCCGGCCTCCTCCTCTTCGTTGTCACTGTCCAACACTTTTTGGATTTTCGGTTTTGGCGCCCCCTCCACGTTTTCATCCTCAGAGTCCGAGTTTAGTGCCCGTTTTCGGTTTGATGTTCCTTCATCGTTTGACCTCGATCTAGACCTGTACATTTCACAGTTAAATCAGCTGAAAAATGTTTTTTTAAACATACCTGGACTTTCTGGAATCAGATTTGGATCTGGATCTAGATCTCACCGATCCCGATCGACTTCTGGACCTAGATTTGCGACTGCCGCTGCGCGATCTCGACCTAGAACGGCTTGCGGACCTGGACTTTCTGCTTGCAGCACTTCCCGATCTTGATCTTTTGGCTGAACCACTTCTGGACCTTGATCTTCTGCTGCTTCCACTTCTCGATCGGCTTCTAGACTTACGAACGCTGCCACTCCGGGATCTGGATCTATCGCTGCGTTGACTCGACCTAGACTTTGATCTACGACTGTGACGGCTTCTAGCAGATCCGCTTCTGGACCGTGACTTTCGATTACTCCCTACCGATCCACTTCGTGATCTTGACCGTGATTTTCTGTCATTTTTAGCCGATCCACTTCTGGATCTAGACCGTGATTTCGCCGGGCTTCCACTTCTAGATCGTGCAGATCCACTGCCTGATCTTGACCTGTTACTGCCTACGCTGGATCTGCTACGCGACCGTGATTTTCTGCTTGTATCACTTTTGGCCGATCCACTTCTGGAACGAGATTTTTGACTCTTTCTGCTTTCAACACTTTTGGCCGAGCCACTCCTGGATCGAGATTTTCGACTCTTTTTGCTTGAATTGCTGCGCGATCTTGATCGTGAACGATCGCTAGCATTGCTGTGAACCGATTTGCTACGGGAACGAGAACGCCTCGGTGATTCTCCATTGGTTTTGGGCGATTTTGGTTCACCAATCGAATGGTTAGACTCAGCTGATGGTGATCGTGATTTGGTGGTTGACTTTGACTCGTTTAAATCAACACTTTCTGAAAAATCAATTTAGTACCCTCAACACTTAATACCCTGAATTTCAACATTTTCTATCTTGTTTTAATTAAACAAATTGAATGTAATGTACTCCTCAAAAATAATTACTCAGTAAATACATGCAAAAGCCTCTAGACATCTTAAATTCACATTCTATCATCAATCTTAAGTCACAGCTTAAGTTTTTAAGGTAGGAACAACAGCTATTGTCAATTCAAATAACGTCAGATTATCTACAGGCCTCTACAAGTGTCTTAAACCCACCCAGACTTGTTTTAAATTGTCAGAGGCTTCTAGGACTGTTTTGAATGTGCCAAAGACCATTAAATGCTACCGAAAACTTTCTGAGCCTTCTACAAATGTCTTAAACCTTCCCAGAGATGTTTTAAATTGTTAGAGGCATTTAAGACCATTTTGAAAGTTCCATAGACGTCTAACTGGACTTGTTTTTTGTTGGTATTTATGACACAACAGTCAGAAGTCACTGAACAGACTATATTAATGAGACACTGTATATTTTGTTTGACTTCAACTCACAACTTCAGTCTACAATTACAACAACTTGTAGCCTTTTTGATTGGCAAGTTTAGTGCAAAACTAATGTATCTCTATCCTGCCTTATTAGATGTTATTGAAATAGTATGGCAATACACTGGTTTTGCAGTAAACATGTCAATCAAAACCACCATAACTAGTCCTAGTCCAGCTGTTTATATGTAGTAGAGTATGTATTCTTCTCCCTTACAAACAGTTGAGCTAGGACATTCAGGAGAAAAGTACCATATACAGAGCAAGACAAAATGAATAAAGAGGAGATAACACCAAATAACTAAAAAGTTGTTTCCTAAAAGCCTGGTGCACAGGACTAGTGTATTTGAGGCATATTTTCCAAATACACCAGTCCTGTGCACTGGCTTAACAATAGCTTTTGAACACAAACCACATATTCTTAGGTTAAGGTTGTTAACTAACCAGTTATTGATTGTGAACAGCAACCCATAAATGCAGGTGGCTCAAACCAGTTCAGAATCATAAACCAAATCAAAACTACTGTACTTAAATTAGATTTCTCTCAATTCTAGACACATTTTATAAACATTTAAGGTTGTGATTTACTTGGGGTCTTAAGTGAGGATGCTCTAGGGCTTCCAAACCAAAACAACACTTCCTCAAAGCCTTTACTTACGTTTGCGACATTACTAAGGGCTGAGGGATTGTAAAAACACATGCAACAAAGGTTTGGGCCCCAAAAAAAGCTTAAAAATCAAAGGGGCTTACCTGTTTCTGTCTCCATATTAACAGCCTCGCGATTGCACAACTAGGACAAAGATTCGACCCACACTTGTTCTACTATTAGAGTTTTACAGTTCTGCTAGCCGAAACCCCAAATACAGTGATTAAATAAAACTAGGAAATAAAGCCATCACCCATCTGCAAATTTTTGTTTTTTTACTGAAAATGGCGCTGTCAAAACTGTCAGTAGTAGTGCCGTTGACAGAATTGACACTCGCATGACAGTAAATTTCACCGTAATGTTGTCGATTAAGTGTAGATGGCGCTGACAACATTTTCAAGTTCTGGAATCGAATTAAAGAACAGGCATTAAAACAGAGCCCGATCACGAACCGTAAATTAAATGCTCTACATGCGATTTCGTTGTTTTTGTCTGTTATTAATTGCGTGTTGCAGGCACAGCGCCCGTATAATTAAAGTTTCGATTTTTCATCACAAAAGTTGGCGCACCGGTCGCGGTAATTCAATAAAAGTCTGTTTGAACTGCGCCATTCACTTGTTTTTTCCCGTTCTCCTTTACCCGACCTGTAGACAGTGTCAAAGTTTGTAATAAATCTGGCAACAGGGTGATATTTTAGAGATTTATTGCTTATACATTGGAATAGATTTAAACCACCACATTTTTCATACAAAAAGTGTTCAGAACAGTTTGATTCTGACAACCTGAATTATACTACGCTTTTTAGTGTATTTAATTATTATTTTTACGTTGAACATTTGCGGTATTTGCAGCAGCGCCCTCTTTAGTCGATTCAAGCATTTTTAAAATCACTGACAAGGAAAGTGGAAGCGGCAACGCCGGACGGTTATGCAGGTGTGCTGCTGCCGCATCCTCCTGAATTCTGAATTTATTATTGTTGAGACGTTCTGCGTCATGCGGACAAAAACGCCATTTAATCAAGTTAATGTGTGAGGAATCGGTCTTAATAAAACCGGCCTAGTTCGTATATTATGACCAAATTTCAAGGTTTTCCGTCACTGAATCCACCATATTAAACGCGTATTTTATGGGGTAATTCAATCTGTTATAGTTGTCAAGTTTAATTGCAAGTAACTGAGACAGTTACCGGTCTGAGTTGTATGAGCAGCCAAGTAATGAAAATTATAAGGAAATAGTCAAAAGACTAATTTGACAGTTGCATCTATAATGTCATAAAACTGTCAAATGACATCATATAATATGGAGGTTTAAAAGAAAAGTGTAAGACAGCTGATTACCGCATAGAAACCTTTTGGACAATACGACAGAGAAATCTGGCCAACACTGTAAAACGTTGTTATAGTCAGGAGGGCCGCATTGGCCCGACGCAGACGCTTTGACGTTTCCGGGACGGCGTCGCGACGCTCTCCACATTAGTCGCAACGCCAACTCGACGTCGTCAGGAACGGGACGTCATCGCACGTCGCACTCCTCTGCGGGACACCTGTTGGCGGGAAAATCTGCGTAATGCGGAGCGTGCGAGACGGAACCATTGGCGCGAGACGCGAGTGCGAGAGAGATGCCGATATTCCCCGCCGTTTGCGTACGTTTCTTCAGTAGAAAGTCGGTCGGGGAAAAACCAAAAGGTTTTAGTTTGGATTACTTGATGCCAAACTATCTGAAGAAGAAACGAAGACTAAAAATGTGGTGAATGTGGAGACAAATTTTGATTAAATACAAGGCTGAGATAGAAAAGATATACTCTCTTCCAACTATCACTTTTAGAGGGAGTTACACGAGATTTAAAGGCCAATTTTCTTCGATAGCAATATAAGTCAGTGGTAGTTCATTTGCTCAAAAAGATGCGTTTACACCAAGTAAACTAGTATAAAAATAAGCTTAAAAATCGATTCCTCTTGTTAAAAGGTTAAATACCAACAAAACGGCCTGAAAGCTTTGCCTTTCGGCTACAATAATTAAATTCTTCCATTTTTTTAACGTTACAATTACTATTACTAGTTAGTGCCGTTTACATCGCAATATACCCACAAATCAGTGAGTATGGGTTTTGACCCGGCCAAACCGAGGTAACTGACCAATATTACGTTTACAGATCGCGAGCGGGAGGAAAAAAACGGAATTTTCTGATCAAATCAAGGAGGAACGCGGGGTAATGATCTGCAATCATGACGATGTGGCAGAGTGGGATGGGGAGCCACGGGGGCAAAAACAACGCCTGGCTCAAACTGATGGGGATTATGCACAAGGAGCGACGTCATCACGATTCTGGACCTGGCAGCACCGATCGGACACTTAGCCAGTAAGTATCCCACAAACAGTTAAATTAAAAAAAAAATTGACTTTTCTGGGTGCCATAATGTCGATTTAGCCAAAACCGCAAAATCAATTTCAATTTTCCAACTTTCCACCGCAACGTCTGCTAACTTTTGCCCTCTCGTTTACGATACTCTAAAACACCGATTCGACAATCGAAGGGTTAAAAGGGCTTTAAACTAATCCCCTGATCGGATTAACCTTATCGGTTACGTCCGGTGTTGTTCATTATTCCAATTAAGGAGGCTGTAGTATCCTCCTCTAGGGAAATGTCCCGGAAACGCCTTCTTCAATTACCTACAAGCCAATGTTTGTTAAAGTCACCTGACAGGTTAAAATTATTATATTTATATATGGCAACACTGCATATATTAAAAAGACAGATCTGACTTTAACGAATCAAAAGTGTACAACCCTGACAGATAATCATTGAAACGTCAAAGATTTAAAAGATTCCAACTGCTCCAAAGTGTTTTTGGGTTTTTCTTTTTTTGATTTTAAACTTTGTTTTGTGTCTGTGTTATGGAAAATTATTAATGGAAAAGGATAGAACTGTAGTGGGATGGCACGGGTACGTTTTTGCACAAAGTCTATTTTTAGTGTATTATCGACCTTTTGCGGTCATATTGGATAACCCAACCGCATATTGATAACAGCAAAGAAATTACATATTATTGTTAATCCAAAACCGACCATAAGAAAACGTGTAACTGACAGAGAAACGTAGATAATTGCATGCGTGGGACAAAGACAGTAAACGAAAAAAATACCAAGTAGGCCATATTTTCAGTACGCTATTGCCAAAATCCAATACCGTCGACATAGATTTTGGCAACAGCGTACTGAAAATATGGCCTACTTGGTATTTTTTTCGTTTACTGTCTTTGTCCCACACATGCAATTATCTACGTTTCTCTGTCAGTTACACGGTTTTCCTATGGTCGGTTTTGGATTTACCACACCTGTATACAAAACTGCGTTACAGTCTAAACTTCATCACTTCCATGAGTGCCAAATTTAGCCCAAGTAAATGTTTACGAGTTCCAACTTGGTGTATACCAATTAAAACATTCGATTGTCCTATAAATCACAACATTAGAGATTTTTATGAGCTTTACCAAACTTTATAGCCTCATCAGGTGCGGAAAACTAACCAGACCGATTAAATCATTAACGCTAAACACCTTAATTAGGCAAGTGAGTTGAAACGGACGCTAATAATGTGACAAACGCCCCGTTTAGTTTGTCCAGTCTGGCGTAAATGACGTACGAGCCGGTGTTGCGGTTTACACAAACTCCTCTGATTATGTGCTGTCAATTCAATTAGTATTTCATTTGGATCACATTCTGCTCTTTATATTAAACGATAACATTCCTTTTAGTGACATCTGTGCAAATAGAAAATCCGCTCTTGTGTATTGTCCTGCTTAAGGCCAACTCGTAAATCAAAGATGACTTGAAATATACGTTCGTATGTCGGAAGGGTAGTTCCAATTTATTCTCAACTTTATGAAATTCGTTAAAGTTTTTCTCGGAAGGCGGTTAATTTACTGGAAACTCGAACGTTTACCGCTGTCGTTTTGTTGATTCCAATTTATTCGACACGGAGAGTCATTAATGAATTCAGCTGAAACCATTTTATTTAACGACCGCCATTTTTTTTTCGTTTAAACTATCAGTGTACAACCCTGACAGCACCGCAGCAACCCTGGATCACGTCACATCTGTCGTTAATGTCAAAATGACAATGCGCCGTTAGGAGGTTAGGAGTTTTATTATGTTATTATAGGATTTTCTTGTTTTTTTTTACTTTTTCACTGTAATAACCGGGTGTATGCAGTGCATTTTTTGTAGTTTTCAACGTTTACCGTACTAGGAAGTTCAAGTGTTTCATATGGGTTGAAAATTTCAAGAATTGGCTGGTCCAAACCAATGGCTGGTATGTTTAGTCATCTCTAGTAAGTCCTAGTTTTGGGTAAATTCTTTTGAGCCCCTTTTCAAGGTGCACAACCATTTTCTACACCTTTAAAGCAGTACAGTATACGTGTTATTGAGGTTATTTTGTTTGCATTCTAGTTTAAAACGAAGATAGGAGACGAAACTCCCCTTGTAAACGGGTAATTGAAGTGGATCGGTGCCAACTTCAACTTTACGGCAACTCTTCAATATTTCAAACGACAATAACGAAAAAAGAGGGCTTTGATTCCCTCAATCCTGCAACCGAGACGGTAATTTGACTTTTTTGTTCTTAATCGAGCGGATAAATGGGACTTGTTTAGATTGGATTTTCCTCAAGTTATGAGGGGGTTAGGGAGGGTGTAACACTTTAGGTAATTAATTCGTAGTCTGGTTTGAAAAACGAACACAAAAACTCAATTTAACCGCGAAAAAATCCATTAATCTTCGAATCATCATGCAAATGGCGGTCGCCCAATTTCCGCCCTTCCGAATAATAATAGTTAATCAGACGGTGGGAGGGGGGAGAAAACTGTACTAATCCCGGGGAAATTAGGAGACGTCGCAGGAATTAAAGTCAATTAATTATTCCCCCTTTTCCACCCCTCACCAGTTAACAGAGAGGACTAACAAAACGAGGCTTAACAGCGACTAGTGTACGGTCGTCAATCATCTCCATGTCAAAACTTAACTGAAGAAGCCCAAACTTATTTAAAGCTCTTTCGACAGCGAATAGGAATCATTTTTCAAGAGACGGGACGCTTCCAGCTTGAAATAACTCCATTTCTGCGATATAAATAGATTGCGTCTTTAGGTTATTTAGCGATTTCTAGATTTAGTTTGTATTCTGGTTTTTTACCATAAAATCCACTGGAGATGTTTTGGCAAAGCTTGGTTACTTTGGTCTTGTAGAATCATTGTATAAACCACTATAATTTGTGTCAGTTGCACGAAATTCCCTATAGAGGATAAATTAAAAAGGCTTTCTTTTCTTCCAAACTCCAATCTTGTTGAACGTATTAAAGCTTCAAGTTTGGAGCCCTTTATCCGCAAACCTGAATAAAAGGGCGGTTGCGTTTCTAACTGGATAAACGGAAAAAGGGCTTTAATTGATGTCATTTTATTCTTTTTAAGCTTCCTGTGAATTATATGTTTTATTTAATCTTTCAATTTCTTCCTATGGGGTGTGTCAGGGTCTTGAAGGCTCTAATAGCTTCTTAAGGTCGGTTTTTCACGTTTCGAGATGCAACATCATTATTTAGGCGGTAAAAACGTTGAAAACAAGAAATCGATTCAACTCCGATACCATCAGCAGCACGCTGCCTTAAACCATTGATTAATAGTTTTACCTTGGGTGTTGCTTTATATTATAATACTTGTTTTGTTATGGGTCAGACCAGCCCTTAATTTAATCGTGGCCTGACGGCCGGCCCGATTTAGCTCCGCTCGACTATTTTACCGGAAAAGTCATCGTTGCATAAACGCAGCGGGGGTTGTCCTCGATAAGCTCCCAAAATATATAAAGTAAGCTAGGTGGCTGTGACGTCAACGTGAACGCAAAGGGGCTAGGGGGGTGCGATGAAAAGGGCTGGCTCGTTGCCAACGCTGCATTAGGGCAGACTGTCTGTCTGTTGCTGTCCTGAGTGCAGATGGAGAATTAAGCGCCAATTGTTCTTTCAGTTTTAACTTTTTATTATCCATATGTTAGTCAACCTCCCAGCACCTCTTTCACGACCCTAAAACGATAAAACTTTTCGCAATTTCAGGGCGACCTCCAACACGCCGAACAAAACCTGTCTTCGTCGTTATTGTTATTCCCACCCCCCTCAGCCAACCTTTTTCCTTAACCAAAGCCGGTCGACCTTAGGTGTAAATCACCCAGCAAGGTTTTTCCTGTCGATTTTTCCTGGTTAATTTCAGTTAAAAGTGATAAATTTGTATCTAAATTATTTCGGTGTGGAATCTTGAAAAAATTGTTAGAAACAGTTTATTATGACAAAGAAGTAGTAGTCCATATTTTTTCAGTGGGGTTGTACAAGTACAAAAGGAAGGGAATGACACGCAGTTGTTTCCACAATACTCAAATGATTTTTTTACGGAGTATTTTTTAAATCCGGTTGTTTTAAGGATAATATCATTCAACCAGGCAGAAAGATGGTGGCAGAGAGAACCGCAAAAGAAAACTACTGGTCTGATGGGGATATTGGGTTTGTGGATTTTGGGAAGACCATAGAGTTTGGGGGTTAATAGGTATGATTTTGTATTTGTTAAATCCCAGTGGTGTTAGTGTAGTTTGGACTCTATTAATAATTGAAAAGTGGACAAGTTCCTGTTCTCCGCTTTGCACCAGGCAGGATGCACTGAAGAGAGATTTCCGGCGTGAAACCTATTGAGATGGACGGTGCAAGCAGATCAAACTGCACTTTGTGAACCTTCAGGAAGACTTCTAGAAATTACGTTTTCCAAATGGGCAGAAAAAACTTGTAAATCATTGACTTTAGGTTGAAAGGTCCTAAATTCAAAATACTGAAATCGTTTTGGGATAGAACAGAGTTTGACAGGTTTAGAGTTCGAGGGTGGAAAGAAAAAGCTGAACTAAAAAAAAGTATTGTGGAGACGACTGCGTATCATCTTCTTAAAATATTGATCATTTAGCCTGTCATTTTTAAAAATTTAACCTGGCAACATGGGAATTGTTCCACCATTATCTATGAGAAATCTATTTAGGCTTCTTTGATGTTTTTACTTCTTCTTTTTTGATATTTTAACCCCCTGGTTTGCCTTTCCACTCACTATTTATGTATGTTTTCGCCCGATCGTTATTCACGTTGTTTTATTCCATTTTTGGTCCATTCATATTTCAATTTATGCAAAACGCGAATTTAAATGATGGCGCCCCTGATATTTTCAATTGTTGCCCTGCAAATTTAAATGCTATTTTGTATACAACATTGTTCGAGCGGGTGGGGGGGGGTGGCGAAAATAAATTTCAACCCCATCAAAATCGCGGAAAGCACGTGCTCGACAAATTAGAAAAAAAGAAACTATATCGATTCGTTGCATTACGTTTCACTATTCGTTCCAACGTGGAAATTGCTTGGAGTATAAGTGAAAATCCGTAAAGGGTGAGAGTTGCGCTTGTGCCTCCATCTGGCGGAACGCGCTACTAACCAAGCACACACAACTAACCTCTCTGTTTTACCCGCATTTTCATTTGCACGTTGCATGGTCAGGAGGGTGAACACAGATGGCGCTGTCATAGTACATTTCTACTGGTATTTTACTCAGATTTCTATTTTTGTTTTTCGGAAAATTTACACATTAACTAAGTTCAGTTTAAGGACAGCTTAGATAAGTTAGTTAGTCACATTCTAACCTTACCTCTTGACCTATCTGGATGTCAATAATAATGTAAAATAGGCAACCAGGCATTCACTACTGAAAGGAGTGACTGAAGCCATTGTACAACAATAATTTTTAAACTTTCTCTCGTATCTCATATACTTACAACACTTTAAGGATTTAAAAACGTTTGACAGTTTTGTGCCTAACAATATTTTGACTGTAGAGGTCGCTAAACGCTCGAAGGTCGTCCCCACTTTGAACGCGCGTCGGTTTATTTTTTTCCTGTAATAAGTTTATTTCGATCGTCGGCCGGTGTGTATTTTCAGCGGCGACTGTCCTGAAAATAAAAAAAAACGCGCTTGTCCGAACTTAATTGCGTTCATTTTGAACAAATTAGAGCTGTTTGGTGCGTAGAAAATACCACGCATTGTTGCCAAGTTGCACAATTGTACGGGGGTGGCTAAATAGTCCGGCAGGACACTACTGGAAGGTTGTCCGTCAATTATACACCGACAAACAATATGGTATTTATAAAATAATGGCGATATTTTGGGGGGACCCGATGTGCTACCACAGTCGACACTGGTCAGTTCTAATTTTATAATTGCGGTGGACCGACCAAATTCATAAAATAATTGTCCAGAAATTTCCGCTTAAAACTAACACGTGTGAGTGGTTGCCTATACCTTCCTAGCCATGGACCAAACGGCCAAAAGACAACGTAAAAAAAATTACAAAAATCAGTGTCGGGTTCCAGTGTTGTAGTGTCCAGGGGGGGTGGTGATTCATGGCGTATCTGCATTCCACCACCAGCCAAAGGAGTCTTAAGTCGTGTTCCACAGCCTTAAGAAGGTAGGAAAGGTAGGAATTACCTTTATCTTATTGTCCTTGCACTGAAATGCTGTCAAGATTTCTTCAAAATATTTAAAATATTCGGTTAGTTGGCCAAAAACTGGGAATTTTTTCTAATTTATTTTCGATTTTACATTCAAAAATAAACTAATAAGCCCGGTAGTTAAGTGGGCGCCAGAAACGACTTACTGGAATGCTCCAGTAATGTTAATTGTTAGGTAACACCTGGGGATACACGACATCAAAATGCACTTTTATACTTTCATAGGTCGGTAATTTCTGAGTCTCCTATTATTAGAGCAATAAATCGTTTTCCTCCCTACCCTAAACCGGAAACAATTACTGCCGCCGGATACCGAAGGAGCCTTTAATCACGACCGCTTTAAATGCAACATTGATTAATATTTATACGTCCAAGGTAAAGACAATTTGTCACGACCGATTCGTATCGTAGCAGTCCAATATTTCACCCTTAAATTACAAAAAAATTGACTTTAATTCCTCCGGAGTTGCTCCACGTGGCTACGCGCCCTCCAGTGCTCGGTCGGCGCTTGGGCCGATGGGAGCCCCCGCGACTATGCCACGAACCCGTGCCACCTTCGAAGACTCCGCCATCTCCACGTTCTATCCACAAAGGCGGCATCGTCCTCGACGACCCCGTCAACCAAGAAGGTACTCATCTTCAAAGGTTGTTTTTTTAGCATTCCATATACAAAACAAAGTTTTATTGAAATCAGTAGCAATTCAGAAATGTCATAATTCATTTATTTAATAAACATTTTAATGCACTTTTAATACGGCCACGGTTAAGTTGTCCAGCTTTAATTTGCGTTTGTCTTAACAGTTATCTGTTCGATAATGATTACCAGTAAAATACTCATCTGCATCTTTATAGTTCTATGGTTTATACGCAGATGACAGCTGCCGTACGACAATCTGACGTTGACGTTGACGTAGCGGCATATAATTGTAATGGCGTACGATATCGCTAGTGCGTCAGGGTTGATCTTTGTAACCGGTTTTAAAAGTGTTTTCACGCTGTTTTCGCTAGTTTGTGCCTGTATTTCGTACACATGGAATTAACCTTCCGCTCGAACAGTCGAGAATTGGTGGTTCCAAGTTGCTTGGCGTATGCTACCCTGGAAGGTACCGGATGATGTTACCCCCTGTAAGTTTCGTTTTTTTATGTTAATAGTTACTCTAATTTAGTTGTTTATGAGAGTATTAGTTACTTAACCAACGAGTGTATTAATGACGTGTTAAAAGTTGAATGAGTCCCATTAAATGCACAATTTTGCAATCGTTATCATAGAAAACATTATAAATCCAGATCTCGATTTTAAATAGGAGGCTGTGATGGCACAAAATTTGACACTTGGACAAAACCTATTTCGATAGAATCCAGAAGGAACCACTTTATTTTTTTTAAAAATCACATGACCTCATGATCACAAAATTATACTGAGGCCACGTGACCTTCGGATCATGTCGCGTTTAGATCCGAAAGAAAACGACTAATTACTAGTTGTCATTGTTGTTGTAACAATGACATCTATTTTGAATTTAAAATTTCAATAGTATTTTGCGCTGTCCTGAGTTACATGGGGAAAGCCGGGCTGTCCAGATTGTGAACCAAGAGCAGTATTTATCAAGTGCGTATTATTGTATTACTTTTATGTTGATAAATAACTTATTACCTATACAGTATAAAATAGCATCACAAATAGTATGTGGTGGTGTTATCTATAGTATTGTTATATTTGCGTTGGTAAAAGCGGGTTCACCATTATATAGTCCGATTTCTTGACTATTTACTATAGTACACACTTTTTTATTCAAAGTCTGATATTGAACTATTGTAGAGTAGCTATGTTCAATCTGTCAAAACGTAACTTGATCTGATCTAGAGAGAAAAATTGAATAGTTCAAGGCAGCACAGCTGTCAAATTTAATTCTCCAATGCTATCAAATTGGTCATTAAGCACCATTGGTTAATGAGGCCTTAAAAATACAATTTGCCTTATATCTGCTACTCTCGGAAAACGTATGTTCAGAAATAGCAGCCTTACGTAGATTGAAAACGTGACTTCAATGAAAATTGCCTGTAAAGGGTTGAGATCTGAATAAGACCCCATTTATTCAGGTTATTACCTATTTACACGCCCTACAGTGTGTTTCTCTCGGTAAGTAAACTTAAAACTACCAGACTGTTTAAACAAATCGATATTATTTAAGTAACATTATCGTTTTATTGCAGTGTTTCATACTGTCTACTAACTAATTAAACCCGTAGTAATCTCGACATATTAAATTTCCGACGCGTTTTACGCTAATTTATTAGCGTGCCTCACTCGACGAACGACTTTATCAAATTTTCAGTCACTCGAGAAGGGCCCCATGAAGGGAGGACAATCAGTAAAGTGTTTTATTGCCACTTTTTCACTCCTAGGTCAGTTCGCGCTTCAATTAAGAGTAGAAAAGGTCTTAACCTCCCCCTTTTCCACTCCATCACCCTTGTCAATTTTTGAAGTTATGAATAAATCAACGAACAGCGATTTTCACTCGACTTGAGGGGGGTCCCAAATTTTTTTCTTGACACTTGGTGAATGTTATCTTAAATTTTACTCTGTCATTTTTTTTGACAACCATCTCAGTTTTTGTTTTGGGAAGGCCATAGTGGATCGAATTTTACTTATTTAAAATGTATTTTGTTACAGTTTAGCTAATACATACATACATATTATCAGTCAACAATTTATTAGATTAGAGCACGTTTCGTGTCATCACCTGACAGTTTGTCACATGATCATTATTTTGCAAATTACAGTAATATCACGTGGGTAGTGTCATTTGACCGATTGAAGGAGAGATGTCATTTTCATGGCGTTCTTTGCAAAAACACAATTTCCACTCCATCACCCTTGTCAATTTTTGAAGTTATGAATAAATCAACGAACAGCGATTTTCACTCGACTTGAGGGGGGTCCCAAATTTTTTTCTTGACACTTGGTGAATGTTATCTTCATTGAATTGTCTGAAACGGTTTTCAAGTCACCAAATCTTGATTTTTTATGTTTTGGGACAATATATAACCTTAAGCATTGAGTCTTTTGGGAATCCGACCTCTATTTAACTTTGTTAAGGAAAAGCGAGAAATTGTTATTTTGAAGTGACAAAAACGTTCTCTGGGGGGTTTGGATGCCTTAAGGGTCCTCTCTTTGTAGCCAGCATGTTTATGTGTTTCTGTTTGTGCTTCGCCCTTATTTAAGGATTGTTTTATTCACTTGAGTTGAGAAAGACAATTCGCGCCCTTTTTTCGGGGCCAAACCGGAGTCGCCAAGTCTGGATACAGTGCATTCCAGCTGGCACATTTGTGCCAGGGTGGAGCGGTTGCGCATTGTACAGGGCCGCATCACCCTTAAAAATCTAAGTTTTCTTCAAAAACATCTGAAAAATGCTGTAAAAAATTACATTTATTTAGATAACTCTATTATTGTTTAAACAGTAATTTTTAATAGGTGCTTATAAGTGTTTGTGGTGTTAATAAGCAAATTGCCTTACTGACAACTTTTGCGTATTCACTGAAATTAAAAAAAAAACAGAAGGAATGCACAAAGATCCACCCCTGACCTCCCTTACAAAACCGTGCTGGCAGTCATCCGCGATCGAGCATCAGCTCAGTCGCAGTCGCTGCTTCCTGCAGCTCCCGTCCAAGAGGATTCCTACCGGATTCCCAAAATTGTTCCTCTTTTTCCATCCAGGACTCCGTCTAATAACACTTGATGCTATACACACACATGAAAACGGGGTGCTTAGTGGTAGCGGTGCTCACTGGTTTTAACTGGATCAAGGGGGTGGGGCTCGGATCACCGAAACCTAACCTCAAACTCGAGTTTTGTTATTGCTAATTTTCCCGCTTTAAGCCGTTTGATTAAAAAACAAAAATAATATGTGCTGCCTTAGAAACGACGTCGTCGCGATCGTTCATCATGTTTGCCATGACGGAGTATTTCGGAGAGTTTGCTCTGGCCAGGTAATTTTTTTTTTTTTTGTAAATGTAGTTCTCAAAGTCCTTCAATTGTTTGCTATTAATTACTGCTACTAGACAAAATCATTTGACAGTTGGTCCCAACATTTTTTGGGACCAACTGTCAAACTACGTCATATTGCCTGACACATGTCATGTCATTTTTTTTGACAACCATCTCAGTTTTTACGTTTTTGTAATTTGTTTATGGAAGGCCATATTGGATCGAATTTTATTTATTTAAAATGTATCTTGTGACAGTTTAGCTAATACATACATACATCACCTGACAGTTTGTCACATGATCATTATTTTGCAAATTACAGTAATATCACGTGGGTAGTGTCATTTGACCTATTGAAGGAGAGATGTAATTTTCATGGCGTTCTTTGCAAAAACACAATTTTCGTGATTTTTACGAAATTCCTGAGACTGAAGCAAAAAATAAAGTTGATGATGGTAACTAAAAAAAACAAAACGTCCAATATAAAAAAATATAATGCCTCGTTGTAGAGGAGGTAAAGTGTTTTTTGTTTTCAGTTATCTTATCAAGTAAATTAGTAAAAAAATAATTTCCAAAAACTTCTTTCTTACTTTTTCGGGTATCTCCGAAAGCACTAAGAATTTTTTTTTTAATTTAATTAATTTTAATAATAAATAAAACTTTTTAAAAAAAAATTAACTACACTTTTTAATAGTAAACAACATCTGACGGTCCATGTGGCAACTGCGCGCCGGAAAACGTATCGATTTTGACTAAAAAATCGATCTGTCAAATTAACCAATTTGGGCCACTCGTTCGCAGGGGGAGCCACGTGAGCTTCGCGGTGTCCAATGCACCTGAAACGATAATTAACGCGTTTTAGGGGAACGGGAACCTTCAAACATCAAAACGCGTCGTTAACTCAAGGATGGCTAGTAAAACGTTCAAAAATAACGTCGTCGGCATTAAAATAGCGCACACGAGACGTCCAGAAATAGAACTCGTTTGCCAACGTTTAGACTGTGTCCCTTCGTAGTTTTCGTGACGTCAGACCGTCCATCGAGCTTCTAATTCATAGAACACGTCATTTGGCAGATTTTTTTCATGCCGTTTTCTTCTTTTTCTGCTTATTTTTTAGTAGTACTGTCTAAGAAAATGTAAAAACATTCCAAAAGTTTTTAGAAAAGCTTTCAAATGTTTTTCAACTTATTTAAAAGCTCTCAAAAAATTTTAAAACCGTCTAAAAGCTTCCAAGTGCTTCTAGAACTGTCTACAAGGTTTCAAATACCTTAAAAGCAGTCCAGAACCTTCAATACTCTTTAAACTGTCCAAAAACCTTCCAAATGCTCCTCAAATAGTTTAAAACTGTTTCAAAACACTAAAGGAACAAAATGCTTCTCAAGCAGTCGAAAGTCTTCTAAAACAGTCTAGAAGCTTCCAAACGCTTTTAGAACACTCTAAAGGCTTCCAAATGCTCTTCAACTAGTCTAGAAGCTCCCAGAAGATATCAAAACAGTCTAGAAGCTTTCAAAAAATTTTAGAACCATCTAAGATTTTCCAAATGCCTCTAAAGCATTCCAGAACCTTCAATATGCTCGTCAAGTAGTTTAAAAAAATTTTGAAAATTTTCAAAACAGTCTAAAATCAGTTAAAAACGTAAAAATAAATCCTTGAACTTGAACTCAAAAAAAGTAAACAATTTTGTATCTCTGAGAGAGTTTTTCCTACTCGAGTGCGGTAAAGTCATAAATGTATAATATATATGCTTTGATTTTAGTAATTATCGTTCAATTTCACGAAAATTGATACTCGTAGGAACAACACATGCGGAAAGTGTCTTTTCCGCACTGGCTAGTTAAATAACTATTATGCTTTTTAATGCGAACTCTAAGTTAGAATGTCGATTGGCGGTTGGCCCCAATTCGTATTTTGGATGGTGCAATGCGGACCTGATCGCATCAGTCTCTTGTTTGTGGTTTTGATTCCAACTCCAAAAGGTTCTCGTGTCGCACAATTCATTTTTCTCTCCAACGTGGCGTTGCCCTAATCCAGGACTCCAGGATTTATCGTAACGTGATTAACATTTGTCCTGCAACACATTGTCCATTTGTCTCTCCGTGCTGAAATATAAATTATCCAGTTATGCATCCGACCTAGCCAGTCACGGTTCATTATCGTAAATAAATCCGTTAAACCAACCTATAATAGAGAAAAATCACTCCCTTAAGCCTACACAAAATTTTAACCTTAACCTTAAAAATCTGCTGGATCTAAGTCGGGCGAGAACGACGGCTTCCAAACCGAAAAGGACATTCTAATTAAAGTCCTCAACCTGACGTAGGAAGTGTGTAATAAAAGGGATTGTCCACATTGAATGAACCCTTTTATGGCCTACGCGATATTAAATTAATCCAGGGGCGGCGGGTTGCGATGGGGGGAGGGGGGTTCGGTTGGCTTGTTGCCAATCCGCCCCTGTTTGAATCGCCCGGAACGGCTATTATTTTTAGGTATTCTCGGTGTGTAGTAACAAATTTAGTTACTCATATACACAGTGATCAAAAAAGTAAGTTTGTTATTTTCCTGAAAAATGCTTCCTAAGAAAAATACAGCCCTAAAAATTATTTTCAGACAAACCGAAAAACTTTAGTATTGAAAATTGACTTGTAAACATAAAAAGTAGTTTTTCTAAAATTTTTACTACAAAAAGTGACATCAGAAGCTTAAAATTGACTTGAAAATAGTCTTAAATACAAGATATTGACTTTAGGTTCATGAAATTTTCTTACAACCCTGGACTATTTTTAGTACTTTAAAACTGCTCTCAGCTTGGAAAAGCGAGTTTCAAGACTATCTTCATCAAGTTTTTGACTTAACAGGCCTGAAAGCCAGTTTGTACACTGTTCATAGTTTTGAAAATGTCATTTCAAGCTTCTTTACTGTCAAATTGACTTCTACACTCATGCTGTTTCACATCTCGTGCTGTTTTCAGTGCTTTAAGACTGTAAAAATCGAGATTAAGACTATTTAAAGTGACTTTTCAGTAATGAAACAAATTTTACCACTAAATACTATAATATAAGTCTTGGAAATTGATTTTTAAAAATGATTTAGTCCAAAAATTGAATCTGGATTGTTGCTAGTGTTTAATTGAATTCTAGACTTGTTTTAGCTCAGGAAATTTAGTTAAAGTCCTGAAAATTGACTTTTGGACTTAGTAAAGTCATTTCTAGCCTTAAAAGTCAACTTTTAGTAAAAGAAAATGAATTTTATGCGCAACAATCTTAGTATTGACCAAACCGCAGTCTTAAAAAACGAATTTTATGTCTAAAATTTAGTCCAAAAATCCTATTTTGTTTTCAATATTTCCTCAGTGTCAAAAATTAATTTGTAAACCTCCTAGATAAGCAGATTTGAATCCTTTTGAACCGTTTTAAAGTAAAAGATAACCCAGTGGTCCGTTTTCCCAATTAAGTTTAATGTTTAGTTTAGTTTAGACTGTGTTATTTTGCACCTAATCTGTCACATTCAAAACTCAACTTAGCTTAAGTTGTACTTAAAAGTGAAGCGTTTTTCAGGTAAATGATGTCATTTGATACTTTCATGGTAAATTTCAATTTTTGACAGACTAACAATTGTTTGATTTTTATTTTTTTTTGGTTTGGAAGTCGGCGGGAGATTTGGTAGAGTAACGGCCCCTCTTCGTGGCCATGGGGGGGCTGCCCCTCGTCTTGAGCGCGTCGGCACCGCCATCAGTCTGGCCGGGCGTCTGGATGCGTCGCGGCGCCCACGTCTCCGTCCCATCTCACGTGCGTTCGCGCTGCATCCCGTGCTGTTTTTCGCTTTGTCGTGTGTCATTCCGGAAAAAGTGTCCTTGTGGGGTGTTTTCTCTCCAAGTCCAAGCAATTGTTTCCTCCCCAAAACGGCTTGATTTACATCGAGCGATACATAATTCCGCTCCAGATATTTCCGTCTCAGGAAGACAAGAAACAGGCTTTTGGTTGCCAAAGCGATTTCACAACAGGTAGTTTTTGACGTCAACCGGTATTATAATTGGAACTGCGTTCCCAAATTTTAAATAAACACACGGTCACTTTTAGGCGATAACCTCCCAAAACAAGGAGAGAAACAAAACATAACAAAAAAAATGAAAAAGGAAAGAGCACAACACCGACAATGGTGATTTATGAAATTTTTCTCTCTCATGGGGACTTTTTGCACCTCTAGAGTGGATAAAGAGTTTCTAGAAGCCTGGCAACAACGCCAAACTTTTTATGCCCATCAGAGTGCAAGTAACTGTTACAATTTAGTCGCTGCATAAAATGTAAACCATCTCAAGCAGGTGTTGAAGTCGTTAACCGCGTTTACACCGAGTTTATGGGCGATTTTGCTGGTAAAACCCGATCCTTCATTGACGTCACACTTCTTCTCCTTCATTCCTAATCTGTAACGAACGTGTTTAATTGCCACTTGACAGACAGATGATGACGTAAGCGTCATCCACTCTGGTGTTTACTATATTTTGAAATTCATCAGCGATTTCGTTTGATCGATGACGGGACTTTTCTTCCTGGTCGAACGGGTCAAAGACACGCACTCCAGAATGTTTAAATTGTATATTTTTCTTGAGTAAACAATTTACGTTTAAAATCTTACTTGAAAGTTGTTTTTCCAGGACCGTACCCTCGTAAATTGGTAATGAAACGAACCCCACAAGGCCTTTTTACGACAACTCGTTGATTTCAAATTGAGGAGTGAGTGATTTTTGGGTTTTGTGTTGTGCCAGTCCTCAAAAGGCCTACTAATGAGCAATGCAGATGATACTAGTCGGTGCTGGAGGGTAAGTCTGGCAACGTCTCTACCAGTTAGTTTGTTTAATATCCACTTTAGAACTCTAGAAATATTGTATTCGTTTTCACGCTCCATGGAGCGAGCAGAGCTTTTTTGACGTCACAATGACGTAATTGGACAGTTAATTAAGTCATAGTGACGTGACAGAAGGAACAATAGTAGAGTGTCACAGTCCTCATTGCAAATAGCGTTCTTTAACCAAATACAGGGTGATTTGCCCTCATATTGGCGTCTACTTCGTTTCTAGATAATCCATCAGTAGGGTGTCCCAAATTTGAGCAACAAACCAAACTTTTTATTGAATTTTTGGATTTTCGCGCAAATTCTAGTCCTACTTGATGTAAAATGTCTATATCTTTTAATTGTTTATGCTCCAGCAGCCTTAATTTGACCACCCCCCCAAATCGAACAAAAATCCCTAAATTGAGCAAAATTTTCGTGCAATTTCCCAAAAAATCGTGAATAACTCGCTTATTTGAAACGTTCTGTATAAACATACCGTGTAACAAAATAAAGCTAATGAATGGGGCTGTCACGTGACATTAAGATAACTACTAATAAGCAATTTGTTCGCTCATAAACGTCTAGGATGGCGTTTCGTGAGTATTAATGGTAAAGTAGGCCATGATTTTGACTCACCATCAAGTGTGCCGACCGAATTTAACGTCACGATGACGTAATTTGACACTTGGTCAATGTACTATTTTGTTTAATTACGTCATCGTGACGTCAAGTTTGCAACAGATGCACCGCCTACTTTAGTGCTATTAAATGTTAATTTTATTTTAGTATTTTTAACGTTTTTCTGCATCCACTCTCAGAACCCTACAAAATACAAAAACCAAGAAGGAAACGTTTCTTTTTTGAATTTTGGTACAATTTCCCAAAAAATCGTCAATAACTCGTTTAGTTGAAACATTCTGTATAAACACACCGTATAACAAAATAAAGCTAATAAATGGGGCTATCACGTGACATTAAGCGGGCACAGCTAAGTTGCCCCGTTTTGCTGCTAAAAGGCGTTAAATGAAATTAAAACATAATTTGGGAATGTATGACACACACTCTTTTTATATTCCGCAAACCCGGTGATAGTCATTAAAGTATCGTATTTAGAGCGGCTCCATACCATCAGGACTTTAATTCTTCAAATCAGGGAACGAAATTCTCAAGTGTTGCTAGAATGTGACAATTGCGGGTTTCTGTCACATTCTACTATATTAATTTTGGTATCGTGTGTGGGGGCATTGACTCGAAATACGTAAATACACCTGAAGGACTCTTATTTTTTCCAAACCGATCGATGTAATAACGCTCTGGCGTCACAAACCGAATTGGGTGATCTTCACCAGCACCACCCGATTATAAACTGGTAGTGAGGATTGGTTGATTGGCGCCTATCACGTGTGTCGTGTCAGTTCGGGCATTTCCGTGACACGCGATCTACCCCACAAACCGTGTGACTGCATAGAGTCACACGGCGCGAACACGTACGTACGTCACGACCCTGATGTTCATTTGTCGGCCGACGAAGACCCAAAGAGGTGCGAAAAGTGTGCCGTGATTTAGGGGGGAAAGTGGACCGCGTGTCGGCTGGATTCGAACCGTGCGGATCACACTTTTGTGTTTTGTGTGTGTTTTTTTTTCTAATTGAACAATGGATATCGATTGTTTCGAGGGGAGGAAAATGGTGGAATTAAATGTATTATTGCGGCGACAACCGAGGCGAAATTGATCGTACTGTTTGGTTCGCATAATTTCAGAGTGTATGATACACCTTTTACTATACAAAAGCACTTTTAAAGCAGTTTAAATGTGTGTGCAGCATCATTACGTCACCTGTCATTGCGATTTGACGGCAGGACTAATTCATTTCAAGCTAACAATAGCGGTGAAACTAATCAACAAGATTATAAATACTAATTTTATATTCGTGCCAAGGACGGGAATTAATATTCATATACCAAATCGAAAATCTATACTGCCGATTTGTTGGGGGGCAGCCTGGCTCGCTCCTATTTACCGGTTCATTGTTTTTATAGTTCACTTGAGACCGCGCGCCTCGTTTCTAGGGGATGGTCTCCTCAACAAACACAAGTTCGTTATTATCCAGCGTGCGCCTAAAAACAACCATTTGACAGCTGTCACTTCCGAACCGAAACGCTGCTTCTCCAAATCTGCCTTAAGGTCAAACAGAACAACTGTGTAGTGTATAATGAGATTCAAACGAAATTGCCATGACGCCACAAATTTCAATAGTAACAACATAAACTTTACTGAAAAAGTTGTTTCGACAACCCTCAGATTGGCAGCAATGCAAGTGTCAGATTTATAACCTAACCTAACATTGATGTCATACTATTTTTGTTTGATTTTTAGTATACATCTACTTGTTTTGCTCAAATCCACCACTACTGTCAACATTTTTCACAAAATGGATGATTATGGAAAAACCGTCAAGATATTTTTTGTCATTGGTTTCCGAGATATGGATGTAAATTCTTGGGGCCGCTATCTTGAATTTTTGCATTTTTGGCTAGCGCTTAAAAATCAATTTTCTAAGGGCAGAAAATCGTTTTTTTTTTTTTTTAATATTTGTCATAGTTGGCCTTAGAAAATGTCGCCGCCATTGTAAAAAAAACAAATGACAATCAGTGTGATTTGTGCTACCAATTTTTATAATTTACAAAAGTTTTCCCAATTTTCCGGAAAACGAACAAAGATAATTTAATTGGGAAACTGGGAAAAAGTTTACTTTTTTGAAATAAACACTAATAAACGATTTATTCGCTCACAAACTTCTAGGATGGCGTTTCGTGGGTATTAATGGTAAAGTAGGCCATGATTTTTACTCACCATCAAGTGTGCCGACCGAATTTAACGTCACGATGACGTAACTTGACAGTTGGTCAATGTACTATTTTGTTTAATTACGTCACGGTGACGTCAAATTTGCAACACATGCACCGCCTACTTTGGTGCTATTCAAGCAAAACTATTTTTTTTTAAGAAATTCATTTATTTGGTTATTTCAGATAGTATCAATTTTTCAAATAAGTAACATAATACAAATTTGCCCTAATTCTAGAGAGAAACAAGATAAAATAATAAAAATAATGGTGTTCCATATAAAAAACTTGACTTTTCGCACTTTTTAAATTGAATTTCAGTATTTTTAACGTTTTTCTGCATCTACTCTCAGAACCAACCCTGCAAAACACAAAAACGTTTTTTGATATGCAAAAATTACGAGTTGGTATTCGTGATTTTCCATCACCCTGTATATCATTTAATCAGTTTGAGAGTTTCTTCGTATTATCAAACTTATTCAATTTCGGTTTTCCTTTTGTGTTCCGCATAACGAACATTTTTGAGGCCATTTTTTCTGCATTAGCCCCGTATAGCGTTAATGTCATTAAAATGTTTTGGCAAGAAGACAAGAACACGGCCAACTTAAACCGGAAACGCTCGAAAGTGTACGGGGTTTGAGGGGTGGGACGGGGGGGCTAGTTCCGGTGCCAAAAAGACCCCCCACAAAAGGTCCATATTTCAAGTTCCCGTTTACCGACACACATTCCAGGCATAAATAGGCATGCTGAATGTTTTATCGGATCGATTCGTGTCTTTTCCGCAGTCCGAATCGGAGCCAAAAAGTCTAAAACTGCATTGTACAGGGTGGCCCAAATTGGACACATTCCTATTTAACCGGACACTAAATCCGGACACCCCTTCTCCTGTAGATAAAAGTATGACGTCATTTCCCTCCTATTAACGGCTGACAAATCTAGTTAGCAAGAGTTTATCCTGGCAAATTTGCCACCGCTTAATTAATCGCGTTGTAATTAATTAAGATGCTTAAAAAGGAGGGTGAGAAGGGAAAATTAATGCAAGCACAGCAATTTTGTTACAGTCCAACTTCTAATTACCGAAATTGTTTAAATTGCTTGAAAATGTCAGTTATTTTGAAGTCTAGGAAATCAAACAATAGAGGGCGTCCGTTCCTAAATCATTCTGTTTGGTAAATTTAATGACAGATGATATGTCCTGTGCGCACTATTATCGGTTGAAGCCGTTCACGATTAATCTTCAAAACGTCCAAACAATGATTTGTGTAGTCAGATTGCTAGGGTTGTATGTGTGTATGCCCAAAAAAAACTAACCTCAATATTCGAAAGTTATAATCAGTAAATAAGGGTGCGTGTGTAATGTTTCGTGTAATTCCGGATATTTTTATAAGCAAGCAATCGGTTTTTGTGGTAGTCTGACAGGGCCGGATTTGGTCTTTTTCAGAGCAACCATGTGATTGCTTCACTGAGCGTATACGATCAATTCCGCCATCTTGTCGTAAAAAACACCAAAAAGTGTAATAAATCGGGGGATGTGGACGGTAGACTGTAATGGCGGCTTTAATGACGTGTCTTGAGCCAAATGGCTGCGGTGGCTGGTCTCTATGGGTTGGGAGATGAGGCTCGACATCCCAGGTAAGCTGATTTGCTCCACGCGTTCCCTGGAACATCTGGAACGGGAATGACGGCGTCGATTAGCGTCGGCAGGCGTCCCACACAGTTCGGATACTATACGAGGGACTGTTGTTGAATATCACTTTTTTCTATTTTACCGACGTCACTGGCCTTAACCTTTAACCGCACTAAAAATAAATTATATAAAAGTTTCTGCGTTAAACATAAATTTCATTTATTAGTAGTGAGGGGGATCGTTCAGTAAATCCCCCCTCGTATTATTAAAAGAGAGTTTAAAACAGGAACAGATTCCTGTTGTGAGATTGGCATTGGTGCCAGCAGGGGGCGCTGTACCTCACTTCTCCTGAAATATACTAACACTGCATTCTTTTGTTTCAGGTAAGTTCCCATGGTCTTCACCTAGTAAGTACAAGTTAGTTGGAAATAGGATTTCCCATACACATAACGTAAGTAAGTTTCAGTTTTCACTATTTTGGCTCAAAAAATTCTATCCCATGAGAAATGGCAGTGACGACATTAACTGTGACGTCATATTGAAATTCGCTTCTGTCTTAAATTAGCTCTTAAGATTTTGTTGTTGAACCAAACCAACGAGGTGCATTTGTGGTAAAAACCTCTAACTTGAGGCCTGAGATAGTACTAGAGTCAACTTTGACGACCTCTAGCAGCCAAACGGTGCAACTTAGACCTGCCCGCTCAACGTCACGTGATAGTCGCATTCATTAGCTTTCTTTGCTCATATGACGTGTTGGCATACCGAGTGTTTTAAATAAGCGAGTTATGGATAATTTTGACTGTGATTAGGATTCTTGTGCCTACTGTACTATCAGCGGCCATATTGGATTTTGCTCAGTCAAAGTCATATTTTTTACTAATTTCAAACTGAACGTACATTTTGCTCTAACTGTATGACCTTGAAATTATGACAATTTTGACAGTTGAAAAATTACAATTTGACAAATGACACGTCACGTCACATTTCTACCATTAGCCTAAAGTTATCTAACCTCTGTAAAAAATGTCAGAAATGATTTTTTTATTTCTTCGCCATTTTGACTGTTTTTTTATATTCACCTGATATTTCTCTGCCATTTTGACAGTTTCTCAGGATCGCGCTACGCTTTTTGTCATTTTGATAGTTTTTCAAGCTCACGTGACATTTATCCGTCATTTTGTAACAATTTTTTTTATTTTGACAGTTTTTTAAGATTACATGATATTTATCCGTCAATTTGACAGTTCCTGAAGCTCACGTGACATTTTTTGTTATTTTTGACAGTTTTTCATAGTCACGTGATATTTTCCCGTCATTTTGACAGTGTTCAGAAAATCACGTTACGCTTTTTTGCCATTTTGACAGTTTTTCAAGGTCACGTGACACTTTTTGTTATTTTGACAATTTTTTTAAAGTCACGTGACCTTTTGTGTGCCGTCCAGAAATATCTCATATTTAATAAAAATTACCTACCGAGGTAAAAATTCCAACAATTATTACGTCACTTCGACATTCTATTCATTTTGTCAACTGAACTTTCCAACTTACTCTCGTATATCCATGGAGGGAAATTAGAGTGAGAGATAGATAAAACGCGCGCGCCCTAGCCAATCAGCTGTTCAGGCAACGTAGCCAAAATTACCCTTAATTGAAAAACTGAGAGTGGTTTTGGTTTTTTTGGTAGAGTTGGCAACTGTGATCAGTAAAGAGATTCATTATTGACAAGACATTACCGAGTCTCGGACGAAACTGAAAACACTCTGTTATTCCGTTAAAACGAGCTTCGTCTCTAAGGGAATTTTGTATAAACATGCGGCAACCGCGTAAAGGGTGACGGTAGACGCCCTTTGGCTGATCATTGATCAGATGAAGTGTACCGAACGTTGCCAAATCGTTCCACTTTTCTGGTTTCAGGCAGCGGGAAGAGGGCACGACATACGTGTCGTGTCCTCGTCTTGTTATGACAACCGGCATGTTTATTCAACTCGGAATTAATACCTCAAATGTTTTGATTAGACGGAATTTCGGTTCATTTAAACAAGTTTCAATCACATATATGATTTTCTAAAATCATAACCCAAGTTATTTTTAACTCTCTCGGTTAAAATTAACATTGACGTGTGTTTTGGGTGTTTTGTCAAGGTTGGTGACATTTTTCCTCATAACACACTTTGATTCGAGATGGCTTTAGCGGTTCGTGGTGTTTGCGAAAAACCTATTTTTGAACCGATTTAATTGGGAAAGTTTTCCCGGCCCGCTTTTGTTCGAGGAAAACTATCAGGAAAACGTCTTTGTCCGGATTATCGTCGATATTAAATCGCCCAAAAGGCCACACCCTCTTTGTTTTTCTATCCAGTTTAACTTCATCTTGGGAGAGGAAAAGATGATTGTATGCTTAGTTTTAACATTTTGTACAAATTTAAGACATTTTTACTTGACAGAAGCCTCTGAAACGTCATTCAACTAATTTGAACTTGCCAGAGACTTCTGGAAGACATTTTTACTTGACAGAAGCCTCTGAAACGTCATTCAAGTCATTTGAACTTGCCAGAGGCCTCTGGAAGACATTTTTACTTGACAGAAGCTTCTGAAACGTCGTTTGAACTTGCTAGAGGCCTCTGGGAGACATTTTTACTTGACAGAAGCCTCTGAAACGTCATTCAAGTCATTTCAACTTGCCAGAGGCCCCTGGAAGATATTTTTACTTGACGGAAGCCTCTGAAACGTTATTCAAATCATTTGAACTTGTCAGCGACTTCTGGGATACATTTTCATTTGTCAGAAGTCTTTGAAACGTCATTTAAGTCATTTGAACTTCCCTGACTCCTCTGGAAGACATTTTTTACTTGCCAGAAGCCTCTGAAACGTCATTTGAACTTGCCAGAGGCATCTGGAAGACATTTTTACTTGACAGAAGCTTCTGAAACGTCATTCAAGTAATTTGAATCTGCCAGAGGCCTCTGGAAGACATTTTTAATTTTCAGAAATCAGCTGATTAGTCTTGTGACCATGACGTCACATCCGTTAGGGTTACCTTCATCTTTGTCTAGTAGTCTAGTTGATATATGCAATAGTTGATCTCTTTTTCCGTCTTGTTGGATTTGATATTAAAATTGCTGTTAAACTTTAGTAGTTGAAAGGTTGGAAGTATAAAACTGCTATCATTGGTTGAATTGAAACTAAAACCCCAGCCACCCAGAAAATTTAAACCAAATTTTCTAGATATGTCAAGTCAAAAAGAACAAAATCTCCCTATCGAAACGGCAACGCCGATTTGCATCGAATTTGGCCGATTCCCGACGATCCCGCACGATCCCGTCGTCCCGTTCCAGTCGGTATTCGACCGCGAAAAGTGCCAGCGGCGACCGTGACGTCATAAACGCGTCCCGCGCGCGAAATGGGGCTTACGAGGGGCCAAACGAGCTATTGAGACCCCGCCAGGCCGTTGTGATGATTCAATATCGTGTGCGGCCTCATCAGGACCATTCGAACCCGTTCAAAAGTGTCCCGATTACCGGTAAAATAAAAACGGCTCCAAAACGGACAGGGAGGCTGGATTAAGGGTGGGATTCTTCCCCGTTTCGTCTTATTTTAACGAGCGTTGAAAGGGATGTTTTATTTCTTTTCTGTATGGATGTTGGTGTGAGTGACAGTATGTGTGTGGTCCAGGGAGATGCTGTTTGCTGTTGTGTGTCTGGATGTTTATTTATCAACTTGAATGGACATTCTCCTCAAAAGTGAAACAGCATCAGCTCATCAATCAGGGTCATCTATTTGTATGTATGTAGGGTAGGACATTCATCCCAGTTTCCAGGATGATGGAGAAATTGCATGAGGAAAACATTTGGCATCGTTGCTTTCTCCCGCATGGCATCTCTCCAATGCGCATCATCCGATACCACGGCGTGCAGGAGACACGGCAGAGCGCCCCTTAATGAAAATGGATGGGCTAGGTCTTGGTGGTTATCAATTTCTGTGTGTATGAACCTTTTATATTGTGTGTCGGCCATTTTTCACTCCCTCCCTGCAAATAAGAATCCCACCCTCCGTGCCAGATTGGTGTTTACTAAACGCTGGATCTGCGATCTCTGATGACGCAGATCCGACGTCGAAACTGTAACACTAATCTCGATTCACACAGCAATCAAAAAACAATCTTGAAGTGAACCTAAGCGTCTCCATGGTGGTTAATCCATCCGAGTTAGTGACGGTTACAAAGTCGGTCAGGTACGAGGCGGTGAGGCCCGATGGGCGGCTGAGGCCGTCACCATGCCGTTGGCCGGCCGTCCGAGTGCCGCCCGTCGTTCTTCAAGCGTGTACGTGAGGGGCGGCCGCCGTTGTCTCTTCCTCCTCTCCTTCGGCTAGGCGTGAGGCCGCACCATTGCCCGCTTCGAGCAGTTGGAGAAATGGGGGCTTACCCCCGTCCTCCGGCCGCGACAGGACGCGAGGCCTCCTGCCCCGCCCAGGTAATCATCCCTCCAATTTAAATCACGACAAACTCAATATTTTAACAAAAATACAACCAATCTATTCAAGTTTAGGGCCAATTGCATGCTCACGTGACTATGACGTTTTCTGACTTGTGGCCAATGGAAACTGCGAACAGACCTACTTTACATTAACTATAACCTATACAACTGCCATTTAATACTGAACTCCTTAAATATCAAGGGTATTTTGGTATTCAAGAATTCTCTTAAAATGCTTGTGAAACTCCTACTAAAGACTGGTGATTTTTCTTGACAATTTTCTGAATGATATCCATACAAGTCATAGAGTTTTTACTTTCTCAGTAAAATGGTAATAACACATTCATCTTTTTATTCCATTGTTACGTCGTTTCTTCCCATTTAGTAATTATCAACTTTCTAATAGTTATTGATTTACATGTTAAACCACATTAAATAACTTTAAATTTATTTAATTTTGTAGCCAAAATGTAGTATTGGTATTAGACAACAAACTGTTTCCAAACACAAGACAACAAGATTTTTCCAAAAAAAACTAAAAATGTATAATATTTTACGAGATCGTAAACGAATATTTTTACGGTCAATATGCGTATAAATGTGTCGATCGGACAGTATATAAACTGTGAAAGTAACGTAAACCGAATCCATTTTCGATTTGTCTGACTTGGAATGTTTTTCTCCGGGACCGGGAGCAAAATCCACTTTAAGTTACGGATTTCAATAAGCGACGTAGCTGATCGCTTATCTGAGTGGATGCGACAAAAGGCAAATTTTACGACCGACAATAATCCCTCCGCTGCAGCTTCAGAGGAAGACTTTTGGCGCTGCTCCAGGAAACGATCCCCGTTTCCTCGTAACCAGAGATCATTTTCTAGGGCGATTGTCGATTAGTTTCTCACCAAGACAATTAACTGACAACAACACATAAAGCTGGAGGACTAAGGATTTTCTCAGATTTAAAAACTTTGAAAATTGTAAGCCAAACTGTCATTTATAGAGTCCGGATTTCTAGGAATTAACCATTTGACTTCTAATATATATATTTTGCTCACTCTATACATAATTTTTTAGAAACAATTTTTTGCTCTACACCACTGAAAAGAGCAGTTCAAGACGATTCTTTTGACTGGTTGAACCCCCCGAAACTCCCAAAAATAACCAAGATACATGGTGTTCAAGTTTTGAACCAATTTTCCGTAAAAAGTGCATCAAAGTTGTTTTTGCAAATATCTCGAAAACTGTTACATTTACATAAAAATTGCAAAAGTGCAAAATTGCTCCTAATGAACCACTAAACCAAACTACGTAACGTTTGAACTTCCTCTACAGTTGCTAGTATACAGGGTGAGCACAAAATTGGCTGGTTGAACCACCCGAAACTCCCAAAAATAACCAAGATACAGGGTGTTCAACTTTAATCCGGACTTTAGTCATTAATAACGCATTTTGGTCCCATCAATATTCAACATTATCTGCGCAAATGTTAACTAACAATGATTTGCAGCATTTTTCCAATTTGAATGATGCACCGGCAACATTGTCCAATACAAAAAAAAAATACAAACTGTAAACATACATAGAAACAGAGGGAGTATGAAGTCCTAAATGCGTCTAAAATTAACTCGACATTTGTTTATTTGAAAGCTAATAGAGATTCAGTCTGACGTCATCTACGTTATGTCAGCGCGTCGGTTCATAAATCCAGGAACGTAGTCGTCATGTCGGAGGGCGGTAAAATGACGTATCGGGAAAATTATTACAGTTTACGGGCGTTCGTGTAAACGTCACTTACCGTAACGGAAGGTCCTGTTAAGGTTTTTATTCGATAAGAGAGTATGTTGCCACTCACGCGATTCTTTCATTCCAGTAACAATAATCCTGACTCTTGTTATGATGTGGCAACGCTGTCAGACTGATTGTTTGATCAAATCTTGCTTTTTAATCCGGACTGTCAATGTCATTTTCTGGGGCTTTTTTTTAGGTTAGAACTGTTTTGTCAGTTTCGCTTAACTGTTTAAGTTTTCGCACTTCGCGTGATAAACATCGATTTTATTGAACAGAAACAAACCGTCAATAAACTGGAGAAGATCAATTCGCGTGTTCGGCTTAAGTGTTTTCCCTGACAGCGGTTCGGAAATGTTTTTCGTCGCCGTGACGTACACTAGAGGGCGGCACATGATCTCCGCGTCCTGTGTTATAAACAACGCTCTCGATCTTTGTCAATGATCAATCGCGTCGAATAAAAAGCGCGGTTTTATTTTTAGGCAAGGACACATTTTTTCCGGAACGTATTTCTGTACCTATTTTCGCGTTCCTCGCATTCGTTCAAGCTGATTATTTAATCGACTTTTGAGAGACAAATTGAAAAACTGGCAGCCAAACGCCACTGACCTGAGAAAAGAAGAAATCAAGAAAAAAAAAACAACGCGAAAGTATCCAGATTGGGTCGGCATTTAAGTTGTCCTCGCGACCTATTTACCCCCTCAAAGTTGCTGACGTCACGACAGTGGGGCGCACGCCCCGTTTCTGTGACGTCATTGAGGGAGATCGACGGCCACTGCATGGATACTGTAGCGTTGCAGATGTGATGATGCTGGCAAATGAACCGAATTTTTTCTCTATTTCGAGCCAATTCAATCCGATCAAGTGAACCACCATAAAATCCTCGATGTAAACAAACGCAGACGATGATTTAGATTGACTAGTGGATCCTAAAATATTAACAGGATTGAAATCCGATTAAATCTGGCATTTGACAACTGACATTAACAAAGACAAGTGAATGAAGAATGATTTTTTGAAGGAAAAAGTCGTTTGACAGCTGACTGCGACAAAATAGGAATGTTGTCATCAGTGTCATTTTGTTGCTGTCTTTCTGTCTGTCTGTTTTTGTTTCCAACTCAGAAACTCAGTATATGTCAAGTTTCATTGGTTGAATGCTCACGTGATTATGACGTTTTCTGACTTGTGGCCAATGAATGGATGGAGATCGACTCAGATTAAGTAAACTTTACGTAAATTCAAAAACATGAATGGGTATTTCCTCTAAAGGTGTGTCCGTCATGTTAAAAATAGATGCAGAAAGTGCGTATATAAATCAATTTCAATAACAAAAGAGTGCGAAAATAAACTTCCAACAGGTGTTTTGCCTATCTGTCGCTTTAAAGAGCCGCGATTTCTCTCTAATTATTCCCCGCCTTAAATTAACGTTTTTATTGCATATTTTCATAAACTGCACAGCGTAATACGAAAATTCCGCGAAAACCGGTTAGAAATAATATTTTCGGTAAACGAACAGTTAATAAATATCTAAAGTCTATTGTCGTTCCTTGTCTGTTAGTAGTAAACTGAGCAAGACAGAATTTTGACGTCATTAACGTATGTTCTGTAACCAATCGGGAAAATTCGGCGTTGGCGCTGGTTTCGCAGCGCCATTTAAAAATTCATACGTTTGGTTGTTTGACAGGTGACAGTTTCTTTAAACTTTTCCCGTTGCAACTTAAATTTATCCGTTAACCGAAAATGTCAATGTCAATTGCCAATTCTACTCAAATTTTGACAATTGTGACAGATGTCACGTGGTTTTAGAGGATAATTTAACCAGACAGTCACGTGACTACTATCATAAATCTAAGAAACACGTTTTCTATTACAAACTACAAGAAAATTTCTCCAGAGTGTCTGAATTACTTGAAAATTGATCATCCAGTCAAATTTTGGAGTTTAAAGACAATTTACAGGGTGGTCAAAAGAGAATTTCAAGGGCTACAAATTGGTATTATGAACCACCCTGTAACTGTCAAAATAACCAAGTTACGGACTGACAAAATGCGTACTGTCAAATTCAAACTTTACCGTAAAAGACTCATGTTTGGCAGTAAATAACTCAGTTATTTGACGTTTTAGGTAAAAACACTATACAGGGTGGTCAAAAGAGAATTTCAAGGGCTACAAATCGGTATATTGAACCACCCTGTAAGTGTTTGACAGTAAATAACTTAGTAATTTGGCAACAGCGACTGAATTTTGAACTGATAGATGTTTCATGTGACATACAGAGAAGGTTGGTTGTTGCTTACCTTACTTTGCAGGTTTTCCGTCAAGATATTTTGCTTTTTCCCAGCTTAACCTCACTCTTGTGAGTCAGAAGCACTGTCAATGTCAATCAATATTTTTCTAACCTTAAATACACACTGATGCCATGCTGGGGGCGATTGCTTCATCTATAGGAAGCAAAAAACAAAATTAGTTTTTTAAAAATACCCAAATTTTACCACGAAAACAAAACTTTTCTGGAAACTAGAGATAATGTGCACCGCATGCAGTGTGAGCGGCGTGGCACTTCCAGTTAGACGCTACAGCTCTCTATAGTGCGTGCTCTACGCTACACTGACAGTTGACAATTCTCAATGAACTGAGTTAGCTGGAGAGGAAACGTATGGACTCTGATACATTTAATTTGTTAATCAGTCAGAAATGTAAACGCTGGTGGAAATTGGAATATATTTTGAAACATTCTAAGAGAGACACAAAGTGTGTTTAGAAAATTGAACCAAATCCGGTAAATCAGGTGGCCTATTATAATCAAGGTATGCAAGTCGACCTAGTTAGATTTTTTTTGGTTCCTTTTAAGTACAAACTTGATACATACGAAGGTAAAAAAATGTTTAGCAATTTAATACAAAACCTCGTATGGTAGGTACGTTGATCAGGTAGTCGTACTAGTTTGATTTATTAAGTGTAGTTTGTTAATCATGAAACAGTGTTGTGACTTTATCGTATCTTCGGCCATTGGAAAAAAGGCACATTGGTTGGAACTAAACAGGATTGAAGGCAAGAAATTCTTAAGTGATTGAAAGTGTGTTTTTGTTTTAGGTCGCTGCCCAAGCTCAGCAGCCAGGACGAGGACGGGCACACCCCCCACTCCCAGTTCACTGGAGTTGCGCACTTCGAGCCCATCCCACACGATCACGATTTTTGCGAACGCGTTGTCATTAACGTAAGTTTTGTCATTTGGTGGTACCGTCCGTTGAGATTGTACAGTTGCCAACCGATTGTCGTGTGAGGAAAAACTCAAAACAAAATAAGCTGGATCGTTAATGACGGTTAATGGACATCGGGCACAATTTTTGGCACATTTTTCTAAAACACTCGGAAAGATTCATTACTTTTTGGACGTTCCATTTTGATTTAATGTTTTGTAAACACCACTAAAAACGTCCTTTTTTAATGTGCCATGGCTTAACCCAAGGCAACATCAATAAAGGACAAGTTTTCAAGTTTTATTAGAGTTATTCTGACAACATTGCAGTTTATATGCACACACTAGATAGATTGTCATGCACTATGGTAGGATTTTTGACTTGAAACTCCAATTTTTAAAAGCTTCCAAATGCTTCTGAAGCAGCATAGAGGTTTTCAATTAGTCTAGAAGCTTTCAAAACAATCTAAAAGCATCCGAATGATTCTAGAGCGGTTGAAAAATTTTCAAATGTTCCTGAGACAGTATAGAAGTTTTCAAAAGCTTTTGGAACAATCTAAAAGCTTCCAAATGTTCTTCAACTAGTCTAGAAGCTTTCAAAAGCCGTGGTCCAATGGAACTGAGCTAGTCGTCCTTAAGAGTATCAGATCAAAATGCACTATATTTGTCTATAGGATTCCTTTAGTTTATTACACTTATTTAGCCAAAAAATTAACTTTTGTAGGTTAGTGGTCTTCGATTCGAAACGCAGTTGCGTACCCTAAACCAATTCCCCGACACATTGCTGGGCGATCCAGCGCGTCGAATCCGTTACTTTGATCCGTTGCGCAATGAGTACTTCTTCGACCGGAACCGGCCCTCGTTCGACGCCATTTTGTACTATTATCAGTCGGGTGGACGGCTACGGCGTCCAGTCAACGTGCCCCTGGACGTATTCAGCGAGGAGATCAAGTTCTACGAGCTGGGCGAGCCGGCCATCAGCAAGTTTAGGGAAGACGAAGGATTTATTAAGGTTAGGTGACTGCAACGTTGACTGTTGGGTCACGCGATTGTTGATTTCCGTCTATTAAGCAGGAAGAAGAAAAACCGTTACCCGGACGAGAGTTTCAGCGGGACGTGTGGCTGTTGTTCGAGTATCCGGAATCGTCGCAGGCGGCCCGCGTCGTGGCCATTATTTCCGTCTTCGTTATTCTCCTGTCGATCGTCATTTTCTGTTTGGAGACTTTGCCCGAGTTCAAACACTACAAAGTCTTCAACACCACCACCAACGGCACCAAAATCGAAGAGGACGAGGTTAGGCTGTTCAGTAGTCAATACAGAGCAGAATCATGTGTGATTTTTGCACCAGGTGCCGGACATTACGGACCCCTTCTTCCTGATCGAAACGATCTGCATCGTGTGGTTCACGTTCGAACTCTCGGTGCGGTTCCTAGCCTGTCCTAACAAGTTGCACTTCTTCCGTGACGTCATGAACTTCATCGACATCATCGCCATCATTCCGTATTTCATCACGTTGGCCACGGTGGTGGCCGAGGAGGAGGACACGCTGCAATTGCCCAGGGCTCCGGTCAGTCCTCAGGTAATTTACGCGATTTCATTTTTAACGAAATTCTAATCGATTTTCTTTTGACAGGACAAAAGCACAAACCAAGCCATGTCACTGGCGATCCTCCGAGTGATTCGATTGGTGCGAGTCTTCCGAATATTCAAGCTCAGTAGGCACAGCAAAGGCCTGCAAATATTGGGCCGAACTCTTAAGGCCAGTATGCGCGAGTTGGGCCTTCTCATTTTCTTCCTGTTTATCGGTAAGTGATCGTTTCGCTTTTGTAACGCTTGCTCACTACTGTTCTACCTCCCATCGTCTCTTTAGAGGTACGTTTAAGGATGATTATGAGTATAATTTAACAGTTTCAACTGTTAGCGTCCTATAGAAGACGAAAGGTCAATAAGGGCCTATTTTTTTATATTTGACAAGGCTAAAATTAACTACGTTGTTATGCCATTTCATTTCTGTCATATATTGGGTGTTCCACCATTTTGAATTACACAAATGTAAAATTTAAATAACTAGAACACCTTTTTGTGTTAATTAAGTGTCATTCTAGACAGAGATCATGAAATAGTTATAAAATGTCTAAGTGATACTAATGATTGATCTTGGATTGTAATATAAATTTGGATGGTATTTTATAATGAACCATGCTCCCAGGCGTGGTACTGTTCTCCAGCATAGTGTACTTTGCGGAGGCGGGAATCGAGCGTACCACCTTCAAATCGATTCCGGACGCGTTCTGGTGGGCGGTCGTCACCATGACGACCGTGGGCTATGGCGACATGAGGTACCGTCGACAGAACTTGTACCGTTTTTTTCTGTTAATTTTAACTAGTACAGTGTGCTCGTGTGCCCTTTGAATGTGTTTTTTGCTGCTGCTGCTGTTCGTGGTGGTGGCGCTGACGGTGATGGTGGTCGTGGCGGTCGGACAACTTCGAGATGTTCCTCGCTCATCTCCTTGTCTCACTCACTCACATTACGATCATCATCTCCAGGTTGTCCTAAGCCGCGCGTTGCTAGTCGTTGTGGTGTTGTTTGCAGGTGTCGTGCTGTTCTCGTCGGCCGTGTACTTCGCCGAGGCCGGCAGCGAGAATTCCTTCTTCAAGTCCATCCCGGACGCGTTCTGGTGGGCCGTCGTCACCATGACGACCGTGGGCTACGGCGACATGACGTATGATGTATACACACACGGCATATTCAGATTTAGTTGCCTATTTCCACCGTAGCTCGTTTTCTCAAAAAAAAAAAATTTAATTAAAAATACTAACAACTCAAAACTTGATTCATCTACAGTTTCTCTCTCAGGTTGTTTCAATGTTTTTCTTGTGACTAAATTGTTTTTCTCACTCTTATCTGACCAGCCCATCAGGCAATTTCTCTATTTGGAGCAATTGTCTAGTTGGGTTTATATGAATGACATGACAGTTTTAAACTAAACTCTTTGGTATAAACAATAAGTTTCAGTAAACTGAGAGAAAAAAAAAACACACGACTACTCACTATACGAAAATTCTTTGCTCCAAAGAACGCGTCCAAATGGCACTTATCTATACGTTGCCATCACTCTCACTCTCTCTCTTTCTCCATCACATGTCCCCCTTCTTCTTCAATGTTGTGACGCTGATCATGCTCGATGTACAAATGCTTGACAATGCATTTTCTTATTTTGAGATTAATCTACTTACATATGGTATGGTATTGGCTATTATATTATTATAGAGCCGGTTTCTGTCTAGGAACAAAGAATTTTCCGGTTTTTGTTCACTCACACACTAAATGTGTCGATACGATTTGGCAACGTCTTCCTTGTCACTCGCAAGTTAGCTAATGAAATAGTGTAACGTTGCCAAATTGTAGCAAAACACACCCCTAATAGTTTCACCTGCATGCGCTTTTTGAATTCAAAATTTAGTTAGAACGGCTGTAGCACCATTAAATGGCCAATAGAGTGCTTCCAACCCTAACCACGATAAAGTGTCTGCAGTGGTGCCACACCACAGCAACTGTCAAATTTGGGACTAAACTGTCCTTATATAACTCAGTTGTTTGACATTTTCACTACAAACACATATAGGGTGATCCAATGAGTATTCAAATTGGATCAGCCTGCAAGTGGCAATATACAAAAAACTGACAACATTGTCTTGCTAATTAATCACTAATTAATGTCACCCGGTCCTCTCTACCCCCTCCTACTAGTAATGTATTGCATGCGCAGGCTTTAAATGTTTTCGAGTGATGTTAAGTTGGTTTGCGTTACGTCAACTGTAACGCAAACGTGTCACTGTGACACTGACGATCAATTTGAAGTGACGTGAAGTATCGAATTACAGGCCGGTCGGTGTTTGGGGCAAGATTGTGGGTTCGTTATGCGCGATTGCTGGCGTATTGACGATCGCCCTTCCGGTGCCGGTCATCGTCTCCAACTTCAACTACTTCTATCATCGTGAAACCGACCAGGAAGAAATGCAATCACAGAACTTTAATCACGTGACCAGCTGTCCGTACCTGCCGGGCACGTTGGGCCAGCACATGAAGAAGGTACACGCACGCCAAATGTTTGTTGTTTTTATGTGAATTAATTTGTTTTTTAGGGTTCATTGAGTGAATCTTCGAGCGATTTGGTCGAACTGGAAGAAGGATTGTTGGTGACACGCGACCAACTGGCCAGAAAACAAAACTGCAACCCGCGCAGGCACAACAATAATATTAATGCCGTTACTATGGAGACTGACGTTTGACTACAAGGTAGTTTTTTAATGACAAATTAAGTTTAGCCATGGCCGTCCACGACCTTCTCAATTAAAATTTCGGCCGTTTTTAAGGCGCATGACACGAATTTTGAAAACCGCTCGATACGAATCGGCCGCCCTTCAGGTGGCTGGCATGGACCCCCCCTTTCACTGTTGCCACATTGTCACTGATTTCCTTTTAATTTTGGTTGGTCAGTTTTATAGACTCGAATTATTAGATCGATATCTTCAGTGAACTTGCGAAAGTTTTCAAACGTGACGAAGAGAAGAACAAACTTACTTTGACTTAAATGTTGAATGTTTAGATAGCAAAGTTGATTTGGATGATTGATTAAGTTACTATTTTTTTAAATTTTATTATTGTTTTTTAATATTATTTGTAATAATTACAAAATAGGTCGCATTCAAGTGGACACTCTATGAAGCGTGTAATTTAACAAATGTAACTGTCAAATTCACTCTGCACGCTCCATGGTGAGTCAGAACAAACAGAGTGACATTTTTAAGAGATTTGTAATTTTCAGTGATGGATGCTTTGCGTCCCCACAACCCTCCAAACCCTCCGAATCGTATTGTGGTCCGGACTAGCCCTCCTGCCGTTCGCCTGGCAACGTTGCCGAATCTTAGTTTATTAGCGGAGGATCGGACAAAACGAAGTAGCCAAACCTCCCGGCGTCGGGCTAGTTCTAGTTCGATAATATTAACCGTAGGCAATGCGGTGCGTATAAGGACACCCATCAATAAACTGATACAAATTTTTCACGTACTTTCGGTACTGTTAATAGTGCGGTGCTGTGTTGAGTGTGATGTTCGCAAAAAAAGTGTGATGGAAACTGAAACGGTTCGAGATTAACACGGTGATTGGGGGCGTCGACGAACAGACGCCGTTTAGTTCTTGTCCACCTCGAGGAGGTTAGATGTAAAATTGCTTTCGTGGGCACGCAAGATTCCATTTAGTTTTTAACTTTAAAACGCCGAAAAGCTTCAATTCGTCTAACTGACAGTGATCACGTGGCAATTTTCCATCTCTTTCTCGGGAAAACAATCGTTTTTATTAGGGTGAGATATCCTGCCAAAAAATTATAATACATAATAGAATTACATTAATGGATAAGTTTAAACCTAATAATTCGCCGTAAATATTATTAAAAATTGACCGAGTCGAAGCCAATATAGTGAGCCCGCCACTGATGTTCTTTCCCCTTAAAACAGTCAAACTCAATTTCAGTCTGTGATATGTACTACAATTTGGCAACGTCGACAGTTACCTTAAGTGTCTGACCCGGCCAACTCACTTTTATCTATCTATTTGCTTAGAAGCGTACGAAGTTAAATCTCCCCTTAGATAGCACTAGGACATTTGAAATTTTTAGCGACTTTTAACATATTATCGTTAAGAATTTATAGGTAATCTATCTAGCCAAAGACGTTGCCGGGTCGACTCCAAATCACACTTTTTGTAAACTGTCGCTTTCAAATGTGCAGTAATTGCGTCAATCACAATAGTGAACTGGAAAGTGACATCACAAAACTATCAAAAACAAGGGTCAAACAACATCAGTGGAGCGCTATGAATTATAAAACAAAAATTAAACGATGCTGTGTAGTGCTCATTCACACCAAACGGAGTCGCGTCAGAGACGACGTCAAAGGCTACTTTGACGATGTCCCTAACGTTCTCAAAGTTATTGAAAAAAAAAATGTAATTAGTTCCAGCACTGTTTTAAGTGCTTGTATTTTTGGGCTGTGTGAAGCTTATTTACCTAGGGTTGGATTAGCTTTTAGCCCTTGTTACATATCCACCCACGTAGAGGGGCAAATCGGCCGCGATGAGCTCTTCGGACGGCGCCTCGATCCGGTCCTGACCGACGTCGAAAAATTCATTTCATATCATTGTGAGGACCACTCAAAAAATATTGATTTTCGCTCATCATATCAAAATGGATGTCGGTTAGTAACGGGTGTCGTTTGGTTAGACTAAAGTCTGTCAAAGATATGTTTACAGTCAGAAATGTGATATACGTCATCCATATTATACTGCGAGTTTCCAGTAATAACTCAATATTGAGCTTACAGATTTATTTAAATTCCAGACACCCTACAAATTTACTTAAATCTTTCATACCGGGTGTCTTGTAACAACTTACAAATGGTGGCTTTTTTCGGTAAACTAATTAACTTCTCCGGTCTGTGTAACTAACACTAAACCATATAGACTAAGTATAGACAGACAAACAGTGGCAATGCAACTGAAAATTAATTTAAGTAAGCAGCGTGAGATGGCGCCACTAAACGCAAATTTCGCGTAATTTTAATGCCAGGCGCAGCAATTCCCGATCTTTTGACTGTTGGAAAACGTCAGTTTTAATAAGGCGTTGTCTAGTTGTCACGTGACCATTTGTACCTTAAAATGATGATTTAGAGTTTAAAACTAAAAAAACAGTCACGTAGATTAAAAATGAAATTTGCGCATTGAAAAACGTCACGTGACCGTCAGGATTTCGGTTTGACATCTTGACGGTCACGTGTGTCATCCCAACTGAAAAACGAGTACGTGAGCCTTCAAATGACATTTAAAACTATCATGTGACATTATAAATTCCATTTTTAATCTTAAAAGAGTCACGTGACCTTCAGGATTCTGTTTTGACGTTAAAGAGTCCCGTAACTTTTAAATTAGATAGAATCTTTATTATCGATCGATACCACAAACCAGAAATTCTTATCACAGTCCAGCAAAAGAAAGTGGATCATGGGAAATACTGCAAAAGTTGACAACTACGTCTGTAATGACAAGCTGTATTAGCGCCATCTCTTAAGAGTTTACCTACAACTGAAGCGGCCGAAATACATTAGGTTAGGGTTAGGCTTCCTTTTTGGGTGTCACTTTAATTACATTGCTCTAAACTAAGACTAAGGCAACCCCGCCCAGTAAAACACACAAATGAAAGACACTCGGTATAAAAGTAGTTGAAAAAAATCGGGATCGAATCGAGACGACCGAAGAGTCGGTCGCGAATCCGCGCAACCAGTTTCGAAGTAAAATCGAACGCGAACATCGTTGTAATCATTGTAATTGTGTAGATAATCAAGTAATCAAAAAATTAAAAAACAACCCGAACAATAAAACCGGTTTCGTTTTAACTGTGTAAAGAAAAAAACAAAAACTGAAACAATGTACGATTGTTTGTGGAACGCTCGTGTTAATGTTAGATAAATAATTTTGGTTGGTATTTCTTTTTAAAGGTATAATTTTGACTGAAGTGGGACTCGGTGCGTCCTTCAGTGCTTTGTTTTTGGAAAATGATAGTACTGGGAACGATCCACGCTAATTTGCCTTGAATTTCAGGGTTTATATACAGAGTGACTATAAAAGATTTTCAACGCCCAGTAACTGAGTTAAGAGGCAAATTTGTGTAAGACCGCGTCAGTGCCATTACGAGAATTCGAAACACTTTGCGTTCATTATTATGATTAAATTATTGTGAATCAGTATGGATCTAGTCATGTTTGTTACAATTTAAAATATTTTATAAATGTTGATTAATATACGACATTCCTATTTCAACTAGAAGTGTTTTTGTTGTCTTTTGGAAAAGAAAGTGAGCTAGAAAAAAAATAATCCACCTTTTCTCCATAATTTGTATATAAAACGAAACTCTACCACTATTTTGAACGAAAATCATCACAATTTACACACCCCAAGTACGACAAAAAAAAAATTATTAAAAGCAAAAATATTACTTACATATTGCTCTCAACTTAAACTAATTGTATGTTGAACGGTTCCCGAACCGACACTCCCGGCTTTCTTACGGTCAAAGACCTAGACTCCGAGTCGTAGAAAGTCTCCAAATCTACACTTCCCAAACCTAAAAAAGAAAACACAAAATAACCTCCACACTATCACTTTACACAACTACTACTACTTTTGCTAGTCAGTTTAGCTCCTTTGATCCCCGTTGGGGCACCCAAAATCACCACACGTTCAATCCACTCTTCAGTGGCGTAATCAGTCTTGTCAATCAAGCTACAACAAATTAATTTAATAAGTTCACTCCAGTTCTGTTTAGTACTCATTACCTGCTGGTTAGTTGGTTTTTATCAAAATTAAAGTGCAGGTACAAGTATTTCTTGTCGTTTTTGTACTCGAAACTCTCGTAATCGTCCACAAACAAAGTGCCCGACGCTTTCAGGTTCTCGTCCAGAGCCACGTACAGAGTAAAGGGGTCGCGGCGCATCGAAGCTGTGGATCTTCGAGGACGATCTTTACGCGGTATAATTGCTCCACCACGGTAAAACACCACGTACTGTAATGGAATAGCCTGTTAAACTTTCAAAAAAGTCAACTTTTAAAGCTAATCAAGTATTTTGCCACCTGTACGTGTACCACACTCTAAAGTTTTCATTTTCATATAAAATTTACGTAAAAACTAGTCGAAATTGTAAAAAAAAGGTTTAAAACTGGTCGCAAACGTCAACTTAACATTTACACGACGCCATTACGTTTTCAACTGCGGCTACGTCAGTACGTCACACTGGCTGTCATCTGTGCATAAAATACTAACCATGGAGTACGTTCAGTTTTGATATAATCACGTGACTGTATTATTTATATTAAATGCAATATATAGAACGTGAAGTAAAGTTTGTTTGGTGTTATATTTGCAGAAGATCCTATTTCAGCTTAAGATATTAATTATAAATGAATTGTCAAGAAACTTTACAGCATAAAAAACATGTAAAGAAAAATTGTAATGTTCTGAATATGAAAATTTTAAAATACATGCATTAAAACGAGCTATTATGCCTTACATTTCAATATTCAATGTACTGTTAAAGTACAAAATTATAGTGTCACTTTGACGTTTTTCCGTCTGGCGCTGTCACTACAAATTTTTCCGGACAAGTTGTACACGGTGGTCAAATAAAGCATTGTTTTAGCTAAATTTTGATAAAAAAATCCACCCTGTAGCTCATCTACAACCAAAGTTACGGCCTGTCAAAGTAAAGAGTGCTTTGTTGGTTTTAGCTTAGAGTGTCACTTTGACGTTTTTTCGTCTGGCGATGTCACTACAAATTTTTTCGGGTAAGTTGTACAGGGTGGTCAAATAAAACATTGTTTTAGCTAAATTTGAAATCAATGACGATAGATCGTGTTCTACGTAAAAAAGTGCCTTAATAATGTCTTAGTTTCAAAACTGTCTTTGGTTTTGTTAAAGAATGTTTCAAGCCACACAAGTTTCAAGATATTATTCCACCAAATGCTACTGTGATAGATAGGCAACCCATTATTGTTGTTCGTGTAACTGCGGTTGCCTACTACAGATCGCACGTCAAGATAGCCATGAGCAGAATTAATCTATAGCCTATCAAAGATAAGATTGCAGTGACGTCACAAGTACAATTAACACTATAAAGGGCCAATTTTATAGGTTCAGTTTAACGTTAATCTAGAGTTTAAACTCTAAAATTAGCATAGCATTCCTTAATGGAATAACCATGTTAAAATTTGCTTAGGTTAGGTTGGGTTCTCTAAAACTTTCCCTCATTTAACCGATTTAACCGCTCTTACGGTAACAGAGATCTAGAAGCAATTTGGGACACACTGTATGTTTTGGTTACATGTGACAAATGGAATCTATGCTTAAACTTACCTTATCCAAATCGACTGGAATTCTGTAAGTACCGCCCTGGTACAGCTTGAAATCTTGAAAATCGTACCACCTGGCGGAAGAGCCCCCTGGCAAGTATATCTCGGCTGACGATTGGCCAGGCTCCGTTACCGGTCTAGCCAACACCGAGTGTCCCACCAACACCTCATTGTCAATGTCTAGCACATTTTCATCTTCTGGATAGTGATAGAACAAGGGACGAATCACCGGTTCTCCTGTCACTTCATGTTCGAAGAACGTTGTGTACCACAACGGTAAATGAGCATAACGGAAACGTAGCGCTGTTCTAATGCGATTAATCACGTCGTCCGAGAAGAGATACGGTTCTCTGCGTCTGGTGTCGATGTGTGCATGCCCGCGGAAGAATGGCAACCAGATGGCACCCTGTAAATCCAGCAATCCATGAAACTTGATTTGTTCTACAGTTTTAGGTAATTAAGTACCTGATACCATCGTTGCAACAGTTCAGTGTCTGGGTTATTGAAGAAACCTCCTACGTCGGCACCGCAAAAACTGATACCTAACCGAAACCCTCATTAAAACTCCGTCAAGGCTGCTTTAGAAACTTCAACTCACCTCCAATAGCCTCAGAAAGACACATGGGAAAACTGGCAGCTAAATGTGACCATTTGGCATCGTTGTCACCAGTCCACATAGCAGCGTAACGTTGCGAACCGGCAAAGTGTCCTCGAGTTAATATGAAAGGTCTTTTATGGGGTGAACGCAGTAATAAGCCTTCAAAAGTGGCAATAACGTTGCTCAAAGCGTATTCGTTATGCACGTCTCGATGTTCCCATCCACCAAAATGCACCACATCCTTGGGCATGGTCACTTCAGGTCCGTTAAACACGGAAGGTTCGTTCATGTCATTCCAAATCCACACGTCATGCGTGGTCCCTTTGAACACATCCAAACCGTACAATTTCTTGTAGTAGTCACGAGTGGCCGGATTCCAGAAGTCGGGGTAGGACGAGCTGCCCGGCCAGCACCAACCCTCGTACACCGTACCGTCCTTGTTTTTCACGTAGAAATCGTACTTGAGCAGTTCTTCGTGCACGAAATAGCCGGATTCACGTTTTACGTGCGGATCGATAATCACGACCAGTTTGCGACCCGTCGCCGTTATGTTGCTAATCATATTTTCCGGATTCGAAAATTTGATCGGTTCCCACGTAAAGTATTTACGGCCCTCGGTGTAGTCGATGTCTAGCCACATCACGTCCAGCGGTAAATTGTGTTTGTCGAAATTGGCCACCACGGTAGTGACGTCGTCTTGAGTGATGTAGTTCCAACGACTTTGGTGATACGCAAGCGTGAAAAGCTGTTTAAAATTTATAAATCAATTAGTTTTTAAATACTGTTTTTCTAAGATTTGTTTTATTTAATACAAAGCTGAATAACTTGTGTTTCTGTTGAAAATTCCTAATAATTCCCAATAACTAACCTAACCTAGCCTAACACACCCTTTTTAATTAAAAAAAGTAAAAATAAGAAAATATGGGTGCAGATATCAAATGCTGCTTATTTTAAATGGAACACCCTGTATATTTTTTTTATTTTTGTATTCAAAGTCAAATTCTAGATAAGACAAGGTTGTTCTAGGAGTGGGTGCAGAAAAACGTCAAATTATATAATACAGTGTGGTCAAAAAATCCGTTCTAAAATAGGTCAGAAAGTGTAGCTTTTCAAAGGGAACACTCCTTATTCTTATAATTCTGTCTGATTCTCTACTCAAAATTAAAAAAAGTTTGTATTACGTCACATATTTTAAAAAAAATTCATTCTTTAAATTGATACATTGAACCATCCTGTAACTGTCAAAATAACCGAGTTAATGAAGATTAAAGCTGTCAAATTCAGTCAAAACTGTCTTTATTGTCACACACAACACTTTGTATAAACTTAGACATTCGACGCTTTTTGTGACAAACACATCAAATTCATGAAAATTCACTTAAAAACTGGAAATTGACTTTAAAATCTTAAAAATTGAGTTGGAAACTAGAAATTGACATCAAATTCATGAAAATTTACTTAAAAACTGCAAATTGACTTCAAAAACTTAAAAATTTGAGTTGGAAACGGCCACTTGTATTGATAGGTTGCTTCGTTTGGCCGTCAGAGGGCTCCAAAGCTAACTAAATATTTTCCTTGACTGTTACCGCTCTAATTTCTTTAAAGACTTTTTTTTTAAATCGAGCAGGTACGGCCCTGATATAAATCTAAAGTAGTAGTATCATTAAGGTCGATTTTCGCTTGCACTAACTGGCCAACATAACGCAAAACCCATTAGGATAGTGACGGTGTTTCAGGCAAATTTGACCCTTACGAAAATTGTCATTTATTCAAGAAATTTCCAAGCATTACGTCGTGATAGACCTAGTAAGTCAGGTGACCGTGTTTTGCTAATTTTCTAGGGTTAAATTAGCCTTTAACCTGTCAAAAAGTGTTTGTGGTACACACTGTCACTAAACCGCAAATAACACGTGTATTTGTAACACTCTGTATATACTTTTATACGTCAATGAATAGTTAATAAAATGAGCTTTCTAAAAATATCCCAATTGGGTTGATAAGTTAGTATACCAGGTGTCCAAGAGCACCCTGGACATAGGAGATTAACATGGGAAAACGGTTTTGATTTTTTTGCGCCTGTACGGTTGATTTGATTGAAAAATCGTATTAATGAAAGTTGTAGTACCTATCACGGACTAATTTTCTGTATTTTTTTCAGATCTCTAACTTGAGCCCTTTCGTCGTAAAACACGAACAAAAATGCGAAAATTTAAACTTTTTACCTGCACTGTATAAGCGGTTGTCGAGCAACCGTACCAGCAACAATGAAATGTTTACCCGTTGCCCGACAACCGCCTATACAGTGCAGGCCAAAAGTTTAAATTTTCTCATTTTTGTTCATGTTTTACGACGAAAGGGCTCAAGTTAGAGATCCTAAAAAATACAGAAAATTAGTCCGTGATAGGTACTACAACTTTTATTAATACGATTTTTCAATCAAATCAACCGTACAGGCGCAAAAAAATCAAAACCGTTTTCCCATGTTAATCTCCTATGTCCAGGGTGCTCTTGGACACCTGGTATATATTAGTTAGTCAGTTAGTATAGTTTTTTTATCACTTTTTTGGTGCATTCTCTTGTTTAATCCTCAATAACTCGCTTATTTGAACAGTTTTTGGTAGAGTTTTATACGTCAATTGATAGCCAATGAAATGAGCTTTCTAAAAATATCCCAATTTGGGTTGATAGGTTAGATGGTTTTGCCGCTAGAGGGCGTCAAAGTCGACTCATTTCTTCATGACTTTTTTGGTGGATTTTTTCGTTTAATCGTCAAAACTTACCTGAGGTAAAATAGAAACGCCAGTCAAAGAGGCGTATTGTTTAATGGTGTCTTTGGGACTGGGACCCATCAATACGAAAAAGTCCATGGCGCCACTCTCACTCATAAAACGCACGTCCACGTTCGGTTGCGTGTTGGACCCGCTGACTAGATTCACTAGCGAAGCAACCACGTTGCCGTCTTTACTGTTGGTGACGTCCACCCACGTTTCGGCCGCATTATGCCAGAATACTGCCACTGTGTGTTTGGGGCTGTTCAAACATTTTTTGTCAAATGTTTTAGTTTCAGTGTATTTCATTAGCTCACCTGTGCGCGTGCACTAACGGCACTGCCCCGTACAGGGCCATGTTGGAGTTCAGCTCGTACTCAAACACATCCAAGTTGTACAACCTGCAAATGTGTTGTTTTAAAATATTTATTACTTACTTGCGGTTGTTGCAACCTGACCTGTAAGGTTCTGAACCGCTAGTAGTGCTCAAACCCAGATGGTCACCATGTTCTGGCAAACCATACACCCGTAAAGCTCCAGGAAAGTTAAAATCAGCGGCTGTAAATCACAGTTTAAACAATAACCTCACTAAGTATCTAAAAATTACCGATAGCTGAAGGACCTCGAGGTTTGTCGTCATGATGTGTCTTGAAGTTTTCCTCCCACGCTCCTGGGTCGTCTTTAATCTGAACGTCAATTTCCCTTAAAAAACAAACACATTCAAAACTGGTAACTTAGCCACTAACCAAACACTTACCCTTCTGCCGGTTTGGTCCTGTAGTGCTCAAAGGCAAACAACCCCTTGCCATTAACAACACTCACTAGGATATCTCCTTGATAAAATTCCAGCTTTAAAGGCTCAGCCGTCAGAACTACTTTGTTGTTTCCAGCCTTGACAGCGATGTGGTCTTGGTCGCGCTCCCCAATCTCTAACCTACAGACACTAAAATGAACTCCAGGACACTTAAAATTCAATACACTTACTGTGCAACCTGTGGTTCACCGTTTAGGGCAAACTGGGGCTTGTAGCGCGGATGGAGACCGTTAACTTCATCCACAGTGATTCGAAAAATGTTTCCAACTAGCGCGGTCAGCACCAGTTTAAGGTTGGCCGACGGCACCTCAGAGTTGACCACATTGAGCTCAACGCTGTTTTCGTTTACTTGTAAGCTGGACAGGTCAAGTTTGTAAGGTGTTTTGCCTTCTTCATATTTTCTCAAACGGCTGAAAAACACTTTTTTGTGAATGAGAAATTTTTAAGTGGATGAGTGACCTACCGACAGAAACTACTCTGGTCACAGGATTTAAAGTTGTTTTTGTCCACTGACAAGATGGTAGTGCAGGCAAAGGCTAGACATAGCCATAGAACAATTTGAAATCTGAAACAAATTAATTTTTAAATTGATAATTGTGTGGTGAATTTTCAAAGTTTCCATTCAAACTGTAAATTTTGTTTTGGTGCAATCCCTTGGTTAAGGCTCTGTAACTTCCATATTTACGTAGTTAGGGAGATTTATGAACATTTTAGGCAATATTCTAGACACTTTAAGCTAAATTGTGAAGGAACATTAGAGATGACGCCCTCTACTGTCCAAACTATGCAATTAACATTTTTTTGCAAGTGCAATAACATTTTTTTTTTAGTAGCAAATAGATAATTGATTGACACTGACGCCATCTAGTGATCAAACAATATAAGTGATAATTTTAATACCATAATTTAGATTTGTACTATCTATAGATACTTCAAAGCCCTTCAGCCCTACCCTAATATGCTTTTTGCGTTGTTAATTCCAGTTCCAGTCAGACTAGTCTAGCAAATGATCCAAACCTAATTTAGGACACTAGCAAGTACAAATTTGCTAATCCATAAAACAACTACACCTTAACAGGTAAAACGGCACAAACACTGTTTAACAGCCCTAAAAAGCACTTGAATGCCCGTTTGAAACTTTACGAGGCCGGTTTTCGCCCCCCACTTGTTTGCGAGCCAAACGATCGTAATTTACGAGTAAACCAAATAGCCACTTACTTGGAATCCATCGTGGTGGACCCGGAACGCACCGCTAAACCACCAAAATCTATCTGAAATAGATTATCAATTATTATAATAAATGAAACTGGAGTTTATGTAGTGTCATAACCTATAAAAACTGACGTGTCGATGCCCGATGCTCAGCTGTTTCGTTCTCGAACTCGAACGTCAGCCGTGCCGGTATTGCAGGAACCGATAATGGCAGCAGAAAATTTTGGAGCATTTTTTTTGAATTTCACTCAATTTACCATTAAAAAGAAAGGCGATAACGGTATATTAAGTTAATTAGGTGTAAATTCATTTAACACGAGCTTACTAGCGTAACAGATATTACTATGTAGCTAAACGAATACGAAATATGAATAACCAGATTATACACGGACTAGACACAGACGCTTGTTGGTTTTTATTTAACAATTTAACAAGTCTTGTAATAAATATTGATAAACCAAGAACACCAGTCAATTAAAGTATTGTTTTTAAGTAAAAAACTTGATTTTGTCGTCTTACCCCTTAATCATCCAGGTTTACACAGGCACTGGTATAAGCACGAGTATATGAACCAAAGAATAGATTAAACACGACTTGTAAGCGGCATGAGATGCCAGAAGGCACAGTGAAGACTTAAGAATAACTTTTCCCTAAAAATTAGTAACTTTTTAAGAAAAAAACGGCTTTGTACTGTAGTTCTTCAATTTTTCAAATAATGGATTCCACGCCTGACGTTTGACAGTTCACGCTAAACTTGTAGTTGTAGCAGCGCCACCGTACGTCAACAACCAGTACTACTATTAAACAGTAACTAATAAATTTAAAAAAGCAAATTATAGGGGCTAGAAAAAAACGAAAAATAATACAACGGTTTTATACACAAAACATTTGTTTATTTTGATACATAATTCGATTTAAGTATATTATTAAATTAACGCAAGCGACATCCTTAACTTTAATGACTAGAATACTGACGATTTGTAAGTCTTTTGTGTTTATGATTACTGAGTGGGTCATGGGAGAGGTTCGAGGGAGGGACAGGACGGTGCTGGACTATTTACTTCAATTCTTGCTGAAAATGCATTTTTAGGATTATCAAAGAGGAAAAGGTGCTCAGGTCAAAATACTTACTTATCAAATACTGAATTTTTCAGGTGGTGCCAACAGCGTTTTTTTAAGTACTTACTGTATATAAATATGTATATAAACACGTGTAAAAACATTGAGGTATAAAAAACGCCACGGAGCTAATATTGATAGAACGCTTATACAAAGGTGGCTCTATAATATCAAAAAAAAGCTGTTTGAGTATTAAAAAAGCAGCTCAGACTAAAAAAAGTCTACCACTAGTTCCTCTTCGGCAAATCCACCAGCCTTAAATCCTAAATAATCTTCTTTCTTGCTTCAATATATTATAATTTAGCATCACATATAAACGTCACGGCAAAATAAGGACCACTTTTAATAAGGACTTCGATAAGGAACCGATATTAAACAATGTAGTGCTCCCGAAACAATCAAACAATAACGACATGAACGTAAAACACGAAAATATATACAAAATATACACACTACTAACGTAACTAAAATAAAATCGTTTTGTACACGTGTGCGCGGACAATTAGCAAAAAAACTAACTTACTCTCTGCGTTATAGCGACTAAAGGCAGCCAGGTTACATTGACTCTAATGTTCCCATAAAACCCGAACAGTCCTCAATTCCCTTAAGCGTTACAACCGCTGCCGCCTTCAGCTTTCAGCGTTTTGCACCGTTCCTTCTCTTGGTTGTTGTCGGGCGGTTCACATTCGAAACTGGCGCGCGCCAGCGCGTTCTCGTTCAACACCGGACTGTTCTGCAACACCGCAATCACTTTGTGGTCTTTTTCGAACGGACACGTGACCTGTTTCCACGCCATAAATTCGGTCACTTGTTTAGCCAGCTGCCAGAATTTCTCAAAGTTGATGTGTCCGTTTGGTAATCTAATGAAAAAACCAAATACATTTCAATAACTGTTTTGGTCGTAGTAAAGTATGAATTCTGTAACCTTCAAGTTAGAATTGAACCACAATATTGTAAGAAAATAGGGAACAAACGCAACTATTGGCAACACCGCTAAAAAATATTGTTTTGACGTAATAACTATAAAATTTAATTTCATTGGTAGGCGCCGTAGCACGTGATGCACAGCACACTAGAATCAGACTTAAAATCAATCTCCAAATTCAAAGCCTACTACAGGTCACCTTTTTAAAGAATGGCCGATATACAGCATAGAATATTGTCTGTATATAACTATAAAAGGCGTATTTGGTGACAATATTAACCTGAATTTTAAGCTGTAATAACATAGGCCATCTTTTTTCATCAGAATGAGTTAAAATGAGACAGGCAATGTAAACACTCCAGTAAACAGTGACGCCAAAATACGTCTAAAGTAACGGGTGTTCAATAATTGTTATGGTCAGGTCGCCTATGAATTGGCAATTGTCACAAAAAGCGTACGTCTTAGATAACGTTGCAAACAATTATTATATGACAGCTGTCAATCCAAACGAGAGAACCACAGCCAACTACGTAGACGTAGGTTAGGTTAGTTACGTTGTGGGGTAAAATGGTATTTCAATCATAACTCGGTCACATGGGAAAAATCAGGAAAATGTTAAGAAACAAAAATTGTAGGGAATTTAATTTTCTAGTGAAACCTAGAAAGGACATTTTATCCTTAGAGGGCTTAAACGGGAGATATTTGCTAAATGGAATCAAAATGTTAATGATTCATGTTTTTTCTCTATTTGTTAGAAAAATACTTACTTGTTGGAACAGCCTTGATTCAGAAAATACAAATCTTTGACCAGCAAACTGAAGAAAGGAATAACGATCCGTTGCCGTTGATCTGTAGCGCCGGCGCTCCGCCACATGGCCGCTTTCAGGGTGCTCCTGTAGCTGCTAAAGTTGCTGCTCGGATCCATTTGGTGTTCCAAAATGGCGAATTTCCCCGATTGAATCTTGTTCCACTAGAAATTTAATCAAATTACTTTATTGATTGATTTATTATTTGCTTACACTTACAGTTTTCTTCAATCTGGAAATAGGGGACATGTTCAGTCCGGCTATGATGGCCATTAGACTGTTAAAGTTGCCAATATTGAAGCATTCCCGTCCGGTCTCTATCCAGTACTCCACCATTTTGACTCGTTGTTTTTTCTTTTGGTACTGTAACCGAACTGGTGAGCACCAAAATGCGATGATAACACGACATACGTACTTTACACACTTGAGTGGCTACAAAGTAGCTGAGTCGGTTGAACCACTGAACGTACTGTTCCAGGTTTCTCGTCTTCTTCAGGTCCTTGAATGAGGTTTCCAAGGCCGGGTTTTCCTTGGCGAAAGCCTGAACAAACTCCTCGGGACCAATAAATGACAACCGTTCCAATTCCACGTGGGTCAATTGCTGGGCAAGTTTTTCAGGGCTAGGACAAATTTCCGTGACGTCCGGACAGGAAATGTGCTCATCTGAAGACGCTGTGGAGTTCGTGTGATTCTCCAAACTCTTCTCGTACTCCTCCAACGCAGTCAGTCTGGGATGGAGATTATGCAGCAAAAGCGAAACGTTCGTTCTGAGCGACGGATTGACGGCGCAACATTGTTGAGTCACTTTGCGCACGTGTTCCATCATGCGTTCGTCCCGAAAATCGTACGGAAATTGCTCCGTCCATTCGGCTAGCAGTTGTACCATTTTCTCGACGAAACGGGCTTGTTGAGGTCCTCCGGACACGCAACCGTCCCCCAGACCTTGTTGCTGTTCACCTAAAGCGCGCACTCTAGCCAGGAGATCGTGAGGCTTGATAAAAAGCCGTGCTGATAGTAAAAAGGCAAACAAGTAGGCTCTGTCCGGGTAATAGGACTCGGTGGGGACCATGTGCTGGATTAGGGCTTCCAGGGAGCCGCTCAGAAGATTACCGTCACGGTATACGAGCGCCTGGAATCAGAAAAGTTATAAACATGATAAGATGTCTTCGTTGTTCTTGAAATCAGGTTGCCTAATGCTAACCATACTCGTGACATGTCAAGTTCTAACTGACAGATTGCACCTAACTGGCAATGTTGCCAAACTAAACTTAAATATCCGCCAAAAGAATTCTTGAAAGCAGGGAACGGAGTTCTCCAGAGAATTGTCGATAGAATGTGACAGAAGAAGCTGACAATGGCGGGTTCTTGTCACATTCTACAGGTCTTTCTCTTGATTATTCGTTACGTTCCTTTCCTTCTTGCAAGAATACGCACCCAGGTTGGACCTTACAAATTTTATTAAAAAAAAAAACAAACAAAAAACACTCGTTTGATAATAAAGCCGCCATCGCCTAATCAATACAAATAGCGACAAATTTACGAGACTGGGGTCTCTGGATCAACAAACAAACCTGTTTCTCGGAGTTGGTAAACCTGGAGATTAGGTGCCTTCGTAAACAAACATTACACCCAGTCGGCTGTGTAAATACACCTCTTTCTAAGCAGGTGGTTTAAGTACTTTCGATAGAGTAAATAAAACTGGGTGGCAAGAGTGTGTTGGGCTATCTCTGTGGGATTAGATCACGCCCAGATTTGGCCCAATCAAAATTCTATGATCATCAGTTGAAATGCAACTTAAGGAAAACAACGATAAAACGGTTGGGTGGTATTTTTAGAAGTGTCATTCACAGTAAGAAAATAATTTATAGTGTCGTAACACTATACGGTTCCGGGTTATCGGTTTATCAATGGGCGCAGCGGCGCTAAATCAATTTGGTTCAAGGGGCTTATCAAAGCGTTATTAACGATAAGTCTCGACAAATACATGAATGAAACTGCTGGCTAGGTGACAGCAAGATTAAAGTAGCGGCAACGTTGCATCCACCATCAACTTACATTATCCTGTTGAACTCCCAATTCGGTGGAGGCGTCCTGGTGCGGATCCCCGGAAAAAATGGTCGAGTAACTTTTTATCGTGGGAGTTTGAGGTAGGCTCTGTGAAAAATATTCAAAATAAGAAATTCACCCTCATGAGAACTTTAAGATTGTTTAAGATTATGACAAGCTATAAAGCAGAAAAAATCGATTATGGACAGGGTGGTCCAGTTTTAAGTGTCAATAATTCACCATTTGATAGCTAATCAAAAAATAAGTTGACTTGCATTATGTCATTTTTCTGAAAAACGTTTCCTAAGGAAGATACAGTCCTCCAACAACAACATTCAAGACTTGTGAAAGTCCAAATTTGTACTGAATAGTCTCAAAACTTTTTTACTACTAGGAATGGTCTTATGATTCGCTTTCTCAGACTGCCATCCTGGTTGAGTGTCTGAAACTGGCATTCAAGAACTAAAAAAAGTCCGGAAATCAAGACAAAGATTGTATTGTGCATGAAACTCGTTTTTTACTACTAAAAATAATATAAAAGTTGACTTTTAATGCTAGAACTGACTTTACTAGGACTAAAGAGAGTCCAAAAGTATATTTTCAAGACTTTAATTGGTGTACAACTCAATTTCTGGACTGGACAACAAGTCTAGAAGTAAATTAAATTTTCGCACTATTTTATTTCTAAAAATTAGTTCTCAAGACTATTATTGTAGCATTTGGTACCAACATTTTTTACTTTTATTACTGAAGAAACTTGACTTTTGGAAATAGTCTTAAACTCGATTTTTCAGTCTTAAAAAGAGTCTGAACTTCTTAGAGATGCTACAACTTATTGCACCTATGAGTGTAGAAGTCAATTTAATAGTAAAGAAGCTTGAAATAACATTTTCAAGACTATGGTCAGTGGAAATTTGTAAAGATAGTCTTGAAACTCGATTTGAGGCACTGAAAACAGCCTTAAAACACTAAAAACAGTCTAGTTTATTAAGAAATACCCGAATTTTTAGCACTGAGGTGTTTAGAAGTCGATTTAATAGTGACAAAGCTTGGAATGCCATTTTAAGTCTATGAAGAATGTAAAAAATGTTTTTAAGTTTGCTATGTCAATAACTTGGTGAAGATTCGATTTTACAAGCTGAAAGCAGTTTTCAAGCACTAAAAATAGTCCAGAAGTCGAAGAAAATGAAAAGCAAAGTAAAAAGCACGAAAAGTTCGTTTTCAAGACAATTTTCATGAATCTAATGTCAATGTCCTGCATCTAAGAAATTTGTCTTCAAATTATGAAAACTTACTTCAAATTGCAAATTTTAAGCTTCTGATGTCACTTTTCATTAGTTCAGTCACATTTTGGGGTTCAAGTCAATTTTTAAGGTTCAAATGTATGAATTTGTTGTAACAAATTCTTGAAAAAGTAGTTTTTATGTCTACAAGTCAATTTTTTTAGTATTAAAGTCTCTCGATTTGCATGAAAACTGGTTACAAACACAATTTTTAAGCTTCTGAAATTTTTATCTGTTCTAATTCAATTTTCAAAACTAAAGTCTTTTAGTTTGTCTGGAAACTATGAAAACTGACTACAATAATATTTTTTAAACTTCTTAAGTGAATTCCAAGACAATTTTTAAGTTGGGTTAGGTTAGTTTTGGGTTTTTGACCGTAATAACGTGTAATAAAGTGCTTGTTCCAAATTTGATCAATATTGCTCCAACGGTCTGACAGTTATGAGAAAAAAAACGATTTTTTAAACAGAAATTTAAAGGACTGTATTTTCCTTAGGAAGCACTTTTCAGGAAAATGACATAATGATGGATTGGTGAATTATTGACATTTAAAACTGGAACACCCCGTATACTTCATGAACTGGTACTAAACACACGAAGGAATTTGGGTCGCAGTTAACAGTTTCAATAAAGCCGCGTGTTGACTTTTGATGACGTTACTACACATTCGCGTTACTATTGTTAAGTGAAAGTGACTGTTAAATTGTGAAACACTCACTCTCCTATTCGAGCAGTCTTTGGGGGTCAGATCTGAGGCGACAGTACCGAAAATCGTAGGCTGAAACAAAAATAAAGTTATTAGACCTAGAAAACGCTCACGTGGCTTAAAGTAAATTTTGTTGTCATTTGTTGCTGATAACGTTGCGCAACTCACTAAAAATCCATTGACGCCAAAACTGGCGCAATGACTCAATTGCTCGCAAATGTAATCAGTCTCATCGTACGAGCTTAGAGAGTCAATGCTGCTTTGGGTAAAATCAATTTTGTCGGTAGCGCCCGAGCTCATGTGGCCCGAGTCTTTGCTTAGACACTGCCTTGGTTTGGTGTAACAGCTCATTGACGGCTCGTGCTCGGATTCGTAGCTGGAAGCGCTCGAACTGCTACCGTACTTGGACCACTTTGAACCTCCGCCACTGGTAAAGGTATCGTTAGGGCTACCTGAGCAAAAAAATTATCAATAATTTGCAAAAAACTAACACACAAAAACTAACCGTGATATTTCCCATTGGTCAACTCGGCATTGGGAATGATTTTGATTGGTTCAAAAACCTCCGTCATGGCGCTAGTGTAGAACGAATGGTCTTTGGTTTCCCGGCTACGCTCGTCTACAATTTTACCATCCCTCGACACGGTCACCTCTTCTTTAATCACTGTCGTGCTTTTGACGGACAGTGACGTATCCAATTTGACGGGAGCCTTTAGGATACCACTAAACATTTGGTTAGTTGTCATCTTTTGTCAAGTGTTCTCACCTGTCAATTAACAGTTTGTTGAGTAAGTCGCAAGGGGGCACTTGTCCGGTGATCAAAGCTTCCTTGATTGCCATTCCATCTCGACCTTCCAAAGCCACTGGGATTCCGTTAATAAACAGTACCTCCTCTTCGCGTATGGATGATTTCTTCTCGCAGTCGATCACTTTGGCCCCCTTGCCCAAGATGGCTTCCACCGTCTCTTGGATTTCGGGATCGTCCATCTATCAACACGACCTAAGTCTGGTGGTCTGCAAGGACTAATTTAGTTTACAACTAAACCCAAAGGGGGAGCAACGTTCAGTAAGAAAAAAACTCTCAATTTCCGTTTCGCGGCCACTTCGTCAGAGTTGACAGGCTAGTGACGTAAAGGAAATGAGGCGAGCCAATTTCCGGGATTGACGATTTTCGTTTTGTTTACCGTTCGGAAAATTTTCCCATCCGTTTAGACGGCAAAGTATCAAATTATAGTAAAGTGGGTGCTTAATTCTAAGCAATGACTAGCTATAAAAAGACACAATAGATTTAACCGGGCTATAATCGTGGGATTCTCTGGTTGTAACCTTGATAATTCAATTAAGGTAATGCAAGCTTACGTTATCAAAAGATGGTACGTGGCAACACTGCTGGTTAATGACAAGTAACAATGTCACTTTTGCGTTCTTGGGGGTTTAAATTTATTTTATGGTTTTCTGGAGATGTTTATTGGTACTTTAGTGAAAACCTATTCGGTTTAAGTATTAAAATAATAAAAACTGTGTGTGTGTGTGTGTGTGACAAAACACAACAGGAACTACTTGATATAACAACCAGACTTACGCAATTTTTACAAAATTACACCATAACAAGTTTACTGTACCGAACACACTTTCACTTGGTTTCAAAAAAAAACAAAATGTAATTAGCAACAATGTTGCTATATAATCACGTCGGCCTTTATGGCGACGCCAAATTGCTTTTTGCATTGTTAATACGACTGCAAAAGGGACCAGCAAAACATTTTTCCAGACAACGAGTAACTTGATACCATCGAGGTATCACGTTATAACCACTTTTATTAAGGGGGGTTTAACGTTACACGCTCAATCAAACCGAGTATCTGACACTGCACCATCTTGATTCATCGCGATAACTAACGCATCAGTCAACTGTCATATGTCAATGTCAAACGTCTTGTTGCCAACCTAGTCAATGAGAAGGACGGTCAACTAGAACGGTCAATGAATCATTTATTCGGCTTTCAATGAGGTCACTTTGCAAGTGTTAATGTCAATGCGTGTGTTTGTTTAACACCATTAATGGGACATTATCGCTTGAAGGCTATACCGATTTTTTAGTTATCAATGTTTGATGTCCGATTTAAAAGTTAAATTTCCGGCCTCCATTGTTTAGATGATTATTCTGGTCTAGTGTCAACAACGTATGTTTTTGGTTCGTGCTTATGCCACTGTGACATTTGACGGATGTGACTTCTGTCAAAATCACTGACACACAATTCCAGTGTTGTCAATTATTATGCTTTATGTCCCATTTTTTTGTGATTTTCCTGCAACAATGGCCGTTTAATTCCAACCAGTCAGGGTTAATTCCGAGCGTGCCTGTATACAGGACCGGTCTGAATATCAGGCAATCAACTCGATATCATAATAATAGGATGGACCGGTTTTACGAAACGCAATTAGGCCATCATCTATGATCGTGAATCGAAGCAATTTTTCCCTTTAATGGAATCAAAGTTTCCATTCTACGGCTCCAGCATCGGATGGGATCGATCCTATCTCGGTAAATTATTATGATTACCTTGTGTAGCTTGTTTTCTTGGCTTCGTAATAGCTCCTACAATGGCCAGTTTTAATCGAATTAATCGCTGGGTTAGAGAGAACTCAAATTTGCAAAACCTCAAGAGAATGCTGTTCTAGTAGTGGAAAGCTGTCTCAGTGGGAAAACGTTAAACTAGCCTTAACCACAATATGTTTCATGTGACGCATATTTGCACACGTGTTTGGTCACGCTATTTAAAATAATTTTAACTCGGCTGATTGGGTTTGCAGTGTTGTTTATTGCTATGTAGATGACCTCCAACAATAACATCCACATACATGGTGTCACCCCTTTCAGGATAAGTTATGTTTTGATTTAAATTTCCGTCTGCAGGGGGCGTTTTGTAATAATGCGCCGGGCCAAATAATCTGACAAAAATTTAAATTAGACCTTGAGACGTGCTCGTATTTAGAAATAGTGTGAGTGAGTTGAAAATAATATCTATTCCGTACAAATATGACAACATTGCCATTCTGTCAGTTTGAAATTGGTCAAAAAAGCAGCTTTGCTGTCCCTTTTTTTAGTTCTGATTTGACTGCTTAAGAGGGCGTTGTTTCACGTAAGTAATTATCTCTCTGGCTGATGGAATCAGAGGATTTCTCCGTTGAACATTCTCTTTTAACGGTCGATTTCAATCCCACGATGGAATGCTCTAAGTAAACGAACGACGTGTTTTCAATACGGAAAACGGCGAAAAATCGCTTTCAGCATAAATGAATGGCTAATTGCAGTTGCGAACGGGTCTCTAATCAACACGCTCGCCATATTTATACAAATCACTTCCGTATGGGCCTATACCGCGATGTAAAAAGCCAATTATGTTGTTTCTACAAAAAGCCCATCTATGCATGTTCAGGGACCGATAAAAGGGCCCATCAAGCCCATTGTAGGCGCGCCCTTATGGTGTAGCGCGTGCCAGCTGCTTGTCCCAGCACGGTTCACTGATTCTTCAAACAAAAAATGCGTAAAATCCAAGAAAAATATATCCAAGCCAAGTCAGCGGACAAAGGAAGCTGAAAACGAGTTCTTCAGTTCAATATTTGCCTAGTGCAATCGAAAAACACTGTCTTCAGACAGGTTTGTGAACTTTGCATGTAAGTACTATTTCCCACTTGGCAGGCAAACAAAAAATTTGTCAGGGTAATATTGTCTGGGGTTTTTCGTGACCTACGCCCTTAAATCAAACTGATAACTTACAAAAATAATATTTTCTTATCATGTTCGTGAAAGAATTATGGACTTTGGTTGGCCAGAACTAACTCTAAAACACAAATTTTGTTGAGTGGCAAGAATCTAACCTCAGAAATCTGGAGAGGTTTATCGAAATTGGGGCCACACGTGTTTCAAACGGAATGATTTATCGACGACTTGTCCGACCCAGACACATTTTCTGGACGACATTCTGAATATCCAGGCGTCAAGCCAAGAAGTGTTAATTCCATTATCTTCGACGTTTAATTGAATTTTTCGTTTCCCTGGGAAGGATTCTTCTTATTATTATACAAACAATGGCAGTTTATTTTTATAAATCAAGGACGCGTTTTATTTAGACAGTCGCAGCTATTAAGGCGGACGTTAAAACATTATTTAATAACATTGATAGGTACCAATTGTACTAGCAATGTTGTTAGCACTGACCCTATTTTCTCATTAAATGTCAGAACAGCATCATCACAAGTTTCTTCAAACGTGCATGCGTTGTGTGTAAACGGGGCTTTAAACCCAGATCAGGTTCGAGCCGTTGGTTCTTCGAACTGGACTTGTTCATTGTTTGGCCTTAACCCCCAAGACAATTGATACAAAAAAGTGGGTAAATTTACATATTATACGACCCAGTTGACGAAAGCGCTAATAAACAAATTAAAACGTCTCCTTGAAATCCATTTGACATTAATCTTGGGAAGAATACATACAAACAAGACGACGTGTATATATCTTTGTCGGTGATCTGTGAGGACATGTTTTATTGCGACAAATTGCCTGGTATTTTGTAAACAATGCATTTTGTTTACGTTTTATACGTGTGATCTTCCTCACTTTGTTTTTCTGTGAGTAATCTGCATTTGAACCAATCCTAAGTGGGTAAAACGTTCTCCAGAGGCCGCATCTGCAAAACTTTAAAGTCTAAGTGGCAGTTTTAAGCTGAATTTAAGATAACTTTATGAAAATCCCACTCGATTTAACGTTTAGATTGTGGGAAATAACATTTATTTTTCCTGGAGAGGCCTCTTATCGGCCAGACTGAAAAGCCCTTAACGAGGTGCTGGGGCACGAACACGTCAGTTCGACTGATTTCCATACTGGACCAGTTTACGCTGTTGCGTAATTAATGGGGCTGCCTATTAATTAAATTCTGCACTGGGTATCTGCATAATAATCTAGATTCTGTCATTTCAGTTTGGAATTCTTTAGGAGAGATGGAACAACCATAAAACCTTTACGGTGGTATTAAAAGCCGGGATTGAATTGGTAATTTTACGGTCCAGTACTGGGAAAAACCTATAAATACGGTTTATTTAGCGTATCGGATCGGTTTACGTTTGGGCGTTTTCATTACCCATTAAAGTTAAAAAACAGTCCTTCAGTGCCATTAGCTCAGAACATGCACTTATTAGGGACACCTTGTATATATTACTACAATTTAAGACACATTTCACGTGTGTGCGTGATGACATACCTAAGATTACCTAACAACCAGATGGGAAACCACTAGGGGAAAAACAACTCAAGGTTAATGGGGCGTTATTTTGGGCCATAAGAGAACAAAACGAAATTTGAAATTTGTGACTCAAACACCTAAAACTTTGACTTGACAATTTTTAGGTGAAACACGCCTACCAAATTGACATTTTGCGGTTAATGCACAACAAAACGATTTAAACGCTAAAACGTATGGGGTCATATCACCAGACTAGTGTTTTGGGTTGGCTCAAGTTCGGCGACCTCGTTTCCTTAATTCTGTTTTCGATTTTTTTCTGTTTTGTTGTGTTGCTGAGGTCGATCCCCCAAAACGTGTGGACCGTTGACCTTCCCAGGTGTAAACCTAACCAAGTGGTTGTATTGTTAAAAATATTGTCGTTTTATATCGTAACAGGAAAAAGGACTTCCTTACTTTGTCTCTTTCCTGCTAAAGTTGGCATTTTAATGCGTCCCTGGCAACGTTTCAACCCAAAATGGTGGATTATCATCACTTATGACAAGGGCAATTTGTCACTCAGTCATCAAAAGGTCTCCCCTCTTTCCGCCCTTGTGGCGCCGACTAATCCTCTCCATTTTTACTTCCATCACAGCAGCAGCATTGAAAATACTGTTGTTGTGTGGAGGTTAGGTGAACCATTCAAATATGCTGCGTCCATAATTCAACTACAATAAACGAATTTCTGTGTATACCTGGCAGGGTTTCCTGCGTGTTCCCAGCTTGACAGGTTCGTTGTTTATCGTCCCCAAGACCGAATAAGTGCTTTGGGACAAAAGAGTTTCTTAAGGCGACGACACAGCATTTTGCAAACCCGTTACACCGAATTAATTTGCATTTAAGTGGGAGCTAACCCACATGAATCCAGCCTACTTTCCGCTACTATTTTGGCAAAAATGCGTTGGAAGTCGGGCACTTTATGTTTACCTAAAACACTTGTGTGCTTGCCACCGTTATGTAAAGCTCTAAAACGTATCAGATGAAAGGTAAACAAAACCTCTCTAGACAAGGTTAATTAATATGAGGGCCTGTGTGATGTTTACACGACAAGAACAAGATTCTTACTCATAAATCGAATGTTCAAATAGGTCAAACGTGGACGATTTCCATTATTCGAGTGCCGTTTTCCGGTCTAAAAATACTGACACATCCAGTAAACATTGCAGCAATGAAATATGTCCGAAACTGGAATGAGGAAGACGCAGAAATATGAGCTTACATAAATATTTTTACCATGGCTCCAACACACAAATTAATTGTTTTCTTTTTGGTTGGTCGGACTTTTATTCATCACCCCTGCCGATATTTCTTAGGGCTCATCCGTCTCAATCAAGTTGCACCCCAAATACACAGCCCGATTCCCCCCTTGTTGCAACTACAGTCCCCTCGAGCCCTTTTACTCAAGAGGGTGAGTCACCTTTAGGTTTTTGGGAGCATTGTTCGGTCAAGAACTCTAGGGTTTCCTTATAGACGTTTTGTTCCTAAACTGGTTCCAAGAACACATTATTCACGTACCTGTACTTAAAAGACTGTTCTGTTTTAAAATCGCCAAAGTTACACAGAAATTCAAGGCAACAAACCGATCGGGCTGGGTTCTGATACGCTGAAATCTGTTGGTGGCAGATGTTTGCGTAACAAGACACCGGCACGTTTTCCTTTAAAAACCAAGAAGTGGCAAAACGTGAAAATGTGCAGCTGCCAGGCAACTGCTCGGATTTTCTCAACTACTGCTAATCTAAATGCCAACAAGGTAAATTTTCTGTAGACAGCATCACAATTATCTGATCTGATATTGCATTTTTAGTAAACCTCATCAAATATTGCTAACACTAGAGTGGTACTCCAAATAAGTGCGTCAATATTAATTTGTTTTCGATCAACATACCCTCATAACTCCATCTGGTGTATAGCCACTAGTCTCAATCAAAGAATATAGTCCTAAATACACTTAAATTGTTAAATAACAAAAAGCATCAACAATTATTCAAATTCACTTTTGAAAACAATTTTTTTTTTAGGTTAGGTTAGGTATAATCTGGCAGTTGCAGTTGTCACGTGACTGTGCGAAGCATACGCAATGGAATGTCACTTGACAATTTCAAATTTAAGTCTAGGGAGGAATAACACAACGCACAATACAGTGACAGTAATCACGTGACTACACTATTTCTAGAAAATATTAGAGCACATGACACATTTTGATAAACAAAAAAAGTAGGGTTGCTATAGCAACCGTCAAATAACAGGAGGCTGTGCCCAACATTTTTGGGCCCCATTTTCCTACGTAGCTCAAAAATCTTTCAAATTTTTCGCTTAAAATTATGTCTTTTAGCTGTTTTATCACCGTCAAAGGTCACTAAGTTGTTTCGCGGAACAATTTCGCGATAGCAAGCAAATTAAAACCAACAAATCACTTTTAATCAAAAACAATGTGCTCCCCCAATTACTCTACGAAATAAGTGGTGACTTACCTATTTCGGCCGTTGAACAAACACAACAAAGACCACCTTTCCTTAGAAAAATATCGGAAACAAAACACAAAAACTAAAATAACATCGCGGACTGCATGACTTTCGAGGTCCAGACACTGCAATTTCCCGGGGGATAGTTTGGGAGGTGTCTCTGCCCGGACACGGGAATGACCGTCCGCCGAATAACTGTATAGAAAGCACAGAAAGTTCTCTTTTCGTAATATAATTCGGTTCGCGTATTATTTGTCACGGAACAACCGTGTGCATTCAGGCCAGCCCAAACGAAAGCTCTTGAATAACTGGTTTGGTCCACTGAATTCGAAAAGCGGCAGGCAAACCGGCGAACCAATGAGATACGTGCGTGAGTCACTTGATTGTTTTTGTGTGTGGAGGCACGGCTACGCCTTGTTGCCAAACTTTATTAAATATTACGTTTAAACTATTTTATTTAAATTTTTTTAAATTGCTAATTTAACTAAGTTTACAATAAAACTATAGTTAACCGGACAAAAAACCTGGAATTGCTGGTAAATAGTCTAAAATAGTGATGTTGGGTTGGGATTGTTGCACTATTTGGCAACGTGGTGGAATGCAGTTTGACAGCCGTGCACAGTGGGCTTTAGGGTTGGGTGATAAGTGTCGATACTGGGCTTATCGACACTTTCATCATCATCGATTGATGAAACACTTACAACCGATTATCAAAAGCAAATAACACAAATTTTATGGAGCCATATAACACTTGCAATCAAATTATTTCTCCCCTCTTTTTAAAAGGACTACATTTTTCCTCCCTGGAGGGTTGACGCTTTAAGGGGTTCAGAAAAACCATTAATGGCGATTGAAACGTTATCAGCAACAAATTCAGAGTAGTATTGTAAAAGTGTAGGTACTTACCCTAGATTTGGGAGTGTGTTTTAGACCAATCGCTGGCTGACTTCGATTACTCTGCAAAAAAAAAACATCATTAGTAGTCTGAGAAAGACGTTGTTTCGAAACATGTCAGATTTAAGTGACATTTTCCATTTCACTCCCTTGGTAAACAAAAACTAACCTCTGACGTCCACTTCCGGTTTTGAGGCAGTCGATACTCGGTGCTCTGAATCTCTTGAATCTGTTTGACCGTTTGCTCCAGATCAGCGTGCAGCTTCTGCTGGATTTGTCGCTGAATTCGCATTTTCTGCTCCGCCTCTTCAGGGTCTACTAGGCAGTTAGCGCCCCCTTTTTTGGCATTTTTCTCCCTTTCAAGCCGTTGGGCCAGAAGCTCTTCCAGCTTTTTTGTAGACTGCTGGAAGCTTCCGTGAGACAGTATGGGTTTCGGTTGTCTGGTTCGAGCCTCATCAGCTTTTTGGTTGTGCAGGAGGATCTTTTGCTCGGTTTGAGGCAGGAACTGGGCCAGGGCCTGGGCGTTTGCCACATAATTGGGTTGTTTTTTCATGCCTCCATCAAAGTTCGATTGGCCTAGTGAGGTTTTTCTTTGGTGGCCTACTTCAGTAAGTTTGTTGCGATCACTGAAAAATTCCGGTTGGGATTTTTTCCTTTGGTGGTGGAGGTAGCCAGGGTCCTCATATCCTGGTGGGACGAAGTCCTTGAAACCTCCAGAGTCAGAGGAAGAGTCGAGTGAGTCCAGTTTGGTCATTTTGCCGTTCAATTCATTTTTAGCCACGTTAATTATTCCACAACAATCAGTGGCGGCGTTAGAAAGAATGCTGCAGCACACAGTGCTGGGAGAGTTGGGGGGTTTTTGGGTGACCTCCAAAGTTTTTTTGTATAATTTACTGTCGCCCACCACAAAACTAGACAAATTACTCGTTTCAGTTCTACATTCCTCATTAAACAATTTTCTGCTGCTGAGAGCCTCTTTTTGGAGGTGGACGTCTTCTCTTCTGGGATACAACGGTTCCTTGTCGCTTTGAGGCAGGAAGTACACATCTTTGTGACGCCACTGTGATTGGTTGTCGTCAATTTTGAAGGTTGTCACTGATTTTCGAACCTCTGACTGAGTGAGTTTTCTCCGGAGTATTTGTTCCTTGTCCACATACTCAGGTGGAGGAGGGTCGTCCTCACTACTCGATTTGCGTGCTCCTACGTTACCAGACGGTTGTTTTTGCAAAGGAGGTTTGATTTGTTGGATTTTTACCGGAGGGACGTACTTAGGTTTTGTGGCTATGATAGGTTTGGGAGCGATTTTAGGGCGTTCGCGCTCTTGCATCGTACACACCAACTTAAAAATAAAAACACACACACACCCTGTATACAGTCACATTATTTCATCGTTCTTGGTGTGGGTTTATGTGGAGTAGCACGTCTCTAACCCTAATGTGTACAAGGTGGTTGCATTTACACGTCACTGATCACTTTTAACGTCATTTTGGCGTAAAAAACAAACTTGTTTGTTGCGGAAACGCGTCGTGTTGTTATTGGGGTGGATTCCCTCTATGCCATGAAACGAAGGGAAAGTACGCAGAGCAGGCGCGTGGCGGCGCTGGACGCCGCGACGCCCTTCCAGACCCTCCTCATTATAAACTGGAACGAGAAATCCAGATGTGTCACGTCACCGACAAATTTTTATTTTTTCATTTAATTAACTGGATTTTTATGACTATACTGACTCTCAGAATGTAATACAGTATATAAATTCACTAATTGTGCTAATAATTCAGTACGCCACTGTGTAAAATAAGTGACAGCAAGCGCTCTCTAGTGCACGGGGGGGAAAGTAAAAAAAAGTGAACTAACCTTGCCTGATCCACGCGAATTGGCCGATATCAGCGCCCCCAGTGCCCGTTCTCGGTACTCCTTGTCCAAGTGATCGTGCTGCGCTTGAATACGCCTGTAACATTAGACAAAACGTACAGAGGGCGCTTGTATTACAGTTTTTTTTAGGAGTGTAGCTTAGTCTACAACATTTGCGTAAATTTCAGTACAGTGGGCAGTTAACCAATCACAAACACACAATCTACCAGCCCTTCTGAATGTTTCTGTAATTTACGCAAACATGTGGCTCCCTCTGGCCACGCAACTTTAAACTATGCTCTAGTTGGGGTGTTGAAACAGGACCGGACTTACGCGATTGCGGCTAGCAATTCCTGCTTCTGGTGCTCTTTGGCCTTTATGGAGCCGCCTTCCTCGAGGGCAATCTGCAACTCCTTTTGCAGCACCGACAACTTGCGGCGTTCTGCTTCCAGAAGCAGTTCGGTCACCTAGAAATTTTATAGGCCATTTTTAGTATTGACTTTGTTATTTGGGTGTGGGGGTGGTTCGGAAAGTCCCTTAAGTCATTGTGCCGGGGCCAATTTGTGTCACGGAAGAAAATCATTAAGTTCTGGGGGTATATTGATGCGGATATACAGTAGAGATATGTTGTTTCAATATGTTATTTTTTTAATAGTTTCTGTTAATGGTAGTGATTTGGCAACACTGATTGGGGTTTTTGGAAATTCCAAGTAAAATGCTTTAACGAAACGTTATAAGTTCAAACTGGAGGTCTCTATTTTAAATTGCAATGTCGTGTGCCACCGTGTACTTGTAAAGGGTAAAAAATGCACGCCAAGAGTGATACGAATGATTTATTTTCCTGATACCGAAAATAATGCTTTGCACAGGGTGTTTTCAGGCCTATACACCTGGAAACTTCTCTAAATCCAATTTCCGCAGAGATTTCCGGATTTCGTGCCTTCGCCCTTATAGGTATACACACATACACATTAAGAGATGCTTATCTAGCCTAATCCACTTATTTGCATTGCTTTTTGTAATTTCTGGCAAACACGTACGATTCGAGGTTTGAGGGATGGTCAGACTTTAATAACTTGACACAACCTGTATAAAGGTGCTGTAAAAAAACATTTTTTTATCAGCATTGATGACTATTAACTAGGTTTCCTAGAACGCAAGGTGTATGGAAATTCATATACATTCAAGGTTGATTGAATGCACCGTATAGCCTACACTAGTGTACTTGTTTGTATTATCTACTAAAGGATTGTAGGTATATAAAAAAAAACTTAATAAACGAAACGGTAATTTGGCACAGGCCATATAACGATCATTACTTCCTTCGTGGCGCTCCAGCTTATATAACTTCCTGGGGGCCCTATACAACCGACGACATGCAACTATAAAAATATTTCCATATCGCGTGTGCCCTTCTTTCTCTATTTTTGCTTCATATAGTTAATGTCGTGAAACGGATCTTTATCAGTTCTTGAGAAACTAGAAAAATTCACCCATATAGAGTGACAAAAATCTTGACAATCAGAAACTACAATATGTATACCTCTATAAAATAATACGCCATGCTATTGTATAGCTTGATGGTTTGTTTGAATCTGTAAACTATTTTGACATTTGTGCATTTGCCAACTGACAGTTGTGTGTTCCTTATGGACCTTTTACATTAGGGTCAAATTCGTTAATTTTCTGTTATGTGTCTGTGTAATGACTGTAATGTTTTATTATTTTTTTTTTTGGGTTACACAGACTAATATAAGCGTTTTTATTACTTGGAACTGAAGTATTTCCACATAATTTTAGTAAGAATGAATTTACAAATAAACCAAGTCACGTGACACACTGGTTTAAATTAGTCTCACTTGACTAGTAAAATAGACTACTACTAGATATTCTCACTTGACTTGTCCTTGTCTTGGACTTTAAGCAGAGGGAAAATGAAGGTAAATAATCTAAATAACCCACGATACTTGTATAGTTACTTGGGTCAAAGTAGTACTTACTCATTTACATTTGAGTTACAAACCCAGCAAACTTCCTGACTGAAGGGGCTAACTTATGATGCAAGTTTACACTCGCGGAAGGCGTCTATAGGCTGGAATTACACGCAAATTACTTGGGACAGCTTTAAAAAGCCTTTAAACACCTAATTTACGCATGAAATTTCATTTAAACTGACTGAAAAACTGTTTATCAAGCCAAAAAGTGGCGTGACATTCTACGGGGTTGACACTATATTGACATTTGACAGAAAAAGTACCTATTGAGATATAAAGTATGCATGGTAATACAATTAACCTATTAAGAAGTAATCTTAAATCTAATTTTTGGAAAGGAATACATAATAAGCATTATGGCAGTTAATAATCGAAAAGAAAAACGTGACAAGTAACATTTTCGATATTGAAAGGTAACGTAAACAGGCTGGCACGAGGACGGGGGTCGTTTAATTACCGGGCTGGAAGATTGACGTAGGGCCAGAACAGACCGTCACCTTTCATTCATATATAAATTCGACCCTGGTAGCCTGGTAGAACTAGGGCTTGTTTAACTTTTTGCGCTTAAATAGACAGCCTGATACACCCTTTTTGATATAATAGACTATTGGGATCAGAGAGGGACTAGTATTTTTTTGTATTGATAATTTCTACACTTGCCTAGTAGGGGTACGGTTCTGGACAGGGGAAAATTATCGATCAAATTCCCGGGAGCTCATAAGCCGTTTCCCGGGCTGGATCGATTATTTTCCGGCTGGAACCGGTTTTCCAACGAAATCAATGCGTTGTTTGTATTCGGGCATTTTTTGGTTGCCCGGCTACGGCTTTACGCCTCGCTAATGGCATATTAAACGCCTCCCAACACCCAAAAAAATTACAAACCTCCAATTGGACCCCGAAAAGGTCCCGGGAACGATCCGGCTTGTTACGCAACTTGACCTCTTGGGCGACAACGTCCACATGATTGGGGGCCACGTTCTCTATCGGGCTCATCTGCAATCAAGAGAAAACGACATTTCCGTTAAAAGTACAAGATGACAGGAAATTGAGTGGCGCACGTGGTACCTGTGTGGTACCTACTCGGTGCCCGAGTCTGTTATAAGAAGCAATTAACGCCGATTCAGCTTTGCGATTACTCTCTCTTTCTCGTATGGTTGATAATTAATATTTTCAAGTGGTTGTACGACTTCCTGTGTGTGATTTTGCCTTTTGCTGTTCAGTTACTAGGTATTCTTTGTTTATACCTTATAGGGCAAGTGTCATATAGCTGTCAACTACGTCACCTACTTTGATATCATCTAAGACAAAGTTAGTGCATTTGTTTCTTGCCTTAATTCAAAATTACTGAGAAACTTGACATGCATCACGTGACCGTTATTAATAAATGACTTGTCAAACTACTGATCGGAACTAACTAATGTATTTTGCCACATATTAACCGTCACTCAAATCAGTTTTGTGACATTTTACCTCTGAACTGTCAAATGTTAATAAAACGTCAATACTGTGTCAAATGAGAAAGAACATTACACCGTTGCCACATCAACAAAAAAAGAAAGTGCGCGTTTACGGAAATTATTTAATTTAAATACGCCCGTTTTCAATTTATATTAAAAGCCACCATGGATTATATAACTATTTTGCATAAACGAGTTTCGCGAACAAAATACGCCGCCTCGGGTATTGTTTCCATGTCCTTTTTTTTTTAAGAACAATAATATTTAATTCATTACTGTCAGAAAAACTGTGTTAATTACTCCGACACTAACAAGGCGCATTTACTAATTAACAACTAGAGCAACAAATACGGGCTGAATTTGTTATCAGATTGAAATAATATGGTTACTTATTTCAGGTGGACTCCGTTCTGTCCAGACTTGAACCTTACGACCAATGCACGAGACCCTGAGACAAGGTCGGTTGACCTTAGTACGATTGATGGCGCTTCCTGTATACAAAGGTTGACAACGTTGCCAAGTTTTAGGGGGTAGTAGGAATGATTAATAAATAAAACATCGATACAACGGTGAGTATATTGTAAAATGATTTATTAACAAAATAATTAACATGTCGATATAATTAACATATAAAACCGGTTAACCGTTACAAAATGTAAAAACTGCACCATATACACACACAAACAACTAGATTATATAAAAGAACAGATTATTCCCAGACATAAGTAATACAATATAATAAAAATATCAAATAACCCTGAATTGAATTTTCCCACGTGTCCCAAGCGCAAATCTAGTAAAATTAAACATTATTTTCGCACGTCAATATACTTAATTACAGTGCAGCCGTTGGAACCCACAAAATATGGCATTAAAAGAACCACGATTCGTAAACAATCTGTGAATTCTTCCAGTGCCAAGTCCTGTAGGTACCACCACGGTGACTACAACCTGGACGACGCGGAAAAAAAATTATTGAGAGATCTACTAAAGGCCAATTTATCACCGCTCGGGTAAATTCTAACTTGGCTAAAGAAACTCGAAAGTTCCAGTTAGCGTTTACCCGGACAGTGCCAAGTCGGCCCTTTTAAAGCGGTGCCGTGCATTTGTATTACTTTATAATAATTTCAAGTGCGGATTTCTTGAAGCAGGTGATAACCCATCCAGAATGAGTTTTCTTGCTCTATGGCAGTCAGTGACAAGTGACATCCCTAGCAAACAGTCGACTGTCAAAATTTAATAACGTAAACAATAGGGGGGAGGTCAAGCTTGTGTTCTGAGTTGTTGGATTGTTTGATGGGATCCTCAAGATGCATGCAGAAGTTTATATAGTAAGATTGAAGACAAAACTGTGTTTGTTGTGGGAAGGACGTGGTCTAAACAGCAAAGCATCTACGGTCTCTGTGTGTGTTAATGGTTAGTTAACTCAAGACTTGTGATGGTGTAATTATTGTAGGTTTTGCAGGGTTTTAGGGTTTTTTTGTGACAAAGCACAGAACACAGAAGCAGCTTGTTGAGTGCAATGGTAATCAAAATGGCTGCCGAGTGCCGTTTTCAACCTTTCAAAGTGGACTTTAAGGTGTTTCATCAATGTAAGTAGGAAAATAACAGTTCAGTACTCGAGGATTGTACAACTAAGAGTTTTAAAGTAAGTCGAACAATTTAACTTGCAAAAATTAGAGTATATAACATAACATTGCTTTTTGTAGGTTGCATCAGCGCCCCTTGCGGCCGGTTCCCTGACTTTCATCTGCTGATGACGTAGTACCGGCAAATATCTGACAGCTAACCTTAAAAGGTAAGTGTTTTTGTACTTTAAAACATTGAAACACCAAACGATAAAGCAGCAAAAACACCCTATAAATGGTGAATGTAATGGGGGCTGTTATCGGCCCGCGGCAATCTCCGGGGTCAATTTGGGGAGGTGTGGATCGATCCGTTCTGACATCTTTCACCTTTTACCTTAAATGTCAGCTCTGTAAAGGGTTGGGGTTGGTTATTTCCTACAGTTTACTGTGTAAAGGTGCAACAACAAGCCAGCGTGAAAAAAAAAATTAAATGTACACAGGAAACAGTGCGTGATCAGTGGAGCATCCTACTACTGTGAAATCAGCCTTCAAAACTAACCAAATACAAACACACACCATAAAACGAATTATGCAAACCACGTCATTATTGGTGAAAATTTCTGGTTGGAAGCGATAACGGAAAATGTGATTTGCATAATTCTCTTACAAAAACTGATGAGGCACATGCGGCTCTGAAACGTCGTACGCGACACTGTTAACGAAATATGAGTTTGAGGACTGTTTTCCACTGAAACAGTTGAATTTCGCCGGAAAACTGATGGCGGGCACCGCGTTTGACGTCGTTATTCGAATGTTTCGGGTGTCGTAGCGTGGCAACGGTGGCGCGCGCAACCGCCCTTCCGGAAGTGTCCGTCACGCAAGGGCAGCCCCGCGATCGCCTCTTGTTTTATATTGTAAAAGCGCTGTGGGTAGGAATGGGGGGCGTCGTGACGTCACGAAGTCGTCACAACCCCCCCCCCAAAAAAACACCCTCCAATTGAGAATTACTAATATAAGTAAGGATCAAATTCACTGACAAACTTTGTTAGTTGTTAATTAAGGTTAACTTCCAGTTAACTCCTAAACCAAACAGGTATAACTTATCCTAAAACGGAATGATTTTCCGCTTGGGTCAGTCTCCTGTATTGACCATTCTCTGTTGTGTATGTGTGAAACCACAACTAACCCAGATACTGTCCGAACGTATACGGAATCTGAATTTGTTCGTATCAATCGCTTTTACAAATCTCGCATTTTAATTGAAAATTTTAGATTCCCCTCAAGATTCGGTCGACTTTCTCTATCCAGTGTGTTACCACACCCTCGGCGTACACGGCCGTTTTTTCGGTTGTTTTAAGTTGGTAAACAAAAAATCGACAAAGAGCACCAGGCTCGGTCATGAATGAACAAAACACTTTCACCTTCATTTTGTTCTTAAGTAATAACCGCGATGTGTGTCAGCCATATATGCGTGCGTCGCTTTCTGTTGACTTTATTATATGTTTACGGCTGGACCTGGGGGACCTCTTCTAGCGCCCAGAAGATTTAAAAAAAAAACTGTTAAAACCACTTTCACTTGCCGCTAACTATCGGCATTTTTCATCGATAAGGCTATTAGTTGAGTGAATAGAAAGTACCTTTTCCTTTCAAGAGATTGTCCACCCTATAACTTAAAATTAATGTGCGTAAAATCACAGGTCCATGTACAGCAAGCAAGGTCAGCTTAGAGTACCATAAGCGCCGGGTACATTGATGTTCACCTTGGAAACCATTTCAGTTTTTGATTTGAAAAAATAGGTCCGTGTTCTAGTAATAGCAAGAGTAGGCCGATTCACGTGATGGTACTGAGGGTACCGGCTAAGAAAACTACAGTTAAATAGGTTGTCGATTCGGTACCGTTTGTAGCGGAGGCTGTACCATTACTTAGGTCAGTTGGGCGTGCAAGTATTTTATGTTTTATTTTGCCGGATATTGTGGCTGCTTTGATTGGACAAAGTCCCGTTATATTAAGGCCCAATTGTAATTTTAAAATCTGAGAAACGATTGTTATAGTGTCTCAGCCTTATACAAGGTATTCCAAATGTTTCCTGTTAATATCAAATTAGAAGGTGACTTTTTTGATCTTTCAAAATAGGTTGACATTTCCTGTCAAACATTTATGTATTGCAAGATAATTGTCAAATATGGTGACAGCAGACCACATCTTCAAACACTAGAAATGATATCTCTATCGCCTCTATACATTTCTCATCCCTAATCCACCTGATCTAAACCTGTTATTCTTTGTTCAAAGTTTAAACTCAGATTTCTCGAAACTGCCTGAAACTTAGGAATTTAAAAAAAAATTGATTCAAATTATTACTGATCCGAAAAATTCGAAATGACCATCAGAAAGTTCCATCTTAATCAATATTTGATCAACACACTGTTAAAATAATAGATGATAACAGACTTGTTTGAAGTGTGATTAACCCATAAAATTCTCACTTTTTGTTGAATATGCTCAGAAGTTTCTTGCTAAATGTATTCCTATTATTATAAACCGTTAAACGTGGACAATATAATCCCGAACGTGGCTCCGTTTACGGCTGTGGGAGTTGACTAATGGATTTATGGTACGTTACGTAACACAATGGGCTCCAAGTGATGTTTTATGGTATCTCCTAGAAGTATCGGCCGCAAATTAAAAATCAACGGTCACGCGTATTTCGAATACAAATTCAGGTCAGATTGACAGTATCTGCGCTTGCCAAATATATGTCAATCTAGAGAGAGTTTGGATCTGAAAATGTTTTAAGGAAACAGCCGCTAATGAACAAGTTCAGCAACACTTAACGTGCAAACGGTACTCTGACCGAGATCAACTGTCAAATCAAAATAGTAAACGTGATACATGAAAGTAATATGGAAGGCATTAAAGTAATAGATAACTAGGATCTATACAAATTAACACTAGTCTGAGTAGTGCATCTAGATCTAGATGCTAGTAAAGCATCTTCTTCTTTTGCTGCGCGTCTAACATTGCGAAGCAATGACATCTTTTTCCTGTCAATTCCTCTCTTTCCCGCAATCATCAATTGCAGGAATTGGTACCTCTTGTTGAGTACTACGTGGCCCAGGCATCGTTGGTTTTTCTTGCAGTCCATGGAATGAAAGGATGGACCCACATTTCGAATGCTTCCAGCTTGTTCATAATGCTCACCTTCAGCTGTCCAGACTTAGCATTTGACATCCGGCATCTGATTTCCAGTTTACACAGTTCCTAGATATTTAAGTGTATTTACTCGCTTTAGTGATTGATTCTCATTATGTTGAGTTTTGAAATTCTTGTGGCTTTCAAGTCATTATCATGAATTTAGTCTTCTTGGTGTTGACATTGAGTCTCATGCTCTTACTGCCTTCCCCGACAGACAGACCAAGCATATCTCGCAAATCCTCCATGTTATCTGCAATCAGAACTGTATCGTCCGCATAACGAATATTGTTGACCCATACACCATTCACCTTAACATCCACGTTGCGTTCTTCTAGAGGGCTTCCTGAATGATGAGAGGGGAGAAAACACATTTGGATCAGTTGGACTCTGTCTAACGTCCTTTCTCTGATCGTTGCAGAAGTGTCGATCATCTTAAACTCGATCTGATATAGTAGAGCATACGCACTAGTTATTTCTCTCTATGGAGCTACAGAGTTACATGAAACCGTGGAGCTATAAAAGTGGTGTAATCGAAACACGAAATCGCAACCCTCTGTATAAGAGAGTTCGTGAGGTGAACGCGGACACGAACTGGACGTATGTAAATTGGCTACAGTTAACATGCAAATTACCTTCTAACAAAGACTAATGAACGTTCCTAGTTGACCGATTGTTTTTTTCGGTGGCGTGGTTTTTGCATCGATTTTTGGGCAAAAATTTTGATTTTGTTTCGTTCGAAACGGTGGAAAAGTCACAAAGAACGCCACAGTCTGTTTCGTTTTTCGTTTATCTGGACATAGGTCTGTTCGCAGAGGAAAAACGTCATAGTCACACATTCAACCAATGAAACTTGACATTCTGAGTTGGAAACCAGTCAGGAATCGCCTCTACGAACAGACCTTATGCTGAGATCGTACACGACACGTGTGGTACAGAATCTCATCGATTCACATTCCTACCTAAGTGGCCTTATCATAGGAAACCATAACTTATTGATTCCAACGAGTTAATACACCAGGAATTTCCCTCGGACCTTTTGATAGTAACGGAAAGAAATTTCAAAGTTACTGCGTGTAATATTGACCAGGCTAGGTCAAAGGGGGAGTTACGTGGCCGTGGCCAATCTGATCCGATTTATTTAATGACGCGCATTATCATCGCATGCCTCAAAACAATGAAGTGAGCGACCGAACAATAGAAGAGTTGCCGGAATAATTATCGTTCCGAGTCTCAAGGGGGTACAGTTAGATCGTTCCGATACCTTTTTAATCGCTTCGTTAATTCAATCTTCAACGGCGAGACGCAATAAAGTTCGATTGATGGACAGCGCGTTATTTTTCTGCCTTAAAACAACAGAAACGGTCGATACATTAATCAAAGTCAGCTGTCATACGTCACTGGATTGTAATGACAGCAACGTATGTGGTATTATATTGCTTTCACTTACAACTCTGAAACTGGTTCAATTGTAACGAAAAGTTCTAGAACTAGAAGGTTCAAGTATTAGTTTAACACATTATCCTACTGAAAGGTGTCATTTCCATGTTTGTATGGTTGCCTTTCAGATTTGTCACAGGGGGGTGAATCGAGGACGAAAAAGTTGACTTAAGGTATAATTAATCGACCGTGTTCGGTGTAATTACACACACAAATCTAATAATCGTTTAAATATTAGCTCGATTTCATATGTGGGTCATTGGTGAACCTTGCAATTCGATCTGCTCACCTTTTTTTAAATCAAAGCGTCCCTAATGCAATTGCCCACGCCCCCTATCGTGAGTTGTTTTTTGGAGGACACATACGTAACTAAAACTGGTCAGTTTGATGCAATTTTCGAAATCGATTAATGGATCCGCTACTGGACTTTGTTTCGAAAATTACGACTGTATGATTTAAGTTTTATTTGCGTGAAAGGCTTGCTCTAATTGCGGTTAACCGCCGGTTAAATTATATAACACGAGCTTAGGTCACTAAACTGATATTATTGTGCAAACTTTCTAGAACGCATCCACCATTTCAGCTTGGATAGTTTAGGGACAACCGCCCTTTTGTTAGAATTAATTTAGTCCGACCATACAGTATTCATATCATTTATGGTATTAAAATTGATTAGATAAGGCAAATCGGCGTGACATGGTCGATTAGTATAGAAACGTAATTGACATTTAAATTAAATGTGACTCAGTAGCCCCTCGTTACTTATTCGGGTACCGTCATTTCCAAAAAACACCCAGAACTTGGTTCTGGTTCGCACACGGTCTCAGTCAACTTGATCTAGCAGACTGTGACCGGAACAAAAGGCGGTTATTTTATTACACTTTTTGGTAAAACAGAGGGTGAGTGCCTTTACATAAACCCTGACGTTAAATAAATCAAAATACCTTTTTTACACCAGCAACACCATAATCTAGAGCGGTATCCAATTGACACTTTATACACTAAAAACACTGTTAATACAAAGATAAACCAGAAGAAAATTCACTCGGAAACTTCGTTAGACCGTAAAATATCCGTACCGTCCAGGTGGTACTCGCGGCAAGTGTTTAGCAACAACTGACAATCACCTGTTACCTGTGAGGACGCGGTACTTGCCCCCCCCTCCTGTACTATTATATTCGACCGGGTTTGGGTGAATGGTTCTGCATTATCAGTGCTCGATTATCAGTTGTTTATTATAATCATTATTATTGCCTATTGTTTTTGTTTCATGGCTGTGTGTTAATTGAAACAGTTTGTAGAAAATCGTTTTCTAGGTAAACCTTTCTAGAACTGCCGTTTTAATCTATTTTTACTCTATGACCCGTCATACAGAGTACCATTCTGCTAAAAATGTTAAATTTTTAGTAAAAGCCGGCTCTGTTAAATTTTACACTAACAGTACAGAAATCTGTAATAGCCAAGCTAGTGTTTGAGACTTGTACCGCTAGGGGGCAGTATACACAGTTGGATCATTATTTTCTTGACAAAACAGAGTGTTTTATGCTTATTTGATTAATTAGGGCATAGACTAAATGATAAGTACAGACAACCAGAGCAATGTAATTAAAGTGACACCCAAAAAGGAAGCCTAACCTAACCTAATGTATTACGGCCGCTTCAGTTGTACAGGTAAACTCGTAGAGATGGCGCTAATACAGCTCGTCTGTGGGCGACATGCCTGTCTCTCACAAATATGCAACCAGCAATACAGTTCTGATTCTCCAATATCACGTCGGGGTCACCAAATTGTGAGGAGGCAGAAATGCAACAATGCTGTTAATAAATAAACGGATATGAAGGTGAGCACTAGAGTTTTGCGACTATTTCTTGAACGCTCAAGTCTCTGACTGACAGTCAACAACAACAATAAGGAAACGGTTGCTGAACACGTCGCTGAATCAAAGTCCGTCGTGCCGTGGAACTTCAGGTAAGCAAGGTTGGCCCCAGGTGGTCTCAGGGAAAGGCATAGTAACCACCACACGTCATTGCAGACATACTTGCCAACTTTTGCGGTATTTCCTTGAGTTAAATTACTCGAATTTTGAAAACTAAACAAGACAAGAATTTCTGGTTTGCGGTATCGATAATAAAGATTCTATTTATTTTAAAAGTCACAGGACACACTTTTTTAACGTCAAAACATAATCCTGAAGGTCACGTGACCGTTTTTTAGTTTTAAACTGATCCACTAAATCACGTATCTATTTGTAAGATTAAAATGTCACTTTTAACGTCACGTGACAGTTAAAAGTCAAAACAGATCTTGAAGGTCACGTGACTCTTTTTAAGATTAAAAATGGGATTTGTCAACTAGACAACGCCGCATTAAAACTGGCTCCGTCTTGCTTTAAAATTACGGGAATATGCACCGCCTACTATACTAGAAAGCTTAAAAGATGCTTGTCAAAAATTCCAATATGGCGGAAATAGTAGTGACAGTTTGCGTTTGTTTGTATTATGAAAATTGAGTTTTTTGAAAATTAGGTGAATTTTTACGGTTTAAAATCAAGACTTGAAGTTATTGCATAAGTTATTTTTGTTTGCTGCCGTTCATCAAGTTTTTCAAGCTACATTGTAACAGCAATTCAGGAAAAAGCCCAACCGTGTCAGTTTTTACCGGATCTAACTCAACGGTGATGTTAAGTGGGATGATTTTACTCCAACACTATACTCAAAGGTAAGTACTTTCTAGTACAGTAAACTTATTAGGTACTTGTTGTTACATGCACAGGTATGCGAGTTTCATTTTAAAGCATCCTTCATTGTGAGAGCAACAAAAATAATTTTGAATGACTGTTCTTGATAATAACATAAACATTGAACAATGTTTAAACTAGTTTCTTGTGTGTTGTACTTTCCAGGACAAATGTTCTAACCAATTTGTTTAGGCTGGACTTGAAAGCGACATTTTAGGCTTTCTAGTATAGATGGCGGTGGAATATGCGTTTAGTGGTGCCATCTCACGCTGCTTACTTACAATTTTCAGTTCTATTGCCAGTGTAAGTCTATACTTATCATTTAGTCTAATGGTTAGAGTAACTAAAACAACAAGTTAACCAAAAAGGCAGTCTTTATTAAAAAATATCGAGTAATTCTGTACATATCACAATAAGGAAAAACCTACATTGCACCAAGAAATATTCCATTAGAAACGACTAGGTGTCGCCAAAAGCGATAAAACTTGGAAGACTACCCAATTTGGGCCTGGATTGTAACCCAACATAATTTTTTAAACAGGCACCTGCATCGGTCCCCTCCTCCTTACTATCACAATAGTAACGTAATTTTTCATTCTCTGTTAGAGTCTCAACGTTTTTAGGCTCGGAACATTTCTTGGCAAACTTTTGCTTATTTATCGTATAACGTCTTACCATTTTCCCGTGCGGATAGGGGCAGCGTTGCTTCTGACACGTCCCGTACTTTTCGTAGTCGGGACACAAGTACTGATGCCTTTTATCGCACTGTTACACCAATTTTTACGTTAAATTAAGTCGAATAATGCACACGGTATTACCTCTACGGCTTTGCTACAATAACCTTCCAAAAAGTCGCGACACACTTCGGCTTTGCAGCTAATTTTCACGTGCAAGTAGGGGCAGTTCTCTTTTGAACAGGTCCCTTCCAGGTAGTATTTGCATGTTGGCATTTTTTCGGCGGACACATTATGAGACAGGGGACATTTTTCTTTTATGCAAGCACCTTGTAGGAACCTGTACACCTATTAATGAATTGAAACAATCTACTAGAACACCCTTACCTAGTACATAAAGCTATTTGAGCTGGATCATGTTTCCACAAACATTTTTGATTGTCTTTGCCTTTGCACAGCCCATATTTTCTATAGGTGGGACAGGGAAGGTTGCATTTTTTCAGTTTCCTCCCTGAATCCTTATTGGTTTTACCACTACAAATGGAAATGATCAACCAATAGTTACACTACACTTTAAACCTACATACCGGACTAGTTTGAACTTTTTTAAAATTGTTTTATTAGGAGGACTTTTTGTTACTTTGTGGGGTTTTAGTAATTTTCCTCTAGGGCTTGTTGTACTAGTTTTTCTCAGGGTGTTTCTAGATTTTTTGTACAACACCCCACTAATGTTCACCACACTTAAATGGTTGCTTGACTGCTTCTTGACCATTTTAACCACATTTTTGTAAACCTTCTTAGAGGCACTCCCAGGTGACTTTTTCAGTCTGCGATCTATTTTAAATCTAGACTTTGCAGTGTAAGGAGTGATAGGCTTTTTAAGCCTTTTCGGTGAGTTATGGCACCTAATAATTTTATAAGGTGACTTCACCGAGTTTCTCCTTTTGATCCTCCTAGTTCCGCCATCAGACGAACGTCGAACCAGCTTTGTTTTAGTCAAAACCACCAAATTTTTGGGTTTTTGCACTGCGGGTGGAGGTGGGGCCAGTTTGGTACTTGCAAAGTTAGGATTAATGTGTATGTGAACATTGCGGATGTTAGGGTTGATGTGGATTTGCTTGGAAGGCCCGGGACGGGCGTACATAAGAGGATTTACGTAAATGGCCCCAGGACCGGGGACTTTGTGGGCAGTTTTAAAATGGGGATTGACAAACACCCTTTGGGAACTTGTCGTAGGCGGGTGGTGGTTAATATGAACGGGGGGTAAATGGGGCTGAGTTAAGGCATCGGGAAGCTGGTAATTCGAGAACATATGGTGTTGATGTCCTGGAAAGTTTGAAGGTTAGATTTTAAGGTTAGGTTTAACAATTGCAATTAGTTTACCTGTATAGTTTTGCATTGTATAGTTTAGAGGGGTTTTTCGGGAAAAACTGTCCTGTTTAGCTTTTTTTATTCACTAATTAAGCGTTAAAGTTCAAAATAACATAAACAACTTTAAAATATCATTTGACAGTAGTGACGTGACACTAGTGACAGTAAAGCGCAAATGACAGATGCCACCATACACTGAATCCTAGAGGTATAAAAGTGAAGTTTAACAATTTACATAAAGTCAGCATTTTCCGTTATTCAAATGTGATTTATTTGAATTTTTTCCTGAGGATAAGCTACAAAATACAAATAATTTAGCTTTTGGTTTGTGAAATCATGAAAGAATAATTAATTTACGTCCATTTTTAGCGATTAACATAAGTGACGGGTTAGAAATTATCTCACATTCACGATTTCTTTTTTCCATACTGAAACACAGGGGTGGTACTGGCTCTTTCTGACTGTATTGTATAGTATTTACTATTGCTTGCGAAATGTTACACCGGTACTGTAATTAATAGGAATGCAATTATTATGATAATGCGAGACTATGCACATGCAAAATTTTCACGCAAACCACTAGAAAAAAAATACCCAAGAACCATCTGGGCATGAAACAATAAAACCATTCTTAATTGAGCATATCATTCATCCCCGCCTTGCCAGGACATTGATTTAAGCGGTATTAAATTTCTATTTCCAGTCAGTTCCTCTCAATTGCTGTTTAGTGTTGTGGTGATGTTAATTCACAATGTTTGGTAACAGTTGTGTGTTGAAATTAGTGTTGATATGGTGTGTCATCTGTGCTGTTTTAGTGGAGTGTCGACGTCAGAAAAAAGACGTTCATCACATGATAATTTTAGGCAATAGGGATAAGTCCAGACTGGTGAGGAGTCACAGGTATGGGTACAATAATATTTTGGGTACAAAAATAATTAATGGATGGTGTTGCAGGTATTCTTCTGGCCGCCATAAAAGGCGACCCAGTTCAAAAAAGAAGCACCATAACTACCCAACCTATTCGTCAGAGGAGAGTCACAGTTTTGAGAAGGATTCTAGTGATGAACGTCCTGTACGATCTAAACCAAAACGTCACCAAAATCGTCACAGTCACCGATCGACTCCGAGCAGTTTTTATGAAGAAGACAACAACGTCCAACCTTTCATACCTCTACAGACCTTTCCCGATGTTAAATGGCAGCCGATGTCATCGCAAGAGTTGTTCCCGCAACCATCCACGTATCAGAATCATTTTCGTATGTTCCCGGGGGGTTACCAAAGGGGCGCCATCCACTACTCTCAACCAGTCCCCTTGGAAATAACCACCCCCTACGCCATGCCCTCTAACCATTTTGTCTCTTATGAGAGCACTGTGTACCCCCCGTTGAACACTCAGACTTTTAGTACCAAAGATGCTTACAAACCTTTCGATTATTCGGTTTTAGAGAAAACCGAAAAACCGGTGAAAGAGAGAGACACCAAAACTGCTGTAACTCCATTTTCTATTGTGGTTGAAGGGAGTACGGTTAAGGAGGATAAAACAACGGTGAGTGCGTGGGGAACTAGGAATAAAGGTAAAAGAGGTCGTGGATCAGGAAAATTTGAGTTTGGACAGAAAGAAAACAAATCTTAACATTTATACCTCTATAGTTACTGTAAACTGTCTATTGGTTTGAATTAACGGTTTTTTTTGCTGATTTTAAAACTCAATTCCCTTGTAAGCATACTAACTATACTACACATTGCTTTTTTTTTGCTGTAATCTTTGCGAGGGCTAGAAGATTCAAAACCGACAGCGACCTCTTTGTTAACTATAGTTAAAATTGACATTAAGTCTCTTCGATCGCGATGCTCTTCCAGTTTCCTAACCAAAGTTTGAACAAACCAGCTACCATTCACTGTGTCTCTCCAAGCTGAGTAACCTTCAACAGTGGCGTACATCACTAAAACATCACAAGTGGTTGGGATGGTGTAGACGTGCTTTTGGTCTGATCGTCCGGCGTCAGTGTGCAGTAGTTTCACTCCATCGTCGAGTTGATCACCTCTGCAAGCCTGTTCAAATTTTGGATAGTTCAGTTGCACCATTACCAGCCATTATATCTTACTTGAATAAAAAACAGTTTGGGCTTCCCTCTAAGACTGGGACAATGCAAACCATCAAACGCTGTAATCAACATGTCGGTGTGGTATTCGTCGTCTTTGGCGGCCAGCCGCCCAGAACACCGCCCATGTGTCATCACAGCCACCACCAAACAGTTATTGTCCTTGTGATCCATTTTGGACACTTTTCAAAAAATTTATAGTATTCTAATACGGTTCAACTTACCAACGTATAAAGCATCTCTAATTTCCCTCACAGTGTAATCTTGATAAATTTGCACGTGAAATCCAAATTTGTTCATTAACTGTTCCATAGAGTCGCGATCTTTTTGGGTTCCTATTCGTTCGTTGAGTAGGGGGTTGTCGAAAATCTGATTGTTGAAAATCAGCGCTATGCCCTGGTTTGGATGCGTCATGTCGTAAAATTCATCGTCTGGATGTTGCCCCACTGGAATACTGAAAAATTTGGTTGCATCCCACCCAAAATTACCTAAAATTTGCTCACCTTTTATGGTCTGCCATTTCAGTCTTTGTTTCAGCTGCGTGTATCAGTCCACTATTATTTATATTTTATTAACAAAGTAGGGGATATATTCAGCTTTATCTTATCATTATCGCATCGATTTTTGAGCATGATGTATTACTCATTTAAAGTGCGTTTTTTTTATTGTTTTAAGCGTATTTAGTGTACTTTTATTTATTTGAATAGTACTTTAAGTCTTTTGTTTGATAATTAAATCTAAATATGTGGCAAACGTTTTTTTTTGTCACCAAATTCTTGAAACGAGGAAAGGGAGTTCTTCTGTCACATTCTATCAAAACACTTCTCTTGAGAATTCCCTGCTTTCAAGAATAGTCCCCCAGGATGCTTATTCTTGAAACGAGGGAAGGGAATTATCAAGAGAAAGACCTGGTAGAATGTATCCAGAACCCGCCATTGTCAGCTATTTCTGTCACATTCTATCAAAACACTTCTCTTAAGAATTCCCTGCTTTCAAGAATAGGCCCCCAGGGAGTAAATTCCTGAAATCTAGGTGAAGGTGATGTATTGTTATAGATAACAGGTGTCGATACTGTTGTTGACATTTAGGTTAATGGTGGTACACATCACTCAAGAAAAAGCAGGACACACTGTAGGCAAACTAATAAAGGGTACCCAACAAATATTTTCTTCAATACCCGTATATATTTACAATATAATAATAAAAAACGTGTTTTAAAAAATATACTTAATTAATTACTCTGCTGTTAGAATCGTTCATTGTTAGTGCTGGTTTGTCTGTGCCGTGAATTGGCAAATCTGGGTGGTTCCTGGGTCTGATCGTGGTAGGTCAAAGGTAGCGGCGCCCGTCCGTAGTACCAGTTACGTTTCTCCGGTGGGAGACTACTAAACAAATCCGATTGGTCGTCCGCGAAACTGGGTTCCACACTGGATCTGCTGCTTTTGTTTTTGCTTTCCGGCACTAGTTTAGGTCTAGGTATGGGTTCCTCGCTGGAAATTCAGTTTGGTATTAAATCCAATCAGGTGATTGGTGGCTGGACTTACTATTGTAGTAGGGGTGGCATTTGTAGGATTTGAATTGGGTGCACCACGGAATAGAACCCGACAACGGCATTGAACAGCCAGAGTACGAACCCGCGTGCTGCCAGGGTTGCCAACACCCCAAAAGCAATTTTACGCCCTATAAAGTAACGCAACAGGTAATCCAAATTTTCTTGATAGTCACAATCAATGTTCCCTTGATCGTCTTCAGTTTCTATTAAATGAGTACGGTCAAATACGTTGATCATATGATAGTCATATAAAGCTAAAGAGAAGAGCACCACGTCCAAAGTGCTTAGTATTAGAATTAAAACTCCGGAGGTGATTTGGAACCTTCGACCATGCTGGCGGAATTTACCCTTAAACAGTGCTGCACCAAGTTTAAACTAGAATTGTGATAGTGACATTCACAGAATAGATTACCTAGACACTCGACTACTGAGATGACAGCCCAACACCCACTCAAAACTAAATAAGTCCAAACGATGAAGTGGAATCTGAAAGGCTGGATTACGTGTTGTATGAAAGGTGGATTACTCCGATCTATAAAAATCAAACTAACACAACTTTTGTATTAACAAACATAAATCTCACCTAAAAAAAACCTGTACAGACAGAACGATAGAAGGTCCACGAATGAGGAATCTTCATCTGTCATTTTTGCTTCAAATGTAGCAATACTGGCTGGTTTTACATAGTAGAGGACAATGCAAATAGTGGCTAAGATAAACCAGGCAAACGCCTGGAACTGCATAGCAAACTTAAGTGGATGTTAACGATTAAGGAAATGGTACTCACAGCGCTACATATTGCAAAAACCTTCCTCAAAAATGTGGTCCTCCACCTTTTCACGTCCAAAGCCTCCATTGTTCAATACTTGCACTCTATCACTATATAAATTTCTAATCTAATCAAGTCCGTAAATCAGCAAGGTGTGTAGTTAATACCGGCATTAGTATCGTCTTACTTATATCTCTGTATCATACAGCTAGAAGTGTATTATTATTATAAACCCAGTTATGATTAGCTAAATCTATCAGAGAGATAAATATTATCAGGAGTGCAATGTCATAAAATATAATATGTATCTCATCTGTAACCGTCATTTATGTTTCATTATTGACAGTTGTAAAATTAGACAATTTTAGAAAAATACTATTTTTATTATTGCAATAGAATAAATAAGACACTAAGCTTGTTAAAAGTAAATGTTTCTGTTGTTTAGGGCCAGTGGCGTTCCGTTGGAACTTCGGTCCTTGTCGTCACCGTATAGGGACGAAGCTGCTTTACGACCGTCCTGCACTTTCACCCTTGGAATGGTACCCGTATTGCTGCAAAAAGGTAAAACCCTTTTAACATTCAATCAGGATTTTGGTATGTGGACATGGTGGATGCGCTTTAAACCACACTTTCTCTTTTACCGTATTAACCGCCATTTTGGTCCAACAACTTTCGAATTTATTGATGGTAAGTTAAAATGACGTAACAGTGTCAAAGTAGGTTGACACTTGTCAACAACAGTCACATGACCTGGAACATGTCACGGTTAAGTTGGAAAAGTCTGTAAATTTTATTTAAACAGTTGAGAAATCGGAAATGATTGGACAAGTCACGTAATGAAGGTATAATTAAAATTTTAGAGGCAGAAAAGCCCAAACAAATTTGGTCCCAAAATGGCTGCCAGAGGCCTCTGGCACGTTAAAAACAATTCATAGTAAGCTTAAGAAGGTTTCAGAGGCCTCTGGCAATACAAGATGGCTGCTAGAGGCCTCTGGCACGTTAAAAACAATTCATAGTAAGCTTAAGAAGGTTTCAGAGGCCTCTGGCAATACAAAATGGCTGCCAGAGGCCTCTGGTACGTTAAAAACAGTTTTAGTAAGCTTAAGAAGGTTTCAGAGGCCTCTGGCAATTCAAAATGGCTGTCAGAGGCCTCTGGCACCTTAAAAACAGTTTTAATAAGCTTGAGAAGGTTTCAGAGGCCTCTGGCAATACAAAATGGCTGTCAGAGGCCTCTGGCACGTTAAAAACAGTTTTAATAAGCTTGAGAAGGTTTCAGAGGCCTCTGGCACGTTAAAAACAATTCATAGTAACCTTAAGAAGGTTTCAGAGGCCTCTGGCAATTCAAAATGGCTGCCAAAGGCCTCTGGCACGTTAAGAACAGTTTTAGTAAGCTTAAGAAGGCGATTTAAACACAAAACAATTATTTTGAAGCATTTGTCAAGAAAAAAAGCAGCTTTCACACTTAAACACCACTTGTTTCATATAATCATTACAGTTTGTTTTTCTTGACTTTCTGCATCAGCGATTTCAAGAAATACTGTTTTTCTAGCACACATTTTCCAATTTAACCAAAAATGGTGAATGAAAGTTTCAACTTACTAAGCGGTGAGTTTGGAGTCCCTAGAAGCCTGTAAAAAATTTTTACAGTTAGTTGTTACAGTATTTGGGGCTACACCCTACCTGAGCTGCGATTGCGATCAAATTAATCCCAACCACCACGTTAATTAGCCATAAAACGTAACCGCGTGCCGCTAGCGACATTACTATACCATCAGCCACTTGACAGTCTATTGCCGTACCTAGTGAGGTGTTCACCGTGGTGGTTTCTTCCGTAAAGGTGGTGGTGGAGACGTCAAAAGGACAGGTGGAGAAATCCCTAGCCAGAAGGGCAAAAAAGACAAAGTCTATGATGGAAGTGGCAATTACTATAACACCTAGAACCAGCACGATGTAGCTTTGTCTTAATTTTTTATGGTAAACAGCTGTAAATTGAGTCAAATTAGGGCAACTGATTGAAATAATTATCCGGGTAAACTACCAAGAACCAGGTCAAGAGACGAGACAATCCAAAGGGCGCTAAGTATTGCGTAGATCCACAGAAAAACTTCAAAGTCTGACGGTCTGATTACCTTGTAATCTGTTCTCGCTACGACTCCCTCCTCTGCAAAGTGTCAAGAAAATAAAAGATGCAAAAATCTGGCAAAATCCTCACTCATAAAGTCGTCATAGATTATTCTGGCTAGGTAGTCAGAGTATTTGGTGTAGTCTGAATACGCATATTTCGTCACTTTATCAGATGGCGTGTTTTTTGCCACTATTCCCACCACTGACAGTATAAACCACGTCACCCCTTGAATCTACTCTTTATGGTTAATTTTGCACGAAAATTTCCAAAAAAAAAATACTTACAGCAATAAGCATGCCAGACACTTTAACAAACTTTTGTCTACTTTTAGTTAAAATCATTTTTTTGCTGTCACCTACTTGTGATCCACTCAAAACTGACTGAGAGGTTCTTCAATACTTTTTTTCCGCCTTCATTTAGACTTGAAATTATCACATCTTCAAAGAATGTCTATTGTTCGTTTTATCTATAACCAGATAAACAGTAAAATCTGCCAGGTTTTTGGGCGATTTTTGATTGAATCATAAGCGAGATTAACCTGCTGATCTATGATTTTTGCATTAGGATTTTCCAAATAACATTAACATTTTAGTCAGCAAACTAGATGGGTATTCTGATCAAAAGACAATTTCAAGGGCTACAAATTGGTATATTGAACCACCCTGTAACTGTCAAAATAACAGAGTCATGGGCTGTCACAGTAAAAACTGTCAAAATCAAACTTTACAACAAACAACTCAGTTTTAACAGTAAATAACTCAGTTATTTGACGTTTGGTAAAAACGCTATACAGGGTGGTCAAAAGAGAATTTCAAGGGCTACAAATTGATATATAATGAACCACCCTATAATTGTCAAAATAATCGGAGTAGTTTACAGGGTGATTGAATGAATTTTTAACATCCTTGTAACTTGTTTAATTTTCATTTTTTAAAAGAAGGTACCAAATATGAATTTTGTAGATATTTGCATATTCCTAGATAATCCATCAGTATACAGGGCGTCCCAAATTTGAGCAACAAACCAAACTTATAATTTTTGATTCGATTTTTGAAATCTACGTCAAATTCTAGGCCTACTTGATGTAAAATGTTTGTATCGATATTCAATTGTTTTTGCTCTAGCAGCCTTACTTTGACCACCCTCCCCAAAGCAAAAATTCCCAAATTGAGCGAGATTTTGGTGCACTTTACCAGAAAATTGTCCATAACTCACTTATTTGAAACACTCTGTATAAAACCACCGTATAACAAAAGAAAGCTAGTGAATGGGGCTATCAAGTGACGTTGGGCGGGCACGCCTAACTTGCGCCGTTTAGCCGCTAGAGGGCGTCAAAGTTGACTCTCGTTTTTTGCAGTTTTTGCTCAATATCTCAGGAACGTTTCAGGTTAGAGGTCTGCAATTTTTACCACAAATACACCTGATGGGATGCAACTTTTACCTTGCATACACTTTTTTGGTACCATGCACTATTTTACCTTGAAAAATTAAAAACTAGAATTGTCAAGAATTTTCAAGTGAACATTTTTATTTTCAAAATCAACCTCAAGTGACTAAATACCTTCAAGTTATTAGTACAAAAATGTAAAAAGCCATTTCTCAGATTTTCCAATTTTTCCGGAAAATTACATCCCTGGTTATACATTTAAGTTTCGAACGCCATTTTGTTTGTGAAGATACCGAACAATTCATGAAATGCTAGAATCTGACAGTCACCATAGTGTCACTAGTTTGTAATTAAAGTAACACAACAAGCATCTATAACCTATAAAAGTTAGGGTTTCTAATGGTGTTTTGTTTTCCAGTCCAAAAACTGAGCAGTTGTTACAAATATCCTTAAAATAGAATGGTAATCTATTTAGTTTTGAATGGAAAACGCTCCAACATTCCAACAATTATTCTAACCTACAATTTGAATTAAATTAGTTACTGTTTTCCAGTTTTAAGATGATAATTAATAAATACACCACCATTAAGGGTCGTAAAGTAATCCTGGTGCCCTACAGGAAGGAACATGTTCCTAAGTAAGTATTTTCTGCACTTTATTATATACCAGAGAGAGAACAAATCATGCAATTAATATCAAGAAAAATTCCAGATATCATGAATGGATAAAATCAGAAGAGCTCCAGCACCTAACAGCTTCTGAACCCCTCACCTTAGAACAAGAATATGAAATGCAGCAATCTTGGCAAATTGACGAAAACAGTAAACCCACCACTTTAGTCTTAAACAAAAACAATTTAACAAAACAATTTTTAGAATGCACTTTTATAATCCTTGATCGAGAGAAATTTCAATCGAGCAACGGCAATGAAGTTGGTTAGTACAAAAGACCTTTAAATTACGTATGCACACTGCATTGTTGTGTTCTAGAATCAATGATAGGAGACACCAATCTGTTTTTTGCCTCTCCAGAAGATCGATTATGTGCTGAAGCTGAAATTATGATTGCCGAACCGTCAGCTCGTGGTAAAAAGTGCGGATGGGAGGCCATGCTTCTCATGGTCTTCTACGCCATCAGTTACTTGGAAGTCAAGCAGTTTGTGGTTAAAATCACTTACGACAATACCCCCAGCATCAACATGTTCCAGAACATGGGTTTTACCGAATTGAGTAGAAGTGAAGTGTTTCAGGAAATTACTTTTGGGAAAGTGGTGGATGACAGTTGGACCAAGTGGATACAAGGCAACGTCGGAGGTTTTGAGATTATTGAAGAAGACCACTGATTACACTGTTTTATGGAATTTATTTTTTAAATTGTTCATAATTGCTTTTCTTTGAAAGACCACCTCTCGTTTGCAAAACGCTGAGAGAAATACTGGACACTCATAGAGTACAGTTTCTTCACACAGTGTCCCTTTAGTTAAGTTTGATTTGGAGAACCTGAATTCACTTACTGAGTTTACTGAAATTAATATACAACTATACCTAATTCCTACTGAGTTGATATACTCTAGCACTTACAGCAGTACCATCCAGAAAATAAGCAAGTTTGATGCGTTGAATGTATAAAATACACTTCCTGGGGATGGTTTGCCTTAACCTGAAAGTGGGCTAAAGCTCGGTTGGCTAGATAAGGCCAATGGGAAAGCCGTTCAGAATAATCCACACTGTATTTCCAATGATCGTAGTTTCCACTCTCTTTGATTATAATAAAATCTGTACTAAAAAACATTAATTTAGAAAACTGTAGGTACTGAAAATTGCACTTACATGGTAGGGTTTACATATTTCATATTACTGAAATCGGCAATGTATTCCCATGGTTCAGTAGGTTTGATTTGGGGCAGTAGTACCGTAGCATGGTACTGGTACTGTCGCACTCTAAAAAAAAGATATAGCCCCAGCACAGCCAGTACTACAGTTAGAAAACGTTTCGATTTCCACTGTAATGGGTTCATAGTACCACCGCTGATGATTAAGTACTAAAAAGTTATTTTTAACCGGACTCGGAGAGGAAGTTGTTTATCTTTTATACTCCAGACAAGCGTATGAAGCTAATTTTCCTTTGGTACCCGACAATTCAATTCGGGTACTAACGTCAGAAAAGGGTCAACGTACTCTTTTATGTCTGCCAAGTTGAGTTTAAGGACCATTTTAATTAAGGGTGGTTTAGATCGTGATATTCCTCCACCAGGACTGTCACATTTAAACCTTTTCTCAGTTTGAGTTTGTTTTTAAACCGACCGGGAAAGTAGTTATATTGCCTCCTTGATTATAGCTAAAAACTAGTGTATTGTGGGTTGCCTTATTATAGTACAATTATATCGCTATCAAAACGGAGTTTGCCTGATATTAGAGTTAATAAAGCTGTTTGCATTAATGGGAAATGCGCACTTGTATCTCAATTTTGAACCGCATCTAAAGTGCGAATTTGTCATAGAAGTTGCCCCACACACTGCCTTCTAATTTTATTTTGGCTGATTTCTAAAAATACCAAAACACCGCTTAGATTAAAAATAGGTCGTACCTTATAGTCCTATAAGCGCTTCGCTAACGAAATTCATATAGTTGCTGTGTGTGTGGAAGAATTTTTTAATGTAACAAATCTCAGTAAGTACTTTTTTTTGCAATTTTGATTGAAAATTATTCGTTTGTTCTCTAAACTGAACCATTTAAGATTGATTTATCCATGTTACAACAAGAATGTGTTAAATTTGATCGTGTGCACGCTTAATTTGTTATAACGTTACATAAATTAAGCCGGCATTTTATTATCTATTCTTAACTAAATAATGTAACAAAGTAAGAGGTAACTGTTTTAAAATTGTGATTGGGAGTTTTATAATTTATTCTGAACAGTGTCAGTTATATATGACAGATGACAGAAACCTTGAACTTTGAATCAACTGTTCTGTCAAAATTGAAAGCGTCCTTTTTGGTGGCGCCATGTTTATGCCGATTCAAACCACAATTTCGTAATCGATCGCTCCAATTTCATTTCTAGCTCAAAATAGTTTTGCGTGTTAAGGCTGGTTAATATCAGGCCCTTTTATTGTTTTCAGGACGTACGATAAACCCCCAAAATGGTGGCGGAAACCGAAGGGGGGTCCGAACAGGACGATGTCTCATTTTTGCGTACCGTAAGTATTTATCACATTTTGATTAAAAATTATTCATTTAAAAACTATAGGAAGACATGGTCTGTCTCTCCTGTACAGCCACAGGAGAACGAGTTTGCTTGGCGGCTGAAGGTTTTGGTAATAGGCATTGCTTCCTTGAAAACATAGCAGACAAGGTAAGTCTTTAGCTAGAAACTTCAAGAAAACCATCGTAAAACTTGTTTCTAGAATATTCCCCCAGATTTGTCACAATGCGTGTTTGTGATCGAACAAGCCCTTTCAGTCCGAGCTTTGCAAGAATTGGTGACGGCAGCCGGTGACGAAACAGTAAGTTGCATTTTGCCCCATAAAAGAACCAGCACAACAGATTTTGTTGAACGTTTTCCAGAGTTAACCAAAATGTACGATAACTCTACTCACTGATAGTTTCTCTTTACTGGTTAACTTCACTCATATGTAATAAACACAAACAGCCACTGTTCAGTTTATTATTGCCACTAGTGTTTTTCATGGCTTCATTTATTTTTGCTTTTCAGGGCTCCGAGAATCTTGTAAGTAACCAGAGACAGTCAAAATTGTTCAAATTAGATTGTAGAATCACTAACTTGTGGTAGTACTATGTGGCTTACTTTGATATAACATTTTTATACAAAGTCCTGAATATTGACAGTTTTGGTATGTACTGCTTTGAAATGACTTTGTATAAATAGTACCTAGTTTATCTGAGAAATTTAAATTCGTTTTCTGACCTTTAAAAGAATAAGTTATAAATTTACTTTTTTTTTAATGTAATTGGCACTAAATTTGTTGCAAATTTTTTGTTTAGTCAATCATTGCTCTTTTTGTTTCTTACTAACAAACTAACCTCCCTAAAAAAAATGTTTATTGTTGGTAAATGAGTAGGAGTTTTACATTATTAAATAGGTGGTTACCTTCAATAATTAATCTTTTTTCTTTGTAAAACCTCAACTGAATTACCCACAAATCAGTGGTAAGATTATTGGGGTATACTCTAAACTTTTTATTGATTTTAAGGGAAAAGGAACTGGATCGGGCCATCGAACTTTATTGTACGGTAACGCCATTTTGCTGAGACATCATAACAGTGACATGGTGAGTGGAAATTTACTATTTTTAACTCATCCCAGTGTGGGCAGACGTGAATGTTCATTTTTGAAAAATTTCCAAAATTTTTTCTGGTCGTTTTTGTGTAGTACTTAGCTTGCTTGTCTACAAGCTCTAGCAACGATAAGCTGGCCTTCGATGTGGGTTTGCAAGAGCATAGTCAAGGAGAAGCTTGCTGGTGGACGGTCCACCCAGCCAGCAAACAAAGGTAGCTTCAAATCAATCCATTCTTAATCATCATATTAAAATAAATTTCTCAGATCTGAGGGTGAAAAAGTCAGAGTGGGTGACGATCTTATCTTGGTTTCCGTAGCCACTGAACGATATTTGGTAATTTTCACCTCTTTACCACATAACAAAGGGTTTTAATCAAATTTTTAGCACACGACAAAAGAAAACGAACTGTCTATAGTAAACGCAAGTTTTCACGTGACTCATTGGTCGGTGCAACCCTACGGCACTGGTATTTCCCGCATGAAATATGTGGGTTACGTTTTTGGTGGTGACGTTTTGCGGTTTTTTCATGGAGGCGACGAATGTCTTACTATACCATCGTCGTGGAGCACTGAAGAAGGTCACAAGTGAGTCGGAAACGTTACACTAGAAGGTTTTATATTTCTTCTGTAATTGCAGTATTGTTATCTACGAGGGTGGTAGTGTCATGTCACAAGCCAGATCCTTGTGGAGGCTGGAACTTGCCCGCACCAAGTGGGCTGGTGGTTTTATTAACTGGAGCCATCCAATGAGAATCAGACATATTACCACAGGCCGGTATCTAGCTGTGAACGAAAATAATGAACTCTATTTAGTCAGCAGGTTGGTACACTTTGTAGTAAAATATTGAGTTGCTTAGTTGTGTGTATAGGGAAGAAGCCACTACAGCTTTGACGGCATTCTGCTTGAGACACGAAAAAGACGATCAAAAAGTCGTCCTTGAAGATAAGGATTTGGAAGTGATTGGGTCTGCAATAATTAAATACGGTGACTCAACCGTTATAGTGCAACACTCTGAATCGGGTTTATGGCTTTCCTATAAAGCCTACGAAACGAAAAAAAAGGGCGTGGGCAAAGTGGAAGAAAAACAAGCGGTTCTGCACGAAGAAGGCAAAATGGACGACGGTCTGGACTTTAGTAGAAGTCAAGAAGAAGAGTCCCGAACAGCTCGAGTTATCCGTAAATGCAGCTCCTTGTTTACCCAATTTATCAACGGATTAGAAGGACTTCAAGTGAATCGACGCCATTCAATGTTCTTCCAAGTGGTGCATCTGAACGAAATGGTCATGTGCCTGGAAGACTTGATCAATTATTTTGCCCAACCGGAGGATGATATGGAGCACGAAGAGAAACAGAACAGACTGAGAGCTTTAAGAAATCGACAAGATTTGTTCCAAGAAGAGGGGATTTTGAACTTGATTCTCGAAGCCATTGACAAGATCAATGTCATCACATCCCAAGGATTTCTGGCAGCTTTATCGGGCGATCAGAGTTGGGAATTGATTTCTATGTACTTGTATCAGCTGCTGGCCGCCATTATTAAAGGCAATCACACGAATTGCGCTCAGTTTGCCAACTCCAACAGGCTCAACTGGCTCTTCTCCAGGTGAGCGATTATTATGAGTTTAAATTTTGTTTAATTTTTTGTCTACCAGACTAGGATCACAAGCTTCAAGTGAAGGCACCGGAATGCTGGATGTCCTCCATTGCGTCCTGATTGATTCTCCAGAAGCGTTAAACATGATGCGCGACGAACACATCAAAGTGATCATCTCCCTTCTTGAGAAACACGGTCGAGACCCGAAAGTCCTCGACGTTCTTTGTTCGTTATGCGTGGGTAATGGAGTGGCCGTACGCAGTTCGCAGAACAACATTTGCGACTATTTACTCCCTGGAAAAAATCTGCTTTTGCAAACGCAACTGGTGGATCACGTGGCAAGCGTGCGTCCAAACATTTTTGTAGGTCGCGTGGAGGGCAGCGCCATTTACCAAAAATGGTATTTTGAAGTGACCGTTGATCATTTGGAACAGACCACTCATATGATGCCGCATTTGAGAATCGGTTGGGCTAACGCTAAGGGTTATATCCCGTATCCTGGTGGTGGGGAGAAATGGGGTGGCAATGGAGTGGGCGATGATTTATACTCGTTTGGGTTTGATGGGGCTTTCCTATGGACTGGTGGTCGATCCACTCAGGTAGTAGGCAATGTAGAAGAACCTTACATTAGGAAAAGTAAGTTTGCAATTTAGACAAAAAGGTTACCACACAAAAACACTTTTAATTTAGACGATGTCATCGGTTGCGCTTTAGACTTGACAGTTCCACAGATCTCTTTTACGTTTAACGGTAATGCAGTTCGGGGCAGTTTTAGAAATTTCAATTTGGACGGGATGTTTTTTCCAGTTATTAGCTGTTCTTCAAAACTTAGGTACTCATTAGCTATCTTGCTTTAATTTTTTTTTTACACTAATTGTATTACATAGTTGCCGGTTTTTATTGGGCGGAGACCATGGAAAATTAAAATTCTGCCCTCCAGACGAATTTTCACCTTTAGTGGAAAGCCTTTTGCCCCAACAAATTTTAAACTTAGATCCCTGTTTCTACTTTGGCAACATGAATAAAAACGTTATTGCTGGTCCACTGTTAGTCGAAGACGATACTGCGTTTGTGCCAAATCCCGTTGACACTTCCATGGTTTGTTTTATCATTAATTACACTAGTACGCTTAGTTAATTGTTTGGGGCTTTAAGGTAACATTGCCCAGCTACATCGAATCTATCAAAGACAAATTAGCTGAAAACATCCACGAAATGTGGGCTATGAACAAAATCGAAGCCGGTTGGACTTGGGGTGATTACCGTGATGACGTGAGGCACATTCACCCCTGTTTGGTGCCCTTTGATAAACTACCAGCAGCTGAGAAGAGATATGATTGCCAGTTGGCTGTACAGACTTTAAAGTACGTCTTTCCAACGGTTTCTGTGTTGTTTTACTTATCAATTATAAAAACAGGACTGTAATTGCTTTGGGTTATCACATCACAATGGACAAACCCCCGTCAAGAATCAAAACTGTTCGACTACCAAACGAGACTTTCATGCAAGGCAACGGGTACAAACCAGCGCCCCTAGACCTGACCGCCATAACCCTAACCCCAAAACTGGAGGAGTTGGTGGATCAACTGGCGGAAAATACTCACAATTTATGGGCCAAAGAACGAATCCAACAGGATTGGACTTACGGGCTGAATGAGGATCCCGAACTGTTACGTAGTCCCCACTTGGTGCCTTACAATAAAGTGGACGAGGCCATCAAGAAGGCGAACTGGGACACCGCCTCTGAAACCGTACGGACTTTGTTGGTATACGGTTACATCATCGACCCACCCACAGGTGAACAACAGGAGACTTTGTTGAGTGAAGCCGCCAGATTGAGGCAGCACACCTTCAGAACTTACCGGTAAATATTTTTGTAAAAGGACAGAACAGGGAGAAAAGGGTGAATTTTTAGGGCTGAAAAGAACTACGCAGTCAGCTCGGGCAAATGGTACTTTGAGTTTGAAATTCTGACTGCCGGTCCTATGAGAGTGGGGTGGGCCAAAGCCGATTGCGCACCCGGCTGTATGCTAGGATCAGACGAGAATACTTGGGCTTTTGATGGTTACAATGTAAGTCACTCTCTAAATTAACTCATGAATGTTATGTTGTTTATACATATTGTCTACACAGAGTGATTCTTAATGAACGCGTTTTAGACAAATATTGTTTTAATTCAAATCTGAACAAAAAACGCTTTCTTAGTTGATGAAATACCATGGTGGTAGTAGCGAACCGTTCGGATTGCAACGTTGGCAAGTGGGTGACGTAATCGGTTGCATTCTGGACCTAAGCGATTGCCTGATAAGTAAGCCTCAGCACTACCCTCTTAACATTTTTTTGTCAGTGCTGTGGTATTTGTTTCGGTCCAATAACGCAGATTACTTAGTAAACCATTTTCATCAGTCATGTGTGACAGTTGTATTTTGTTCTTCAGGAGGAAAAAGTGTATAGTAATTCGGCCGAATCGTTTGGCAAACAGTGGCAAGTGGGCGATGTAGTCGGTGTTTTTCTCGACTTGATCGACCACACCATAAGTAAGAGTTTGACGGTTTTGACGCTTTTAGACTAAAAATACGAGCGCTTATGTATTTATCTGGTTTTTTAATAATAATACCTCGCGCTTTATTTACCAGTTCTAGAGTAATTTCGTAGCTGTTCCATGACAAACTCTTCTTTCCATTAACCGTTTTTTTTTTGTAGCCACTGACGTTCCTAATCTTGTGTTAGTACTATTTAATCGAACAAGCTTAGCGTTTTTCTATGATGGTGCATGTCAAAATTCATTCACCCTAACATAATGTAACACAGAGACTTTATTATCTCTAAGGTTTTTCCCTTAACGGCGAATTGCTAATGGATGCTTTGGGTGGAGAAACTACCTTTGCTGACGTGCAAGGGGACAATTTCGTGCCAGCCTTCACTTTAGGAGTGGGTCAGAAAGCCCGACTGTGTTTCGGTCAGGACGTGAACCATTTGAAATTTTTTACCACCTGCGGATTGCAGGAAGGCTACGAACCTTTCTGTGTGTAAGTTATTTAAAGCCGTTAACATTACTATTGTTAATCACAATAATTTTTGTAGTAACATGAACCGGGCAGTAACTTACTGGTATACTAAAGATCAACCAATTTTTGAGAACACCGATGATATGCCCGACACTAAAATCGACGTTACACGGATTTTGGCCGGGTCGGACAGTCCACCCTGTTTGAAAATCAGTCACAACACCTTTGAAACTATGGAAAAAGCTAACTGGGAGTTTTTGAGGCTTAGTTTACCGGTGATTTGTCACTCTGAGTTTATAACGTACGTGGTTTTTTAGTGTGTAAGTTTTGGGTAATTGGGTGTGTTGCAGCGAGGACGAGAAGATGCGCAGATGGAACGAGATTAAAATCAGACAACATCGTCTTAAGATGGAGGCTGATCAGCAAGTGGTCGCCCCTAATCCAGCCCATATAGAGAACATAATGAAGAGTGGATTTTCCATGACTGACATTAAAGGTTGCTGATGATTTAAATTTTATGTTTGCTAAAAGTTTTATTTGGGGTTTGTGCAGGCTTACATCGCAACTACTCCGAAGACGCTGTTGAGTCTGACGAAGTCTTGAAAATGCAACAACAACAGCAACAAATATCCAGAAGCCCCGGACAAGGAAAGGCTTTGCCTTCAAGACCTCCTAGGAAAGGGTCTCTATCAAGAACTGGCGGTCAAGTAAATGGATTCGAGGAAGGATGTGAGTTTCTTAAAGTACTGTAAAACTGGCAAGCTTGCAATTTTTTGTAGATCCACAAGTGAATGGCTCTAAAGGAGTCCCCAGGTCCAACAGTGAACTAGACATGAACCGATACTACGACACTTCGAGACGAAACGTTGAAAAAACTGAAGACAAAAAGAAAAGAGGACGGTCTCCTTTCAAGTGAGTCTATTTTTATAATTAAAACTGTTTTAAAATTTGTCTTTTACATGCAGTACCGAAAGTTTTGTGAGGTAACTTTATAATTAAAGAGAGTAATTTAATTGAAATTACTTAATGATTTTGAGTTTGTTAATTTTAGGTTTTTCTCTAAAAAACGTGGAGATGCCTCCAGTGCTGAAAGAGCCAAGGCGAAGAAATCTAGGACTCCCGAGCCTCATTCCGTACGAATTGGGGATGGAATGACACCTACCGCTCGGTCAGTCGGCTTGTCCAACACTATGCTATCCAGGAGTCCTACAATGAAACAAAATCAGGTAAAATTGATGAGACTTCCGCATATGCTCTATAAAATAAAATTATGAAAAGGGAGAGAATCAGGGAGCATCGGGTGTACCCCAACAGAAACAACTTTCAGTCCCCCAAACCTCGGACAAGGAGTCTGTAGGAAACGAAATATTCGACGGCGAATGTCTCAAACTGCTCAACGAATATTTTTACGGAGTGCGCATTTTTCCTGGTCAGGACCCGACCCATACCTACGTTGGATGGGTGACCACTCAGTACCACTTTTTCAGCAAGGAATTCAATTACAATCACGTTTTGAAATCTTCGGTGGTTGTGACAGACGATTACGATCGCGTAGTTGATTTGTGAGTGTTTTCTCTCTCTCCGACAATTCGTTTATAATTTTTGTATTGGCAGCATTGACCGACAGTCCTGTTATATGGTAAGAGCGGACGAGTTGTACAATCAGGTCACGCAGGACCCGTCAGGAAAGGGGGCTTCCCAGGGAATGTTTATTGGTTGCTTTTTGGACGCAGCCACCGGTTATATTAGTTTCACTTGTGATGGAAAACCTACGTCTCACAAATTTAAGGTTAATTAACGCATATAATAGTCGAACTGGACTTGATATTAATGTACACAGATGGAGCCGGAAACTAAACTTTTCCCAGCAATTTTCGTGGAGGCCACCAGCAAGGAGATAATGCAAATCGAACTGGGACGTACATCAACTAGTTTACCGTTGTCCGCTGCAGTTTTACAGAATAGTGCCAAGCACGTGATTCCTCAGTTTCCACCGAGACTAAAAGTTCAGTGCTTGAAACCGCATCAGTGGGCTAGGGTAAGTTAATTTTCTAGCTCCAGTAAAAATTTGAAATAAATCACAAAAACGTTTAGGTTCCGAACCAAAACCTTCAAGTACACGCCCTGAAACTGTCAGACATTCGGGGCTGGTCTATGTTATGCGAAGACGCTATTTCCATGTTGGCTCTGCATGTGCCAGAAGAGGATCGGTGTATCGATATCCTAGAGCTGATCGAAATGGACAAACTGCTCAGTTTCCACGCCCACACTTTAACATTATACTCTGCTCTGTGTTATCAAAGCAACTACAAAGCTGCTCACGTTTTGTGTCATCACGTCGACCAGAAGCAGTTGCTTTACGCCATCAAATCGGAGTACATGAGCGGACCTTTGAGACAAGGATTCTACGATTTGCTGATTTCACTTCACTTGGAGGCGGCCGCCACTACAATGTTTGTGACTTTAACAGTTACGAGCTGGTTTTAAAATTGATGGTTTTTAGGGAGGTGTGCAAGAACGAGTACGTCATTCCCCTAGGGCAGGAATTGAAGGATTTGTATGAAACCCCTGAAATGGGACACAGTTTGAGGAGGTTGCAGATGGAGTCTGTCGTACCTCAAATGAAAACTTCAGAAATTAGGTAAAGTTGTAAATATTCTGTTTTTATGTTTTTTTGTTAACTTTAAGGATTGTAGCGACAATATTGAAAACATAAAAAGTCTCTATTCTCCTTATTTCCCCTTGGATGTGGTGCGAGACTATGTTATGACGGCTTTGGCTGAGTCAGTGGGGAGTAACCAGGTTCATAACAGAGACCCAGTTGGAGGTTCTAATGAAAACTTGTTTTTGTAAGTGGTTCATTTGAACTACTTTACTCGTGCGCTCAAGTTTTTTATTTTCTGCAGACCATTATTGAAACTGGTTGATCGGCTACTGTTAGTGGGGATGTTGAGCGACGAAGACGTGGAAAAGCTTCTGATTATGGTTTGTCCAGAAACGTGGGATCCCACTTTCCAGAAAGACGGCAAGGACGAGCATCGCAAAGGCCTCTTACAGATGAAAATGGCCGAGGGTGCTAAACTTCAAATGTGCTATTTACTGCATCATTTGTGCGATATCCAGTTACGGCACCGGGTCGAGTCGATAATCGCTTTCAGTCACGATTTCGTCGGCGATTTGCAAACCGACCAGTTGAGGAGGTACATTGAAATCAAACAATCCGATTTACCTTCGGCCGTAGCTGCCAAGAAAACCAAAGAGTTTCGTTGTCCGCCTAGAGAGCAGATGAATGCTATTTTGAGTAAGTTTAAGAACGAAGGTACGTACGAATTAGCCAACCACCGTCACTGTTTATGCTGCTTCAATAACTTTTGAAGGAATGTTCGGTAATTGTGGCTTTTTCTGTCAGTTATGTGGTAAAATTTATCAATTTTTACAAATGTTTATAAAGTGAATAATTTTTAATTATAAGTCGTTATAACAGTTAATAAGAAAACCCTCAATCTGTGATAATTATTGTACGTAAGTTAGAAGAGAATTGTGGTTTGCTAATTTGATTTTCATTAGTAGAGATCATGAGCTACCACGTCATTCAAGTTGAAAGGTTGCCTTATCCACTTATATTACTCTTAATTTGTGACATTGCTTTCTAAATGACTAATCACAACTTGCAATTAAAACAACATTTTCAACCTGTACAAAGTTTCACTTGCTTCAGAGCTCCAATAACAATGAGTTGTGCACTTTAGGCTTCAAGAACATGGAAGAGGACGAAAAAGAAAACTGCCCCCTTGGCGACGACCTGTCCGAACGTATGAACACCTTCCACAACCACTTGATGGTTCACGTGTCCTTGCAAGCCCTACAAGCTCCTGAAGACGAGGAGAATCCTGAAGGACAAGTAAAGCCGGGACCGTTGAAGAAGCTTTACAATCTAATCAACGCCGTTAAAGAGCTTGAAGAAGAACCCAAACCTGAATCTGGTAAGTTTCAGTTTTGTGTGTTTGCCACTCTTTAAAGTGTCCCCAATTAGAACCGGAGAAGAAAACCCCTGAGGAAATCTTCAGAAAGGTCCTGATCAGTACTATAGTCAGATGGGCGGAGGAAGCTCAGATTGAGCTACCAAACTTAGTCAAGGAGATGTTTAGGTAAGTTAACGTGTCTTTAGAATAGTGTTGTAGTGTAATGGTGTTAATTTCAGCCTGTTGGTGAGACAGTACGATTCAGTGGGTGAACTAATACGCGCTTTGGAAAAAACTTACATTATAAACTCAAAAACCAAAGTTGATGTGGCTGAAATGTGGATTGGACTCAGTCAAATTCGGGCTTTGCTCCCCGTTCAGATGTCGCAAGAGGAGGAAGAACTGATGCGGGAGCGTCTTTGGAAGCTGGTGAACAATCATACGTTTTTCCAGCACCCTGATTTGATTCGAGTGTTGAGAATTCACGAAAACGTCATGGCTGTCATGATCAACACTTTAGGCAGACGATCGCAAGCTCAATCCGACTCCAACACCCAACCTCAGATTACGGAAGGCGAAACGGGCAGTGCAAAAGAGAAGGTCTCTGTAACAAAAACTATTTTTTACACTTAATTCAATATTAAAGAGGAACTTAGGATACTTCTCATGAAATGGTGGTTGCTTGTTGCCGTTTCTTGTGCTACTTCTGTCGTACCGGACGACAAAATCAAAAGGCCATGTTTGAGCACTTTGACTTTCTTTTGGACAACAGCAATATTTTGCTATCACGACCGAGTCTACGTGGTTCTACACCTCTGGACGTTGCTTACTCCTCTCTAATGGAAAACACCGAGCTAGCTTTGGCTTTACGCGAGCACTACCTGGAAAAAATTGCAATTTACCTGTCACGGTGCGGTCTTCAATCCAATACTGAACTCGTCGAAAAGGTTTGCGTTTTTAAATCATTTGAAATATATTATTTAATCGTTTTTCCATCTAGGGCTATCCAGATTTAGGTTGGGATCCGGTGGAAGGAGAACGCTACTTAGACTTTTTACGATTTTGCGTTTGGGTGAATGGCGAAAGCGTTGAAGAAAACGCCAACTTGGTTATTAGATTGTTGATTCGTAGACCTGAGTGTTTAGGGCCTGCCCTTAGGGGTGAAGGAGAAGGATTGTTAAAAGCTATAGTGGACGCTAACAAGGTTAGCCTGTTGAACACTTATAGCGTGTGCCTGGTTTACTGTGTTTTTTTGTGTAGATGTCGGAACGAATTAGTGATCGCCGCAAAATGATGGAGGAATCAGCAGAAGGTACGGTCAACTTGCAGCAATTTTCGCATCCTTTACCCGAAAGTGACGAGGATGAAGACTATATCGATACTGGGGCTGCCATTTTGAATTTTTACTGCACTCTGGTGGATTTGCTGGGTAGGTGTGCTCCTGACTCTGCTGTGATTTCTCTGGTGAGTATTTAAGCCAGATTGTCAATTGAGCTGCACTAAAACCACATTTTTTAGGGCAAAAACGAATCATTAAGAGCGCGAGCCATTCTACGTTCTCTGGTTCCTCTAGAAGATCTCCAAGGAGTGTTGAGCCTGAAATTTACTTTGCATAATCCGGCGCAAGGCGAGGAACGCCCCAAATCTGATATGCCCTCAGGACTAACGCCACCGCACAAACAATCGGTCGTTTTATTCTTAGAGCGTGTCTACGGCATTGAAACTCAAGAATTGTTTTACCGACTCCTCGAAGAAGCTTTCTTACCCGATTTGAGGTGCGCCACCATGTTGGATAGGGTAAGTTTACCCTTAAAATTTGTTGATCAAACTCTATACTAGGTATAATCATCTACCAGCACGATGGTAGCGAATCAGACATGGCGTTGAGCATGAACCGCTACATTGGCAACTCCATCTTGCCGCTACTGATCCAACACAGTAAATTCTACAGTGAAGCGGAAAACTACTCGTCGTTGCTGGACGCAACTTTGCACACCGTTTATCGTTTATCCAAAAACAGAATGCTTACCAAAGGACAGCGTGAAGCAGTGTCTGACTTCTTGGTGGCCTTGACCAGTCAGCTGCAGCCTTCCATGTTGCTAAAACTACTCAGAAAGCTCACCGTAGATGTGTCTAACTTGTCTGAATACACTACGGTAGCGCTGAGGTTGTTAACATTGCATTACGATAGGTGCGCCAAATATTACGGGTCTAGTGGAGGACAAGGTAGGTTTTCGAGTGTTTAGTTGAAGTTTTTTGATGTATCAGCACTTTAGGGCCTTACGGAGCTTCTAGTGATGAAGAGAAACGACTTACTATGATGTTGTTTTCCAATATTTTTGACTCTCTTAGCAAAATGGAGTATGAACCAGAGTTGTTCGGTAAAGCTCTACCTTGCCTTACTGCGATTGGTTGTGCCTTACCTCCTGATTATTCTTTGTCTAAGAACTACGATGACGAATGGTAGTTACTTAAAAAAAGTGATTGGAATTTTATTAAAATGCGTGTGGACAGGTACACCAACAAGAGCGCGTCCGGTCCTGACGGGCCTTACAACCCTCAGCCTATAAATACTTCAGTAGTTCAGTTGAACAACGATCTGAACAACATAGTGCAGCAATTTTCGGAACATTATCACGACGCTTGGGCTTCCAGGAAACTAGAGAACGGCTGGATGCACGGTGAATCCTATTCGGGCTGGGACGGCAACAAGACTCACCCTAGACTTAAGCCTTACTCAATGCTTAACGACTATGAAAGAGAACGGTAAGCCTAATTTATGAAGCTTCTGTAATAAATTGTGCTACTTGTCAAACTTTCAGTTACAAAGAACCTGTACGTGAGTCTCTAAAGGCTCTCCTGGCTTTGGGCTGGTCAGTAGAACACACTGAAGTGGATCTGCCGTCTACGAATAGAAGTTCTCAATTTGCAAGAGGAGAAAGCACTAGTGCTTTTGATTACAACCCTCATCCGGTCGATATGACCAACTTAACTCTTTCGAGGGAAATGCAGAATATGGCCGAACGTTTAGCCGAAAATTCGCATGATATTTGGGCTAGAAAGAAGAGGGAGGAGTTGACTACTTGCGGAGGTACACTCATTGCTCAAAGCTCTGCTGTAGTGTAATTTGAAAATTAATTTGTAGGAGGAATTCACCCCCAATTGGTGCCATACGACCTGCTCACCGACAAAGAAAAGAAAAAGGACAGAGAACGTTCCCAAGAGTTTCTCAAGTATCTTCAATACCAGGGCTACAAGCTGCACCGGCCTATCCGTGGCGGACAACAAGAAACCGAACAATCCACATCAGGCCCCGCTATCGAACTACGATTTGCCTACAGTTTGCTGGAAAAACTCATCCAGTACCTGGACAAAGCCACCATTAACATGAAACTACTCAAACCGTCGCAGACTTTCAGCCGCAGAAACTCCTACGTTAAATCGTCGAGAGACATCAAGTTCTTCTCCAAAGTGGTGCTGCCTTTAATGGAAAAATATTTTTCCACCCATAGGAACTATTTTATTGCTGTGGCCACCGCCACAAACTTGACGGGGGCGGCCAGTTTGAAGGAAAAAGAAATGGTAGCGGCGTTATTCTGCAAATTGGCCAGCCTCTTGCGTTCTAGACTGGCAGCTTTTGGCGCCGACGTTCGAATCACGGTTAGGTGTCTTCAAGTGCTCGTGAAGGGCATCGACGCTAAGTCTTTGGTCAAAAATTGCCCAGAGTTTATTAGAACGTCAATGTTGACTTTCTTTAATAACACGGCAGATGATTTGAGTCATACAATTATTAACCTACAAGAGGTAAGTGTTTTATCTTTAGGATATTACCAGTGTTTTTATTTTTAATTTATAAGACTAAACTTATTGGGTTGTAGGGTAAATACAGCCATTTGCGTGGGACTCACCTGAAAACTTCCACGTCGCTTTTTTACGTCAATTCCGTGGTTTTGCCGGTATTGACCGCCATGTTTGATCATCTGGCCAATTGCGAGTACGGCAGTGATTTATTACGTAAGTGTGTAAAATTGCCAAAGCTGAATACTAAGAAAATGAAATATTCTTTTTTTTCTTAGTGGACGAAATCCAAGTAGCTTCCTACAAAATTCTACAAGGACTCTATCACTTGGGAACCGACTCAACTTTGCATCGCGATCGCAAATACTTAAAAATCGAAATGGAAAAATACAAACCGGCTTTGGGGTCCTGCCTGGGGGCTTTCAGCTCAACTTTCCCTGTCGCGTTTTTGGAGCCCCATCTCAACAAGAACAACCCCTATTCATTGCTCAACCGAATTGGTAATTTCACTCTTTTATTATTTGGTTAATAGAGTGTGAATGTTGGTTTGACATTTCAGCCGATCACTCACTGGAGGCGCAAGACATTATTTCGAAAATGGAGCAGTTTATGCCTACTTTAGAGGCGATTTTGTCTGAAGTAGATCAGTTTGTGGAAAGTAACAAAACCTACGCGGATGATCCGCATATTATCGATGTTATCATGCCTATGTTGTGTTCTTATTTACCGTTCTGGTGGTCGCAGGGTCCTGACACTGTCAGCCCAACTGGAGGGTTAGTAACTAAAGCTACAGCTGACTAGATTTACCGAAGTGTATCAAAACAGGTCACACGTGTCCATGGTGACGTCAGAACACATGAACCAACTGCTTAAAAACGTGCTCAAGTTGATTAAAAAGAATATTGGCAACGAGAACGCGCCTTGGATGACTCGGATCGCCGCCTACACCCAACAAATTATCATCAACAGTAGCGAAGAACTACTAAAAGACGTCTTCCTACCTTTAGCCGAACGAGTTAGAAAAAGAACAGAGACGATGTTCCATAAAGAAGAGAGTCTGCGCGGGTTTATTAAGAGCAGCACAGACGATACGTCCCAAGTGAGTTTCAAACTGTCATAATTTTCCCAGATTTACGAAACAAAATTTCAGATTGAAACTCAAATTCAAGAAGACTGGCACTTGTTGGTGCGCGACATTTACTCCTTCTATCCGTTGCTGATCAAATACGTGGATTTGCAAAGGAATCACTGGCTACGTCACAATATAGAAGAGGCAGAACACCTGTACAATCACGTGGCCGAAATCTTCAATATCTGGTCGAACTCGCAGTACTTTTTAAGGGAAGAACAAAACTTTATTTCGGCCAACGAAATCGATAATATGGTGTTAATCATGCCTACTGCTACCAGAAGGACTGTAGTTACTGATGGTAGTCAACCTTCAGTGGGAAAGGTTAAGGTATGTTATAGTCTGTTCAGTGACTTCTGACAGTTGCGACACATTCACCAGCAGAAACGTACGTCGCTAATTAAATCTGATGCCAGAAGCTACAATAATAATTTAGAATACTTGTTTAATCCTCTGGCAATTTAAAAATGGACACTTGTACAGGGTTCTGGGCCCTTTCTATAGGTTCTGAGTAGCCCTTATAGTTGTTTGGCACATTCAAAATGGTCCTAGAGGCCTTTGACAGTTTATAACAATTCTTGGAAGCTTTAAGACACTTTTAAAGGCCTCTGGCACTTTTAAGAACCTTCTCAGTAGCATTTATAAGTCTCTGGCACATTCAAAATGGTCCTAAAGACCTCTGGCAATTTAAAATAGTTATGGGAAGATTTAAGACACTTAGTAGAAGAATCTGGCACTTTTAAGAACGTTTCTATTTTTGTCTGATAAAAGGAAATAAAATATGTGACGCAACAGTCAGTAGATACGACTAGATAAGACGCTATACTCTTTGGTGTGTTTTATAAATTAATTTATTCTTGTCTGGACTTCTTAATATATTTTTTTGACAAATTAAAACTTAAATATACGCGACAATAAAATGTTTAGAAAAAGAAGAAGAACCGCGACAAAAAACGGGACAAAGATAAGGAAATACAAGCGTCATTGATGGTGGCTTGTTTGAAGCGTTTATTGCCGGTCGGTTTAAACTTGTTCGCCGGTCGTGAACAGGAACTGGTACAGCACTGCAAGGACCGTTTCCTTAAGAAACTGCCCGAGTACGAAATTATTGGTACGTTTTGCGCTTTTGACCGGTTTCAGGCTAGTAAATTGTGTTTCGAGTAGATTTTGCCAAAACTCAACTGACTCTTCCCGATAAGATCGACCCTGCCGATGAAATGTCTTGGCAGCACTACCTCTACAGTAAATTAGGAAAAAAAAGTCTTACGGTGAATACTTTGGACAGCAACGGTAAAAACCAGCTAGAGGAAACGGTGGAAAGGATTGTGGCTATGAGTAAAGTTCTCTACGGGCTACACATGGTGAGTGATTGGTTTTATTAGTACATTTTCCAACCATTTGCTTTTTTCTCGGGGTTTTGTGGCGTTTCATTTATTATTTCCTGCCAGATCGATCATCCTCAACAGCAACAGAAAGGCGTTTATCGCTCTATAGTTTCGACTCAGAGAAAACGGGCCGTGTTATCTTGTTTCCGGCAAGCTTCGTTGCACAGTTTGCCCAGGTTCGTGACCGAACACGGTGTTTTTTGTTGCTGTGATTTTCTCGCTCATTTAACCGAAATTTTATTAACTCCTTACACTAATTTGTGTTTGGTTTTGTTTTGCGCTAACCCAATCTAATCTGAAAGACTTCCAAACCGAAATTGGGCGGGTTAGGATGGAGGAAAGTTATGAATGCCGCGCGTAGACGAGCGGCTCTTGCATGTTTTAGGTGTACACCACTATATAAGCTTAACAGGTACTGTTTACTGTCTGCTAATCTATCAGCGTGTCATTGATGACTTTGAGAATGATAATCTCTGCTATGTAGGCATCGGGCTATCAACATTTTTATTCGGACTTATCGCGACAACTGGCTGCAAGACGAAAACGTCGGTCAGGAAGTGATGATCGAAGATCTCACTCAAAGCTTTGAAGACTCTGAATTGAAAAAAAAGGACGAAGAAGAGGAAGAAGGCAAACCAGATCCTTTAACGCAGCTAGTCACCACGTTTTGCCGGGGAGCCATGACCGAAAGGTTTAGGTTAATCGTCTTAAAATAACTAATAATATTAAAGTTGTAGTATTCAGGTCTGGTGCTCTTCAAGAGGATCCTCTTTACATGAGCTACGCTGAAATCATTGCTAAATCGTGCGGTGAAGAAGAGGAAGAAGGCGAGGAAGGTGGGGAAGAAGGAGGAGAGGGTGAAGAGGGTGGAACTTCGATTCACGTAAGTGTTACTAACTTAATACAGTTTGCTCTAACTTAACTCATGTGTCTTATATTAAATAGAGAGCTTTATGGAAGCTTAAGGTAATTCAGGTTTTAATTGTGGTAATCTGGTGTTAAGATGTGATACTTAGTTGTTGTGTCTTAATTAACAGGAACAAGAAATGGAGAAGCAAAAACTGTTGTTCAACCAAGCCAGGTTGGCTAATCGAGGCGTAGCCGAGATGGTGTTGTTGCACATTTCGGCCTGCAAGGGCGTCCCTTCTGAGATGGTAATGAAAACTCTGGAATTGGGTATTTCCATTTTGCGTGGCGGTAATTTCGACATCCAAATGGGCATGCTCAATCACTTGAAAGACAAAAAAGACGTCGGATTCTTTACCAGTATCGCCGGTTTGATGAACAGTTGCGGCGTTCTGGACTTGGACGCTTTCGAACGCAACACGAAAGCCGAAGGTTTGGGGGTTGGTTCTGAAGGTAAGCTACAAGATTGATGGGATTGTAGTACTGAATGGTGTTTTTAGGTGCCGCCGGGGAGAAAAATATGCACGACGCTGAATTCACCTGCGCCTTGTTTAGGTTCATCCAGCTGACTTGTGAAGGTCACAATTTGGGTAAGAGATTGTGATGAGTCTACAAAAATAAAACGCACATACTCGTAGAATGGCAAAACTACCTTCGAACCCAAGCCGGTAATACCACAACCGTGAACGTGGTAATCTGCACTGTGGATTACTTGCTACGGCTTCAGGAGTCTATCATGGACTTTTACTGGCACTACTCTAGCAAAGAGCTCATAGATCCAGCGGGCAAAGCCAACTTCTTTAAAGCTATAGGCGTGGCCAGTCAAGTGTTCAACACCCTCACTGAGGTCATCCAAGGTCCGTGCACTCTTAACCAGCAAGCTTTGGCGCATTCTAGGCTGTGGGATGCGGTCGGTGGTTTTCTCTTTTTATTCTCGCACATGCAAGACAAACTGTCAAAACACTCTAGTCAAGTAGACTTGCTCAAAGAGTTGCTCAATCTCCAGAAGGACATGATCACCATGATGTTGTCTATGCTTGAAGGTACATTACAACAAATTTTTAGGAATTTAGAATGTTTTAGCCTGGATTTGTTTAAGGTAACGTCGTAAACGGTACTATTGGAAAGCAAATGGTGGACACGCTGGTAGAAAGCGCGTCCAACGTAGAACTGATCCTCAAATACTTTGATATGTTTTTGAAGCTGAAAGATCTTACGTCCTCGGCTAGTTTCCAAGAGATTGACATAAACAGTGACGGCTGGGTTTACCCTAAAGACTTTAAAGAAAAAATGGAGCAGCAAAAGAGCTACACTCCGTATGTTAATTACTTTTTTGAAAATCCACTTCTAGAGTATTACTAAAACACTTAGGGAGGAAATCGAGTTCTTGCTGGCTTGCTGCGAAACGAACCACGACGGTAAAGTGGACTATGTCGGATTCATAGACAGATTCCACGAACCAGCTAAAGAAATCGGCTTTAACTTGGCCGTGCTGCTTACCAACTTATCCGAGCACATGCCCAATGAACCTAGACTGGCTCGTTTTCTAGAAACTGCAGGATCAGTTTTGAACTATTTTGAACCGTTCTTAGGACGCATTGAAATATTAGGTCAGTGTCTTAAAAGTAGTTCAAATCCAAAAAATTTACTTAAAAATTGAAAATTCGCATCAAATTCATGAAATAAGTTTTTTTAACACATTTTACAACTTTATAATTGATCTGAAAACTGGAAATTGATATCAAGTGATTGACTTGAATTTAAACTTATAAAAACTGAAGTTTTTCTAGTCAAAGTCAATTTTCAAACATTTTTAGTGCTTAAAACTTGAAAACTGCATAAATTGCTCTAAAATAATTTGAAAACAGGTAGTAGCAAGCGCATCGAACGGGTCTACTTTGAAATCAAAGAGTCCAACATCGAACAATGGGAAAAACCTCAAATCAAAGAATCGAAACGTGCCTTCTTCTACTCCATTGTGACTGAAGGTGGGGACAAAGAGAAGCTGGAGGCGTTCATTAATTTCTGCGAAGACGCGATCTTTGAAATGCAGCACGCTAGCGCGTTGATGGCCGTGGAGGAGTCGGGTGGTGGTGGACCTGCCAGGGCAACTACTTACAGTTATATGACGGACGAAGATGAACAAAGGTACGTTAGTGTGTGTTGGAGCGGTCAAGGTGTAATAGACGGTGATTTAGGGGTGGCAAAGATCCAATTCGACGATCTTATCAGGCCTTTAAAGACGGTATCTACTACGGCTTGTCCGCGTTGAGTCCTTCTAATATTAAACATAAAATCAGCGAAATGCAGCAGATGACCATTCCAGAACTTTTTATCGGTAAGTTGTGACCAAACTGAAATACTCTCAACTTACAATTGCGTTATTCTCTTTCAAGGTTTTTTCAAACTGATCTTCTACACGTTTTACTACTCGGGCTTTAGCGTGGCAATGGTGATTCGTTACTTCCTGGGGGTGTTAATGTCGTTGATGCGCGGACCCATGGTGGAAGAACCGGTGGTCGAAATTAAGGAAGAGGAAAAAGTCAGCCACTTGAGAGTTTTACCGCAACTACCCCCTGCCGAAGATCCCAACGCTCAATTACCCGCTCTAGCTATGGACGTATCCAAGGACGAAACTGGACAGTAAGTGACAATTTAGCAAATATCTAAGTCAGTGTAAGTGAAATTGTAAAATTTAAAGGCATAAAGTGGTAGCGCGTGAACCTACACCTGGTGGTGTTGCATTGACGGCCAATGAAGGAGAAGGCGAAAGTTCACATGAAGAAAGCGGAGAACAGACTGAAAGCGAAGTACCCGAACAACCTTTGTCTTTGTCTGACTTGTTGGGGTAAGTAGTTCAGTAATTATTTACATTTAGAAACGGCTAATCGTAGAGCTTTTGAGAAAACAAAATGGTATTAAAAGAGACCCAAAGAATCGCTAGAAACTATTTTCAGCTTTGGAAAAGAAACACAAGAGGGCGTACTAACAAGTGTAATTCAAAAAAAGTGGTACAGTTTCTTCAGTAACTTCTGAAGGTTTAGACCACTTGTAGAGACCTCTGGTGCTTTTAATAAGATTCTTAGTAACATTTAGAGGTCTATGGAATTTTCAAAATGGTCATAGAGGCCTCTGGCAATTTAAAACAATTCTAGGAAAGTTTAAGACATTTGTAGAGACCTCTGGTGTTTCTAAGAAGATTCTCAGTTACATTTAGAGCTCTATGGATCTTTCAAAATGGTTCTAGAAGCCCAAGGTTTGACCAAATTAAATAACACCCCTTCTAGAATTTCTCCTCATCATAGATCAATCAAACCGATTTATTACCCCCTTAACGATTCTACACGGCACTGTAGGATGTTAACAATTTAAGCATCGTCAGGAGGAGGTTCATCACCGGCGGGTTCTTCCTCTGGTTCTGCTCCCCCTTCGTCTCCACCGTCGTCTTTGCCACCTCCGCCACCGTCACCTCCCTCCGAATTAATCAACTCCATAACTTTGTCGTATATGGCTTTTCCGAGCAGGGCCAAGTACCATAGCGTGAACATGAACGGGGGATGTTTGTAGTTGTCCGGGTCGCATATGTCCAAGCCGTTGAGGAAGCCGACGGGACAAAGTGCCGTCGGCGCCGGGTTGCATTCCGACATGTTGGGGGCTTTTGTGGTTTTCTTAAAGTACTGAAATTTTGATTTTTTTTTCGAAATTGATTTGACAAGCGTTTGACGGATAACTGGTGTGGCAATTTTTACTGTATACGAGGAGATTGAGATAAATGATTTTTGCAGTGGAGAACAGGCCAAACTGGCTGCCCAGGAAAAAGCCGAGGCGCAAGCCGCCCAACAGGCAGCCATGCAAGCTATCGAGTCCGAAAGCAAAGCAAAAACCACCACCGAACCATCTGCCATGCAACAAATCAACTTTAGCGCCTACACTCATCGTGCCGTTTCCTTTTTGGCTAGAAACTTCTATAATTTGAAATACGTCGCATTGGTGCTGGCTTTCTGCATCAATTTCATGCTCCTCTTTTACAAGGTTGAACTTTCACGTTTAAATAAAACGAGTTAACTGAAATTTAAGGTGTATATAGGTCACCACATTGGGTGGAGATTCTGACGGTAGCGGTAGTGGTAAAGGATCCGGCCTGTTTGAAGGCTCGACAGAAGGAAGTGGTTCCGGAGGTTCTGAGGAAGAAGAAGACCCTCCGGAGTTGGTAATAGTGGATGAGGATTTCTATTATATGGCTCATGTGATGCGTCTGGCTGCTGCTTTGCACTCTATAGTCTCTTTAGCCATGTTGATTGCTTATTACCACTTAAAGGTAGGTGATAGTGTAGCTTAAGGCTGTTTTTTTTTTAACTTGGGGTTTTATAGGTGCCTTTGGCTATATTCAAGAGAGAGAAGGAGATTGCTCGTCGATTGGAGTTTGAGGGTTTGTTCATAGCTGAACAGCCTGAGGATGACGACTTGAAGTCTCACTGGGATAAGCTGGTTATATCGGCAAAGTATATGTCATTCCTTTTGGTGGGTTTGTGTGGTTAAGTGGTGTTTTTCAGGTCATTTCCTGTTAACTACTGGGATAAATTTGTAAAGAAGAAGGTGCGCCAGAAATACAGTGAAACCTACGACTTTGAGTCCATTAGTAATTTGCTAGGAATGGAGAAAACCTCCTTCCAGCAGCAGGAAGCGGATGAAGGCAGTAAAAGCTTGATTTGGTAGTAAGTATTCTTCGAGGGGTAAACCGCTGAGTATAATTTTGTACACTAATTTCTTGTAATGTCCAGTAATTCCCAATAACTAACCTAACCTAACAATACCCACTAATTTTCTGAATTACCACTGGACTGGAGAGTCTAAAAAAACTTTTTTTAATAAGAAAATATGCGTGCAACGATTTAACCGGAAGTAGATAAAGTAGTTTAAATGGGACACCTTGTATATTATTGCAGTTTTGGATTCCACATCATATTCTAGACATATCTCGTGTATTAATGTCTCCGAAACAATAATTTTAATTTATGCATATCAGGAAACGTTTTCTTCTTGGTTTTTGTGATTTGTCGTGTTATACAAGGTTTGTTCTAAGAGTGGGCGAATAAAAGCGATAAAATATATTATACTGGATGGTCAAAAAAAGAGCGCAAGACATCAGTTCTAAAAAAAGACGTTTTTCAAATTAAACACTCTATTTGTCTGGTTCTCTGTTCAAAATTAAGATAAGTTTGTATTAGGTCACTTATTTGAGAAATTTGTTCTTTAAATTGACACATTGAATCACTCTGTAACTGTCAAAATAATCGAGTTATTGAAGGTTAAAGTAGTAGCTGTCTTGATTCTCAGACAACTCGTTTATTTGCAACTTTTATATGTCAATGGATAGAAAATATAATAGGCTTTCCAAAAATATGACCGTTTGAGGGCTCCAAAGCTAATTAAACGTTTTTCTTGACTGTAACCACTCTAACTTCTTTTAAGTTGATCAGGTACGGCTCTGATTTTTGGCACAAACCGTAGCAAAACTGCGGAAATAAAATCATTAAAGTCGATTTTCGCTTGCACTAAGTGGCCAAATATAACGCAAACCCCATTGGACTAGTGGTGGCTTTTCAGGCAAATTTGACCCTTACGAAAAATGTCATTTGCAAAATCGGTTTTTCTAGGAATTTCTATGCATTACGTCGTAGTAGACCTAGTAGCTCATGTAACCGTATTTTCCAGGGTCAAATTAACCCAAACCAGTAGAAAAGTCAGTTGGTTAGTGGTACCGTTTAGCCACTAGAGGGCGTCAACTTTGATCAATTTTTTTTGGTGTATCCTTTTGTCTAATACTCAAAAACCCGCTTAATTGCACTATTTTTGCTAGAGTTTTATACGTCAATGGATAGCCAATGGAATGAGCTTTCTGAAAATTTCCCAACTTGGGTTGATAGGTTAGACGGTTTGGCCGCTAGAGAGCGTCAAAGTTGATTATTTTTTTATGACATTTTTTGTGCATCCCTTTGTTTAATCTTCAATAACTCGTTTATTTGCACTATTCTTAGTAGTGTTTTATACGTCAATGGATAGCCAATGCAATGAGCATTCTAACAGTCTCTCAATTTGAATGGGTAGGTTGGACGGTTTGGTCGCTAGAGGGTGTCAAAATTTACTAATTTTTCTGGACTTTTTTGGTGCATTATTTTGTTCAATAACGAGCTTAGTTGCCACACTTTTTATATGTCAAAGCTTTCTATTGACGTATAAAAGTTGTGTCTCTAGAGAACGTGAAAATTTTTAAAAACAATCCAATGGAATTCATTGAAATTACTAAACTTTCTGCCCATTAATTCCTAAAATTTCTACACCATAATACCGCAGCGGTTTACCCCCCTCGGTATTCTTAAACTTGCAATGCAATTGTACCAAACTTTCTTCCCAAGCATAATCAACATAGACTGGCGTTATCAAATATGGAAGTCAGGAGTCACGTTCACGGATAACTCCTTCTTGTACTCGCTCTGGTACTTTGTGTTTTCAATTTTGGGCAACTTTAACAACTTTTTCTTCGCCGCCCACTTGCTGGACGTTGCCGTGGGTTTCAAGACTTTGCGCACCATTTTGCAGTCGGTTACGCACAACGGCAAACAACTGGTGCTTACTGTGATGCTGCTCACCATTATCGTATACATTTACACGGTGATTGCGTTTAATTTCTTCCGAAAGTTTTACGTGTCCGAGGAGAATGACGAGGTTGATCGAAAGTGTCATGACATGTTAACCGTAAGTTTTTTCAGCTAATTTTAGTTTGTTTTTTTTTTTAAACATTCAAATTTGTAGTGTTTCGTGTTTCACTTGTATAAAGGAGTTAGAGCTGGTGGTGGTATTGGTGACGAGATTGAACCACCAGATGGAGACGACTATGAAGCGTACAGGATAATGTTTGATATAACTTTCTTCTTTTTCGTTATCGTCATTCTTTTGGCTATTATTCAAGGTAAAATTAAAGTTTCAATTGATTATAGTTGATGTTGCTTTGCTTCTTCAGGTTTAATCATTGACGCGTTTGGTGAGCTTCGTGACCAGCTGGAGAAAGTGATCGAAGACATGGATTCAAACTGTTTCATTTGCGGCCTGGACAAGGGTTACTTGGATAAAGTGCCGCACGGTTTTGACACTCACGTGCAACAGGAACACAACCTGGCAAATTACATGTTCTTCCTGATGCATTTGATTAACAAACCCGACACTGAGTACACCGGTCAGGAAACGTACGTGTGGAACATGTACCAGCAACGGTGTTGGGACTTCTTCCCCATGGGAGATTGTTTCCGGAAACAGTACGAAGAGGAGATCGGAGGTGGTGGGGGTTAAACCATCATTTTAGTTTTTCTATGTTGCTTTTGCTCAATTTTAAAGTTTTTAAGGCTGTTTTAGGCTTTACACACAGCGGAGTTTTTGAACAAGCGGATTTGTTGTTGTAAATATCAAAGTGATCGTCTCAGTTCGGTGCTAGCACAACAAGATGGTAGTCAATTTTAATAACGCCACAGTGTTTTCAATATATTGGTATATAATTAATCGTTTCCGCTGTTTAAGTTGTGTGGTTTTTTAGATTCCCTGAAAACCGTGATAACTTTCCACCGAAACGTAGGTTTCAAGACCAAGGTAAGTCTATTTTTCTACTCTTACAGGGATATTGGTTCATTCCTTAACAGTTTAGAGAACGGATAAGTAGGCAATTGCCAACGGTTCAACGAATACAGAATCCTAGACTTTCCGCAACTGTGCGACATGAAATAGACTAGACCAATCACAGGCAATTTCAAATAGACCAATTACAGCTAATCTTCAGGTCTCTGTACATTTAAAATGTCTGCTAGAGGCTTCTGACAGTTTTAAAAGCCTCTGGCACATTCAAATCATTATTAGAACCTTCTGGCACTTTGAGATGTCCATTAGAATGTTCCATAGACTTCTGGCATATTTAAAATGTCTGTTAGAGGCTTCTGGCAGTTATAAAAGATTTTTAGGAAGTTTTAAAGGCCTCTGGTACATTTAAATCATTATTAGAGGCTCCTAGCACTTTGATATGTCTATTAGAATGTTTCAGAGGTCTCTGCACATTTAAACTGTCTGCTAGAGGCTTCTGGCAGTTTTAAAAGAATTTCAAAAAATTTTAAAAGCCTCTGGCACATTCATATCACTATTAGAGGCTTCTAGCACTTTGAGATGTCTATTAGAATGTTTCACAGGTCTCTGCACATTTAAAATGTCTGTTAGAGGCTTCTGACAGTTTTAAAAGCCTCTGGCACATTCAAATCATTATTAGAACCTTCTGGCAGTTTGAGATGTCTATTAGACTTTTTCGGAGACCTCTGGCACATTCAAATTATTATTAGAACCTTCTGGCACTTTGAGATGTCCATTAGAATGTTCCATAGACTTCTGGCATATTTAAAATGTCTGTTAGAGGCTTCTGGCAGTTATAAAAGATTTTTAGGAAGTTTTAAAGGCCTCTGGTACATTTAAATCATTATTAGAGGCTCCTAGCACTTTGATATGTCTATTAGAATGTTTCAGAGGTCTCTGCACATTTAAAATGTCTGCTAGAGGCTTCTGGCAGTTTTAAAAGAATTTCAAAAAATTTTAAAAGCCTCTGGCACATTCATATCACTATTAGAGGCTTCTAGCACTTTGAGATGTCTATTAGAATGTTTCACAGGTCTCTGCACATTTAAAATGTCTGTTAGAGGCTTCTGACAGTTTTAAAAGCCTCTGGCACATTCAAATCATTATTAGAACCTTCTGGCAGTTTGAGATGTCTATTAGACTTTTTCAGAGACCTCTGGCACATTCAAATTATTATTAGAAACTCCTGGCACTTTGAGATGTCCATTAGAATGTTCCAAAGACTTCTGGCATATTTGAAATGTCTGCTAGAGGCTTCTGACACTTTTGAAAAGATTTTTAGAAACTTTCAAAGGCCTCTGGAACATTCAAATCACTATTAGAGGCTTCTAGCACTTTGAGATGTCTATTAGAATGTTTCAGAGGTCTCTGCACGTTTAAAATATCTGCTAGAGGCTTCTGACAGTTTTAAAAGATTTTTCGGAAGTTTCAAAGGCCTCTGGCACATTCAAATCATTATTAGAACCTTCTGGCAGTTTGAGATGTCTATTAGACTTTTTCAGAGACCTCTGGCACATTCAAATTATTATTAGAAACTCCTGGCACTTTGAGATGTCCATTAGAATGTTCCAAAGACTTCTGGCATATGTAAAACGTCTGCTAAAGGCTTCTGGCAGTTTTAAAATATTTTTCGGAAGTTTTAAAGGCCTCTGGCACATTAAATCAAGCCGAGCTTAATTTAAGTGTGGGTCAGACTGTGACAGTACAGGTGATAAAAGTCACACTCTAAACCATACTTAAAGTAGTAGATGTCTTAAATTATCTCATAGATCTCATTAGAATGTCTAACAAATTGGACAGTTGTTTTCCCTTTTTGCATCTCTGTCATGCTCTGCTCAGACAATCACTGACTTGTAAAGAAATGGAGAGGTCATATTTTGTGGAATTTGAAAATTTTACTATACAGTGCAATTATAAGTTTGGTTCAGACTGTGACAATACACATGGAAAAAGTGACAGTCTGGACTACACTTAACTTAGGCAAGGCTTAAAGTATACAATGGTACAAAAATGGGGGTAATAACACATTTAATTTTTTATTTTAAAACAGTTTATTTATAATACCGAATTTCACTTTTTATTATATTTTTTAATAAATTATTTTAGTTTGATACAACAATATTATTGCCTCCCACTCACGAGCAATATTAATAACAATATTGATTTCTCTAATCGTGAGTATTAATAAATTAAATTTACTTTTTCAATAGTTAAATCTATATTAATACTGACATAGGCCGATGTCTTATATGTATTTTATTTACAAATAGTATTTTCAGTTTAGTAGAGTGAAAATGTAATAGTTTTGAGCGAAAATTTTCAACCACTAAACCTCTACGATATAATAGTTGTTAAGGAGTGAAAATTATAATTTAAAAAAATATTTACAGAAAATATGACAATTTTGGTGTTTGACAGTTAACTGTGAGTTAAGTGGTGATGGTTGAAATATAGTCTTCGTTACCTTCCTTAACCTCAGTCAAACTGCAAAACTCTTTCAATTCAGTGGCGCACTTTAACAAAGGAATATTGTCAGAGGAGGACAGACTGACAATTTCAGTGGCTGAAGAGTCTTCTTCCAACGGACCCACCTCCGAACTTTCCTCCACGGCGTAGTCGATTAGAGGCAATAAAGTTTGCCTCTTGTAGAATATAAACCAGTTCTATATTTAAATAAAAAAAAAGTTTTGTAACAAAAAGTTTTGATACGGACCTGCCTTTTCTATATTAAGTACAACCCTGTACTGACCGACAGCCGACAGCGCCCGCCGACCGGCGAACGAATTAATATTGGCCGCATTCGTTTTCACGCTCCGAGGAGCAAGTAGGGCAAATGTGACGTCACATTTACGTAATTTGACAGTTGGTTAAATTATGCTTTTGCTAAGTTACGTCATCGTGACGTCAAAAACGCTCTGCTCCCTCCATGGAGCTTGAAAACGAATGAGGCTAATATAATAAGATGTTTTTAAGGTTAAGTGTGATATGCATAAAGTTTTGCAATTTTAAAAGTGATTTACTCTTCATTTTTTTTTGACTAAATTTAATGGATTTAAACTGACCAGTAATATGGAAGTGGCGCTCTGCAAGTAAGGTAATTCGGTGCTGTTCTGGCTGGCGTCCAAAGCCAGCGGCGTTACAAACCAGTTCAGAACGAACATAAGTTGGATAACGCACAACGATTTCAGGCAGTTTCTGGTAGATTTCAGACTGCACAGTTCCTCATCCACGTAACTAATACTCTCTTCCTTTTTATCCTGTAACTCACGTTAAAACCGTTGTTTTGAACTAGAAAAACAAAAACTAACATTGAAGCTGTCCAGCTCCTTATTATTCATTGACTCGCTCTGATAGTGGTAGTCCAGTTTGGCTATTTCCAGGTTCTCTATTTTGATCATGGCACTGATTGCGTACACCGTGGTCAGGATCAGTAGCAGACAAATCGGGATCATAAAGTTGAAAATCATGCCTCTGTGCATTGATTTGTAGCAGAATTTTTTCGTTTCGAAACTGTTTGGAACAGCATAATAGGTTGTCTGTTGGGAATAGAAAATTTCAGTTTACTTGTTTGTAAAAAACACAATTAGTTAGTACCAAAGTAATTAAGGGCGGCAACATATGAGTGACCAAAGTGCACCAATTTAAGTTCCTGAAGATAACAGCCACCCAACTACTACTGAACTTCTTATAAATGTACAAGCAATACAAGAAAATCCAGATAACTGTGTGATGATGGAAAATATTCATTAAAATGGCGTTTAAAAGACAGTCTTCCGTATCTTTGGTGGACTGAAATCAACTTTTGTTCAATCACATTTTTTTGCGAAATTATAACACTCACGTAAACTCCTAAAATAAAAAATAAATTAGCAAGAAACATACTGAAGAAAATATGTACAACAATCAGCATCATGCAAATCTTCCGTCCTCGGTAGTATTTCGCGAGCAACACGCAGAAGAACGTCAACAATTGAGCGGCACAGCTCAATCCTGAGCCCGAAATTACAATTTCAGGACCGTAACTTTTGTTGGTTTTTCCATTACCCCCGTAGTACACGTACATAATGTTGTCTATGCAATTGTGGTCCTTCAGGTCCGGATCTGCTAGAGAATCGTCGGGCAATTCCACGTTGGGCAGCACATCCACCGTGTACCCTTTAGGGTCCATTTCCTCGGGATTGGGTATTAACAGCGAGTCAGATTTAAGGGTGTCATTGCTGGGGTCATAATCGTAGCTTAGGTAATAATCATCTTCGAGGGGTGGTGGTTTTGGTTTAGTTAAGTTTCTACCGGACAAAACGCTGGCTAAACTTTTGAATGTAGTTTTTGCAAAACAAACTTAACTCTACGTACCTGATAAGGTTTGGAACACATAACAAGCGAAACATAAGGAAAGCACTGTCATATTTTTAAGCTAAAGGAATTCCATTCCAGAGAGGAAGCGCCCCAGCTTCCATGGACCCGCGCGATAGTCAGGTAAGTTATCATGATGTTTAATGGGGATTCGGGATGTGAGCGTGGCTGGACCATTTTACGGCACAAGCGCCTTGATAGGATCGATAGAGCCAAATCCAGCTGGCTGGATTGAAATTACCCTCCTACATTTTTCGACTTCTGAGGAGCATCTTGTATACTTATTTTTTTCTACATTTGAGTGCGGGAATGAGTACTTTGCCACCAGAGGCTTGCATTTTAGTAATTACTATGCATTTTCGTTTAATTTAAAATGTTGTATCAAACAGATGCGGAAAGCGTCTTTCCCGCCCTTTAACTGCTTGCCGAACAACTGCAGTTTCGTGCGGGAAAGTACCACTTTCTGCACTTGTCAGGTAAATAACTATATTTTTGACCGGTAAATTACAAATATTGTCGTTATGGCAGTTCAAACTTTGAAACCGCTTTTCTCTCTGACTGTACCTACCAAGTTTTGTAGAGTATTTTCAGGTTATTGGATAGGAAATTTAATGAGGATTCCAAAAATGTGCTAAAAACAGTCATTTTTTGACTCCAAGTAGGTTTTACAGGCAGTTTTGTCTCTGACTGTCCTTTCAAACTGCTTGACTTTGTTAATTTAAAATTCTACTTTCTCGATAACGTAAATTCTGTGAAAGAAAAACAAATAAAACAACAGTTACCTGGGGGAAAATATTTATTTATTGTTAATAAGAACGTACAAAAAACACTGAATAAAGCTAAAAAAAGTCAGGGACAAGATAATTTCTGTGTTTACAATATTCCCTGCGCATTTTACCGAATAAGTACGACGAAAATTATTGAAACCACACCAAAATAAATTTTAAACAGTTTTTGACGGTAATACTACATACTCTCCCCAATCAGTAATAAAAATTAATAATCTACAGCAACTAAATACTTTTTTGTTTTTTTTTTTGTATCTAAAATGCACAGTTTTCTGTGCTTTTTCTAATTAATATATATAAAATAAAAACGAAATAATCGAGCATCGCTGTACTTAAACGACCCATACATTATACAATTAGTTGTACGACAAGTTGGAACGACACTTCCTGCAGACGTGTAAGAGAGATAAAATATAACATTGTTGCCTATTTATAGTTTTTTATCTTTTTCTCTAACTACGTTATAGTTCATGATTTCTCAGGTTTCATCAAATTTTACGATCGCTAATAAAGACGTGGCAATGTTGCAAAGTTTTGCAACACACAAGACATAAACGTCACACTAGTAACTATCCGCTAGACTTCGAGTATTTTTTTCAAAACAAGTAATTATTAGGTACAAACTGACATTCATAAACAAATACAAAAAAGCATTTTTTCAAATTTTCAAAATTTGACAAACAAAAATACGCATGTGTCAAACGTCTGAAATGGTATTGGCGTTTCAAGTTAAGATCGCAGCGCCAGCTGAACTAAAATCGGGCAACACGTTCCTAACCTAACATTATAAATAATATGACACTGTCCACCGCCTACTATACGCTAGAAGATGCTTGTCAAAAAGTCCAATATGGCGGAAATAGTGGTGACAGTTTGCGTTTGTTTGTATTGTGGAAATAGAGTTTTTTGAGGATTGCAAAAGTGACATTTTAGGCTTTCTAGTATAGAGGGCGGTGCACTGTCACATTCATGATAAATTCCTAACCAAAATCAATGTAAACAAACAGAGAGAAATGACAGCTGGAATGTGTGAAACTGTTTTCAAAACCGATCACCAGAGGGAGTGTATCTCTTATCTTGAAACGCCAATTGATTGCTTGGAATTAAGGTGGGAAAACTTAAAAGCTAGATAGGCTTTGCACTACTACTATTAAATTATTAATTCCACAATGTACAAGTGTGAATAGTAATGTACCTAACTTTTAGCAGTACACATACCTTCACGTTGCAATAGCCATAAAGTTTATGTGAATGATGCTCTGTGTGCTACAGAAGTTTAAAAAGTACTGCAAATCTTAAAGACAGCGTTTGTGGCCAAAATCATGTACAACTTGTCGCATCAATTGTACGTTCAATCTATCGTACAACTAATTGTATAATGTATGGGCAGTTTTAGAAATCCAAGTCGAAACCTACTATGTACACATTGAAACGCGAATCAAAAATATATTATTTTTGTACAATGTAAATATAAAAACCACCCCGATCACTGCTTAAAATTCATTCAGCGTCGCCAGAAAAAAAAAAAAAAAAAAAATGACCGCGTAAACTTAATATTAAAAAAATGCGAGCGAGAAAAGTCGAAAACCAAAATGTTTCTAAATGACGCGATCACCACTAAACTAACGACTTCCGTTACTTACTTTAGTGTGAAGGTGAGGTGTGGCTTATCCAGGGGTCAGGATTCGCCAGTACACGCTGCATTTTGTACCTAAAAACCGCAAAAAAAAAAAAACACCTGGACTGTTTAGGAAAGCTCCCTCTATCGCCCGTGCGGCGATATTAAATAATTGAATGCTACCTTACGTCCTAAGAGTTGAGCGTCGACCCTCACGTACACAACGTCTCTTGGTTAGTGTTTGGGGGACCCTGAAAATGTTTGAACAAAAATTTAAGTAGAATTTTCTTGAGTGACAACTCTAAGAAGGTTTAAGACACTTTAGAGGCTTATGACACTTTCCAGAAGGTTCTCAATAGCATTTAGACGTGTATGGAACTTTCAAAATGGTCCTAGAGGCCTCTGGTAGTTGAAAACAACTCTGAGAAGGTTTAAAACACTTGAATAAGCTTCTGACAATTTTCAGAAGGTTCTCAATAGCATTTAGAGGTTTATGGAACTTTCAAAATGATCCTAGAGGCCTCTGGCAAATTAAAACACTTCTGAGAGATGTAAGACACTTCTAGAGGCTTCTGACACTTTCCAGAAGGTTCTCAATAGCATTTAGACGTTTATGGAACTTTCAAAATGGTCCTAGAGGCCTCTGGTAGTTGAAAACCACTCTGAGAAGGTTTAAAACGCTTGAAGAAGCTTCTGACACTTTTAGGAAGGTTCTCAATAGCATTTAGACGTTTATGGAACTTTCAAAATGGTCCTAGAGGCCTCTGGTAGTTGAAAACAACTCTGAGAAGGTTTAAAACACTTGAATAAGCTTCTGACACTTTTAGGAAGGTTCTCAATAGCATTTAGACGTTTATGGAACTTTCAAAATGGTCCTAGAGGCCTCTGGTAGTTGAAAACAACTCTGAGAAGGTTTAAAACGCTTGAAGAAGCTTCTGACACTTTTAGGAAGGTTCTCAATGGCATTTAGACGTTTATGGAACTTTCAAAATGGTCCTAGAGGCCTCTGGCATATTAAAATAACTATAAGAAGGTTTAAGACACTTGTAAAGGATTATGATACTTTCCAGAATGTTCTCAATAGCATTTAGAGGTTTAAGAAACTTTCAAAATGGTCCTAGAGGCCTCTGGCACTATTTAGAAGGTTGCCAGTAGCACTTAGAGGGTTCTAGCAAATTAAAAAAATGCCGAGAAAGTTTAAGACACTACTAACAATTTCTAGAAGGATGTGAGTAGCATTTAGACGATTCTGGTAAATTGAAAACGGCCTCCTTAAAAATACACTATCAAATATTACACTTTTTTTTTTTGATATGTTCTTTAACTACATTAAGGTAACTTAGTGACCTCTGGAGCACTTTCTAATTATAACAAAAAGACAGTCGCGCAAAGCAAAACAAAAGAATACGTACGGGAATTGTGGGTAACTTAACAGGACTGGCACTCGAACCGGTAACGTCAAAACTGTTGCTAGAATCGTCGTTCGAGACCAAAGAAGCGTTGGAACTTTCATCAAACTGCAACAAACGCTTTTATGCTATTTTTGTTAATAACGTTGTTTTCTTCCCACTTACGCTACCCGACTTGTCTTCATTACTTCGTCTCATTTTCTTCACTGACGTTTCCCCCTCGGTCAAATCCGTCGAAGGACGTTTCTTCACTTCGGACGATAAAGCTCCATTTTTAGCCGTTGATATACTCGACTTACGTTCTCTCTTCAATACCCCTGGCGGTAAGTATTGTGACAGCTGCAAAACAAGTTTAAAATCATACAAAATCGCGAATAGATATAGATTTTTGCTTTGTTTTTGAATTATTTTCGAAAAATCAATTTTTTTAAAAAATGCTGTATTTTTGCTAATTTTAAAATTTGACTTGAACGTTGTTAGAGCAAATTTTTAAGGACTGTCTTTCCGTGTACTTCGTTTTGAGTTCCGACGTTTCGGTCTCGAGATACCATCATCAATTTTTTCTTATGGACGCCATTTTGTTTTTTTCTCTAGTTAAAAAGAGCACGTTTTTTGCATTAAAATGATGTATAACATGTTACAACAAAAAATGTACTTTTATGTTAAAAAAGCTAAAAAACAGTTTGATTCTAAGTTGGCTTTGACTTGAGGTGGCCATTTTCAATAATTGTTATGGTCGGAGTTGGCTGTGGTTCTAGCATGAACGTAGCGCCGTTGATAAGTTCGTATATGGTTTGGATTGACAGCTGTCATATAATATAATTGTTTGCAAGGTTATCTAAGACATACGCTTTTTGTAACAATTGCCATCCATAGGCGACCTGATTGTCGAATATGACAGTGACATTTATTTTTTTTATTTCTATTCGGTTTTTCAAAACTGTTGCACAGATAAGCTTTCGTTCGTGGTTGTAATTAATATTTGTATTGAAATGCCACAAAATAAGTATTCAAATGAAGAGAAACGCTGGCACTGTATCTTCAGTCCAACAGAAACGCAGACGTGACTTCAATTAGGTATTTGGAGACGTATCCAGAATGATGCCAACCTCACAAGACCCACTTTAAAAATCCAGTTGGTTAATTTATTAGAATATGGTGGTTTTCGGAATATTTTGCAAGCCGTCAATGAAAACCCAACTGCATCTGTTAGAATGGTAGGACAAGATGTAAACGTACCAAAATCAACTGTCCACCGAGTTTTTAAAACTTCCGGATATCATCCTTATAAGCCAACAGTTGTACAAGGACTTTTGGAGACCGATTATCCCAATAATAAATGTAATGAGAACCCAGAATTTTCTAATTTTGCTCTCAATGACATTTAGAGGTTTATGGAACTTTCAAAATGGTCCTAAAGGCCTCTGGCAATTTAAAACACTTCTGAGGTGGTGTAAGACACTTGTTCAGGCTTATGACACTTTCCAGAAGGTTCTCAATAGCATTTAGACGTGTATGGAACTTTCAAAATGGTCCTAGAGGCCTCTGGTAGTTGAAAACAACTCTGAGAAGGTTTAAAACACTTGAAGAAGCTTCTGACACTTTTCAGAAGGTTCTCAATAGTATTTAGAGGTTTATGGAACTTTCAATCTGATCCTAGAGGCCCCTGGCAAATTAAAACACTTCTGAGAGGTGTAAGACACTTCTAGAGGCTTCTGACACTTTCCAGAAGGTTCTCAATAGCATTTAGAGATTTATGGAACTTTCAAAATGCTCCTAGAGGCCTCTGGTAGTTGAAAACAACTCTGAGAAGGTTTAAAACACTTGTAGAGGCTTCTGACTCTTTCTACAAGATTCTCAATGGCATTTAGAGGTTTAAGAAACTTTCAAAATGGTCCTAGAGGCCTCTGGCAAATTAAAACACTTCTGAGAGATGTAAGACACTTGTTGAGGCTACTGACACTTTCCAGAAGGTTCTCAATAGCATTTAGAGATTTATGGAACTTTCAAAATGCTCCTAGAGGCCTCTGGTAGTTGAAAACAACTCTGAGAAGGTTTGAAACACTTGAAGAAGCTTCTGACAATTTTCAGAAGGTTCTCAATAGCATTTAGAGGTTTAAGAAACTTTCAAAATGGTCCTAGAGGCCTCTGGCAAATTAAAACAACTGTAAGAAGGTTTAAGACACTTGTAGAGGCTTCTGACACTTTCTAGAAGATTCTCAATAGCATTTAGAGGTTTATGGAACTTTCAAAATGGTCCCAGAGGCCTCTGGCAAATTAAAACACTTCTGAGAGGTGTAAGACACTTCTGAAATTTTCCAGAAGGTTCTCAATAGCATTTAGAGAACCCAGAATTTTCTAATTTTGTTGTATGTGACACAGCGGCCGTTATGGATTTTCTTAGAGAAAATTTTGGAAAGAATGTCATTGCATTAAACGGTTCAATGGCCGGCTAGATCCCCAGACCTATCCCCTTTAGATTTTTATCTTTGGGGTCATGCTAAGAATGACAGAGAGCGAACGGAAGACATTTTGAAAATTTACCAGATTAAGGTACGTTTGGTTAGGTTAGGTTTTAAGAATTAATGTTTTTTAGCTTTTTTAACATGAAAGTACACATTTTTGTAACAACGTGCTTGTTTAAACTAAATAAAAAAACAAAATGGCATCCATAAGAAAAAAAAACTTGATGACGGTATCTCGAGACCGAAACGTCGGAACTGAAAACGAAATACTCAGAAAGATTGTCCTTAAAAAGTTGCTCTAACAATGTTTAAGCCAAATTTTAAAATTATCAAAAATACAGCACTTTTTTAAAAATTTTGGTTTTTCGAAAATAATTCAAAAACGAAGCAAAATAGTATAAAGAATCGAATCTTGGACATACTGTAGTTTACTCACTTGTTTCCTTTTAACGTGACGCGCTTCCAATTTCATTGTTTCTTTGTACATTTGTATGTTGATCGCGTGTTTATTAACGTTTTCCGTAAATTGTTGAATGTCGTGCGTTAAATCAACGTTAAGTCCTTCCATTTTTTTAAATTCCAGTCCAATAAACCACATTGAACACTGGGCTTTCGGGTCTTTTTGCGATTCAGGCATTGCATAGTTTTCGGGGTTTATATGTGCTAAAACTATCAGTTCGTTTCGTTCCAAAGTGCCTTAAAACAAACATATTAGCTTAACCAATTCAATTTGCCTGCTTTAACTAACCTATCAGAAATCGTAATTTACTCTCCACCAATCCGGTCCATTCTAAGTGTTCTTCGGCACTAGCCGAACTAACAATTAGCACTATGAAGTGCCGGTATTTGGTGAAAAATGGTGGCGGGTCAAACAGTTTTTCCCACGACGCTTTTCCCAATATAATCTCGTCGGTTATTTGCAAACCAAGTTTGAATTCCTCCATCATTATTGATCTAGTTGATTGAGAAACATTGAAAGTGGAGTTTTGTTGCGGATACGCTGGCGTTATTATTGGCATCAAGTGATATCGATCCGTTATATTCACCTGATGGAAAGATTCGTTGCAAAAATTTGCACAAATTTCAAATCGTTACAAACCCTTGGATCCCAGGTGGCAAATCCTAAACTAACATTAACAGGCTGTTTTAGTAAAACAGGCTGAGGCCATTGCCACTTAGAAAATATCAAGAAAAATTTATGTACTAAAGTGGCAGGGGCGGCGTTAGGGTACAACTGACATGTACGCGCCACTAACATCGCCCAAGACACCCCACCCAAGTAACCTAAAACGTTACTGTAAATCCCGTGTCCTGAAACAAACCCACTTTAATTAACTCGACAATTAATCAGTTTGCACTCACTTTTAGCCCATAATTTGATAGCTCTTAAGGTCAATCTAAACGTATCCACGTTAGGAACTAACCGCAGAATTTCGTCAGTCACTCTACAACCATTCAAGCTGCGCACACACTTTTGATCGAGATTTTTTAATAAATTGTCATCTCTAAGATCCATGGAATCTGGAATTTCCTTTTGCAACAGTCTGGCGAACAACATGTCAATTTCGATGCCGTCGAAATTCATTTTTATTACCGGCACAAAGGCCTCTTCTACAGCCTACAAAATACCTCCTAAATACAAAAGGAAATTTGTCTTTAACGGTGAAACTCACTCTCAATTCAGTTACTTCAGACTGTTCTTTTAACAACTCATAAAACGAATTGAAAAACTCATTTCTTGATACATGTTTAGGGGCTACACATAACGCGTCAATATCGGCTCCTTTACTATGAACCTGTAATGTTAATTCATCATTAGATCAGTTATTTAAGCCTTAACTACTCTACCAGACTTATTTTAGACTCTAGTCAATTTTTGTTAATACTCCTGACAGGTTATCTGAGGGGTAGATCGCCGAGGTAATTTAATGTACACTTTTGAGATATTTATAAGGCATTTGAGAGTATTTTGAGGCATTGTCTGAATGTTTCAAAATGTAGTGTATTAATATAACAAAATTGACTGAAAATTTAACAGAACAACATAGGCACATGTAACTATTATGGCACATAATCTTTGTTACATGATATTCAGTTGAAACAATATTCATTACAAATTATTTAAAAAGTTTACCAATTTTTGTGTCAAAAATTTGGTAAAACCTTTAGGTTGTCACCTAACCTAACCTAAAAACTGTGAGGGAACCTTGAAAAGGTGAAGGTATCCTGAGGCAGTTTAAATAATATAAAGACATTTGGATGTATATTGAGGCATTTTAGGCAGTTCTAAGGCATTTTCAGCAATAATAAAAGCATTTCAAGGTATTTTGTATGCAAAAAGGCATTTTGGTGTACAAAAAATTATTGGCAGTCCACCCCTAGTTTGATCTCAGCAATTTTTTTGGTTTTAAGTTATAAGATTTTTTTTTATTTTCAAAAATCTCTCACCAAAATTGTTTTAAAATAGAATATAGTTTAATTAATGATATACAATAATTAAAAACACATTTTTAAAAGTAAACCCAACCCAACTCTCAAATCTACCACTTACCCCCAGTCTGTAACTTCCAAAAGTATACACTTTTCCCCCAACACTTTCAGCCACACTCTCTGGCATATTGCACTTAACGGACAATTCCTTAATCCATTTTTTTACCAAACAATACAACTTTCCTAAAATTAACATTCTATGATTGAGCTCCTGGTCTGACTCAAATATATCGAAGGCACTGAGGATTCCCTCCAATTCCATGGTCCTGACCAAATCTATAGGTTTAGGGGGAGCTGCCGAAATGGCCGAGGTCATACCCAGCGTAATCAGACTGTCCTCGCTCTTGTTTTCCTTGTTGTTCAAGGAATTACTTGTGTTAGTGGACCACATCATGAAAACACTAACCTAGAATTACACGTTTTTAGTCACAATTTTCTAGATTGTTTATGCTAGAGCAGGCTGGGATAAAGGGTTTTTAAGAGTGAGTTCAGTATGAGGGGCTCCTGGCGGACAGTGGGGACCAGGTGATTGAACAAAAGAAAAACAAAAACATGGCAAATCAATATTGAAACAGTAAATGCGTGTTAATTCGTAAACGGCAGTTCTGACTTACCAAAACTCAATAGAAGTATGCGGAATTTGCCACTAGGCTGGGATTACCTAAAAACACCCCGATTACACATTAAATTAGAAAATAAAGGTGAAAACGTCTGAAACTAATTTTATGAAGGAAAATCAGCCATTTTTGTTATTCTTTACTCCGTCAATTGTCACGTCACTGTCAACTGTCACTATAAAGTGCAGTGTTGCCACAATTCTCTCTACTTCTTGATATCAAAACACCATTGTAACCACATAAAACTTCTTTTTATGCTGATTTATTGGAAACTTATAAAAACACTGACAAAACTAACGATTAAACTGTACCAATATTCGATTTTTCGCTATGTTCCTTCTTTACGTGAATATTCAAGCTACCTTTTTGAGTAAAACTCCTGCCGCACATCGTACACTCAAACGGTCTCTCTTTAGTGTGTACCACCATGTGCACGCTCAAAAATTTTCTGGCAGTGAACGAGTTTCCGCAATGTTCGCACACAAACGGTCTTTCTCCCGTATGCGAGCGCCGATGTATCTCCATACCGTGCTTAGAACTGTACCGGTTGTCGCACAAATCGCAGCTAAACTTTTTTGTCTGATTGTGTCGGGTTAAATGTCTCCTGTACAACGATACGTGCGGAAAAACTTTTCCGCATTGCGCACAGATGTATTCAGGTTTCACTGTTGCGTGTGAGATTTGCTGGTGGTACTGCAAAGAGGACTTTGACTGAAAAGAACGACTGCATTCGTTGTAAGGGCATACGTATGTGATTCGGTTCTTGTCATGCACTTTGCTCACGTGTGCGGTCAGCTCTGTCAGGTACACAAAACCTCTACCGCACTGGTCACAGTGCAAGTTGAAATGTTTCAAGTGAATGGTTTTTTTGTGGTATTCCGCGCGATATTTGGTGGAAAACTCTTTACCGCACACATCGCATGGATATTGAATGCTTCGGCGGTTGTGCACTTTATCAGTGTGAATTTGGAGGTTTTGGCGGCTACTGAAAGTTTTGTTGCATGTGTGGCAAGTAAATTGAATTTTTTTGCGCGCAGTTTTGTGTAACAGCTGGTGTCTGACCAGTTTTTCTTTCTGCACAACCTTTCCACATTGAGGGCATGCTTCATAGACCCCCTGGGGGTCACATACAATTTTGTGTTTTAGCAATTCAATGTTGGAGCTGAAGGTGACTGAGCAGGATGGACAGTTCAAAATTTCACTCACACCCATTGAACCGACTGAATCAGAGTCAGACCTGAAATATAGTTGGCATAAAGTACCTTCAATAACATGTTTAATAGAGTTATGTATGTAAAAAGACTAGAGTCATAAATTATTTCACAGAAGGCTTGTTTTATGGGGAATATCACAGATAACCAACTAAAAAGGATACATTTCCAAGTTGACGTGAATCTTGACTGCTACAATTTAACACAAATCAATAAGAAATCAATAAAAACATAAAGTTTTTAAACACAACATAAAAGTGAGGTTAGTAGCACCACTCCCTGTAGTATTTAAAATAATGCACTTAAACCGTTTTGGGAATCATTTGACGTATTATTACTAATTTGAAAACTCTACATAAGTAATTTAGTAAAAAACAGTTTAAAGTATCCACATAAAAAATAACGTTTTTAAAATTACAAAACAAACCAAAAAAAGTTAGGTTAGGTTCATTTTTGTGTTTAAAGTCGACTTTTGACAGAAGACAGAAAACTTACTCTTTTTAGGTTATGTTATTGTTATTAATTTTTAATTAAATTTGTGATGCTTGATGAATATAATATCAGTTTTTTATTATGGTTCGCTCATAAACAGGCTAATTCACTAGATGTGAACGTGTTTGTATTCACCAGTTCTGCCTCAAGGCTCCTTTAGATTTCTTATTGTTGGGGCTGGTTCAAGACTATCATGGCCCCTTTATTGCTTGTATAGGGTAAGTACAATTCATTGTTTTTCATTAAAATTTAGACTATTGAATAAAGTTTCTTTTAGAGTAAGTTTATTATGGATTCTGAAGTTAAAGAAGAGCCAGACAGTGATCATGAGCAGGAATTTACCTGGTCTTACCAGGAAGATCCTGCCCTTATTAAAGAAGACTCCACCATAACAGATGACACTGTCACCAGCAAGCCTGGTAAACTTTTCAAGTGCGACACCTGCAGCAAAACGTTTAAGTTCCTCTGTGACATCAAACGCCACCTAATCTGTCATTCTGAGGAGACCCACTACAAATGCAGTTTCTGCGGAAAAGAGTACAAGCGCAAGGATACATTTAACTATCACATGAACACCCATACCAAAGAAAAGTCGTACGCGTGCGAAATTTGCGGTAAAGTTTTCTGGAAGAGCGGCAATCTCAAACAGCATCTGGCTGTGCACATTCCCACCCATTTAGACGATAATCAAGGTGTGGACAATACATCCGAAAACTTGCTTCAGTGTAAAGTGTGCGGGAGGGGGTGTGCGACTAAAGTGTCCTTGAATTTACACTTGTTGTCTCACTCGCGCCAAACGTACACATGCAACATTTGTGGCAGAGAGTTTAGCAGGCGGGACAACTACAATGTACACATGAACACTCACACTAAAAAACGATCCTACGACTGCGAAATGTGCGGTAAGATTTTCTGGAGAGTCTCCAGCTTAAAAAGCCATTTGACCGTGCATTCTATGGAAAGCCTGTTTGAGTGCGAAACCTGTCAAGAAAAGTTCACCAAAAAGTCAGATTTGAACGTTCACAGTAAAATTCACACTTCCGACAGGCTGTTCAAGTGTTCACAATGCGACGAAACGTTTTTTAGCGTTCACTATTTGAGAAGGCACAAAGTGGTGCACTCTCGCAACGAATCTCTAGATTTGAATCCGTACGTGAGTGAAAAAGTGGTGAAAATGGAATCTACTGAATCTTATGTGTGTGAAGTGTGTAAAAAAATGTTTAGGGCTAAAAGGTATTTGGCTAGACACTTGAAGACTCACAATACAGGGAGAGAGTATGAGTGCAAGACTTGCGGTAAAGCCTTTAAGACTCCACAACACTTGAAACGGCATTTTTTAACGCAACACCAGTTTAAGACGTAAATAAATTAGATATTTTCCTAAATAGAGAGTTTAATTAAATTGTTTCCTCTGCAAATTTAATGTAGTTTATGTGGAAAACCCTTTATTTTGGCGCTTAATAGCTTTATGGTAAAATTGATACCTCCTTTGAATTGGACATTAGTGACAGTGAAGTGAAGTTTGACATCTTTCAGATTGGTCATGTCATTGAGTGATGTTATCCTAACCTAACTATCTAATAAAATTCTATTTTATGTAAATAGTATGTTAGTTTTATTAGTCTAATTAGTATTATTGCAACATTTTAATTGATTCAGATCTGTTTAGGGATGATTTGGGTTAGGTTAGGTTAAGAGGCACAAGAAAATTTCACCTGTTAAGTGGAAAAACGAGGAGAAAACCAGTCCACAGGACAGAAATTAGAGAAACCTGCTTGTATCCTTTTTCACTCTACTGTGATCACAAATTGTTAAAATTCCTAGCAGTAATGCAAAACTGTCTCACATTACACCATGCCAATTACCACTACCCAGTGAGGGTTTCAAAAAGAGGCTGTTGTGTATATTAGGAACTACAGATTGTATCCTTTTTACCCCAAGAGTAATAAATTAACAATTTGATTGGGGTATTTAGTAAACAGTGTTAGTTTAAAAAGTATGCACTTTATATTGTGTTTATTCTACTACAAGTGTACTAAACAGTAAGTTTTTAAAGTGGGGATCCTGTCCCTCAATTTTAGAGTTCTATTGGCGGTTAAATGCATGCTTAGTGCTGAACTGTGAGCAGGTATTTCTAAAATGTCCAGCCTTCCCACAGTTATAACAGTTGAATTAGCATTGTCAATCTGCTCATGACATAGAATAGTATTTTTTTTCTAAGATGGAAGAGAGCAGTCCTTAATAACATTGATTTAGAGTGTAATCAGTGACACTTTTATGATCCACAAGGTTATACTCTTCACCTATCTAAAGTGCATGATACTATCTCCTATCAATATGCTAATTACAGCGTTGGTGATCCGTTTAGTATAAAACTCTGCTGCTGCTACTCAGTATGGAAAAAACACAACTTAAAGTGTTCTCTTTGCAATGCAGGTAATATCAGCAGTATGAAAATGCATTTGAAGAGAAAACATGCACTGTTTTTAAACTCTAAAGCTTTCAATAAGGTTGAAAGTCAAACTAACAAAGCACAGCCAGCAAAAGTTGTTGGTTGATTCACATATGATGGCCCAACATAGGAAAAACCTTTATGCTACATTTATGCATCCACATCAGTTCTTTCAGTCAATGTTTCCAGAAGTTTTAGTGGATAAGTGCAATGATTTGATTAATAAAAGTTTTTGCTTTATGTTGTTTTGATGATGGTTGCTCAAACTTAATATATAACCAACTTACGTTGGAGCAGCTCACTAATTATTGTTAAACATTTCAGGTTGAATGAATCTGCAAAAGATGACGAATCAGACTTGGAAGGTTTTGACGTGGTGGACGCAACAGTTGAAGAACCAAATCAGAAGATGACATCAGTGCGTAGGCTGCGTGGAAGCAAACCCCAATCTGTTATATATTGTTCCAATTGCGGCCAGCACTGTGACAATTACAACGACTATGATAAACATATCTTAGACAATCCATCGCATCAGTCATTCGACTGTTTCCAATGCAAGAAACATTTTGAATTCTTTCCGGATCTGAAACAGCACGTGGAGAAAGCTCATCTTAAGGAATTTCTGGCCAGTGGTGCAGGTGTAGGGTACTTTTGTAATTTTTGCGGTTCCAAGGAAATGTCCATCAAAAAATTAGACGCTCACATACATAAGGATCACGTCAAATGGGTGCTGGAATGCACCATGTGCTCTAGATTTTACAAAAACCCTCGAGCGTTATACAATCATTTTGAAATTGTTCACGCGGTTATTAACAACATTGATTTCCTTTGCAACCAGTGTGATCTTCATTTTTACGATCCAGAAATTTACACTTTCCACATGAACAAATACCACAAAGTGGAGTTAAAGTCGTTGACCTATCAGTGTGTTTTATGCACAAGCAAGCTAAAAGAAATGAATGAGTTTATACAGCATGTTCATAAACACGGTAAATATACTGGGAGTAGTGAGGAAATGAAGGATGGACGTCCTGCATTTGTTGTGTGGTCCAGACAATGTTTTATATGCTCCAAAGTGGCGCAGGATCGCGTGGAGCTTAAAGACCATATAATGGATGTGCATTTTAGTAGCAAAATCTGTCCTTTATGTAATGTAAAAGTTAAAGGTACAGTGGAACTACATTTGCGTGAAATACACTCATTGAGTTTGGATATTAACTTATTGAGAGGTGAACAAGGCCAACGCTACTTCCCATTTGTGTTTTCAGTAAATAAAAATAAACATCTTGCTAATCCGGCCCCTGAGAAAATATGCGAAGTCTGTTATGGCGTGTTACCAAAAAAAGCATTTTCCCAACACATGGCAATGCACAAAAATCAGGGGATTGATCGGTTAAAGTCGCAAAATCCTGTGGTCGACACCGTACCCAATCAGAATCAATTAACTTTTTGTAAAACGTGCCGATTGAGAGTCGTGACGACTTTCACAAAGTGGCACCAAAACATTCACAAAAAGCACGAGAAGAAACCAGCCAAAAGGCTTCGATCCCCTGCAAGACCGAGAAGCAGGTCCCGACCGAGACGATCAAGGAGTCGGGACCGTGCACGTTTTCGTGCTGAAATGAAGTGCACTGAATGCGACCGGAGCTACGACACTGTGGAAAACCTGGTTAATCACGTAAAGGCTCAGCACTTTACAGCCCCGCTTCAACCCAGTTCCTACCATCCTTATATGCCGGGAATGGTTCCCATGGAGTTCCAAGCCGTAGGGGCTCCGGAACCGTTCGTTTTTCAAAATCCAATTCCTGATGTGAATGTTTTATCTTTAGGGAATTTTTCTCAACGGGGAAGCTCTGATAGAACCGGTTCTGCTAGAAGTAGAAGAGATTTTAGGAACCGCCCCAAATTTTAGATGTATTATTAATTTATAGTTGTCTTCTAGTGCAAATATTGATGTATGTTAATTTTTTGTTCTTTAACACATTGTAGTACTAGGATAATTAGTTACATGCTTATAGGAGGTTTTCACTTTATTTAATAAAGGTCATTAGTTGTATAATACAAAGTTTTCCCATTCATTGATTGAGTACAAAACAAACATTTTTCTTATATAATGACTAGTTAATTTCCTTTGTATTTTAGGCCTCAATGTTCAATTTGCCTCAAGGTGTTTGCCTCACAAGGCAATTTGAAACGTCACTCTTTCATTCACTCCCAAGTGAAAAAGTTTCAACGTTTCATATGCGGAATCTGCAACTTGCCGTACGTCAGCAATTTTGAGTTGCAATCCCACTTTAAAAAAATGCACCCCCAATCCTACTTGGTTCACCAGCAGTGTCAGTTCTGTGGTAGGGGCTTTAAAAACCGTCAAAAAGCCTTGAAAAAACACATTCTAACTAAACACGACTCAAACTACAGATTCAACTTTCAATGCTCGATTTGCGAAAAAGTGCTGACCTACGAAAGCAGCTACGTCAAGCACATGGAAAGTCACGATATCGAGGAGCTGGACTACCGGAAACGTCGTTGCGTGTGCGAAATTTGCGGCAAGGAAGTACTAAAAAAGAACATCAGACCGCACACTAAGATGCACCAGGGAATCAAACCGCACAAGTGTGAGCACTGTGGCAAGTGCTTTGCCAACAGGAAAATTCTGCGCCATCACATTCGCACCCACACCAAAGAAAAACCTCACAAGTGTCCGGTGTGCTCTAAGGGTTTCACCCAGCCCTACACCGTCACCATTCACATGAGGTATCACACTGGAGAGAGGCCCTTTTCCTGTCACTTATGCGACAAGGGCTTCGTAACCAGAGCAGAATTGAGGAATCACAGATGTAAGGGACCTCAGGAGACTGAGCTGGGCTGGAGGATATCCAATAGAGATGATATTGATAGTAAAGAAGGCTAAATCATTCTGTTATAAATGTAATATATTGAATTTGAAAGAAATAATGTTTTTTAAGCCTGGTTTAAAGCACAGAAAAATTTCTATCCCTTCCTATAATTTTACATCTCTAGTTTAAAGTATGAGGGTGTAATTTATTGTGTTTTTAGTAATTAACAAGGTTTTAAGGGTTGTTTTGAACCAACACTTCTACAGGTAATTAAACTAAAGGTGTAGTTCCAGAGATATTTGGTGTGCGGCCACCCTGTGAGCAAATCAGGCAGCTGTTACGTCTATCCAATAGCACTAAAGAAGGTAAAGGGCGCCATCTATACACTGATAGTTGTACAAACGTTACAGGTTCCTGTAAACGTAAACAAGGCATCACACACGTCAAAGGCCGGTGTTTTTGTCCACTTGGCAAAAACAGCACAGGAAAGGTGTTTCCCGAGCCGTTTATCGGAACAGAACAAATAAAAGGAGGTTTTCGTGGCTTAGCTGGAACAGTAGCGTGGCAGACTTACCGTGGAAAAATCATGGCGAACGGTGACGGCAGAAAAGTGGCCCTTATCACGGGAATCAACGGACAGGTAGGGTTGTTGTTTACTTTTGTGCGTTTCAGTTCTTTGTAGAGGGTTGTTAAACGAATTTTCTGCTTGTAGTGCAAAGAGTTTTGTTTGAAATTGAAAAGTGATAAATCAAAACAATAACAAAAGGGTTTGGCAGTGTCGGTAAAACAGAACTGACCATCGACTGTCATTTAGGCGGTCAGTGAAATGTCAACAGAAATGGCGGGCGAAATTTAAATATTTAAATGTACGCAAAACTATTTAGAAGACGTGGATTGACTGTAAACGCGATTTATTGGCTTAATGTTATCTTGCAGATAATAGTCAATTTCTTATGAAGCTTTCCACACTGCAAAGCTTAAATTAATTCTCTCTTAAGCCTATAAAACTTAAATTCACTCTATTCAAGGACGGATCTTATTTGTCGGAGTTCCTTTTAAACAAAGGATATGAAGTGCACGGGATTATACGGAGAGCTAGTACTTTCAACACAAGCAGAATTGACCATTTACACGCAGACCCTTATGCTCATAAAGGTTTGGTTAAAAACACTCTTTACAGCTTGACGTTGTACTGAATAACGTTTTAGGTGGTAAACTGTTTTTGCATTATGGCGATATGACCGATTCCAGCTGTTTGGTGAAAATAATCAGCAAAGTTAAACCGACAGAAATATACAATTTGGCCGCTCAAAGTCACGTAAAAGTCTCGTTTGATTTAAGCGAGTATACCGCTGAAGTGGATGCTGTTGGCACATTGAGACTGTTGGGTAAGTTTTGTTTGTCAAGTCAAGGTTAATTGCATTTTGTTTTTATCTTTCTCGTTTGTGTGTACAGATGCTATCAGGACTTGCGGTTTAGAGACTTATTCCAAGTTCTATCAGGCTTCTACCAGTGAATTGTATGGAGATGTCAAACAAATTCCTCAGAATGAGGACACTCCATTTAATCCAAGATCACCTTATGGTGAGTGCAGTTTTCTATAGTTAAGTATGGGAGTGAGTCTAGGTGGCGCCATACATTTCATCTTAACAGAAGAAATTGGAGATTTAACTTTTGTATTAGCTGATGTAAGAAAATGTAGAATTTTATGTAAAACCAAAATCAGGTCAATTACAGTCAAGTGACAGCTGTCAAATTCAGTGTACAATTATAGTCCCGAGTTAGGTTCACAGCTGTCAAAAATTGCAGCTTTACTCATCAGATCCTAGTTTCTAAAATATCAGTCATCCAACCAAGATTAGTACTGTTTTTACTGTAAATAAGTACTGTAAGTGTTTTTTTTTTGTTTTTAATCAGCTTGCGCCAAACTGTACGCCTACTGGATAGTAATAAACTACAGGGACGCCTACAACATGTTCGCCTGCAATGGAATCTTGTTTAATCACGAGAGTCCTCGAAGGGGGGAGACTTTCGTCACTAGAAAAGTCACCAGAGAAGTGGCGAAAATCCATTTGGGGCTGAGCGAGTGTCTCGTTTTGGGTAATTTAAACTCGAAAAGAGATTGGGGACATGCCAGAGATTATGTGGAGGTGGGTACCATGTTTTTTTGGGGGGATGGAGGGTGGAAATTTGTCGCTTTACAGCGATTCCACCGTCTGCAGGTAATAAAGAGCGAGAAGCGGCTCTAGAAAATTTACCTTAACTGTCGCATATTGCATTTCGTATATATATTTCGCGTGTAGGCCCGCGTATCCCAGCGTTTTATCTTGCACACGAAAATGCCTTTGTGAACGGAGAATTTTCAGTCGTTCTTTTATTTTCGGAAGGTTTTATTAATTTTTCTTACGTTTGTTGGAAATATTTTTCAGCAATGGGGCCTTCTCTACTCTAGTGTGTGTGTTTTTTATGTCATTAGATAGGAAATTTAATGAGGATTCCAGAAATGTGCTTAAAAACATGATTCGGTCACTTTAAATGGGTTTTGCATGCTATTTTGTCCCTGACTGTCGTTTCAAACTGTGTTTTTTACAATTCGAACTTTGACAGCGTTTTTCTTCCTGAGTGTACTGATTTTGTAGTGTTTTTTTAGGTCATTAGATAGGAAATTTAATGAGGATTCCAAAAATGTGCTTAAAAACATGATTCGGTCACTTCAAATGGGTTTCACAAGCGATTTTGTCCCTGACTGTCTTTTTATACTGTGTTCAAATTTAAGATCACAATAAATTGTAAATTTGTTGCACCAAACCAGTTTTTCCTGAATTACTTGAAAACGGTAGAATTTACGAAAAATTTGCAAGAGACCAAAAATATTCCTAACAAACTCCATAACCCAACACCGTAAGTTTGCAGGACCGTTTTTGCTTCCAGTATACAGGGCGTGCTTGAAAAGTATGGTGACTGACTGTTTTTGGTCACCCTGTTTGCATCAAACTAGTTTTTGTTAAATAACTTGAAAACGGTGAAGGTTACGAAAAATTTGCAAGAGACCAAAAATGTTCCTAACCTATTTCTTAGCACTTAGTAAGTTTGTAGGACCCTTTTTGGCTTCCAGTATACAGGGTGTGCAAGAAAAGTGTAGTGATTCAGATTAATGGCTTTTCAAATTAATTACAGTCATGACAGGAAAATTATATTTTTCAAGCAAATTTCAATTTGACCCATAAATTTACTGGTCAAATTGGTAAATTGTCCTGTCACACTGAATTTTACTTTTCCACTTTTACTAATTGTTCAACCAATTAAATTTTCTGGGGGGAAATAGCTAAAAAAGTGGGTTTTCTCCCACTCGGTGTTATCGATTTGACAAAATGCTTTAAGGGGGTTTCTTAACCAAAACGCCAAGGTCGAGAACCGTTTGTTCCGCATAGGACATCCGTCCGTGACTGCGGGAAATTCATTTTTAAGCGCTCGCAGATGCTCCGGCCCCGGAACATTCCGGATCATCAAAAATTCATTAGCGGACCGCTCAAACTCGAATTTGCAACTCGGCTAGTGCGAATTTTATTAGGCGGCGAATGCAGACTCCTAAAACTATTTGACATCGGATTTTTGCAGGCCATGTGGCTGATGCTACAACAGGAAAAACCGGAGGATTTCGTTATAGGAACGGGGGAAACCCACAGCGTGCGAGAGTTCGTTGAGGAGGCTTTCAAGCACGTGGGAAAGGAAATTGTTTGGGAAGGTGAAGGTGTTAACGAAGTGGGCAAGGAAAAGGACACTGGTGTGGTGCGGGTTAAAGTTGACCCTAAATATTTCCGACCCACCGATGTGGTAAGTTTGGTACACTAACATGTTTGCATTTGAAACTGTATCTTTCTCAACTTGCAGTGTTTCCTTCTGAGTGACCCGAAAAGGGCGAAGGAAAAGTTTGGTTGGGCGCCTAAAGTGACCTTTTTAGACTTAGTTAAGGAAATGATGGAGTCTGATATAAGTCTAATGAAACGAAATCCAATGGCGTAGTTTTTAAGTGCATTTTGCCAGTATATTATGTGTAAATAGGATTAGTTAAGGTGAGGGCCTGTGTGTTGTAAATATTATAATTGTTACATGTGTTTCTTTCATTTTGAAGGGGGGTACTTACATTTTACTATTCTATTACAATTTTCAGTAGATCGGCTGTCGTCAAATTACCATTTTTCAACTAATTCACCCACTATCAACAAAATGTTTCACTAATAATAATATCTAAACAATAAATAAATACATGTAAACATTCTCTGGTTTGACAGATGACAGATTGACAACAGACAATTGATTTTGTAATTCTGTATTCTGTCATATTTTTAGGGGTTTAAATTAACAACCAATAGTAAAACAGTTTTATTACACGTGACCATTTTGACCAATTGCAGCTCAACTTAAAAATGTTCTAGAATCTAATAGACAAACTGCCATTTTCTTTTTTGAATTTTGATTTCTCTTGGTGGACATTAAGGTTTTTGAGCGGATTTTTCTAATCAAAATACGTTCAGTCTTTGAAATATTATGGAATTAGGTTTCTAAAATACCTTCTTGGGGATTTAAGGCAACGACCTGGGTAAATTCCTATTTTGTATCGCCAGGAAAAGCCCACCAACTCCGGTAAGTTTGTTGTTGCAATTATGCTTGTGTTGTTTGACTGTCTTTGTAACTAGAGCGTGTTTTCTAGGCTTTTTTCCACACCAAATCAACACCAATCCATACACTTGCAATCAGCCCTTGCTGAGAGTTTACATAGATACATTTTTTAGAAATGTGTGCGTCTCTCTGGTGATCTATTCACAAAATTTCAAAGAGGAGAATAATATGGGACCACCCAGGAGATGACAGAGCGGCTTTCCAGGCAATAAAAAGCGACCGAATAAGTAAATAGTGTGATGTTCTAGAAACCGAAAGTGTTTGTTTGGCCGCGTCTACATACGGGCACCGGGCGTGAACATTAAAACATCAGCTCGAAACGTCATAACGAGGAGATCCAAAGCATGCCGACGCAGTTTGCCTAAATAAAAACGTCTTTAAAACCCGCACACTGCTTGTTATCCGTGTGATGTTTTAATTAGGCAGTTTAGATTACTTGATGAAACCGCATTGCCAGCTTTATGATGTTTTCGAGTGGAAAAAATATCATGTAAAGTGTAATCCATTAGGTGGTATCCTCTTTGTAAAAAATATCAAAAATTTATATAGAATGAGGAATCTGGAAAATTTTCCAGAACATTTTCTGAAAAAAATGGAAAATCTGGAAATTCAAAAATAATTAGTTTTTTACTACTATTAGGTTAACTTGATGCACGTCATTGACGTTTAACGCGCCACGTTGTCAGTTTTTTCATTAAAACCCGAACTCTACATACATTTTGTTTTTATTTACTTCTTACCTAGAAATTGACGCAGTTTTCTAACAGAGAATTTTGAATTGAATAATATTAGTCAATATTGAGGTTTTTTTTGTCTCTCTCTCTCTCTGTAAGCTGTTTTAGTCAAGTCATCAACAACCAAAACAGGAAACGGTCAACTAGCAATCTGGCAACAGCGCACTCGTTAAACGTGGGGAGATCGAGAAGGTCACGTTTGTATCAGTTAATAAGCGCGTGTTAGAAAGAGAGCGCAACTAATCGCTAAGCAAAACGAATGCATTTTCAAAACGTCAAACTCACTGATGACGTGTGCATCGCTCCCATTGGTGCCCTGGACCATAGCTTGTTACTAAAGTGTAACAGAAAAGGAGAGAGCTATACTACTCCATAAAAATGACATGAATGAATCATTTAAAAGATATTAGAAAGAAACAATCATAAATAAAGCTTGTTTTGAGTTAACTTTAATAAATGTATGTCAAAATAGTATACAGGGTGAATATCTTACAGCCTTGCCACAATTCTGCCAATCAGTAACGTTGAAAAGTCTTAAAATAACCGCTACGGACACTTATGAAAATTCCACGGCACTGGGGACAGTTAACCGGCTGGGAGGGTGCGAAAAATGCTAAAAATTCGCCAGTACAAAGCGGAGGAAACGAATATAAAAGGAAATACCTTGTGTAAAGTGTCTGAAATACACCGGGCTTAATAAAACATTCAAAGGACCCGGCCGCGTTTCTCCGCTTTATATTTTTCGGGGCTCGCCAACCCGATTTGATCCCGCACAAAACGAAATTGGAACGGGAACAATCCCCGGGATAAATCGCGTTAACTTTCCGTCTCCATTTTCACGGCACCTGCAAGGTCACTATCACTTTTTTTTATTAGATTTTCGATGGTAAAACGGCTCGAATTTTTGTGGGGCGCGGGCACCTCCTGGAGGGGGCTGGGAGACGTCCTGGTTACTAGTGACAGGGCTTCTTCCTGTAAAAAAAGCGCAAATCAACTACGGTCCGTTCCAGGGCTAATGGCGGTGACGTAACAAGTTGTCAGAAGAAGGCAGTCTAAAGTGCTGTCCTGTCATATTAATATTGTTGACTGTGAATTGTCATATTAATATTGTAAGCATTTTACTAAACAATATATCAAGATATCAAAAAACCGACTGCACCAGCGTCTTTTCCGGGAAATTTTAACATAAAATGACACCGAGACGTCAACTGTAACTTGACAACTAAAAAAGTTGTATTTTTTGACGGTTCCAGGCCGCCATTTCGAATTTTCTGTCTTTGAATAGTCAAAAGTGCTGCCTGGAAGCCTTCCTTAGGATTCTGAGTTGTCACATTAAAACTGTGAGCATTTTACTGAATAAACGCCTTTTATTGTCTTTGGTTAGTCAAAATCATTGCCCGGAAGCTTCTTTACTGTCTTTAAATTGTCAAATTATGGTCTCAAGGCTCATTCCTTCCTCCAAATTGTCAAAAGGCCTTCCTCAAGACCTGAAGTTGTCAAATCAGCACTTTAACCGTCTACAGATTGTCAAAATTTGTACTGGAAACTCTGTGCTATCTTCATTTTGTCAAAATGATAACCGAGAAAACCTTTTTAGCTTTAATCAGTCAAACTGAAGCCTTAATGCTGTCTGTGAATTGTCAAATAGGCTTCTCGTTGTCTTTAAACTGTCAAATCAACACAAGACTGACGGAAGCTTTTTGGAAGCCTTTTACTAGCAAGCTTCTTAAATTGTCGAACTGCTTTCTGGAAGAACAGTTTAACAGCTCGTAATTTGATGATTTTGACAGAAAATTATAAGAACCAATCTAAGACATGCGTGAATTTCAATATGGCGTCCCAGTTAATGTCGTTTCTGTCTTTCTGGGACAGACAGTAGACCAAATCTCAGCAACTCGTCATGAGTAATAAAATTCAACGTCATAGTTTACTTCCGCTTAGATAAACGCAGACATTTCAGACCCCGGCAAATAGGAAAAACGAGAGAAACGGTGGAAAACGGCAACTTTTCCCCCGGAAAACAAAAACGAGGTAGGCTAATTAAAAAACTGAAAAGCACACACAAAAAGTTGGGTGCAGAAATGAAGTTTTAAACAGCTACGTGCACTTTACCGCCCGCTAAAGTTGTTAAATTATTTTTAACAAGGGCCAGTTAAACGTGCCGCGTTTTGTTCCCCTGAAAGTAAATTTTTTCCTTTTTTTTCTTTTTTTTTCCACAATTTTGCAGCGGCAACACAAAAGAGCCCCTACGTAAACACTTTTCTTAGACGCGTTATGACGGCCGATTTTCTTCTAATTTGTTATCCTTTTGTTTGATTCCACGCCGTTCTTTTGTGCTTAAAGACAATTAGTAACCCTTTTATTTGTTTTTATAGATTTTTTTTATCCCCGAGTGTCTTTTCAAACTGTGTTTTTTGCAATTCTAAATTTTGACAGCGTTTTACTCCCTGACTGAATTCGATTTTCAAGTATTTTTTTATGTCATTAGATAGGAAATTTAATGAGGATTCCAAAAATGTGCTTAAATACATGATTGGGTCACTTCAAATGGGTTTTGCATGCTATTTTGTCCCTGACTGTGCTTTCAAATTTTTTTTTTTTGCTATTCTAACTTTGACAGCGTTTTTCTTCCTGATTGTACTCGATTTTGTAATGTTTTTTTATGTCACTAGATAGGAAATTTAATGAGGATTCCAAAAATGTGCTTAAAACAGTCATTTTTTTACTCTAAATGAGTTTAACAGGCAATTTGTTCTTGACTGTTTTTTCAAACTGTGTTTTTTGCAATTCAAACTTTGACAGCGTTTTTCTCCCTGATTGAACTCGATTTTGTAGTGTTTTGTTATGTCATTAGATAGGGAATTTAATTTTTTAAAAGCAATTAGTAAGGTCTTACTTGAAAAAGGGCCGAGGTCTCACACTCTCCCAGCCTTTGTCTCCTGGTTTTCCTTCGTCTATAATTGCCCTTTTCGAACATGTTGGCAGCTTTAGGGTCCAGCATCCAGTACGACCCTGTAAAAATTCTTTAATTTCTACAGACTGAAGGAGGGGTTAATTTTTACCTTTTCCCCCGCTTTCCCCAGCTCCTTGAATCTTCTCCCTAGGGACTTTCACAAAACAATCATTCAAACTCAGGTTATGCCTGATGGAGTTTTGCCAGCCTTGCTTATTCTCCCTGTAGTAGGGGAAGTTGTCCATTATAAACCTGGAAGCGCAGCAATTCTAAGTTCAAATTTACCTCCCTCAGAAGGACGGCTAACCTGTATATTCCGGACAGAGTCAAGCGTTGCTTAGGGCTCGAGGAAATAGCCATAGCAATTAGGGCTATATAGGAGTAAGGGGGTTTTTCCGGCCGAGGTTGGGCCAGTTTCAGGGGCAGGGGGAAGAACAGGTGGGGGTAGTAGGGGTTGAACAACCGCTGGGCTGTCAGGAAGCCATTGCCGCCATTTTGGAGACAATCGGCCAAGTGGTCCAAGCAGTAGCAGCTTGGATCTGGTTGGATGTGAAACATGTCGTCTGTAGCAAATTTATACTCAATTAACAGAGATAACAAAATTGACTCTCTCTGTATAACAGAGAGAACAAATCGTGTAACTAAGAGAGAAACGTAGATAATTGCATGCAAGAGATAAAGACAGAAAACCTAATAAAATATCTAGCATTCCAAAAATGTGCTCAAAAACATGATTCGGTCACTTCAAATGGGTTTTACATGCTATTTTGTCTCTGACTGTCCTTTCAATTTTTTTTTTGCAATTCTAACTTTGACAGCATTTTTCTTCCTGATTGTACTCGATTTTCAAGAGTCTTTTTATGTCATTAGATAGGAAATTTAATGAGGATATCAAAAATGTGGTTAGAAATATGATTCGGTCACTTCAAATGGGTTTTGCATGCTGTTTTGTCCCTGACTGTCCTTTCAAACTGTTTTTTTTTGCAATTCAAACTTTGACAGTGTTTTTCTCCCTGACTGAACTCGATTTTCAAGTGTTTTTTTATGTCATTAGATAGGAAATTTAATGAGGATTCCAAAAATGTGCTTAAAAATATGATTCGGTCACTTCAAATGGGTTTTGCATGCTGTTTTGTCCCTGACTGTTCTTTCAAACTGTGTTTTTTGCAATTCGAATTTTGACAGCGTTTTTCTCCGTGACTGAACTCGATTTTCAAGTGTTTTTTTATGTCATTAGATAGGAAATTTAATGGGGATTCTAAAAATGTGGTTAAAAACATGATTCGGTCATTTCAAATGGGTTTTACATGCTATTTTGTCTCTGACTGTCCTTTCAAATTTTTTTTTTTGCAATTCTAAATTTGACAATGTTTTTCTCCCTGACTGAACTCGATTTTCAAGTGTTTTTTTATGTCATTAGATAGGAAATTTAATGAGGATATCAAAAATGTGGTTAGAAATATGATTCGGTCACTTCAATTGGGTTTTGCATGCTGTCTTGTCCCTGATTGTCCTTTCAAACTGAGTTTTTTGCAATTCAAACTTTGACAGTGTTTTTCTCCCTGACTGAACTCGATTTTCAAGTGTTTTTTTATGTCACTAGATAGGAAATTTAATGAGGATTCCAAAAATGTGCTTAAAAATATGATTCAGTTACTTCAAATGGGTTTTACATGCTATTTTGTTTCTGACTGTTCTTTAAATTTTTTTTTTGCAATTCTAACTTTGACAGACTTTTTCTTCCTGATTGTACTCGATTTTCAAGTGTTTTTTTATGTCATTAGATAGCAAATTTAATGAGGATTCCAAAAATGTGCTTAAAAATATGATTCAGTTAATTCAAATGGGTTTTACATGCTATTTTGTTTCTGACTGTTCTTTAAATTTTTTTTTTTGCAATTCTAACTTTGACAGACTTTTTCTTCCTGATTGTACTCGATTTTCAAGTGTTTTTTTATGTCATTAGATAGGAAATTTAATGAGGATTCCAAAAATGTGCTTAAAAACATGATTCGCTCACTACAAATGGGTTTTACAAGCAATTGTGAAACCGTGTGAAGTGTGTTCCATAAACATGTCGACAGTTTTTCAGAAGCAGTACTCCAAATCAAAGTGGTTGAGGATGTTTTGGAATGCAGAGAATTTTCAACAAAAAATAACTTTTTTTGACACCCTGTAGCTTGTAGCACGAAAATGTTGACTTCTAACGTTTCTGGCAAAGTGTTGGTTATATTCATGGGTCACCCTGTACTCTATCCACTGATTTGTCTCTGACTCCTCAACTAAGGGCCAGTACTTTCGCTTCAGAATAATTTTAACTGTAAAATTGGTCAATTCCTTTATTTCTACAGAAGTTATCCTAAGAATAGATTTATCGGAAGGTGAAAGTACCTGCCCTAACAGCAAGTTACAAAACCAGATAATATAAACTCTAGTTTACCAAAATGTTAGATCATTTTTTGCCTAAAAGTTTACCAAATTAGTAAATTAGGACTTACCAGAGTGTAAGTTAGTGTAACTTTCCTAAAATTGCACTCACTTTCACGTAAATAACACAATCAAAAGCTTTTGCAAACTCACACAACACTTTACTCCAGAAACCGCTTTGCGTCTTAACTGGATGGTACCACCGCGATGTTTGTGGCATTTCTGGATCGAGTAAAGTCGTTCCAGTCCCCACCTGACCAGTAAGCGCCTTAAGGCGGTACCGCGACTTCTGATTGGTACTAAAATCAAATTTTGTTGTTCTCGATTGCTGCGTGGGTGGTTTTCTGGCTGTCCTGGTGAAAACCCCCTCTCCGCCCCTCGTACAAAGCAAATTTAGTTTTATATGAACGTTTTCCGATCAGTGGTGCATTTAAAAAGGGATTTTCCAAGGGTTTTCGAAGCAATTATCGTTCGATTGCTAATAATACCTGCTGGCTTCGTTTTAATAGACAATGTCCGGGAAAATAAGTTGCCTGGATTATTATGCTCGCCATTTTTCCGATAGGAATTCGAAGTTTTACGGTTCTAATCGGAGAAAATAAGGGTGCAGGTTAGGGCTTTTGATAGCTTTGTTCCATTATCCAGAGCTTATTAACGAGAGGAAAATGACATTTTTACCTGAAAAAGTTGAAATTGGCATAACTATTTTTAGTAAAATATCTTTTGTTTTCTATGACATTTTGACGTAACTTGTCAAATAAGGGAGTGATTTAGGGTCAAAGCGAGGTGTGTCCCAAAATATGTGATTATAGGGTGAAAGAATTTTGACGCCCTCTAGCGTCCAAACGGTGTCATCAATCAACTCATGCTGGGACATTTTTGGAAAGCTTGAAATCTGCTCTATCGTTTGTTTTCTATAACATATTGACGTATCTTGTCAAGTAAGGGAGTAATTTAGGGTCAAAGCGAGGTGTGTCTCAAAATATGTGATTATAGGGTGCAAGAATTTTGACGCCCTCTAGCGTCCAAACGGTGTCATCAATCAACTCATGTGGAGACATTTTCAGAAAGCCTGAAATCTGCTCTATCTTTTGTTTTCTATGACATTTTGACGTATCTTGTCAAGGAAGGGAGTAATTTAGGGTCAAAGCGAGGTGTGTCCCAAAATATGTGATTATAGGGTGCAAGAATTTTGACGCCCTCTAGCGTCCAAACGGTGTCATCAATCAACTCATGCTGGGACATTTTTGGAAAGCTTGAAATCTGCTCTATCGTTTGTTTTCTATAACATATTGACGTATCTTGTCAAGTAAGGGAGTAATTTAGGGTCAAAGCAAGGTGTGTCTCAAAATATATGATTTTAGGGTGAAAAAATTTTGACGCCCTCTAGCGGCCAAACGGTATGACCAATCAACTCATGTGGAGACATTTTCAGAAAGCCTGAAATCTGCTCTATCTTTTGTTTTCTATGACATTTTGACGTATCTTGTCAAGTAAGGGAGTAATTTAGGGTCAAAGCAAGGTGTGTCTCAAAATATGTGATTTTAGGGTGAAAGAATTTTGACGCCCTCTAGCGGCCAAACGGTATGACCAATCAACTCACCTGGGGACATTTTTAGAAAGCCTGAAATCTGCTCTATCTTTTGTTTTCTATGACATTTTGACGTATCTTGTCAAGGAAGGGAGTAATTTAGGGTCAAAGCAACGTGTGTCAAAAAATATGCTATTTTTACAAAAAGTGCAATTTTGGCAATTTTTTATTTTGCTTACTGCTTTTTTTTGACCAATCATAATTACACTTGACCTTTATCCTAGATTTTTTTAAAACCACGTTCCTCTATCCGAATTTTTTTTCCAGATTTAGAATTCTGTGAACTAATTGGAGAAATGCCATCAAACTGTCACCGTTCTGCAGCCTGAAAACCGGTGTGGTCTCAACATGACAAAACATTTATGCGCGATTCATAATTTCACGCTTTCCGACTTTATCGCTGGCCGTTTCGTTTTCCCGGAAACGCGTCGTCGTGTGCGATCTTTTGTCTCTTTTTCCAAATTATTCGATCCGTCTTCCTCCAAAAACCAACTTTTTTGGCAAAAACCGTCTTCTCCGCACAGAGCGCCATCCCATTTCGGTCGGCACGGCTACGAACCACAAAAGCCCACCACCCACATTATGTTTTCCTTTTACAGATAATATTTCACAATCTGTCAACGGGCGCGTTTGTTTACCACGTTGTGCTACTAATTGCGGAACGCCGTGCGTAAAGGCGTTTTTTCCGCACGCCCTCCTATATCATCGAGGTGTCAGGTACAAAGTCGTGTATTTGTCTTGCTTTTGGGACGTGTGTGCCTAAAAGGCTCGTTTGCTTAAGAAAATTTGACGTTGTATTATGGAGATCAAACGACTACGTTTTCTCTCTGTTTTTGATTGATGATGTGACAAAACGCATAGTAAATCAGTAAAACGGTATTTTTGGAAAGCTTGTAATCTGCGCTATCTTTTGTTTTCTATGACATTTTGACGTAACTTGTCAAGTAAGGGAGTAAATTAGGGTGAAAGCAGCGGGTGTCTAAAAATGTGCGATTTTATGGTGAAGCAACTTTGACGCCCTCTAGCAGCCAAACGGTATGACCAATCAACTCATGGGGGGATATTTTTAGGAAGCTTAAAATCTGCTCTATCCTTTGTTTTCTAAGACATTTTGACGTAACTTGTCAAGTAAGGAAGTAATTTAGGGTCAAAGCAAGGTGTGTCTCAAAATATGTGATTTGATGGTGAAGCAACTTTGACGCCCTCTAGCGGCCAAACGGTATGACCAATCAACTCATGGGGGGATATTTTTGGAAAGCTTGTAATCTGCGCTATCTTTTGTTTTCTATGACATTTTGACGTAACTTGTCAAGTAAGGAAGTAATTTAGGGTCAAAGCAAGGTGTGTCTCAAAATATGTGATTTTTTGGTGAAGTAACTTTGACGCCTCTAGGAGCCAAACAGTGTCACCAATCAACTCATGGGGGGATATTTTTGGAAAGCTTGTAATCTGCGCTATCTTTTGTTTTCTATGACATTTTGACGTAACTTGTCAAGTAAGGGAGTAATTTAGGGTGAAAGCAGCGGGTGTCTAAAAATGTGCGATTTTATGGTGAAGCAACTTTGACGCCCTCTAGCGGCAAACGGTATGACCAAACAACTCATGAGGGGATATTTTTGGAAAGCCTGAAATCTGCTCTAACCTTTGTTTTCTATGACATTTTGACGTAACTTGTCAAGTAAGGGAGTAATTTAGGGTCAAAGCAAGGTGTGTCTCAAAATATGTGATTTTATGGTGAAAGAATTTTCACGCCCTCTAGCGTCCAAACGGTGTCATCAATCAACTCATGCGGGGACATTTTTAGAAAGCTTAAAATCTGCTCTAACCTTTGTTTTCTATGACATTTTGACGTAACTTGTCAAGTAAGGGAGTAAATTAGGGTGAAAGTAGTGGGTGTCTAAAAATGTGCAATTTTATGGTGAAGCAACTTTGACGCCCTCTAGCGGCCAAACGGTATGACCAATCGACTCATGGGGGGATATTTTTGGAATGCTTGAAATCTGCTCTATCTTTTGTTTTCTATGACATTTTGACGTAACTTGTCAAGTGAGGGGGTAAATTAGGTTGAAAGCAGCGGATGTCTAAAAATGTGCGACAAATTTCAAAATATAACATGCTAGTGATAAGAAGACAGTGAGTAATAGACAAACTACTTACGGACAGTTCTAAGTTCCAATTTTAAGTACAACTTATGCTAAGTTTAGATTTGAATGTGAATGAGTGAGTCTCGGTTGAGTTACGAATACAGGAAAACTATAAAGCCTTTATAAGCATCTAAAAGGAAAATACTAACTCGTTTCATTTTTGAATACATGAATTCGAATATATCTTTCTTTGGCAGAGTTTTCTGTTGAATTGTCAGAGAGAGGGAGGTAAAAAGGGTGGTTCAGCCCTAGCCTATATAAAACAGGCTTTTTACGGCCGATTTTATGCCGAAAGGCCGGTTTTATTGTTCCGGTTGTTTCTCTGGAAAATGACGTGCTAATCAAGTTTACAGATCTGGAAAACCTCCATCAAGTGAAATGGAAAACTCTCCGTCTTTCTAGAGCTAGAAAGAATCGTAGCCAGGTTTGCGGAAATTAAAAATCGCGCCAAGGAAACCGGAACGTCGGCCAAGGATACGAAAACGTAATTTAATCCGTGGCAGGTCATCTGACTAATGGCCGTATCGATAATGGGCATCCCTTCTTGATGGTCGATACCGATGGGGGCTGATTTATGGTCGGTCCGACCTGCATTTGGCATTTCCAGATATACTGCACTAGTTGTTTATCCTCGTTCTTTTTATCTGTGAAGGTGTAAACTGACTCAAACGCTTCCAAGCTTAACACTGAAACTTGGAAGCAAAACAAGAAAATCTGATTTGGAATCAGCGAATCGAGAGAGGACAGATAGCATTGTTGCAGACTTTCCCCCTTTTGCCTGAACAGTGGCGCTGTTTTACTTATTTTACAATTAATCGGTGTAAACGTAACCATTTGATGGTTAGTTTTTCAATTCACAGTTAACTAGTCTCTAGTCATCCTGATTTCTTACTTTTCTAGCATGTTTTGTACTTCCATGGGATTGAATTTGATATTTGTTGTACTGTTTGTATTGATTTTACTGGATTTTAATAGTGTCTTGTGGTTTTACTTGTATTTCCTGGATTACAGCAAGACTTGTGACTGTGTCAACTGGAGACTCCTTTGGGATGTCCTGTCGCAGATGGGGACTCTACGCCATCTGATTCAAATGAACTATATAACACTAACATAGCACTAATGAAGGGGGATGGAAGAACCCCTGAAGCTTTCAACGTGTTCTGTCACCCTTATTGTTTAACGTCTATGGAGAATATATCATAAGGCAAGCCTTGGACGTCTGGATAATCTCCGCTACGCTGATGACACCACACTAATCGCCAAAGATGAGCAGAAAATGTCGAGTCTTATTGAGCCTAATAGTAAATTAATGTCGAGAATGTGGAGGAAATGGCTTATCTGCCCACAAGGGTAGATCTTGCCAAAACGGCCATGACCAAACTCAAACAAAATTTGGAAAGATTTGACACCCTCGTTGTTTCAATTGCGCTATGTTACCAGATAAGAAATTTAGACTGTCCTTTTAATCGTTATTTGTTCAGTTTAAACTTTGTCAGGACTTTTCTCCCGGACTGTATCGAATTTTTAAGTGTTTTTTGAGGTTATCGAATAGGAAATTTAATGAGGATTTCAAAAATGTGCTTAAAAATGTGATCCGGTTACTACAAGTGGGTTTTACGATCGATTTTGTCGCAGACTGTCCTTTTAATCGTCATTTGTACAGTTTAAACTTTGACAGGACTTTTCTCCCGGACTGTATCGAATTTTTAAGTGTTTTTTGAGGTTATCGAATAGGAAATTTAATGAGGATTTCAAAAATGTGCTTAAAAATGTGATCCGGTTACTACAAGTGGGTTTTACGATCGATTTTGTCGCAGACTGTCCTTTTAATCGTCATTTGTACAGTTTAAACTTTGACAGGTCTTTTCTCCCGGACTGTATCGAATTTTTAAGTGTTTTTTTAGGTTATCAGATATGAAATTTAATGAGGATTCAAAAAATCTGCTTAAAAATGTGATTCGGGCACTACAAGTGGGTTTTACGGTCGATTTTGTCGCACACTGTTCTTTCAACAGTCAGATTTAAAAATAGAAGACTAAAATTAAGTCAGAAATGCACTGATGAAGGTATGACACGCATTCAATCTAAGTCAAACTGTGTTTGTTCCTTTTCAAGTGTGTTTTGCTGTTTTGGACCTCCATGAGATTGAGTTTGACTTGTCTCAGAACAGCCAAACTGTCTTAAAGTTGTCAAAAATGACCTTACAGTCATTCTAACTATCAAATAATGGTCAAATATCACTAGAAACTGTCTCTGGTGTTCACAAATGTCAAAAGTGTCGTCAAAACTGTCTCAGAACAGTCAAACTGTTTTAGAGTTGGAGAAAATTACGTCACAGTCACTCAAACTGTGAAATAAATGTAAAACGTCACTAGAAACTGTCTTTTGTGTTTAGAAATGTCAAAACTGTCTCAAAACAGTCAAATTGTTTTAGAGTTGTGAAAAATGACGTAAAAGTCATTCTAATTGTCAAATATCATTAGAAACTGTCTTTTGTTTTTAGAAATGTCAAAATTGTCGTCAAAACTGTCTCAGAACAGTCAAACTGTTTTAAAGATGTCAAAAATGAGGTCACAGTCACTCTAACTGTGAAATAATTGTAAAACGTCATTTCTGTTTAGAAATGTTTAAACTGTCTCAGAACAGTCAAACTGTTTGGGGGTTGTCGAAAATGACGTCATAGACGTTACTAGAAACTTTGGTGTTCAGAAATGTCAAAATTGTCGTTAAAACTGTCTCAGTATGAGTTTGAGTGACATGGGCATACGTTTCGGATTCAAACGCGCGTTGTATGATCTAAAAAACACATGACACCATAATTTTAAAATCGCATAGTGATCACGTGACTTTTGAATCATGCCGCGTTTGTCAATCCGAATCCGATTCGTTAAATTGACTATAAGATTGTCAAAAACGACGTCACAGTCGTTCTAACTGTTTTTTGACTATTATTTTTCAATTTCATTCCCTTTAGGAGATTCGCGGGCAATTATTTAGAGTTTTGGTTAGTATTGAAGCTAAAAGACAACCGTAATCCCTGCTATAGATCAAAGAGGAACGGTATTTTGGAAACCAGGTCCAGTCCGGTCTTAGAGCCGGGATTTATGACCGTTTATTTTAGGTTTTGCGGTGTTTAAGGCCCCAATTTTACGCCAATCCAGGCGCCTCGATCGGGGACAACTTTTAATTTGTCAACAAATTAGTCTCATCGGAAACGGCCGCCACTAAACCGTGTGTTACGAAACGCGTAAAACTGTTTACAAAGTAATAATCGACGCACATGTTTCTAGGCTTTTATCGTTTTTTCCTGAACGAAATCGAATGAAAAGGGCATTCATTGAGTAAAAGCTGGTTCGAGTTTCTGGGCGTCGCCCATCTAAAAGGGAGTTAGGGCGCGGGGGCCAATTAGCACGATTCCCGTTTATAGAATGAAAAACTGCTAGTTTAATTAAAATAGCCAAGTTAAAAGTCCATCTCACCGCGTTTTAGAGCAGATTTAATGAAATCCAACCGTCTTATCTGGTTTAATTTATCAGAGTGGACATACGTATTCCGTGCCGGGCCACTCGTTCCAACTAAATTCCATTTAATTCGGATATACCTCCATTTATTAAGTAATTAATAGGAAAGTTCCCGTCAATTAAAAGATAAAACAATTTTTTCGCCACTACATCAGTTTTGCCTAAATCAAGACATTTCGGTAACGTCATCCTCAAAGAGTCCCCTTGATGATAGCGTTGGTAACGATTTCATTAAAGCCGGGAAAGTGGCCCATATAACTGGGGATAAAGCAAGTTTACTTCCTTACATATCATCTACCCAGAACCCCCAGATAATGTTTACGATCCATTTGGAGCCACTAAAACCGACGCTTTATTTCCTTCCCCCCCCTGATAAGACGTCCCCCTTATCCCTGAAGTTTTATTCTTTTCCAGAGCAACAGGAAAAGAGTTTTAATCCAGGAAACTTCATCTGGAGCGGCATTAATCTTGCACCTCCAAGTCCCATTAGACTAAAAAGAAGAAAAACGAACACTCAAGCCAGAAAAATAACGGACAAATCCTCTTGTTGAACGACCAAGCAATTATGTAACGGTGTTAGGGGCGGGGGATGAGCTTTTAGAGCCCCCGGGGGGTCAGTTTGTGGTCTAAACTCCCAGGGGGGTTTTTGGATTAAACTTGTCCATTTTGGCAACAGGTTTTAAGGCTTTTTTGCCATCACTAATAACCTGTTCGATATAGATTTACCACCTAAGTATTGTCAACATATCAGCACAACACTGCTCAGGGTTTGTGATTGCCAGAAGTTACTTGAATGTGTTGGAAGCCTCTAAAACATCACTTAAAAGTACCTAAACTCACTACGAATTGCTAGAAGCTTCTAAAATGTCACTTGAAAGTATTAGAAGCCAGGAAATGGGGTTTTCCTGTCAAAACCCACTGAATCCGGATACCATATACAGTGTCAATACTTTCTAGAAATGTTAAACATTGTCTAAGAAGATTGAAAAAGTCCTGGAAAATTGGACTTACAAATGTTGGAAATAGTATATTACATACTCAGGTGGAAAGTGTTTGATTTCTGTCAATAAATTAAATTAAACTTTCTACCATGGTTTGTATACTATTTTATTTTCAACCATTTATCCAAATCTTTTAATAAATCATTCAGCTGAAATATTGATTGCTAATAGTCTCTAACAATAAGGTAGTTTAGGTGTACGAGTAATTATGACTTCAACCACAATAAACATAAATTTGTTTACAATCTTACCTAACCTAACTTATTGTGCTATTCTGTCTTTAATATGGCGGCTGTTAGGGTATTAGGCCCAAAAATTCCAAATTTCAGTCAATTTCGTGCACTTTTCCAAAAAATTGTCCATAACTCGCTTATTTAAAACCTTATGTAGAGACACATAATAAAACAAAAGAAAGCTACTGAATGGGGCTATCACGTGACGTTGACCGGACCAGGCTAGGTTGTACCGTTTAGCCGCTAGAGGGCGTCAAAGTTTATTATTATTTTCATGAATATCTCAAAAACGGGAAAAGTTAGGGGTGTGCAATATGCGCCACGTGTACACCTCGATGCAGGGGCAACTTTTACTAGATATGACATTTTTCTGTACAGTGCACCGTTTGACCTTGAAAAATAAAAAACTGAATTTTTGACTTTTTTCACACCTGGTACCCCATGGATTTTTTCGAAAAATTTTTCAATTTTAAAAATTGTCTTTGACTGTCTAGATAGCTTTTGGTTAATAGTAGAAATGTGACATGGAGTGTCATTTGTCCAAATGTCATTTTTTGACAGTGCCACGCCCTAAAAACTGTCAAAATTACCATAATTTCAAGGTTATTTCCGAAACGGTACCAGTTAGAGCAAAATGGACGTCAGATTCGTGTTTCCTAGTTGGAAATTAGTAAAAAATGGCAATTTTGGTTGAGCAAAATTTAATATGGCGGCTGTTAGGGTATTAGGCCCAAAAATTCCAAATTTCAGTCAATTTCGTGCACTTTTCCAAAAAATCGTCCATAACTCGCTTATTTGAAAAATTATGTAGAGACTCATAATAAAACAAAAGAAAGCTAATGAATGGGGCTATCACGTGACGTTGATCGGACCAGGCTAGGTTGTACCGTTTAGCCGCTAGAGGTCGTCAAAGTTGACTGTCCCCCGGGTGAAAAGTAAAACCAAGTAATTTTCATCTTTCCACCTGATTTACACATAAGAAATAACATTATTACATACCTGATTGAAAATAATAATAATTAACGTCTTTGCCACGCAAATGCAAAACCCCTCTAAACCGTTTGTTGTTATGTTAATAAACCGACTTCATTTGATAATATTTATTTAATGGTAAACTGGGAAACGTGCCCAGAATGGTTGATCTCATTAGCCTTGCATGGTAATGCGGTTGCACACTCAACAAAATGGTCGTCTTTGTTCGGTTGTCACCGTGGGTAAAGTTGTATCGGGCACAACTCCCCAAGTGAAAAGATTTTTCATCAAGCGAATTTGGTTCGGAAGTTGGGAAATCCGATTAGCCAAATAAATTGCCCGGTTGCAAACTGCTTCAAAGTTTCGGACCAGGTAAAGTGCAACTAGGGTTGCGGGCATGAAATATTTATTTCTCACAGTTTTCGCAGCAATTACCGTTAAAATTGATTAGTTTCCTGCAGGAAGGGCGAAAACTCACTCGTATCGAAGTCAGTAGAGGAAAATCGTAATGGAGAGCACTAGGATACTACGAGGGCAAATAAAACGAACCATTTAATTCGGGGCGTTCAGGTCATTTTGTCCGGGGAATTGCTGGATAAACACATTGTGGGGGGGAGGGAAAAGCGGAACAGGGTTGGGCTTTTTTTCCCTAAAATTGAGTGAAGATCATTAAGAATAAATAAGACATTGCTATAGAGTAATTAGAGTCACTGTGGGGGTTTCCACGGAATCTTGCATGCAACCAGTCCAAGGCGAAATCAATTACCTTTTCGCTTTAAGCACGCAAAATAAAGACTCCCGACTGGGAAATCCATCTGTTTCCTCTCCAGGAATTAATAATCGCACGACTTTTGACGGACAGCTCCCTTTCCGGTGGCGCCCCCCCTCTGAAATGGAAAAAGAGTTTTGGAAACGCCATCAATCAAATCAAAGGCCCATTGAAGTGACATTCATCTGTTTTTTCAGCGGCGTTTCCCATTCAACAAACGCGATTTGATGGCGTTTTTAAATGTTTTTTTAGTACTTCCACTGTTTTGCTAAGGCCGCGTTAACTGCGCCCGCATATGCGGATAAATAAACGCGAAACAATCGGACCGTCTGTTATCTCAGCCCCCCCCCCCCCCCCCTAACGCACCATGTGTCTTCTGTTGCTCGTGGATTCATTAATTGACATGGAAACGATTCTGGTCTGGTTTTGGTTGTAGTAGGTCCAACCTATAAATCGTAGAAAACAACCAATCATTTAAATTACAAATGACCAGTCTGGCCTCATATACAAATATCAGGCCGTAGAAAACATTATAAATGTAGAACTGTTTGAAAAAACGTTTTTACAGATTGGACATAGCTGTTATGATAATTTCTCCGCGAGAGGGCGTTTTGCATGGCACTCTAGTTTTGCTAAGCCTGTTTGGTTTACATAAAACAATAAAAACTCTAGAATAGTTTACTCCCTTATGTGACCAGTTACGTCAAAATGTCATAGAAAACAAATGATAGAACAGATTTCAAGCTTTCTAAAAATGTCCCCACATGAGTTGATTGATAACACCGTTTGGACGCTAGAACGCGTCAAAGTTACTTCACCAAAAAATCACATATTTTGAGACTCACCTTGCTTTCACCCTAAATCACTCCCTTATTTGACAAGTTACGTCAAAATGTCATAGAAAACAAAGGATAGAGCAGATTTCAAGTTTTCCAAAAATATCCCCGCATGATTGATCACACCGTTTGGCCTCTAGAGGGCGTCAAAGTTCCTTCACCATAAAATGCGAAATGTTTTATGGTTTTTCTATTTGTTAATATCACGTTTTGATAAAAAAAGATGTGTACTATAAAAATAAGTAGTAAATCGTACCGTAATGCTTTTACCAACGCAAATTCAATAGTACTATAGTGTATGTTGTATATGTTGTTGGATTAGGAAACTTGGAAAACCTGCTGCTGCTTTTGGTTCATAATCTGACCATCATATCACTCACAAAACAACACAAATATGCAACTTTAGCTTTACTTTTAATACCTTTTAGCACTTTAGTGAGGGATATTCAAATTTTAAATTCAAAATAGATGTCACAGTGACAAACAACAATGACAACTAGGAAATTAGTCGTTTTCTTTCGGATCTAAACGCGATCTGATCCAAAAGTCACGTGGCGTGCGTATAGTTTTGTAAACATGGGGTCATGTGATTTTTAGGAAAAAACAAAGTGGCTCCATCCGGCGGCGGCAAATGTCAAATTTTGTGGGTTCATGGCCTCCTATTTAAGATGGAGATCTAGTTTTCTATGTAACAGGCCTGAAAGTTTAATTTACTTAAATAGGTTTATTGTATATTTCTATCCTTCTTTATTTGTGTTTAACAGAGAGAGACGTACATTATTTAGTGGCACCATTACTGACAGAACTAACTGTCACTGTCATTATCAAAGGTGCCTATGATTTCAGTTTGCGGTGTTGTGTATACAATTAGTAGTTTTAGTCAGCAGTTTACTGTAAAGGAAGAAAAAAAACCAAATCACACAAACGCAATAAACAATAATTACTGAACGAAAGAGGATACCTGGCAAATAAAACCCTTATTTAAGCGATATTTTAATGGACGGCAACACGATTTAGCAATTAGCGTCTTTTTGTTCCGGCTTCCGCACCAAAATTGAGCGATAAAACGGTGCAATTTTCGAATGTTGCATGTCCGACACCATATTCCCGTTAATGGGGATTCACCGTTTGCCTTTTTCCAAATTTTACCTGTTTTTTTCAATATCCCAGGAAGCAACGAAACCCTAAATTTTCTAATAACGGTACCGCGCAGCCCTTGACCCTTCGAGGCAATCACACACCGGATCCACGCGAAATTAGCATTTTGGCGTTTGCGTTTCCACATGCAATGCAGTTGCAGTTCGTTATGGTAAAGGGAAGATTTACATTCGTAACGAGGGGCCCCAACATTACACACACACACACTCGAAGCCCTTTATTATCGATTTGATTTGGAACATTTAAAATTGTGTAATCTTAACCACAAAAGTGTAATACAGTGACGTAATAACTGTCATTCCTTTTCTATTACGTGTCAACTGAGAAAGATGGAAATTTGACGTACGTTATTTACGAAGTTTTAAATTCGTAAATGTATACATGACTTGACAATACATTCACCCGACGTCAGCGGCTTAAAGGTTAAGTAAGCGGTCCTATTTAGTTTGTTATGACTGCTTACTTAGCTTCTAAGCCGCTTGGTGAACGTACACAATGTGTCATCTGATCAATAAATTGAAAAAACAAACCGGTGTCACGTGACAAATTGTGCACCGACAATATTTCTGAACGCAACCCTATGCACGACGTCATTGCAAATTTTGACGTTTCTTGACAGTTTCTTCCAATTTTTTCCAGCTGTAATTTGAATTTATTGATTTAGTTGCTATTTTGTGTAATTTTGATGTTACAAATACAATAATTCTTGTTTGGTGTCATTTTGACACAAAATTAACCGTACTAAGTTTTAATTGAATAGTGCCTAAATGGCATCCAGTAATCCACGCAACTCATTTTCAGGAAAAAATGTTCTGCAATTACGCAAAAAATTCTCCATAACTCGCTTATTTGAAACATTCTGTATAAACACACTATATAACAAAAGAAAGCTACTGAATGGGGCTATCACGTGACATTGACTGGACCAGGCTAGGTTGTACCGTTTAGCCGCTAGAGGGAGTCAAATTTGATTATTTTTTTCCGGACATTTTCATGAATATCTCAAAAATAAGCAAAGTTAGGGTTATGAAATATTCACCACGTATACACCTCGCCCAGAGAGCTTTAAGTGAATAGTAAAAGGTGACGTGGAGTGTCATTTGTCAAAATGTCATATTTTTACAGTGCCACGCCCTAAAAACTGTCAAAATTACCATAATTTCAAAGTCATCTCCGAAACGGTACCAGTTAGAGCAAAATGGACGTCAGATTCGTTTTTCCTAGTTTGAAATTAGTAAAAAAAAGTCATTTTGGTTGAGCAAAATTTAATATGGCCGTTGTTAGTATAGGAGGCCCAAAAATTCCGAGTTTTGTGCACTTTTCCAAAAAATCGTCCATAACTCGCTTATTTGAAACCTTATGTAAAGACACATAATAAAACAAAAGAAAGCTACTGAATGGGACTATCACGTGACGTTAACCGGACCAGGCTAGGTTGTACCGTTTAGCCGCTAGAGGTCGTCAAAGTTGACTGTGATATTTCAGGAAAACTTACGTCACAGTTAATGTCGTCTGGGACAGACTGTATAAACCATCCAAGCTTGTTGATATCGACGAAAATATTGCTAGTTTATGTACGTAATATGTAGATGTGGGTAAGGGCATAAATTCCGCCTAGACTCAAATTGTTTCGCCTGCTACTAACAAAGAAACCGAGACAATCCAATTGTGATGCAAATTTCGGAAATAAGGCTGTTCATACACATGTAACATGAAGGGAACAGGGACGGGAAAAGCCCCAGTTACACCATAAAACCAAACCGTTCGTTACAAGTAAAAACAAAAATCAACGGTGTGTCGTACTTGCACAAATTATGAAATCCATTTTGGCGCTGTTTAGGGGAAAATGGACGATCAACACGTGTATACATCATGTTTTTCGAGGCGTAAACCGGTCCTGTGTTGATCGTCCATAAAAGACGAAGGCTTATACTCCCAATTTACATGTCTATACGGAACAGCAGCGAAATTTATAGTTGAGGGAAGAAAACTCTCCATAAATCTGTCTGTAGAAAATTATAGTGCCAGTTCACTCTACTATACTCGTCGACTTATTAAAAAGTTAAAACAGCCACTGTTTTATCATCTCAACTGTCCTGGTTGATGTATTGAATATTACAGCAGGGAATAGTCAGTTGATTGCTTTTTGCTCCTATAATTATTCTGTTTTTTTTTTAATTTTAAATTAAATTAACCGTAATTTAACTTAACCAAAAATTCAGTTAAACGAGGAGAGATTGTTTATTTAAAATAGAATGGGAATATTTGTGGGTAATTGCGGCTCATTTAGCCCTAATTGGGACCTTTTGCAGTCAAAATTCCTAACGATTATATTGCGTACATAATTCCAATTATATTACGGTTTAAATTAGGGATGTATTGTTTGGATTGTACTACGTTAACGAGATATGCAGCAGAACTTACTCACTTCGAGTCAATTAATCAAGCAAGTTTTCTGTTCTCTGCAGTTTCTGAGATATTCAAGAAAAACAACTTTAACGCCCTCTAGCGGCCAGACTACCATTTGGTTGGTCATTATTTTGACAGTTGTCACGTGACTGTCTGATTTAGTAGTGTACCAGTATCACGTGTTTGCTTGACCAAAACATGAAGTTGCTAAAAATCAAAGTACAGCACTTATTTTATACTGTTTGACACATTCAGTGTTTTATAGGTTCTTCTCTCATAATTTAACAGATAATAAGTCACTGTCTAGGTAAATAGCGTTTTAGTATCACGTGACAACCGCCAGAAACGTCAAAATTGACAAACTTCCTTCAAATAATATTCCTTATTTAAAATAGCGGAATTTTAAGACTCTGAACACTTATAGAGCAACTTTGTAAATATCTCAGAAATTGTACACAATTTATACTTAAAATATTTTAATTATTCAGAGATTAGTCAGTTTCAAAAACTTGTAAACTTAAAGATTTTAAATCGATTTTTAACGCTGGAATTGATCTACACAAAAGGTCAATTAAAACGCCACCAAGTTTGGCTAAAACCAAACTTTTGGAAGAGAAAGGAACCAATTAGGACTCATTGGCGGCAATCCATTTTTCCGCAGTCGCAGACTCGCACAATCGCCGTGAAAAATTTAATTTTATGAAAACTTTTCTCGCCACACAGTTAAAATTAGAAAAAGTTTCTTTTCCATTGCGGTTAAGACGAGCTATCGGATCCCGGGCTATGTCTTTGATTAGTTTTTTGAACAACTTTAGAGTGGCTCCTTTGATTCCGGCCATTTTCTCAGATTGCTTTCGTTCGATTGGTTTTAAAGTTTCCCAATTTCCATTTCCTGGAGAACGGCCGTAATTAACTTCCCAACACTCCCCCTTTCCACAGTTTTGATTGATGATTGTTTCATATGCAAAAAGTTCGTATAAATACTCAAACTGACTTAAATTCTTCAGCTGATTGGCCTCCAGGTTTTCCGGATCTAATTCTTCTAGAATTAAGTGTTCATGATTGATAAAGTTACGATACACCGTTCTTCTTCTTTAAGTGGCTGTAAGTAACTGAACCCATCATTCCGGACACTGAAGACCATTTGTCGGGCTGGAAAATAGATTTCCCGCCGCCAAACAGGTCAAGTCTTGTTTCGGAAACTTAAACCCTCTCTTGAGGGTGACTAATCACTATCATTACGTCAAACGATTTGAATTTCCCGGCACTGTAAAGAGGGTTGAAGTCTGGCCAACTGGGAGGAACGTGGTTTTTTCCAGAAAAGCTCCGGCCATTATGGCAGTCGCGATGCTTTTTAAATCCTCATATTTCCCGGTTTTTATCCAGGATTTCTCTGGATTCGGGCGCCAACTAGGAAAACGCCTAGACGCCAGCCCGTCTACAAGTTCCTACACTTAGACTAACAGTTTGAAATCTATCTTTTGCTTTCTCAGTTTTTGTTTTGGTCCAGGAGGGTTAAAATGGCGGCCTGAAACACCATTTTGTCTGTCATTTCTTGATACTACGTGAAATTTCCTTTAAAATAAGGTACAAATCAATATTTTGACAGAAAATTCAAAATGGCGGCCTGGAATGCCATTTTGTCTGTTATTTTTTAAAACTACGTGAAATTTCCTTTAAAATGAGATGCAAGTCAATATTTTGACAGAAAATTCAAAATGGCGGCCTGGAACGCCATTTTATCTGTAATTTCTTAAAAATACGTGAAATTTACTTTAAAATGAGGTGCAAGTCAATATTTTGACAGAAAATTCAAAATGGCGGTCTGGGATACCAATTTGTCTGTCATTTCTTAAAACTACGTGAAATTTCCTTTAAAATGAGATGCAAGTCAATATTTTGACAGAAAATTCAAAATGGCGGCCTGGAACGCCATTTTGTCTGTAATTTCTTAAAAATACGTGAAATTTCCTTTAAAATGAGGTGCAAGTCAATATTTTGACAGAAAATTTAAAATGGCGGCCTCGAACTGTCAAAAAATACAACTTTTTTATTTGTCAAGTTACAGTTGACGTCTCGGTGTCATTTTATGTTAAAATTTCCCAGAAAAGAAGTCGGTTTTTTGATATCTCAAAAACTAACAGAGTTACATCTAAAATTTAACATTCTGTGTTAATTGTGTAAAATTTCTTTGCCAGGAACTCGGCCGGATTAAGAGACATGAATCTGACTAAAAAATATTTACAATATAATATGTGATATTATGGTAAAGGAAATTTGATGCCCTCTAGCGGCCAAACGGTGTTATCAATCAGCTCATGGGGGGATATTTTTAGAAAGCTTAAAATCTGCTCTATATTTTGTTTTCTATAACATTTTGACGTAACTTGTCAAATAAGGGAGTAATCTAGGGTCAAAGCGAGGTGTGTCCCAAAATATGTGATTTTAGGGTGAAAGAATTTTGACGCCTTCTAGCGTCCAAACGGTGTTATCAATCAGCTCATGGGGGGATATTTTTAGAAAGCTTAAAATCTGCTCTATATTTTGTTTTCTATAACATTTTGACGTAAATTGTCAAATAAGGGAGTAATTAGGGTCAAAGCGAGGTGTGTCCCAAAATATGTGATTTTAGGGTGAAAGAATTTTGACGCCTTCTAGCGTCCAAACGGTGTTATCAATCAAAACAGAATTTGAATGTAAAATGTAAAGTTGTTGTGCTAACTCCACATGTGCAACAGTTGCACTACAACTGGAAACAGTGATTTACACAAATACTGCACTGCATGTTAAAGGTTCTAAGGGTGGAAACTCATCGGATAGTAACTGAATACACCCTTTTCAGCTATAGAGTAGCGATTTTTCCTGCTACTTGTTGGCACTTTTTGTCCAGCTACGAGTTGCTGCAAAGAATAAATCCCGGAGACTTGTTTTGTTTGCGTTCTGGCTTCCTAATCTTTATGGCCGCTCGTGCAATGATCGCGTTTGCCAGGGTTTTTTCGTCCGCAACTGCGGGCGGTAACGCACCCCCCCCCCCAAAAAAGAAAACCGTATAAGACGACCAAAGACAGTCGATTTAATCGCCTTAGGGTTCCCAGGAACGATTCCTATCTTTTGACGTTCCACATGCACGACGCCACTGATGAATAATTCATTGGCGGGGGCTTTCACAAAATGCCTTTATCTTATAAAAATAATCGGTTCGTTAGATGGCGTTTGAGGGTTCTTAGGCTCGGTATTTGAGTTTAGAGGGGGTAATGCAATGACACGAGAAAATAGCCAAAAAATGAATAACAGTTTGTGACCAACTGATTGTATAGTCCGGAACAAATTCAGCCGCCATTGTATTAACCTAATCTAACTTACTAAGTTTTCTATATATCCTAATTTAAGTTTTGACAGGCAGAATCGAGTGAAACTAAATATATAGGGTGTCCCATCTGAAATAATGGACATTGTGAGTCTGAAGACAATAATAGTATTAGAGAGACAACAGTATTTAGAAACTGTTCGGCAATTTCTTGTAAATGGTTTTAAACTTCTCCAGCAAATTTTCCTACCTTAATAGACAAAGAATTACTAATAAAATTTCCATAGAGCTTTTGTCGTGTAACGAAATTTGCACGTGCACTCCCTTTACGTGTCTCCGGAAAATTTCCCAAGAACCCGCCCCCTTTACCCCTTGCAACGTTTTTGAAGAACACTTTCACCACGAAGATGAGTCGGCAGAACGCTTTCATCTCCAACCTCCCCCGGCAACTAATCAATTTCCGACGATAAAAGCGACTTAAAAGCAAGCAAATGTGGCCGAGGAGGAGCAATCGAGTTGGTGCAAATTATTTTTAATACGTTTCCTCTCGTGAGAGGCTTTTAAAAATAGTCCAGGACCGTACTACGTATTTGCATTGTAGACGGGGAATTAATTTGCAAAGCCCCGTGAAAAAAAAGCAGGAAAGTAAATTAATAAAGACGCGACCCCGGTTAGTTAATTCGGAGACAAATCGCGTAATGAAGTAATTCAAATCGAAACAGCCGCAAGCGGACGCTTATGTTTAATTTTAATTGCAAAAGTCTCGTTATTTCTTTAATGAAGTTGACACACTTCTAGTCGTTTTTACCGTTTAATTAAAATTAAATTTGTTTAGCTTTAATTGACGCCCACCCACCCTCACTCTTTACACTTATCCAATCCACTTCTTTTGATTTTAATTGTTGTTCCACTCTCATCATCCTTCAACCGGTTAAATTAAAGTGATGCTTTTAGAACAATTTAAAAGCTTCCAAAAGATTCTAGAACCGTCTTAAAAGCAGTCCAGAATCTTCGATGTTCCTGAAAAAAATTCAAAACAATACAGAAACTCAAAAATGTTTCTAAAACAGTCAGAAAGCTTCCAAAAATGTTTAGAACCATCTAATAATTTCCTAATGCCTCTAAAGCATTCCAGAACCTTCAGTATGCTTTAAAACTGTCCAAAAACCTTCCAAATACTCCTCAAGTAGTTTAAAAAGGTTTTAAAACACTACGGGAACTTCAAAATGCTTCCCAAGCACTCAAAAGCCTTCCAAAACGGCCTCAAAGATTCCAAATGCTCTTCAACTACTCTAGAAGCTCCCAAAAAATTCTAAAAAATTCTAAAACTGTCTAATATATTCCAAATGCCTTTAAAGCATTCCAGAACCTTCAATATGCTTTTTAAACTGTCCAAATGCTCCTTAAGTAGTTCGAAAGAATTTTGAAAGTTTTTAAAATGTGTGACATGGCTATTATTTCATCAATATGACACCTATTAAGGTGAATTATCTAAGAAATAATGTCCTAGGGCGTTATTTTTCATGGAAATTTTTAATGGAATCCCTAAGCCCGAATTAATCAAAAAACAGTATAAATTCGGCTTTTTCAAAATTTTTGCCAGCCATTTTGGAATCAACTTCAGTTTCGAACCAATCAAAAAATTCGACAGAAGTAAAAGTCAACTTTGAAGCCCTCTAGCGGCCAAACGGTTCAGCCTATCAACCCATGTGACCGTATATTGGAAAGCCCATTTTATTAGCTATCTATCGACATATAAAGTCCCTACATTGTCTATCAAATAAGACAGTTATTCATCGCCTTTCCTTTGAAGAGTCTTGGAAGAAACTTCACAATTAATGTTGTTCGACACAGTTGACAGTGTTTTCTTTATAGATCGGTTGTCGACGAAACAAACATACTCTATGATAAGACAACTAGGAGTGAATGACGTAAAAAAACAGCGTCGACTCGTAAATCCCACATCAAATAAGCAACTTTTAATTAAACTACACAAATCGGTTGGCACGTAGCTTTTACCGAAAAATCTTCAACAGTTTTGTAAAAAAAAATGTTGCTTTAAGACTGTAACCAATTAATGGTCGTAAATCATCAACCCGCCACTGGATCCCGACCAATCGGGGCGGTTTATTTAACTTGGTAGTGCGGTGGCTTTGAACTTTTATATCACTGCTTTTAATAACACATTCGCACCTACGTCCAGAATTTCAAACTAAACTATGATAGTTTTCGTTGTAGTTTTGTTGATTTTAAACCGTAAAAATTCATTCAAAACTCGAAATCTGCTTTATCCTTGTTTTCTATGACATTTTGACGTAACTTGTCAGGTAAGGAAGTAATTTAGGGTCAAAGCAAGGTGAGTCTCAAAATATGTGATTTTTTGGTGAAGGAACTTTGACGCCTCTAAGGGCCAAACAGTGTCACCAATCAACTCATGTGGGATATTTTTAGGAAGCTTGAAATCTGCTCTATCTTTTGTTTCTATGACATTTTGACGTAACTGGTCAAGTAAGGGAGTCATTAGGGTGAAAGTAGCGTGGGCTCTAAAATGTGCGATTTTATGGTGAAGCAACTTTGACGCCCTCTAGCGGACAAACGGTATCACACAATCAACTCATGTGGGGGACATTTTTAGAAAGCTTGAAATCTGCTCTATCTTTTGCTTTCTATGACATTTTGACGTAACTTGTGAAATAAGAAAGTAATTTAGGGTCAAAGCGAGGTGTGTCTCAAATATGTGATTTTAGGGTGAAATAATTTTGACGCCCTCTAGCGTCCAAACAGTGTCATCAATCAACTCATGTGGAGATATTTTAGAAAGCTTGAAAGCTGCTCTATCTATTTGCTTTCTCAGTTTTTTGTTTTGCTCCAGGAGGGTTAAAATGGCGGCCTGAAACACTATTTAGTCTGTCATTTCTTGATACTACGTGAAATTTCCTTTAAATGAGGTACAAGTCAATATTTTGACAGAAAATTCAAAATGGCTGCCTGGGACGCCATTTTGTCTGTCATTTCTTAAAAATACGTGAAATTTCCTTTAAAATGAGGTACAAGTTAATATTTTGACAGAAAATTCAAAATGGCGGCCTCGAACTGTCAAACAATACAACTTTTTTATTTGTCAAGTTACAGTTGACGTCTCGATGTCATTTATGTTAAACTTTCCCGGAAAAGACTCTGGTGCAGTCGGTTTTTTGATATCTCAAAAACTAACAGAGTTAGATCTAAATTTAACATTTTAACTGTCTGTGTAGCACGCTCAACACAAGGATAATAGAAATCTGGAACGTACCTGCTGGAAAGGTTAAAATAATCAAACATCATCATTTCAAAGAAACGAATTATTACAGGACACACACACATGACTTAATATAGAAAAGAAGAAAAATAAATTTTTGGGAGGAGTTTTTAACGGAATTTTTTGCCAATCAGTAATTTATTTAAAGCTAAAGCGGTGTTTATTACGAAAATATTTACAATACGACGGCCGTACGCGTTTAAAATAATTTACAAGCCGACATTTTATTGTCGCTAAAACTTTTCAAGAAATATTTATTCCCTCGGGAATTTTAACGGGCGGTACCATTGATTTATGGTGACACGGGCCAAATAAATCGGGAATTAAGGCCGGTTCGCAACAACGGGCAACGCGGCCAAACAAAATATTTATATTACATTTAAGAGTTTTATGTTTTTCGTTTCTGCTGTTATTGTATTTACTTTCTTTTATCTCGCCACTGCTTCTGCTAATGCCAATAAAACGCTTTTAAAGCTCCCCGGCTAGATCTCTGGACCTGGAGGCAGGATGTCGTATTTATTTGTAAATCGGTTTCCGTTCGGGAACTTTCAAACGTTTTTCGGGGAATTGGCAACGTTTCCTGCGTCTGCCTGTCTCGATCTAATGCAACACGATCGTATACAAACTATTTCCTGCAAATATTTACGAAAAATTTGTTATTATATTGAATTTTCAACGCCCTCTAACGGCCAAACTGTATGACTTAACGTTGCCCTTTTAACATCACTTTTGCTATTCAAACTTTGACACCGTTTTTTCTCCTTGACGTGGACTCGATTTTGAAGTGTTTTATTATGTAATTAGATAGGAAATTTAATGAGGATTCCAAAAATGTGCTTAGAAACATGATTCGCGGTCACTTAAAATGGTTTTACATGCTATTTGTCCCTGACTGTTCTTTCAAGCTGTGTTTTTTGCAATTCAAACTTTGACAACGTTTTTCTCCCTCATTGTACTTGATTTTGTAGTGGTTTTTTACGTCATTAGATAGGAAATTTAATGAGGATTCCAAAATGTGCTTAAAAATATGATTCGGTCACTTCAAATGAGGTTTACATGCTATTTTTGTCCCTGACTGTTCTTTCAAACTGTGTTTTTTACAATTCAAACTTTGACAGTGTTTTTCTCCCTGACTGAATCCGATTTTGTAGTGTTTGTTTTATGTCATTAGATAGGAAATTTAATGAGGATCCAAAAATGTGCTTAGAAACATGATTCGGTCACTTAAAATGGGTTTTACATGCTATTTTGTCCCTGACTGTTCTTTCAAACTGTGTTTTTTGCAATTCAACTTTGACACTGTTTTCTCCTTGACTAAACTCGATTTTGAAGTGTTTTATTATGTCATTAAATAGGAAATTTAATGAGGATTCCAAAATGTACTTAAAAATATGATTCGGTCACTTCAAATGAGGTTTACATGCTATTTTGTCCCTGACTGTTCTTTCAAATTTTACAAGAAAAACAAGTACTTAAATTTAAATTTAATGATTAAAATCAAAATTAATATTTTACACCCTCAAAGCACTACTAAGCATGTTTTTCAGGATTAGTGGGGGGTTAGGAGGGTGAAAAAGCCACACATACACACCGCTACATGTCTGGAAAAACGCCCGATACTAACACGCGAATAGTCCCGATATACAAATTCCTCCCTCGGGACCCATAAAAATCCCTTCCCCGATCATTAAATATAAAAGTTTGCCCTTATTCCGTATATCGTACGTACAGGTGGTTGGTACAAAGGGCGCGCATTTTTACGTGTTCATTTTAAAAAAAACCGAGGATCTGGCAGCACGAAAGCGCTTGTTGAATGTTCCTTTCCCTCATTTGAGGGGCTATTCGTAAATTTTCAGTTGGTCCAAGGTTTTCCCTTATTTTTTTTGAGTTGAAGCACGTTTCCTTAAAGTGAGTTGGCGGGTAAAATAAAACACGACACAAGTGTGCCCTAAAACGTTTCAGGGTTGCAACAAGTAAAATGCCAACTTGGGAAAGGGTATAATATTGATCTAACGCTCATAGGCGTAGCTTTCTAAGAACTCTTTCTTAAAAATCTCATTTTAGTGAATAGGAAATTTAATGAGAACTCCAAAAATGTGCTTAAAACAAGTAAATTTCTCATTCCGAGTGGGTTTTACAATGCTTTTTTGTCCCGGATTGTTCTTTCAAACTGTGTTTTTTGCAATTCAAAACTTTGACACGTTTTCTCCCTCATTGTACTGATTTTGTAGTGGTTTTTTATGTCATTAGATAGGAAATTTAATGAGGATTTCAAAAATGTACTTAAAAACATGATTCGGGTCACTTAAAATGGATTTTACATGCTATTTGTCTCTGACTGTTCTTTCAAACTGTGTTTTTTGCAATTCAAACTTTGACAGCGTTTTTCCTCCTTGACTGGACTCGATTTTGAAGTGTTTTATTATGTCATTAGATAGGAAATTTAATGAGGATTCCAAAAATGTGCTTAAAAATATGATTTGGTCACTTAAAATGGCATTTACATGCTATTTTATCCCTGACTGTTCTTTCAAACTGGGTTTTTTGCAATTCAAATTTGACAGCGTTTTCTCCCTGACTGAATCCGATTTTGTAGTGTTTTTTTATGTCACTAGATAGGAAATTTAATGAGGATTCCAGAAATGTGCTTAAAAATATGATTTGGTCACTTAAAATGGCATTTACATGCTATTTTATCCCTGACTGTTTCTTTCAAACTGGGTTTTTTGCAATTCAAATTTGACAGCGTTTTTTCCCTCCCTGACTGAATCCGATTTAGTAGTGTTTTTTTATGTCATTAGATAGGAAATTTAATGAGGATCCAAAAATGTGCTTAAAAATATGATTTGGTCACTTAAAATGGCATTTACATGCTATTTTAATCCCTGACTGTTCTTTCAAACTGGGTTTTTTGCAATTCAAATTTGACAGCGTTTTTCTCCCTGACTGAATCCGATTTTGTAGTGTTTTTTATGTCATTAGATAGGAAATTTAATGAGGATTCCAGAAATGTGCTTAAAAATATGATTTGGTCACTTAAAATGGCATTTACATGCTATTTTATCCCTGACTGTTCGTTCAAACTGGGTTTTTTGCAATTCAAATTTGACAGCGTTTTTCTCCCTGACTGAATCCGATTTTGTAGTGTTTTTTTATGTCACTAGATAGGAAATTTAATGAGGATTCCAAAATGTGCTTAAAAATATGATTTGGTCACTTAAAATGGCATTTACATGCTATTTTATCCCTGACTGTTCTTTCAAACTGGGTTTTTTGCAATTCAAATTTGACAGCTTTTTTCTCCCTGACTGAATCTGATTTTGTAGTGTTTTTTATGTCATTAGATAGGAAATTTAATGAGGATTCCAGAAATATGCTTATTAGCACATTAGCAGCTTTACAATATCTACAATTCTATTTTTCCTGCGTTGCCAATTCACTGACTAAGTTACTGATTCTAATCACGTTAAGAAGTAGAAAGCGTGTTCAAACAAAACGCGGCAAATTCCAACCGAAGGGCCGAATATAAGGTTCCCTCAAGGGACGGGCGTAACGAGTAAACCGAATCGTTTTCTTCTGCGTGCCGGGCCGTAATGCAATTTGGGAGAACAAAACCTCCGGAGAAGGAGATTTTTTTGGTCCCCCGGGTACCCAGGAGGTGACGTAATTAAAAGCAAACACCACCAAGTTTGATTTTTGGATCAGTACGGCGCAAATTACATTAATTTGCAGCGTACACAAGCCACTTAGACACCCTCAAATATTGGGCGCTTAGAGCGTTGTTTGCTGGTTGGCTTAAGGGGCGCTTCACACTTTTTCTTCTGTTTATTATTTGGCCCCGGGCGTATCGCGGTCCCGGTAACGACAAGGAAAAAAATTCCCACAGCTAGGCCATTAGGCCGCTTTTTGTCTAACGACTGCGTTCGTATGTCGTCGGAAAACCATCCGTCAAAGGTTAAAAGTAGTGGAAGGCAGCACATCAAAACAACTATGATGGATCGTCTCCCCTTGTAAAGTCGAAGGAAATAGAGGGAAGCAGAACAAACAACACCGATATGAGTAGTCAAACATAACGAACCACTGTTGCTGTCGATTATTTATAGACTTCTTTCACTCGTACAGGGGATTTGTCAAAAATACCACACAAATCTACCATCAAGCTGATTTTTACCATTAAAACGACCAAGTGTACCAGATTAAGGGTTTGTAAGGAAAAAAAACATAAAATGAGCGTCGTGTCCGGTCAAATTATGCACAACAAGTCCCACGCGACCGGAACAACATTCGTACATTGCCCTTGTATAAAATGCCTCTATAATTTAAGAAATATGAACCGCAAGTGACTTGCCAAAAATGAATGCGGGGTCGAAATTTTTCATTTCCTCTAACCCAGATTTTGTACGTCATTCCTCTTCTAACAAATAACCTTCGAATACAAAATGCAGCATAAATCCATAATAATAACGATAACGCGACTTTGGTTTTCGCGACACGGGACAAGGGAGGAAATGAGATGGTTTTACGACTTTTACGGTGTCGCGCGTGACTTGCTCGCTTAATGAAATTAACATAGAAATTTCACTTTTTTCGTCTAAACGTGTTTTTTAAATTAGTTTCCCTTGCGGAATTATCCTTTAGCAGGTTTGAAATATATCGCTCACAGTTGCGGAAGAAAGAACAGTCAGGGAGAAAATAGCATGTAAAACCCATTTGAAGTGACCCAATCATGTTTTTAAGCACATTTTTGAAATCCTCATTAAATTTCCTATCCAATGACATAAAAAAACACTACAAAATCGAGTTCGGTCAGAGGAAAAAAATACTGTCAAAGTTTGAATTGCAAAAAACACAGTTTGAAAGAACGGTCAGGGACAAAATAGCATGTAAACCTCGTTTGAAGTGAGCGAATCAAACTTTTAAGCACATTTTTGGAATCCTCATTAAATTTCCTATCTAATGACATAAAAAAACACTACAAAATCGAGTTCAGTCAAGGAGAAAAACGCTGTCAAATTTTAAATTGCAAAAAACATAGTTTGAAAGAACAGTCAGGGACAAAATAGCATGTAAACCTCATTTGGAGTGACCGAATCATGTTTTTAATCACATTTTTGGAATCCTCATTAAATTTCCTATCTAATGACATAAAAAACGCTTCAAAATCAAATACAATTAGGGAGAAAAATGATGTCAAAGTTTGAATAGCACAAAACATAGTTTGAAAAAACAGTCAGGGACAAATTGCCTGTAAAACTCATTTGGAGTGAGAAAATAACTGTTTTAGGCACATTTTTGGAATCCTCATTAAATTTCCTATCCAATGACCTGAAAATACACTGCAATATTTGTTACAGTTAGGGAGAAAAGCGGTGTTAAACTTGGCTTATTTCAATCAGTCAATGAATTCTTCTTAATAATTCTCTGTTTAGATAAAAAAAAATATCAAAACGTGTCACTAAAATCCAAATGTTTTGATGAAGACTTTAAAAAAGCACACAAAACAAGAGCCGTCAAATCAGACTGAATCCACTCAGACGCGAACCGAATCGTGTAGTTCTTGTTCGGGGCAAAACATCAATCGAAACGCCAAAATCATCCGAACGGCATTCCGTAAATATTTTAGCATGAAAAGGGTCCGTACTTGTTGCGAACGAGACCGTTCAGGACAAAACCGTCCCCCTCAGTTAATCTATTTGGCCCCGAAATGGATTTCGGCCGTAGTTTGGTCGATTTCAAAAGTTTTGACGCTTTTAGTAGTTTCGGCCGGTCGTATATTGAAAATTAGACGGGAAATCACTGGAAGGGTGGTTATACACGTTTAATTAATTACTTGATGTGGATTTTTCGTAAACGAGAAGGCAAAAAGGGACTGGACCCCGTTGACCCTAATTACAACGACAAATCCCCTTTTAACCCGCGCGTTCAACTAGTTTCTCGTCTATTTGTGGACGATCGCACGTCTGACGGACGGATATCTTAAGGGATCAAGCCTTGTCAGTTTATCGTCGGATTATTTCCGGAAATTACGCCTCCATTCCGGTCGTATTTGCGTTCCGGACAAATGGAAAAGCTCCCTTGTTATCGGGACGTTTAAAATGAACCGCTTCAGAAACAAATCTGTCAGGCAATACGAGAGAGAATGTAATATTATAAACAGTTGGAAAGCGCCTCCTCGTTCTTCGAAATTAAGTCTGTAATTAAAATCTAAAAAGGTTCTTATTGCTCGATTCCCTAGACTCTACATTTCAATAATTAAAAGTTTAAGCGGAGCTCCGGTGCCAAATCATATAAGCCGATTATGTTTAGGGAACGAAAATGTAGTATTTTTGTTTTTTTTTTTCGGTTTTCTCTTTCAGTGTACTTAATTTTGACAGCGTTTTTCTCCTTGATTGTACGCGATTATGGAATGCTTTTTATGTCATTAGATAGGAAATTTAATGAGGATTCTAGAAATGTGCTTAAAAGTATGATTCGGTCACTTCAAATGAGGTTTACATGCTATTTTGTTCCTGACTGTTCTCTCAAACTGGGTTTTTTGCAATTCAAACTTTGACACCGTTTTTCTCCGTCATTGTACTTGATTTTGTAGTGTTTTTTTTATGTCATTAGATAGGAAATTTAATGAGGATTCTAGAAATGTGCTTAAAAGTATGATTCGGTCACTTCAAATGGGTTTTATATGCTATTTTATCTTTGACTGTTCTTTCAAACTGGGTTTTTTGCAATTCAAACTTTGACACCGTTGTTCTCCCTGATTGTACTCGATTTTGTAGTGCTTTTTATGTCATTAGATAGGAAATTTAATGAGGATTCCAAAAATGTGCTTAAAAACATGATTCAGTCACTACAAATGGGTTTTACATGCTATTTGTCCCTGGTTGTTCTTTCAAACTGTGTTTTTTGCAATTTCAGCTTTGATAGTGTTTTTCTCCCTGACTGAAATCGATATTGTAGTGTTTTTTATGTCATTAGATAGGAAATTTAATGAGGATTCCAAAAATGTGCTTAAAAATATGATTCGGTCACTTCAAATGAGGTTTACATGCTATTTTGTCCCTGACTGTTCTTTCAAACTGTGTTTTTTGCAATTCAAACTTTGACACCATTTTTCTCCTTGTTATGTTAGTTAAATTTCTAGAAACACTATAAACTTGTATGTACAAAGATTACTTTACAATGACAATATGGCTTTTAGAGGTAATTTTCATCGGCGTAATCAAAAAAGTAATTTTTTTTGGGGTTGGTCTTCTGCAGACATGCTGACCTAGCATTGACAAATTTCGTTCGCGATAACATTGATAGAGTATCTTCCACAAGAAGTTCAGTTTCAGGATCAGCCCTTAAAATTGACCGTTTCATTTTTATGTGGCGCTAATCTCAACCGGAAACGTAATTATTCATAAGTAACCCCCGTGACAGAGGTTTTGCCGGGATTTATCGCGGGATTTCCAAAACCGAATTAATTATAACGCCAAATTGGAATTACGTCGCCTCTTTCGGGCATACACAACGGGAAAGGGTGGTAAATTGAGCTGTTTTTTATTGGAAAGTCAGGGAGAAAAGCGGTGTCAAACTTTGAATTGCCAGAAAGACAGTTTGAAAGGACAGTCAAGGACAAAATTGCCTGTAAAACCCACTTGGAGTAAGAAAATGACTGTTTCAAGCACATTTTTGGAATCCTCATTAAATTTCCTATAAAATAGCATAAAAAAAACATTACAAAATTTGGTACTGTCAGGGAGAAAAGCGGCGTCAAAGTTTCACCATTAAAGTTCAGTACTACTAAATTGGGATTGGGGGGGATTGAGAAAAAAAACATCTTTTATGACGAAACTGTTGCACTAAGCACCGATTTTCAGTTGTATTTATTTTGAAAACAGGATTCCCGTTGGCTCAGTATAATTGCATTTGTAACGATCGCGCAATTAGGGCGTCGAACGATTCAGCAAGAATAGGGGGTTGAAGGGGGGGGCGAACAAACCCCCCGTAACCTCGATGGGGTTTGTGTTTTATGCTGATCGCGAATTCCGGGATACGGGAGGGGAGGAAAAGAGCGTGGTGGGCGGTCGAATTTCAGCTTCGTTACGTTTTGGTAACAAGTGAATATTGTATTCGTTAAATTGATAAGGGTTGGGAATTTTTAGTAGTTATTTTTGTACCAAGGGCGTAAAACGCAACTTTTACGCCCGCAACTTGTGTCCCAAGCAAAGCGAGCCCGCAAATGGGGGCGAAAACGTACACTTTAACGCCCGGAAGTACAAAAAAAAAACTAAATCTTGACTCACCAAATTGAAATGGGAGCGATAAATTAAAACAATTTTTGTCGCTGTTGGAACTTTTGTTATCGTGTTTTAAGTTTTTCCTGGCCGCCCTAAAACTTCCGGTTATGTAACTTATAGAAAAACTTTTCTGGCCGGGAAAGATTAACGTCCCGGGGGTGGCGTTTTACAGTCCGCTTAATATGTAGCCGCCTAAAAAAACAAACACCGTCTCTTTTAACCTTTTCGCAAATGGTCACAGGTAAATGCTAGTTGGTGACATTTTTTCCCGTATTTGGGTTACCCTAAATATGAGGAAAAGCTAAAAATGTTTACTATAATGAAAAAGGGCGATTTGATTGAAACTGAAGGGAATTCGCGTGGGAGTTTAATAAAAATGGGAACTAAAGATTCGACGATTTCACGGTTGAACTGATAAAGAAGAAAAGGTCGATTTCTCCTTTAACGAGGATAAATTCACTGAGTAATGGATGCCCACTCAATTTCTAGTTTCATGCATAATTTCGCGATTTTTTTGATATTATCTAATAATTCCACTTTGATGACTATGAAAGGGAACAATTTTTTTTCACTGTTCAACTTGTAAAAGTATTGATATATAGACAGTGATAGATTCTAAAAGATTCTCGCAGAAGGTAAACTGTAACAGGGAAAGAAACTATACTACAATATTTGGTAAAGTCAGGGAGGAAAGCGGTGTCAAACTTTGAACTGCCAGAAAAACAGTTTGAAAGGACAGTCAAGGACAAAATTGCCTGTAAAACCCAATTGGACTAGAAAAATTACTGTTTTAAGTACATTTTTGGAATCCTCATTAAATTTCCTATCAAAAAACCTAAAAATACACTACAATATTTGGTACAGTCAGGGAGAAAAGCGGTGTCAAACTTTGAATTGCCAGTAACACAGTTTGAAAGGACAGTCAGGAAAGAATCGCCTATAAAATCCACATGGAGTAAGAAAATTACTGTTTTAAGCACATTTTTGGAATCTTCATTAAATTTTCTATCCCTGAAAAAAATAAGAAATTTGTGCTTAAAACAGTCATTTTCTTACTCCAAGTGGGTTTTACAGGCGATTTTGTCCTTGACTATCCTGTCAAACTATGTTTCAAGCAGTTCAAAATTTGACACCGCTTTTGTTCCTGACTGTACTAAATATTGTAGTGTATTTTAGTTTATTTGATAGGAAATTTAATAAGATTCCAAAAATGTGCTTAAAACAGTCGTTTTCTTACTCGAAGTGGGTTTTACAAGCGAATTTGTCCTTGACTGTCCTGTCAAACTGTGTGTCTGGCAGTTCAAAGTTTGACACCGCCTTTCCCTCTGACTTTACCAAATTTTGTAATGTTTTTTCAGGTTATTGGATAGGAAATTTAATGAGGATTCCAAAAATGTGCTTAAAACAGACATTTTCTCACTCCAAGTGGGTTTTACAGGCGATTTTGTTCTTGACTGTCTTGTCAAACTGTGTGGGTGGCAGTTCAAAGTTTGACACCGCTTTTCTTCCTGATTGTATCAAATTTTGTAGCGTATTTTCAGGTTATTTGATAGGAAGTTTAATGAGGATTTCAAAAAATTGCTTAAAAGAGTAATTTTTCCACTCCAAGTGGATTTTACAAGCGATTTTGTCCTTGACTGTCCTTTCAAACTGTCTTTCTGGCAGTTCAAACTTTGATACCGTTTTTCTCCCTGACTGTACCAAATATTGTAGTGTATTTTTAGGGTATTTGATAGGAAATTTAATTAAAATTCCAAAATTGGGCTTAAAACAGTCATTTTTCCACTCCAATTGGGTTTTATAAGCAATTTTGTCCTTGACTGTCCTTTTAAGCTGTGTGTCTGGCAGTTCAAAGTTTGACACTGCTTTTCTCTCTGACTGTACCAAATTTTGTAGTGTATTTTCAGGTTATTTGATAGGAAATTTAATGAGGATTCCAAAAATGTGGTTAAAACAGTCATTCTGTTACTCCAAGTGGGTTCTACAAGCGATTTTGTCCCTGACTGTCCTGTGAAACAGTGTTTCTGGCAATTCAAAGTTTGACACCGCTTTTCTCCCTTACTGTTCCAAATATTGTAGTGTCTTTTCGGGTTATTGAATAGGAAATTTATTGAGGATTCCGAAAATATGCTTAAAACAGTAATTTTTCCACTCCAAGTGGGTTTGACAAGCAATTTTGTCTCCGATTGTCAAACTGTGCTGTGTGTGGGTTTAGAAAAGTTTTCTTGCAGTATTCGATATAAAACGGGTTTCTAAGATTTATGACAGTGGTCACGTGACTCTCTAGCTAAATTAAAAAAATCACGTAACATTTATAACTTATGTCAAAACTGTCAAAATTTGCAAAAATTACAATATAACACAGTTGCCAAATATCTGTTAAAAGAAAATCCTGCCTGATTTGATTGGAGGGATAGGAGGAGATACCGTTCAAGACAATTTCAATTAGACCCATAAATTTACTGGACGAATTAGGATTTTCTGGTAAAATTGGTAAAATTTCCTGTCACACTGAATGTTACTTTTCCAATTTTTGTGTATGAACCACAACAAAGCTGAAATTAGTATTTTTAGCTCGATTTTTAGTATGTTCAATCAAACGAAACGTCTTAAATTGTTCGGGAAAAACCAAAGAAAAAAAAAAAACGACAATATCGGGTTTTTCGCACTTTCCTTCCTCCCTAGGGGCGTCGAAAATTCTGAAACTGGTTTCATTTTTATAAAGCGTCTTGCATTGGCATTCCGCCGAAGCGTTCCGATCTCTTTTTCTGTTCATTAGAGGATTATTTTTACGTTGCCGCTCGAAAAAATAATAAAAAAAAGCGCGAAAAGAACCGAAAATACTCCGGGGAGTTTTCACTAGAGAAATTTGCAATAAAAGTAAGCGAGTTTTCTGGAAAATAAAAAATAACAATTCAATGAATATACACACCGATGAGGGACGCGAGTTTTGTAATCCATGCTTGTAATGGAACAATAATTGATTACCCGAAAGATATTAAAATCTCCCGCTATCATCATGGAGATTTATCAAAGATTTATCATTTCCAGTTGATACAGGCGGTGACTTATCGGATTTGGAGACGTCTTTTTCCGTCACCCAGCTCGCTGATTACGTTCCGACTGATTGATGATGATGATTGCGGAATTCAGGTGACGAGATAAAATTCTCCCTTTTCCAAGGTTGATTAATGGAGATCCAGATGCGTGCGTTAACAGTGCACTTAAATATAAGGAAAAAAAGTTCCATAAACTCTTTCCACGTAAACGCATCGGAGCATATAAACAGCACACAATTATGCCGCTTGCTCCCACATAAATCTATCCCACAGATAAGGCCTTAAACGTCGCACATTTATCTTCCTAGTAGGAGCAGAACGTTCCAGGACCATCCCCCATATATATCCAGCTTTTTCTGGATGTTAATCCTGGCAGGTCGCCTTTATCCTTCTCCGGGCGCGGATTCAGCGTTTTTAATGATTTAAACGGGACCTTTTCCACTTTTAATGGAAAAATTTAACCGGACGAGTTAATGCCGATTTCAATGGTAACAGCATTCTTTGGGGACAATCCCTAAACCTTCAGCTTACCGGTCCTAAGCCCTTTCCAGGACACTTAAACTGCTTATCAGTGTTAAACTCAAAACTTTCCTCGATGTGTGTCTCGGCACACACTTTTCCTATTAGGAAACGAAAACAAAGTTCTTTAAGGGCCCCCCCCTGTAGGGCTTAATTGATTCAGGAGTTGAGGCAAGTTTTGAACAAAATTTCTCCTTTATCCACGTCTAAAACACTCTATAGGCTCAACTATTTCACTCAAGATTAGTTTAATTTGGTTTTTTTTACAATCAGGATTTTACAATTCAACAATTAAATCATGGAACGCCATTTTGTCTGTCATTTCTTAAAACTACGTGAAACTTCCTTTAAAATGAGATGCAAGTCAATATTTTGACAGAAAATTCAAAATGGCGGCCTGGAACGCCATTTTGTCTGTCATTTCTTGAAACTACGTGAAATTTCCTTTAAAATGAGGTGCAAGTTAATATTTTGACAGAAAATTCAAAATGGCGGCTTGGAACGCCATTTTGTCTGTCATTTCTTGAAACTACGTGAAATTTCCTTTAAAATGAGGTGTAAGTCAATATTTTGACAGAAAATTCAAAATGGCGACCAGGAACGCCATTTTGTCTGTCATTTCTTGAAACTACGTGAAATTTCCTTTAAAATGAGGTGCAAGTCAATGTTTTGACAGAAAATTCAAAATGGCGGCCTGGAACGCCATTTTGTCTGTCATTTCTTAAAACTACGTGAAATTTCCTTTAAAATGAGATGCAAGTCAATATTTTGACAGAAAATTCAAAATGGCGGCCTTGAACGCCATTTTGTCTGTCATTTCTTAAAACTACGTGAAATTTCCTTTAAAATGAGGTGCAAGTCAATATTTTGACAGAAAATTCAAAATGGCGGCTTGGAACGCTATTTTGTCTGTCATTTCTTGAAACTACGTGAAATTTCCTTTAAAATGAGATGCAAGTCAATATTTTGACAGAAAATTCAAAATGGCGGCCTGGAACGCCATTTTGTCTGTCATTTCTTAAAACTACGTGAAATTTCCTTTAAAATGATGTGCAAGTCAATATTTTGACAGAAAATTCAAAATGGCGGCCTCGAACTGTCAAAAAATACAACTTTTTTATTTGTCAAGTTACAGTTGACGTCTCGGTGTCATTTTATGTTAAAATTTCCCGGAAAAGACTCTGAGGATTAAGAGACATGAAATCTGACTAAAAAATATTTACAATATAATATGTGATATTATGGTAAAGGAAATTTGATGCCCTCTAGCGGCCAAACGGTGCTATCAATCAGCTCATATGGGGACATTTTTAGAAAGCCTGAAATCTGCTCTATCTTTTGTTTTCTATGACATTTTGACGTAACTTGTCAAATAAGGGAGAAATTTAGGGTCAAAGCAAGGTGTGTCCCAAAATATGTGATTTTAGGGTGAAAGAATTTTGATGCCCTCTAGCGTCCAAACGGTGTCACCAATCAACTCATGGGGGGACATTTTTAGAAAGCTTGAAATCTGCTCTGTCCGTTGTTTTCTATGACATTTTGACGTAACTTGTCAAGTAAGGGAGTAATTTAGGGTCAAAGCAAGGTGTGTCCCAAAATATGTGATTTTAGGGTGAAAGAATTTTGATGCCCTCTAGCGTCCAAACGGTGTCACCAATCAACTCATGGGGGGACATTTTTAGAAAGCTTGAAATCTGCTCTGTCCGTTGTTTTCTATGACATTTTGACGTAACTTGTCAAGTAAGGGAGTAATTTAGGGTCAAAGCAAGGTGTGTCCCAAAATATGTGATTTTAGGAAGAAATTTAAAGCCCTCAAGCGGCCAAACGTTGTAACCTAATCAACTCAAGGCTTCAATGCACAGCAAAAGGCATATTTATACCAAAATTAGGTGAAATAAGTACAAAAAAAAAGCACTTTTTGTAGTGGTGCAGTGATTTTTTGCATTGCAATAAACTAATTTGACAGAAAAAGAAAGTCACAGCGCAGGTCATTAATAAAAAGCCTCGAAATTGCCTAATCTCGTTCTGTCGGGAGTAAAAAATTTTAATTCCGCTTGAACAAGGCTAAGTGACGAATTAGCCTGTCGCCCTTCCAGGGCCCAGATTAATGACCATCAAGGGCAACAGTTCGCCCTAGTCGAACTAAATAGGGCTCCCGCTTTCCACGTTGACGCTTTTCAAAGCGGAAAGAGTGGTCGGAGCTTTGAGGGTTGGGGGGAAGGGAGGGGAATCAATCGATTCTATTTTTGTGCCATCTTCAAGTTGATGACGTTTAATACAATGACCACTAATGATCCTTTGTTAGCGGTTATAGTTGCTAGATTGGCACTGAAAGGGGGGGGGAGAGAGCAATAAAATTTCCGGGACCTTAATAAAACGTAAACGTGACTGATTTTGCTTAAGCGGAATTTTAAGCAGCCGCCAGCAAACAGCAAGCAGTTGTCCAATTTAACAGTCAACGTTTAACATTTATTTCCTTTATTTCCAACCAGGATGTAATAATGTTATTTCTTATGTGTAAACCAGGTGGACAAATTGATTTTTTTGACCAATTTTCGTGATTTTGATTAATTTTCATAATTTTGCTCATTTTTTAGTTTTTGAACCAATTTTCGTGATTTTGATCATTTTTCCAAATTTAACAGTCAACGTTCAACATTTATTGCCCATAATTAAGCGGCTTATCCATAGTTTCTACCGTTCCGAACAGATCCGGCTACAACACGTTTTACGGTAGCTCTGGAACAACTTTAAACTTGCACACAAGTTTATCGTCCATATTTTTCGTTTACAACACGAAATAAAGAGTGAATTTGCCGCTTTTCACGCCCGGGACAGTTACGTACTTTTGCCTGGGAGCGCAATAAAACCGCGTTTAAAAAGATTAAGGCGGGTTATACACGATCTAAGTTCCTAACGGGATGGTAACGTGGACGGTAAATAACAGTTACCCAAGGATATAACTGCAGAAACGTTCATATTTACTGTTTTGCAAAGCTTTGTTGTCCGCTTGTCAGACACTAAAGATTTTTTATTTTTTTATTCACAAAATGGTAAATAAAAATTGAAATAGTATATTACGTAACTAGTGCTGTAAGAAGCAGCTTAAAAAGTTAAGTTAGTTCATTCCATGCGTAAAATGCTTTAGAGCACGTGCGACGTAGTATACTTTACCTACGACCAAATGGAAAGTCCTGTTTTCGCAATTCATATAATTTAGAGTAACTTTTCATTAAAAAAGTACATTTTCAACTAACTAACTCACTAAGTAGTTGAATTACCAGACAGATTGTGTTATGTGTCACGTGATGTTTGTATTCGAAATGTACACTCAAGTCACATGTCTTTGAAGTTTTCGTGGGAACTGTAATTTTGTGAATACAATCAATATCTATAAGATTGTTGGTGATATATTGTAGCCCTATCAGCAAAATTTGCCAAGTTTGTCTGTCAAAAAAACTTCAAAACTATCAAAATTTCATTAAGAAACATTTGACAGCTGTCTGTACAGGGTGTCTTTTAATAATCGTCAAAAAATTAAATCATTGATATAAATAATATAAAAACCATACTTCAAAACAACAGATTTTTCATTTTTTTTAATTAATAATTGTTAGATCACGTGGTTTTAAAGGATAATTTAGCTAAACAGTCACGTGACCATTGTCAAAATCATAAATCTCAAAAAACAACTCTTTATATCGAATACTAACAGAAAAAGTTTCTAAACCCTGATTTTTGCAACTTTGGAGCATAGTTTGACAGTTTTGACGTTAGTGACAGTTGTCACATGATTGTAGAGCACTATTTAGCTAGACGGTCACGTGACAATTGGCAAAATAACTGTCATAATGCTTAGAAACACGTTTTGGTGTAAAATACTACAAGAACACGTTTCTAAACCCTGATTTTTGCAACTTTAGAGCATAGTTTGACAGTTTTGACGTTAGTGACAGTTGTCAGGTGATTGTAGAACGCTATTTAGCTAGACGGTCACGTGACAATTGTCAAAATAGCTGTCATAAATTTTAAAAAATCGTCTTGTTTTGAAAACTGTGCTAAAATGTAATTCTTGCAAATTCTAGTCGAATTTTGACATTAATGACAGACATCACGTGGTTTTAAAGGATAATTTAGCTAAACAGTCACGTGACCATTGTCAAAATGATAAATCTCAAAAAACAACTCTTTATATCGAATACTAAGGGAAAACCTTTCTAAAGCCTGATTTTTGCTACTTTAGAGCACGGTTTGGCAGTTTTGACGTTAGTGATAGGTGTCACGTGATCGTAGAACGCTATTTAGCTAGACGGTCACGTGACAATTGTTAAAATAACTGTCATAAATCTAAAAAAAATCGAAAACTGTATTAAAATATAATTCTTGCAAATTCTAGTCGAATTTTGACATTAATGACCGACATCACGTGGTTTTAGAGGATAATTTGAAGTAAGAAAATGAACTGTACGTAGTATGGCTACAAGAATTTTTTTCTTAGTAAATATGACCAAGAGAAAATACTGAAAATAATTTTCAGCTTTCTAAATCCACCACTAGAGGGCGTTTCGATGCCACTAAAATGAAAAAACTCTGAAAATTTAAATAAAATATCTCGAAAACGGCTAATCGTAGAGACTTTGTTTCTGCAGCATTTTAGAGTGTTCCAAAATAATGTTTAGTATTCGGTCTTTCCGATAGAGGGCTTTTTTGCAAAAATTGCACTTTTTAACTTAAATATCTCCTATTAAGCTTCCTATTAATTATTATTATTATTTGAATTATTTCCAGCATTTTTCCTTGGCCACATTTAATAACAAAAAAATTTTTTCGCAGCCATACTGTGTTTAGCAGCACGGCTTATTGGGACACCCTGTATAATTGAGTAAGCAAACCGCGTTTGAGGTATTTTAATATTCCGATAAAGCCGTCAAAATATGTTTAAAGAGTTTAGGGACGCTCTTGAGCGCTTGTAATCGATAAAATTTGTTGATTTATCCCCCCATTAAGGCCCTTTTATTGGGCCCTAACTTTGCCGGCAAAAACTCGCACTTTATTGTGCCCTTGCCGGGGTTTTTTCGTAGGGCTCTGTTGCAGCCCGTAATTACAAGCAACGCGGGCCCAATTCCTGTTAAATTTTAGGGTTAGTACTGGAATCAAACGCTCCACCCCATAACAGTAAAGATACTCGGAATGCTTTTCGAAATTGCCAGAGAATCATCAATTTGGGCGAGAGTTTTCGCCGAACGCAATCCAAATTTCCTGCTGGGTGGCTTATCAAATTGCTACTAGTTCCAAGCAAGAAATTGGGCGGTTGAAATGGCGGCAAACCCACCCCTTTAGGACACCCGAACGTTATCTTATTCCCGTTAAACTGGACACCGAGTCCTGGCCAAACTAGTGCACAAATTCGGGCTGTAAAAGCAGTTAAGTCCCGGTTGCACCCGATAAAAGCTTATTAAATTATCCCTAAATTTTGCTCAAACCCAATTTAAAGTGGACTATATGAAAACTTAAGCCCGTCTAATACCCTGTCCCGACAGTATTTTACGTTCGATGTACCGGGTGATCCAATAAGACTGTTCCTGTTGTCCCCTTTGTTGTAAAATTTTTTTAAGGTAAATCGGCCATGAAGAATCGCTGGAAAATATTTCTAAAAATGCCCACCAGAGGCAGTATTTTTGTAAAAAAAACAAATTTCTGTTATTTCCAAAAACAAAGATGGCGTGAAGTGTTTTTGCAATAACCTGCTTTAACTTCTTAACGGTTTGAGCAATTTGATCAAATTCGGTATTGTTGAAAAGAGCATTTCTTGGGCAATAAGAATCCATCAAAATATAGTTAATTTAGTTGAATCTTTCTGCGCCAGGGGGCTACTTATGACACCATGACTCAAATTCCAAAAAAAAAATGGAATGATATGAATTTTTCTTTATAAAAAAGTAGCCAAATAACATCTAAATAGGCCAGTGAAAACCGTTTTTCAAATTCCCGTTCCTAACCTGAAATATTGAGAAAATGAGATTATTTAAGTCGAGAAACAGTCTTATTAGATCACCCGGTACTTTCACAAGTTACACGGTTAAGAGTTTAGCAAAAATTAGAATTACGGACAAGACAAATAACGGAAACGACGTTTTCAAGCAGACAAATTGAAAAGGTAAATCTATGACAGAAACAGCACGAAAAACTATTTGATTCAATTTTTACGGAGCAAGTGTTTGTGCTGCTCTGAGTTTATTTTTTCGATTTCAGCCCCGAATGTATATTTATATAAGACGCCGGAAAATTCCAGAATTAATGAAACGAACAGCCCCTGCACCTGGAGAGGACTTGGAGGAGCTTCGAGTGCGCCGTTTCCTGGTGCTCAGTGCATCGAAACGACCTCCTCGCATTCCTTCGAATTGTAACTAATCAACAACGTTTCCAGACAAAAAAAAAACTCATTTCAGTTGCCTGAACTGCAGTCAGAAGCTGAAAATTGACTTACTTATAGCTATTTTCAACGAACCTAACCTAACTTAAGGTTAGAAGCATATAATAAATGACAAACAGGATTTGAACGTTTCTGAGTTCTTCTTCAAGGTTTTAAAATGAATTTCAAATCGTTTAAACCAATTATTGAACTGGAATTGTTGGAAATATTGCCTCAAACTTAAAAATTTGCTTGAATCCCTCCAAATTCAGATTTTTAGTACTAGTAGCTTGAGAATGGTAGGCAAAAACCTTAAAATATGACTTGATAGTCTTAGCACAGTCAGTACAAGTTTGTGAGCTAATTTTAAACGTTTGAAACTCAATTTGAAAGTTTTTAGGACACTTTTTAAGCTGGAAATGTAAAAGTCAATCACAGGAAACGCAAAAGTAAACTTTTTAGTCTAGTTTAGCGTTTTTAAGACAAATTTTGTGGCTTAAAGTAAAAAAAACTGCAGTGGTAAGCTGAAAGTTTACTTTTTAGACCAAGTGTCATTTAAAATAGTGATATAAGTGATATTTCAGGTTTGTAAGACTACATTTAAGTTGAAAGTGTTGAAAACAAGTCCGAAACAAGAAAATTGACTTGAATTCCTAACTTTTGGCTCCAAATTCAGATTTTTAAGGTTAGAAGCATAGAACTGACAGAGAGAAATCTGCAAATTGTCTTGATAGTCTCAGTACAAGTTTGTAAGCTAATTTTAAACTTTAGAAAGTCAATTTTAAACTGGAATTGTAGAAAACAATATCAGAAACAGGAAAATTGACTTAAATCTTCAATTTTTGGCTCCTTGGTCACATTTTTAAGACTACATGCATGAAAACAACAGACAGAAACTTGTAACTGCCTTGATAGTCTTAGTACAAGTTTCTCAGTTAGTTTTCAACGTTAGAAAGTCCACTTTAAACTATTTAAGCCAAATGGTAAACTGGAATTGGTGAAAACATTGCCTGACACATAAAAATTTACTTAAATTCCTAATTTCTGGCTCCAAATTCAGATTTTTAATACTAGTGGCTTGAAAATGGTAGCCAATTCAACTGAAACAGGATAACTGGCAACAAAACAGATCATTCCCGCTTATGTGAGGTACAAATTTTTTTCATTTATATAGTTGTCAAATGTACGTATCTAATGATTGTAGTGTTTTAATTTTGACGGGTTTATTTTGCTCCAGAAATGTGGGAGAAAACTGGATTAGATGGTAAAAAAGCCCAAAAATGTGCAGCTGTACCAATAATTTTTTCCTTAGCAAAGCGAGAGCAATAGAAATGTTCTTTCCTGTCAAATTCCCCCAAATGTATTTGATGGAGAATAATCCACAATGTTGAAAAAAATAATAAAATAAAAAGTCATTTTACATTACTTCTTATGGCAAAAAAATGTTTGCCCAAAGATGGCCGCCAAAGCCCAATTGTGACATATAACAGTGACTGAAATATTTTATTAATATCAAAAACATAATAAAACCAAACAATATTATGATCAACACGACGATCTAGTTGGTGTTCCCAGAGAGAATGTCCAACTAGTAATCAGAGAAAGAGATATCGACATTCATTGGCCACAAGTCAGAAAACGTCATAGTCACGTGAGCATTCAACCAATGAAACTTGACATTTAGTGATTTTTTGAGTTGGAAAGTAGTTAAGGATTGCGTCTGCGAACAAACCTTATATTTGATAGTAGAAACGGGTCTGTTATCTTGTCGACCATAACCCTTTCGCGGTTGATTTTTGAGTTTATCGATCTAACATGGCGGAGCAAAAGGGTTATACGAAGGTCCGTAAATCCGTTCATAAATCAGCTTAGTCTGTGCGGTTGTTTTTTTGTAAAAATAGCGAGGGGAGGCCTCGGCCCCGATAAGCGGCCGTAATCCGTCAAAAAATAATAATAGAAACCGCGGCCACTTTTCTCCATATTTCTCGATTATCCCTCCTTTCATCCAGAAATAATCTAAATTCATTCAAATATAGGGCGGCGTCCCCAGGGGGGGGGTGCACGGAAATAGTGATATATGAGAGCGAGCTCGGAAATAAAAAGATTGCGTTGCCGACGTTCTTTTGTCTGGCGCCATTGTGGACGGCCGTTGTTTGGATCGGCGTAATTCCACTGTCAACACGGGTTACTTGATATTGAAAGGATGACCACCAAGATATATGGTCTTTGCTGGATACTTTGATGTATTTTAGGGTTAAGGAAGGGATTAGGAGCGATCGTGCGAAACGGTGTTGCTTTCTTCCACACTGCCAATAACACCCGGGGGATGGGAGAAACAATAACTCATTCTCTACAATGTTCTGGTGCAACATTTGCAACTTCTCCTTGCGGTCGGAACAGACCTGTTGCCATTATTCTGCTGGTGGAACTAATTTAATGGCTTTAACCGGCGGGGCCATTCTCGTCCCGGGGAATGAACTAAAAATATGGCTAGGGTTGAGGCAAAAAAAAAATGGACTGTTGCTCTGCGAGGCTGTCGGCCGCAGACTGTGCACCATCCCCCTCTCGCCCTTTCCGAAAACTGACTATCAATTATGAACCGAAAAGGGTTTATCTGTCTGTGCATGAGACCGCTCCGGCAACCCCCCCCCGGAGACTCGGTGCTTTTTATTCGGCTCGGTTTAATCGAATCGCTCCCTCAGGAACCGAGATAGTGTAATGTTTGCAACTGTTTTTAGTTTGGATTGTTTTCTTAAACCTGGTTTATAAAACAGAATTTAATTTTAGTAATTAGTAGTAAGAATAATAATTATGACCCAAAGAGTTTATAAATAAAAAAATAATAATTTTAAGTTCAAAATTTCTTATGATTATTACTAAAATTATTTTCTTTTTCGTTTCGTTGTTATTTAGTATTTTTTATTATTTCACTCCTCTCTCTCTCTCCTACAGCCCAAATTGAGCCTTGGCCTCCTCTATCTTAGGCCTCCAACACTGTCGATCCAACGCCGCAGGTTCTGCGCGTCTTCTGTTCAGGGAGAAAAGCGGTGTCAAAATTTGAACTGCCAGAAACACAGTTTGAAAAGACAGTCAAGGACAAAATCGCCTGTTAAACCAACTTGGAGTAAGAAAACGACTGTTTCAAGCACATTTTTGGAATCCTCATTAAATTTCCTATCTAATGGCATAAAAAAACACTACAAAACTTGGTACAATCAGGGAGAAAAGCGGTGTTAAAGTTTAAACTGACAGAAACACAGTTTGAAAGGAATTTCAAGGATAAAATCGCCAGTAAAAGTTACTTGGAGTGAGAAAATGACTGTTTTAAACACATTTTTGGAATCCTCATTAAATTTCCTATCTAATAACCTAAAAAAAGACTACAAAATTTGGTACAGTCAGTTAGAAAAGCAGTGTCAAAATTTGAACTGCCAGAAACACAGTTTGAAAAGACAGTCAAGGACAAAATCGCCAGTAAAACTCATTTGGAGTGAGAAAATGACTGTTTTAGCCACATTTTTGGAATCCTCATTAAATTTTCTATCTGATAACCTAAAAAAAGACTACAAAATTTAGTACAGTCAGGTAGAAAAGCGGTGTTAAAATTTGAACTGACAGAAACACAGTTTGAAAGGACAGTCAAGGACAAAATCGCCAGTAAAACTCATTTGGAGTGAGAAAATGACTGTTTTAAACACATTTTTGGAATCCTCATTAAATTTCCTATCTAATAACCTAAAAAAAGACTACAAAATCTGGTACAGTCAGTTAGGAAAGCAGTGTTAAAATTTGAACTGACAGAAACACAGTTTGAAAGGACAGTCAAGGACAAAATCGCCAGTAAAACTCATTTGGAGTGAGAAAATGACTGTTTTAGCCACATTTTTGGAATCCTCATTAAATTTCCTATCTGATAACCTAAAAAAAGACTACAAAATTTAGTACAGTCAGGTAGAAAAGCGGTGTCAAAGTTTGAACTACCAGAAACACAGTTTGAAAAGACAGTCATTCTGTCACTCCATCCCCCCTTATAATTCAATAATCCCATATACTCTCATTGTAAATATTTCTAAAATAATTATTTCAATATTTGCATATTAAAACACGTAATCAATTGGCCATTTCAGAATATTTTAGCACACAAAAACTCTAAAAGGGTCGCCCTGAATCGTTCAATTAGATTTTACGGTAATGAGACCTATCTTAGGACTGCTTACACAGAGTGGCACCCCCGGATCTGGGGGTAATAGTTTTTTAAGACCTGTCAGTGCCGGGGGGGTAAGGGGGATGATAATCTTCGACCCGCAAAATACGGAGCGGTTATTCCTTTGCCGCCGCCACTGTTCCCTCCCCCCAGCTCAAACTTCATAAAATTTAGAGCCCTAAAGTTTTTTCAAGACGTTAATTATCGTTCTTACCTTTAAGGTGGCACAGCCCGACACGACGAAACCCTTTTCAGAAAGGTTTTAGCTAATGGCGTGATTAAGTCGATTTCCTGGATTCTCTATACTTTTAAGGGGTGCAATTTCCGTGCTTTTTTTTTCCGTCTTCCTTTAAACCTTCAGGCAAAAATTGGTCTGAATTGGGGCTCTATCCACACGTAAACGCCAAATATAGTATATAGCCAAATAAGCAAAAGTTGGGATTTAAGTTAACTTTCAAATTTCTGCCTGTCATTTCTTGAAACTACGTGAAATTTCATTTAAAATGAGGTGCAAGTCAATATTTTGACAGGAGATTCAAAATGGCGGCCTGGGACGCCATTTTGTCTGTCATTTCTTGAAATTATGTGAAATTTCCTTCAGAATGCGGTGCAAGTCAATATTTTGACAGAAAATTCAAAATGGCGGCCTCGAACTGTCAAAAAATACAACTTTTTTATTTGTCAAGTTACAGTTGACGTCTCGGTGTCATTTTATGTTAAAATTTCCCGGAGAAGACTCTGGTGCAGTCGGTTTTTTGATATCTCAAAAACTAACAGAGTTAGATCTAAAATTTAATATTTTAACTGTTAATTCTGTTTTTTTTTGCCAGGAACTCGGCCGGATTAATATGTCTGAGATATACAGATGTAGTGTTAACTTTCTATTTACTGGTGAAATTACCTGGGAGAGTTGAGTTTGTGGATTACTCTGTTGAAAACCTGATATAGTTAGGATAATCGTCATTTTTATACTTCCATGGAGGATCCGAGAAAAACTCGATGATAGATGACGCCACTCTAAAACAGAGAGGAGGTTTTGCGGTTACATTCACGTCTTCGACTAAATGACGTATTTTTCTTTGAGGAAATCACGCCTGTCGACAGCATACGACGATTTTCTTGTTATCTCCTTAACGTTAATGTTCCGAATTCTCCTTGATTCAAGCATAATAAAACGATTCTTGAGTGGTTACTCTATAGTTAGGTCAACTTGTCCAGTTGCAATCTCATATTTGTTGTGGTTGTAAATTCTCGTTTTATGTCGCGATCCTAAAATATTACGGTTATTTGCCTTGTGTATCTGTCGGCTTCCTATACAAATAAACTTTTTTATCTCTCAATAAACACCGCATTTTATACGGTCATAAATCGATTCCCTGCATAATTTCAATGGATATGACCGTCATTTTGTATTTTTCTAAGTTGGGGTTTGTTATTATTGTACGCTAGGGAAATGGCGGGGGGGACACCTCATAAAGCATCCACCATGCGTTTTCCGATTTCCAATTACTGTCTGCCATTGAATGGCGGCGCAAGAATAATAGAGAACACAATTCATTTCGGGGGATAATAGGCCGAAATTAATGGAGACATGGCTCCGGCCGAATGCTCCCGACAATTAACGAACGCAATTGAGGTGAAGCGGCTTTTGATTCCACGCCATCAATATATTTATGGTCCTTTGTAATTAGCTTAGCCAGGATTTTAATACTTCCACCAATTTTCATATTTTATTAGACTTTCATACGTCCATTGTACCTCTCAGTCAGTTACAAATTTGACACTTGACATTGACAGTTTACCTCTTCCTGATTTTTTGTTCATCATTTGTTTTTCTTGTCTATTACATGCGTTCCGAGAGCGATAGAATTTTGACGTCATCTAGCCACGTCGGCAACGAATCAAGACGACAATGACATTCCTAACCTCAAAATGTTGTTTAGATAGTTTAGCCGACTGTCAGTAGTGTCACTAGTGTCAGTTGGGACATTGCCCTATGTTGCCACATCTTCCACGAACAGATGTGAATCTGGTGTATTGTGTGTTGCAGTAATAAACGGAACAGTGAATTATACAATTTCGAAATTGGATGTTTTTTTCAAAACAATAATGTTTTCTCATTTTCCTTTATAATTGCTTAATGAAAGATACGTATTGTGAGGTTTAAAGGAGTTAATAAACGACGTACGTAAATTTCAATATGACAGAGCACTCATCAACCATAGTTGCTGAACATGATGGCGTTTCCTGAAAAGTGACAGCTGTCACAGTTTTGTATAAGACAGTTTTTAGAGTAAACCTGATAAGCTGCTTAACAGTAGCATAAAGCAACACAAACCGCTATATCTGACCGCTAGAGGGCAGCAGCTAGCATTTTATTGAACAAATTTACTTTTGATACAGTCTTGTTCTTCTTGTCTCTTTCCATTTCAAGTTGTTTTTCAATTCTGTGAACTTTTCTGCTTTCTTGTTCATCTTCAACTTCTGGACGTTAGTCACCATATTCATTTACTTTGAAAGTCAGTTAGGATGCATCATAATAGAATTTAGACAAGAAACAGAAGAAAAACTCCATTCTCCCTTCTAATTATATTAAAAAGACGTCCCGTGGTTTTATATCGGCGGCACGTGACGGCAAAGCCGAATCCGGATCGAAAGAAGGAAGATTTCTATTCCGTTCAGGTCGAATCCGAAAACCGATGGCTGGAAAGTGCACCAGGAATGCCTCAGTGTATTACTTCCCGGATGCCGTGTGTGATATCCGACTCCCCCGAGGGACAGAAAACAGTTCGAATTTGCTGCTTTTGTATTCCGCGGCATAATAGGTTCTTGATAAAGTTTCGTTCGATTCTTCCATGTCTGTCTAAACGGTTTATTTTCCCTCCACTCTAAATGTTCAAACGGAGCCACAAAGATTGTGGGTTTCCAGGGGCTGTATTAATCCGAAATTGGCCGTTTTCAATTTACACTATACACACATCGAAACGACGAAAGCACAATGGAATTTATTAAAATTCAAAGGGTCGCACTGTTACGTTCGATGTTAAAATGCAAATAGAACCGCCGCTTTTCCCGAATAAACTGCATGTTTTTAAATTCCCACCGGGAAATGTGCATTTTAAGTGACAAATGGGCTTTTCGACTTTTTTTTTGTGTGTGTGCCTTGTCGCGCTGGTTTATTCCGGATCTACGCAAATAAACTAAGTATAAGAAATGTGGGTAAATCTATAGTTTTACTAAAAAAATTCCCTTCAATCTATAAATTCTCGACAAAGCAAGAAAATTGGTTGTATCCAAAATATATGGTGAACCGAAAAAACACACTTTTTGTGATTATATTCAAATTTTAAGGTTCATTTTCGTTTGGCAATGATTCGGTGACTTCAAATGGGTTTTACATGCTGTTTTGTGCTTGACTGTTTTTTCAAACTGGGTTTTTTGCAATTCAAACTTTGACAACGTTTTTCTCCCTCATTAAACTTGATTGTGTAGTGGTTTTTTATGTCATTAGATAGGAAATTTAATGAAGATTCCAAAAATGTGCTTAGAAACATGATTCGGTGACTTCAAATGGGTTTTATATGCTATTTTGTCTCTGACTGTTCTTTCAAACTGTGTTTTTTGCAATTTAAACTTTGACAACGTTTTTCTCCCTCATTGTACTTGATTTTGTAGTGGTTTTTTATGTCATTAGATAGAAAATTTAATGAGGATTCCAAAAATGTGCTTAGAAACATGATTCGGTCACTTAAAATGGGGTTTACATGCTATTTTGTCTCTGACTGTTCTTTCAAACTGTGTTTTTTGCAATTCAAACTTTGACAGTGTTTTTCTCCTTGACTGAATTCGATTTTGTAGTATTTTTTATGTCATTAGATAGGAAATTTAATGAGGATTTCAAAAATCTGCTTAGAAACATGATTCAGTGACTTCAAATGGGTTTTACATGCTATTTTGTCCCTGATTGTTTATTCAAACTGTGTTTTTTGCAATTCAAACTTTGACAACGTTTTTCTCTCTCATTGTACTTGATTTTGTAGTGGTTTTTTATGTGATTAGATAGGAAATTTAATGAGGATTCCAAAAATGTGCTTAGAAACATGATTCGGTCACTTAAAATGGGGTTTACATGCTATTTTGTCTCTGACTGTTCTTTCAAACTGTGTTTTTTGCAATTCAAACTTTGACAGTGTTTTTCTCCTTGACTGAATTCGATTTTGTAGTATTTTTTATGTCATTAGATAGGAAATTTAATGAAGATTCCAAAAATGTGCTTAGAAACATGATTCGGTGACTTCAAATGGGTTTTACATGCTATTTTGTCTCTGACTGTTTTTTCAAACTGTGTTTTTTGCAATTTAAACTTTGACAACGTTTTTCTCCCTCATTGTACTTGATTTTGTAGTGGTTTTTTATGTGATTAGATAGGAAATTTAATGAGGATTCCAAAAATGTGCTTAGAAACATGATTCGGTCACTTAAAATGGGGTTTACATGCTATTTTGTCCCTGATTGTATATTCAAACTGTGTTTTTTGCAATTCAAACTTTGACAACGGTTTTCTCCCTCATTGTACTAAATTTTGTAGTGGTTTTTTATGTCATTAGATAGGAAATTTAATGGGGATTCCAAAAATCTGCTTATAAACATGATTCAGTGACTTCAAATGGGTTTTACATGCTATTTTGTCCCTGACTGTTTTTTCAAACTGTGTTTTTTGCAATTCAAATTTTGACAGCGTTTTTCTTCTTGACTGGACTGGATTTTGTAGTGTTTTTAATGTCATTAGATAGGAAATTTAATGAGGATTTCAAAAATATGCTTAAAAACATGATTCGGTCAATTAAAATGGGGTTTACATGCTATTTTGTTCCTGACTGTTCTTTCAAACTTTGACAGCGTTTTTCTCCCTTATTGTACTTGATTTTGTAGTGGTTTTTTATGTCATTAGATAGGAAATTTAATGAAGATTCCAAAAATGTGCTTAGAAACATGATTCGGTGACTTCAAATGGGTTTTACATGCTATTTTGTCCCTGATTGTTCTTTCAAACTGTGTTTTTTTGCAATTTAAATTTTGACATTTTGAAGGTACCATAAACCTCTAAATGCTATTGAGAACCTTCTTAAAAGTGTCAGAGGCTTCTAGAAGTGTCTTAAACTTTCCCAGAGTTGTTTTAGTTTGTCAGAGGCTTCTAGGACCATTTTAAAAGTACCATAAACCTCTACAGTGACATTTAACCATTCAGAAAATCCGGTTTTTCGTCTTTTTTTTCTCGTGGAGTGCCACAAAATAATCTTCCAAGCCTCTGACGTACAGGGTGAACCAAAATAGTAAAAAGTGGATAGTTTTTTAGTAAAAGGTAGCTGTTAAAGCCCTCTTTAATACCACGCTTAGCATCAGCTGTGAAATACCTACAGGGTGTCCCAAAAATTGTATGTGCAGCAAATTCGACACTTTGATCGTCTAGTGGTAGATCAGATAAGGTGAAACAACTTTAAGGTGTTAAAGAATGAAGCAATAAAACTTGGTGACTTTAGCAGTGTTAGTAGTAGTTTTTACATAAAAGTTTTGACGGAATTAGTCGTAAAACGTGTCCAAACTACGCCACTGCTTCTAATCTAAGGTAGTTTCTTTTCCCTCTCGAAACAAGCATAAAACACAAAACTGCAGGCACGAAGCTTCTCTTTTTGCAACGACTTACAAAGTTTCTTGCATTTAGCCGGGACGATTAGAGCAAGGAAGTTAACGTGTCTAAAAAAAGTAGTTTGGAAAGTTTTTCGGCGGAGATCATTAAAAACTTCATTAAGGGGGCGATATCACCCTAATTTCTGTATATTGTTTACACTAAAGTGTATTATACTCGTTAGATACGAAGACAAGTTGAGCCCTTTATAGGAATGTTTGAACGAAGATTTACCAAGTGCCTCGCTCTGTCGCTTGCAAAGCGTTGCATTGATTATCTCTATTTATCTTTCCAAAGATGCGACTTGAAAAAATAGAGAGAGAACAGGTCAACTGCTCTAAATTTTCCATTACCGTCCTCGCTATTTCTCTATTATCATCCTTAGACAAACTTCATTAAATTTCCATCAACGACGGCCGGGAAGTTGCAATGGCAGCCGTACCGATCGCATTCGCTATTACCATCTGTTTACCATACTAATAATCTTAAAACTAACTCGTAGATTTGAAAGGCTGGCCCCGAAAGTAGAAGGCAGTTCAGTCAGAATTAATTTGAAATGCTTCCCCGGCTCGGTTGTAATCGAAATTTTAATGCAAACCAGACAAAACTCTCTGCAATCATCATATTTAAGCCATCACTGGACCATTCTAAAGCACTAAGAATGCTTCTAAGACACTGTGAAGACAGTAAATAAGCTTACAACTTCAATTTTGACTATCTGAAGACAATAAGAAGGCTTCCAGTCTACATTTTGACTAATCTAAGACTCTATGCCATCACTGGATCATTCTAAAGCACTAAGAATGCTTTTAAGACACTGTGAGGCAGTAAACAAGCTTACAACTTCAATTTTGAAGGCTTCCTAAATCAATTTTTGGTGTCTGAAGACAGTAGGAACACTTTTAACATAAAATGTCTAGTTGTCTAAAACATCTGACAATTCTAAAGCAGTATGACCTTTTTTGACAATCTGAAGACAGTAAATAAGCTTCTAAAATACATTTTGACGTAACTTAAAACATTCAAAACGTATCGGTCATATTTGACAGTTACCAACTAAACCAAAAATGTATTACATCAAATTCTAAAAATGTTTAGGCGAGTTATACGATTTTTGTCAAAATTGACGTCGCAAACGTTTTTATTGGCTTATCAGTGTCCAATGACAAAGATTGAATCGCTTATTTGTCTTGACAATTGTCAGAACTGTTTAAAGATCTTCTTACTGCTCAAAAGTTGTCAAATTTCAAACTACAACTCTTTTTACCGCCTAGGTATTGTCAAATGATGTAAATTATACAAAATGTATGTCAGAAGCGGTCTTGTACTGCCTGCTGACTATCAATTTCTGTCTTAAAATTGTCCTAAATGACTCTCATTGTCGTGGCAGTGTCAAATGATAGGCAAAGATGTCTTGGACAACTAAACATGTTAGGTTAGAAGTTCAGTTAGTCAAAATTGATGTTGTAAGCTTGTTTACTGCCTTCACAGTGTCCTAGAAGCATTCTTAGTGCTTTAGAATTGTCTAGGAATGGCAGAAAGTCTTAGATTAGTCAAAATGTAGGCTAGAAACCTTCTTATTGTCTTCAAATAGTCCAAATTGATGTTGTAAGCTTGTTTACTGCCTTCATAGAGTGTTAGAAGCATTCTTAGTGCTTTAGAATGGTCCAGTGATGGCATAGAGTCTTAGATTAGGCATAATTTATGTTAGACGCCTTCTTATTGTCTTGAAATAGTCAAAACTGATGTTGCAAGCTTGTTTACTGCCTTCACAGGGTCCTAGAAGCATTCTTAGTGCTTTAGAATTGTCTAGGAATGCCAGAAAGTATTAGATTACTCAAAATGTAGGCTAGAAACCTCCGCACAAGACAATGACCGCGTCAAGCGGCAGTGCAGAAAGCAACCCCTCCAGTCTACGCAAGAAGACCCCAACGTCAGACCTAGACCTAGAAGTTGTGACAATATAACGGTTTAGGTGAAAAAATTGATTGAAGAGAATAGCGGTGATAATTAATATTGCTCTCCGTGGAAAAAACCGAGAAGGCAATCAAAAACTTTCCATATTTATCCACAAATAGAAGGAGCCCATAAATCAGTGAGGGAGGAAAAAGTCAAATAAAAAGTTTTTCGGGCAATCACAATCGGAGATACGAAATCGGTCGGAAGAGGAAAGCTGGGGGACTCCTGTTGATTATACGTCGATATTTTTCCATTCCCCATCAAGTTTTATTAGTCCTTTGAAAATTTTGGGGAAAAGTCGGAGCGATAACAATAAAGCGGAAGAGGGAAGAGGGAACTATGGTTGTTCGAAAGCAAAACAGTCGGGCTGGCGCCACTTAATCTGTTGAATTTCGAGTCCAGAGCTAATAAGACCAACAAAAGAATGCTCCAACCGGGCCGGAAATGCATTATTACACACGATTCCATGAAAGTGGATCGACGTTTTTGGATTTTTCTCTTATTTATGCCGTCTTATCCGCAACATATTTTCAAGTAAGGCGACGTTAACGGCCTCTGAAATTTTGAAGCGAATTACCTTAAAAATTTATGAAGTGCCTTCGCGATAAAACTCGGGATATTAAGGTACTAAATTTAATGATAAGTGGCGAGATTGCCACCTTAATGTCTCGTTTTTCGGCCTCGTGAAGACGTGACTCTACCAAACTAAGTTTTTGTTAATTACTTTTTGACTTACCTCTCTCTTAATGATGTTTTGATGACTCCAGAGCAACATACTCACACATTTTCTGATAAACAAAAAGTCGTTATATCATAACTCCAATTTGACCAGTAAATTTATGGATTTAAAGATTTAATTAAAATTTGCTTGAAAGATATTATTTTCCCTGTCATGCCTGTCATTCATTTTATTTAACTAATTTTCGGTCAATATTGTCATAAAAAATTCTGACTGAGACTGAAAAATAGACTGATTTGATTTGTTATTTTAGAGATTTTGGTTTATCAATAATAAAATAAATAAACTACACCTTCCTGACAAAGTGATTCTTGTATCAAATAAGTTTAACTTTTTTATAAACTTTTTCTAAAAAATGTCATTTTCAGCTTTTTGTTACTGTTCTTCATTACCTTTTAAAGTATGACAAATAATATGTTTTTGATATGACAAAAATGACGCGAATCTAAAGATCGATAATAGAAGATGTTTAAAATCTTATAATTTACATTTACAAAACTGACAATTGTCAAAATAACTGTCATAAATCTCAGAATCACGTTTGGTTTCGAAAACTATGTGTGATTCTTGCAAATTTTGACACTAGTGCCAGATATCACGTGGTTTTTGCAGAACAATTTTGCTAGGTAGACTCTGAGACATAAATCTCACAGACACGTTTTGTATCGAAATCGGCAAGAAAACTTGGAATTCCCATTAAATTTCCTCTCAAATAACCTAAAATACACTACATACAATATTTGGTACAGTCAGCGAGAAAAGCGGTGTCAAAGTTTAAAAACTGACAGAAACACAGTTTGAAAGGACAATGAAGGACAAAATCGCCTGTAAAACTCACTTGAAGTGAGAAAATGATTGTTTTAGGCACATTTTTGGAATCCTCATTAAATTTCCTATCTAATAACCTAAAAAAACACTACAAAATTTGACACAGTCAAGGATAAAAGCGATGTCAAAATTTGAACTGCCAGAAACACAATTTAAAAGGACAGTCATGGACAAAACTGTCTATAAAACTCACTTCAAGTTAGAAAATGATTGTTTAAGGCACATTTTTAAAATCACCATTAAATTTCCTATCTAATAACCTGAAAAAAGACTACAAAATTAAGTACAGTCAGGGAGAAAAGCGGTGTCAAAATTTTAAATGACAGAAATACAGTTTGAAAGGACAGTCAAGGACAAAATCGCCTGTAAAACTCAGTTGGAATGCCAAAATGACTATTTTAGGCACATTTTTGGAATCACCATTAAATTTCCTATCTAATAACCTAAAAAAACATAACAAAATTTAGTACAGTCAGGGAGAAAAGCGGTGTCAAAATTTGAAAGGACAGTCACTAACAAAATCGTCTGTAAAACTCAGTTGGAATGACAAAATGACTGCTTTAGGCACATTTTTGGAATCACCATTAAATTTCCTATTTAACAACCAAAAAAACCACTACAAAATTTGGTACAATCAGGGAAAAAAGTGGTGTCAAAATTTGAACTGACAGAAACATAGTTTGAAAGGACAGTCAAGAACAAAATCGCTTGTGAAACTCACTTGGAGTGAGAAAATGACTGTTTAAGGCACATTTTTGGAATCCTCATTAAATTTCCAATCTAATAAACTGAAAAAACCACTACAAAATTTGGTACAGTCAGCCAGAAAAGCGGTATCAAAGTTTGAACTGCCAGAAACCCAGTTTGAAAGGACAGTCAAGAACAAAATCGCTTGTGAAACTCACTTGGAGTGAGAAAATGACTGTTTTAGCCACATTTTTGGAATCACCATTAAATTTCCTTTTTAACAACCGAAAAAACCACTACAAAACTTGGTACAGTCAGGGAGAAAAGCGGTCAAAATTTGAAATGACAAAATTGCCAATAAAATTAATTCTTGAAACTGTGTGGATTAACAGGGTTTTTATTCTGGAAGATGTATAGAGTCAATACGTATTTAGACAGGTTAATACACTGGAGACCATGAAAAAAATACAAAATTGATAAATTCTGAATGGTACACCCTATATATTTTCTGATGAGTTTTTTTTTTGTCTGATTCTAAAAACATATAATAAGCTGACATTTGAGGTGTTTTCGAATTATTGGCATTTAAAAATTGTGCTGTGTGTGGTTTTTCAAAATTACAGGTTTCAATATATATAAAATAAATATAAACAATATATTTACCAACTGTCAAATTCGTGACGTTCATTCTCTTAATTAAAAGTGTCAACTGTAACCTTAAATAGTCTGTAAATTACATTAAAACAGTTGGAAAAGCTGAAATTGTACAAGAACGTTACATGATCGAGACAATTGAAATTTGCAGCTGGCAACACTGTAAAGTTAAGTTGACACTGCTCAACCACAGTCATGTGATCCGGAAAATGTCATCTCCAAATCCATAGCAACTTTTAAAACAAAAATTACATTTTTCGAGAACTGCTAAACCAAATGTCAACTTGTCATATATTTTTCGAATTAGAAGAAAAAAATCTCTCAACTAATCAGAATGGTTAAATATACGACCAACCCTGTTCTTGCGTTTTGTTAATTAAAACCTTTCTAGCACTCTAAGAGTTTGTTCATTGGCCACCGAGATTTCCAGACTTAACTCCACTCGAAAAACTAACAAAATGGTGCTTTATCATTAGATTGATTAGACTGCAAAGTCGAACTGAACGTGATCCGGAACGCAAATCGATATCTCTTGACTTTCGCCTTACATATTATCGAGTTTCTCTTCTTCCTTCTGATAAACAAGGGTTGGTAACGAAGGACGACCGAAAATACGAGAGGGGTAAGGGGGATGAGCTACTTAAGCCCGAACTAAGTGCTTTTGCTAAGTTGGGAACCGTGGAAATAAACTGGCAAATTCGATCAAAACAAAGAAACTGGATATCTCTAATTCGGCTGGAAGCCCCGGATAAACTACGCTCCCGTTACGAGTAACAAAGCTTTCTAAAAGTTTCTGCTTAATCCTGACTGGGAGTAATCAAGTTATAACAAGTTTCTTTTGATTAAGTTTATTGAATGGCACTGCAGAAGAATATTATTAGTGTTGACCGGATTTTTGGCTGCTTATGCGAACCAGGAAATTTCCACACTGAATGCCTTAATCAACTCACTTATTTCAAAACCAGAACTTTTAATAATCTCGCATAATAACTCCTCGTTTATTCTTCATTTTAATTGCAGTGTTGCCATCCTTCAAACCTTTCACCAAAAACACCCCAGTAAAACCACAACCCTAACAGTTTCTCACTTTTTCAATCAATCACCTTGTACCACTAATCTAATCTAATTGGGACTCCTGAGGGTGGGCAGAACAAAAACAGGGAAAAACCTGTAAAATTTTTAAAGAGCGGCAACAAGGTACAGCTTGTGTATAATTGCTGGCAGCTTTCTAATTATATACTTTGCTCGAATCCGGAACTTGTTGAAAAGTTTAAATTACTTTATATGCCGGACCGAAACTAAGAACTCCCCCGAAGTTTCCTCGGAACATGTTGCGGCCCGAAGTTTTTATTTTTCCTGTCGGGGAAATTATTTAAGCTCCCCGGTGCAACTGTCGCAACTTTAAATCTCCGAATTGGCCTTCTCTGTTTTTATTGCGCTTTGATGGAATTAAAGTTGAATCTGGCAACGTCGCTTTGGTATCATCCAAATTGTTGTGTCACTGAGCATCATCAGAACTTAATTATTTCCAACTGTGTTCTACAGGTTTTAGGGTATTTACGTGTTTCGTCACGCCATCACCACCCAGTTAAGTGAATTCCCCCAGGAACGCGTGTAAAATTTGTGTTTTTTTAGTCTGGCAACGTTGTATGACGTATATTCGTAAATGAAATGATTCGATGTAGTTGATTTTAGATTAAAAATAAAAATATTAGAAGAACGAATATCATTTGAAAATAATTTAACTGAAATTACTACTTCTGGTGGTTCAAATGGATTGTAGGATACTTAAAAGGTATAAAGTACAGAAAAAGTGCCATACAAACTAAGGTTGAACAGTGCCCCCTTTCGGAGCTAGCAGACCCCAAGATTTTTTTTGGTTATGGATAAATTACCGGTAAAGTAAATATTTTACTTTACCAGGAAAAAATTACAAGTAATTTACTAAGGGTAAAGGGGTAAATTACAAATACTATGTTTCTAGCAGTTCAAATTGTGACACCGCTTTTCTCCCTGACTGTATTAAATTTTGATGTGTGAATGAGTTTTGTCTCTCATTTCTTGAAACTACGTGAAATTTTCTTCAGAATGAGGTGGCATCACTAGCTCTTCATGTTACCGAGATATTAAATTTCAAAAAGTAGTAAAAAAAGACGCCTAATACCCCCCCATTGTTTAAATTTTTCTGAAAAATGAGAAATTTTAAAGTGCTTTTTTTGTACTTATTTCACCCAAATTAAGGTCCTTTGGTATTAATATGCCTTTTGCTCTGCATTGGAACCCTCCAGGAGCAAAATAAAAAATTGCCAAAATTGCACTTTTTGCAAAAATTGATTTGTTTCAAGACTACAAAATGAGCCAAAGCTGGCTTTTCTAGCTCTTCACGTTACCGAGATATTAAATTTCAAAAAGTAGTCAAAAAAGACCCCTAATAGCAGTCAAACTTTAAGTCTTTGATGGTGTAAGATTCTCGTAATTTGTATCTCCCTGTTTATGGAAGCTCTGCAACTACACTTTAGAAGAAATGTACCCGTAAGTGCACTAACTTGCCACACAGTAACGAGTACGTGCAGGGGAACCATTTGGCTGGCAGAAAATAAACCGAGAAACAACATTCAACTGAAAAAAACCGGACATTAAAAATTCGTCACATTTAGTTTTGACGGAACGGACGCGGAATTCATAATCGCCCGGGAAAAACGGGAAAAAATAAGGAATAAGAACTGGACGTGGGTCAATTGCACCTTAGTTTGTCAGTCATTGCGGCTTCCAGTAGCGCAGCTACATCAAGAGCAATTCGTCCCTATTCCTTCCAATTATATAAGCGTTTTATCCCAGTCGACAGAGCACTCGAGACCGGTCATTAATTTCTTGGCGTTTTGGGGGACATTACAAGCAAATTAAGCGTCCTGTCTGTACGATTAGCATTCCTTAAATTATGTTACTCAAAATCACTATTTAACCTCGAAAAATGGGCCTGAAAGGGTTGGACCCCTTTCCCCTTTAAGTCCAATTTAAATAAACAAATTAATTGTTTTCTGACGAGAGTTTCCACCCCAATCATTTCCTCGTTATTCCCCAAACCGAATTTTAGTGCAGGTTCTCTTGTATTTTCACGTTTGATTAGTGAATGAACCAACCCCCGTACTAAATGTAAACGGAACAGTTTAGAAAATGTTAAATACAAGCGCCCGAATTAATTATTTTGTTTTCGAAGGATCTCTGTCATTTATTATTGAAGCCTGGATGGTATTTTGATTAAAAGGAAAGCGGGAGTGGCTCCCCTTCCGCCTGAAATTAATAGGGATCCATAATCTTGATAACTGCGTGATTGATTTAGGCAGCACAATTCACTAAAGTACGACACACATTTTATTATTCTGTATAAAGGACTTCAATTGACTAAGTGGCTCATATAGCGGAAAGTAGTGCAAGTTATTTTGCTCATTACCCTCGGTTTCGGGCTCATTTCAAGAGCGGAACCAATTAATTATGTGGAATTGGGGCGCATTTTTCCGTTCTTGTTTCGTTTAAAATATGACTGGAATTAGTCAAGTACGATAAGTTGTGTCGCTCGTTTCGAGGTAGAAAAATTGACCCACTTTATTGGGAATTTTTGCCGCAAATATGTGGACTGTGGCGAATTACCTACTCAATTTCAGGCGAAATTAAACTAAGCGTTTCTGGAATTTTTTAATGAGTAAAAGTTTTAAAGAAACGTACCGTAAGTCGTTAAACTAACTAGGGGACATTTTAATTACGTAGTTGTTGAAAAGTTCTTTTCTTAAGTTGGAGGAGTATGCACCTGGAATAATGATATGGTTAAGGTGGTTACAACTAAAATTCAGTCTTCGAAATCGATTCTAACCAGACAAAAACGCCCCTCCGAAGAAAAGTTTCCAATGAATCTTGGGGGAATTTATATTGTTAGGAAACTACAATTTTCGGCACATTAATTATCGCGAACGACATACGAGCCCCGAATGTGCGGATGGCATTCTTCTTCCCCGGGAAATTAATGACTTTCTTTTTGGCAGCCGCCCCCCGATTCCTTTTTGGATCGGCTTCAAGTGCGCATCTTTCCTTTTAACTCATACTTTTTAAGCTGTCGCACTCTTTCTTAATCAAGAAACGACGTCATCATCATTTAAAGCTCCTGGTCTGTCACACCCCACCACGGTTTGCCACGATGTACCGGCTCTATTAATCAGCCAGTGGCGCAGGTGATTAATAGTTTTTCCCTTTCCCAAATTGGAACGGACGTCTTTGATTGTAACTGATGAAAATTGAGTTGTTTGTCTTTGACCGATTTTCGCTCGCTCTACTTATACCATCGACGTATTAAAAGTTGGAACTTTTAGGCATGTTTTTGAAAGTGTTTCCCCATCCGTGCATCCCTTCACCACGCAACACACCTTGAAAATTATTATTATACATATTTTGTGACAACCGCTGCTTTGACTCTAAATTACTCCCTTATTTGACAAGGTACGTCAAAATGTCATAGAAAACAAAAGAAAGAGAAGATTTCAAGCTTTCTAAAAGTATCCTCACAGGAGTTGATTGGTAACACCGCTTGGACGCTAGAAGGCGTCAAAATTATTTCACCATAAAATCACATATTTTTTGACACAAGTTGCTTTGACCCCAAATCACTCCCTTATTTGACAAGTTACGTCAAAATGTCATAGAAAACAAAAGATAGAGCTGATTTGAAGCTTTCTAAATATGTCCCCTCATAAGTTAATTGATAACACCGTTTGGCCGCTAGAGGGCGTCAAATTTCCTTCACCATAAAATCACATATTTTTTGACACACGTTGCTTTAACCCTAAATCACTCCCTTATTTGACAAGTTACGTCAAAATGTCATAGAAAACAAAAGATAGAGCAGATTTCAAGCTTTCTAAAAATGTCCCCACATGAGTGGATTGATGACACCGTTTGGCCGCTAGAGGGCATCAAATTTCCTTTACCATAATATCACATATTATATTGTAAATATTTTTTAGTCAGATTTCATGTCTCTTAATCCGGCCGAGTTCCTGGCAAAGAAAATTTACACAATTAACACAGAATGTTAAATTTTAGATCTAACTCTGTTAGTTTTTGAGATATCAAAAAACCGACTGCACCAGAGTCTTTTCCGGAAAATTTTAGCATAAAATGACACCGAGACGTCAACTGTAACTTGACAAATAAAAAAGTTGTATTTTTTGACAGTTCGAGGCCGCCATTTTGAATTTTCTGTCAAAATATTGACTTATACCTCATTTTAAAGGAAATTTCACGTAGTTTTAAGAAATGACTGACAAAATAGCTTTCCAGACCGCCATTTTGAATTTTCTGTCAAAATATTGACTTGCACCTCATTTTAAAGGAAATTTCACGTAGTTTCAAGAAATGACAGACAAAATAGCTTTCCAGACCGCCATTTTGAATTTCCTGTCAAAATATTGACTTGCCCCTCATTTTAAAGGAAATTTCACGTAGTTTCAGGAAATGACAGACAAAATTGCGTTTCAGGCCGCCATTTTGAATTTCTTGTCAAAATATTTCACTCATTTTGTAGTATTTTTGATCCTCTTTTTAATGCCGTCTTAGTGAAATCTATGAGAGTTAATTTTTTGTAAATTGTATTGTTTTTATTAAGTTTTTCGGATAAAACATTAGCCCTTAAGGACGCCCTCCTAAATTTACCTTAATTATAAATGAGCGCTCTATTTTTCACGCTAAAAAAGATTAACGCAAGCAATTACGGGGGCCATGTTAAAATTTTAACGGTCTTTTTTATTGCAATCGACGGAATTGCCAATACGCTTTTGCATTTTTAAGACCGGCCCGCGTAATAATTTATTAACCTAATTTTTTACCGAAATTATGCTAAATAAATGAACCAATATAATGAGCGGAAATAATAGTCGTTCGCTTCCTTTTAAAGGATCGAATCCTCCGTACTTTGGAACGGCAAAAGCGAACGGGAACCGATGATGAAATATAAATATCCTCCCTTATTCTATTATAGCATGCAACTGGAAAGCAAACGGAACACAAAAGAATAGGTAATGAGCAAGTTTTGATTGAAAACGCTGGTCTTATTAAGCCTCAGCTTCGGGTTTTCCGATTGTCGTAAATATGCAGTCTGTCATGCAGAGACAGTATAATTGTGTGTGTTTTGCTGCTTCGTGTGGTTCTAACTGCCAATTTAAAACAACAGACCTGAAGGAATGAACAGTATTTCAAATTTGAGGGAAAAAAGGGATTTTTTTTGCCAAAAAATGATGGATAATAGTTTTCAGTGTCCTTTCTGCTTTTAATCTAAACAAGACAGTTTTTGGACTAGTAGAAAGCTCTTAGACTGTACTGGAAATTTCTAAACAGTTTCAGAATCATCTGGATGCTTTTAGACAGTTTTTGGAAGTTTCTAGACAGTTTCAGAATCATCTGGAAGCTTTTAGACAATTTTTGGACTAGTGGAAACCTCTTAGAGTGTTCTGGAAGTTTCTAGACAGTTTCAGAATCATCTGAAAGCTTTTAGACAGTTTTTGGACTAGTGGAAAGCTCTTAGACCGTTCTGGAAGTTTCTAGATAGTTTCAGAATCATCTGGAAGCTTTTAGACAGTTTTTGAAAGCTCTTAGACTGTTTTGGAAGTTTCTAAACAGTTTCAGAATCATCTGAAAGCTTTTAGACAGTTTTTGGATTAGTGGAAGGCTCTTAGACTGTTCTGGAAGTTTTTAGACTGTTTCAGAATCATTTGGATGCTTTTAGACAGTTTTTGGACTAGTGGAAAGTTTCTAAACTGTTTCAGAATCATCTGCATGCTTTTAGACAGTTTTTGGACTAGTGGAAAGCTCTTAGACTGTTCTGGAAGTTTCTAGACAGTTTTAGAATCATCTGGAAGCTTTTAGACAGTTTTTGAAGTATTTGAAAGCTCCTATACTGTTCTGGAAGTTTCTAGACAGTTTCAGAATCACCTGGATGCTTATAGACAGTTTTTGGAATAGTGGAAAGCTCTTAGACTGTCCTGGAAGTTTCTAGACAGTTTCAGAATCATCTGGAAGCTATTAGACAGTTTTTGAAGTATTTGAAAGCTCTTAGACTGTTTTGGAAGTTTCTAAACAGTTTCAGAATCATCTGGATGCTTTTAGACAGTTTTAGACAGTTTTTGGACTAGTGGAAAACTCCTAGACTATTTTGGAGATTTCTAGACAGTTTCAGAATCATCTGGAAGCTTTTAGACAGTTTTTGAAGTATTTGAAAGCTCTTAGACTGTTTTGGAAGTTTCTAAACAGTTTCAGAATCATCTGAAAGCTTTTAGACAGTTTTTGGACTAGTGGAAAGCTCTTAGACTGTTTTGGAAGTTTCTAAACAGTTTCAGAATCATCTGGAAGCTATTAGACAGTTTTTGAAGTATTTGAAAGCTCTTAGACTGTTTTGGAAGTTTTTAAACAGTTTCAGAATCATCTGAAAGCTTTTAGACAGTTTTTGGACTAGTGGAAAGCTCTTAGACTGTTTTGGAAGTTTCTAAACAGTTTCAGAATCATCTGGAAGCTGTTAGAGAGACAGACACTGTTCTAAGCATTTGCGTACATCTGAGCACAGTGGACGTTCTGCGATTGGTAAAAAAAGCAGCTTTTTCTTCACCAATCATAAACTACAAACAATTGCTTAAATTTCTTGAGAGAAGTGATTCTAATATCATTTTGCCGTCCATTAAATCGTAACGAAGCATCCAGAAAGGTCGCAGTCTCGTGCCGGCTGTCGGCTGTCATCCGCAGACTGCGTTCCCGAATTTGACACTCGCTATGCACCAGACAATCTAATTGGGTTTAGCCGTTATTGGGATCCGAAGTTAGCTTGTCAAAATTCGCGTGTACAAGTTGCAGAGAGTTTGTGCAAAATGTCGGTTCCGGAAAGTTTCCCCCAAGTTCCAGGAGTAAAACGTCGTTGACTCTATAATCAGCAGTTTTGCGGCCAGATCGATTTTCCACTTAACCGAAGAAGATTTGCCCCGTTTTTACCAATTCCACCGTATGCAGCGGAAATCTCTGCCGTCGACATGTACCTAATGCATCAGCCTTGCGGCTTAAACTTCCATCCAAATCCAGTAAAAAAACTTTGAAAAGGAGAACAATTTAATGAATTTGAAAAGATAATTTGTAGGGCAACAACTTTTCCTACCAAGACACTCTCCATCGTCCCCGAGGTGTTGTGATCCCCAAATTACAATGGGACTTCTGAAAGTGCAAAAGCTGACCGGAATAAAATCGCTCATTTTGTCTCCGGCTCCCCCGGACTTTATAACGGATGATTGTGCTTGTCCGTCTTGGGATTACTTTTATTATTTTTTTGATTTCGGCTTGGAAATCGCAATTTAAGACCGCAGGGAATAAGGGATCAAATCGAGGTCAGATATCGATGTCCATAGTTTTGCGGTTCGGTCCTCTTACTACTCAAAATATGTACTCGAGTAGGTAATAAATTCAAGTCGGTTTAACTACGCACCGGTTTTTGTCATGTTTTATTCCGCTCACACATAATTCTCCAATTGTAATTCCGGCATTATGACACCTCGGAGAAAACTATGGGAATTGTGATAAAACGGGTCTGGAGCGTCACCGCCTAACCAGATTCACTTTCAACCAGTTTGAGTGGAATTGGCTACGTTCCTCCCTCCAACCACCCTCATTTAATGCAAACAAATTTCATCAAAAACGAACTGGAATAACACGACAGCCAACAGCAAATTGGTACAGCCAAGTAAACGAAACTGGAGAAAGTTGGGACAGTTGGATGGTGGCCCTCTTTGCGATCCTGCGAACACGCCAAACGCAATCTGACAGGGATGGCGACGTAAATTCTCCCGAGGGATGCTTCGGATAGGGAACTCTATTCCAGCACTTGTTAAGCCGACAATATACAGGACTGTATAAATACAATCCACTTAATACAATTTGATTACTTTTTATCATCTTTTTTGCCATTTAACAACACACATAGTAGGCCATTTTACGAGCAGAATTGAACGACGTAATAATATATAGTGAGTGTTTTATTTCAAATAGTGCAGAAAAAAATAGATGTACAGGGTGTCCCAAAAATGAGATACGACCTTCCAGTTGACATTTTTAAATGAATGAACCCCCATTTTTTATTGCATTAAAAGTATTAATTTCTGGGTATTTTCATGTAGAATATCCTCAGTGTTATTAGTCATTTTTGACTACTTTTTGAAATTTAATATCTCGGTAACATGAAGAGCTAAAAAGGACAGCTTTCACTCATTTTGTAGTATTTTTGATCCTCTTTCTAATGGCGACAATATTTTACCAAAGTAGCATTTTCCAACAGATGGATTGGAAGGCGTGGATCAATTGAATGGCCTCCAAGACCTCCTGATCTCAATCCTTGGGATTTTTTGTAAAATGCGCAACTTTGCCTCTATTTCACTAATGCTCTATCAACTACAATTTATGTGCTCAAAATAGTCATTTTCTTACTCCAAGTGGGATTTACATGCGATTTTGTCCTTAACTGTCTTTCAAAACTGTGTTTTTGACAATTCAAACCTTGTCACCGCTTTTCTGCCTGACTCTATCAAATATTGTAGTAGTTTTTGAGGTTATTGGATAGAAAATTTAATGAGGATTCCAAAAATGTGCTCAAAATAGTCATTTTCTTACTCCGTGAGATTTACAGGCGATTTTGTCCTTAATTGTCTTTCAAAACTGTGTTTTTGACAATTCAAACCTTGATACCGCTTTTCTCCCTGACTCTATCAAATATTGTAGTAACTTTTGAGGTTATTAGATAGAAAATTTTGTGAGGATTCCAAAAATGTACTCAAAATAGTTATTTTCTTACTCTAAGTGGGATTTACATGCGATTTTGTCCTTAACTGTCTTTCCAAATTGTGTTTTTGACAATTCAAACATGACACTGCTTTTCTCCCTGACTCTATTAAATATTGTAGTAACTTTTGAGGTTATTAAATAGAAAATTTTGTGAGGATTCCAAAAATGTACTCAAAATAGTTATTTTCTCACTCCAAGTGAGTTTTACAGGCGATTTTGTCCTTAATTGTGTTTTTGGCGGTTCAAACCTTGACACCGCTTTTCTGTCTGACTCTCTCAAATGTTGTAGTGGCTTTTGAGGTTATTGGATAGAAAATTTAATGAGGATTCCAAAAATGTGCTCAAAATAGTCATTTTCTTACTCCAAGTGGGATTTACAAGCAATTTTGTCCTTAACTGTCTTTCAAAACTGTGTTTTTGGCAATTCAAACCTTGACACCGCTTTTCTGCCTGACTCTCTCAAATGTTGTAGTAACTTTTGAGGTTATTAGATAGAAAATTTAATGAGGATTCCAAAAATGTGCTCAAAATAGTCACTTTCTTACTCCAAGTGGGATTTACATGCAATTTTGTCCTTAACTGTCTTTCAAAACTGTGTTTTTGGCAATTCAAACCTTGTCACCGCTTTTCTGCCTGACTCTATCAAATGTTGTAGTAACTTTTGAGGTTATTAGATAGAAAATTTAATGAGGATTCCAAAAATGTGGTCAAAATAGTCATTTACTCACTCCAAGTAGGTTTTACATGCGATTTTGTCCTTAACTGTCTTTCCAAATTGTGTTTTTGGCAATTCTAACCTTGACACCGCTTTTCTGCCTGACTATCTCATATGTTGTAGTGGTTTTTGAGGATTTGGATGGCGACAATATTTTAACAAAGTAACATTTTCCAACAGATGGATTGGAGGGCGTGGATCAATTGAATGGCCTCCAAGATCTCCTGATCTCAATCCTTGGGATTTTTTTGTAAAAAACTTTGCCTCTATTTAACTAATGCTCTATCAACTGCAATTTCTGAGATTGTAACACCCCGTATTTGTGCTTATCGTTAGGCAGTTAACAACAAACTGCATGATACAGTACTATTCAATCAGTTGTAGGTTGGAAATGTGAAGAATAAAATATACCAACTTTTTTAACGTCACTATGGTACATTTTTCTTTGTTATAACTTGTAGTTTTTAGGGCAAAACCAATTAGGGCAGTGACTTGTTTCAAGCAAATATAAACCATGATGTGTGTATCTATTGTTTTTGTTATATTTAAAGCTTTTGAGGTTTCATTTAGACTGAAGTAAGCTGCGTTATTTGAGGTGCTACAAAAAAGTGAAAAGAAGGAAAGTTCTATACAATTTCATTCCCTACAGTTTTGTATTGAGGTGTTTTTTCCATTAAAAGCCTTCTTAAGGAGTTACAAGGCAAAGAGTGGCACCAAACTGATTTTTTTTAAAATAAGGTTATTTGCGGAGCTAAGCATAATTTTTCACTTTGTTACCAAATTTGATTGCTATTTAGCGTCTTTCAAAGTACACGGTCATTAAGCAGTTGATAGCGATTAGCCCAAATTAACCCTAGCCTAGTCAAACCTCCATTAGAACACGGGGTGGTTCAATCATTAGAAAATCATTAGCTGGCCCGAGTGGGTATTGGTTTTATCGTGTAATCATGCGAATTTCAGGTGCTTCGCGATCTGCTATCTGATAAAAGGCACTGCTTTATTATTGGATTCAGTGGCGTCGACATTACCAGCCCTCTCCGGTTTACAACCCCTCCACCGCAAATCCTTGCAAATCTAACAGGTGTGGGGAAAACAGACCAGAAAGTGACACACAATAGAAATCAGCAACGACTTCCCCTCCATTCCTCTAGGGTCCTACGCCTATGGAGAAGATTTCCAGGCGCGTAACTTCAACGTTGATGCCAGCCATCAGATTAGCATCCAGGAAGCCATTAGGCAAATGACTTGATGTATCTAGTGATTAGTTCCACTCCCAAAGCGGATTTTTTGCCCCGGCTAAGAGATTGCCACGCTGAATTTTTGAACCTAACCTCATTTCCAAATTCCCTGTCTGTACTTGTCAAATATGGATATGTTGCAAGGGATAAAAGTCATGTCCAAAGATGGGAGTCTACGTCCCATCAAATACGCTTTGAAGAACAAACGAATTGTAATTTACTTGTTTAGTGCGTCCTTTGTCAACAGACCCGAATTTATGTCTAAGCTGAAGAGTGTTTACCAAGAAAGTTTGAAAAGAAGTCTGGTGCTAATCATGAGAGTAAATTTTGGGCTAATTTATACATTTCAGACGCAGGAATGGAAATTATATACGTTTCCTCTGATAATGAGGAGAAAAACTTTAAGTACGACTTTACAATGAGACATGGACCTTGGTTGGCTATTCCTTTTAGAAACCCTGTCGCCATTGAACTAAGGTATCATTACTGAATATTATTTATTAATTTTTACAACAATTACGATTAGGTATAGATACGATATAAGCAGCCTGCCTACTTTAATAGTGATTAACACTGAAGGGGATATAATCACCAGTAGTGGCAGGGAGGAACTTGAAAAAATTGGAATTAACGTTCTAGTTACCTGGACGGAGTACATCCAACAATAATTTCTCCAAGAAACACCACGAACAATGCAATTCATTTGCCAGGAAGTAATCAGTCAACTTTTTTTTGGACATTTGTATGGAAGGAATGCGTGCCATTGTTCCCTCTTGAATCATATTTTTAACGCGTTTCTTTCCTTGGTTTTGTATGAAAAAAATCCAAAACAAACTTCATTTAATTGCTCCAAGGGAAAAAGTGACTAGATAATTCAGTTTTGGAACTTAAACCTAATTGCTTTTAAACTCCGTAAATTAGTTGTTCAAATTTGATGTATGGTTAGGGTTCGGTAATAGGGCATATTTCAAATCCGCTAATTTGCGAGTTGAAAAGTAAATGCATAATTTGTACTGATATGACACACACACACTTTTTATAGTGAGTTAATCGTTAAAAAATGTAATATTAAGCCTTCAGGAGGAGGAGGAAGGAATTACAAATACTTATAATGTCAAAGCGATGAGGGTTAAGAGTTTTATAAAATTTGTCTAATTTAGCTTTTGATTGCGGTTTTTCTGATCATTAAAGCACAAATCACTGTCTTGATATTACGTCTGGTGTAAACTGAGTTTAATTATGAGCAAATTTGGAATAGCATAAGCAATACGCAGAGACATTTAATTAAAGACTAATCAAGGTGTAGAAGGAAGGGGAATTGGGATAATTTACATTGTTCTAACGGCAAAACACCTTGTTTTCGTTCTTTTACCGTCCATTCGAATGGTTAAAATTCCTGTCCCGGATCCGATTCCCCAGCTCGAAATTGAATTATCCCGCATTCCGTCGTTTCGCCTCGATCCAACCAACAACAATTTGCCCGTTTGTTTTCGCCGGCCTAAACTATCCTCCCCTGAAAGTGGGTAAAAATGATTTTTTAAAAATAGTTTCGACTAAAGCGGAATCGACCCCCTTAATGGAAATCAAAATCGAATCAGAACAAAACCGGTTCCGAGACCAAACGCTAACATAATAGGAGAGATAGCGATCAGTTTGGCTTTCCCATTTCCAAATTAAATCGAGACTGAAGGACTCTAGAAATCGAATCGAGTCGGATCGATGGCTCTAAAATTGACGGGATTACTCCATTCGGTCTGTGTATGCGTTTGAGCCTCGACACCGATACGAACACCCATTTATTTTTAAACGTCGTGTGCGGAAAGGGAAACTCAATCAAATATGCACGAAGGTTTCAAAAGAAATTATCGGGACTTTCTCTCCACTATTCACGCGACACCGTTTAGAATTTTTTACACTCCAATAAGTGTTTTATTAATAATTACAACTCGGATCAGAAAATAAGTGTGGCAACCCTGTCCAACCTAACCTAAGATTGTGTAGAGGTTTCTAATCATTTTAAAAATTACTGAAAGGTTTAGGACATTTGTGGGAGCTTCTGGCATTTTGGGAAAGTATTTAGATGCTTCTGGCAATTTTAAAACCATTTTGAATGGTTTAGGATGCTTGCAAAGGCTTCTGAACTTATTTAGGAGCTTTTCAATAGTATTTAGAGGCTTCTGGCATTTTCAAAATCATTTTAGAGGTCTCTGACTATTTTAAGAAGAATATTGAAAGGTTTAGACCTCTTGTAGAGGCTTTTGACATTTTTGAAAAGTATTTAATAGTTTTTAAATGCTTCTGACAATTTTAAAACCATTTTGAATGGTTTATGACACATTTAGAGGCTTCTGTCAATGTTTAGAAGGTTTTTCAATAGTATCTAGCTAGAAGCTTATGAAATTTCGAAAATAATGCTAGAAATCTCTATTTTAAGAAAAAAATTGAAAGGTTTAGGTTTTTGTAGAAGCTTCTGGCATTTTGAAAAGTATTTAGATGCTTCTGGCATTTTTAAAACCATTTTGGATGGCTTCTGACAATATTTAGAAGGTTTTTCATTAGTGTCTAGCTAGAGGCTTGAGAAATTTGGAATATAATGCTAATAAACTCTATTTTAAGAAAAATATTGAAAGGTTTAAGCCTCTTGTAGGGGCTTAGGCATTTTGGAAAAGTATTTAATAGTATTCATATGCTTCTGACAATTTTAAAACCATTTTGAATGGTTCAGGACACTTGTAAAAACTTGAACTTATTTAGGAGCTTGTCAGTAGTATTTAGAGGCTTCTGGTGTTTGGAAAATCATTTTAGAGCTCTCTGACTATTTTAAGAAAAATATTGAAAAGTTTAGGCCTCTTATAGAGGCTTTTGACATTTTTGAAAAGTATTTAGATGCTTCTGGCAATTTTAAAACCATTTTGGATGGTTTATGACACATTTAGAGGCTTCTGACAATATTGTCACGTTTAGGGGGTAGCGCAGGAACAGAAACAACAAACGTAGTACAAGCATGACTTCTTTATTCGGCGCTGCATAACTCTTAGTATTGAACACTGTCCAAGAGGGGGTGTGTAGATGCGTGGGTGTGGGGGTATGGGCGTAAGGCCTTCTGAAGTGCCGCCAAGCGGTACCCGCTCGATACGAGCAGGGTGCCCCTATATCCGACACGCCCAAAGGACTTACTTTAGGTACTGCAACAGGGTAACGAGCCGTCCGGGCACTAGGAAGTTCGGACTGTCGCTCGTGACCTCCCTCTGGGGATGACCCCAGAGTTCGGTGGTCGTCGATGGCTTGAGACGCCGATTAAATACTCGTCTCATGACCCCAATTTGCCGGTCTCGCTGATTCGGCAGTGCACTGGGGGAGACCGGGGCCAGACTAGGTACCGGAACATGGTGCAACTTATGTTATTCGTGACAATATTTAGAAGGTTTTTCAATAGTATCTGGCTAGAAGCTTGTGAAATTTCGAAAATAATGCTAGAGATCTCTATTTTAAGAAAAATATTGAAAGGTTTAGGTTTTTTGTAGAAGCTTCTGGCATTTTGGGAAAGTATTTTGATGTATTTGGTAACTTCAAAACCATTTTGACACTTGTAAAGGCTTCTGAACTTATTTAGGAGCTTGTCAATAGTATTTAGAGGCTTCCAGCACTTTGAAAATCATTTTAGAGGTCTCTGACTATTTTAAGGAAAATATTGAAAGGTTTAGGCCTCTTGTAGATACTTCTGACAATTTTAAAACCATTTTGGATGATTCAGGACACATTTAGAGGCTTCTGACAATATTTAGAAGGGTTTCCAAACTGATTCTAGAGGCCCCTGCCAATTTTTTGAAGATTTCGGAAATATTTAGAAGGATTTCAGTTTGCAGGCCTCTGGCAGTTCTAAAAACAGCTAACAATTAAATTGGAATGTTTAGAACACTTGGTTTCTCACCTGGTTTGCCTCTTTTCTGCACTTTGGCAACCTTGCCAATTGGTTTAGCTGTAACGTCATCCCAATTTTGTTTGATATTTCTTGTAGTTTTGGCGGTTTGTTTACAGTCACACCAACCCTAAATGTTATTTTATAAAAATTATAAACTTTTTCATAGAGGAAAGACTTATATGATGATATATTGTGTAAGTGCAAATTACACTATAAAATAATGGAGTTTTAGTCCCAGATGTTCATATTTGTCTGGTGGAAACCGTCAGCTGTTTCGTCCAACCAGGTGTTTCTCAAACAGCTGAAGCACACCCCAAAAATATAATAGGTGTTCAACAAGTAATTAGGGGTGTGCCGATATAGGTTTAGGGGTCACTGACTGGGGTTTTCATAATTTATTTAATTCGCCCTCCCTGGGACGTTGTCGGTTTTCCCAGGGTTTTTTGGTTTGTAATTAATTTATGGCAATTTTTTTCCACACAAATGTGACAACGAGAAACCAATAATTTAGCCGTCGTTAATATTGAACGGGAAAACCGAGGGAAATTACATCGGGAACAATAATACAGAGCGGCCCTGGGGCTCTTCATACTTTATTAAAGCGCATTTAACCGGCGCTATCCTCCCTCCACCACCTGTAAAGCCCTAGGGGCAATTTTCTTTTCCCATTTTCGTCCAATAATCTGTTGACTAGCGCCATTTGAAATATGATGCCGATTGTGTTAGCGTACAGTGGAGGAAAAAAGTCGTATAATGGGCAAACGACGGCTAATCCAATACACCCGGGGGCTTATCTGTTAATAAATCATTATCCAATATGGCTTCCTATTAATCAGCCGCCATAGTGCACGCTAGGAATCCGATTCGAAGGTCTGTTTTAGGGTAATGCGACACAAATCAAAGGGATAATGGTCGGGCTGTAGGACCGGCAGTGTTGCCAGAAAAAATGCTTTTACCCCTCAGATCGTTGGCACGATTTGGCAACAAGGAACACTTCAATGTTTTGCCATTTATACCGTTAAAACCGTTTATCTACCGTTTTTGTGGTACTTTTACCGTTCTCCTGTTTTTTTTTTCGAAACTTTTCATATACATTTTCAGTTTAAATTTAAAGAGGATTCTAAAAATGCACTTAAAACAGTCATTTTCTTACTCCAAATTATCCTTTAAAACCACGTGATGACTGTCATTAATGTCGAAATTTGACTAGAATTTGCAAGAATTACATTTTAACACAGTTTTTGAAACAAGACGATATTTGAAGATTTATGACAGTTATTTTGACAATTGTCACGTGACCGTCTAGCTAAATAGTGTTCTACAATCACGTGACAACTTTCACTAACGTCAAAACTGTCAAACCATGCTCTAAAGTAGCAAAAATCAGGTTTTAGAAACGTTTTCTTTTAGTATTCGATATAAAGAGTGTTTTTGGAGATTTACGGTTTTGAGAATGGTCACATGACTGTTTAGCTAAATTATCCTTTAAAACCACGTGATGTTTGTCATTAATGTCGAAATTCGACTAGAATTTGCAAGAATTACATTTTAACACAATTTTCGAAACCAGACGATTTTTGAACATCTATGACAGTTATTGTGACAATTGTCACGTGACCGTCTAGCTAAAGAGTATTCTACAATCACGTGACAACTGTCACTAACGTCAAAACTGTCAAACCATCCTCTAAAGTTGCAAAAATCAGGTTTTAGAAACGTTTTCTTTTAGTATTCGATATAAAGAGTTGTTTTTTGAGATTTATGATTTTAAGAATGGTCACGTGACTGTTTAGCTAAATTATCCTTTAAAACCACGTGATCTAACAATTATTAATAAAAATAAATAAAAAATCTGTTGTTTTGACAATTGTCACGTGACCGTCCAGCTAAATAGTAGTCTACAATCATGTGAGAACTGTCACTAACGTCAAAACTGTCAAACTATGCTAGAAAATAGCAAAAATCAGGTTATAGAAACGTTTTCTTTTAGTATTCGATATAAAGAGTGTTTTTTAAAATTTATGATTTTGACAATGGTCACGTGACTGTTTAGGTAAATTATCCTTTAAAACCACGTGATTTAACAATTATTAATGAAAAATCTGTTATTTTGAAGTATGGTAATAATTTTCTGACAACTATTAAATGTAAAATGAATGAGTTTGTTTTGATCTACCGTTTTTTGACCGATTATTCTACTGCCATTAAATATTTTGACTTGGCAACATTGGAACACTTAACACAAGAAAATGACAGTAACAAAACAAATACAAGTTGTCGATTGTTCACGTTTCGAAATGGTTTTTCATTTGTTTTCTCTGCAGTAACGATGAGTGCTTGTCCGACTAGAGTGGGAAAATAAATACAACCAATTTCCCAACGCCATTATTGGAATTTTTCGGGTAATATGGCGAAAAGCACGTCACACGGAGACATTTTCTAATATGGCCCACATGTTGAATCTCTCTGTGCTGCTGCTGGAGAATTAGCTGACTGGAATATTGATTGGGGGCCCCCGTATACGTGGAACGGAACGACTTCTACTCCATCAGACCCGGTTTAGCTTTAGGGAGGAACAAAAATCGTTGAGAAACCAATTTGTATTGGAAAATGACGTGACATTGTCACAAACCTGGAATACTGTCTTTCATCAATCACACTGTATATTAAAAGTGCAATTTTGGCCATTTTTGCACAATGCACAACAAAGAGCATATTATTCATACCAAAAGACCTTAAAAAATTGTTCAATTTTCAACATTTAAGATTATGAAATTTTGTGACTACACTTTACAATGCATTTTTCTGTGGAAGATAACAACGTTTTTGCTGTTGTAGCTGTAATTATCAGTAAACTTGGAAAGGTCAGGATTGTTACTAATTTTGACCATTAAAATGTTTATTATTTTGTACAATAAATATTTATCACATAAATGAATCACGTACGTAAATAGCAATTATGGCAGTCGTTGCGAATAAAATGAATACTAAAATCCCGTTCTGAAGGGTGTTTGCAGTGTTTGCAAGTCACCCAAAACGTCCTGCATTCCCCAAATCTAGAAAAACAATTTTTCTTAAATTAAATTGAAAATAGTTTAAGTCCACACCTGCACTCATTAGATAAATAACTGTCTTTCAGCTGGTAGCCGGGGGTGTGCCGACTGCCATCTGCCGGAGGGTACCTTCCGGTACCGCACAAGTACCCACAACTGACCATTTGGTAGCATTCGTTTGGTCGATTACAACTGGGAACAATGCAACATGTCGAGGGTGGATGTTTGGCCTCGGAACTGCCCACTAAATTGCCGTGTAGATCCACAATTACCGATTGGGTTCCCAGCAGTAAAGTTGACAGTATAAGGGCGAGTTTCACCTTAAAAAAAATACCGTGGGGTTAAATAGTTAAATTCCGATAAGGCGTGTCCATTAAGGGAAATTTATTAAGGGCTAGATAAGGGGACACTAGAAGAGAAATGACGTCTTATTTAGTTTCTAAGCGGTCGTTTGAGCTTTTATTGTCTCGGGGGTTGGTTTTTGGACACGCCACTTTATTAAAACCTTTGACGGAGATTTAGTTCCTAATTGGGTGTACTTACCATGATTGATTCACTATAAACTCCACTACACTACTAACCGCTAATTTTGTCTGTATAGGTAACAGTACTGGCTAAATATTTACTTAAATGTGAGTTATCAAAAGGGGTTTCGCAAAGTGCATCTCTTGATCATAAGGTTACCACGAGCAAAATTAATTTATCGATCACATTTTAGTGTAAACTTTGCTGTTATTGTTGTTAGTTCAGTTAAATGTTTTCATTTTAAAGTGCAATTAAAAACAATTCGGTTTAAAAATTGTGCCTTGCTTAATGGTACTAATACCAGAAAGCCTAAAAATGTCTACCCCAACCTTAAAAAAGGGTTTCGCAAACTGAAATCGAGATAATAATTAAATTTTGACAATCACTGAAATGTGCACTTTTAGTTTGATAACCAATTCTAATTGAATTATTTCAGGTCACGTGACGTGTTCTACTTAGTAGTGTTGCACATGGTAGTATATCCTGACAAGCGGATTCTTAAAACCTAAAATATACAGGGTGTCCTAGTTAAGATAATGGAGATTTGTGGCAATCTAATGAAACTGATTATTGGTCGAAATTGAGTTCTTTAAGGTCACGTGATGTTTAGTGTTCCCCTTGTCTCAAAAGAACTGTTAATTAAATGTCAGTCAGTCACGTGACACATTTACTCTCACGGTCTTGAAAATGGTGTTAAGTCACGTGTTTCCATCATTTTTCAGGTGAAACTTGTTGGTAAAGCAAATATTTTACTTTACCAGGAAATTCAAATTTTGACACCGCTTTTCTCCGTGACTGTACCAAATTTTGTACTGTTTTTTCAGGTTTATCTGATAGGAAATTTAATGAGAATTCCAAAAATGTGCTTAAAACAGTCATTTTCTTACTTAAAATGGATTTTACAGGCGATTTTGTCCCTGACTGTCTTTTGAAACTGTGTTTCTGACAGTTCAAATTTTGACACCGCTTTTCTCCGTGACTGTACCAAATTTTGTACTGTTTTTTCAGGTTATCTGATAGGAAATTTAATGAGGATTCCAAAAATGTGCTTAAAACAGTCATTTTCTTATTTAAAATGGATTTTACAGGCGATTTTATCCCTGACTGTCTTTTGAAACTGTGTTTCTGACAGTTCAAATTTTGACACCGCTTTTCTCCGTGACTGTACCAAATTTTGTACTGTTTTTTCAGGTTATCTGATAGGAAATTTAATGAGGATTCCAAAAATGTGCTTAAAACAGTCATTTTCTTATTTAAAATGGATTTTACAGGCGATTTTATCCCTGACTGTCTTTTCAAACTGTGTTTCTGGCAGTTCAAATTTTGACACCGCTTTTCTCCGTGACTGTACTAAATTTTGTACTGTTTTTTCAGGTTATTTGATAGAAAATTTAATGAGGATTCCAAAAATGTGCTTAAAACAGTCATTTTCTTACTCAAAATGGGTTTTACAGGCGATTTTAACCCTGACTCTCTTTTCAAACTGTGTTTCTGGCAGTTCAAATTTTGACACCGCTTTTCTCTCTGACTGTACTAAATTTTGTACTGTTTCTTCAGGTTATCTGATAGGAAATTTAATGAGGATTCCAAAAATGTGCTTAAAACAGTCATTTTCTTACTTGAAATGGGTTTTACAGGCGATTTTGTCCCTGACTGTCTTTTCAAACTGTGTTTCTGGCAGTTCAAATTTTGACACCGCTTTTCTCCGTGACTGTACTAAATTTTGTACTGTTTTTTCAGGTTATTTGATAGGAAATTTAATGAGGGTTCCAAAAATGTGCGCTTAAAACAGTAATTTTCTTACTCCAAGTGGGTTTTACAGGCAATTTTGTCCTTAACTGTCCTTTCAAACTGTGTGTCTGGCAGTTCAAAGTCTGACACCGCTTTTCTCGCTGACTGTACCAAATATTGTAGTGTATTTTTAGGTTATTTAACAAGGAATTTAATGGGGATTTCAAAAATGTGCTTGAAACAGTAACTTTCTTACTCAAAATGGGTTTTACAGGCGATTTTGTCCCTGACTGTCTTTTCAAACTGTGTTTCTGGCAGTTCAAATTTTGACACCGCTTTTCTCCCTGACTGTACTAAATATTGTACTATTTTTTCAGGTTACCTGATCGGAAATTTAATGAGGATTCCAAAAATGTGTTTAAAGCAGTAATTTTCTTACTCAAAATGGGTTTTACAGGCGATTTTGTCCCTGACTGTCTTTTAAACCGTGTTCAAATTTCACACCACAACTGATTTAATCATTTGTTGCACCAAACCAGTTTGTCCTAGATAACTCGAAAACGGTAAAAGTTACACAAAAATTGCGAGAGACCAAAAATGTTTCTAATTAATTTCTTAACCGAGCACAGTAAGTTTGCACGACCGTTTTTGCTTCCAGTATACAGGGTATGCATGAAAATTTAGTCATTCATTGTTTTTGGTCACCCTGTACACAATTTTTTAGATACAATTTTTTGTTTTACACCACTAGAAAGAGGATCTCAAAACTGTTAATTTGAGTGGTTTAACCTCACTGAACTTTCAAAAATAACCGAGTTACAGGGTGCTCAAATTTCAAACCATAATGACAGCTGATTTGAAAATGTGTGTCATCAAACCAGTTTTGCTAAATAACTCAGAAACGGTGAAAGTTACGAAAAATTTGAAAGAAAACAAAAATGTTGGTAATGAACTGCTAAACTCATCCATGACAGTTTTACAGTCTGTCAGTGCCGTTACTATACAGGGGGTGCATGAGAGTTGTAGTGAATCAAACATGGGGGAATGTAAACTCAAGCTAACAAATAACCTCTCTAAAACTGGCTGTTCCGACTTGGTTTTAGTGGATTTGACTGTTACAGCAAACTAAAAGTACACAAACGCCGCAAAATCCCAAAAGTGCAAATAATTGGAAGGCAGAACAAGTGAACGACGATTGTTGATCAGCAGCGCCGCAGGACACAGTTTCGCTAACTAATCTAATCAGTACGCTCGGTCGGACGCCATCAATCGATGGATTAACGAATTAGGACGAACCTCTCTTCATTTTGAGGGCCTGGAGTAAAACCACCCTATATTTCTCCCTCCTCTCACCCTTTACAGCTTTTCCCACTTTTGTTTCATCCAAACTGTCAAGAATTGATTTAATTAATTTGTATTCTCATTTGGCAACACTGAAAAGAGATCAAACAGCTGGTTGTTAAGTAAGGTTACTCTGTAATTTTGGTACAAAATTACTTAAAAACCACAACATTTGATAGATATCTATCCCCTAAATAGACAATTTAATTGTTTGGTCGCCCCCCGGTCCTTATTATCCAGTCCAGAACAGTGTTAACCAACACATAAAGGGCCCCCTTAGTCAGCGAAAAGTGCGAGTGGGGCACTCGTGGCGATTTTTCGCACGGCCACAAGTGTTTCTTTGTGGCTCGGAATAAACCAACTATCGCGCTCTAAGGGCCCCAGGACGTGTGTAGGGCCCTCGAGAGCGCGACCCAAGTAGACACGTTGCACAATTTACCCTCCCGACGAAGGGCCACCCTTTTCTAAGGGTAATTACCGGAGTTTTCTTTTTACGTGTGATGTTAGTTAGGTTATGTTTCTGGTGTGAACCAGACATTTTACAGCATCTGTTTTTAAATTAGGTGCAAAATTTTCATTTTTCAAAAAAGTTTAAAAATTGGGGGTTATGAGGGTCTTTTTTGCTACTTTTTGAAATTCATTATCTCGGTAACGTGAAGAGGTAGAGAGGCCAGTTTTGGCTCATTTTGTAGTATTTTTTATCCTTTTTCTAATGGAACGCCATTTTATCTGTCATTTCTTGAAACTACGTGAAATTTCCTTTAAAATGAGGTGCAAGTCAATATTTTGACAGAAAATTCAAAATGGCGGTCTGAAACGCCATTTTGTCTGTCATTTCTTGAAACTACGTGAAATTTCCTTTAAAATGAGGTGTAAGTCAATATTTTGACAGAAAAATCAAAATGGCGACCTGGAACGCCATTTTGTCTGTCATTTCTTGAAACTACGTGAAATTTCCTTTAAAATGAGGTGCAAGTCTGTATTTTGACAAAAAATTCAAAATGGCGGCTTGGAACGTCATTTTGTCTGTCATTTCTTGAAACTACGTGAAATTTCCTTTAAAATGAGGTGCAAGTCAATATTTTGACAGGAAATTCAAAATGGCGGACTGGAACGTCATTTTGTCTGTCATTTCTTGAAACTACGTGAAATTTCCTTTAAAATGAGGTGCAAGTCAATATTTTGACAGGAAATTCAAAATGGCGGACTGGAACGTCATTTTGTCTGTCATTTCTTGAAACTACGTGAAATTTCCTTTAAAATAAGGTGCAAGTCAATGTTATGACAGGAAATTCAAAATGGCGGCCTGAAACTCCATTTTGTCTGTCATTTGAGGTGCAAGTCAATATTTTGACAGGAAATTCAAAATGGCGGCTTAGAACGTCATTTTGTCTGCCATTTCTGGAAGCTACGTGAAATTTCCTTTAAAATGAGGTACAAGTTAATATTTTGACAGAAAATTCAAAATGGCGGCCTCGAACTGTCAAAAAATACAACTTTTTTATTTGTCAAGTTACAGTTGACGTCTCGGTGTCATTTTATGTTAAAATTGCCCAGAAAAGACGCTGGTGCAGTCAGTTTTTTGATATCTCAAAAACTAACAGAGTTAGATCTAAAATTTAACATTCTGTGTTAATTGTGTAAAATTTCTTTGCCAGGAACTCAGCCGGATTAAGAGATACATGAAATCTGACTAAAAAATATTTACAATATGTGATATTATGGTAAAGGAAATTTGACGCCCTCTAGCGGCCAAACGGTGTTATCAATTAACTTATGAGGGGACATATTTAGAAAGCTTAAAATCTGCTCTATCTTTTGTTTTTTATGACATTTTGACGTAACTTGTGAAATAAGGGAGTAATTGAGGGTCAAAGCAATTGGTGTCCCAAAATATGTGATTTTAGGGTGAAAGAATTTTGACGCCCTCTAGCGTCTAAACGGTGTTATCAATCAACTCATGGGGGGACATTTTTAGAAAGCTTGAAATCTGCTCTATCTTTTGTTTTCTATGACATTTTGACGTAACTTGTCAAATAAGGGAGTGATTCAGGGTCAAAGCAACGTGTGTCAAAAAATATGTGATTTTATGGTGAAGGAAATTTGACGCCCTCTAGCGGCCAAACGGTGTTATCAATCAGCTCGTGTGGGGACATTTTTAGAAAGCCTGAAATCTGCTCTATATTTTGTTTTCTATGACATTTTGACGTAACTTGTCAAATAAGGGAGTAATTTACGGTCAAAGCACGGTGTGTCCCAAAATATGTGATTTTAGGGTGAAATAATTTTGACGCCTTCTAGCGTCCAAACGGTGCTATCAATCAGCTCATGGGGGGACATTTTTAGAAAGCTTGAAACCTGCTCTATCTTTTGTTTTCTATGAGATTTTGACGTAACTTGTAAGGTAAGGGAGTAATTTAGGGTCAAAGCAGTGTGTGTCAAAAAATATGCTATTTTTTCAAAAAGTGCAATTTTGGCAATTTTTTATTTTGCTCCAATGCACAGCAAATTTATTCCAAAAAAACATTAATGTTTGACATATTAAAACGTTGTTGTTTCGCTTTGAAGGAGTTGCCCTAAGAAAATTCGTCATTGCATTTAGCAAACAGCAATATTCAGTCAAATAGCTTGCAGCGTTCCTTTGCCAGGATATTCATTAAAGAAAAGCTTGAGTTATGTCTGAGCGGGTCCAAGCACAGACTGTACGTTTGTAGTATGAAATGCTTGACGCAATTTTACAATAAACGAAGTAATCCCGCTAGACAATCAAAACCGGAGCTCCGATTGGAGCGCAAAACAAATAATAAGTCGCTTTTGCATGTATTATGCATTACGTAGACTACAAAAGAATTTAAATTCCGATTGGCCCCGATTAAAAGTTACGCGTAATCCTTCCTCGAGTCACATTCAAATTGCAGTGCAGGAAAAAGCAATAATCCGTTCTCGTAAAACGCAGCTTGTCGCCCTTTAACCGGTCCATCCTTCATACGTTTTGATATTCTTTATGGGGAACCCTTGGATCGTAAAAATGTTGATTATATTGCAGCATTGTCGAGCCTCTTGTTTTAATAAAGTGACCCATAGACGTTCAAGTAGAAATCCTACCAATCTGTCGAAGTGACCGTACAGGGACAGCTTTAAGCAACACACAAGTGTGGATGACTGCCTACTTTTCAAGTGTTATATAAGGCAGTGGCCAATGGCCGAAAAACGATTTTTCAAACGGGAAAATCACAATCGTGTGACTTAAAATCGTAAAATCACCTGATTGAAAAAACGGGGCATGCGAACAACGTATGCCCACCCAGTTGCATGCCGAATGAAATAATAACTTTTTAATATCGGCTCTAATTCCTTACTATGCAAATATGTGCTCTACATTAGGGATCGATGGCGGAATAAATCATTTTACTCGTTCATAACCTGTAATCTGTCGACCACGGGCGTTCATTTCATAATTCTTGACAATACGATACACAGTTTATTATTACAGCATTTAATTACGTAACAAACTGTATTCGAGTACGACTGTGTGGTATATTGTTGATCAGATGGGCAAATTATTGACGTGGACTTATTTCTGTATAATGGTCAAATTTCCATCTCACCCAGTTCACATGTAATAGACAAGGAACGACATATATTACGCCACTAGCCCTAGTAAGGTTCAGATGTAACTTGTCTAATTAACACTCTCGATTTGAATAATTTTTGACTGGATTTACTTCACAACCTTAACTGAACTACAATAGACATCATTGACAACATATTTCTTATTTTTTGATACGGTCCTGATATAAGCTCCAGGGTGCCCCAATTATGTACCATTTTAGACGAGATTGACGTGGTTTTATTACTATATATTGTAAGTATTGAACTAAAATCGTGAAGAGAGTTATATTTAAGTCACGTGACAAAATCCGTCATCCACCGTAAATTTAGCTGAACAATCTAAATTATATGATTTAATAGGAACATATACGTTGGGATCGATAATAAATCCCAGCCCTAGTTTTGCGTTCAAATTCATTGTTCGAGCTCAAATATTTAATTATTAAATGCACTAATTGGTTGGCCCCGTTCGGTATTTCAAAGTCGAATTAATAATAGGATCTAGACAAATTGAGTTTTGGATTTGCCCAACCTGTTTTTGATTGCCTTTTTAAGTTTCAAAAATGCCCTGATTGGCTGTTTAAATGCCACTAGTAAAACCTGTCAGGTGACGTTAAGGATGATATTTTAATCAGTTACAGTCATTCGAAAATTGAGAATTTAAAATGGTGGCCTGAAACGCCATTTTGTCAGTCATTTCTTGAAACTACGTTAAATTTCCTTTAAAATGAGATGCAACTCAATATTTTGACAGGAAATTCAAAATGGCGGTCTGGAAAGCCATTTTGTCTCTCATTTCTTGAAACTACGTGAAATTTCCTTTAAAATGAGGTGCAAGTCAATATTTTGACAGAAAATTCAAAATGGCGGCCTGGGACGTGAAACTACGTGAAATTTCCTTTAAAATGAGGTGTAAGTCAATATTTTGACAGAAAATTCAAAATGGCGGCCTGCGATGCCATTTTGTCTGTCATTTCTTGAAACTACGTCAAATTTTCTTTAAAATGAGGTGCAAGTCAATATTTTGACAGAAAATTCAAAATGGCGGCCTGCGATGCCATTTTGTCTGTCATTTCTTGAAACTACGTCAAATTTCCTTTAAAATGAGGTGCAAGTCAATATTTTGACAGAAAATTCAAAATGGCGGCCTCGAACTGTCAAAAAATACAACTTTTTTATTTGTCAAGTTACAGTTGACGTCTCGGTGTCATTTTATGTTAAAGTTGCCCGGAAAAAACGCTGGTGCAGTCGGTTTTTTGATATCTCAAAAACTAACAGAGTTAGATCTAAAATTTAACATTTTGTGTTAATTGTGTAAAATTTCTTTGCCAGGAACTCGGCCGGATTAAGAGTCATGAAATCTGACTAAAAAATATTAATCACAATATTAACATAATATGTGATATTATGGTAAAGGAAATTTGATGCCCTCTAGCGACCAAACGGTGTTATCAATCAGCTCATGTGGGGACATTTTTACAAAGCTTGAAATCTGCTCTATCTTTTTATCCCTATGACATTTTGACGTAACTTGTCAAATAAGGGAGTAATTTAGGGCCAAAGCAACGAGTGTCACAAAATATGTGATTTTATGGTGAAAGAATTTTAACGCCCTCTAGAGGCCAAACGGTGTTATCAATCAACTCATGTGGGGATATTTTTAGAAAGCTTGAAATCGGCTCTATCTTTTGCTTTCTACGACATGTTGACGTAACTTGTCAAATAAAGGAGTTATTTAGGGTCAAAGCGAGGTGTGTCCCAAAATATGTGATTTTAGGGTGAAATAATTTTGACGTCTTCTAGCGTCCAAACGGTGTTATCAATCATCTCATGGGGGGACATTTTTAGAAAGCTTGAAATCTGCTCTATCTTTTGTTTTCTATGACATTTTGACGTAACTTGTCAAATAAGGGAGTTATTTAGGGTCAAAGCGAGGTGTGTCCCAAAATATGTGATTTTATGGTGCAAAAAATTTTAACGCCCTCTAGCGGCCAAACGGTGTTATCAATCAACTCATGGGGGGACATTTTTAGCAAGCTTGAAATCTGCTCTATCTTTGTATTTCTATGACATTTTGACGTAACTTGTCAAATAAGGGCGTGATTTAGGGTCAAAGCAACGTGTGTCAAAAAATATGTGATTTTATGGTGAAGGAAATTTGACGCCCTCTAGCGGCCAAACGGTGTTATCAAACGACATAAAAACTAAGCTGTTTTAGGACAAAAAAAAATGTAGATTTAGCAAAAGTAGGTATATTTTGTAATTTGAGAAACAGGGCAACATTGTATTACTTTGGGTGTTGCCAGTTTTTGGTCGATCCGTACGGTTTTCTGGATCAACAATTCGACGAGGAATTAAGTTCTTTCAACTCCAGTTAAGCGTCCCGACAAAATCGCATTACGCCGAAAACATAATTTAGAAATTACATTTCGCCTCGGCTCCAAAAACTAAAAGCTTTTGACGAGAGAGAGAAAGGCAGGCCCTCAAACTGAATTTCTTGACTCGGGGCTCCGAAACCCTGTTTTCCTTTTTCGCCTCCATTCCGGGCCCGTTTTCGACAAGATGTAAAATACATTTACCGATAAACTTAAAGCTTTAATATGATTTGAATGTGATGGATGATTGAGTCAGAGCCGGGGGCGCTTTGCCCTTTTCCGCGTTACGTTGCAGGTAAGATAAATAAATTGTACATGCGGAGTTTCGAGGGTAATTAGCCCCTCGAAAGGGAGAAAACCCTTTTAAGGCCTCACATCAAAACGAAATAAATCTATCACTGTCTGCCAATGAACGATATATCCGGCCTAAAGTGCCTTGATTCATTCAAATAGCTTCCTTTTAAGTCCAGCTTAAAACATCCCTGTTTAGGCAGGAAAGTTTCAATTTTTAAATAGATACTCAGCTAGTGGAAGTTTTTGCACTCTCCTGGTATCCAAAGTGGGAACCGCTAAGTGCCTGTCAATCACACGGGGCTTGCTTTCGCCCCTCGTCCCCGTCATATGCGCCCAATAATATCGATGACAGTTCGGGAATGTGCGCCCCCCTCCCATCCCGCAAATTGCCCCGATCCATCAACGGATTAAAATGTTTTTTGCCTGCCTTCGCTACTGCTCGAATCCGCACTTTTTACTTCTCGATATATATATTTTTCTGGGTTTTTTTGCCGTGGAATCGATATTGAAAATGATGCCCCAATGGGAAATCATTTTCAAAAAAAAAATAAAAATGTTTGCACTGTAAGTTGTATTTACAGCTCCATGGAACCAAGTTTGACAGTTCTGACGTTAGGAAACACTTTAATAATGTGCTTGTATCACGTGACAGCTGTCATAACTATTAAAACTCACTCACCAGTGACCTAAATGTATAAAATGACAAATAGATGTGTTTCTTTGCGAAATCATACTGTAAGTTGTATTTACAGTTCCATGGAGCCAAATTTGACAGTCCTGACGTTAGGAAACACTTTAATACTTTGCTTGTGTCACGTGACAGCTGTCATAACTGTCAAAACTCACCCACCAGTGACCTGAAAATATAAAATGATAAACAGATGCGTTTCTCTGAAGAATTGCAGTGTAAGTTGTATTTACAGCTTCATGGTGCCAAATTTGACAGTTCTGACGTTAGGAAACACTTTAATACTTTGCTTGTGTCACGTGACAGCTGTCATAACTGTCAAAACTCACCCACCAGTGACCTAAAAGTATAAAATGGAAACAAATGAGTTTCTCTGAGGAATATTTCAATTAGTACAGTACAGTATTTACTCAGGTTATGTCAAATTTACGTCAAGTCAAATAAAATGTGACGTAATTATCTCGATCAGACTTTCTGATCTGGTCTGGTGGGACTTGTATCAAAGGAATTTGAACCTTAACTTGTATTATCTTTAACTTAAATTGTATTATTGATCTTTTTTTATTAGATATCCATCGACATATAAAGTCCTTCTTTAAACATTTTTTTAATATTTATTAAGGTACTGTTTTGTGCTTTGACACCATTTGAAATTTCTCCAAATATACCAGAGTTTTGTTTGTTGGACTTGTTTAAGGTCTTTTGTAGCAATTTCGTAGTTTTTAGGAAACATTTTCCCTAGAAGACTATAGCAAAAAGTATTCTAATGCAATCCTATAACTTTTTGAAATAATTTGTGTTTAAATTGTCTTTGAAGCTGTTTTTTGTGCTTTAACACAATCTAAAAAAAATATCTCCTTTAAGAGACCCTTTTGGGCAAAAATACCCTAATGCAATGTTAAAGAAGAGTCATATGTCAGTCAAATAAGGAAGCTTTCAAGTTGAAACGAAATAATGCATGAAGAAGGTCAACTTTGACGCCCCCTGGCGTTTAAACTATTAACCCATGGAGACATTTTTTTTGTTTTTTTGGAAAGCCCATTTTATTAGCTATCCATCGACGTTATAAAAGTCCATATAAGTAAGAGGTTGAAACAAAACAGTGCATAAACATAAAATTAAGACCAAGGGTAAACTTATGGATGTTTTTCCTTCTTCCCAACTTTATTGTAGTAAATATCGATTAAACAAGTTTGGAAAAACGCGCTTATCCATTATTCGGGCACACGATCCATAGAGAAAAAGAATCGTCGAAGCTTTCTAGTTTCCAATGCATAATGGAACTATCACGGCATTTCCATGGAAAGTCTGGCAAATCTTTTAATTTATTTAAAGCGGGCGCAACACGCCCGGATCGATTTAACGAATTTCAGATTTTTCCAAGTTATACACTGCTCGTGGTAATGTTCAAATTCAAAAGGTAAAAGCTATCAACAATAGGCCAAACGGTGTTACCAATTAACTTATGAGGCGACATATTTAGAAAGCTTGAAATCTGCTCTATCTTTTGTTTTCTATGACATTTTGACGTAACTTGTCAAGTAAGGGAGTGATTTAGGGTCAAAGCAACGTGTGTCAAAAAATATGTGATTTTATGGTAAAGGAAATTTGACGTGCTCTAGCGGCCAAACGGTCTTATCAATCAACTCATGTGGGGATATTTTTGGAAAGCTTGAAATCTGCTCTATCTTTTGTTTTCTATGACATTTTGACGTAACTTGTCAAGTAAGGGAGTGATTTAGGGTCAAAGCAACGTGTGTCAAAAAATATGTGATTTTATGGTAAAGCAAATTTGACGCCCTCTGGCGTCCAAACGGTGTCATCAATCAACTCATGTGGGGATATTTTTGGAAAACTTGAAGTCTGCTCTATCTTTTGTTTTCTATGACATTTTGACGTAACTTGTCACGTAAGGGAAATAAGGAAACAAAAAGTAATAGTAGGTAGTTCAAAAATTTGAAAAAAGTGCAATTTGGGCAATTTTTTATTTTGCTCCAGGAGGGTTTCAATGCACAGCCACGGCCATTTTTGTATCAAAGAACCTTATATAAGGTGATATAAATACAAAAAAAAACACTGTGAATATCTCGGTAACGTGAGAAGCTAGAGAGGCGAGTGGAAAATTATATACCTAGTTCAGCGCCGCTGTAAACCTCCAGCTTATTACTTTGGACTGTCATAATGTGGATTTAAGGAAGTTTTATTGCCCTTGATGGGCGACAAACGCCGTCTAGGTTTACGAGCCACCTAGCCCAAAGTAAATGGCCGCGAAAAGCGTTAAAACTTTATATTTGTGGACTAAATCACCTTCTTCCCAAAAATAATAGGACTACTATATAATAAAAAAAAGTACTATACTACTACTATATAATAAATAGGAGGGGGGTACTTGTCGAAACGTCAAAAAAAATGTTTTTAACTTCTCTTTGATTACTAACTATTTGCTTAACGTCTCCTTATCTATATTTAACAATTTTGTATACTTTAATAGTTGCTAAAACTGTTTGCAGTTAATAAAGTAGTTTACAAGTAGAAAGTGTTGAACGATTGTCAAGTTTTTTACAGAGGCTCGTTGGTCTAGGGGTATGATTTCCGCTTAGGGTGCGGGAGGTCCCGGGTTCAAATCCCGGACGAGCCCAGTAACTTTTTTATTTTTTTTTCTTACCTTGTCTGTGTTTTTTATTATCTACATTTTCACACTCTCATAAAAAAAATTATTTTTTAAATTTTTCCCAATTTAGCATTAAAACTCAATAAAAACACAGTAAAGTCAAAACTGAGTTTATTTTTAGTTATTAGTAAGTAATTCATGTTGTAAAAATTATTTCTTGTAAATTACTAAATCTGTAACAGGTTTATGATTGTAGGAATGTGAAATTTTTTTTTCATAAAGTATAAGTGTAACAGCACGACGGAGGAAATGCACAAATATCGAAATATTTTTATGCGGCTCAATGGTCTAGGGGTATGATTCTCGCTTTGGGTGCGAGAGGTCCCGGGTTCAAATCCCGGTTGAGCCCGACTTTTTTTTAATTTTTTTGAAATTTAACAAACATTTTTCCCAATTTATTAAGAATGAAATTTCATAAAACCCACCAGGGGGCAAACACCAATCACACTGTGTATAAAATAATAATTACACAACAACTTGTAAATTGTCTTGCAACCTGTAGCTCTGTATACAAACACACAGACCATAAATCATAATTTACGCCCTTTTGACAAACACACCTATTATTTACAGTTGTATTTACCAATACATTTTTCTGTTATTTACTTCAGCCCCAGGTAAACTAGAAATAGATACTTGTATTGGCCTCCAGGGTGTCTTTAACACTGTTGTCAGTTCTATTTCAAAGGATGGGATCGAACACAAAAACGCTACAAAATAAATGTTTTCTATACTATTTATTATGAAAATATAATACAAAACTCCTATGTAGTGTAATCGAATAAATCGTAAATATAATCAATATATATTGTGGTCATTTAATGGACTGCCTCGGTGTATACAGAATTTAGCAAGCGCACAACGCACTAGGTTAGTTATTATAAAACCGCCACTTGACGCACCCTGTAGAACAACAGGGCGGAACAAGTATGGGGGTGAGAACATTAGCGTAAACTCTTAAACACTCTATATGCGCCAAAAAACACTATATAGTATATAATATAACAAAGCCCACTCGATTGATTGTTCAATCGGATGACGAAAAATCGAAACGTTGGAAACTTTTCAATTATAATAATTTCGTTGTAAAACTCGTTCGAAAAACTATCATTTTTGGCATGCAAACTAGTTTGTATTTGGACGTGGTGTCTAGATTAGCTACGCTCTAAGTTACTTTACATTGTATAGTTCTTATTCGTAGGGCGTTTATAATGCGTAATTTTTTTGGAATGTTTCAAGTATTAAGGTAGTAATAAATGCCAAACTAAAAGATTGTAATAATATTGTACTTACAGCAACATTGTACTACTTAAAATAAGAACCGAAAAGTATGGAAAAAATCAAACAAAACTAGGATGACGTAATGTCATTCTCTTTTTATGTTTAATTTTTGCCATATAATAATAGGTTGTATATAAAATTTATTTAACTCTATTCATAAAATATCTCTATGTTCAAATAATATGTAAATAGTACAGGGTGAGTCAACAAAGTTTATTATCTCATTAGTTTCAAAAAATACAAAATGCATAGTTAGTAGATATACAGGGTGGTTCTTCAAAATATAAGTGTTTAAATGGAACCCCCTAATTTTCAATACAAGTAAACTTGCATTAGATTGCATTAGAACACCCTGTGCATTATTTTTTCTGATAGCTTTTATGAAACACGGTAACTTCTGCGATTTAGTTTTACTGTTTTAATTTTTACTTTCGTTTTTGTTATTTTTACTAAACTGAATTTTATAACTAAATTGCTTACAATAAACCAAATACGCAGGTGTTGCCAAACTTGGACATGTAAAATAAGTAATTTAGTTAAAAAATTACTTATTTTTGTTAGTTTTTCCAAAAACGTATATAAAAATTCTAGTAAATCCATATTTTTTTACCTTAAATGAAAAAAAATTAAAATTGAAATATTAAAAAAACTATTAAATTTAGGTGTATGATATTATATCAATCTGCAATCAGCGGATCCTTTTTTAAGGCAGTTTTCCCATCATGTCTGAAGAGGGCTCAGGTTATTCCTCTTTACAAGTCCGATCCTCTATGCCATCACTGGACCATTCTAAAGCACTAAGAATGCTTCTAAGACTCTATGAAGGCAGTAAACAAGCTTACAACATCAGTTTTGACTATTTCAAGACAATAAGAAGGTTTCTAGCCTGCATTTTGACTAATCTAAGACTTTCTGCCAATCCTAGACAATTCCAAAGCACTAAGAATGCTTCTTAGACACTGTAAAGGCAGTAAACCAGCTTACAACATCAATTTTGACTAACTGAACTACTAACCTAACATGTTTAGTTGTCCAAGACATCTTTGCCTATCATTTGACACTGCCAGGACAATGAGAGTCATTTAGGACAATTTTAAGACAGAAATTGATAGTCAGCAGGCAGTACAAGACCGCTTCTGACATACATTTTGTATAATTTACATCATTTGACAATACCTAGGCGGTAAAAAGAGTTGCAGTTTGAAATTTGACAACTTTTGAGCAGTAAGAAGATCTTTAAACAGTTCTGACAATTGTCAAGACAAATAAGCGATTCAATCTTTGTCAAAAGTGTCATTGGACACTGATAAGCCAATAAAAACGTTTGCGACGTCAATTTTGACAAAAATTGTATAACTCGCCTAAAAATTTTTAGAATTTGACGTAATACATTTTTGGTTTAGTTGGTAACTGTCAAATATGACCGATACGTTCTGAATGTTTTAGGTTACGTCAAAATGTATTTTAGAAGCTTATTTACTGTCTTCAGATTGTCAAAAAAGGTCATACTGCTTTAGAATTGTCAGATGTTTTAGACAACTAGACATTTTATGTTAAAAGTGTTCCTACTGTCTTCAGACCACAAAAATTGATTTAGGAAGCCTTCAAAATTGAAGTTGTAAGCTTGTTTACTGCCTCACAGTGTCTTAGAAGCATTTTTAGTGCTTTAGAATGATCCAGTGATGGCATAGAGTCTTAGATTAGTCAAAATGTAGGCTAGAAGCCTTCTTATTGTCTTCAGATAGTCAAAATTGAAGTTGTAAGCTTGTTTACTGCCTTCACAGTGTCTTAGAAGCATTATTAGTGTTTTAGAATGGTCCAGTGATGGCATAGAGTCTTAGATTAGTCAAAATTTATGTTAGAAGCCTTCTTATTGTCTTCAAATAGTCAAAACTGATGATTCCATTTAAAAAATCTTTTAATTATGCATCTCCATATTCTCTCAACAAACGATATAATGTACTCTATCTTTGACTCATCCTGTACAGTTCTAGCATTGCCTTTAGGACTATATTCGGTATAAACCAAAAGGCAATGTTGTCATGTTTTAATTTACTCCTCTAAATCAGCTACTAAGTGTCTACTTAGAGTAAAAGTAATGCTCTCGTTTGATTATAGTTATCAGAGAATGTCTTCTATGCATAATATTATAGTTGTTCTGTAACTCTATGTTTTTTTTCTTTAAACAGGCGGTCTACGTGGCAACGTTGCAGAGTGGGGTGTTTTTTTTTGATTTAATTGACTGTCCTTGTTGAATTGACAATGTCTGAAGCCCCCCTCGGCAATGTTTGTAATTTCTTATTAGTAATAATATCGTAAAATTAGTTCGTTATCTATTATATTGCTATGGTTTCAGAGGCTTGGCCGTCTTCAGACCAACCTACTGGTATTATTGCTTTTGAATACCCGGCACCCGGGATGTCTGCGAAATTTCGATGCTAAAAAACCGTAAATTCCTGCTAAAATAACCTCTCTACTTGTCAGATCTTACACACTATTAGTAGTAAAAGTATTGCTTGGTTTTTTATTATTGCTTTTGACCGCACACGTATTGACAAAAAACATTGCTTTTTATTGCTTATATTGCTTTTTTCTAATACTTATTAAGGCCCCGCTAATAACGTTGTTGTTCGAGGGGTTGAACACCTTAAGTGCTAAGGGAAATTCACCGTTTTTTCTCATGTACGTCATTTCGTTCGTCCCGAAGTAACGCCAGAACATTAAATACAAACTATATCATAAACTTGTCAAAGAAACAACATCTAACTCTATCTTAATTATCACTAATATAGTATCACTCTCTATACTGTACATTATATTCATTACGACGTATTAGTAACACCACCTTTTGCAGTACTATAGTTGAATACCAACAATACATAAAAAGAGCCAGAAAATCGTTTATTATTTAATTATAGAACATCAAGTCCATTAAACTAATATTACCTGAATTATCGATGCTAATCATTTTTTAATTTAAATTTTGCTCGATCGATCGTTGTTATTTTTAACAAAATGCAAAAGGTGGTCGTGAAATCCGGGCACTATTTTACTGACTAGACTGCACACTCGCCAGATTTGGGGTCCGGTGCTCGGACCTCGTCATCATTTCACAGTGTTTGGAGGTTTTCATATTCTACTATTAACTGACTAGATTAGAAGTAATTTGAAATTAAATACACAGAATGTCATATTTTAGGGTTTGATTAAACATTAAAGTGTATGACTCTAGTTTGCTATATAAACCACCAAAGATCTTTCGTTATGGAGATACAGGGTGTGGGACAAAAAATCTAAAATCAGTTATTTCTTCAGAAACGCTCCAAATAGCTTTTCTGTTCTAAATTGAATGAAAAATTTAGAACTGATTAGCATTTTATGGGAAAAAAACAGTGTCGTACATTTTTTGTTGCAAACTTGTTTGGGCGCCACTGGCAAAGTAAAAAAATACATATTTTATTTTCAAAACTTGCTTTATCGTTTTATTAAAACAGCTGAAGAAATAAATAATTTTACATTTTTTTTGTCCAACCTTTAACCATCTTTGGATCATATATGAAGCATTTATCGTGAAACACCCTGTATACTGGCAAAAATCTACGCAAATCTTTGATCTTCGGTCATTTCAAGGCTAAAAAATTGAAAGTTTATTAAGAAATAATGGAAAATTTAAATTAATTACCGATCAATCAATTTTTTAATTTTTTTTTACTAAATCTTAACGTAAAATTGTAAGAGACACGTCACGTGACTTTAATAATCCAATTTTCGAGTTTACAACACTGTAAAACCAATTGGCATTGGTTAAAACAGTCACGTGACCATAAAAAACAGTTTAGACTGTGAAAATTTGCTAAATCAAATTTAGACACTTTTAAAAGCTGAAATTATACAGTACAGGTCACGTGACATCAAAAATGCAATTTTAAGCTCGCTACATTGTATAGGCTAGTTGACACCTGTCATAATTACATTACATGTCCTTTCAAATGTATAGTTTAACCGTTAAAAATGTTTGGTAAATTAAATTTAGATAGCTGGAAAAGTTGAAAAATTAAGATATGTCACGTGACTTTGATAATCAAATTTTTTTAGTTTGCAACACTGTAAGACCAATTGACGCCTGTTAAAACAGTCACGTGACCATAAAAAATAGTTTGGAATGTAAAAATTTGCTAAACCAAATTTAGACAGTTGTAAAAGCTGAAATTATAAAGTACACGTCACGTGACCTTAATAATTAACGTCACGTGACGTGTACTTAAAAATTCAGTGAAATTCATTCATTTCATGTTAAATTCTGATCTTCCAACACTGTAAAGGCCAGGTAACACGTGTCAAAATAGTCACATGACCATAAAAAATAGTTTGAACTCTTTGAATTTCCTAAATCAAATTTAGACAGTTGTACAAGCTCAAAATGGTAAAATACCCATCAGGTGACTTGGATAATCCAATTTTTAAGTTGGCAACACTGTAAGACCAATTGACACCTCAGTCACGTGACCATAAAAAATAGTTTAAACTCTGAAAATTTGCTAAATCAAATTTAAATAGTTGTACAAGCTAAAAATGGTAAAATACACGTCACGTGACTTTCAAAATCCAATTTTTTTGTTTGCAACACTGTAAAAGCTAGTTGACCCCTCAGTCATGTGACCATAAAACATAATTTTCACTGTGAAAATTTGCTAAATCAAATTTAGACAGTTATGAAAGCTGAAATAGTAAAATACATGTCACGTGACGTTAATAATGCAATTCTGGGTTTTCAACACTGTAAAGCTCAGGTAACACGTGACAAAACAGTCACATGGCCATAATAAATAATTTTAAAATTGTAAAAATTTACTAAATCAAATTTAGACAGTGGTACAAACTTAAATTTCAAAATACACGTCACGTGACTTTGATAATGCAATTTTTGAGTTTGCAACACTCAGACACGTGACTTTGACATGCTTATTTTTTGGTGATTATAAGAAAACTAGATTTTTTAGATAAAAGTAGTGTGCATTTGCCAAAATGTCAGTTTACCACAAAAATATTGATTTAAAGCTGATCTTAGCCTTAACATTGATTTGTGCTCGGACTAAACGGAAGCATATAGTCCGGGCGTTTATGCCTACCTAATTCCTATTGACTAGCAGCAAACAAACCTCCAAACACCGAGTGTAATTGCACTGGCCCATTATAAACTATACCCGTCCTTCGGGCCCTCAATCATCAAATTACGTTTAGCCTAAGTGGTTTTTGCAAAAATACCGAAAACTAATCTTCGTTGAATTTTTCCCTTCATACCAGGTGAGTGTATCTACATTTTAGTCAAAAAAAAAAATTATTTACATAGTTGTCTACATAGTTAAAAAGCACGAAAAAAATGATAATTGACTAGAGTTTTTTTTTCGTAAAACTTGTTTTATATCTAAAGTTCGTTGTTTGCGAAACGTTGCTTATCGTTCAAAATTCGTTGCATTTGAACGTTGAAAAGGGGTTGAAACGAAACGTCTGAAGCTTAGACGAAGAAGGTGTAGCAACCTAAAACACTTGTAATATGTACATCCCTAATTTCGGCCAAGAATAAGCTGGATTCATAGTTCTAATTCCGCAAGAAGTAAGCGGCAAGCAGTAGTAGTAAGAAGTAGCCTTCTGCAAATGTTTCAATTCATAGTTTGACGTTAGTAAACTGACAGACTACAGATTATTTGACAGTTTATTTTTTTGTTTACAACATAAATTTTAGGTTAGAATTTTTTATTTCTATTAGGCACTCCAATGAAATGTCAGAAACAGCTGATTTAAACTTTTGGAAGGGCAAACACGGCCATTAAAACACATTTTTTGGTTAATACATAAAGTTTTAGCTTAAATTTTGCAATTTTCTACACTTTTAGTTGATATTTTTAATGGCCGTGTTTGCCCTTCCAAAAGTTTCAATCACCCTGTACAGGGTGCTGAATTTTCGATGGTTTTACGGGGTACAGAGAAAACGGTAATAGATAGAAAAAAAGTAGCAGACGTGTTCTGATCTCTTTTTCTGAGCTGAGATGGCGAAAAGTAGGCGGCACAAACTTTTCTGTCACCGAATCGTGTTTCTAACCACATTTTTTGAATCCTCATTAAATTTCCTATTTAATGACACAATAAAACACTTCAAAATCGAGTTCAGTCAAGGAGAAAAACGGTATCAAAGTTTGAATTGCAAAAAACACAGTTTGAGAGAACAGTCAGGAACAAAATAGCTTGTAAAACCCATTTGAAGTGACCAAATCATATTTTTAACCACATTTTTGGAATCCTCATGAAATTTCCTATTTAATGACATAATAAAACACTTCAAAATCGAGTTCAGTCAAGGAGAAAAACGGTGTCAAAGTTTGAATTGCAAAAAACACAGTTTGAGAGAACAGTCAGGGACAAAATAGCATGTAAAACCCATTTGAAGTGACCGAATCATATTTTTAACCACATTTTTGGAATCCTCATTAAATTTCCTATTTAATGACATAATAAAACACATCAAAATCGAGTTCAGTCACGAGGAAAAACGGTATCAAAGTTTGAATTGCAAAAAACACAGTTTGAGAGAACAGTCAGGAACAAAATAGCTTGTAAAACCCATTTGAAGTGACCGAATCATATTTTTAAGCACATTTCTGGAATCCTCTTTAAATTTCCTATTTAATGACATAATAAAACACTTTAAAATTGAGTTCAGTCAAGGAGAAAAACGGTATCAAAGTTTGAATTGCAAAAAACACAGTTTGAGAGAACAGTCAGGGACAAAATAGCATGTAAAACCCATTTGAAGTGACCGAATCATATTTTTAAGCACATTTCTGGAATCCTCATTGAATTTCCTATCTAATGACATAATAAAACACTTCAAAATCGAGTTTAGTCAAGGAGAAAAACGGTGTCAAAGTTTGAATTGCAAAAAACACCCTGTATATTGTTTATTTTTAATTCGGCTTACTGCTTACTTTTTGCGGATTTCAAACTATGAATTCAGCTTAAGGCTCAGGTTAGACCATTTCTTAACCGATCTTATTGCGTCTTTAAGACTAATCTAAATTTAGTGGACGTATTTGCGATGTGTGACGTGTGTTACTCTTTTTAGGAGGGACTATGTACAGTACAAGAGTCGACTGAAGGTTTCGTTTGTTCCCTGAAATCCTCCAGTCGACTAAGGGGATTTAAAGTTATCAGGTAAGCCAAGGACCTAAACTTTGTAGCTTAATAATTTAAAAAGACTAGAATACAGTGTTGACTAGATTCAAGACTAGAAAGTACTTTTCGGACAGCCCCGCTCTGCCTACTATACACTAACATCTTGGAAAATGGTAAATCATAAAACACCTAAACTTCATCAGTTCTACGTCGTTTTTTAAAAAGTTTTAAAATACTCTCCGTTAAAAATATATAGATATCTGCATTATATAACATGTACCCAAAACTGAACAGGGACGGCGGTTCGGGGCTGTCACGCTTAATATAATTCACCTTCGTTAACCAGTGGCGTACACTCGCACCGGCACTGGACTGGGAAGGATTTCGGGGATTTTCGAGGGCTGAATTTGATCGGGTTCCTCCAAACACGGTACCGTGGGTTCTTCTTTCAGACAGGCCGATTCTAGGTGCTTGTTTAGGTACGATTTCAACGCGAAGGTTTTCCTACACCTGGGACACTCAAAATTTTTGTCAGCCGAGTGGGTTTGCATGTGTGCTCGAAGATTCGATCTGAAACAATTACATTTACTTTAAAAAGAGTAGTTACAACCTCAAAATGTTCTGTTTACAAGTGGTTGTAATGTAACTAAAGCTCAATTTGGCTTAATACAAAACATGTTTACACTAGTAAATGTTATTACAAGATTGAACAGTTTTGAGTCAAAATTGACCTTAACTACTTCATTATTGTATATCACGTGGTTTTGAAGGATGATTTAGCTAGGCAGTCACGTGACCATTGTCAAAAATCATAAATCTCAAAAACATTCTTTATATCGAATACTGCAAGAAAACGTTTTTAAATCCTGATTTTTGCAACTTTTGAGCATAGTTTGACAGTTTTGACGTTAATGGCAGTTGTCACGTGATTTCAGAAGACTATTTAGCTAGACGATCACGTGACAATTGGCAAAATAACTGTCATAATTCTCAGAAAGACGTTTTATATCAAATACTGCAAAAAAAACGTTTCTAAAAGTAGGTTTTTGCAACTTTTAAGAATAATTTGACAGTTTTGACGTTAGTGACAGTTGTCACGTGATTTTAGAAGACTAATTAGCTAGACGGTCGCGTGATAATTGTCAAAATAACTGCCATTAATCTCATAAACACGTTTTATATCAAATACTACAAGAAAACGTTTCTAAACCCTGATTTTTGCAACTTTAGAGCAAGGTTTGACAGTTTTGACGTTAATGGCAGTTATCACATGATTTTAGAACACTATTTAGCTAGACGATCACGTGACAATTGACAAAATAACTGTTTTAAATCTCAAAAACACTCTTTATATCAAATACTACCAGAAAACGGTTTTAAATTCTGATTTTGCTACTTTAGAGCATAGTTTGACAGTTTTGACGTTAATGACGATTGTCACGTGATTTCAGAAGACTAATTAGCTAGACGGTCACGTGATAATTGTCAAAATAACTGTCTTAATTCTCAGAAAAACGTTTTATATCAAATACTGCAAGAAAACGTTTGTAAACCCTGATTTTTGCTACTTCTGAGCAAGGTTTGACAGTTTTGATGTTAGTGGCAGTTGTCACGTGATTGTAGAACACTATTTAGCTAGACGGTCACGTGACACTTGTCAAAATAACTGTCATAAAATCAAAAACACGTTTTAAATCAAATACTACAAGAAAACGTTTTTAAATTCTGATTTTGCTACTTTTGAGCATGGTTTGACAGTTTTGACGTTAATGACGATTGTCACGTGATTTCAGAAGACTAATTAGCTAGACGGTCACGTGATAATTGTCAAAATAACTGTCTTAATTCTCAGAAAAACGTTTTATATCAAATACTGCAAGAAAACGTTTGTAAACCCTGATTTTTGCTACTTCTGAGCAAGGTTTGACAGTTTTGATGTTAGTGGCAGTTGTCACGTGATTGTAGAACACTATTTAGCTAGACGGTCACGTGACACTTGTCAAAATAACTGTCATAAAATCAAAAACACGTTTTAAATCAAATACTACAAGAAAACGTTTTTAAATTCTGATTTTGCTACTTTTGAGCATGGTTTGACAGTTTTGAAGTTAATGACAGTTGTCACGTGATTTCAGGAGACTATTTAGCTAAACTATGAAGTGACAATTGTCAAAATAACTGTCATAATACTCAAAAACGCGTTTTAAATCAAATACTACAAGAAAACGTTTGTAAACCCTGATTTTTGCTACTTTTGAGCATGGTTTGACAGTTTTGTCGTTAGTGGCAGTTGTCACGTGATTGTAGAACACTATTTAGCTAGTCGATCACGTGACAATTGACAAAATAACTGTCATAAACCTCAGAAACACGTTTTAAATCAAATACTGCAAGAAAACTAAATCCTGATTTTTGTAACTTTTGAGCAGAGTATTTTGACAAAAAATTCGCTTTATACCTCCATGAAGCTGATTTAAACAGTTGTTTGACACCTGTCCAAGTTCCAAATAGAGTCCAACATTAAAAGTGTCAAAATTAGCTTCATAGAAGTGTAAAATGAATGTTTTTGTGTGATGTTGCTTTTATACCACGTTGAAGCTAATTTTGACAGTTGTGACAGGGTTAAGTTTCAAATTAATAGTCCAACGTCAAAAGTGCCGTGTGACAGTGACACGTACATCTGTCCATAGAGCTACAGAAGTGCTACAAGAATAATTGTAACTTGACTAAATTTTCGACTGAAACAAATGACAGAACATCCTGTATATTTGTAAAAACGATACACTTACCGATCAGCAAAAGCCTTCCCGCAATGGGCGCATCCGTAAGGTTTCTCTCCCGTATGCGATCGTAAATGTCCCTGAAGAAGCCAAGGTCTCGAAAACTGTTTCCCGCACACCCCACACCGATGCGCCAACTTGTGGGTGAGCACGTGCATTGCCAGGGCCGGCATTGACACGTACGCCTTACCGCACGTCATGCACTTTTTGGCCGCCTGACTGTCCAGACTTCGATGCGTTTGCTTGTGTCTGGACAAGTTGCTGCTCGTTGCGTACTGTTTACCACATTCGCTGCACGTGTACTTGGGTTTTTCGTTGGTGGTTTTTACGACCAGGGCCGTACCGGGATCGTCCTGGTTTAGTCGTTTTTTCGATCGTCCGTCACTGACAAAGAACGCCTCGTACGTGTACGCCACTGTTTTGCCAGTTTTGATTGCGATTGGTGGTCTGATGTTCTCCTGCTCTTGGATGTCGTTTTGGACAGGGATTTGAGGTGTCTGGGGAGGTAAAAAGACCGTGGTGGAGGCGCTTAAATCCAAAATGGCGTGGGCTGCGTGAAGGTCTTCTTCAGCTGGCACCCGAATCGTAGGTTGGTTGGTGAGAAAGGACAGCGGCATGGGCGGTTCTTCTTCATTGATTTTTTTGTCCTCCAAACAGTACGGCCGATAGATGTCCTTCTTTTTGGGCGGTAAACTCAAATGGGCTCCCGTTGAGGTAAACGTCATCGAGAGGCTTTTCTTCTTGAGTGGAGGGGGCGAGGGGGGCACAAATTCCGCCTGCGCTGGCTCCTCAACCGTGTTCAGTGTGACGTAGGCTGGGGCCACAGGCTGTTGAGATTGAAACTCGTTCTTGGAGAGGTAAGTGGTGAAGGAGGATGGGTGCACTTCGTGAATGTAGCCTGCAACAATAAAGGCGATTTTAGACTAGCAACAACTGGGTGGTGTAATTCCATTAATATTAATGGAATTAAAGATTGCAGTTGTTCAGAGGGGGAGCCACCAGTTGCTGCTGACAGAGGCGATAATTCAATTATCTCGTTAAAAGGGGGAAGGGTGAGTCTATAACCCTAGTGGCATTTGCGATTTTGATGCGTTTCTCTCTGTTCTCATAGTCGTTTCAGTTGAATTTAATAATTCAGTGGCGTTTCAGAAACCTTAAACCAACATATTTAACCATGCATAAACCAATAGTGGCTGAAAATTTGCTACCTAGAGCTATTCTGATACCGGAATTGCCTTGTTAGATCAAAATTAGTATATAAGAGCAATTCTGTCAAGTGAAACCAATGTGGAGGAGAGTTTTTATAGTTTTATGGTCCATAAAGTTCTAGGATTATGTGACACCTCATGTCATGACAGTTCTGCCACAAGACAAACTTTATAGTTTTACGGCGAGTATTTTGACAGCTGTGACGTAAACATTCACATGAAAGTATTTTATCTATGGTAACTGTGGTGTATATGTCAAACATGTCAAACGTCATTTGCGACGTAGAGCTATAAAGTTTGGAGGTTGAAACAGATTTTGTGTGGTACCCAGGACGGTTTTTGTAGTTTTATGTTAATTCAGTTTGAAAAGACAGTCAGGGACAAAATCGCCTCTAAAACCTACTTGGAGTGAAAAAATGATTGTTTTAAGCACATTTTTAGAATGCTCAGTAAATTTCCTATCCAATAACCCAAAAAAAACACTACAAGAATTGATGCAGTCAGGGAGAACTTTGAACTAAAAGAAACACATTAGTTTGAAAAGACAGTCAAATACAAAATCGCCTGTAAAACCTACTTGGAGTAAAAATATGACTGTTTTAAGTACATTTTTGGAATCCTCATATTTGCTATCCAATAACCTGAAAAAACACCAACAAATTGGTTCGGTCACGTAGAAAAGCGATGTCAAAGTTTGAACTGACAGAAACACAGTTTGATAGGACACTCAAGGACAAAATCGCCTGTAAAACCCACTTGGAGTGAGAAAATGACTATTTTAAGCACATTTTTGGAATCTTCATTAAATTTGCTATCCAATAACCTAAAAAAACACCAAAAAATTTGGTTCGGTCTCGTAGAAAAGCGATGTCAAAGTTTGAACTGCCAGAAACACAGTTGGATAGGACACTCAAGGACAAAATCGTCTGTAAAACCCACTTGGAGTGAGAAAATAACTGTTTTAAGCACATTTTTGGAATCCTCATTAAATTTCCTATCCAATAACCTGAAAAAACACTAAAATTTGGTACAGTCAGAGAGGAAAGCGATGTTACTTTGAACTAACAGAAACACATTTAGAAAAAAACAGTCAAATTCAAAATTGACTATAAAACCCACTTGGAGTAAGAAAATGACTATTTTAAGCACATTTTTGGAATCTTCATTAAATTTTTTTATCCAATAACCTAAAAAAACACCAAAAAATTGGTTCGGTCACGTAGAAAAGCGATGTCAAAGTTTGAACTGACAGAAACACAGTTTGATAGGACACTCAAGGACAAAATCGCCTGTAAAACCCACTAGGAGTGAGAAAATGACTATTTTAAGCACATTTTTGGAATCTTCATTAAATTTGCTATCCAATAACCTAAAAAAACACCAAAAAATTTGGTTCGGTTACGTAGAAAAGCGATGTCAAAGTTTGAACTGCCAGAAACACAGTTTGATAGGACACTCAAGGACAAAATCGCTTGTAAAACCCATTTGGAGTGACAAAATGACTGTTTTAAGCACATTTTTGGAATCCTCATTAAATTTGCTATCCAATAACCTAAAAAAACACCAAAAAATTTGGTTCGGTTACGTAGAAAAGCGATGTCAAAGTTTGAACTGACAGAAACACAGTTGGATAGGACACTCAAGGACAAAATCGCCTGTAAAACCCACTTGGAGTGAGAAAATAACTGTTTTAAGCACATTTTTGGAATCCTCATTAAATTTCCTATCCAATAACCTGAAAAAAAACACTAAAATTTGGTACAGTCAGAGAGGAAAGCGATGTTACTTTGAACTAACAGAAACACATTTAGAAAAAAACAGTCAAATTCAAAATTGACTGTAAAACCCACTTGGAGTAAGAAAATGACTATTTTAAGCACATTTTTGGAGTCTTCATTAAATTTGCTATCCAATAACCTAAAAAAACACCAAAAAATTGGTTCGGTCACTTAGAAAAGCGATGTCAAAGTTTGAACTGACAGAAACACAGTTTGATAGGACACTCAAGGACAAAATCGCCTGTAAAACCCATTTGGAGTGAGAAAATTACTGTTTTAAGCTCATTTTTGGAATCTTCATTAAATTTCCTATCCAATAACCTGAAAAAGCACGAAAATTTGTTACAGTCAGGGAGAAAAGCGATGCCACTTCGAATTAACAGAAACACATCAATTTCCAGGACGGTTTTTGTAGTTTTATGGTCGGTATTTAAAACATTTCCTAAAAACACATTATATAACCGTAGATAGTCAATGAACGTCACGTGACGTTAAACGAGTACCGCTAACTTTGGTCCCTAGAGGGCGTCAAATTTCCCAGGAGTATTTATACCAGGAATCCACCAGAAATTCATTTTTTTTAAAATAAATTTGATACTATTCAGAGACAAAACACATAAACATGGAATAATCTGAGACAGAAAACTTTAAGGACGTCAACAAATCAATTTCGCCTCAACAACCCGAGAAAAAGTTCCCGCATACATTTTCCGATCTCGGGGATGCGAGAAAAATAAAAACCGAGTGGGAAAAACAAGACGCGGAGTATTTTTATTCGGAGCTGTTTGTGCCGATAACTCAATTCGGGAAAACGTGAATACGTTAAAGGGGGTTACAGGGAAAACCGTTCACTTCTCCCCTTCGCCCGCTTTGCGTTTCCATTCCTGAACCGTTTTAAACGAATTAAGCCTGGGAAAAGTTTCCCTTTTTCGCAACAGGTCTTCACAATCTACCGCACAGGATTAAGTTTGTTTGCCATTTTAGTAAAATGAACAAAAAAGTGATTATGAGACGTGAATTTTCCCTATTATGTTTGGCAAATGATTCTAATTTGCCTACTCTGAGTGAAGAAAGTAAAAGTAAAATTCAACTGATTTGATGCAACAAACTTTCGAATCAGTTGAAATTTGAACACTCTGTAACTCGGTTAATTTTGGGAGTTTAGGGAGGTTGAACCACTCAAATTAACCGTCTTAAACTCCTTTTTCCAGTTGTATTGAGCAAAAAAATCTATCTGAAAAATTGCGTACAGGCTGACCAAAAACATTCAATCGCCATACTTTTCATTCACTCCCTGTATAGTGGAAGCAAAAACGGTTCTGCCAACTCACTATGTTAGGTTAAGGAGTTGATTAGGAACCTTTTTGGTCTCTTGGAAACTTTTACCATTTCTGGGTTATTTAGCAAAAACTGGTTTGATGCAACAAATGTTTAAATCAGTTAAAATTGTTGTTTGAGTTTTGAATTCGTTTTAAAGGACAGTCAACCACAAAATTGCGTGTAGAACCTACTTGGAGTACGAAAATCACTGTTTTAAGCACATTTTTGGAATTCTCATTAAATTTCCTATCCAACAGTCTAAAAAAACACTACAAGAATTGATACAGTCAGGGAGAAAAGCGGTGTCACTTTGAATTAACAGAAAAACATCAGTTTGAAAAGACAGTCAAATACAAAATTGCCTGTAAAACCCATTTGGAGTAAGAAAATTACTGTTTTAAGTACATTTTTGGAATCCTCATTAAATTTGCTATCCATTAACCTGAAAAAACACTACAAAATTTGGTACAGTCAGAGAGAAAAGCGGTGTCACTTTGAACTAACACAAACACAGTTGGAAAAGACAGTCAAATACAAAATTGACTATAAAACCTGCTTGGAGTAAGAAAATTATTGTTTTAAGCACATTTTTGGAATCCTCATTAAATTTCCTATCCAAAAACCTGAAAAAACACTAAAATTTGGTACAGTGAGGGAGAAAAGTGGTGTCACTTTGAACTAACAGAAATTCATCAGTTTGAAAAGACAGTCAAAGACAAAATTGCCTGTAAAACCCATTTGGAGTAAGAAAATGACTGTTTTAAGCACATTTTTGGAATCCTCATTAAATTTCCTATCCCATAACCTGAAAAAACACTACAAAATTTGGTACAGTCAGGGAGAAAAACGGTGTCAAAATTTGAACAGACCCGTCAAATTTTCCTGGTAAAGTTTTACTTTACCCATCACTAGAAGAAAGTTGCAGTTGCTAGAGTAAAATCCAAAAATGATTGATGACGTCAAAATGTCTTTTATGCTAGTCACGTGACTGCTAAAAATTAGAGTTATTGGTTTTATTTTACACTATGACTGTGACTATGAGTTGCTCTTGTAAGTGAAAGTCAATTAGAAACAGTAAAACACAATGTATGGTAAACATCAAATTAAAATGGCATGACGTAAGTAGTTTCTTCTCGTTTGCCCACATTTCTATTGCATTGTTACGTCATTCCTCTTTACTTTGACTTTTGCTGTACATGAACCATACAGGTTTTGGAAACAACACAATTTATGCATTTCATTATCGCTCCCTTCGAAGGGATGACAATCGACACCCCTCGCCTCGTGCCAGCTGTCGTCTAATCTGTTCGATTTAATTAAAAGGGCCAGAAAGCGAGACGGAGACAGACTATTGTCAGGTAACAGCTGTTGCTTTCCGACCTTGTTGTTGCATACACTTTGTTTTTCCGCCGGCTTAATTTGGAAAATTCCTTACCGTTATAAAGGATGGTGGTGCCACTAGGACTTCCAGGTGGTGGGCTCGGTGCCGTAGCCCCCTCCGTAGGGCTGGACGGTCCCCAGCATGCTCCCTGCGAGTCCCCAACCACATCGATAATCTCCTCCTCCTCCTCCACGTCCTTCGGGGGTTCCCTCTCGGCCCACGGGTACGACTTCCACTTTTTCGCCATCAAGCAGCGTGGCATTTTCGCACATTTGGACCTTGTCGCGTCACTTTAACTCAACTTTTTACTCATCCCCGTGGAAACTCGAAAAAACGCGGTTTTTTTGGAAAAAATTAAAGGTGAGGGAAACGGAAAGTGACAGGGGGGAAAAACAGTACTTCGCGACGCGCAATCTTAGATATGAGAGACAGAGAGAGAGACAGAGGCGACAGACAGTTGATAGCGTGAAAACGAAGAGAACGAGAGAACTAAACTAAAGTAGCGTCGTCAACCCCTCGTGGTTCGGTTGTGCGCCCCTACGGAGCGCGTCCCTTTATTTATAAGGGCCGCAGCGGGGTAACGGGGGGGTGAGAAAGTTGGGCTGTTGCGCCGCTGTACACGTTCGAAATGGGGGGGCTCCCCCCCTCGTGTGTTGCATGGCACTGGTTGCTTCTTCGTGTCCCGTTTTCGTTAACGGGAAGGGGTGTCCCATTTTTTTTTTAGGGGGGTTTCTGTGATATACTACCACTTTTAATTTTTGATAAATTACACCTACCATTCGATCCTCACCATTGGGATCTCGAAAACTATAAGAGATACGAAAAATTGGGACAACGTTGCGCAATTTAAAACTGAACCAAATGTCGCGCAAAGTCCATTGCTTGCGCACTTTTCTGTCTGTCAAATATGTCAAAACAGTGCTCTGAACAACTAATGACGTGAAACTATCCACATTCGGGTTAGTACATATTTAAGGGCACCTTAGGCTAGGTTCTAATTTGACTGTGACGTTTTGCACATAATCTGTAATATATCACGTGACAACTGTTATATACGTCAAAATTGTCTGAATTTACCATCAAAAACTCAAGGAATTAAAGTATGGTGAGTTTACTGGCCCTATTATAGACAGATTAGGTTTGACAGTTTTGTGTTCATTATTTTGACACTTACGACGGGATTTTCGTTTGTGACGTTTGTCAAATATGTCGTGACCTGCAAAGCTGTTAATACAAGCTTGTAACTGGTCTTCTGTGCTTCAGTTAGTTTGAATCTTACCATACATTGGTACTAAAATTTTGACAGTTTTTAGGTCGTGGCACCCTTAAAAAATTAAAAAATTTCAAATGACACTACACGTCACATTTCCCTCATTGACCTAAAGCCTTACAAGCAGTGAAATACTACTTTCAAATTTAAAAAAAAATTCCAAAAAATCTCCTGTGAAAAATGTCAAAAATTCACTTTTTTATTTTTCAAGGTCAAACATTAAAAAATGTAATATCTAGTAAAAGTTGCCTCCCATAGAGGTTAGAGGTGTATAAGTAGTAAAAATTTCACACCCCTAACTCAAACTGTTTTCGAAATATTCATGAAAATATCTAAAGGGAAATAATCAACTTTGATGCCCTCTAGCGACCAAACGGTACAACTTAGCCTGGTCCAGTTAACGTCACGTGATAGCCCCATTTATTAGCTTTCTTTTGTTATAGGGTGCGTTTATATAGAGCGTTTCAAATAAGCGAGTTATGGACGATTATTTGGAAAAGTGCATAAAACTTTGACACAAATTTGTAATTTTTGAGCCTAGTACACTAAAAGCGGCCATATTGCATTTTGCTCCATCAAAGTGACCATTTTTTACTAATTTTACACCGAGGAACACGAATTTAATGTCCATTTTGCTTTAACCGGCACGGTTTTGGAAATGACTTTAAAATTATAGCAATTTTGACAGTTTTTACTGCGTGGTAGCCTTAAAAAAATTACGCTTTGACAAATGACAGTCTAAGTTACATGTCTACCATTAACCTAAAGCTATCTAGACAGTAAAAGACTACTTCCATAAAAATCCACGCTGTACAAAAAATGTCATATTTTGTTAAAGTTGCCCTAACCTAACTCAAACCGTTAACGAGAAATTGATAAAAAAAAAACGAAAAATAAGAGTTAACTTTGACGCCCTCTAGCGATCAAACGGTACAACTTAGCCTGGTCCAGTTAACGTCACGTGATAGCCCCATTTATTAGCTTTCTTTTGTTATAGGGTGTGTTTATACAGAGGGTTTGAAATAAGCGAGTTATGGACGATTATTTGGAAAAGTGCATAAAACTTTGACTCAAATTTGTAATTTTTGAGCCTACTATACTAAAAGCGGCCATATTGCATTTTGCTCAATCAAAGTGACCCTTTTTTATTAATTTTACACCAAGAAACACGAATTTAACGTCCATTTTGCTTTAACTAGCACGGTTTTGGAAATGACTTTAAAATTATAGCAATTTTGACAGTTTTTACTCCGTGGTAGCCTTAAAAAATTACGCTTTGACAAATGACAGTCTAAGTTACATGTCTACCATTAACCTAAAGCTATCTAGACAGTAAAAGACTACTTCCATAAAAATCCACGCTGTACAAAAAATGTCATATTTTGTTAAAGTTGCCCTAACTCAAACCGTTTTCGAGATATTGATAAAAAAACGAAAAAAATCATCAACTTTGACGCCCTCTAGCGACCAAACGGTACAACTTAGCCTGGTCCAGTTAACGTCACGTGATAGCCCCATTTATTAGCTTTCTTTTGTTATAGGGTGAGTTTATACAGAGGGTTTCAAATAAGTGAGTTATACAGGGTGTCTCAGTTTTAAGTGCCCAAACTTTAATGTCGGATAGTACGTCGAAAAATAACAACACTTTGCTATATAAACCTATATCCAATAGGGCGTCGTTACTGATATACAGGGTGTTAAAGTTTTTTAAAAAAATTGCTTATTTGAGAATTTCTCGAAAACCGTTGGAGATATTGTAATGAAATTTTTGTGTGAATATCTCCTGTTCAAAACGTCTTCAATGAAATAAAAAATTGAACTGTGACGCAACCAGTGTCGTACTTACCGACGTACGCCTAGGTACTTTGGATAAAAAAAATGTTACGCCACTGCCTTTTTGGAAATTAAAATTTGTTTTTGAGATGACTGTTTAATTTGGGAGACAAAAGTCCTCTTGTGTTTTTTCGGATTGACGCACCATTTCAGAGTAAAAAAAGGAAAGGTTATAATGGTATAAAAATTTATTATTATCACATAACTTAAATTAGGAAACAAATTAAATAAAACTTAACAAATTAAAAGTTATTTAGTGCCTTTTGGACAGAGATACTTTAGGGAAAGCTTACGTTAAGTTTTGACTGTGACAATTCTTATGGCTATAAGCAATTTTTTTAAAAAACTTTAACACCCTGTATATCAGTAACGACGCCCTATTGGATATAGGTTTATATAGCAAAGTGTTGTTATTTTTCGACGTACTATCCGACATTAAAGTTTGGGCACTTAAAACTGAGACACCCTGTATAGGTATACTAAATTATTTAGCAAAAAAATGCGCAACTATGGTTTCTAAGATTGCAATGCTAATGCTTCAAATTTGTGACACCCTGTAGGGAAAATCTTTGTCAATACACACACAATACCTTAGAAAACCATCTATTTTCAGTCCCTAGGGTAGTTCAGTCACCCCTACAGAGCGGTACCGTGTATCTCTTCCGGTATCCGTACGGAAGCCCATAAAGGAGCCCCAGCTGCGTGACCCATCAGGTGGTGTCCACGGCCAGGTAGGCACGTGGCGGGTGTCGCGTGTTCCCCCTAATCACACGTGCCATAAAAACGATACTGTTTTTCCCTAGGGCGGGGGAGTTTTCGTACATTAACGTCGGGAGGGCAACAAGTATAAATTGGCCCTTCTTTCGTGGAACTTTTTAAAGCTCCGTAACTTTTTCTACATCGAGATAGGGGCCATTTAAACAAACGACAAGCAATCAAGGACTCCCCCGGACTGATGGCTTTTTTATGCAAACGTCGTCCCAGCGCCCCATTAGCGATAATACAATTTTGGGGGAAAGATTCAGCTTGTGGTCGTTTTACACCCTAAACTAGAGTTGCAATTGTGTTAGAACACTGATACACCGGGACTGATATTGAGTTACTCAGACTTTCCGGTTTCCGGTGCTACTGAAAAGTACCCGGAAAGTGGATACTTTTAACACTCTGTTCTATGTGAAAACACTTTTTTTTTGTTGGCCTGGGGGCCAAAAATGCGATTTAAGTATTCATGAGTGCTGATTAGGCCCTTGCCCTACGCCAAGGGTGAGGTGAGTCATTGTTTTCCCCTTACTTTGCAATTCAAATCGGTTTTAAAGAAAATCTCCTACTCAAAGCTACACTAAAACGTCCAATAATCCAGCATTTTGCCAAAAAAAAATTCCTGCACAACAAGAACGTTATCAATTAAATTAAAAGGGCGTAAAATCTATTATATTTTTAAATTAGTGGGGGGGAAATTGCCAATTAAACTTTGCCTGTTAAGTCCTGGCGGATGCCTGTTTTCAAGAGAGGGAAAGGAGGGGTGAAATTCCTGGACAAATGAGACGAATGGAAGTTTAAGGTAAACCAAACCCGGAATTTACAAATATTCTATATTAGTTTGTAGTTAACCTCAATCCACTTGGATTGACTAGAATATGTCTTTTTGGTATAAGAACTACACAGTGTGATTAAAAGAGCTCTTAATTGGTTAATTGAATCACCTTGTAACTGGAAAAATAACTGAGGACCACTCTGGTAACTGATATACTAAATCACCCTGTAACTGGCAAAATAACGGAGTTGAATTAAGGAAAATCAGTGTTTTTTAGGAAACCATTTAGTTGTTTGAAATTTTCTTATAAACAGTATACAGGGTGGTTACAAGACTATTAATTAAATTACGCTGAAATTGGCGAAATAATCGAGTTACGAACTAGGAACTGTTATCTTCAAATTTGAATTCAGTGAAATCAATTTTATTTCCAAATAATTGCGTTTACTTAACAATATCCATAAACCGTATACAGGGTGATCAAAAAAGGATTGTAAAGATTATTAATTCAAAGGCAGCGTGGTTGCATAGAATGTGACAAGTGTCAACTGGCTTTTACAGTGTTGCAAGCTCAAAATTGTATTATTAACGTCACGTAACGTGTCTTTTACAATTTCAGCTCTTCCAACTCTCTAAATTTAATTTATTAAATTATCAACATTTAAATTACATTTTAATGTCACGTGACTGTTTTTGACAGGTGTCAGTTGGCTTTGCCAGTGTTGCAAGCTCTAAAATGGCATAATCAAAGTCACGTGATGTGTCTTTTGCAATTTCAGCTTTTCCAACTGTCTAAATTAAATTTATTAAATGATCAACATTTAAATTACGTTTTAAAGTCACGTGATTGTTTTTGACAGGTGTCAGTTGACTTGGACAGTGTTGCAAGCTCTAAAATGGCATAATTAAAGTCACGTGATCTGTCTTTTGCAATTTCAGATTTTTCAACTGTCTAAAATAGTGTAAATTTAATGTACCAAATTTTTTAATTTTAAAGGTCACGTGACTAATTTTGACAGATTTTAGCTGGCCTTTACAATGTTGCAAGCTCAAAAATTGAATTATCAAGTCACGTGATCTAGTTCATACAATTTTACTACTGTCTAGATTCAAATTAACAATGTTTCAATGTTTTAATTATTAACTGTCTTTATTTGACACGTGCTAACTTGGTTACTATGACAGTTAGAAGATTCGGGAAAACGTCAAAATATAACCCGTAATTTCAGGCAGCCGTACAAAAAATGTTTTTTGTTTATCAGAATTTGGAAAAACACAAGTCACCTGACCTTAGAAAATCAATTTGAAGCTTTTGTGTCTTTAAAATTTGAAAAAAACAGTCACGTGACCTGAGGAAGCCATTTTTATTAGATCATTAATCCTTATTGACATTTGGACAGTCAATAGTCATGTACAAATTGTAAAAGCAGACATGCTACTTAACCTAACCTAAAAACAGTCACGTGACCAAAAAAAATAAATTTCAAGGGTATATTTCATCAAAATTTATCTTTATCTCATTTGGAGGTATCCTGAAGCAGTTTAAATAATTTAAAGACATTTTGATGTATTTCAAGGCAGTTTGAGGCATTTTGAGCAATAATAGATGCATTGAGAGGTATTTTAAAGGCATTTCAAGGTAATTTGTATGCAAAAAGGCATTTTGGTGTCAGAAATAACTCACGTATTTCTCCTATAGACACTCTACAGGGTGGTCAAACGAGCTTTTCAAGACCTACCAAGTAAAGTCGTCTTCATTTCGTTTATAGCAGCAGTTGTAAATATTCTACCAGTAGTCCAAACCAACAATTTTAGGTTTGCTTCTTAAGCTTCCCTGAAGTTATTGAAGATTGGAGCTCTTAATGTGTTATTTCAAAATATGTGTACTAAATAGCTTAACAGACAAGAATATACAGGGTGTGTCAATTAATTTTGTTTTCCTTATTAAGTGCCCCTAGGGTTTTTAAGCTGAGGTTTAAAATGAGAAAAGGGGCTTAATTACAATGTATATTTTAGGGTGGCATGTGGGGAGTCCGAAAGGGCATAGTTTCCTTTTTGTAACGCTTTAAAAGCGGATGCTCGATCGCAGGAAATGTGCCCTATCACGAAAATGCAACAGCACTAGAGCGAGCGAGACGAAAAACCGGAATAGAGCGGGAGGGCAAGTTAAAAGAACCTTTTTAAACTGGCCGATATACTCGCTTTTAATCGATTACTCGTCTTAATATGTTGCCAAAGGGCATTTTACTTGAAACCCACTTTGGTGGAAACAATCACCTTCACCAGCTAATATTATTTGTTTCGGCCGCCCTAATATTGGCTCCCATTGTCTCTAACTCCCTAGGGAAGAAACAAAAAAGCGAGCGGCTTTTCATTATTTCCCCCTCCCCCTTCAAACCCCCCCCCCTGCCACCGATGACGTTAGAACTGGCAAAAACTCCACAATTAATCACCGCAAAGATAACAAAAGAAAGTTTGTGTCAGATTGCTAGGGAATTTCCAGGCGGGCCATGAAGCAGTGGCGTACCATTCACAAAAAAACCTGATGATGCACTTTACCGAAACTTGTTGGATAAAATTTAATAACGAGAAAATATGAACGCATTTTAGGGAAAATCCTTAAGCATTACCATAAGGCATTTCCCTGGATAGGAACCGAGTTATTCTCAGCACGTACCGATGAATAAGAATAATCCCTGGATTCGGACCGACCGCAACAGCAGCGGCAAACTTCCATATCTGGATCAGGACTCTAGGGAGGCAGTCCTTTTTGCATTTTATCTCCTCTACTCGCCCTTATAAATACTTTTGTATACAGGGTGTTCCACAAAACGAATTGAATAAATGATTAACCAACACCGAAACTTACGTAAACTTCTCTCTCAACTTTCCAAGTAGTTCCATCTGGCTGAGGGCTCTTGCGGGGGCCCCCGGAAACTTCTGATGAGGCCTGCCATTGTCGACAACAACTACTCTGATTTGATTTTGGCTCGGCACCGTTGCCGGTTCTCCAGGAAACTTACAAAAGAACAAATTGGGTTGTTAAGTATTTAGCGCTTGTTATGATGTTTTTGAGGTATTAATTTTCGAATAATTCATCATCGTTACGTACGAAACCTCGTTCATTACGAAGTGAAATGGGTATTAAAAGTTTGAAAAGCGAAAAGGGGGATTTTTCATAACGGGGTGAAAGTTTTCCGGTCGGACAGGAATACAGGAACAGGTGGCCCGATACTAATTTCTATTCATAACGGATTGGGAAATGTGATAGAACCAAAGTTAGTAAAGCAATAATTAACTTGGAAGGACTTTAAGAAAGTAAAAAAATGCTACAAAACTATAGAATTATCTTGAAAATAATATGGGTCTTTAAATACTTTTTTTTTTAAATTGTTAGAGGCTATTAGAGTTAGTTTGGCAAGTTTTAGAGGCCTCTAAATGATATTAGAGGCTTTCACAAGTGTGCTGAACCTTATAAAAACATTTAACTCTAAAATCTAGTCAGAGGCTTTTACAACTTCTACAGAATTATATTAAATTACCAGAGGTCTCTAGAACCATTTTTAAAGTTCCATAAACCTCTAAATGCTATAGAGAACTTCCTAAAAAGTACCAGAGGCTCATACAACTGTTTTAAACTTTTCCAGAGTTATCTCAAATTGCCAGAGGTGTCTAGAACCATTTTTAAGGTTCCCTAAACCTCTAAATGCTATTCAGAACATTCTTAAGACTGCTAGAGGTCTCTAAAATTGTCTTAAGCTTTCCCAGAACTGTTTTAAACTACCAGAGGATTCCAGGATCATTTTTAAAATTCTCTAAACCTCTAAATGCTATAGAGAACCTTCTTAACAATGCCAGAGCCCTCTACAACTGTTTTTAACTTTCCCAAAACTGTTTTAAATTTCCAGAGGCCTCTAGAACCATTTTTAAAGTTCCATAAACCTCTAAATGCTATAGAGAACTTTCTAAAAAGTACCAGAGGCCCATACAACTGTTTTAAACTTTTCCAGAGTTATCTCAAATTGCCAAAGGTGTCTAGAACCATTTTTAAGGTTCCCTAAACCTCTAAATGCTATTCAGAACTTTCTTAAGACTGCTAGAGGTCTCTAAAATTGTCTTAAGCTTTCCCAGAACTATTTTAAACTACCAGAGGCTTCCAGGATCATTTTTAAAATTCTCTAAACCTCTAAATGCTATAGAGAACCTTCTTAACAATGCCAGAGCCCTCTACAACTGTTTTTAACTTTCCCAAAACTGTTTCAAATGGCCAGAGACCTCTAGAACCATTTTTAAAGTTCCATAAACCTCTAAATGCTATAGAGAACTTTCTAAAAAGTACCAGAGGCCCATACGACTGTTTTAAACGTTTCCAGAGTTATCTCAAATTGCCAGAGGTGTCTAGAACCATTTTTAAGGTTCCCTAAACCTCTAAATGCTATTCAGAACTTTCCTAAGACTGCTAGAGGTCTCTAAAATTGTCTTAAGCTTTCCCAGAACGGTTTTAAACTATCAGAGGCTTCCAGGATCATTTTTAAAATTCTCTAAACCTCTAAATGCTATAGAGAACCTTCTTAACAATGCCAGAGCCCTCTACAACTGTTTTTTAACTTTCCCAAAACTGTTTTAAATTTGCCAGAGGCCTCTAGAACCATTTTTAAAGTTCCATAAACCTCTAAATGCTATAGAGAACTTCCTAAAAAGTACCAGAGGCCCATACAACTGTTTTAAACTTTTCCAGAGTTATCTCAAATTGCCAGAGGTGTCTAGAACCATTTTTAAGGTTCCCTAAACCTCTAAATGCTATTCAGAACTTTCTTAAGACTGCTAGAGGTCTCTAAAATTGTCTTAAGCTTTCCCAGAACTGTTTTAAACTACCAGAGGCTTCCAGGATCATTTTTAAAATTCTCTAAACCTCTAAATGCTATAGAGAACCTTCTTAACAATGCCAGAGCCCTCTACAACTGTTTTTAACTTTCCCAAAACTGTTTTAAATTGCCAGAGACATCTAGGAAAATTTTTAAAGTTCCATAAACCTCTAAAGCTATAGACTACCTTGTAAAAAGTGCCAGAGGCCCTTAGAACCGTTTTGAATGTGCCAAAGACCTCTAAATTCTATTGAGAACCTTCTAAAATATTCAACCAGCCAAAAACTTCTAAGAATTGCTCAATTGTTGGTATACCTATAAAAGCCTCTAAATCCTACTAAAAACTGATCACAACAAAACTAGATAATAAAATGTAGTTTTGCTTATGTTTTGTGATAACTTTGAACTTCTCTAAATAGAATCTTTTGCCGACACTTTTCATATTTTTACTGGGGAAAGATAATCTTCAATACACAGTGCCTAACCTGTTGAACGAATTTCCAAGTCCCAAACGGGCTTCCCTCCAATTAGTGTCAGAGCACATTCCCGGTAGATTGTCGGTGCATTTTCGGGACGGGAATTCCCTCGGGAACGAGGGCCGGCTTTGCAGCAAGGTAACCGGATTAGAACGAAAGAGATATTTGACAGGTTTAAGGGGAAACTTGCGCTCAATTATTAATCGTTTTATTATCAGTCGGTATTAGGTGCCTACTTCACCAAAAAAAAAAAAATAGAAAATACGGGAAGAGCCAGGAGGTAACGGGAAACGGCCACGTAATACATTAAAACGGGAGAAGGGGCCTCAGGTTGCTGTAAATCACCGGGACGACCGCCTATCAGTGAAGCGCGTGCTGGAGGTATCAGATGACCCCGTCAGGTGATGAATCTACGACTGCGAGAAATACTTACGGGCCCCGTCTGCTGTTTAATTGCTTTGCCCAGGTTTTAGTAGGAAAAATCCAATTTTGTTGCTCTATGCACGATTTTAAAAGATCTTTCAGCTTTCAGGTAAAGTTTTCGCGTCGCTAATTCAGCATGCAGCGAGCAGAAAAAAAAACAAAAACCCGTTTCAATTATGCAAAGTGCTCAGGAAAAACGCGTGTGTGTCGTACACTTACAAATTATGAAAAGTTTAAATTTCAGAAACTTCACCCCCGCCCAAAATATTATTCATATAATCCTGGTGGCACCTCCTTTAAGGTTTAGGGTGTTTCGTATTCAGCCAGATTGAATAATAGGAAACTCGGGAGATATAACCATAATAATTCGAGTTTCTGTATCTGACAAAGTTTCTTTTCATAGAGTGTCTCTCTCTCTCTCACTAAGGCGTCGCATACAAGAGTCTCGTTTTACGGAAACTTTTAAAATTTACAGGGTTGCCATTTTTTATTTTTTTTGGAGCTTTCCTCAGTCGAAATAGGGTTAGTTTTAAAAAAACCTTGTAATTCCTGAAGGAAGCCTAAAATGTGCAGTATTTGCGTAAATCACTTAAGTGTTGACCAGTTACAAACTACTCACTGTGATTTAGGCCCAAGTGGACTTGGCAAACTGAAACAAACCGGCAACATCGTCCTACTAAAACTTGTTTCAAATGCCATCCAGTTGAATTGAATGTTTGGTGGCGGCGTGTTCTCCAACAAACTTTCGAGCGAATGGATTAAGCATCGTCGATTCGAAAATAGTGTCAGAAGCACCTCCAGGGTCGTCCCCTTTGGGGAGCTGGAATGGAAAAAAAAATTAAAATAATAGCGACCAGATGTGTATCGACACAAAAAACGGGACGATAAATAACGGACGGGAGTAATGAAATCGAGCATCGGCGGATGGCGTAAACAACGCGATCTATCAAAAGCGGAACATGGACGGGCGATAAAGCCGGCCCGACCCGGAATTAATGTCCTTGTTTCTGACGCTGATGGCTGTTTCCATTTAAACTAACGCCAAAAACGAATTACACTTGGCCCCAACTAATAGAAATAAAATTTTAAAATCAATGCCGCGGACGTGGACGCGTATAAATCATCCAAACGCTTTTTTTGTTTCAGTCACGACAACTTGATGCATTTAATTTACGTCCCCTTAAACTAGATTACACAATTTATTTAGTTTTTCCGGAATTATTAGGAAATGTGCAACACTGTATTGTTAAGACTGACCTTAATTAGATTGCCGAATGGCTGTAAACATAAACAATAACTTATACAGAAAATCAAACCAAATTCTACGTTGTTGTCAAAGTGTGCAAATTGACGAAAAGTTTTCATTTGGTCTTTGGTACAGTTAACTAGGACAACGTGACAGCTGTCATAAGTGTCAAAATCCGTTCACCAGTAACCTGAAACTATAAAATTACATTTAGTAGCTTATTTGAAGAATTACCCTGAGCAAGTTCTGTTAAAAATGCCAAATAGATGTGTTTCTGTAAGGAATTGCTTTGTATTTTTTGTCCATTCCATGGAGCAAAATCTGTCAGTTTTGACGTTAAGGAAGACTTTTACACTTTGCGTCACGTGAGAGCTGTCATAACTGTCAAAACCCACTCACCAGTGACCTGAAAGTATAAAATGCCAAATAGATGATGCTTCTGTAAGGGATTGTACTATAGATTGGATTTACAGCTCCATGGAACGAAATCTGTCAGTTATGACGTTAAGGAACACTTTCGTACTTTGATTGAGTCTTATGAGAACTGTCATAACTGTCAAAACCCACTCACCAGTGATCTGAAAGTATAAAATGCCAAATAGATGATGCTTCTGTAAGGAAATGCATTGTAGATTGGATTTACAGCTCCATGGAGCAAAATCTGTCAGTTTTGACGTTAAGAAACACTTTGATACGAAATTTCGCGTCACAGTTGTATGATTTTTGACAAGTGACGTAAAAAACGTATCACAATACCTGTTAATGTCGCAACTGTTAAAATTAGAAAATTCACTTCCCTTATCGGTCTATTAGTTAAACGTGTTTTAAATTATTATGTATTACAAAATGATTTTACTAAGACCTTGTATACTAAAAAATTGCGTGGTATTCAATTGGAGTTGACGGTCACGTGACCAAAAATTTTACAGGAACGGTTTAAAACATTTTGTGCACAAAAGTGTTTTTTCAAAATAGTATAGTAAAAAAAAACACTAAACCGAGAATCTCATTTGGAGTTGTGCCCGATTATTATCCGAGCAAGCCGGGGCATCAAGTTAGCATAAAAATGCAAGAACGCAAAGATTAATCCCCTCGAAATAGCAAAAGGCCCCGAAAATCCCGTTTAAAAACATCAGTAATCTCAAGGAGGCAACAAAAGTAAGCCGTGTCGTTTGGACTATTTAATTAAAAAATGGTAATGAGAGACGAGCCGTCGTAGAGGGGAGGGAGATAAACATTTTCGGGGTGTCACTTGGCGACAAAGAAAAAGCGACCAATTAAATGATAATGCGTTTGTAGGGACGTCTTAATTGAAATCTGAAAAACTTAGAAAAACTGGGTCGAAGGGGTTGAAAGGGTGACGACTTTTTGCCATCCCCAAAACGGTTTTCGTGCATTGTTCGCGGAAAACTTTTTCGGTCACGTGCTCCGCACACTTTTGATAAATTGAATCCGCGGATGCGATTGTGTCCGGCATTGTTTGAATTTGTCTGCTATTTTTGCCACAAAGGCCGATTGTTTTCGGTCGGCCATGCGAACCGGGCAAAAACCCACCCCCGAACCTAACGTGTACGTATTATATTTGCCGGATTGTTTTGTGCCCGTAATTGTTATTGTTTCCGGAGAGTCTGTAAGTTTTTGTTGCCTTTCGGAACGGTCTAAACATGGGAAAGCTTTTTACCTAAATGTCGTTTTTTTCTATCCCTCTAATTTATTACCTCTACAGGTTATTACAATAATGATAACTACACATGTGCAGTATTTACGTAAACCACAACACTGTTAAGGAGGATTCATAGTTTTGCCGTAAATCCGTCATTTTACAACTTTTGGCAACCAATATTGTCAGACAAAAATAGATTGAGTGGTTCATTTGGTGATATCATCTGGTCTGTTCGCAGAGGCAATCTCTGACTGGTTTCCAACTCAGAAACAGTAAATGTCAAGTTTCATTGGTTGAATGCTCACGTGACTAAGACTTGTGGCCAACGAATGTATCTATTTCACTGATAACTAGTTAGGAAAATGTATAAAAAAAAAATCCAAATTAGGTTTTTAAAAAACATATTTTTGACCAATAAAATCTAAGAACGAAACTCAGTTTTTAAAATATACAAGACTGACATTGACATTGACAGGTTGACATTTGACGTTCCGATAACGTACGATTGGCTACCGACAGTATCCGATTCGTAAACACGTAAGAACATTAGCATAACGAATGAAATTCATTTTTTATATTTTTTGTTTATTTTCCATGTTTTAATTTTACTTTTGTATGTTTTACAGAAACAGAACTATGAATCCACCTTAAGTATAGTCTGTTCAGTGACATCTGACTGTTGCATCATGACATTGATTGATTGTCAAAATGATTATAGTTTTAGGTTATAACTTCAGATATATATGCTATATGACCAACCAATCAAAGTTTATATACCAACAATTGAGCAATTCTTAGAAGTTTTTGGCTGGTTGAATATTTTAGAAGATTCTCAATAGAATTTAGAGGCCTTTGGCACAATCAAAACGGTTCTAAGGGCCTCTGGCACTTTTTACAAGGTTGTCATAGCATTTAAAGGTTTATGGAACTCTCAAAATGGTTCTAGAGGCCTCTGGCAATTTAAAACCGTTCTGGGAAAGCTTAAGACAATTTTAGAGACTTCTGGCAGTTTTTAAAAGGTTCTGAATAGCATTTAGAGGTTTAGCGAACTTTAAAAATGGTCCTAGAGACCTCTGGCAATTTGAAGTTACTTTGGGAAAGTTTAAAACAGTTGTATGGGCCTCTGGTACTTTTTAGGAAGTTCTCTATAGCATTTAGAGGTTAATGGAACTTTAAAAATGGTTCTAGAGGTCTCTGACAATTTGAAACAGTTTTGGAAAAGTTTAAAAACAGTTGTAGAGGACTCTGACATTCTTAAGAATGTTCTTAATAGCATTTAGATTTTTAGGAAACTTTCAAAATGATCCTGGAGCTTAAGACAATTTCAGAGACCTCTAAGCACTTTTTAGAAGGTTCTCATTAGCATTTAGAAATTTAGAGAACCTTAAAAATGGTCCTAGAGACCTCTGGCAATTTAAGATAACTCTGGAAAAATTTAAAACAGTTGTATGGGCCTCTGGCTCTTTTTAGAAAGTTCTCAATAGCATTTAGAGGTTTATGGAACTTTAAAAATGTTCCTAGAGGTCTCCGGCAATTTGAAACAGTTTTGGGAAAGTTAAAAACAGTTGTAGAGGGCTCTGGCATTCTTAAGAAGGTTCTCTATAGCATTCAGAGGTTTAGGGAACCTTAAAAAGGGTTCTAGAGAGGTTTTTCAAAAATAAAGTGGTCTGTGATGTCCAATTTACTAGGGAAAACGATTCGGGTCCTAAGCCACTTAGAGCTGATATGATAAAATATATTAAGAGAGGGATTATCCTTCTTTTACGTTAACAGGGTCGTAGGGATTAGTCGCCAGAAACGGGAACGACGTGTAATTCAGTCGCACAAGGGTTGTATAATTATTGTGCCACCGGTAATTAACGCGATACTGCAATAAAACTACGTAAGCTTCAACCCTCGTAGAAACACAATAATATACCGCTTCCCGGTGCTTCGTAACAGGTGGTGGTGGTGTTTGCCAGCGCTGTTATTGATCCAGAAAGGGGCTGGCGCCTGCGCGCCATCCCCGTTCATTTCCTCCCCTAAAAAGCGGTCCTGCAATCAACTTTTCCGGGTTTATGTGCGGGATAAAGTGCCTAAAAACAACGGTTTTCTTCATGATTCCGAATCGACTTTTTTATTATTATCATCACTATTGCTGTTACGCGACAATGTGAGTGTCAGAACAGAGGCGGCGTCGTCCAGGTTATCGGTACAATCCCACGTAAATCAGTGCTGTTTAGGGTGAAACACCCCATTTTTGATTTAAAAAAAAAAAACTAATAAAACCAAAAAGAATAGCAGTGACGTGGTGCTATTATCAAAGTGGTTGCACGTTTTTTCCCCTTTTGGATTCAACCAGTGGTTTCGCTAACTTGTTGCTTTGGTTTTAATGTTTCAACCACCTGTGTTTTCTGTATCGTGACTCAGACGTAAGTAAACCATTTTGGGGGTGATTTACTAGAGGAAAATACGTGTTTTTTTTAGGGATAACAAACATGCCGCGTTGCTATATGGTGAAAAAGGCCAACAAATACCAAACAGCCAACGAAACTGACCTGTGGGACCAAAAACGGGAGCCGGAAAGCCCCACAGAAGGGGCTGTAGCTCCACGTTCATATACAGCTTTAACTAATAGACCTGGTAAGTGGTCACATGTCTAAAACTTGCAGATTTAACAAAAGACTAAACTTATCTGCTAAATTAACGCCCTGACAGTATTATATTTCTAACCGGTTCCGAGATATTCAACTTTTTTGACTTTTTTGTTTGGAAATTACATTTTTTGATAATTCTACGTTATTTTTTAGGTTTCAACAACCGTAGAAAACTTAAAATATTGAAATGCTCGTTGTATTGAATTTGACGTAGATTCCAAAAATTAAATAAAAAATTATAAGTTTTTTCACCCTAAAATCACATATTTTGGGACACACCTTGCTCTGACCCTAAATTACTCCTTTATTTGACAAGTTACGTCAAAATGTCATAGAAAACAAAAGATAGAGCAGATTTCAACCTTTCTAAAAATATGCCCCCATAAGCTGATTGATAACACCGTTTGGACGCTAGAGGGCGTCAAAATTTTTTCACCCTAAAATCACATATTTTGGGACACACCTTGCTTTGACCCTAAATTACTCCCTTATTTGACAAGTTACGTCAAAATATCATAGAAAACAAAAGATAGAGCAGATTTCAACCTTTCTAAAAATGTGCCCCCATGAGCTGATTGATGACACTGTTTGGACGCTAGAGGGCGTCAAAATTTTTTCACCTTAAAATCACAAATTTTCGGACACACCTTGCTTTGACCCTAAATTACTCCTTTATTTGACAAGTTACGTCAAAATGTCATAGAAAACAAAAGATAGAGCAGATTTCAAGCTTTCTAAAAATGTCCCCACATGAGCGTTTTTACCTAAAACGTCGAATAAGTGAGTTATTTACTGTTAAAACTGAGTTATTTGATTTTGAGAGTTTTTACTGTGACAGCCCGACTCTGTTATTTTGACAGTTACAAGGTGGTTCAATATACCAATTTGTAGCCCTTGAAATTCTCTTTTGACCACCCTGTATAGCGTTAAACCATTGAGCTTTACAGGGTACCTGGAAAGGCAATGCAATGTTAACATATTTCATGGCCATTCCATTTTTTTGAAGGATTTTTTTGAAAATTGCAATCAAATTTTTAAAACCCTGTATCTCAGTTATTTTTTGGGTTTCGACAACCGTAAAAAACTCAAAATGTTCGTCTTGAAATGCTCTTTAATCTCCTGCAAAGCACCGGATGATTAAACGTATACCGGGTGTCCGAAAATTGCAACCAACTTTTGCGTGATGGGAGAGAGAACTAATGAACAAATTAACCAGTAAATGCATAATAATCGTGTAATAAGTAGAACATAAAACGAGCCAACAAACGAACCGATCAAATCGCGATAATCGGAGAAATAAAAATTAATTTGTTGGGTATTAGTTATGTAAGAACCTTATCTGGATGGTAATTAATTATTACCTGATGGCGGTAATAAAGCGAGGGTAATGTCGGGTACCCCCACGTTAAAAATAAATAAAAAACGACATAAATGTTCGGTTTATCGCGAAGCCCCCGGGGCTGGGCAATCAAAAAACCATTAATAAACACCGGGAGCATTGATTAAGATATGGCGTGTATAGTATAAATCGAGCAAAACAATCGCATAAAATATGGCTCTGTCGCTAATTTGCCCGGTTTGTTTTCTGCCCAGAAACCTTATGTATGATGGAGTTTTGTATCAAAACATGTCCGACTCGTTTCAGCGATAAATCAGCCCAAAGACGGGCTCCAATTTAAAATAGATCCCGCTGAAATGGGAAAATGGAAACGTCGTCTATATAGGGAAAGAACCTTTCTAAAAGTTCATTGATGTTTAGAATTAATCACGCGAAGCAATCAAAAATATTGTGGGGAAAACTAAAGTGATTTGGCAAACGCGCCTTAACAAAAAAATGGGCAGTAAACGTGAAACAAAACGGGATTGCCATCCCCAGAGACTGCCTAATCTAATTTGGTAAAGCTGTTGGGGGGCTGTTGATGTTATTTTTTATAAAGCTCGTTTATCCTCCACCCCCCCACAGACCCCCTAAAATTACAACCCCCGCACGCAACACACCAAAAATCCTGTTTTTTTTTGCACTTTAAAACAGCTTATTCAGTCAGGTTTGAGAAAATCGAATGGGCCGTTATTCCAGACCGCTTGGTCCGTATCAGGCATCAGACAGGACGTTGTTTTTTTTTATCGATAATTCAACGGCAACCCCCCCTTTTTGGAACAATATGCGAAATAATGAAAACGAAATCCTCTAATCGAGGGGGGAGAAAACTCCCCCTCATTTCGGTCTCGATTAAATTGATCTACATGTTATTAATTCGGATTCGAATCCAACCGACTGCGCCAGATACCTGGAACGCTAAGCCCTTCGATTTCGTCGTTTCGCTTCCGATAATTGATATTTGGAGAGCCGATTTGCTGTTTTATTGGTTCCATTGTTTTTCTTTTCATTTTAATGTAAAATGGGCTAACCCATAATTTGACAAAAATTGTCTGCTGTGTGCAAATTGTAGACTATAAATTTTGACAGTTTTGACATTAGTGGCAGATATCACGTGGTTTCTGGGGGATAATTTAACTAAGCAGTCACGTGACCACTGTCAAAATAACTATCATAAATCTCAGGAACACGTTTTGTAACGAATACCGCATTATAAATCCTGTTCTTGCAACTTTTGAGCACAGTTTGACAGTCAGTGACAAAACTGCTAGTCAAACCCACTTGGAGTGAGAAAATTACTATTTTGAGCACATTTTTGGAATCCTCATTAAATTTTCTATCCAATAACCTCAAAAGCCACTACAACGTTTGAGAGAGTCAGGGAGAATAGCGGTGTCAAGGTTTGAATTGTCAAAAATACAGTTTGGAAAGACAGTTAAGGACAAAATCGCATGTAAAACCCACTTGGAGTAAGAAAATTACTATTTTAAGTACATTTTTAGAATCCTCATTAAATTTCCTATCCAATAACCTCAAAAGTCACTACAACATTTGATAGAGTCAGGGAGAAACGCGGTGTCAAGATTTAAACTGTCAAAAACACAGTTTGGAAAGACAGTTAAGGACAAAATCGCCTGTAAAACCCACTTGGAATGAGAAAATGACTATTTTGAGCACATTTTTGGAATCCTCATTTAATTTTCTATCCAAAAACCTCAAAAGTCACTACAACATTTGATAGAATCAGGGAGAAAAGCGGTGAAAAAGTTTGAACTGCCAAAAACACAGTTAAGGACAAAATCGCCTGTAAAATTCACTTGGAGTAAGAAAATGACTATTTTGAGCACATTTTTGGAATCCTCGTTAAATTTTCTATCCAATAACCTCAAAAGCCACTACAACATTTGATAGAGTCAGGGAGAAAAGCGGTGTCAAGGTTAGAATTGCCAAAAACACAGTTTGGAAAGACAGTTAAGGACAAAAGTGCATGTAAAACCCACTTGGAGTAAGAAAATGACTATTTTGAGTACATTTTTGGAATCCTCATAAAATTTTCTATCCTATAACCTGAAAAAGCACTACAACATTTGATAGAGTCAGGAAGAAAAACGGTGTCAAGGTTTGAACTGCCAAAAACACAGCTAAGGACAAAATCGCATGTAAAACCCACTTGGAGTAAGAAAGTGACAATTTTGAGCACATTTTTGGAGTCCTCATTAAATTTTCTATCCAATAACCTCAAAAGTCACTACAACATTTGATAGAGTCAGGGAGAAACGCGGTGTCAAGATTTAAACTGTCAAAAACACAGTTTGGAAAGACAGTTAAGGACAAAATCGCCTGTAAAACCCACTTGGAATGAGAAAATGACTATTTTGAGCACATTTTTGGAATCCTCATTTAATTTTCTATCCAAAAACCTCAAAAGTCACTACAACATTTGATAGAATCAGGGAGAAAAGCGGTGAAAAAGTTTGAACTGCCAAAAACACAGTTAAGGACAAAATCGCCTGTAAAATTCACTTGGAGTAAGAAAATGACTATTTTGAGCACATTTTTGGAATCCTCGTTAAATTTTCTATCCAATAACCTCAAAAGCCACTACAACATTTGATAGAGTCAGGGAGAAAAGCGGTGTCAAGGTTAGAATTGCCAAAAACACAGTTTGGAAAGACAGTTAAGGACAAAAGTGCATGTAAAACCCACTTGGAGTAAGAAAATGACTATTTTGAGTACATTTTTGGAATCCTCATAAAATTTTCTATCCTATAACCTGAAAAAGCACTACAACATTTGATAGAGTCAGGAAGAAAAACGGTGTCAAGGTTTGAACTGCCAAAAACACAGCTAAGGACAAAATCGCATGTAAAACCCACTTGGAGTAAGAAAGTGACAATTTTGAGCACATTTTTGGAGTCCTCATTAAATTTTCTATCCAATAACCTGAAAAACCACTATTGGTTGACATTTGCTTAAAATTTATATTAGATATACGCCAATGCATTCCTTCTCACGCAATTCACTACAAACAGAAGAAAGATAGGACACATGTCTCTTTCTACGTTACAGATTACTTCGGTAATAATTGAAAATGGTAAAAATCTGCAACAGTGCAACATGTAAAGACACTTTTAGCGATTTTCTTGTCATGTCAGCACAACTTTAAGGCCTCGATCCTCCAAAGAAAATTAATTGGTAAAGAGCGTCGCGATGAAGCATCAAGAAGTCGCTAAGGTAATTCGATTACGACCCAAGACGAGGGGTTTCTTCTACCCCTCCCCTTCCACCGAATTAATAAGGGCAACTTTTGTGTCTTTTGAAGATACGAATATAGGTTAACGGTCGTCGATTGGCTAATTTTTGGGCGTGTATCCATAACGGGACGCTTTAGAGTCAGCTTAGCGACCTCAATAATCGTAGATCCGTTCCTCACGATAAAGCCCTTTTGCGTCATAGAGTTTTATCTTTTTTCCGGCCCTAATAAGGACGCTCCGTTTGCTCGGAAAGGACCGCAGTTTTTGCAAGTTCTTCACCCTTTTCGTTCGGCAATTAAAAGCTGGAATAGGGCAACGGCTAGTCCACGTTCATTATCCGGTTTTAACACGAAATACGAGCCTGCCAAATTGGTTTCTGCCGAATCAACAACGCTGGCCTATCTGTTGCCGCAATGACGTGCCCGGAAATTGCCAACGCAGATCCGGCTTTGAATGATCCAACAATTGTTGCCATTAAAACAAAATCAAACTGACCCCAAAAAAAAATTGTAATCTCGATCAACCACCGCAAAACAAACGCACCCCTTCAAAGATACGTAAATAGGGCTGATTAGAACAAAAAAGGGTAATTTATGCAACGATAAAACGACGACAATGAGGGCCTCGGCCTTTCTTTCGCCTTAATAAAGATAACGAGCCGGCTCTGCTACCTGGCGGCGTTGCCGCCCCCCTTTTTTGGGGGTGGACGCCGCCCACCCTCCACTTGTTTAATATCGTTAAAATTACGCCTCGTACCTCAAAAGCTACGAGAATTATTATTATAAAACGTTGCTCGGGATTAAATTAGGCGAGTTTTCACGATGCTCCACTCAAACTTTTCAATGGACCCGTCATCCACCTTGTTTGTCCTTTACGGCACGAATGAAGTTCGTTACGGAGTTTATGTTACAGGGTGGTTACTTTTTAGTCAATTTTTCGTGGTTATGTTTGTGCAGTGTATGGCTAACGCCGCCATTAAAAGTGACATTTTAGGCTTTCTAGTATAGAGGGCGGTGGATTAGGTTGCACTGACGTCAAACGTCAAAGTGACTGCACCAAAACAATGTTTATAGTTTGAACTGAATCTTTGAACCTTCACAAGAACCGCCTTCTTTCGATCCGTCATTTCGGCTCCAAAAACGGTATGATCTAAAAATCACGTGACATCATAATTATAAAATGAGATATAGGTCACGTGACTTTTCAATCATAACGCTGAAATCACAAACCGGCTAAGATGAAAATGACCGTAATTTTTACCTTTGCCCCTCACACATTTCTGTTAAAATTGTGAAACAGTCACGTGATTTTTTTATGATCACGTGACAGTTTTTTAATATCAAATCTCCAACAAACAACAATCACAAACCAGAGATTTTTACGTAAATGGTGTCTCTTCGTAGAGGCAACTACAAACTGGTTCCCAACTGAAAATCGGAAAATGTTGGCTTTTATTGGTTGAATGCTCACGTGACATTGACATTTTAGGCCAATAGCTGGACATATTCCTCTGACTTGACTGATATTGCCCATGTAAATTACTAGATTGTAATTTGCATTAAAAAAATTCGTTCATCCTGAATCGTTTCGTGGAGCTTATATCAAGCCGCTCAAAATAAGACTTTAGCCTTTTATAGTATATACAGTTTCGTTTCAATTTCTTTGCGAGTGAAGCCCGGCTAAATCCCAAATTAATTTAGTTTAAGGAAAAAGTATCCATCGACAGACGAGCCGGCTAAAGAAATCTCTTAGGGTAATGAAAACGCTTTGAACAGGGGCGCGCTTTCGGATTATTCTGAGCGGACGAGAGGTTGTAGGACGCCCCTGGCCGGAAAATCCGACCGTCTAGGAAACGGCCGTCCAAATCCCGCAGAATTAAAACATTTACTCCAAACTCGCCCCCCGTATCCTTTACGTTTTCCACTCTATCAATCCGCTAACGAAAAAAAGATGCAAATTTCCCTTCTCCGGAAAATTCTCATTTTTCTTCCGGATGTAGCGCCGAATAAAGGATCCCATAGCCCGCGGAACAATTTACGGAAATAAAGGGTCCATTTGCATAAATATTGGACTTCAACGGTTTGTTTTTATAGTTCCCCGTTTTGACTTTAATGGGGCCTATATTTTGATGAAGTTTACGATTCCACTTAATTACAGGATTATCCAAGAAAATTGTTCCAAAATACCAAGAAGGTATAGTTTATTTCCTATTATACTCAGTCCAATGTCACTGTCGTTAGTATCCAGTCATTCCAGAGGCAGTCCTCAAAAATTATCAATAACCTAACCTATCTCGTGACATTTTAATCCGATTACACTAAAGCAGAATGACAGTAAAACATTGAATTCACTGGTAACACACTAGAAACGACAAGGTGAAAGTCAAACAAACATTTCAGTTCAACCCAACGATGAAACATCATACCCCGGTACGGATCTCTCGCCCACCATACCGGCGGTGCTTCAGAGTTCCTTCAAAACCCGAACCAAGTTGCCCCCAGAAGGACCTTCGGAAGGGTTACCTTCTGGGAGTCCGTCGCCCTTCCGACCACGAAGTGCCGAAGAAACGGAAGCTGCTCACGACTTGCTGTCGCTCTCTCAAAGTCTGCCTCCGTTGACAGCTCCGGGAGTCGTGATGATCCATCACTCAGTGAGTAGCAAACCCCCCCAATTCAATTAAACCAGGTGATGAATTGGTGCGTAGGTTCCTAACGAAGACCGTGAACCACCATCTTCAAGAATCAAGCAGGAACTGGTTAAAAAGATCGAACCCGTTGCTCAGCAAAGAGATCCTGTGATAGTCGAAAACACTACAATACACAATTTTACCCTAGTCCAAGGGCCACAAACAGACAACGTCCTTTATCTAGTGCAAATGCCTCCTGAAAGGGTCAATCATCTGCACGTCCAGGCTATGCCCACCCCTCCTGGAAGTGACTGTAGCTCTGACGTGGATACTGTCCAAGTAACCACCAACCACTATAAAACCACCCAAAAAATCATAATAACCTTTCAGGGTGCACAACCTTTGAGTATCGATGAATCGACTGACGTCATAGTACTACCGCTGTCACCGGAAGCGGACAGCCTTCCAGGTCCTAGTTCCGGTTCACCAAGTCCAGGAAGTTCCCATGGAGCTGTAGAAATGATCACTTACAAGCAATCTTCGACGGTATGGCGGCCTTTGGATGAGGTTCCCAAAAGAAGACATTCAGCAGAAACATCCGGAAAAAATGGGTTGTTAATGGATTTGCCCGATAGGAGGCGCAGGAAACGCACCGCTAAAAAGGTGACAGGGACAGGAAAGAAAACCGTAAGTCATGATTGTAGTTGAAGGTAGATTTAATATTCGTGCGTTTTTCCAGAAGTTTTACAAAGTGGTGGATGAAGAAATTGAAGAAGACGAAGAAGAACCGATGGAGTGCGATCAAAAAACCAAATTCAGTTGCAACGAGTGCGGTAAATGTTACGCCACATCCAGCAACCTATCCAGACACAAACAAACCCATCGAAGCTTGGATTCTCATTCGGCCAAAAAGTGCAACACGTGCGGCAAAGCGTACGTGTCCATGCCAGCTTTGGCCATGCACTTGCTCACCCACAAACTGGCTCACAGTTGCGACATTTGCGGCAAACAATTCTCGAGACCGTGGCTTCTTCAGGGACATCTGCGTTCTCACACTGGAGAAAAGCCCTACGGATGCGCGCACTGCGGCAAAGCGTTCGCAGACAGGTCAGTTCAACTGCCGTTACACTACAACCAAGCTTAGAATGTGCTGGCAAACTTTCAGATCGAACTTAAGGGCTCACATGCAAACCCACTCTGACGAGAAACGTTTCGAGTGCTCTCATTGCTTCAAGAGCTTCGCTTTGAAATCGTACTTGAACAAACACATGGAATCAACGTGCATGAACTATGGAGGAGCCGGCAAATCCAAAGGTAATCAGGCACGTAGAAACGCAGAAACTCAAACTGTGACAGGTGAAGACAGCAATTTTTCTATTGTAGTTGATTAGGTTGCAGTCTGGCAACGTTGCCGAAAAGATACATATTGCTCAAAATGTTTTCCTTTTGATGTTTCGGATGGATTGCAGTTGGAATTAAATTCTTTGTTCTCAGCTAAAATACTCAAAAGAGGATTGTTAATATTATTGTTTCTTTTCCGCTCTGCCGAACCCAGACTCTTCCTAACTGTAAAGCAATAATAATCATAATAATATATTTATACTTATAGACACAGCAACGAAAACGGTATTTTTAAGTATTTTTTGAATAATTACACATTCGAGTTAGGTTAGGTAGGGAGTGTTAGACTGTAGCCAACTCCACTATAACAACAACGAATCGCACCCTTAAGTAACTTGTGTGATATGAGAGAAGGTTTACCGGAGGAGGGATACTTTTGTGACAGTTCCGTAACGAAAAACCAAATTAAACTTTGCCTTCGTCCATCCCAATTTTTCTGACACTTTCCCATATGTACGGTCGAATATAAAGCCCTGTCCAGATGCGAGATATTGAATTGAATATTCGACTACGGACATAATCGTGTCGGTGAGTTGGTTTTTCGCTTTGGGAAATTGCAATTTTCTTCCTGTACGATTGTATACGAGAGTCGTAATTTGCAACGGCGCGATGGGTGCTTTTTTTTTTGTTTACCCTAATTGACATATACAGGGTGTCTGTGTTTGTACGTTGTCAGTCACAGGAATGACGTATGTTCTATGGAAAGTTGATTTTTACGATTTGGATGTTAGAACTACTACAAAGTTACCAGAAAGGCAATTTCTGGTGAAACTAGAGTAGTTGTCCTAGTGCAGGTTAAACTTTATTAAAATGAGACCCTTACTAAACTTAGTAGTCATTTTGAAAATGTCATAAATCTCTAAATGTTACTTAAAGTCTCCTCAAAATTGCTAGAGGCCTGTACAACTGGCCTAACCTAACCCAGAATTTGTTCAATTGCCCAAAGTGTTCTTTAGGCCAAAGGTTTCTTTAATTACCACTGAAAAGCTAGTGGAAATTGTCAGAAGCCTCTAGAAGTGTCCTAGAAGCTTCTGTATAGCCTCAGCCACTTGTTAAATTACTGAAAGTAGTCTAAAAATTGTCAGAGGGCTCTACAAGTGTTGTAAACTTGGATAGAATTTTTAGAATTTGCCAGAAGCTTCTGTAACCTTTTTGTAAATGTCAGAAGCCTCTAAATATTACTAAAAAGCTCCTTTTTTTGCCAAAGGCCTCTACAAGTGTCCTAAGCTAACCTAGAATTGTTTCTGTTGCCAGAAGCCTCTGTAGCTATTTTGCAAATGCCAAAGATCCTTCTAAATTTAACAGTAGAAACTGTCAAAAGCCTCTAAAATGTCCTAAACATAACCACATTTTTTTAAAATTGCCAGATGCCTCTGTAGCTGTTTTGGATATGTCAGAAGTCTCTAAATATTACTAAAAAGCTCTTTCTTTTTTTTTCTGTCCTAAAATTTTTAAAAAACCAAAATCTTCTATAGACTTCTGTCAGAAGTATCTAAATAATACCGGAAAGCTCCTATAAATTGCTCCAAATGCCTCTACAAGTGTCCTAAACTTATCCAAAATTTTGCCAAACCTTTAAATACTAATAAAAACTACCCAAAAATTGCAAAATGCCTGCACAAGTATCCAAAAACTACTCTAAAATTGCCAGAAGCCTTTAGAATCATTTCTAAAATGCCAAAAAGGTCTCTAAATGCCTCTAGAAAACTTTTAGCTCTATAAATTTGACAACATTGTTTTATTTAACTTTATGTTTGACGTCATACCAATTTGTTTTCAAATTTGGTATACAGGTGTGGTAAATCCAAAAGCGACCATAGGAAAACCGTGTAACGGACAGAGAAACGTAGGTAATTTCATGCCGGGAGGAAGACAGAAAACGAAAAAAATATCAAGTAGGCCATATTTTTAGCGCGCTGTTGCCAAACGCCGTAAGTATTCAATACCCTCGACAAACTTACTTACGGCGTTTGGCAACAGCGCGCTAAAAATATGGCCTACTTGATATTTTTTTCGTTTTCTGTCTTTCTCCCGCGCATGCAATTACCTACGTTTCTCTGTCCGTTACGCGGTTTTCCTATGGTCGCTTTTGGATTTACCACACATGTATACAACTACCTTAATATTGTTGGAACAAATGTTTGACTACGTTAAACGGACACCCTGTATAATCAAATGTTATACACAGTGGCGTAGCAAAATTGTCGTGTAGGAGCTGGTTTATTGATAAGAAAATTGGATTATCCAATGTAGTTTTTGAATCGTGTTTTTTACCTTAGGGATTTAGGCGTGTTTTTGGACGTTTTTTGCATTTTTTGCATCATTTGATTTAGTTTTTTTAGGTGAAACAACATAATTTGGGCACCAGATGGTGTAATAATAGTCAAAATTTCTCACAAACTGCTTATCTAAATAGTAAAATTTAAATTACTTCTACCAAATCTAGTTTTTTATGTTATACTGTTAGATTCGAAGCAGCAATAAATTGCACTTGTAGACTGTTTGGGTGGTTTGTCACCACTCCTCTTCAACCACCATTTTTTACCCCTAAAAAAACATATCAAACTTTACAGGAGGGTGGAGGGGTGGCTGTTATCTACCACCCTTAAATTTGACGCGTTTTAACTCCAATCTAGTTAAATATTATTGTATAATCTTTAGAGGCTGTACGCAGCCTTAGAGGCTGTTGCATGACGCTATTTTACTTATTATATTACCTTTATAATTCTAGGACCTGATACTGCTATGTACTTACTCACCTTTAGCCGGAAAAAAAAGCAATAACAATAAAGATATTTTTAAATTTTAGCATTTTCGAAAGTGTTATTTGTCCCGCAAACGGTAAAACCGTTCCTTAAGCGAATTGTTGCCGTTTTTCCTCGAGGTGAAGTAGGAATTTAAAATTCATGAAAAGGCATATTTCACCATTATGGGGCAGTAATGATTATTTGACTAGCGAAGCCCCGGAGGGGCCCACGCTCTATCATAAACAGTTCAGACCTTTAACAAGGTCGAGCTGAATTTACTTTTTTCCATGAATACCTAACGACCTTTTCAATCCAAAGATTTTGGCATTGTTGCAATAATTTCAATGCTGGCACACACATTTACACCCGCGCTGTTTGGCAAGTGAAACAGGCCGTAATTCACAAATTTGCTTTCCAGAAATGGCCAAACAGCCAAATTTATGACTCCCTTATATTACTTCGCAATCGCAGCCAAGAATTACATTTGCATCCATGTTAAATAACACGATATCGGTTTTTCAGAGCAAAACGTCCTGTCCAGTCTATTCCAGCAGGAAAAGCAATCACGGTTTTAATTTTCCCGAACGTATTGTCTGTCGGGACCAGTTTTGATTTGAAACGTCCCTCTACCAGCAAAAAGGCGAGTTTTGTACTGGAGTAAATTACTTCATCCGGATAATTAACAACTCGATAAACAAACTCACTCAGAAATGGGCAAACGACACAAGTTGCCCAAACTTCCGATCCATGGGGGCCATTAACCTAATCCGGGGCTCTAGTACCACTAATTTAACTGGCTCTTGAGTCGTTAAGCTTTAGCACAAATAAGACTTAAGGGATTCGAGATCCTTTTGTATGAGTAAACTCTTCTTGTTGTTTGTCATACAAATATTCAATATTATTCATAGACCAGAAACTCAATTTTCTTTGAAAAAGTGCCTCAAAACTCTGACTCTCAATAACTCGGTTGTTTTTTGAGGTACACCAACGGTAAATTACTCAAAAAATGCCACTTTTCTTCTTCTTTGCTGTGGTGTGCTCAAAAACCACCTTATCAGCCTCTGGTATACAGGGTGAACCAACAAAGTGAAAGTTGTTAGTTTGGTCACTCTGTATGCAGTATTAGTGGGAACCTGTCGGTTTAAAATCCAGATTCAGTTTCATTACAGTTTTTCACGCAATTTCCACCTCTTAAACTTTTTCCCTATCTCTGCTAGTTTAGGAGATATACCACATAATTCATTTTGGAAACCAAAAAGTCAATTTTCTTGACAAAGTGTCTCAAAACTTTGACTCTCAATAACTCGGTTGTTTTTTGAGGTACAGCAACGGTAAATTACTCAAAAAATTCCACTTTTCTTCCTCTTTGCTCTAGTGTGCTCAAAAACCACCTTATCAGCCTCTGGTGTACGTTATCTGAATTTTCTTTACGGATGACATAATTGGAATCCATGCTGACCTAGATGGAAGTTGTTGTCAATTGTCAGGCAAAGGACGATTGGTTCAAGATAGTAAAAGGAATTGAAGTGAATAAATTTAAACAGAATCCAACGTATTATCGGACAAAGCTTTGGCGACCTATTTTCGGTAGGAGATTTGTATCAAAGACGATAACTTCGCAGGTTTTCTTCTCTATTTCAGTTGGACCGAATCCCCCCCGGATCGGATTTATCTGGAACGGGTCACTCGGGTTAAACGGATACTTTGCCGGAGATTTAGCGGAACATCCTTATATTGTGGTTGCACGCGCGTTGCTGAACAAATTAGCCCCCCTTTACTTGTCCTATATATTCAGCAAGTGTTCCGCAATTAATAGTTGCCGGCGCGAAAAGCAGGGAGAAAGCCTTATTTTGCATCAAATTTAAGTTAGGAACGGTACGAAGGAGACTGGGAGAATATTAAACCGACAGCATTTGTCTTAATGACTTAGGTGGGAGAGCATTATTCTTAAGTGTTGCGAAATCCGTGTTAATTTCGCGGCGTGTATTTCAGTCATTCGCCGGGATTACAACAGTTTCCCGGAGATAATAATCTATGTACAATGGATCGTCGGAATGGGGGGTAACTTCTCCGAGCTGGATTAGTGCTTTATTGCGACTTTGGGGTTATAAATTACTATACGCGCCCTTTGGCGTCGTTAAAGTCACCTGCTTCGCGTATTTTATCCATTTTGACTTATAATTGTTATATCAATGATGTTAAGGATGGCCCATCCAAAACACGTTTCTTTACTCAATGGTTTTCTGACGGGACAGCTTTGAACTTGTTTCAGAGGTACATTGAAGATTTCCAGACTGGTTTTCTTCAGCTTTCAGCACATCCAGACTAATTCATCAGGCCTGGACAGTATTAAATACCAAAAAACCCTTAAATATGACCAAAACACCACCATAATCTGTCAAACCACCGCAAAAGTGACGTCATCTGTTCTACCACATTAAATGGAAGTTTTTCATAACTAGAAAGTGATATACATAGCGCCGCCTGTTAAGGAACAAGTCTGGTTACACTACTTATTGCTTAAACTTTCTAAAAACTACAAATAAATAATAAATCAATAAAATTTGCTTGGTTTCACGACCTAGAGAGGGCGCCATTAAACTGACATCCCACAGTTCGGATGTTTGACAGTTGACGCTGTTACGTACTCGTCCGCCCGAAGTGAGGTTAGAAGCCGTAAACTTTGACTGCCTTTTGAGAGATTATGTGATATTTATAATATAAATCCAAACAGTTTGAGATGGCTTACAGGCTCCTGAACAGCGCCAGGAACCTAGAAAATCTAGTCTGGAAAACATTCAAGCAGTGCAGCACCAACATACCCAGGGTGAGTTTTGTTTGCTCTAGGTCAACCAGGACTCAAGCTTTTTCAGTGCTACTACCCTGTTAAAAGCCCATTTAACCCCCAACTATTAAAGCTTGGACCGTAAACTGCACTAAAAAATCACCACGTTCTGTCTGAACTCTCAGATAAAGAAATAGGGTGTCAACGGCAGTTTGAGGAATTTCATCATATTACAAACATTTGTAGGATGACTAGGCATATTGTTGTAGAATGATTCGACTCTAAAGCGCACAATACTGAAAGAGTGGAGGCTGTTTTGTGAGAAGCCCCCCAAAGGCTTTGAAAAGTATTTCAAAGAAGGCAAACCTAAAGAGGCTAAACCCGAGGCCAAAGATGCCAAAGAAGGTATGTTGTTTTAAGTCAGTCAAATAGTTCTATTAAATAAAGAGTTTTTGTAGTTGTAAGTATGTAGGAATAGGGCAAAAAAGTTCCTATAACTGTTATAATAGAGTGTCAAGTTCTTTTCTAGTATTATAGTAGAAGAATTTCATATCAGTAAACAGTTTGAGAAGAGTGAGTCTCTCAAACCTACTGTCTGTATTTGTTTGATTTTATACAATGGGTTCAACAATACGTCTTTCCCATCAACAGTTTGGGCATTTCTGGATCTTCAAAATTTGGGTATTAAAAACATAATTATGTATTTAATTCAGAATATTGGACTTACTAGAAAATTAATCAGTTATTAAACAATAAAAATCCTGAATAACAACATGGCGGGCACAAACCTTAAACTTTCTTGCACATTGCTATATTCCTGAATATTGTGTGTATAGCTGGCTGCAAATATTTGATAATCAATCTTCTTCAGTCAAATATGACTAATTTTCTAATATATTAATGATTGTGGCCAGAAAAAACATTGTTAAATCATGTGCAGATGCAGCTAAAGAGGCTAAACCACCCCCAAAAGAAGCAACACCTAGACCGTCATTACGATCACCTTCTGGTGATAAAAAACCTTATGATCAATGGTCTTTTGGACTATTTGGGGGCACTGGAAGCAGGTGGGTTTCAGTGGCTCTTTTCAATCAACTATTATAACAATCCTATTTAGGGGTAGTGGAGGTAAACCATTTGGGGAAGGTGAACAAGGTAAGTGGTATGTGCTGGGCGCTGCCGCAGCTGTCGCTTTCCTAGCCACCATTACCATGTGGGAAATGGGTTATAAAGAAATTGCGTGGAAAGACTTTGTTTACAAGTATGTTTTATGTCACTTTACGGCTGTGTGCCAAACGTAGGAATGTTTCAGTTACCTAACCAAAGGGGTGGTGGAAAAACTAGAGGTGGTAAATAAGAAATGGGTTAGGGTTCGATTGGTTCCTGGGGCTGCCGTCGAAGACGCTGGGGTCAGTTTTTTTTTTCGTTGATTAACTGTAAAAATCACGTTTTTTTTTTAAATAGAATGTTATCTGGTTTAACATTGGAAGCGTGGATTCGTTTGAACGCAACTTGGAAAACTCGCAAATTGAAATGAATATCGAACCGCAAAATTTCGTTCCTGTAATTTATAAAACTGAAATCGAACCGGCTAGTCTTACCGGTATCTTGCCCACATTGTTGATCATCGGGTTTTTGTTGTGGATGATGCGTCGATCCGCCGAAATGATGGGCGGACGCAGGGGTAAAAAGGGAGGCGGCTTATTTGGCGGCGTAATGGAAAGCACCGCCAAATTAATCAATTCTAGTGATATTGGAGTGAAATTCAAGTGAGTTTCTATGGTTCGTTAAAGGTCGGGATTAAGTCAGTGTTTACTTAGGGACGTAGCTGGTTGTGAGGAAGCCAAAATTGAAATAATGGAGTTTGTTAACTTTTTGAAAAATCCACAACAATACATCGAGTTAGGAGCTAAAATCCCTAAAGGGGCTATTTTAACGGGTTTGTTTTGAATTAATCTGCAAAGCTTCGGTTTGGTAATTAGTTAATTTAGGCCCTCCTGGGACTGGTAAGACCCTTCTGGCCAAAGCTACAGCAGGTGAAGCCAATGTGCCTTTCATCACCGTTTCCGGGTCAGAATTTCTGGAAATGTTTGTTGGTGTCGGACCATCCAGAGTCCGAGACTTATTCTCCATGGCTAGAAAACACGCCCCGTGCATTTTGTTTATTGATGAGGTACTGGAAAAAGCATAATTCCTGCAGTGGAATTCTAGCAAAGTTTTGTAGATTGACGCAGTGGGTAGGAAAAGGGGTGGAAGATCGTTTGGGGGACATTCGGAGCAGGAAAACACCTTAAATCAGCTTTTAGTCGAAATGGACGGGTTCAACACCACCACAAACGTGGTAGTATTGGCCGCCACCAATAGAATTGACATTCTCGATAAAGCCTTATTGAGACCCGGACGATTTGATCGGCAAATTTTCGTTCCAGCCCCCGATATTAAGGGAAGAGCCAGTATTTTCAAGGTGACACAATATTTACTAGTTTAGATGGGAATTTTAAATGAGTGATTTCAGGTTCATTTAGCTAATTTGAAAACTGACCTAGACAAGATGGATCTCGCCAGGAAAATGGCAGCTTTAACTCCAGGTAAGTTGACTGTAGTAAAATTTAATTTTTTTGGTTATAACGTTGGTATTGGACACACTTAATTCCTGCTTATACTTATACATAGCACAGCTGTTATAGTATTCTTCCGTTGCAGACTTTAAACATGAAATCAAAGTCTTAATTTGTCTAACAGAAGGATTCTGCTGAGACAATGTTGCATTCTATCAAAGTATTACGTTGATATGATCTGAAGTTAATTTAATCAGAAGATTACAAATCTGCTCCTTGAAGCTATAAAATTATAAAATTTACTTGAAAAGTCAGGAAATTAGTAGGAGTTAGACTAGACTTCAATCAAGACGTTGATTAGTCTATCAGCAGAATGATAATTATCGAAATTTGCTCCTTGAAGCTATTAAGGTGTCTTACTTGGAAACTTGCAAAGCCAGTACAAAGTAATAACATTTTATACCTTTATAAGTAGAATTTTAGCAGGTACAGTCTATTTAGGACCTCACTTGGTCCACCAGAAGAGTGAAAATTGTCAAAAACTGCTCCCCAAAAGCTATAAAATTGTAAATCACACTGAGAAAATGGCAAAATCAATAAAATTTGCTCCCTGAAGCTGTTAAACTGTCAAACTTACTTAGAAACTAGCAGAGCTGGTATAAAGTACATGAAGTCAATTTCATATCTCTATAAGTAGAATTTTAGCAGAAGCAGTATTTGACAGTCTATTTAGGACCTCATTTGGTCCATCAGAATAGTGAAAATTGTTAAAAACTGCTCCCCAAAGCTATAAAATTGTAAATCATACTTGGAAAGTGGCAAAATCAATAAAATTTGCTCCCTGAGACTGTTAAACTGTCAAACTTACTTGGAAACTAGCAGAGCTGGTATAAAGTACATGAAGTCAATTTCATACCTCTATAAGTAGAATTTTAGCAGTTACAGTCTATTTAGGACCTCATTTGGTCCATCAGAATAGTAAAAATTGTCGAAAACTGCTTCCGAAAAGCTATAAAATTGTAAATCATACTGGGAAAATGGCAAAATCAATACAAGCAGTTTTATTGTATTTTATAACTCTATGAATGATATTTCAATGGTTGTGACTGTTTAGCTTCATTAAGATGTTAATTAGTTTGTTATCAACAGAATGACAGCTGTCAAAATTTGCTCACTAAGGCTGTTAAGCTGTCAAACTTAGTTGGAAACTAGCAGAGCCAGTATAAAGTACATGAAGTCATTTTCATATCTCTATAAGTAGAATTTGAGCAGAAGCAGTATTTGACAGTCTATTCAGGACCTCATTTGGTCCATCAGAATAGTGAAAATTGTCAAAAACTGCTCCCAAAAAAGCTATAAAATTGTGAATCATACTTGGAAACTAGCAGAGCCAGTATAAAGTACATGAAGTCAATTTCATACCTCTATAAGTAGAATTTTAGTAGCTGCAGTATTTGACAGTCTATTTAAGACTTCACTCGGTCCATCAGAACAGAGACAACTGTCAAAATCTGCTCTATAAAATTCTAAATCATACTTGGAAAGTAGGACCTTAAACTTACAATGGAGGTCTTCCAACTGTTACTGATATTCTAAACTTATATGGCAATAAGCGGGAAGAATAGAAGGGTTTTTGGGAGTAATTTAATGGTTTTGGTGGGTAGGTTTTACGGGTGCCGATATTGCCAACGTGTGCAACGAAGCCGCGTTAATAGCGGCCCGAGACATGAACGACCGAATCGTCATGAAACACTTCGAACAGGCCATCGAAAGAGTGGTGGCCGGTATGGAGAAGAAAACCAACGTTCTGTCACCGGAAGAGAAGAAAACTGTGGCGTACCACGAGGCTGGACACGCGGTCGCTGGCTGGTTTCTCGAACACGCCGATCCGTTACTTAAAGTAAACACCCTGTATTTGGTGTGGTTTTTTTGACTGTACAGTGTTGATTGCAGGTTTCTATAATACCACGCGGTAAAGGACTGGGTTACGCCCAGTATTTGCCTAAAGATCAGTACTTGTACTCCAAGGAGCAGTTGTTTGACAGGATGTGCATGACGTTGGGTGGGAGGGTGTCCGAGGAAATATTCTTCGGCAGAATCACTACCGGAGCTCAGGATGACTTGAAGAAGGTCACTCAGAGCGCCTACGCTCAAGTAAGTTAATACAAAAATGTGTCTGCAACAAGAAAAAACTAAATATTGTTCAGATAGTACATTACGGGATGAACGAGAAAGTAGGAAATGTCAGTTTTGACATGCCTAGAGATGGAGAAATGATGATTGAAAAGCCCTACTCTGAAGAAACGGCCCAATTGATTGACTTAGAGGTTAGATCACTGATAGACACCGCACATAAACGTACCAGACAATTGCTAACCGAACACAAAGATCAAGTGGCCAAAGTCGCGGAGCGACTGTTAAAGAAGGAAATCATCAGTCGTGACGACATGATTGAACTGTTGGGCAAACGTCCCTTCCCGGAAAAATCCACTTACGAGGAGTTTGTGGAAGGAACCGGCTCCTTTGAGGAAGACACCACTTTACCTGAAGGTAAGTCCCAAGTGAGCGCTAAGTGTCCTGGTTTTATCTACACGCGTCGTTTCAGGTTTGAAAGAGTGGAACAAGGAGAGATCGAGTGAGACGAGCGATAAAGCACCCGCATAGTTGTAAACTCTTTAAGCCAGGTAGTTACTGTGTGAAATGTCTCTGTAAAAAAAGTATTTGCTCTTAAGCTGTTATTTCGATTATATTATAGTGCGACGAGTAAATATAAGTTATGTTTACAGATTTGCAGTTTATAATCAACCTCCTACACTGATGAAATGTTTGCAAATATTGTTGATTAAGCTGGCACGTTGACAGATGTTTAGTTTTTTTTTCAGGGACAAAATCGCCTCTAAAACCTATTTGGAGTGAGAAAATGACTGTTTTAAGCACATTTTTGGAATCCCCATTAAATTTCCTATCCAATAACCTGAAAAACACTACAAAATTTGATACAGTCAGGAAGAAAAGCGGTGTCAAAATTTGAACTGGCAAATACTGACTTTAAACACAGTTTGTAAAGACAGTCAGGGATAAAATCGCCTCTAAAACCTACTTGGAGTGAGAAAATGACTGTTTTAAGCACATTTTTGAAATCCTCATTAAACTTCCTATCTGATAACATAAAACAACACTTCAAAATGTAATACAGTCAGGGGAAAAATGGGTGTCAAAGTTTGAACTGCTATAGTAACACCGTTTGAATAAACACTCACGGACAAAATCGCTTGTAAACCCCACTTAGAGTGAGAAAATGACTGTTTTAAGTACATTTTTAGAATTCTCATTAAATTTCCTATTCAATAACATAAAAAAAATACTACAAAGTTTGGTACAGTCAGGGAGAAAAGCGGTGTCAAAGTTTGACCTGTCAGAAACACATTGTTTGTAATTTACCCATCGCTATGAGTCCGAGACTTTACTGTGACGTCAGAATCCATCCGCTGATCATATATCATCGATTATTTGTTTCAGCATGTCAGAGTGCCCTCTAGGGGATGTTTACACAAACACAACTGAATATAGCAAAGATATAGAGCTTGTTAGTTGTCTTTAAGGGTTTAGATGTCTCTGTATGTTCTATACAAAAATTTGATTTAACCAGACCCTTAATGGTTTAGAATACTTTGTCTAAGTGATATAAAGGATTTGGGCTTTGAATTAATAAATTTAAAAAATTCTTGGTGACAATCAGTTACTCTCTGTATATCCAGATATAGAGAATCCAGAGCAAATAGCTTTTTGTGTGGATATAAGAAGATACGATTCACCCGAATGTGACAATAACGTCTCAACGACCCAAAAATCGCACACGTCACCACTTATATCTGTCACACATATATAAAATTCCCCCTCCGCCACACCGCACGATTTTCCCCCCCGCCGGAAGCCCCGCCCTCCACTCGTCCCCGATTGGTCAGCGTCCATTTTCCAGAGGGGGGGAAAGCGCGGCCTGCCCCGATCGCGTCGCGTGAAAATGGCGTCGCGGAAAACGCACGTCAGAGGGCGCCGCGGTACCGGAAAAGCGGCCAACTAAAGCGGTGTGTCGTTTCGAATTATGAACGAGCGGTGATTTGCGGAAGTTTTCATTTTTCGACACGATCGCGGGTTTTTCCGTTTTCACGATGGGTAAGATTGTCGTTTCGTAACCGTTTGCATGAATATACAGAGTGTCCGAGAAAAACTATTTTTTTAAGATACAGCATGACTTGTTTAGGCCTGTAGTATATTAAATTCCAAACCACATACAGATGAGTGTATCAGTTTATGTAAACAGAGTAAGACACCCATAGAGATGTAGAAAAAGTGAATGATACTTTTAGGGTTTTGAAATCTCTGTATCCATTATGTGATAGTAAAAATTTGGTAAAGCTACATAAAATACATTCAGAATCTCATTTTTTCCAGCAAAATTATTTTAGTTACCCTGTATACTCTTCCAGGGATGGAAATTTCAAAATTAGCCCTAAAGGAAGTTAGGATATTAAATTTCCCTACAAAAGATCAAGTCAACCAGATTTCATCATCCATTGACTTAAATAATGCAAGAAAGTCAGTTTACTAAATAAACAAAACTCTTTTTTGATATTCAATACAAGATTTGCCTTAATTTCGGTAGAAAAACATTTCCTCTAATAAAAAAATAGTACAAACGTGAAATATACTGAATAAAAGCAAAATATGTTATTCTTGTTATATTTTTTCTATATTAAAAAAATACTTTTTTGTATTATTTTGTTCTTGTTTATTGCACAACTCTTTGGCGTAAAAAGAATTTTTCTCTAAACAGAAACATTACCTATGGCGAAAACCAAAATAAATTGGTATGACGTCATGCTATTTTAGTTTGAGTTTTGCCAAAATTTTACAATTAGCCTGATAAAGGTATTCAATGATATTAAACTGTGTTTTACTAGCACCAACTCCTGAAATGGACAAAAAATTTCAAAAATTTGACTGTAATAATTGTTGTGTGATTGAATTGGATTTAATTTACGCTATTCTGACAAGAAGAAGTGTGTTTCCACTTTCCCGACATTAAATATCTATATTTGGGATTTTAGGGTGATTATATTAACATCCTGAGGGACGTGTCGAAAGTTTCATAGGCCGCGAACAGAAAAAAGGTTAAAAGTCCTTGTAACATCTGGACGACCCTTCAAACTTTCACAATTTTCTCTGGAATATCCAGGAAAATGTTGCTTTCAAAGCTATAGTGCGGTTCAAAGTATATTGCACCTGCATGGTAATGATTGATTCACTTGTTCTGCCCGAGCATGTAATTTACCATTTAAACACCCCCCGGCGATAATCCGATCATAACCCTATCGCTTAACAGTTTTATAACAATTTCATGCTATGTCATAGCTATTAGAGTTTAAAAGTCGGCTTATTGAAGTCATTTTTCACTTTAAAACGAGGAAAGGGGGAGGTTTATCGATTTTAGTGGAGGATGGGTTTTTCCTGCCTGACGCTTTCATTTCCACCCCCTTCTACGGTTCGTACACGTGTATTTAAACACGAGGAATCCCTTTCAACATGCGAAATGAAATATCTCAGACACTATTTGAATCATTTTCCCCCAAGCCTAGACCTTTCGAAAGTGAAATTTCATTCGTACAACTAGACGGAACGAATGATCGCCCTTATGTTTTTGGGGGATATTCTACCGAAAACTACTCCAGAATGTCCCACCAAGAAACGTTATGTAACTACACTCAGAATGTTACTCCTAACCTCAAATTACTAATTGGTGCTAAGTTTTAGTGACTTGAAGACTGGGTTTTTTTTTTGGGAGAATGGACCGTCGAGGTCCCCTTTAAACATATTTGGCATATTTTATCAATTAGACAGCTCGGGGGACCCTTTAAAGAGAATCAGGGGATTAATCGGATCAACTCGGGCGAAACGAATTGATTCCGATAGGGCCTTGACGTCAGAATTTATTGATATTACACCCCGAATTGTTTTACTTTTCTGGACAGGTGCAAAATCGAGTTATGGGACACCCAGTATATTAGTTAGAAAATGTATTTCCTGCATGTTGTAGAATAGCACAAAGAGCTGAAATGTGGTAATAAACCCAAAATTAAGGTTCGTACCAACAAACACAATTAGTCAACTCGTTTTATGTGTTTGTCCGAAATGAATTTGTCCGTTTGTGCCCCCGTCATGCGGGGTTGACACGTCGAAACAATAAAAGGCCTTAATGGACCTCCAGGTCCCATAAAACTGCGACAATTACACCATTTCACGTCACTCTATACGCTTTTGGTTTCAGCGGCAGGGGTGGGGTTATGTGGCATGTGCTGTCGACCAATCAGCGACCGTTACCTAATGCGCATCGTGGACGTGTCATATCACGAACGGTGCGTGCAGTGCTGCGCGTGCGGCGATCGTTTGCATCACACCTGCTTCGTCAGGGATTCGAAACTTTACTGCCGGCACGATTATGACAGGTAGGTCGTGTTTGTTTGTTCTAATTTTCCAGGGAAAACTGATGCTGGATAACCCATCCAATATTGACACAGCGGAAAACAAACGACTGTCGACTGAGTGGCTGTCAGAAAAATTGACGGATCGATGCGATAATGAATTAATCATTTTGTGTGAGCGACGTGTTTATTGTACGTTTCTGGATTCGGGACGAAATTAAATAAGCCACCATATGGTTTCGTCACTTGAACGTAAAGAAAAATTGCTTTTTTTGCATTCGCAAGGATTAAGAGAAACTCTCTTTGTACGCAGAATGTATTAGTTTTTATGATCAGGACTGTTGATTTACTTGGACAACTCACCTGGAGGTGTAGAAAGCTCTAGGGAGCTGCCCTCTCGTAGAAATTCAAAAAAGTATAGTTAGTATCAATGAAAATGTACAGGATTTTCATTAATAAAGTGAGAGAGATTACGTTTCAATTAATATAATCAGCAAATATTTTGACAGAAAATTCAAAATGGCGGCCTGGGACGCCATTTTGTCTGTCATTTCTGGGAACTACGTGAAATTTCCTTTAAAATGAGGTGCAAGTAAAAATTTTGGCAAAAAATCCAAAATGGCGGCCTGAGACGTCATTTCTGGAAACTACGTGAAATTTCCTTTAAAATGAGGTGCAAGTCAAAATTTTGGCAAAAAATCCAAAATGGCGGCCTGAGACGCCATTTTGTCAGTCATTTCTTGAAACTACGTGAAATTTCCTTTAAAATGAGGTGCATGTCAATATTTTGGCAGAAGATTCAAAATGGCGGCCTGGAACGCCATTTTGTGTGTCATTTCTTGAAACTACATGAAATTTCCTTGAAAATGAGGTGCATGTCAAAATTCTGGCAGAAAATTCAAAATGGCGGCCTGGGACGCCATTTTGTGTGTCATTTCTTGAAACTACGTGAAATTTCCTTTAAAATGAGGTGCATGTCAATATTTTGACAGAAAATTCAAAATGGCGGCCTCAAACTGTCAAAAAATACAACTTTTTTATTTGTCAAGTTACAGTTGACGTCTCGGTGTCATTTTATGTTAAAATTTCCCGGAAAAGACTCTGGTGCAGTCGGTTTTTTGATATCTCAAAAACTAACAGAATTAGATCTAAAATTTAACATTCTGTGTTAATTGTGTAAAATTTCGTTGCCAGGAACTCGGCCGAATTAAGAGACATGAAATCTGATTAAAAAATATTTCCAATATAATATGTGATATTATGGTAAAAGAAATTTGACGCCCTCTAGCGTCCAAACGGTGTTATCAATCAGCTCATGTGGAGACATTTTTAGAAAGCTTGAAATCTGCTCTATCTTTTACTTTCTATGACATTTTGACGTAATTTGTCAAATAAGGAAGTAATTTAGGGTCAAAGCAAGGTGTGTCCCAAAATATGTGATTTTAGGGTGAAATAATTTTGACGCCTTCTAGCGTCCAAACGGTGTTATCAATCAGCTTATGGGGCGACATTTTTAGAAAGCTTGAAATCTGCTCTATCTTTTGTTTTCTATGACATTTTGACGTAACTTGTCAAATAAGGAAGTAATTTAGGGTCAAAGCCACGTCTGTCAAAAAATATGTTATTTTTACAAAAAGTGCAATTTTTTATTTTGCTTCAGGAGGGTTCCAATGCACATCAACGGCCATATTAACACCAAAAGACCTTAAATTAGGTGAAATAAGTACAAAAAAAGCATTTTAAAGTTTTTAATTTTTCAAAAAAATTGATTTTTTAGTACTCCTAGTAACATAAGGTAGATACTCCTGTTAGAAAAATATAACTAACAGTAGGAATGAGCAAATCAACAAACACAAACTAGAGATGAGCTGATTGATTTTTTTCTCTAATTTTACTGCAATTTCAGTTGTCTCTCCCCTACATTTAGCAGGAGTGAGCCTCTTCCAGGAACACACATGAAACATATTGCAAGCATCCGAGCAGGAAAACAACAATATGCCGCCAAACGGGCAATTCTGCAGCAACAGCCGCTACCCTGCTAATCCCCGATCACGTGAACGTTTCTATCCCCCCCTTTCCAGGTTCAGTGCCGAGTGTTTTTCCGAAAACCTCGTAAAACCGGACATTGGAATATATTGGCCCTTTGAGGCACCAAAAGTCACGTGGCCTGTCAAAGGGCTCTATATTTACGTGTGTGTCGCGCGGTTGTGTCAACATTTACTTAAGGGACGTTTCGGCAGGGCCCTTTTGGGGCTCGAGGCTTGCAATTTCAAGCTTTTGTCCCGAAAAAGCAGTGTCAATGTTTCGGAAGCGACCAAATCATCCTCGGTTTTTCGGAGCACCTGTTACCCCCCTCGCATTTTGAGGCCCTAATTTTATGCACTAACGCGTCGCGACGCCTATTAATCGCCGATTTTTGACGCGTCCACATGACAAATGGACGTTCCATATGAATGGGGAGCGAACACGTGCGCTTTGCGGTCTCATTTTTAATGCTCGCGTACATGTACAGGAAAAAGGGCACCCCAAGAAGGCAAAGCGCCCGGAAAAAACCCCAACAAAGTCTTGTTTTAGCCTGTCGCTTATTAAACTCTCGCCTGATCGATCAAAGGTAACCAAGGGCGGTGTTTAAGGGGGGGATCGTTTGCGTTTTACAAATATTTACGAAGAGGGACGCCATTTTGCTTTCAACGTCACTCTAATGTTTAATGATCATTTTTTTAACTTTCCAATCAAACTAGGAATGGAAAAATGTACTAACAATCTCTGTGTGTGACAAACAGAAAAATACAAATTCACTAAACATGGTGATTGGTCAAAAAAGTAGCTTTCTGAATTGTTTCTGACCAATCACAGCCTTGTTAATTTAAACTGTGCTGTCATATCAAAATTTACGCAGTTAGTTATTGAATACAGGGTGTCTCATTAAAAACGTTTTTAACTAAAGTTGTAGAATTTGTTCTAAAGATTTGAACGCAACTTATTTGCGTGACAGACCAAACTTATGTTTTTTTTTTAAATGAAACACCTTGTATATTATTCAACTGTAAAAGGTTTCTAAGTTTTAACACTTGTTCCAGATACCACGTGGTTTTAGATGATTTTTAGCCAGGCGGTCACGTGATAAATGTTAAAATAACTGTCATAAATCTAAGAAACACGTCTCGTTTTGAAAACTGTTAGAGGATAATTAATTTAGCTAGGCAGTCACGTGACCCACTTAAAGTAAAAAAAAATACTATTTTAAGCACATTTTTGGAATTCTCATTACATTTCCTATCCAATAACCTGAAAAAGCCAGTACAATCAAGGAGAAAAGCGGTGAAGTTTCAATTGCCAGAAACACAGTTTGAAAAGACAGTCAGGGACAAAATCGCCTCTAAAACCTACTTGGAGTTAGAAAATGACTGTTTTAAGTACATTTTTGAAATCTTCATTAAATTTCCTATGTAATAACTAGAGAAACACTACAAAATTTGGTACAGTCAGGGAGAAAAGCGGTGTCAAAATTTAAACTGCCAAATATTGACTTCAAACAGTATTTGAAAAGACAGGCAGGGACAAAATTGTCTCTAAAACCTACTTGTAGTGCGAAAATGACTGTTTTAAGTACATTTTTGAAATCCTCATTAAATTTCCTATCCAATAACTAGAAGAAAACTACAAAATTTAGTACAGTCAGGGAGAAAAGCGGTGTCAAAGTTTGAACTGCCAAATATTGATTTCAAACACAGTTTGTAAAGACAGTCAGGGATAAAATCGCCTCTAAAACCTACTTGGAGTGACAAAATGACTGTTTTAAGTACATTTTTGAAATCCTCATTAAATTTCCGATCTAATAACTAGAGAAAAACTACAAAATTTGGTACAGTCAGGGAGAAAAGCGGTGTCAAAGTTTGAACTGCCAAATATTGACTTCAAACAATGTTTGAAAAGACAGTCAGGGACAAAATCGCCTCTAAAACCTACTTGGAGTTAGAAAATTACTGTTTTAAGTACATTTTTGAAATCCTCATTAAATTTCCTATCCAATAACCTAAAAAAAACAGTACAATCAAGGGAAAAAGCGTTTTTCAGTGTCAATTGCCAGAAACACAGTTTGAACAGTAGTTTCGATCAAATCGAGAGACAACGTTGTCAGTTTTCTTTCACAACTAAACATTTCAGATTGTTCATCAAAAAATGTTTGGGCTGTTCCGAAAGAGTCTCCCCCGATGAGTTGGTGATGAGAGCAAGCGACAACATCTTCCATTTGCGCTGTTTCGTTTGCGTGGTATGTGGCATCCGTCTGCAAAAGGGCGATCTCTACGTCATCAAACAGGGCCAACTGTTCTGCAGGATCGACTACGAAAAGGAGGTGGAGATGATGCAAGGTTTCGGTTATGGTATCGTAGTCTAGTTGTTTTAAGTTAAACCCTAAAGCGGAAAAAGCCCTTTTGTGTTCTGATCAAGGAGAGTTTATCTGCGATGACCTGGCGCAGTCCAACAGGGCTCACGATGGTCGTCGAGGACCTAAAAGACCCCGGACCATTTTGACCACGCAGCAACGAAGGGCTTTCAAAGCTTCCTTTGAGGTTAGCCCGAAACCTTGCAGGAAAGTTAGGGAAACTTTGGCCAAAGACACTGGGTTGAGTGTTCGGATAGTTCAGGTGAGATTAACGTAACTCATTTCAGGTGGTTTTGATAGGAAGTATGTGAGTAGGTGTGGTTTCAAAATCAACGAGCCAAAATGAAGAAAATGCAAAAGAAGGCTAGGCAAGATAGTAAAGGTGGTGGGAAAGAGGGGGAAGGTGACAAGGAGAAACTTAGCGTTAAAGAGGAGGAACCTAGTAAGTTTATTCAATACACTTCCTAGAGGTGTAAAAAACAGTTTGAATTACAGGTCCACATTCTACACCATTCTTCAATGACAGTTGCAGTGACACTGAAACCACAGCAGGAGAGGAAACCACCCTTCAAACGCACGAATCATCCACATTCTCCCGAATCAAGGAGGAGATGGAGAGTGATCCATTTTACTACAAAAACAACCTACACTCCTTCACCGAAGGTATTTTGCTTTAATATTTCCCACCCTACATTACGACCCCAAACTATAGGTTTAGACTTGAAAAGAAGAGAGGACAACTACCCTCTAGGACTGCCCTTCACCAACGTGATGGAAACGACCAACCCGACGTTGTTTCTACAACCCCCAGCCGCCCACCAGAACCCCCCTCAAGGTTTAGGGGGGTTGAATCCTATTGATCGACTTTACTCCATGCAAACCTCCTATTTTTGCGGCGAGGACGTAAACGAACCCTGAAAGGAGGTGTTGGCGGAGCTGGTTAAACGACACCTGGAGATCTTCGCCAAGTATTCGAGGAGTGCCGTGGAAGATAAATGAAACGATATTTGTTTTATAATACCTAGGTTATATAATGTAATTACATTTTATAAGTAAGTTGTTAGGGTTAAGGTGCTTTTTTCCTAGAAAAGTGACGCTATTTTCAGCAAATAAATTTTTTAATTCCTGAGATTTTTGTTTTATTTTGATTAAGAAATTTGAGTCTACTAGAAGAGGAGGAACAAAGAGGTAGGGGGGTAGGAGATAATACTGTATTTTCGACAAAAGCTGCATTAGCCTCGTGACGGTCAAACAAAGAATTTAATATGTGCCAACGATCAACAAAGGATAATCCCAGGGAGCATGCCAGTTAATCTCCGGATCTACACTCGGGCCAACGTCGACGCGTCTTCGGGGGGTCCCCCAGGATAAGCTGTCTTAAATCTGGAAAAAACCCTTTTATTGTTCGTTTTTACACTATAGTCTATAATTCAGACACTCTTGTATCAATAATAACAGATTTCTGTAACAAAACATGATGTTATTATTCTTCACGCTTTGATGACACACAGGTGGGATCAGTTTATAACTAACACCTGCAGGACCTTATTTTGTCGTTCCCTACGACTGACTTATCTTATCGCAGTTTTGGTTGTTTTGCCTAAAAAAACACGACAATTTGGCTTGCAAAGAGAACAAATTCAGCCAGAAAATCGTCCGGCCTTTTTGGCCTATCACCCCCGTGACGTGTACCCTGAACTGACTTTTAATAAAACTCTTGTCTGTTTGCATCCCCCTGATAGATGACTGCGCCCTGGTGCGATATTAAACTATCGGCCTACTATGGTGATGGTTTCGGATTTTCCAATTTTGCCGGAAAATTACCGGAAAGTTTCTAAAAAATATTGTATATCTAACCTCAACACTTTTCAAAATAATATCAATTTTGAAAAAAATATTATTTATAAATTTTTCCCTTCTGGACAACACATTTCCCGTATAAAAGCTTTAATCTCTCGGTAGCGTGACATTTCTACTATATATATGGTATATAGGGTGATCAAAAGACAATTTCAAGGGCTACAAATTGGTATATTGAATCACCCTGTAACTGTCAAAATAACAGAGTTATGGGCTGTCACAGTAAAAACTACCAAAATCAAACAACTCAGTTTTAATAGTAAATAATTCACTTATTTGACGCTTTAGGTAAAAACGCTATACGGGGTGGTCAAAAGAGAATTTCAAGGGCTACAAATTGGTATATTGAACCACCCTGTAGCTGTCCAAATAACAGAGTTATGGGCTGTCACAGTAAAAACTGCCAAAATCAAACAACTCAGTTTTAACAGTAAATAACTCACTTATTTGACGTTTTAGGTAAAAACGCTATACGGGGTGATCAAAAGACAATTTCAAGGGCTACACATTGGTATATTGAACCACCCTGTAACTGTCAAAATAACTAAGTTATGGGCTGTCACAATAAAAACTTCCAAAATCAAACAACTCAGTTTTAATAGTAAATAACTCACTTATTTGACGTTTTAGGTAAAAACGCTATATAGGGTGATCAAAAGACAATTTTAAGAGCTACAAATTGGTATATTGAACCACCCTATAATTGTCAAAATAACCGAGTTATTTACAATACAACGGAGTAGTTTACAGGATGATTCAATGAATTTTAACATTAACATTTAACATCTTGTAGATATTTGCATATATACGTTATTCCCAGATAATCAGTATACAGGGTGTCCCAAATTTGAGCAACAAACCACACTTGGAATCTACGTCAAATTCTAGGCCTACTTGATGTAAAATGTTTGTATCGATATTCAATTCTTTTTATTCTAGCAGCCTTACTTTGACCACCTTCTTCGAAAGCAGAAATTCCCAATTTGAGCGAAATTTTGGTGCACTTTTCCAGAAAATCGTTCATAACTCACTTATTTGAAACACCCTGTATAAACACACCGTATAACAAAAGAAAGCTAATGAACGGGGCTATCACGTGACGTTAAGCGGGCACGACTATGTTGTCCCGTTTAGCCGCTAGAGGGCGTCAAAGTTGACTGTCATTTTTTGCTCAATATCTCAGGAACGTTTCAGATTAGAGGTCTTAAGTTTTTACCACCTCGATGGGATACAAATTTTACCTTCTCTACACTTGTTATGTATCAAACTTTAAAAAATTAAAAACTAGAATTGTCAAGAAATTTCAAGTAAATTTTTTTTTATTTTCAAAATTAACCTCAACTGCCTAAATACCTTCAAGTTGATAGTACAAAAATGTAAAAAACGAATTATTTTTGAATTTTCCAATTTTTCCGAAAAATTCAGAAATTTGACATTCCTGCTTTAGTCTAGTACACTGTGTGGACTGTTACCATGAAGGTATTAAAATGAATAGTTTCTTTGTTGCTCCTCTACCATCATTTGCTGGTTCAACTATAAAGTTGTGGTATTTTACAGTTCTATGGCATAAAATTGATGATAAACTGTCGGTATAGTAGGCGCAAATGTTATCCACCAGGATAACACCGAAGCAAGGAACAAGAGAAATCCGGGACCCCGGATCAACATCGTAACTTTTCCCGTTGCGGGAAAAAGTGCTCTCGAGGCCGCCAATCACGGCAACTCTTTCCCACTTTTAAGTAATTTTCCGTGGAATCCTGCATAAATCGCCCCCCGGGGGGCCGGGCACTAAGATACAACGTTTAGGCGGCTTAATGGGGTTTGTCGCAAACCCCATGGGGTCGTGTAGATTGCGTTATTAGATCCGACACCGTCAAAGGAAATTGAATCCGTTAATGGGGACATTCGTTACCTGGAAACAATGTCTTTGAAACCACCCAAGACATGTGCATATGCGCTTTATTGTAAAAGGGGGCTCTGATTAGCTTAGTCGAATGTAAACTGGATGCATTTTGAAGAGACCGCATAGGTACGAACATTAGCCCACTTGATCACGCTCTGGATGAGTTTTAGTCGAAAGAGGAATGGTAAACAAACGCGGTCGACCATTAAGGTACAAGTGGTATCATCTGGGCCTCTACCAAAGAGTTGTGTTGTCATTTTTTGCCTATATAATATATAATAAGGGGGCCCACATAATAATGTCAATGCAAAAATCTATACCGCTGAGCCATTATGTTTTTCTTTTTTCAAATAGGGTTGGCAAATTGATGGTGGGTAGTAATTCAGCTAGAAAACTTAAAAAGGAACCAAGTTGGTGAGAACTACATTGGTAACACTGCCTTACAATTTCTCTCGACTGTCCTACGGTTTCAATAATTCCTACCTGAAATTTGCCAAATATTATTACTATTTAAGTCAGTTACACACCACTTGCACCAAAAAATGTACTTAAAACACTGAAACGTCCATAAGGAGCCAAAAATACCTTGAAATGTCTTTAAAATACCTGACAATGCTTTTATTATTGCTCAAAATGCCTCAAACTGCATTGAAATACATCAAAATGTCTTTAAATTATTTAAACTGCCTCAGGATACCTTCAAATGAGATAAAGATAAATCTTAAGGAAATACACCCTTGAAATTAATTTTTTTATGGTCACGTGACAGTTTTTAGGTTGGATTAAGTAATATGTCTGCTTTTACAATTTGTACATGACTTTTGACTATTGACAAAATGTCGATAACGATTAATGATTCAATAAAAATGACTTCTTCAGGTCACGTGGCTTTTTCAAAATTTTAAAGACCCAAAAGCTTAAAATTGATTTTTTGACTGTTTTTCCAAATTCTGACAAACAAAAAGAATTTTTTGAACGGTTGCCTGAAATTATGGGTTATATTTTGACGTTTGCACGAATCTTCTAACTGTCACAGTAACCAAGTTGGCACGTGTCAAATAAAGACACTTATCATTTAAAAAAAAACAGTTGAAAAATTAGTAATTTAAATGTAGACAGTAGTAAAATCGTAAGAACTAGGTCACGTGACTGGATAATTCAATTTTTGAGCTTGCAACATTGTAAAGGCCAGTTGATTGAGTCAAAAACACGTCACGTGAATTTCAAAACGCAGTTTAAACTTTAAAAAATGGCAAATTAAATTTAGACAGTTGTAAAAACTTATATTGCAAAATACACGTTACGTGACGTTGAAAATGCAATTCTGCATGTTCTTGCAACACTGTAAAGACCAGTTGACATCTGTCTAAATTAGTCACGTGACCTTCAAAATTTAAAAATTTGGTACATTAAATTTAGACAGTTGAAAAAGCTGAAATTGCAAGAGACACATTACGTGACTTTGATTATGCCATTTTAGAGCTTGCAACACTGGCAAAGCCAACTGACACCTGTCAAAAACAGTCACGTGACATTAAAGTGTAATTTAAATGTTGATTATTTGGAAAATTAAATTTAGACAGTTGGAAAAGCTGAAATTGTAAAATACACGTTACGTGACGTTAATAATACAATTTTGAGCTTGCAACACTGTAAAAGCCAGTTGACATCTGTCAAAATTAGTCACGTGACTTTTAAAATGTAGTTAAAAATTTAAAAATATGGTAAATTAAATTTAGACAGTTGGAAAGGCTGAAATTGCAAAAAACACATCACGTGACTTTCATTATGCAATTTTAGAGCCTGCAACACTGGCAAAGCCAACTGAAATCTGTCAAAAACTGTCACGTGACATTAAAATGTAATTTAAACGTTGATCATTTGGTAAATTATATTTAGACAGCTGTAAAAGCTGAAATTGTAAAATACACGTTACGTGACGTTAATAATACAAGTTTGAGCTTGCAACACTGTAAAAGCCAGTTGATATCTGTCAAAAGCAGTCACGTGATCTTAAAAACGCAGTTTAAACTTTGAAAAATAGTAAACTAAATTTAGACAGTTGTAAAAACTTAAATTGCAAAATATACGTCACGTGACGTTAAAAATGCAATTCTGCATGTTCCTGCAACACTGTAAAGGCCAGTTGACATCTGTCAAAATTAGTCACGTGACGTTTAAAATGTGGTTAAAAATTTACAAATTTGATAAATTAAGATTATTTTAGACAGAAGCTGAAATTGCCTGTGACACATCACGTGACTATGCAATTTTAGAGCTTGCAACACTCTAAAAGCTAGTTGATACCTGTCAAAAACAGTCACGTGACCTTGAAAATGTAGTTTAAACGCTGAAAAATTGGTAAATTTTTATAATAATTTGTAAAGAATATTGTTTCAACTCAATATCATGTAACAAAGATTTTACCATATGTGCCTATGCTGTTCTGTTCAATTTTCTATACACTACATTTCGAAATATACAGACAATGCCTCAAAATACTCCGCAATGCCTTATAAATATCTCAAAATGCCTTGTAATACCTCTTAATGCTTCGTAATAATGGAAAAGTGCCTCATAATACCTCGAGTGTGTACACCAAGGCGATTTACCCCCCCCCGCTCCAGAATGACAGGAAAATGGACGCCAAAACTGTGCCTGTGCCAAATTGTCAACTAAACTGACAAGTGACAGGTAATCTGCATTGTTGCCGCTCACCTTAAGTAATTATAGTTATTCCTATTTCGATGAAACACCCACAAAAGATCATCGAGAGCGTTATTGACAATAATTGATAACCACCTGCAAAAATTTAATAAAGTCGATATTTGCCCAACTTATCTGGCACATAAAACAATTCGACATCCTGGAATTAATAAAGCCAGTTATTTGTACAGTAATCGTTAGCCTATAGTAATCGGTATAAAAATTCTTAATTGACAGCGATTCAAAAAGCAGAAATAACGTTAATAAAGCCCCCGGCGTGAACAAAAGACGAATTTACCGTTCGAGGAAGTGTCTATAAGTGAAACAAAGCAAAATATTTCCCAAAAGTTACAGCCAACAAAGTGGAAAATAATCTTATTCATAACCGCAATTAGAGGTTTATTTTGCTCTCCCGGTGGAACAACTTGTTGAGGACTGCTGTTTTAATCCTTTCCATTATTTAACCCGGAGGAGTTAGACTTTCTAAAGGTGCTTATAATCACCCTTTTCATGTTGTTATTGTTGAATTACTCTTTTTTTTTTTAATAAAAAAACGAAATTGGCACCTTTTGCCTTTTAGAATTGTAAATCTCCCCCAAAGAGGTCGAAAATTTAAATGGCATTTAAATTAATTTAAATGAAGTCAATATTGGAATAGAACTCATTACGGAATCAATATCTGTTTGAACAAATGTTCCGCTAGGGTGAATCCCAAACCCCTCAAAAACCTCATATACGAAGCTTTGGGATATTTCGACTGTGCAATTACTAATTGGAACGTTTCGACTGTTTTTCACTCATCAGAGTCACAAGCAAAGGGTCGTGTCAAGTGTGTCGTGTGCCGTTCCGAGTGTTTTATCGGAAATAGATTTTTATTATTCGAAATCGACAACATTCTCCCCTGTCGAGAAACATATTGACTCGTTTGGGGGACTCTTATCTTCGCATCAACTTAAAGAACGGTTCACACGGAAAGAGAACAATGTTTGATTTGAAAACTTCCAAACGATTTAAATACAATCCATCCCCTTGAAGGTAAACATCCCCCAGGGGGGGGGGGGTCATTTTGCCGCCACTTTTACCTGTTTATTGGAGATCATAAAGCCTTATTGCCCTCCAGTTTGCCGCCATACTTCCTTCGCCCCTTTAATGTCTTATGTAATCTTAGACCTTTCCATCCCCTCTTTCCTCCCCAAACAGGAGAAAGTTAATTTTCTTGCCCTTTCTGGTTGCTATGGGGGTGGATAAAACGTAAAAATACAGCAAAAAGCGACAGAAGAAGCTAATCTATGTTAACCAAAATTTTAGTAAAACTAACCTAAAGTTAGTTAAATAAATATCGCAGAAACTGCACATTTTCGTGTACATTTTTTAAGTTTGCTATGTCAAACACTTTAAAAAGCTGAAAGCAGTTTTAAAGGACTAAAAATAGTCCAGACTTCTAAGAAAATGAAAGGAGAATTTAAAAAAAACTTGAAAAGTGAGTCTTCAAGACTAAAATATTCAAATTTGTCTTTAAATTATCAAAATTTACTTCAAATACAAATTGTTACAACTAAAGTTTTTTATTTTATCTGAAAATTATGTCGACAGCTGACTACAAAGAGAGTTTTTAAGCCTCTTAAGTAAATTTTTACAGTTTCCAAGTCAATCTTTAAGACTACAGTCTTTCAATTGGTCTTAAACCGTGAAAAATGGTTTCAAAAACAATTTTTAAGTCTCTAAAATCAATTTTTAGCGGTTAAAAGTCAATTTACTGATTTCTGAATCAATTTGTCTTTAAATTTGCCTGAAAACCATGAAAAATGATTACAAAGACAATTTTTAAGCCTCTTAAGTCAGTTTTTATCATCTCAAAGTCAATTTACTGATTTTTAAATCAAATTGTCTGAAAACCATGAAAAATAGTTACAAACACAATTTCTAAGCCTTCCAAATCAATTTTTACCGTTTCAAAAGTCAATTTACTGATTTCTAAATCAATTTTCAAGACTAAAGTCTTTCAATTTGCTTGAAATCCATAAAAAATGGTTACAAAGACAACGATTTTGTAGCAGACTGTCCTTTAAAACTGAGTGTTTTGCACTTCAAACTTTGACAGCGCTTTTCTACCTGACTGTACTATATTTTTAGTATTTTTTCATGTCATTAGATAGGAAATTTAATGAGGATTCCAAAAATGTGCTTCAAAATGCGATTTGGTCACTCTAAGTGCGTTTTACAAACGATTTTGTAGCAGACTGTCCTTTAAAACTGAGTGTTTTGCACTTCAAATTTTGACAGCGCTTTTCTACCTGACTGTACTAAATTTTTAGTGTTTTTTTTTGTCATTAGATAGGAAATTTAATGAGGATTTCAAAAATGTGCTTAAAAATGCGATTTGGGGACTCTAAGTGGGTTTTAGAAACGATTTTGTAGCAGACTGTCCTTTAAAACTGAGTGTTTTTCACTTCAAACTTTGACAGCGCTTTTCTACCTGACTGTACTATATTTTTAGTATTTTTTCATGTCATTAGATAGGAAATTTAATGAGGATTCCAAAAATGTGTTTCAAAATGCGATTTGGTCACTCTAAGTGCGTTTTACAAACGATTTTGTAGCAGACTGTCCTTTAAAACTGAGTGTTTTGCACTTCAAATTTTGACAGCGCTTTTCTACCTGACTGTACTAAATTTTTAGTGTTTTTTTTTGTCATTAGATAGGAAATTTAATGAGGATTCCAAAAATGTGCTTAAAAATGCGATTTGGGGACTCTAAGTGGGATTTAGAAACGATTTTGTAGCAGACTGTCCTTTAAAACTGAGTGTTTTTCACTTCAAACTTTGACAGCGCTTTTCTACCTGACTGTACTAAATTTTTAGTGTTTTTTCTTGTCATTAGATAGGAAATTTAATGAGGATTCCAAAAATGTGCTTAAAAATGCGATTTGGGGACTCTAAGTGGGTTTTACAAACGATTTTGTAGCAGACTGTCCTAAAAAATGGTTAGAAAGAGAATTTTTAAGCCTTTTCAGTCAATTTTTAAGCTTTTAAAGTCAATTTACTGATTTCTAAATCAATTTTCAAGACTAAAGTCTATCAATTTGCCTGAAAACCATGAAAAATGGTTACAAAGACAATTTTTAAGCCTTTTAAGTCAATTTTTATCATTTCAAAGTCAATTTACTGATTTTTAAACCAATTTGTCTGAAAACCATGAAAAATAGTTACAAAGACAATTTTTAAGCCTTTTAAGTCAATTTTTACAGTTTCCAAGTCAACATTTAAGACTAAAGTCTTTCAATTTGTCTGAAAATCACAAAAAATGATAATTTTTAAGCCTCTCAAGTGAATTTACTGATTTTTAAATCAATTTTTAAAGATTAAACTATGAAGACATTTTTTAAGCTTCTTAAGTTAATTTTCACCACTTCCAAGACAATTTTTAATGGTTTTTGGTCTTTGTTATAATTGAATTATCTCGTAAACAAAAAGTCAAATTTATATAAGAAATACTCTAATTTGAATTAGAAAATTAAAAATAGGTCATTTTTGAAAAGTAGTGACGTAGAAAATACTTTCCTGTAAAGCACCCACAACAACTTGGATTGTAAATATCTCAGTAACCGTACGATTTTAGTACAGCACACTGTAGATCACTATAAACATCACTAAAATGATTCTAAAATATACAAAGTGTCTCATTATAGGAACCTAATGTAATAAGTATTAACTTAAAGCTAAAAGAGTCAGATGTACAAAGATAAACAGCTCGAAAAGGACTTTCCAGTCTGGAAAACCGAGCAAAAAAGGGTCCTATTGTGTCCTGAGTATCAATATTGAGATTTGGAGTGGGCTTAGCGCCTCTTCGAGAGTTAATTAAAGTTATGCTCGACTACTGTTCGATCGGAGGGTTGTTTTTCCTTGACAATCGCAAAAAAGTGTACTTTTCCTGTAAATGAAAATAAATCCCACGGGACATTAATGAACCTTTCGCCAAGTTGGCTAACCAGATCCCTGAACCGCAATCCGACCGCCATAAACTCAGACTCATAACTATTTTATAACTTTGGACCCTTTTGAATAATGACTCGGTCACGTGGCCTTACGGGAATTATGAATGATTTACCCTGTAGATTCTGGGCGGGATTTAAGCTGGGAGCGTGTGTCCTTTATGGGCTAAATCAACGTCAAGAAGACATTTTTAGCAATTCCTCTGGGAGGGGGGGGGGAAGACATTCTTGGCTAAGAAAAAGGGGCTACAAATTTGCGTCCCCGCAATCCTTCGGACGACAAGCCTGGAATGCCCCTGATATTAGATTCGTTCGGTAGGAGAGGGAGGTTGGGGCCTGAGAGGGGGAGACTCGATGGGGGATTCTTTCCTTTTGGGTCCCCACTTTTGCTCCGTTTCTTGATCGTTGTTTTGCGCTGCGGGCAAGGGAATATCTCTTAAACAGTGGCGTCCACAAGACTGAGTATTGAAGACACTCAATTTTTTTCCTAATAATTGTAGTGGCTTTGGTACGCCACTGATAAACACATAGCACGTCCCTCTAGACTATTTATCGTTTCTCGACGCTTCCCCCGATCCAGATGCTCCGGATTTTTCTCCTTTTTATTGCCGAGGAATTTTTCCTTTTTTCCCCTTCTAGATTGTCCGCCATTGTCTTGGAGGGGTGGAAATTGGACGCGTTTTTACCGCCTCACCTGATGGTCGCTATTCCAGACCAGGAAACAGATAAATAATCCCGGATGTAACCCTTTAAGGGAATTGGACCGCAACACAAGCAGTTGCGGAATGGCGACACCTGCTCCTGTAGGCCGCATTCCCGCAATAGTCGCCATTGTTTATGTCGCCATGACCGCGACAAGACATTTCAGACCGAATTCCATGTCAACACAATCTCCAAGACGCTTTCAATGTATACCAACAACCAAACAAAATGAGAATGACGTCACCAACACATTTGTCATCTTCATTAATCATGTAAAGAAAAAAAACCTTTGCGGCCTATTACATGGTCATTCCTACTGTCAAATTGTTGCCCACCCCTTTTCCCATTTTCGGTGGGGGGAGGGTTGAAAACTTTAAAGTCACCCTACCGAAATGTAATTACGCCCTGTAAAACATCGGACGTCTTTATATTGTTAAGGCAATGATATATCGTAATGTCACCCTTGTTTTCCACCCTTGGTGCACAAAAATTATGTATTTTTGATTTTAGTAGCAAAAAATAAACACTAAAACACGGACTATACGGAAATGTTGTCTTCTTCCAGCACGAAAGTGTGTGAAGGACAGGTGCAAACTAATGTCATTAGTAGCGTTTTAGTCTGAGCGCATATGTAAATGTGACAACGTTCAGAGTGATTTTTAATACAATGTTGCCAAACATTTTTTTGACAATTCTCACATGACTCAATCTCGTTGCAGATGAAAAGCACAACCGAACATTAAGGCTCAGAGTGTGACGGGGCGGAAAACGGGACGTTGATATTCTATTTGGCCACAAGCTAAAATCGCTGTCACGTGTCCGAATAAGCCCACGCCCGTGATACCGGGAGGCCCCCGGGGCCTCATTTAAACTGTCATTAAGCCGAAACGTGTGTCGTCCTGAGAACTTTATAAATAATCGAAACGACCCGAAAACTTTCTCCCTTTATTGCCTGCCAATACTGTATAAATACCGTATAGTAGGGACAATTTCAAATGAAACGGCATGGTCTTGAAAACGGTGAAAATTGTCTTTGTAACCAAGTTTTTTTTCAAACTGTGTTTCTGCCAGTTCAAAGTTTGGCAGCACTTTTCTCCCTGACGGTACCGAATTTTGTGATTTTTTTTAGGTTATTGGATAGGAAATTTAATGAGAATTCCAAAAATGTGCTTAAAACTGTCATTTTCACACTACAAGTGGGTTTTACAGGCGATTTTGTCCTTGACTGTCCTTTCAAACTGTGTTTCTAGCAGTTCAAATTTTGGCAGCACTTTTCTCCCTGACTGTACCGAATTTTGTGATTTTTTTAAGGTTATTGGATAGGAAATTTAATGGGGATTCCAAAAATGTGCTTAAAACTGTCATTTTCACACTACAAGTGGGTTTTACAGGCGATTTTGTCCTTGACTGTCCTTTCAAACTGTGTTTCTGCCAGTTCAAAGTTTGGCAGCACTTTTCTCCCTGACTGTACCAAATTTTGAAGTGTTTTTTTATGTCACTAGATAGGAAACTTAATGAGGATTCCAAAAATGTACTTAAAACTGTCATTTTCACATTACAAGTGGGTTTTACAGGCGATTTTGTCCTTGACTGTCCTTTCAAACTGTGTTTCTGGTAGTTCAAACTTTGACACTGTTTTTCTCTCTGACTGTACTCAATTTGGTAGTGTTTTTTTAGGTTATTGGATAGGAAATTTGTTGAGGATTCTAAAAATGTGCTTAAAACTGTCATTTTCCCACTCCAAGTGTGTTTTACAGGCAATTTTGTCCTTGACTGTCCTTTTGAAACAAAACAAACGGCCCCCCCTTTCACCCCTTTCCTGATTAACAACTTGTCAAGTGTGCTAAATACAGAGACAAACACAGGTTGACAAACGAATATGTTACGCAAGAGGGGCAGATTATAAGCACTATTCCGTATCGAAACACCCTAAAATATATCGAAAACCAGGCGTGAAACTGGGGAACACGTGATACCCCAGGATCAAAAAGCCCCGTTTTGCGTAAACAGGTGATTAATACCATAGGCGCACCCAATATACACGCAAATTAGTGAATTTCACTAATTTCTACACCTACAACCAACCTAACCTAACACATACTGAGTGCTGTCCATCGTAACAACTGACATTGTTGTCAGATTACACCAAAACTCAAAGAAGTTTGGTATGACGTTACAAATGTACGTCAACGCGACCGTCAAATCAACAAAATTACTTGCATTGATTGGCAGCAATTAGGAATGTTGCCAAATTTACATCTGTTTGATGTTTTGTTGTCAGAAACTGACTATAGAGGCAATTTGAAAAAAGTAACTTTATGGCAATCTTACCAAGTTTTGTTGTGATGTCAAGACTAGTATCAAACTAGTTTATTAAAATTTTGACACTGTTGTCTTAAGTATTATTAGTCTATAGTAAACTACCATATGCGTCCTAAAATATTTTTTCTTCAATTTTCTGGTATTGAATGGCAACACTGGACGCATAATGCTCATTGGATATTCATCAAACAAAGCAGGTATTTTGCAAAGCAACCAAATACTCTCATACTATAGTTCTATCCTTCTTTATTTGTATTAAACAGAGAGAAATATCCACCCATCCACCCATTACCGACTGTCACTGTCATTGTCAAGGGTGCCTATGATTTCGGTTTCCCATGTTGCGTATACAACTGACAATTAGTTTTTTTTCCAAAACTTTTTAACTTAAAAAAGGGAAACACAAAATCTCAGTGCTATCTGGTGTCGAACGGGCAAACTATTTTTGACGTAAATTATACTGGCAGTTTTTGCACCAAAACCCACCAATTTCATATTTGTAAATGACTTGTAAGCAGACTATATAATGATATTTTAGCTGTAATAAGTACTTTTAGAAACTAAACTAATGTCAATTGTCAAAATTATTGACAGTTACTTACTTACTTTCAACTGCAATTGCCACGTTGCTAGCCAATGAGTGAATCTGACAACGCAGAGTTCTATCTTATACTATCGAAGTTTCACCCCCCTGCTGTCAGCTGTCAAATGATAAAAAAACCAAACCTTCAACTGTCATTTATTTGTTATAATTTTCGTGCTTTTGAGTATTTGCAGAATATGGTGGGAGGTTCTTTGTGGGGGTAGATCACCCGAAACGAATTCACACGTTCCCGGTGTTTACCGGATTTAATAAGGCAGCGATGCCCGCCGGCCGATAAACATTCATAACGGAGGCCAATTTGTTAAACTGGTGGACACGTGACCGGGCGGACGCAAAAATAGTCGTGGACACGTGGCGGGCGCCGCACACCGCGATTTAATATTGCCTTTGATATAGATTTCCTTCTGTGCAGTTCACGTCGACATTCCACTGTTTTCTTTTTGTTGTTACAGCAGTACGATCTTCCAGGTGAGTGAGGTCACGTGTCACTCGAGCTCATCGCCACGTGACCACTTGACAGCTCATCGATCATATTGTTTATCGGGAAAGTCGCGAAACGTGCCCTAATCTGGATTTTTACCTGCGCGGCTTAAGTGCCGTATGGCACAAGTACGTCATCCTTAACGTATTTAATTAAGTTTGAATCATTAATCAAGATGGTGGTTGATTACTCCTAAAAAATCAATCGATCATCCGGAGAGGAGGGGATAAAAACAAAAGAGCCCTAATAAGACGTTCATTTGTAAACGCGCCCTAAGAATTAAAAGGACGCCATCTGTTTCCGGAAAAAGTAATTTGTTAATTGTCATAATTTTTCACAGTAAACTCGTTATTTATCGCGGGGCGACGTCTTGCAGCGACAGACTGGGGAAAAAAATTGAAAATTAAGGAAATTTCAAGGAAAAATCGTCGAGTCAGTGTCATTTTGACCGCCCCCTATAATCGGAAAATGCACTAAGGCTGGGTATACACTAAAACGCAGCTGCTGCCCATTTAGTCACAGTATAGTTGCGTCACTCCAGGACAAGATCAAAGCTGACGCGATTTGTCTCGTTTCAATAATGTGTCACCACGTGGAAATTAGTACAGTGACGTGCCGAACAAATTTTCCTAAATCAATCAAGAACAATTCTAATTGATTGTTGTTCCACAGTAGCCCAAATTATCTTTTATAATGGTGTCCTATACAGGTGTGGTAAATCCAAAACCGCGCAACGGACAGAGAAACGTAGGTAATTGCATGCGCGGGAGAAAGACAAAAAACGAAAAAAATATCAAGTAGGCCATATTTTTAGCGCGCTGTTGCCAAACGCCGTAAGTAAGTTCGTCGAGGGTATTGAATACTTACGGCATTTGGCAACAGCGCGCTAAAAATATGGCCTACTTGATATTTTTTTCGTTTTTTGTCTTTCTCCCGCGCATGCAATTACCTACGTTTCTCTGTCCGTTACACGGTTGTCCTATGGCCGCTTTTGGATTTACCACACCTGTATACTAGATAGTAAGCAGCAATAACTCTTATTTCAGTTCCATCGACATATTAATACTATGTGGCTGTCTTTTTATAAAATTTTCTCATATACAGAGTAATTTTGTTTTTAAATTGTTCCTATGGACCAAATTTGCTTGGAAAAAATTTCATATAATGTAATATTGATAGGAAACAAAAATAGTCAAAGAAAATTATAATAATTCTAGTACAATGTGTCATTCTCAGTACTCTCCACAAACCAAAGGTCCATTTAGGATTTTAGTAATCTTTGGTTAAATATAAGGAGTGCAATTATGCATGTCGTTATGGTCGAAAATGGCTTGAAATAAATTGCTGTTTTAATACAATTTCCAATAGTACTGGATATTGATTATAAGCAAAAATAGACCTTATTGTTACTGATGAATAGTGAGTTTTTAGTTACTCTATTCCATAAACAAACCAGATTAACCTGGAATACCCCATATGGAAAGAAACACATCATAAACGCGACGCCTATCGACAACAAAGACACAGACCGTCGAGGCGCCCTTAAGGCGCAGCCGCCCGTCCGAAGGGGGCCCTTGAAGCGCCGCCCATCCCGTACGAAAACAATGAACCGAGGTGGGGCGAGTCCCTATTTGGGTGGGACCCAGCAACCCCCTTTTCGACGTTGACAATCGGCGTCGGTTTTGTGCATGCGACAGTTCGGTCGTTTCGATTGTCGCGGCTGGCGTTTTTTTTCCTCCTGGTGTGCGTGCGTGTGACGCTTTTACGTCTTGTTTTTGCCTTTTTCGGTTCTGTCAGTGGCTGTCACCTGTCAAAATGTTGGAGTTTTATCCGCACCACATGAACCTCAATCCGGCCATGTTGCCCGATCACGGCGGTACCATGCCCGGACCCGAATATAATGGACGAACAGGTGAAAAATTTTCAGAGACGCCCTGTAAATGTTGACGTCAAATGTATGACAAAAATTGGTTTAAATTTTCTAGATATGCAGAGAGGACTAATCATATATCGTTCCTACTTGAAAAAGGCTTCAAAATTGAATACAAGTTCACTCTGTACAAATTTTAAATATTTTCAACTGTCTATTTATTTGCTCAATTGTTTTGTCAAATCAAAGTGTAGTTTGACTTATTAGAGCAGATCACGTGACTAAACTAACCCAACTTTTCCATGTTAAATACACCCTAATCAGGGTGCGTATTCTTGAAATGAGGTAAGGGAATTATCAAAAGAAAGACCTGTAGAATGTGACAGGAACCCGCCATTGTCAGCTTTTCCGTCACATTCTATCAACACTTCTCTTGAGAATTCCGTTCGCTGCTTTCAAGAATTAGGCCACTGTACAATTGTATAAAAACTTCTAAAAAAGACGTTTCATTCAATTTGTTATTTGAATTCATTATTAATTTAGAAACAGTGTAATCACGTGATTTGTCACAACAGTTGTCAAATAGTGCTGATGCCAATTCTACATGTGCACTCTGTGATTGGTCAAAAAAGGCAGCTTTCAGCTTGCTGCTTTTTTGTGACCAATCACAACACTGATGGTGAACTTGTTGACAGTGACATATTTAATTTTTAGGTTAAATAATCTTCTGCTCGACTAGTAACGGGATTCAGTCAATATTAGCTTTCACTTTCGCGGCTTAGAAATGTCTTGAGAGCCATTGAGGCGTATGGCATTCCTTTTCGCGCCCCGTCGAGCACCAAATAGAGCGTGTGACGTTTTGGCATTTAGATTGCCAGAGCAATAGCCTGCGATAATTGCCCCCAGTTGAATTAGGGCCCTATTAGGGCACATACCTAAGTCAGAACCTGTATAGAGTCAAACAACCACCAAGAACGTATAATTATACTGATGTGAGACGACTTATCTCAAAATAACTATAGAGCTATAACAATAATCATAGAGCAATTAAAATCTAGTTGACTATTCTTTAATTTGATTTTTGAACACTTTGCAGCACATAATTTGCTTTTTTTCTACTTAAAGCCAAATTGAGAAAGAGTATGAGAACTATTAATGACAGATCCTGAAAAAGAACAGAAATTAAAAACATACAAAATAAAATTAAATATAATAAAACGTGCGTCATAACCACTTGAATTATGAAACATTGTAAGTTTACTCTCTTTTATGGTAAGTTTGTGATAGATCATTCCTTAACCGATCACAAAGCTCAAATTTACGCAAATACTGCACACTGGGACTTATCCAAAGTGATAAATAAAAGAAAAAAAGAATAGCACAATTCCGGAAGCAATTTCGGTTTCCTTTGCGGGACCCTTCGACACTTTTACTTCCTTCCGATATTTTATGACAGTCGACACGTGCAACAAATTACCTCCATTCCCCATATAATACATTATACCGTAGAGGTTTATTATTCGTAGTCCCTATCCAGTTTGAATCATTCAAAAGTAAACTTTCAGGAACACTGAAATGAATTCAAATAGCCGGAATTAAAGGTATTTGTTTCTGGAATTACCAAATAAGGGGTAGGGGGAATTTTCCCAAACCGCATTCGCACCCAAAAGCGCGTATATTTTAGACAAAAACGGGGTTTTTGTTCCAGATTTGCCCAATCCCGCTTCGCTAATTAAACGGGAACAAACCCAGGACACCTGCGAGGGTTGCGGTCGTAAAATCCACGACAGGTACCTGATGCGAGTGGCAGACGCCAGCTGGCACGAGCATTGTTTGTGTTGCAGCGTTTGCGGAATTTTACTGGCCCATTCCTGCTACACTAGAAACACGAAATTGTACTGCAAGGCTGATTACGATAGGTACGTACACACCCTGTATATAAGTCAGAAAAACAAAGTGTGTCATACACCTTTAAGTTATGAAATCTGTAAAACAGTCTTAAAGTTCCACCTCAACTTGGTTTAAATAATACAATTGCTAGTCACACTCAGCAATTTAAGACTATTCCAGGAAAAAGCACAATTTAACATTTTTAGGGACTTTTTTGGAGCATAATCAGGGGGTAATTCTTCCCGACGGTAGTTTTATATTAAGTAAGATAGGGAGAGCACAAAAGATCCAGCACAACAAAGGGCGGCCCGTTATTATTAAACGGGCCGACGCCTCGCGACGCTTATATTAGACGCCAAAAACGGTGGATAGAGAGGAGCGGGGGGAAGAAATATTTAAACGGAAACGTGCTATTCGACTGAGCAGGCATATTTTATTAAAGAATTTTTATTCTTTTTTGGGGGCTCGTGCACTTTGTATTTCGGAGGCGCGTTCACGTGGATTTTAATGCTCCCAGATGTGGAACGGCAAAATTGCCGATTTCAGTTGCCTGGAAAAAACTTCAAAAGAGTTTTTTAATTTAGGGTTTTTTTGAGTTCAAATATTTTGCTTGCAGGATATTTGGTGTAAAATGCTCCAGATGCGGAGATCGCTTACTCCCCCAGGAAATGGTAATGCGAGCCCAACAACACGTCTACCATTTGCCTTGTTTCGTCTGCGTGGTGTGCTGCCAACCCTTACAAAAAGGTATTATTATCCTCAACCCAACTAATTTACTGTAACTAACTAAACTATTTGTATAGGAGAACAATTTATTCTGCGCTCAGGACAGTTGTTCTGCAGACAGGACTTTGAAAAAGAACTGTATTTGATGCAACAGTCCCATAGTGGAGACGAAGACCTGCTAGATGAAAACAGTAGACCTAGAGATGGTAGAAGAGGCCCTAAACGACCTAGAACTATATTGACCTCAGCTCAACGGAGGCAGTTTAAAGCGTCATTTGAAGTAATAACTTATGTTAGACATTAGGGCCAAACTAAACTGTGCTTTGTTCTAGGTGAGTCCGAAACCTTGCCGAAAAGTCCGTGAAGCCCTGGCCAAGGAAACCGGTCTGAGCGTGCGAGTGGTGCAGGTGTGGTTCCAGAATCAACGAGCCAAAATGAAAAAAATCCAACGGAAACAAAAACAAGAAGACGGCAAATCACCGAGCGATAAAGAAAAGAGCGAAAAGGACGACAAAAGTATTAAACAAGAAGCCAGCCCTACCAGTAGCGAATTTGGAATGGGTTTGGGTTATGGGAGTTCCGCACAGCCCTTAAACCCTAACATGCCCTATTCCCCTGACGGTAACTTAAACCTAAATTCAACTTGATGAGTAATGAACATTATTTTTTATCCTTCAGACAACTACCCAGCTCATTCAGGAGAATCATTCTGCAGTTCAGATATTTCACTGGATGACAGTACAAACTTTGACCATCTGGACGAGGCCACTTCCGACACAATGTCCATCCAGAATTTGGATTTACAGTCGCAGTCCCATCACAATGAGACTCACAATAACACATCAAATAGCGTGGCCAATCCCATTGACAAGCTCTACCTCATGCAAAACTCTTATTTCAACACTGAACATTAATAATTTTCCTATTCTTTTGCTCAACTCAATTTTGTGTGGTATTCTAGTCATTTGTTTTATTTTAGTTGACCTGAGGGCCTGTCTGTATATATTACCTATATGCAAACAAAATTCAAGAACAAATCTGGTCGAATTATTAATTGTGATGGACTATGATGAATTATGCCAAATATATTATAGTGTTTCATATTCTCTAGATTTTATTATGTATATTTCAAATAAAATATTTTAAAGACAACTTTATTTTCCTTATAATACCAGATATTCGAAATTGTGTTTTTAAAAAAGAAAACAGTCACAGTACTGAAGTATTGGTTTATTGTTATTTACTATACTTATTAATATGTGTGTAAACTTAGAAAAAAACTTAGAAAATAACCATCATATTATCACTGCAACTTTCAGTCTGTGCATCTTATACTAATGTAGTAATTCAATTTATCTAGTTGGGGCTGTAGCTTCTTTCCTGGCAGCATCTTGCAATAGTTGGGTATCCACTTCATCTGCAGGCAGCTGCACGTAACGCACTACTGATCCTCTGATAAAGCAGTTTTTAACTGATAACTGAAACCAATGTGACTCAAATTACTTACAAGGAATGGATATAGTGTACTCACCATATGAGGATATTTATCAGTGTCTGTGACACTGATATCGGTTAGTTTGATGTTCAGGTACTGGTCTACTGAATGTAGAGTGCCGCAAATGCTGCAACAAGACAAAAAATGCACTTTGGTATGGTAGAAATGACCCCTCTGCCTGAACTTACCTTAGGTCGTTTTTCAGCTCGACTACCACGTCTTTGCCCACCAGACTCTTGAAAAATGAGTAGAAAAGCTACACATTTAAAAGAAACATATTAATTTGTTGGAATAAGGAGTAAATACAGTTTTATTACCATTTTTGTAGAACTGGTTTGCAATCACAACCGCAAATATTAGCCTAAAAAAGTGAGGTTAGGGTCACATCACGTCACTTCATCTGTTTATCAGTCATCTGTCGAAATTCTACTGTCACTAGTGTCACAACACGTAACTGTCATAACACTTTTATGTTTATTGTTTATAAACACATTATTTTTTAATTTTCTTTTGAACTTATGGCTTTTTATCAATTTGATTAGTGTCATTATTAGTGAAGTTATTAACTAAACAAGGTAATACATTGTTGTGATTAGTTTAATGCAGTGTAGGAGTGTGCGACCATTCAGTTCGGGGCTCAACACCCCAAATGCAAATATTTCCTATTCAAAATTTAACTCTATTTTACCGTTAAATTTAATGAATTTCTTGTTTTTACCGTTTTTTAATCACTTTTTTTACAACCTTTTAGGTCACTCATCTACGACGTCCAGTTTTCCAATGGAAAAACAGTCTAATAAAACTTCTCAAGATCTACCTGAACTTCTTCCAGGCCCTTTCCAAGATGAGTTTGACGCTTTTCGCAAGTATTATAACGTAATAATGTATGTTTTACACTCACAAAAGGTGGGAGTAGCATAAAAGTTTAAATTTGTAGCACTCCATCAGTCAAAAGTGTGGCATCACAGTTAGTTGATGACATTTACACATTACCTCATAAAGACTGCTGCAAACGATCTGATCAAGTCAAGATCAAAACTGATCAAAACGTCAAAGTCCCAGACATTTCAGCACCAAGCAAAACCATTGAATTTGCCCATGAACTCATCAGAATAGAGTAAGACAAACACTGACTTAAGTACACTAATTTGCTGGTGTTTTGCAGTGAAACGCGGTCGAAAGGTCGGGGTTTAGTGGCCACTGGAAATTTTGAGGTGGGCGATTTATTAATCAATGAAAAAGCCACAGTGATGCAAGTTGATCCACTGTGTATTTGTTTGGAAGGAGAGCATAAAATGTATAGATGCCATCATTGTGCCTGTGCTGTTCATAAATTTTACAGGTGAGTTTTCAAAAATTGTTTCTTGTCCAAGCCCCAAAGTGAATATAAACTGGTAAGTTTTGTTCAGTTGACTGTTGTTCTTTACCTCTACAACTGTCTGAAACCTTCCAAGAATTGTTTTAAATTGCCAGAAGGCTCTAGAGTCATTTTTAAAGTATCAGAAGTCTGTAAATGCCACTGACAATGTTCTAACAAGTGCCAGAAGTCTCTAGAACTGTCTGAAACCTTCCAAGAATGGTTTTAAACTGCCAGAAGGCTCTAGAGCCATTTTGAAAGTATCAGAAGTTTGTAAATGCCACTAACAATTTTTTAAAATCTGCCAGAAGCTTCTACAACTGACTTAAACCTTCCCAGAGGCTCTAGAGCCATTTTTAAAGTATCAGAAGTCTGTAAATGCCACTGACAATGTTCTAACAAGTGCCAGAAGTCTCTACAATTGTCTTGAACCTTCTCAGAATTGTTTTAAATTGTCAGAATGCTTTAGAGCCATTTTGAAAGTACCAGAAGTCTGTAAATATCGCTGACAATCTTCTAAAATCTGCCAGAGGCTTCTACAACTGTCTTAAACCTTCCCAGAGGCTCTAGAGCCATTTTGAAAGTGCCAGAGCACTCTACGTACTACTGCACACCTTTTAGAAGTTGCCAGCGGCCTCTACAAGTGTTCTAAATCTTATAAAACTGGTGTTTGTAACGCAACAGATTATATAATTATAAAATATGAATCAACAGTGTTTTTTCCTCTTTAGTTGTACAGGTTGCAACATAGTGGCATATTGTTCAACATCATGCTTGATACAGTCATACTACCACTATCACAGGTTTGAATGTGAAGGCTTTCAGAGGCATTTCTGGAAACTGGAAAAAACTGACTTTAGGTACTTTAATTTTAACCAAATCCATGTAAATTACCTTGAAACAGATATGATAATTTCAGTTATATCGCCTTCCGAATGGTGCTTTATGGTGCGCGATACAGCTTCGACAAAAAGGTTCCGTCCCATACAAAATGGGGTAAAAACGGTTACAACTATCCTTATATGTATAAGTTGGTCAGCAACTTTGACAAATTGCCCCTTAAGCTTGTTTACGAGATTTTGGAAGTAAGTTTCAATGCAGTTTTTTGCGGAGATTTTACTGTTATTGCGCGTGTAGAAGGGGGCAAGGACTGTAATGTATTTGGCAATCAGAACGAACTTTTTCAAAACTTTTCAAGAAGACAACGAGGACGGATTGCATATGTATATAGGGGGGTTGTTTGTGAAGCACTATTGTCAAGCTCAAGTCAATGCGATACAGGTGAAGTTCCCGAATTTCGATTCAGGATATTCATTTAACGTTACCGGTGGCACTGGTAAAGCGATTTGCCCTACGATCGCTCTTATCAATCATTCGTGTTCGCCCAACGCTGTTGTCATGTAAGTCTCTAATTTTTCCACCTTTAATAAGTTGTTTTATCATTGGGGTGTAATAAATACAACAACAAACTAAGAATATAATTATTTCAGACCGCGCAATAATCAGTTCCTAGTCAAGGCTATTAAACCCATAAAAAAAGACGAGGAAATCACAATCGCATACCATGAAATCAACATATTTCTACCCTACGATCAACGACGACTTCTAATGAGTCACTACTTTTTCTTTCAGACTTTGTGCAATTGCTCGTTTTGCGTACACGAAAATTCTTGGGTGATTTTGCTATTAATTTTTGTATTTTAACGTTTATTTTAATAGTGTAAAATTCCAGTTTGAATACGCTTATCGGTGTAAATTATGCTCAAACGGACGATGCAAAAAAGTCCAACTAAACAACGACGAATGGACATTGGCCTGCAATACCTGTCTCAAACACACAGAAATTGCACTTAAAAATGAAAAGGCTGTGGATATTGCAATTAAATGGTGTATGTTATTGTTAAGCTGGTAAAAGTGGTCCTAAGTCAGTTTTAATTTGAATGTTAACCAGACCAATCAACCTACGAAATTGATCCTTTGCTAAGGGTGCTCAGTTGCTACCAGCAAATGTTTCCCCACGATTCTTGGATGCTTCTTGATTTGTACAGGATTTTGTTTGAAAAGTATTCGGCATGGGGTGGTTAGTAATAGCACCATAAAACATACTTTTTACTCTACTGTACAATGTATTTGCAGAGTGGCCAGTGGAAACAATCAAATACGGCCTAAACTACTTTGAGTGCGTCGAAAATTACGTGTGTCGACTATATCCGCCCTTACTGGAAGCCAAGTTAAAGTTTTTCTTCAATTCAGTCAACAGTCGAGAGTTTTCCACGCTGATTGGCGTATCCGATGAGCACTAGTAAGTTTTTAAAAATTAGCAACGTCAAACCATTGATACTTTTTCGGTAAGCCAGTGTTGTAAATGTACTCCAGGCATTTACGACGTCTAAAATGTCACTAAGTCCAATTTTCCTGTTTATTTTATGATAAGGTCCCATGTGGAGCATTTGCGTTAATCACTTTGTAATTCAAGTCAAAAACTTGTGATTAAACGTAAATACTTTACATGTGGACTTTTGTTACGTACGGAAAGCTGGTGTGTTTGTTACAACCCGCTATAGGGTGTTCGTTTTTAAAGCATTTAGTCCCCAGACCAGTAAAATAAATATGTCCCAATTGGGTGGCCGTTTTGGTTCCCACAGATTTCAGACACTTGTAAAACTCATCGTCACAATCGCAGTTTAACCTAAAAATGTTACTAAGAACAACAGTTGTTCAAAAAAAGTTGTTTTCAAGCAGTGAAACGAAACGTGGTGCGTCTGGTTGCAAAATACAAGACAATACTGTCTGATTCTCGAAGGTGAAACTTGAAAAACCTTTTTAAAAGTGTCAGAGTCCTCTAGGACCATCTTGAAGGTACCAGAGACCTCAAAATGTTAATGAGAATTGTTTTAAAAGTGCCAGAAGCCTTTACAAGTCTCTTACACCTTCCAACAATTTTTTTAAATTGGCAGAAACCTTAAGAACATTTTTAAAAGTGCCAGAGGCTTTTAGGACCATTTTTACAGTGCCAGAGCCTTCTAGATACTACTGCAAACCTTCTAGAAATTGGCAGAGTCCTCAACAAGTGCCTTAAACCTTCCAAGAATTGTTTTAAATTGCCAGAAGGCCTTAGAGCCATTGTCAAAGTATCAGAAGTCTGTAAATGCCACTGACAATGTTCTAACAAGTGCCAGAAGTCTCTATAACTGTCTTGAACCTTCTCAGAATTGTTTTAAATTGCCAGAGGCATCTACAAGTATCTTAAACCTTCCAAGAAGTTTTTTAAATTGCCAGAAGGCTTTAGAGCCATTTTGAAAGTGTCAGAGACCTCAAAATGCTACTGAGAATTGTTTTAAAAGTGCCAGAAGCCTCTACAAGTCTCTTACACCTTCCAAGAATTGTTTTAAAAGTTTCTCTATAGACATCCCAAATCAAGTACTTTCTCTTTGATGTTAAACACATCTTCAGTAAAACTTTTCTCCCCAGACTCTCCTGACATACTTCAAGGAGTTTTTTTCTGTCAATATTTAATATTCTCCAGGTGGTCATTTCAGGCAGTTTACACTTCAATTTTTGAATCATTAACACAACATACCTGGTATAAAAAGAAGGGTTTTCCAGTCCGTGATTAGTTTGGTGTCCCTCAATAATATCAGGGCACATATCGTGAGTTCGGCAACACTTGTCCGTATCTCTTTCCGGACCTAGGTCCGAGTCATTTGCGGCAATATTTCCGGCTCCGCACCATTTAGTTCCTGAAATTTCATTTCTTTACTTACCTGAAAAACCTTCTAAATCAAATTACCTACCAGGGTAAATGAAGAACCAATTGGGAACTCTACGTTCACCCGATCTGCCTAAATCATCATCTATCTCGTTCAGGTCCACATCAACATCATTGTCCCAAGTGATCTTGTAACCTGAGGAATAGACGACGGTTAACAAAATTCCAGTTAACCGTATTACAAACATGTTGTTCTAACATTTAATCAACCAGTGACGTTGTCTTTTATATGTTATTTTCTTAGCATATATTTGGTGATAAGGTAGTGTAAATACAACCTTAATCGTCCGAATTTACAAATTAGGTCAGCACCCAATTAGCATAAATGCTAATTTAAATTAAACTAGAACTAAACGTTAACAAAAACTCAATTTTCAGCGATATAATCAATCACTTTGCCGAACTTTGTGGCAAAGTCAAAAAAGACGTGATGTTCTACGTGCCCAATGAGTACATGGACTTTTACCACTTGGGCCTGTTGAAAAAACTGGACGATCTCAGAACCCAAATTAACCAGTTGGAGTAATTTTTCTTTCCCGGAACCAAAACTTAAAAAAAAGCCGAATTATTTGGGTTCCTACCGACCAAAAAGTCTGATTAATTAAGTTTCAGTTGGTTTTACTGTTGTTGGGCCACAAAGTACTACTTTCTGGGGTTTTCGTTGACCGAAATATGTTATCAAACCAATGATATTGTTTTCACATAAGTAATAGAAAACTTGGAGGTAATGAGACACCCTGTTAATTATTTTACCGTTTTCTTGAGTTTTGCAAGATGATTTCAATTATATACAGGGTTGTCCGTTTTTTTTTTAAATACATAATTAAATGAGGGCATTTTTTCTTGTAGAAACTCTGTGATGAAAATATAATTTTTGTTATTTCCACTAAGACCAATCACAAATTAGGGAGTAGTAATCCCAACACACTGGATGGTTTGTGATTGGCCTAACTAACTACATTATTTGAGGTCACGTGACTGCTTTAAAAAATTTAAATTTCAACTGTTTTGATTCTTTTTTAAACTTTGACAGTTTCAAATGTAATTTTTCCAGGGTCTCCTGAGTGTTTACTGAATTTCAACTTTGACACTTCGAATTTGACGTTCGGCAACATTTTCACATTTCAAATTGTACTTATCAGGGTCACGTGAGTGTTTTGACTATTTCATGAAGAATTTTTTTTTTCTGTTATCATGCAACTTATTCTGACTTTCTTGAAATTCTATTTAAAAATGTAAAACATCAAAAATAAAAATAAGAAAACGTAATAAACAATTTCTGTTTGATTATTTATTTATTGTTTGAACAAAGGCATTTGACAGTTGTGTCATCAGTGTCTTCGTGTGTTTTCACATCCCTAGGTAGACGTCCTCATCAGGTGGTCACGTGACCAACTTTTGAATGTCGTTCCATCTGTTTTATTGACAGACACTATAAGATACGCTGATTGGTTCGAAAGAAAAAAATTGTTGCTTTTTGTCTAGAATACCCCAAAAACTAGTACTTTAAAGGTTTCGTTTACTTTTTTTAAGCACAAACACAGTTGTGTGAGTTATTGTTGATTTATTAAGTGACTATTTGGCAACAATGTATGCAAAGTTATTTTCCGCTAAACAGTATTTTTCGTTATATTAAGGAACTGGAGAACAGATCCATAAATTGAGCTGTGAGTTTGTTGTTACCTCTCTTTTATTTAATTTCTAAGATTTTGTTACTCGTTTCCTGTTGTTGTAGTATTGAGTTTTAGTTGTTATCAAACAGCAATACTTGATACGAAATATTACAAAGTTTTTGTGATTCGTTTGTGTTTGATTTAAAAGAGAGTAGAAACCTAATTCGTGGATTCGTAGTTGAGTGGTCTGTCACTAGGTGGCTCCACGATGCCCTTCCAAAAACTTCTGGTGAACATACCGACCGCAGATGTACACGACACGTTCACTTGTGGGGCAACTCCGCCACAATTGTTCCGTAATTAATCAATGTCGTTTCAAGAGGAGATTAATATCTTAAGGAGCTGAAACAAAGACATCTCTTGGGTGTTCTTTTTTTTTTTTTTTGGTTAATCATATGGTAAGCTGTTACCATTAGACCTAGTGGTAGAGGTGCAGAGATTTTATTTTAATTCATTTGGAAATATGGTTATAATGATTGTGTTCACTCTTATTAAACTGTATAATACTACTATAGTTTGGTTTGCCCTAATATACAGAAAAGAAAATCAAGACATGCTTTTGCACCTGTTCTTAAGTGGATGCACCTGTCCCCTTTTCTTATAAATAATTGTATAATAATCATAAAAAAGGTCGCCAGCTGGGGTGTTAAACACGTTTTTCCCTTCTTCGTACCTGATGCGTTTTGGTTGCAACCCGCATCGACCCGCTTGGTTATTACCTGGTTAAGACATAAAATTGTTTAGGCGCGTGCTCCTTTATCCCCCGGGTCGTGGGGGGGTATTTTAAACTTTTCCTCGTCGGATTGTTGTAATCGGAGCAATAAAACGACTTTTATGAGCAGAACCAGACAGTTTTATTGTCCTCTGGACGCGTCTGTAAATCGTCCAATTTTACCTGTTGTTTATGCGTTACGGGATTTTTATGGGCCGAAACGGGATTGATGTGTTGTTTAGCGGCCCTTTTAATAAAATCCTAGGACTGGTAGAATTTTGCCTTTTACATGTCCAGTGGCGTAGGTTACTTTTTACAAGAAACAGAGTTAAAGCAAGAGGGTGACTGAAACAAACACTGTAAAGGTGCCACCCAAACATGAGAAACGAGATATGTGTGTGTAATATCTTGATTGATTCTCTGTTCCAATTTCGCGTGTAGTCGACACACCCCCTATATACAGGGTGGTCCAAACTCCAAGCCAGCAAATCCTAAAACTGGGCCACAAGAATTGATTTAATTTTTGAAAATAATCTGAAAAGTTGCACAGCTGCACATGTGATGACCTTTTCTTAAGAAAAGTTTGTTGGTTTCGGAATTAAAATAAAAGAGCTGTTTTTATGGGGTTTGCTAGCTCCGCTAGGGGGCACTTCTCACGATACTTTCCACCTGTATCCTAACAATCAATTTGGACCACCCTGTATGTATAAACTGTTCGATTCTGAAATGTCGAGCAAGAAAGTCCATATCCTTTCACCGTTTAATGCCGATTAAAATCAGGTGACGTCAGTATATATAATGTTACTTGATCTGGTTTCTAAATACTTATTTGGTGTTCAAATACAATGTAAGAGTAAAAAAATGCAAATAAATTTAACCTTAGACAATTGAGAGAATTCCGCAAATAATTATATTAAAATATATGGAAGTGGTAATTTATGCTGACTGAATTTTTATATCGGAATTATAGCAAAACTTGTCTGATATCCTTGACATTTTAGACCAAAAAAAATCACCCTCAACCATATTATTATGATTGAAACTAAATGGGTGTTCAGTTGATGTTATGGGAAATTTGCAAATCCAAACTTTCACGCATTAATTATTATGAATTTTTTTCTAATTGCACACTAAAACGAACACGAACACCCGTTAAGTTTTACGATGCTTTCCTGAGCAGTTCCCAACGACTAATTACCTCTCCAGTTTTGTTTTTTCTCTCTAAGAGTCCAATAATTACGGGCCGCTTACATAACACTTTCAATGGGCCTTAGAACTCATCGGGCAGCTGTTAATTTCGGTATTTTTAGGCCCGGAAGATTCCAGGACGGGCACGAAAAACTACTTAAATTTAGAAGACGATTTTGCAATGTTAAAGTGAACAACCGGCAACAACGCAGTCTGTCATCTGTCAATCGAGAAGGTTAGGTTTGTGTGAGTTGTTTACAGAGTAAAACAAGATTTAAATAATATCAATCATTTCAAAATTCCTAATGGTAGTGTGGTACATACAGATTACTGTAAACAATAGTAAAACACTGAAAATTGTTAAATTTTGTCACCCAACTGCGCTAGTGTCAGTTGTACGTATAGGACAATGACTAGTATACTAGTACTGGAGGTGATACTCAAGTTACCTAAAATGTAACTGTTATTATGCTTTCTTATATTAGTTTCTGGTTTAATATTAGAAATCAGACTTTAAGGGAACTGAATCTATATAAATAAATCTTTGATTTTGCGAATTCACACCACAAAACCACCTATTATGTAAGTCACTAAATACCTGGTTTCGTAAAGTTTTGGCACAAATTTGTGTCCGAGGACAATCACCTCAGTTTTGTAGGTTGCTAATTGTAGTGTTGATGTAGTCTTTTGACCTCTTTCAATTTTTTTCCCACTAAAACCGAGTACACGCAATGATGTGGGTAAAAGTAGGGCGACATCAGAGGCAGATGGGCAGCTAGCTAGGGAGCCAAGAATAAAAAAAAAACTATTTGTAAACTGTCATTAGGACAAATTGCCCTTATTTCAGCACGGATTACTGATCATAAATGTGTTTCGGTGGGGCAAATAGGCTACAGATTAGATCAAAACCAAAAGTAATATCGAGAAAGCTTACATATATGAAAGTTATATACACGAGATGAAGATCCTGGAGGGCAGTTTACGTAATTTGAAAGTGTATTTTTTTTATATTTCATTATTGGTTTTAATCGTTAATTAGTTGTGTTAGGTACTGAGAGGGGACATTGCCAAATTGCTCGTTATACAACCAGTCCGCGATAATCGCTAATTTTTTGTGTATGGCCAATTAATCGACGACCAGAATGGAAATCGACGTGTATTTCCGAAATTGGTTCGTGTATAGTCAAACCCCACTAAGGAATTTAAACGTTTTTTAATAAAGGTAACACCCATTTTTCTGTAATTAACAAAATATAGCACAGCTTGGCAACCAGAACTAATAACAAAAAAGGGCAAAACTGGTAAAAACAAAATTCCTAAAAACCTACATTCTTTAGTGTGGTTATTTTAAAATTGTCGAACTTAGAAGCATAATTTATTATACACAATTAGGTACAATTAAGTTTTTGTGCGAAACTGTTGTCACCAGGTTCAAATTAACTCACACACGTCGTCCTCGCAGGACATGGTGCCAAGTCCCCTAGGTGCGCCCTAGACGAAGGTGAAAAAAATCAGACGTTCTATTTTAAAAAAAAAATGTAATTTCGTTTAGTAAATAAATAGACCGGAGGTTTATTGAACTCGGTCGATTTCGAGAGGTTGTTACTCCACCTGCCACACGTATCGTCATAATACAACTTGAAGTTATCTCTATCTGGACAGGGACAGATGCCAATTATTCAAATTGCGCTGTACATATGATTTGTGGTTGTGTCCAGTTTTGGTAAATCTATATACAGGGTGTACGCCAGTCAATTTTGTATGTTTTAAACCAGACAGTCATTAGAGTCAGACAGAACAAACCTATTTTTAGGCGTCGTTTGGCCTTTGACCAGACGACCAGACCGTTTTCAGCGAATCCGGTTGTTCACTCTCTAAAATATGATTGAGCGCGGCTTTTTTTCAAGTGTACAAACAGTCAAATTAGTGAATTATATTCCATTAAAACAGTCGGATGTGGATCCAGGTCACTGTGCCAGAGAAGACAAGACTACAGGGCGGTCCAGAAAAGACCGATCAAGGCGAAATGTAAAATATGGCATGACTAACACTGAAAACGTCCGACTTTATAATGTATGTCGCTTGTGGAGTAACAAAAAACATTTTGGACACGCTTCAAAAAAAAATGGGTTCAGTAACAATCTAAAATTAAGGTGAAAGCCCAAAATAGCGGAAACGAGCCAAAAAGTTGATTCGTGTCATCTTCTAGTTTTAGTTGCCGCAATTTTTGACTTTCGGTTAAACCACCCTGTATATGGGAACGATCCTAACCTTGCGCAAAATCGTTGATGTGATCCAATCCGATTAAAAAAGAGCGGATGTGGACGATTTTGATTGTCGGTCATGGGACTGAAATGTGTGTCCATTTATAATCGAATATGGAAAACAGTATGGTTAACTATGGTAAAGAACCACAAAAAAAACACTTTTTTATAAAATGAAAATAATTAGGACACCGTGTATTGCAATGACAGACATACCAACACAGTAATACAGGTTCCAGCAACAAATCATTAAATTATTCATTCATTCCAATTGGTTCCATTCATTCTTTCTCGGTAATGCAATAAAAACGTTATATACTACCGCAGTACCCAAGACAACAAATTGTCAACAACTTGCTTTTCTTCACGGTTTATAATGGAATTATACCAGCCAAGGACGTTTTTACAACCCTCGTTCGTTAAAACATTCTAAAATATGTGGAACAGTTCAATTTGGAGCAACAAAATGAATCATATTTTAGTATCAGTGTCTGAAATTTCCGGATTGCGGTGTGGGAACGTTAACAAAGTGTGAAAAAATAACAAATAGTTTGATAAGAAGTGAATATTAAACGTTTTTCCAACAGATATTACAACAAAGACAATGAACTATATAAACTGAATTATATCAGTAAATACATACATAATTAATACATTGTGTGTTGTTGTAGCTGGAAAGGTGATTTTTCTTTTTTGTGGATTAATTATTTTGCAAATTGCATATTATAATGACAAACAAATTCCGTTAATACAACGCTCAAACCATGTTTGAGACAAAACAAAACTTGTTTAGTTACTAGATTTGTCCAGGATATTGAAGCATCCAAAAACCATAATTTTCAGAAAATTCTAGTTCACCAGGTTGCTGTACACTGTAAAATCCACATATGGCTCATTATAAGTATTTTCTATATTAAGGATTTTTTTGTGTTTTTTTAGTTTTTTAGGTAAGGTAAACCAGAATTTTTGTGATGTGAGTCATATTAATAACACTGGTCGACAAAAAAAATATTTTTTTTTGTAACAAAAAGCTGAATAGCATAGAATGGTAAAATGGACCAATATGAATTGAAAACAGCAAAAAAAAAACTTGTAGCACGTAAGGTTTTCTTGTTACGTTAAACAAACCACAAGCGTAGAACGGTATTATAATGCATATGTTATTTATCACAAAATATATTTTACAAGTAATTTAAATCTCTATAGCGACTGTATCTACTTAATAATAAGTTGAAATCTAATAACAATACAAATATTCAAAAAAGTTATTTGAAACACACCAAATAGTTCTATTTTTTTCTTTTGTGTGGGGCGACGTCTTCTCTCTTCAAAAACCAGCAATAGTCACCCATCATGGCTTCATCCCATCGTCCTTGGTACCTTGTTTCCATTGTCCTGATGTCCTGATGGAACCTTTCACCTTGCTCGTCGCTAACAGCGCCCAAATTCTCCGGAAAAAATGATAGACGGGAATGAAGAAAGTGTTGAATTTTTAAAGACATTCGACAACCAAGCAAATTGTAAGATTCCAAAAGTTCCTCAACTATTTGTTCATAATTTTGATCCTTATTGTTACCTAAAAATCCCTTCACCACTCTTACAAATGAGTTCCACGCTCTCAATTCTTCTAAGGTGAGATTTTCCGTGAAATGAACATCTCCCATCAATTTTCTAGTTTGCGGTCCAATAAAAATACCTTCTTTTAATTTGGCGTCACTTAACTGAGGAAACACTTGTCTCAGGTACTTAAATCCTTTACCATCTTTATTCATAGCCTTCACAAAGTTTTTTATCAGTCCGAGTTTTATATGAAGAGGAGGCAAAAGAACATTTTTTGGATCTACAAGAGGCTCATACTTAACATTTTGAGATCCAGGTTGAAATGCACTCCTCTCCGGCCGACCATCAGTGATTTTAGATTAATAGATACCAATACAAGGGAAAAACTCTTTTTCTACCTATCTTTTTTTTTATCTTTTCTACCGTTTGTTCATCTAGAATTACAAAGTCGTATATGCATATAAACTCCTTTTGGAAGAACGCTCTTTTGTATATAATACTAAAAATATTTAAAAAAAAACAGTAACTACATATGAATTTACGAATATTTCCTCTTGGTAAATAAGTAATATCCGTTGTGTTAATCCCAAAAAAGCAATTCTTTTTTACAGTTTCATTTTGGCAGTTACGACTTTGTAATTCTAGATGAACGCGTTGTACCGACTCTGCCGAACACGCCTACCGTCGTATTTTAAGCCGCACCTAAGTTAAGTTTGATTCAGGCTGTCATTTTTTCACCTGTATTGTCACAGTGTGAACCACCCTTAACTTAATCTTGGCTTAAAGTATGACTGTGCAAATGGGGGTTCGTCATATTTGCTCTGCTCCTTCATGCGGGGCTTCAACTCAAACACGGCTATTACTGGCCAACATCAAAAGGTTTAATGAAGCTATTGAAAAAAGTGGACGTTCTAGGACTTTATGGGATTTTTTTCTATTACTAGAAAGGCATAAGCATTGTGAAATTAATGGTCTGACTGGTGTTACAAAAATTGTGTCGGCCAGTGTAATCATTCCATTTAAGGGTCTGGAAACTTAACAAGTACCTATTATGGCTACATTAAGTTTCAAGGAATGCTTATTAATTTAAATAATACAAATAGAGTTATAATATTAACTAAAAATAAAAACTGACACAAACCTGCTGGTAGCAAGGGTGGCAACACTGCACTGTGTAGTTCAGCATACACATATTGGGATTCCCAGGCTGAAAACCGTGCAATTCCTCTGTTACAGGACTCTTCTAGTTCACCAGGTCTGCAGTATTTTGTAAGGGTTTTTCTCTATTTTTACAGCTAGTCACGTGACTCCTTTATTGTAGCCAACATGAGTTTTTTGTGAGCAACTGTTTTAATACAACCTTTTTAATATAAACGCATTCTATGCCTAACTATGTAAAATAATGCAAAATACAGTGTTATAATGATACAAAAATTGATAGAAAGCTGCTAGGAGCAGTGGTGGCAACACTGTGCTGTGTAGTTCAACCAGGATGAAAACCATGCAACTATTCTGATAATACCTGGACAACAATTATTTATAGTCACTTACCAAGCAAATTTTTGAAATTGGAGGTTTGAAGGGCGGAGAAATTCAACCATGATAGTTTTTTTTAACTGACCGCTGACAAGTGGCATTTTAACTGACGTGACAATGATGCCAACTTTCCCTCCTATAAGCTGCAGATAAACAGCTGCCTATTCTTTATTATTCAGTGAATTTCTAGCTGTACTGTACCGTAGAAATTTGTCAATTAGTTGGAATAATGTTCTGATGACTACAAACTACAAAGCTAAAACTGAAAGAATGGCGGCAACGTTGCTTACAGCAGACGTCGATTCCGCTTTTAGGAAAGTTGACGGCGTGGCTAATACGCCCACTCCGCCTCGTAAAGTAGTGCCACGGCGCGTTTTGCAATACAATTTTCGTTGAAAGTACTGATCGACAACACCTGAAAATGGTACCAAAATGCAACCCTTAGTGTGTACTGTATTGTGGTGGTGAAAACGCGGTGAAAACCCGTTGATTTCGAGAAAAATGAGGAAAATCGAGTAGCCACGCCGGTCGGCGCATGCTAGACGCGCCACGACTTCAGACGCCGGCAAAACTACTTTAAACCCGGCGAAACGTCACTTCAGCGCCGGCTTTAGCAGTGCATAGCCAGAAGAATAACGGGGCCGCTCCGTGAAGAAGACGTCGCACGTCTCCTGCCTGGAACATTTTCCACTCTAGTATCTTCAAGGAAGGATGTATACGAAGCTGACCGTGCCAGTTAAGAAAAGTGTCGTGCCGAATAGTTTTATCACTTTGTTGTCTTCTGACATTTCGTTCGTGCTTCATATTCCGTGCGTGAGAAAAAAACTGTTCAATTGAACCAACAAGAGAGAGAGAGAGAGACAGAACTTGTTCCTGTTGTTCGGACACATCGAAAGTGCTATATTTCCACTGCGTTTACTACCTCAGGATTTAAAAAGGTAACTTTATTCATCTTGTTTCGCTTGACATATGGCCCCCCTAAACTTTTTGCAATCACACTTAAAATTCCTTAAGAATTTAAAGGTTTGTTCATTCTAGTTTAGTTGCGTAACATGGCGTAAGTGCGAGCGAGACAAGATGATGACTGTCACTACCATTGCGGGCTTAATTTTTAATTTAAATTTTAAAACCGTTTTTAAATTAAATAACCTTTTGTTAGACCGGTCCGCTGAGAATTCGTTTCCAAGGTCGGTTTGCCGCCAAAATTCCACTTAGTCGGTGTATTTTAAATTGATATATTATTATCCCAAGAATTCCCGCCATTTTTATTTAAATAAGAAGGTTCCCTACATTAATTACGTAATTTAGTACTGAGTGTCCCAAGTTTTAACACACAGAAGCTAGACATGTGTAAAACTAGTTTCTGATTGGTCTAAAAAAATCTGACCAATCACCACCCACTATGTCTGAGTTGCTTTATTAAACTTTGCACGATTTTATCATAATCAACCAAATACGCTCATAGTATAGTTCCATCTTTCTTTATTTGTATTAAAAAGAGAGAAGTAGACCTACATTATTTAGTTGACATCCACCATTATAGAACTAACTGTCACTGTCATTGCCAAGGGTGCCTATGATTTCGGTGTGCCCTGACAATTAGCTTTTTTCAGGGAAAAATTTTGTAATCAAATAGTAATTGGTGATTAATAATCTCATTTAAACCATAACCGTTTCGATTATTAATCGCTTTCGTTAATACACTCCTTGATTAAATAACTATTAATTTAAATTACATTGGTGCCAATTTGTTAATAATTGTACGTATTGGGCAGTGTATGTTAAAATTGGGATGTCACTTTTTTGTGTATTTTCTCTAAATTGAAAGTTATTAAGGTACCTAAAGATGATTGTGATTTTTGGATCACTGTGTATAGTGTACACTGGTCAGTTTGCTAAATTGTTTATTTCAGTTGTTTAATAGAGTTTTGTACACCTTGTAGAGGATAAGATATTTTTCCTGCAAATACAGGGTGGAACAAAAATGGACTTACACTAAGATTGAATTATCCTTGGAATTATCCAAAATAACTGCCTAATAATAAACTTGACAATTTTCTGGTTTTCTTAATTTATTATCTTAATTCTTGCTTCTTAAATTCAAAATATTTGATAATATTCAATGTCACTAGGTTGCTTAAAATAATAATTAACATTAAATAAATTTAAGATTGAATTTTCTATTCACTTAATGAGATCCACTTATCTTATTATTATTATTTTTGTTTTTAATGGAGTTTGTCAGTGTTGTCTTATCTTTGTCATTTACTGATTTTAGACCCAAGTAACCTTCAATTCGTTTCCCTCCACTAACCACCCCCAGGTGGTTAATATGCATAATCCACTAAAATATAGACTTGAAGATGTCCTAAAAAAAAACCTGCTAATTGATGGATATAACACGCAAGTTAATTGGCTTCCAGAACCGTAAGGGGGGGCCACTGGACCATGGAGAATTATTCGTCTGCTCGCTTCGAAAATTGTTACAAAAATCTAATTAATCAGAGTTAAAGGGGTTGGAGGGGGGCTTCATTAATATTTAAACACACATCACAAGTGCGGTGCCCCTTCAACCGAAACAACCCCCCTTTTCGATGCATTTTGATGAGTTAACTTGCACTTGAATTCATGTGCAGTCATCTACACAAGTAACGGGGTGTTCAATTAAGAAAGTTATTACAAATTAAGAGTTTTTTTTATTCGAACACCCGCTATAATAGAGATTGACTGGGCAATTAGGACAGAAATAACGGTTTGTCCCTACGTTATACAGCACAACTTGGTAATAATAATTGTGGGCCCCATACAACTAGGAAGCGAGGCAAAATTATGTTTTCACGGTTAATCAGCCGCAGAAAGTGAGGAATTTCAAGAATTAAAGAGCTTTCTTGAAACTACAGTTAGATTGTTGAATATTGCTCCCAACACACCTTTTTCGGATAATAAAAACGTAGGAAAGTGGAATTTGCTTATTTAAATTAAACGGACAAACATCCCGTATATTAATTATTATTAGCTTAAGTTTTTGTCAACTAAAAATGTCTTTTTCAAAATTCCAATTACCCGAGGACACTTCAAATTAATTGTTTATTAATAAAAAAAAATATAATTAGGTGGGTTGTAAGTAGGTAATTAGGTAACTGATTAAATAACGATAAGTTGACGTTAACTGTTTGAATTTTAATTGCAAAGTTATGGATGTTTTTATGGAGGACCTCAAGGTTTCCATGATAAAAAGAGTGTCATTTGAAACTACCTACAACTGTTTTAAAACACGTTCCAGACGTGGGGCTAATAAAACTTGCCCTAAACTTGTTCTACTTCCCAGTCTTCCGTTTTACAATTCTAGAGGTAAATATGTATCAATACACTGTAATTAAGGGTTTAGGAGGTTGTAAACGTTTTCAGATTAGACCAAAGTTGGATAAAGTTTTAGATACCTACTATTCAATAAAACTGACCTTTAGACTAATAGCTTTCAAGATAAGCAAGTTTTACAATTCTTAAGAGTCCTTCGTTATTTTGTACACTAATTCCCAATATGCCAGTAATGTTAATAGTAAAAAAAGTAAAATCGCTTAATTGCACTATTTTTGGTAAAGTTTTATACGTCAATGGATAGCCAATGAAATGAGCTTTCTAAAAATTTCCCAACTTGGGTTGATATGTTAAACGGTTTGGCCGCTAGAGGGCGTCAAAATTGACTCATTTTGTCATGACTTTTTTTGGTGCATTTTTCCGTTCAATCGTCAATAACTAGCTTATTTGCTACACTTTGTATAAGCTTTTATATGTCAATGGATAGCTAATGAAATGAGCTTTTTATTGACGTATAAAGTTGATTGATTAGTTGTACAGTTTCGCCGCTAGGGACAGTCAAACATTTTGAAAGTAAAATTACGAAATTCATAATTTTTCCTTGTTTTCCAACGAATTTCATTGAAGTTACCAAACTTTATTTATGTTTATATTTCAATGTATAATGTAGACCTTTTCAATTTTATTAATAGTACTAATTTAATGCCCACTAATTCCTACAGTTTGTACACTATAATGCCCCAGTGATTTACCCCTTGGAACTACATTCAATGAGCACTGTTTCAAACCCCTTAAAAGAAGATTTCAAGACGTACAACTGAATATATTGAGAGATTGAGACCCTGTATTATAAACCTTTTCAAAGATTTCCTAAAATGACAATAAAGCAATAACAGATAAACATCTTTAAGGTCCTATTTCATCTTTCAGACGTCTTCCAAGAAGAAATTTTAATTTAACAAAGTTTTGATAATGTCGGCGTAACAGTACCTTTCACTTGACCCATTTTCCTGAAATCTTATTTTCTACTAAAAATTAAACAAAAAAACATTTTTTTTGATGATGATAATTTATTACCGATAACTCCGATTAGGTACACAAACGTTACATTCTAATGTTATCTGTAGTATTGTTCTGGAAAATTTTCGAGATTGTCGGCGCTGAAAAGTAGGTCACTGTATATGAATTGTGGGTACCTGAGGTACCCTAAATTGCAACCCTCCTCCCAACACCTACAATATTCCTAAAAGTGGTAGGGGGTGGTTTATAATGGTCGTTCTAAGGGTTGTTTACATCAGTATGGTCAGTCGATGTTTTGGCAGTGGTTTGTGTTTTGTTCCATATTTATCAAGTGAACTTGTTTAGGTAAATATCTCCCAGTGTTTCAGTTATCTGGTAGTACTTTTAATAAGAATTGCCCCCCAAAAATATGTTTCTATTTTAGTTTCGGTGCCGTGTCCATCCGAATGTCGCCTAATCTTTTTATAAAAATAACTCTCCCCCAAAAATAGCCGTCTAATTCATTCTGTAGCGGAAAAAAACATTCTAATGTTGGTATCATTTTTTGGTTTTGTTTTTAAACGCGTTTAATAAGCCTACTAAAAATACCGGAGTGGTGTTAAGTTTCTTCTGCTGGTGTATTTTTACTTACACTCGGAAGAGAGGCGACTGTGTACGCAATTACTCATTTTCTGGCTTTAATTCACTTAAAAGGGACAGCTGCACAAGTCATTAAATATCCATCAGTTGAATTTTTGGGAAAAATCTGTTTTTGACCCCCCTATGCGGGTATCACAGTGATTCATAGGGGAGGGTTTGAGAAAACCCGCCAAATTATTTGTTTCCCATCAATTCTTCAGTTCTAGTCCAGGTGCTTAACACAAAAACTCTAGAAACTCAAAAATGTGTTTACTTAGTAAAAGAGGATAAAAACGTTTCTATTTTTTGTTGTTTTTTGAAAATCTTTACTTTTTTGCTGAATTTTACTGTTCTAATCGTATTATGCTAAGTTTTTATTTTCTTCTGTTTTTTTTTCTTGAAAATTACATATTTTGTGATGATTATGTCAAAAAAGTCAATTTTTGGTTTAAATTCCAATTTTTAGTTCAGGGAGTTCAAAGGGGGGGAGAAAAAATTATTCAAAAATGCCATTTTTCAAAAAATTAGGGGTCTTTTTTTACTATTTTTTGAATTCAATATCTCGGTAACGTGAAGAGCTAGAGAGGCCAGCTTTGGCTCATTTTGTAGTATTTTTGATCCTCTTTCTAATGCCGTCTTAGTGAAATCTATGAGAGTTCAAATAAAAAAGTTACAATTTTTCAAAAATTAGAAAAATGCCATTTTTGCAAAAAGTGCAATTTTGGCAATTTTTTATTTTGCTCCAGGAGGGTTCCAATGCACAGCAAAGGGCATATTAATACCAAAGGACCTTAAATTAGGTGAAATAAGTACAAAAAGAGCACTTTAAAATTTTCCATTTTTCAAAAAAATTTAAGGAATGGGGGGGTATTAAGGTTCTTTTTTTACTACTTTTTGAAATTCAATATCTCGGTAACATGAAGAGCTGAAGAGGCCAGATTTGGCTTATTTTGTAGTATTTTTGATTCTCTTTCTAATGCCGTCTCAATGAAAACTATGAGAGTTTATAGACAATCATATTTAGTTAATAAAATAAGTTTGTCTAAGGGTGTTAGTTTTTAATCCAACTTTACTGTCCTTGTTAAGTTTAAGGTGAATTAAATATTAAAACCCTTTCCTGTAAACGAATTTTGTTTTTTTCGTACAAACAATCGAGAAAGTTTCCTAATTGCAAACTTTCCTTTTGCAGCAGCTGCCGAATCGCATCAGTAAAGCGACGAGGGAGCTTCCCAACCAGGGCCAAATTGTGATATTAGATTATAGAAGCAAACTCTTTTAGAATAGAAAATAATTTATAGAAATATAAGAAAATGGCAGGAAGTCTGTTTGATTTCATTGAGCAGCTGAGTACAGCGCCTCTAATCAACTACCTCAACGATGATGACAGATTGGACGATTTTGATTTGTCCAGCGAACCCTGGACGAAATACAAACTAGATGATGTCGCAGACTTTTCCAGTGTGAACGATCTGTTTGCTGATTTGGATGGGTTCTTTGGCGAGAAAAACGTATTGAATCATGATTGTATGTGGGCGGGACATTGTGGCGGTAAAGAACATGCAGATGAACCACGTCTGTCCGGATTCATCCCTAAACCGCCAATAATCAACAAAGATCCTCCAATGCTTCCTGCATTGGCAGTAACTACCCAAGAAAGCCTTCTTAAACCCTCGATTAAGGCCATGGGAGCCACCGTCATCCAACCAAACACCACGGTAGTCCACAGTTTGCAAACCCCACCAGATTCCGACGATGAAGAGAACAAAATCAATTCTGCTGCTCTTTTGAGAATGCTGAGCGATGATAGTAACGAGTGCGACAGCGATTTTGCCGATTACTTGATAGGCGAAGAGATGGAGGTGAAAAAAGAGACGATGGAAGTAAAGCAGGAGGTTCTGGACATTAACGAAGAAAATGTGGACATCAAGGAAGAGCTCGAAGACACCGAATCAGAGACAGAGAGCAGAGGAATGAGCTGCGAAGAGTATAGAATACGAACCCAATGGGCAGCTGAGAATGATCACAGCTACTACAAGGACAAGAATGCGGCCATGATCAACAACAACTATGGACTGGACACTCCTTCTGATTCAGGTTAGTACCAAAAATTGTCTAAAACGTTTTCATGTGTCTCAAAAATGTTGTTCAGTGTCAGGTTACCCTGAAATCTTGACATTTCATAACTAATTTCCTAAGTCATTAGTAACACAAATCATCCACATGTGTTTCTAATGCATCTAATTTTTTTTGTAATGGAAACCATAAAGTTGATCCCCCAGATTGTCACCGAGACGTAATGTGTACTGAAATTCCGTGTCACACGAAATCTTTATCTTCAATTTAAACAAACTTGAAATTCGAGGTTATCCTTCCTAATTTTAGAGTCCTAATCTTATCAATAAAAGCAGTTTACTTAGTGTTTCAGAGCTCGTACTCCAGGGTTATATAATAATGAAAAAGTATGCCAGATAAGGCTTTTCTCCTTCTTATCATTTTCGTCAGCTAGGGGTCAACGTTTCCGGCTAGTAACCGCTGAGCGACTAATATAACCAGCCCTTTTACTTCACCACACCTTTCACATTCTAATCGCCACTGACCGGTGGATAATCAGGAAAAACGCTATATAGGTCAGACCGGTATTATTTTCGAAATTAGGTGGGTGTTTCGGCTAATTTTACACACACTATTTTTCACTCGGTTTTGTGTTTCCTTCAGGAATTGTTGCGAAAACAGGTTGAAGAAAAAAAAATCAAACGGCCTAATTAACATTGGTAATGAAGGCGCTATCGTCCGCATATTTTACAGCGAATAGTTGTGCGTTGGTGCAGTTTTTTAGGTTCATTAAATGCAACTATTTCCGTACATAACCTTCGGGCCTGTAGTATTTCAAATAGTTTTCCTCGTAACCGACTTTATGGCTTGACCTACTAGATGATAGGTTTATCATAAAAACTAACATTTTATCAACAATTCCTGCAATTCAAATAATAAATATTTCCCGAGAACCAGACTGCATAATCGTTGAATTATGCAAAAGTTATTCGATTTTCAAACAAATCTCAGTTTCCAAGGTTGCTTATCTGACTGGAATGATAATGTAACCCGTTCACTATCCTAGACGATGTATTTTTCGTGGAAAATTCACTTTTTCCTTTCAAGTGTGTGGTTTTCCCCGGAAAAAAAAACTAAAGGTCAAGGTTAGGACAATAATAAAACGTCCGCAACCCTTTGCCAAATTATTTCGGTCGCGGGAATTTGTCCAAATTGCAATAGAAATGGCTACGGAAATGTTGCAGCCTTTGTGGTTATTTTCGGATCACTTTCTGATGCTTCAAAAGAAAAATGTTACACATTTTTATTACGTCGTTATTGAATGTTACGTTCATTTCAAGTTCAAGTTCACCCTGTGTTGTCCTTGTTGCTCTAGGGAGAGCATGGTGACATTATGTTTCTGTTCCTCATCCTGAGCTGCAAGAGAAGCTTCTTGTTTTGAAAGTGGATGTGATATCATCAACATAGAGTCTTATCCAATTATGTTTTTTTTTTTTGACAAGTCAATATTTTGACAGAAAATTCAAAATGGCGGTCTGGAAAGCCATTTTGTCTGTAATTTCTTGAAACTACGTAAAATTTCCTTTAAAATGAGGTGCAAGTCAATATTTTGACAGAAAATTCAAAATGGCGGTCTGGAAAGCCATTTTGTCTGTCATTTCTTGAAACTACGTGAAATTTCCTTTAAAATGAGGTGCAAGTCAATATTTTGACAGGAAATTCAAAATGGCGGCCTGAAACGCCATTTTGTCTGTCATTTCTTGAAACTACGTGAAATTTCCTGTGATTTTATGGTAAAGGAAATTTGACGCCTTCTAGCGGCCAAACGGTGTTATCAATCAACTTATGAGGGGACATATTTAGAAAGCTTGAAATCTGCTCTATCTTTTGTTTTCTATGACATTTTGACGTAACTTGTCAAATAAGGGAGTAATTTAGGGTCAAAGCAACGTGTGTCAATATGTGATTTTATGGTGAAGGAAATTTGACGCCTTCTAGCGGCCACACGATGTTATCAATTAACTTGAAAAGTCAATATTTTGACAGAAAATTCAAAATGGCGGCTTGGGACGTAAGTAAACTAATCGAGTACTTATTTAAGGGTTTACCGTAATTGGGTTCTTACACAATGTCGTGATAGCTAAAAGCACCGAAGCGGAACCAAGTCTATTTACAAACATCAAAGAACCAATGGAACAGTGAATTTCTTTGGTGGCCTAGATCGCGACCGATTAAATTGAATCCCACCGATCCGGTACCAAAAAACCGATTTTTTTTCAGTTAATCAGTTAATATCGGATTTTAATGATCCTTATAAGCGGTTCCTAATCCTTTTTCGAACCGACCTCGGGTTCCTTTGCCTTCGCGAATTTCGTAATTTGCGACCCTGAACAATTGCTGATTAGGGTTCCTAGAGTGTCAATTTTCGGTACCGTCAAGGCTTAAACCATCAGTAAACAGGTTCAGACACGTCCGTAAACCATCGACTTCCGACCCTTTCTCGAAAACTTCTCGGAATTTGCCCAGTAGGGCTGGGCTGTAACTGTCCAGTGCGGCTAATCGACAACAACGGAGACACCCATCTCTACGGTAAAGATGCGGTACCACGAACTCGGCGGTGTTTTTATTGCATCTCACCGGGTATGCAAATAAAACTTTTTGCCTGCTCGAACTACCCAAACAGTTCTGGGAATCTGGCGGAACCCTCAATGGGAGGCCCCTTCAATGCTGGAAATTTTCTTGTTTACCCACCTAAAATCGATATTCTGGGTTGTTTAAGTATTGTGTCAACGATAAAATGTCGTGTTTTGGATTCTGGCTTATCGATATTTTTTGCTCTTGTTTGTATTTGTTCAAGATTGTAAGACCCGGCCAGATTCATTATTTTTCTTGGAATTATCTTATATAAATAACTTGTACAGGGTAGATAAGACCAAAGTTTACAACACCCTGTATATGTAATGTGTATTCAAAATTTAATTTACAAAAATAAGTGCAATTTACTATTGATCTTACTTTTTGCATTGATTATTAGATTAAGTGGGGTGTTATTAATCAACTGGACTGATTGATTTGAACCCACTAAGTTGTAATAGGTCTTAAGACTCCCACTTTACTCCCACAAGCTTCCCGTCGGGAAGTTGAAGAACTTTCACTTCGATTTCCTGGCCGTTCATATTAAAGTGTGCCATATTGGGCGCACCCATTTCGTTACCATTATTAGGGACAATCGTTTTTGATTGACTTGGTGAATTTCGCAACCAGTCTGGTTGGTATTTGTTATAAGTTACTGACACTTCTTCGAAACAGTCGGGTTCTGCATACTCGATTTAGTAGGTACGTGTTACATACATCCTGGGTGGTACCACAAAGTGTCTTTTACTAGCACGTACGAGACGGTGGCGCTTTCGCTAGTGCAAGAACCTGGAATGGTTATTTTAAAAGAAAATTGCACAGATTTACTTTCCTACTAATTGAGACCAAATTTAGTTAATTCGTGTCAATTGTTTGCATTTCACAAACTACACATCAACAAGTAGGAATTTGCTATCTAAACAGTTTTGGTTATTTCCGGCCGGTTTTTTTGCAATCAATGGCAGTTAATTTTCGATTAACCTATCAAAACAGGTATTTATATTGTTTTTGATTGTAAAATGAATTACTCAACACACTACACTTCCTGCTTTTGTTTACGAACTGGTTGCTAGACATTTTTAGGAGTTTTTAGAATTATAACTCAATATTGACATTGGACTCGAACAAATTCCTCCTAAACCGATTAACCACTTGAAACCAAATATTGACTCAAATTTTTCGGGGCCTAAATGTGTCTTGCTTATGTAATGTTTTCTAAACACAAATACTGAAGCAAACACAACAACATTCGAGTAAAAGCGTTATCGAAATATTTTCCATAACCCAAACTAAACATAATTTTACCTGGCAATTTACCGTACAGGGTGTTGGATTACCAGAATTGTTGCGTCTGGGCAACAAAAAGTCGTGTTACTTTGGGTTCTTTGACCACCTAATTAAAATCAAATCTGAATTTCACCGCCATCAAACAGGTTTACCAATTGTAGAAATGTCAAGACGATTTCGAGAGCGAGAAGCAATTCAGTCTAGTTTTTTTTTTCTCGTCATACCAGCAGGTTTAACAAACAATACAGATTTGGTCGCCCACCTTGTTTTTTAAGAGAAATTTGTGTTCTGGTTTGAACTTTGATAAAACCCTTTCTTGCTCTAGTTTATACAAATCAGTTGTTGCTGGGTACCAGAAACTAACACTGGTTGTCCAAAAAAACACAATAGATCAAGTATTGCCACTAATTTCTTGTAATGCCCAGTAATTCCTGATAATTAACCTAACCTAACCTAGCCTAACAATACCCACTAACTTCCTGAATTATCACAAATGTTATACCCTGTATAGTTTTTTTTATTTTTGTATTCTACGTCAAATTCTAGACATGTTTCGTGTATTAATGTCATATCTGTATCTGTTTCTGAGATATCTAGCATTTTATGTAAAATTCTACATTTTTGGTCTCCAAAACATTTTTAATTTATACATAGCAGAAAAGGTTTTTTCTTGTTTTTTGTGTTTTGTCATGTCAACGACGTCAAAATATATAATACAGTGTGGTCAAAAAATCAGTTCTAAAAAAGTACAGAAAGTCTAGTTTTTCAAAAACATTCTTATAATTCTGTCTGATCAGAGAACCAGACAAAAAAAATCAATAAAAAAAATATCAAAAAAAAAAATCCAAAAAAAAAAGAAAAAAAAAATCAAAAAAAAAACTAAAAATAAAAAAATTAAAATCAATACAAATTTTTTTTTTTAAATTATAATTATTATTTTTATATTTTTTTATTATTTTTATTATTATTATTTATTATTTTATATTAATTATTTATTTAAATCAATCTTTATATTTTTTCTAAACCAAAAAAGTTTGTATTACTCCTTTTAATTTAAAAAATCACTTTTTAAATTGATACATTGAACCACCCTGTCAAAATAACAATAAAACACTGTCAAAATAACCGAATTAATGAAAGTTCCAGCGGTAGTTGTCAAATTTAGTCAAAACTGTCTTTATTTTCACACGCAACACTTTGTATAGACTTTTATATGTCAATGGATAGGTTGTTTCGTTTGACCGTCAGAGGGCTCCAAAGCTAACTAAATGTTTTCCTTGACTGAGGATTTTTTTTAAATCGGGCAGATATTTGGCACAAACCTAGCACAATGATTGCCAAACCTAGAGTAGTAACAAAATTGTAGAAATACAATCATTAAGGTCGATTTTCGTTTGCACTAACTGGCCAACCTAACGCGCACAACCCATTAGGATAGTGGCGGTGTTTCAGGCAAATTTGACCCTTACGAAAATTTTTATTTGCAAAAACAGTTTTTCAAAAAAATTACGTCGTGGTAGATCTAGTAAGTCACGTGACCGTGTTTTCCAAATTTTCTATAGTCAAACCAGTCAAAAAATGTTTCTGGTGCATCCTGACACTAAACCGTAAATAACCCACGTCTAATTTTTTTGGGGTATCTTTTTGTTTAATTCCTAAAAACTCGCTTAATTGCACTATTTTTGGTAAAGTTTTATACGTCAATGGATAGCCAATGAAATGAGCTTTCTAAATATATCCCTATTTGGGTTGACAGGTTAGACGATTTTGGCTGTTAGAGGGCGTCAAATTTGACCAATTTTTTTATCATTTTCTTGGTGCATTCTTTTGTTTAAACCTCAAAAACTCGCTTAATTGCACTATTTTTGGTAATGTTTTATACGTCAAGGGATAGCCAATGAAATAAGCTTTCTAAAAATACTCCAACTGGGGTTAATAGGTCGGACGGTTTGGCCACTAGAGGGCGTCAAAGTTGACTGAAACTAAAAAAGCAAAATTTGTGTTTATAAATAACTGTCTAAAAATCTGGCTTAGGAAATACCAATTTTTGTCAGCTTAGCTGATACGACGGTAGCATATACAGAGTGGTTTCCATGCATTTTCAATTTCCAACAAACTTATGCAATATTTGAAAAAAATTTGGTTAAACCAAAAAATTGATGTATGATGCCTAAACTTCCTATTTTGGCAACACTGTTGTCAGCTTGTCAAACACATCATCAAGTGCTACCAAGAAAAAATACATCAATTTTATTAATCTAGTAAATTGCTACTTCGTATTAAGTAGCGGTAAAAACACTCAAATTCGCAAAAACTTAGGGTGCTCATCGACGATTAAGTAATTTTATTTGATAAGATTAGCAAAATGTAGGGCACCAGTGTGAGTTTTGCAAAAATGTTGGTATTTGTGCCAAGTGTCGATAAGCCTCTTCAAAGAGGAGTCAAGTGTTTGTCACTTTTTTTTTTGAGGTATATTATTAGATGTTAAAGAGTAGAAAATCCTCCAATGTCATCAATAGATTTTGAATTTGAAATCACTTTAAATATTGCCTAGTTCGCAGATTAGGTGCACTTTGGTTTCTCTCGTTTATCTGTCGTGTCAATAAACAGCAGACTATCCGGATTATTTAAGGTGTTTTCGATAGATTTCACGTATTTACCTGATAATAACGCCGAATCTTTCAGGGGGGATTTAGATTACACTCGAATGTCGGTCAGATCTACGTTAAACAAACCAGAATTTTTTGGAATTAAAGTCTTGTTGGTCTAGCGTAAGCTTAGAGGGTTTAATTAAGGTTTTATTACCGGTTTTATTACACTCAACTAGCGGGCAGTAAAACTTCATATTATTATAGACTTAAAGGTGTTTATGGTCAAGGAAAACTCGTTTATATGACAAGTGGCCTTAATTAGTGTCTGTATAGGATTATCATTGGAAATAGTTCTTTTTCTACGAAATTGAGGACAAATTGTTCAAAAGCCTTGTGCTAGACTTAACGACCGAAATAAACAAAATTACAGTTTCACCATCATACAATTATCTGAGTTATGTTTACTTCCTGTGAATTTCATGAATGGACTTGTGTGAGTGTTGCACACTTTTGTCAACGTTGTTGCTATGCCATTAATCCAATAATGAGATACAATGTTAATAACAATCAAAACCATAACGAGTAATTAAATTTTAAGCTCCTAATCGGTCGTACTGATCGTGTGTGTGGTGTCAGCGGGAATATCTGCTCGATTATTGTTGCTATTTTAAAAATAACCTAAAAATAGTCGATGGACTTTCGAACCCAATTTATCTCGTTGCACTTTCGGTGGTACCCGAAAACAAAGTCAAACCAATGATGGCGATATTTTGATTCAAAATCAAATACTGACACGACTTTTAAACACCGGTGTCAGAGTTAAAACAACCTTAACCTAAGTATTTAAGTTTAAAAGATAGAAGCACTCATTTACATTGTTGTTTGTTTACTGTAATGTAAATCAATCACATTGCCGTCTAGATTTACCCCGGAGAATTTCCATTTGATAATAACAAAATTAGTAAAACGTCTTTAAAACTGTTCGTTTTTCCTGGTTTTTGACGTTATTTACGCTCACTGTCTTGTACCTAACTTCTGAGTTCCACTAGTTTGGCTCACCCTGTACGCCAGAGGCCACGAATGTGATTTTTGAGTGCACCACAAGAAAGAAGAGGAAAAACTGGATTTTTTGGGTCGTTCAACGTCAGCGTAGGCCAAAAATTAGCTGAGATATTGACAGTCAAAGTTTTGAATGGCTTTTGTTCTTTCTGGTCACTATAAAATGAGTTTTGTGGAATATCCCATAAACTAGTAAAAATACGGAAAAAATTGAAAGAATAAAACTTGCGTTAAAAAAATCAAGGAAAATGAATCCGGACTCTGAACGGCAAATTTCCCACTGGAACTGTATACAGAGTGACCCAAATCTACCACCTTCCCGTTTTTTGGCTCACCCTGTACGCCAGAGGCCACAAAAGTGGTTTTTGAGCACACCACAAGAAAGAGGAGAAAAAACTGGATTTTTTGAGTGGTTTAACGTCAGCGTAGGCCAAAAACTAGCTGAGATATTGACAGTCAAAGTTTTGTTCTTTCTGGTCACGTAAAAATACGAACATCAGACAGTGTGTGTTAAGAGGTTAATTGTGACAAGGTTTACCCCAAAAACGTTTCTAATTACTAGTTAATGGGTTTACATGAAAAAGAGTAGAGCTGAACGATTTAAGAAAGAACCTTTCTGGTGTAAATGTGATCTGACTGGATTTACATGTAAAAACGAAACTTTTAGAAGGGTGGGGAAAACCGAAAGATCCAATCAATTGGTTATTCAGCGGTCGTCCGACCAGGGGTCCCCCCTCATCATATTATTCCACGTTTTTGGGGCCGCTAACGAGGTCCGAAAGTTTGGTATTAGTTTTTTTCCGGCCCTTCTTCGGGGGGCTCGTCACGTCTCACGGTCCCCATTAAAAATTGAAATTGCTACCTTATTAATGCTTAATTGGGGTGCTCTGCCCCAAAGTTTGTTTAGTCGGCTTATTACTCGTAATTAGGGCGGAGGGGGGGCACACACGCAACAAAAATTAATTAAAATTCGGTTCTTTTGTGTGTGGGGGGGGGCTTGTTCGTAGTGACCGGTGAAAAACGCTGTTCATTGCACTTTCATGGCCAAGGTAATGGCGTCGTTGGACCGCGTCCTGAAAATGCTCCTCAAGGTCAGCAGTCCAGTTCTTTAAACCGTAACAATTAGGATTCGTCCAATTAAGGAAACCTGGGGGAGCGTGACCAATGGTCAGTCTTAACAGATTGACGTCAGTCAAATGCCTACTAGATTTTTACGACGGGAATTTACTAACTACCGCAAAAAAAATACTTCCAGGAAATTGATTTCTCTGAATTACCGCATTTTGATACTGGCGCCATATCATAAGTACTTTGGCGCTATCAAATTGTAACGAAACTTGAGCTTATCAAAAGTGTAAAAAACCACCTCCAATTCGTGTTTGTACATCACTTAAAACTTAATTAGATTACGCAACAAAATAAGCGATTATCAATTTTATGACGATTTTTACTATAATTCCTCCTTATCGAAAAGTTGTAACATTAGTATCGATAGTGGCGAACTAAATAATGCGTGCACGTTGACGTAACTGACGCGCAATCGATATCTTTAACATAAAATACTGAATGAATAAATTCCCGCCAAACCGTCGCCATCGTAAAGGTCGTCCTACATGACCATTACATTATCATCGGTGTGGAGCCTTTAATTGAACGAAACGGCAACGCTGCCACCTCTACGAAACTCAGCTTATCAGCACGTGGGTAAACGTAATGGCACAAATCTGACTTGGTTTCCACGAAACCAATCGTAATGCAAATATTATGCATTGACTCATTTTCGTAAACAGCATCCTCCATACAAACACACCGTTTAAAATACCCAGAATACGTTGATTGTTGGTTTTTTTTTTTTGGAAAATTCGCAGACGATAGCGCATTAATTGCACAGATTATTCCTCTTCCAACGTTGTTAGCTTCTCAAAAAGTGGCAATCATTTCTCAGTCTCAAATTGAGCTGACGGTTGTCCCAACTGTCCAAATTCCCTCGGTGGTACAATGAAGCTATAAATTGCAATTTGACATCACTAATTTGACTGCGGTGACAGTACTAGACATTGTCAGGACTGTCAAAAGTTTCTCAGCGTTAGCATTTTTGCAAAACCATTCTATAAGTCGTCTTTATGGCTTTGACATAGTCAGGTGACCGTTTAAGACATTATTATAGCTCTAATTGTGTTCTAAAAATATGTGACAAAATTATCCATAAAATGGTGATCGTATTTCTCGACCTCACACCGCTCCACATCCTGGTGAGAAGAGCTGCTTGGGGAGCACATCTCAGATTGCAAGGGACTCACTGCCTACTGGCACAACACATCTCCCAACCGACGAAATCATCAGGAAGTTTAGTTTCAAGAAACAATTTCGAACGGAACTGAGCACCAAGAGAGATTGGAGCAGAGAATTCATTCAAACATTGGGAAATAATACCATAATATGGTATACGGACGGATCTAAAAGTCCAAGGGAGGTCCACCAAATACTGCGAACCCATGGGCCAGTTCCCTAGCATTTCACGCCATAGAAAGGTGTATTCAGTTTAATCTCGACAGGAAATACCGGAACAAGGAAATTGCGATCCTTTCCGATAGCCAAGTAGCTATCAAAGCGTTGAGCTCATCTAACATCAACTCGATTATGGTTCTGGAGTGCCTAGGAAAGCTTAATGATCTAGGAAGGAACAACTCGTCTGGGTTCCGGGGCACGTTGGAGTAGAGAGTAACGAACAACAGATACTCTGGCATGAAAAGGAGCATCAGTGCCACTAATCGGGCCAGAACGGAAAAAGCATATATGTCCAGGAAGTACTTAATGAAGGTGAAGAAGAACTGAGAGCAACGCACTGGCAAAGACTGAGGCAGGCTAAAGATCTCCTCGGCAATTTTAACCGAGCAAGATCGAAGACACTGATTAACCTCAGCAAAATTAGTCTCAAGGCATTATCGACTCAGAGAACACCTGACGAAGCTAGGTCTAGAAGAAGACAGTACCTGCAGGTTTTGCGGAGAAGAACCAGAAACAACCCACGCGCGCCAATATTCATTGGCAGGAAATGTGGCCTCAAATAGTTGAGTCAAGCAAGACTACTGCTTTTTACCCTCCCCAGGACCAAGGATAGGTCTGGAAGAGAAAGTCGCTACAAGTCCAGGAATTTTCCCTTTCGGGAAGTTCCCAGAGTTGCATCGGCATCCTCTGTCCTGGGAGAAGGATACCACCGCTGACGTAGGGGCTCTTCTTGTCCTCCATTTATTTCTTTCTTCGTCAGTTCGTCCATCTCTGAAGAAATACCTCATCGAACAAACCCATTCAAGATCCTAAAATTCCTAAAGGAACTAAATCTTGTCCTCTATGAACAAGGAAACCTTGAGATAGCAGAAGAAGCTGGGATACCATAGATCTAATCAGGGTGCAGTACATCTGTCACCATCCACACCTACCATTACCATCACCATCCTATAAAATCTACGTTTTCTACTAAATCCAGTTGTTTTTCATTAACATTTATCACACCCAATCCATCATCAATACTAATTTTTGTTTTTTGTTTTGTTACAGGTATGCGAACATTTTAAGCTACTATTTTAGAGCGGTAAGTGATTAGAAACTAGTTTGACCACCCTGTAAATTTTTTGCGCCGTGTCAATAAATCTGAGTGACATTTCGGTTCGGTCAATGAAAACATTTGCATACGGATTACATTAGTTGTGTAAATATCGTCGGGGGAATAATTCACTTTTTACGTCGTAAAACGTCGGTTTGCGAAGGTCAAGTTCGCCATTTTTTGGTATTCTGGTTTGACCTTGTGTGGAAAAAGTCAATCGGGCTTGACCCTATCAGTATGAAGTGCGTCATCGCCAATAAACTGACTCAACGAATGTTATTCATCAGAGCTTGACGTCACGACTTCCTGGAATGTTAGAGATGGGTACCACCCTGTAACCGTGGAAAGTTAATAAGTAGTCTGGTCCGAGCCGGCTTTTTCCGGGATGGTACCATGAATAATGCATGTTTTAACGATTGTCTGGAGGAAGTCAATTGGTACTACTTGATGACTATAAGATGGGGGAGTCTTAATAGGAAATACTGCATCGTTATCAACGTATACGTACAACTTAGTCTAATTAGTCGGTTAAGGTAATGAATAAAAATTAATTCTCTTAACTGGTGTTATCATGGAATTTGTGAAAATTTCTAATTTAAATTAGGGGGCTTGCCGTGACACGATTCCAGGGGAAAGTCACTTTTTGTCACGAATCTTTGATCCACTTAATGGTGTTTACACTTTGTAGTCTTAATTTACCACTGGAACGAGGTGAACATTCTGGAAATAAACCTATTTTTCGTCCGACATCCAGGAACGATAATTTGTAAGGCTTGTCGGTAGAAGTGCGAATTGTCACGTTCTTCATGTAAACAGTCATTAGAGTTGTTGTGATGTGCAATTTTCGATTCTGGAGTGAAAAATACTCCAGGGACGTCTTGTACTGAAATGATTTCCCAACAGTTTGTTTAAAGTTGGCAGTTTAAATTGGCTTCAAACGTTTTTCGTGTTAATATTATCACCAGCGATTAACGAAAATTTATAGACGTGTTATTTACCTATTATACTGATAACTAATGCACTAAGTGCGTTTACTTGAAGGGTAGTTTACTGATGTCCAAATCCTGGATGTGTTGGTTAGTGGACGTCAATCAACTAGTCTTATCTTGGTGTTGGTTTCTTTTGATAAGTCTCTGTTCTGGGTTTCCTGTTTGGATTTCCTTCCGCCCTTGTATTTATGCTAAATTTTCGAGAAAACCTACCTCAAAAAGTGCGGGCGGATGCCAAAAAAACGAGGTCATTGTCGGGTATTTTTAGAAATTGAATTTTGTCCAGGAATCCGACAAATCGTCCGATAAAAATTGTAGTTGAGATAATTTGGGTATCCCAAGGCTGTTAGGGACAAGAATTAACTATTTAGGCTCGGGTACCCAGATTATTCGCAATAATATGTTATTAAAATGAAAAATAGGGTTCAAGGTCGGTTTACCGTCAAAACTATACGATTACCGCAAATTAGGTGGTTGAACCCAAAAATTCCCCGCCCATGTTTATTTGGCCTCCGGTCGAGTCAAAACACTCTAGTTAAAGAGACTTCTTGAAGTCCCCCACGCATAGCCAGTGGCGCAGCATTGGGTCAGTCGAAAATTTCGTTCGTGAGCAAGAACCGTTAGTTGTCAGTGTGTAAAAACTAATTGATTGATCATTATCTGGACCTATCGACCTGTACGAGAAAAAAAAATGATCCGAATCGATACAGGGTGGGTGTGGCCGCGATCTAATTAACATTCCACGGTCGACTGTATAGTTAAGTTTTTTCGTCTACGTCGGCTATTTGAATTATTGCAAAATGTCGGTCGAGAACCGCTAATTAAAGATTAAAACCTTACTGGACAGTGTCGTAAACTTAAATGGTTATACGTAATGTTAAACGCACACCCCAGAAACCGCGAGAAAGTTGGTTAGATTTGTCTCATCTGATATATTTTACGTGATTGACAATTGTTATATTAAATCATTTTACGTACGATCATAGTGTAAATACTCAATTGTGCATTGTTTTCATTTACGTAATAATCGTCTTTACGCACGGTTGTAAACAAAACCAACTGACCTAACCCTGGAGGAAACTGTTGTTTTTCTTTCCTCTTCATCATCATTCAAAGTTTGAACTGACAGAAACCAAGTTTGAAAGGACAGTCAGGGACATAATTGCCTGTAAAACCCACTTGGAGTTAGAAAATGACTGTTTTAAGCACATTTTTGGAATCCTCATTAAATTTCCTATCTAATAAGTTGAAAAAACACTACAAAATTTGGTACAGTCAGGAAGAAAAGCGGTGTCAAAGTTTGAACTGTTAGAAACACAGTTTGAAAGGACAGTCAGGGACAGAATTGCCTGTAAAACCCACTTGGAGTTAGAAAATGACTGTTTTAAGCACATTTTTGGAATCCTCATTAAATTTCCTATCCAATGAGCTGAAAAAACACTACAAAATTTGGTACAGTCAGGAAGAAAAGCGGTGTCAAAGTTTGAACTGTCAGAAACGCAGTTTGAAAGGACACTCAAGGACAAAATCGCCTGTAAAACCCACTTGGAGTAAGAAAATGACTGTTTTAAGCACATTTTTGGAATCCTCATTAAATTTCCTATCCAATAAGCTGAAAAAACACTACAAAACTTGGTACAGTCAGGAAGAAAAGCGGTGTCAAAGTTTGAACTGTCAGAAACACAGTTTGAAAGGACAGTCAGGGACAGAATCGCCTATAAAACCCACTTGGAGTAAGAAAATGACTGTTTTAAGCACATTTTTAGAATCCTCATCAATCCGTTTTGCTCTATCTCATTCTGGTTAAGAGTTATGACAGTTGAAAACCTGACAGTGTCATTTTTCAAACGTCAATATCTCGAAAACTGTTCACCCAATCAAAATTTTAAACTTGTTAATAATTTTCCTACTCGAATTTTTCTCGGGATCAGTGACTATAGTTGTGGGATTAACCGTGGGCAGCGTCTCCGAGAAAATGTCACCTGTTGGCGTGGATGGGTGTAAACATAGTTAAAAAGTTCAATGAATAGGAACGGACTCAATTATAATTAGTCGACTTTCATTCAAGTTTAGAAGAGAAAGAGCCGTCTACACTTAATTGCTTCATAATCGTCTTACGGTGGTTTGTTCCATCAACATTGACCAGTTATCACCTTTAAAGGAATTTTAGTCACTGAAATTAGTTTCTTACTAATGCTACTCGGAACTATTCAAATTCCTTATTAAATTCACGTTAAATTAAAATCAAATTCCTCCACCTCTACTCAAATGAGCGTACAAATCGATTCTGCACGACCTAATTACGTCACAAATCGTCAATTAAAAGCGTGACATTCCCGGGTCCAGACGACCTTCTGCGTGTAATGACGTCACCCGTCGGGAATCCTCCCGCCCCCCACCTGTTTTGGGAGAGTCCTCCCGAAAATGTACAGGAGGGGGGTGCGTTGACCTCAAATTCCGCGAAGATCGGGCCGCCGGCGGCATTTTACGGTTCCGCGGAACCAGGGGGGCGGCGATGTCACGTTTCCATATTTTTCATCCTCGAAAACCCCTGTTCTGAATTTAACTTGATGTGGCAACACTGTTCCAATGAGTACTGCATGAATGGAAGAGAATGGAACAACGGCGATATATGTAAAAGCGGCTTAAGCAGTTGCGTAAGTGGTAAAAAACGAAGAGTTGACTTAATAGCGGCTTAATGGGTCGACCGAATGTGGGTAGGTGATTGGTTGAAACTTGCTGGTGCCTAAGGCCCCATATCTACACTACCTACCACAAGTACAATTTTTAGGCAAGCAAAAGTGGGTTTATTAGACAAATTTGTCTTGTTTTTGCTCATCAACCTTGAGCGGTTTGTTGATGTTTTTACCTACATAGGGTCACGGTCGTACAAGAACGATTCGGTTGGTTGATTTGTGGTTATTGTGGGGTAATAATGTAAACTTCCAGTTTTCACACCCGCGCGGGATTTAAAACTAGGTTAGCAGTGCCCTTTTCAAACCTGTTGCTCGTTTTCGATACTGCAACCACATCCCTAGCTGCAACAAGTCTAGACTCGCAGCTGCTTGACGGACCTTTCACTTGCTCCTTGTCTCTTTCGTTATCGATTTTCGTCTTCATCTTCTTGAAAACGCACTAATTAGTTCAACTTTCAGTTCTCTCATCGTTCAAAAGGGTTGCCAAACTTCCAGGGGTCATCTTTCCAAGGGAAATACCGTCTCCGTATGGGGCGTGGTTCTTTTTCATTATCGACCCTTGCGGAGAGTATGAAAAATGCCCGAACAATACAGTCTGGACCACTTTTTTTCGTGTCTGCTACTTGTTTTTTTTTCTTCTAATGCATTTAAAGCAGCCAAGTAACACGTCCGAACCTGCAAAAGACACCACCTGCTACAAAAGATGATCACAGTGGTGTCTGATTTTAATGCCGAACCGGTGTTTTAGAAAGATTTGGAAGCTTCTAAACTGTTCTACAGGCATTTAGAAGCTTCTAGGCTATTTCAAGAGCATCTGTAAGATTCTGGGTAGTTTTAGGAACATTTGGAAGCACCTAAACAGTTCTATAAGGTTTTAGAAGCTTCTAAGCTATTCCAAGAGCATCTGAACACTTCTATATAGATTTAAAAGCTTTTAGACCGTTTTAGACACTTTTGAAAGCTTCTAGGCTGTTTCAAGAGTATTTGGTAGCATATGAACTGTTCTAGAGGCGTTTAGAAGGTTCTATATGCTATTTTAAGAGCATCTGTAAGCTTCTGGGCTGTTTTACGAACATTTGGAAGCACTTAAACAGTTTTATAAGTTTTTAGAAGCTTCTAAGCTATTTCAAGAGCACCTGAAAACTTCTAGATAGGTTTGAAAGCTTTTAGACACTTTTGGAAGCTTCTAGGAGGTTTTAAGAGGATTTGATAATTTTTAAACTGTTCTGGAGGCTTTTAGGCTATTTCAACAGTATCTGACAACATCTAGATGGTTTTGAAAGCTTCTAGACTGTTTCCAGAGCATCTGCTACTTGATTTTTTCACGTGCCTTCAATCAAAGAGACACCACCTGCTAGAAAAGATATCAGAGTGGTGTGAAGTAAATTTTGAAGAAGAGTTCATCAACATCGACTGTTCAGGGAATATTACAATAAGTCGAGAGCTTCCCAGGCGTGGCCTGAATTTTGATCAGAATCGATGTGACTTCCACATTCCTACTTTTTGGCAAGACTTGACTGCATACAATATTTCGGTTGCTTTCAGCAGTTTCGACACGATTAACTCCGGGCCGCAAAGGCATTTTAATGCCGAACCGGTGCCTGGTTAAAGAGTGCCAGATGCCGGCTCGTCCATCATTATTTTGCGTTCTGTACGGTTCAAAATACACAGTAATAGTGTAGAAATCGATGTAAAAGTCTAAACAATTGAAGGTGACTTCGTCTGTTTTAACTCCAGACAGATAAATCACCAGACTCGAATTTTAGGCAATGACCATTCAAATAATAAAATAAATCTAATACCGTCCCCACGCAAGTAGTTTTATTGCACGTATGCAGGATGTATCCAGATTTATATGACAATTTTGATTTTGATATTATCAAGAAATTATTTTTATTAACACTTTACTGCTTTACTCAGTTTACTGCTTCTTCTGCACAAACTAGAATACTCCAGAAAGTTGTACTTTGGCTTTTTGAGTTGATGTTAAGTAATTTCCGCTATTTTTCCATCTATCCTAATTCCGTTATTTGGCTTTACCCTAATTCTGTTATTATTTTTAATTGTCATTTTCGTATTTAACCTAACCTAGGATTTTTTTTGAAATTTTTCTAGTTTGCCTAAAAAATACAGCAGAATACTACAAACTACAATGAATTGCTCCAAAATATAACAAACTAGAAGTTGTTTATGGTTTCTGTCTTTCTGTTGCACTCACAAGTTGCTCAGAGACAAAACAACAGGAGGGTTTTATTGAGGATGCTAAATCAGATGAAAAACATTTTAAAGTCGTAAAAATTAAATTTTTATGCAATAATTTGATTCCTTACTGACTTAATTAATAAATTTACCTAGAACTACCTAAAACTAGAATTTACAAACCCCCTCACCCCCCCCTTCCGAAGGAAGATTAGGGGGGGTGTGAGGGGGTTTGTGAATTCGGTGAATAGGATCAGTTTTCAACCTGTAACTGATCTAATGTTATAAAATACCCTTGGGGGCACCTGGGGTAACCCTATCTTATTGCGTGCTGGCGCCTACAGCATAAGACTTCAATGCAAATCGATCTTAACGGTTCCCATTTACTTTGAGACGATTTTATAAGTGCCGGTGTACTTTAAGTCCCGATAAGGTCCCCAACCGATACAGCTTAGTAAACAAATTACCGGAAATGTCAGTTTTTTTTTCTGGTCGACTAAATTGAACTCCGTTAACCTTTCCTAGTTGAAGAGGTGTCGTTTTCTAGTAGCTAAGCGAATTGCAGGGTTCGGGTTCTTTCCTATTAACGCAATTTGATAGGAACGTTTTCCCGATGACTTTGCGGAAAAAAATGGCATCGCAACCGTCCTCCGGGTCGTTCGAGGTTGCTTCTCTGAGGGGCTCAACAAAATAGGGCTCATTAGACCCCACAGAGGGCGAAAAGCTTCGAAACCGATCTTTCCGGGTAGGTTATTGACACGCAACAATAAAGTTACAAATCATCCCAAACCGAAAAACGAGGCGCCCCTCTTCTGTATTATTCGCATTTCCTAGTTCAGAAAGGGACCGACACCCTTATATTATTCTTTTATTTAAGGCAGGGCCGATGGGTTTTTTATGACTCGCTGTTATGTAAATAACTCTATTGCGAAGCAGCTTTGATCGGAAACTAGTTCTACAACTTTTGTTTCCACCATCCTGGTGGTTGACTATGACAAAAGTGATCAGAGTTAATTTTGATATAAACAGGGACACTCCAAGGAGAACATTTCTGACTGCGTAGATAAGTTTGATTACGCAAAACCGTGTGGGAGCAATACCCGTGATACTCTGACCTGTTACCGTACACGGAAGTGTATAGATCAATCTGTTTTCGGCCTGAACTATTGTTCGATGCTAGAAACGAATTTGTTAACTGTCAATAGGAGTGAATCATCATTTTGCGTCATTTTCCCTTAAATCATCCCGGTGGGCGGTGTGCTGGTGCAACGGGTTTACGCGCAATCGGCCCCAATTTTCCCGTGACATTTCCGCCACTTTAATAACTCATCGAAAGCAATTCGCAGCTTATTGCAGTCGGCAAACGTCTAAATTTATGGTTGCTATTCCTAAACAGCTCGAAGGAGGGAATTAGTAAAGCGTGCACCCAAGTATTTCGCGGTTCTTTAAGCCCACGTGATAACTGGCTAAAGAACCAGTTTGGTGGTGCCGTAATTATTACACGGCCCTTTGCTGCTACCTCGCCCAGGTATGCTCGCAAAAAGAATTCGCGATCGGTTCCCATTAAGCGATTTCCTGCCCAATTGTTGGCAGCAAACAAAAACGTCTGGTCCTGAACCCTTTCAGGTCAAACTCCTTTTCTTTCTACCAAAAATCGACTTTAACAATGAAAATTCGTGTAAAAGAGGCTTAAACATTCGTTTTCTAGCATTTTTACAGTTTTCAACCCAATTAAAGACCTTTAGTACTGGAGACTTAAAAAACTACTTTTTTTAGGTCGTTTAAGTTAAATTTTCACTTTTCAACAGTAAAAATTAACTTGGGATACCAAAAAGTGACTCTAACCTTCTAAACCAATAAAAATTGACATCAGAAGCTTGAAACTTGCTTTTGAAATCTGTTTTCATGATTTTCAGACTAATTTCAGTATTTTAGTCATGAAAATCGTCTTAAATGCAGAATATTGACATTAGGTTCGTGAAAATTGACTTATATACCAAAAAGTGACTTTAGATCAATGAAATATTGTCATAAAAGAAAAAAACTTGCATTCAAATTACTTGAAAATTGATTTGGACATTAAAATCAATGAAAACTGACATCAGAAGCTTGAAACTTGCAAACTGCAATATTTCAGTCTTGAAAATAGTCTGAAATACTGGATTTTGACGTTAAGTTCATGAAAATTGACTTGAAAACTAACTTTTACTTTATTTCTAATTTTCTTGGAACTCTGGACTATTTTCAGTGCTTTCAGTCAGCTAAATCAAGTTTCAAAACTATCTTCACTAAGTTTCAGACTTGTTAGGCCTGAAAGTCAATTTGTACACTCTTTATAGACTTGAAAAAGTCATTTCAAGTTGTTTCATGAAACTACTAATCAGTACTAAAAATTTTTTAGAAAATTGGTCAGTTTTAGACTGAAAAATCGAGTTAAGACTATTCACAGCTTGAAAGTCAACTTTTAGACTATTTTTAGTAGTAAAAAACGAGTTTTATGCTAAACAATCTTTGTCTGGATTTCTGGACTGTTTTTAGTGCTTGAAATCCAATTTCAGACAAAATTAATCCTAAAAAATCGTGTTTTTTGTCTATTTTCAGTCAAAAATTGCTCGGTTTACACTAGAGTGCTTTGCAAACAGTTTTTGGTCTGTAACTTCCTTAAATGGCTCTTTAGGGCAAAAATGCTTAGAATCAATCTTGTAGAGCATAAAATTCCGATCAATTAATTTTGTTTTATTTAATTTGATTTTTTTTTGTTGCAGGTAAGACCAAATATCCGTACAACAACCCTTCAGCGAGGAAAAAGGTAGGCTGCCAAATTGCTATATTGGAAATCGTTACAACTTAATCAGACATTCCGACTACAACAGTCCGCATTCAATTCAAACAAGGAAAAGCTGGAATGTTTGCCAACTTCCCGATTGCTTTAGAGATTTGTATGGGTTTTGGCTTAAAATGTATCTGATAGCCAAGATGACGTAAGCAGTCTGTCTTTTAAATTGACTGCCAAAAAGAAAATCAAACCACAGCAAATGGCTGTTACGTCATCAGTTTGGGTTTTTTGTGATCATTACTGTCATCTGGAAAAAACTATTTTTACAAATTCATTCAAGAAATAATTATTTACTAATTTACAATAATTAATTGCAACTTTTGAACATAACTAGAATATGCTGGCTAAAAAAAACTTCAAAATCAAACAAAAAGTTACAGAGAAAAGAAGGGAGACAGAAAAACACTCTGTATATAAAGTTACAAAAATTGTTTGTTTTTTTCTATCTAAATCAATTTGCGTCAAAAAGTTCAGCTAAAAAATTAAAATTTTGACACCCTGTATCTGTATATTTGCAATATTTCTTTTGTTACTACTTACTTTGGAAAAGCAAACTTTTAAAATTTTCACACCTTGTATTAACAAAGCAATTTTTGAGTTCTGTTGTTTGAATGGATTTTCTGCTCCAATCTCTCTCTTGGTGGCTTTCAAGTTATTTTACTAAATCACCTTGTATACTCAAAAAAAAATCACACTCACATTTTGATGGCATCATTGAAATGTTAGTCTAGTCTACGATTGACTGGTCATTCACCAGTCCCTGGACGTTGATTGAATATCAATTGGCTTTTGCTTCAATGTTGATTTTGCCCTTTGATTAAGGTCAAATTTGATAGTTTCTAACACTCACTACATTATTGCTCGTAAATAATCAATATTGGTTACATTATTATAATTAATGATAACATTTAATATAAAACAATAACATTACATTAAAGGTGTCGATAAGCAGTGCACGAGTACACGTGTTGGTTGCATAAAAATGTACGTGTTTACTTCAAATTATTGCATACAAATTGGTGAGTCGTAAAAGGTTAGCAAAAACACTAACCGATAGAGGGCAAAAGGATCAAATTGGCTTATAAAGTACCTTTGCAATGTTTATGTTTTGTTGCTCCAACTACAATGTTGATTAGGTTATCGTTTGTAGGCCAACTATTGAGGAAATTGCTAAAAATCTTACAATCACCTAACCTCGCCTTTTTCGAGAACCTTGGTACCACACGTTATGCAACCATGGTTCAATATTTGGTCTTGAACCCGCTTAGGAAGCCCATTAATATTGCACACTCCATAAAACTGATGGGTTGTTCAACCTGATGCTAAACAAGCCAAAGTCTGTGCTAATTAAGTTTGTTCACACCTAAAAACCACTTAGGAGTAGACTTTTTGGTGATTTGTCACGTGACATTAGGGTTTGTGATCTGAAAGCTATTTTTTTTGACCCATCAATGCTGAGGTCTTGTTGTGAGAATTTTTGGGTTTAGTTACATTACACAAACCATTGAACAGAATATCTGGTTTTGCTACTAAATAGTATTTTTTGTTAACCTAACTTGTTAAAAATCATTTGCAAACAATTTACTTTTTGCTTAAAGTGTTTTTTCTACCTAATTACTAGTTATTCAGTTCAGTACATTCTTGTAACTAACTAAATCTACTGGTTGTTTGAAAATTTGACTTGGAGACTTAAAAAACTACTTTTTTTAGGTCGTTTAAGTTACATTTTCACTTTTCAACAGGAAAAATTATCTTGGGATACCAAAAAGTGACTCTAACCTAAACTAATAAAAATTGACAACAGAAGCTTCAAACTTGCGTTTGATATCAGTTTTCATGATTTTCAGACTAATTTCAGAATTTTAGTCATAAAAGTAGTCTTAAATGCAGAATATTGACATTAGGTTCGTGAAAATTGACTTATATACCAAAAAGTGACTTTAGATCAATGAAATATTGCCATAAAAGAATAAAACTTGCATTGAAATCACTTGAAAATTGATTTGGATACTAAAATCAATGAAAACTGACATCAGAAGCTTGAAACTTGCGTTTGAAATAATTTTTCATGACTTTTCAGACAAATTGCAGTATTTCAGTCTTGAAAATAGTCTGAAATACTGGATTTTGACGTTAGGTTCATGAAAATTGACTTGAAGACTAACTTTTACTTTGTGTCTAATTTTCTTGGAACTCTGAACTATTTCCAGTGCTTTCAGTCAGCTAAATCAAGTTTCAAGACTATCTTCACAAGTTTCAGACTTGTCAAGCCTGAAAGTCAATTTGTACACTCTTTATAGACTTGAAAAAGTCATTTCAAGCTGTTAAACACTATTAAATTGACTTCTAGACTAATCAGTACTAAAAATTTTTTAGAAAATTGGACTGTTTTTAGAGCTTTTAGACTGAAAAATCGAGTTCATTATCAATGCTGAGGTCTTGTTGTGAGAATTCCTGGGTTTAATTACATTACACAAACCATTGAACAGAATATCTGGTTTTGCTACTAAATAGTATTTTTTGTTAATCTAACCTAACTTGTTAAAAATCATTTGCAAACAATTTACTTTTTGCTTAAAGTGTTTTTTCTACCTAATTACTAGTTATTCAGTTCAGTACATTCTTGTAACTAACTAAATCTACTGGTTGTTTTGGTGCTTGTCCCGAACAAGGACAAAACTAGAGAGAGACCAGGAAGGGGACACAATTTACGTTTCACGCGTACGTCCTTGACACGTGAAAAAGTGCGTATATACACTCGCAACGTTGCCGTATCTATTATGGTTGTCCAATTGGTATCGGGAGGAAAGTGAAAAAGTTGCGTATTTTTTTCGGACAAACTATAAACATGTCTCGAAACCTCAAGGCTCTCGACAATTTATCGTTTTGAGGTGATTTGACTTGATGATAAGACGCTACGAAGCGTGGGAGTAATTTATCTGGATTAAAAAAAAAAACTGGGTCACTTCAAGATTATATAAATTTTTGGGAGTAAAAATAATTTTTAAATTAAATAGCCGGTAAAGTTCCACGTGCCGCCATTGTTTATTTCGGTCATCTGAAATTGTACGCACACGCACAGAAGTCAGGGTCGTCCGCATAAATAATGTATAAGACGGGCTTCCAATGTTAATCAGCCCAAAATATTAGTTAATTTGACGATTAATATGACTTCCTGTCACATGGAGTCAGTGGTCAGTAATGCCCAAATTTGGAGGTCGCCAGTCTTGAATGACTGGAATGCTAAAATTTATGGCAATTAAATAATTATGTTTATGTTGGAGGAGGGAAATGATCCCCAAGAAGGTCAGACTGTCTATTGCGTAGATTACAGCTGTTACACGCATTAGCATGGAAATGATCAAGATATACTAGACTCGGTCACTTCCTAAAAATGTGAACATTATCATACAAATTCGATGTCTGTTGTAAAATTCAAGGTTGTTTCGTTTTCCTTGATCGTGTCGCAGGTTGATTAACCTCTTTATTAAGTGCGTGTGTGTTTGTCGCATTTTTTGGTAAAAAGGAAAATCGAAATTTCCACGTGGATCTACTCGACCTCGTAGATTACGTCAATTTACTAAAATATTATCATCATCTTTAAAAGGTGTTACAGAAGGTTATTCTTTCACATGTTTTCAATTAACAACTCAAAATCAAATCAAATTGGTAGTCCCTTTTGAGACACTTTCTTAAGGTTCTAACAACCCCTCTCGAATACAAAAAATAACAAAGTACTTATACATTTTTGATGCGGATAGTCTGGAAACTTGGATTTTGACCTTTTTCCCCCTCCCATACGCGACAGTCTGGGTCTTGGTGGTAATAACCCAAATCCAGGTTCAATATACCACGAAAAGCTGGAGTTTGCGTTTCAAACCCCCCTCCCCCTCCGTGTCTTCGACCTTGGGATAAAAAGTGGCGGGAAGAGGGTTGTAATCGGATACTTTTACCACCCCGCTGGCGTGATTAATTGTTTGGCCGTTCTGACCACCAGATTCGGAGACGCGTGACTAAAAGCTCAATTGAGACTCCCAATTCCTCTTATCCGAATACATATTTTTCTGCCATTATAGACGGCTTTTACTTTCGAGGGGCTCCGAAACCCATTATTGGGGAATCAACACTATCGGGCATGCTACAGACGACGTCTAGGGGCCCTTTTGCCGCCGCTCCCTTTTTTGGGGGGGTCGGAGGGGGGAGGGAAACCACCCCCTCCCGTCAAGGTCGACCCTATCACGCGATCGATGCTCAAAAGGGCGCCAACATTGTCTGCGACCTTCGGAAGCCCGCCAATTCGTTAGCGATGTTGTCAGCTCTATTTTAGACTTGTTTACCTTTTCTATTTTTTTTTTCTGTATTAGCAATGATGGACAAATTTCTGGTAAATTGTTGTTAATACAGGTGGACCTCTGGTGGTCATTTTAAGAATTTGAAAATATTTTCTAGCGACTTTTCATGACCAATCAATGTTGCCAGGTCTACCGTTAAAACGGTACATCTACCGTTTTTGTAGTTCTTCTGCCGTTCTCCTGTTGAATGTCTGTCACTATTGTCAAAATTTTACTGGAATTTGCAAAAGAATTACATTTTAACATAGTTTTCGAAACAAGACGATTTCCTGAGATTTAACAGTTATTTTGACAATTGTTCCTTTATAGTCTAGCTAAATAGTCTTCTGAAATCACGTGACAACTGTCAATAACGTCAAAACTGTCAAACCGTGCTGTAAAGTAGCAAAAATCAGGATTTAAAAACGTTTTCTTGCAGTATTTGATATAAAACGTGTTTCTGAGATTTATGACAGTTATTTTGCCAATTGTCACGTGATCGTCTAGCTAAATAATCTTCTGAAATCACGTGACAACTGTCACTAACGTCAAAATTGTCAAACCATGCAAAGTAGCAAAAATCAGGATTTAGAAACGTTTTCTTGCAGTATTCAATATAAAGAGTGTTTTTGAGATTTATGATTTCTGACAATGGTCACGTGACTGCCTAGCTAAATTATCCTTTAAAACCACGTGATATCTACCGTTTTTTTTTACTGAATATTCTACCGCCATTAAATATTTTGACTTGGCAACCCTGTGGCCAATTGGTCTTATTGGGTCACCCGGTACCTGTTGACATAAACTGTCCAGAACACAGTAGTCCAAGTGTCTCAAATATTTAGCTATTAAACGGTCCTTTGAAACATCATTTACAGTGATTGTTACTATACCTGGAGATCAAAGAAAGTAAAAATTTTTGATTTTCTTAATAGTTCGTGTAGACAAGAGGAGAAAAATTGAATAGGAAAAGTACAGGTCGTGAACCTTTTTCGACAATCAAACTAAGGAAATTTCCGATTTTCTGTAACAATTTATAACCTAATTGTTTGCTTCTATTGTGCTGTTGAATGGAAGAGCACACACATTTCCTGCACCGAAAAAGTGTTGTTTTGGCAACCATTGCAGCATCTAATGAGGTCGTTTACCGTTTCTCCGTAATTGAAATCACTCAAAATTCCTCGTGTTATTTCATTGACTGACCCTAATTTATTGATTTTTTCCTTCCTAAATTATGTGAGTGCTCCATTAGCGGCCAATTAGCCTTCTAGACGCATAATCAAGTTTAGAGGAAATTTCTGGGAACGCGTCAGATTTACCTATTGGACAGGTGTGAGGTGCGGAAATACTGTACCATTAGCGTTTTATAAAAAGATCGGTCGTTAGTTGGAAGATTGAAAAAATTAGCGATATTATGCCAAATGAAAACGAGTGTTTGCGGGTCAGTGAACGGTCGATTTAAGAAAAAAAAAATAGAAAGGAACATGTCTGACTAATTATTTTGTTCGTGTGAATAGGTTCCTAGAAGGATCTTCACAAACTTTTCAAAGATGATTCTTGCAAAATTTAACTGAACTCTATCCGTTCAGGTAACCGGTTTTTAATGGTTCTGTTGGCAATTTCAAAGATCCCAATCGGATTTTGGGCGAAAAGGGTCGCAACAGGTATATGGTAGCAAGATTTGAACCGTTTTGAATGAAATTCGAAACGGGCGCCTAAAATAGTCGTCGGCGTATAAAAAGGCCTAATAAAAGGCCCGGGGGACAACGACTCCCGCTCTCGATCACGCAAACATAGAAACGGAAAAATTCCGTTTCATTATTAACTTTTTGGGTCGATAAAGACGGTTTTATTGTTGCAGGCTAAATTTAACGTTACTTAATCGCGCCTACCCATAGATAAACACTCCGACATGCCCTGGGAACTGAGGAAAAAGGCCAACGTTATCTACCGGTGTTAGTTAGAGATAATGCCTAATTTATGTTCTGGTGATTTTTTACTTGGAATCCACACGTGTATCCAAATCATTAAAGATAAGAAGAAAAGTCTTCTTCTAAGAACTTAATCACACTTTACTTATTATTAGAATCACACATTCTAATAATATTGAGAAAATAGCAAAAAAAGAAGAAGTATTCATTCCTGAAAAAACAAAAAATTAAACAAGAGAAAAACAGAATTATTAAATATATTGTAATTTTGAGAAATTTCAACTGAAGAAATAAAGTGAAGACGAAATGACCGCTCTTCTTTTCTCTCGCCAGTAGAAGTTAATTCTTCTTTAAAATATGTTACCTTAACCCGTCTCTCTTTTAAAATTTCCTGGCAATTAAGAATCTAAACACATTCTTCCACTCTCCTTTTTTGACTCATTGAATTTAAGTCTTCTTTTAAACACTCTTGGCATTTAGCCAACTTAATATTTCCTGGCGATTAGCCAGCTCAATCTTCTGCTCTTCTTTACAATAAGTTGGCTTAAACAGTTTTTTGTCAAGTTGTCTTGGCAATTAGCCAGTTAACTTATTTTTTTCTGAAAATAACTTGGTATTTGAGCCAGCCCAGTTAGCGTTTAGATATTAGGACATTATCGATACTAAGGCCTTAATCGACAATTGGCGAACTGGTTTCGTTAAATGCGGGCCCCGATGACGGTATAGAAAACGTTCCACAACCGCCGTTATGGGGTCGCCCCGGTGCGGAATGTGAAAGGAACCAAAGAGAGGATCGACCTCAGCGCTGGATCATCTCCGACAATACGACATTCCTACCGAGTTGTTCTCGATGCTTTAGACTGCCCAAGAATCTCCCTCTATCGCTAATTAAGTTAACCATCGTTTGGTTCTAGAACCAACAAAAAAAAATTAGCTTTGGCCTTCAAAAATAAAAATTCTGTCAGCTTCCGCAAGGGCAGATGTTCGAAATATGGCGTGTTTCAACAACTTTCTACCTGAATTGTCAAGAAAACCCATTATCTGTTCGGTACCCAATATAAAGCTATTGTAACGCAGTTTGCCTTTGTTAGTCAGCGGACTCATTGTACTGGGAAGGGCGATTGTTACTGCTACGCAGAAAAGGGCACACATCTTGTAACAATAGAAGAAAGTGCATTTCCTGTACTTATTGGTACCACGTTTGTCGCACCTTTAGAGGTGACGATGCTGATTTTGTTTAACTTGAATTTGTGTAAAATCTTTTCTAAGTATTCCTTCCTTCATGAACCCCCCAGGGAGGGAATGGCTTCTGCTCCCTTTATGGGGCATTCTTTCTGCCCAGGATTTGTCAGACTCTAAGTCATCCCCAGGCAGGGACAGATAAAAATCGATTAAAGGCACAATCCAAGTATAGTCATTCCTCGTGGAAACTACAACCATCACTGTCACATCCACGTGGTCTTCTCCTAGGTTTTCACCCTATCCGCCTCTCCCCGAAGACCTTCGGAATGGACTTAGAGATTCCACCATCTCCTCAACTTCCCTGAACACCATTTCAAGAAACGTGGTTTCTTAGTGGCAAAAAATGGCACCCACGAAACAAACAAGTTGGAATTAGAAGAGAGAATCTAGAATTTCCAAACTGATATTGCATTCATCAAAGTGACAAAAATTTCAAATGGGACATCCTGTTGTGCAGTTTCAGGGTTACAAACTCACTTACAATGTGTTCTGTTTTTGAGATAGTTTGAAATTATTCCTTGCTTCCTCTCCCCTTTTTCAATTTGAAATGAGAAAAACTAAAATCATTTATTTTGTTTTGCAGAAGATGAAGAAATCGACGTGGTATCCATTCCTGACAAATACATGTTGGCCAGCAGAGCACCATTGTCATTGCCGACCAATCCTTCCTACAAAGACCGTCATCATCTGCAAAAAACAATGGCGTCGGCAATGTCAAAGAATCAACGTGGCAACCATGGCATCAAAACAATTCTGCCGGTGCGCAGCACAGATACGCCAGGGTCATCAGGAAGACGTCGCGGCGTTAAGCGCGGACGCGGTAGTCGCGCCAACTCCTCGTACAAACGCAGGCGCGCTAGCAACGTCGTGGAGGCGGAGCCTACCGACAAACGTCATTTGCACAACGACATGGAGCGGCAACGTCGCGTCGATTTGCGTATCGCGTTCGATAATTTGAAAGCGGTGGTGCCCGAGGTGTCGGGCACGAAAAAAAATCGCTAAAGTGAATATTTTACTGCAAGCGGCGCAGTACTGCTACCAGTTGACCGGCACTAACGCCAACAATATCCGACAGATGGAGCAGCTGAAGAAAAAACAGGTTTGGTTGCGATCGAGAGTGTCGCAATTGAGGCGCGATTTAGCTGCGCGGCGCTAATAATTTTCTTTTTAACTTTGTTTAGTAGTCGTAATAGTTTAATTTTTTCATTTCAATTTAGTTATCTAACTAGTTTTTATTTGTAGTTTTTTTTCTGGGTAGAAAATTGGACGTTTGTTTTTGTGTTTTGCGTGCGGTTTTTCTTTTTGCCAAGTTCGCCGGTAGTTTGGTTGCGTATTTTTAACAGGGTGGTTCAAAACTATAATGTGCCATTTTGCAGTAAAACTAAATTAAACTCGGCTATTACCTAAATTTTGACGAAAATAAAGGCGTATTATATTTGAGACACTTTGTAATAAGTAAAATGGAGCGGCACCTGTTTGACAAATAATAATAACACGCACGTCACTGACGAATTAAAAAAGAAAAACCGCCTCTATTAACGTAGTTTTTATGTATTTACTGTGATTTAATTAATATTAGTTTAATGCATATTAATACATATTTGGGGAAAGAATACTATTTTTCATTTCTTATATAAATACGAGAAGTTGCTAATTTTAGGTCTATAATGTAAATAATACGAGTGTTTTATTATGTTTTAATAATTACGGGACGCCACTGGTTTAGTTACTTCAGTGGCGTCCTAAGCTAAAACACACTTACACACACACACACACATACAAAATGACATGTGATATCAGTCAGTTTCAGGATTGTTCTATTTCAAGTAAGTGTGTATTTGATGTTGGGGAGGAAGGGTGAAACAATCCCTTTCCATTTAATAACTTTTAAGTTTAATCTAGTTTTTTTTTTTTAGAGAGAACCTATTTGTTGCTTTTTTTAATTTGTGTACATAACATATTTCACGCCCCACTTTTGGGTGTGAAAAAGGCGTTTTATTTTGTGTAATTTTTGATTTTTAAGGTTTTCTATAGTGTTAAGGAAAAGCATTTATCTTTTAAGTTTTTAATTTTGTGTTTTTTTTAACGCCTAAATGGTTTGCAACCATCCTCATTGCTCAATAGATCAGTTGGTTTTTATTAGCGCTCTTTTAAACTATACTAAGCGCGTTTACTTTATTATATTCATACTTATTATTATTATTATGATTAATTATTATGATTATGTTGTAGTAGTGCAACCAGTAGTAGAAAGAGGGCGCCCGCGCACTTGCACGTCTTTTATGTCTTCCAACAGGGCGGGCGCCTATTTATACATATACATATATTTACATAATATACGGAAAAACTAAAAAAAAGGGGTCGTGAGAGATAGAGAGAATTGTTGTGTTCATAATATTTTACAGTATTTTATACTTTTTTGATAAAATATTATAAAAGTGCAGAAAAAATATTGGAGAAATCCAAAAACCAAAAAAAAAATACAGAAAAAAAACTAAATCAAAAAAAAAAAATTGTTAACGGATTGTGATAATTTTTAAATAAGACGACGAGTAGTAGCAATGCAAAGTTTTTTATAATTTTATTTCTAAAAAAAAAAAGAAAAACCCTTACATAATAGTAACCAGATTCGCTCAAATAGACTTGAATCCGTACCTGCCCTCTGACCTCGCTATTAACCAAAAAAACCTTACCAGGTGTGACATACAAAAATAACAGGACACTGCTAAATAATAATAATAAAATACACACACACTCGAAACAATTCCGAAATCAAATAAAACACAGTCTCGAATCAAAACTCTTTTCAAATTTACCACTAACTACAGAAACTATTGTTTGTTATTTGATTTTTATTATTATTTAGATCGATTGTTACTCAAATTGAAATCGTCTTAACGTAACGATATTACAATTCTCTGTATGCTGGCGACATCTAGACGTCTTAAACTATTACATTTTATTAATGGTAAACTTGTTATTTTGTACTTATACTCCAAGGTACTGTTGGAATTATCGTTTAATATTTTGAAATCTTTGGATTTTTTTAGTTCCTAAGTTTTGAGAAACATTATAGATCAGCTTTGAAAAATACCCTTTGTTTTTGTTATTCATCCCCAAAAACTAGTCCCACCCCTGTATAAACACATCGTATAACAAATGAAAGCTAATAAACGGGGCAATCACGTGACGTTAAGCGGGTACGGCTAAGTTGCCCCGTTTAGCCGCTAGAGGGCGTCAATATACTGTTTTGGTACTCTCCACCGTTTGACCTTGAAAATTTTCAAAATTAACCTCAACTGCCTGAATACCTTCTAGTTAATAGTACAAAAATGTAAAAAACTAATTACTTTTGAATTTTCCCGAAAAAATTTAATTTTCCGTAAATTTTACATCCCTGGCAGGAGGTTAATTTAGTTTTCTTGACAAATGGCGAATGCATCAAGTATAATGAGCCACTAAAATGTATCTTCTTGCTTTTCTGCTCTCCTGATGATCAAGAGCTCATTCAACTAAAACTAGTTTAAACGCTTTTTACGTGATTGTTTTGGTTTATGGATCTGATTTTGCCAGAGTTGACACGTTTCGGAGTCGGAATTTTTAATTTTCTTGTCTGAGCTGATTGGCTGAATTAAGGGCGGATTTGAATGAAAAGTTGTGCTAAGAAAATTTGAGACACCCTGTAGGTTGTAAGTAATTTTCCAAACGTTTTAAAGTTGGCCTTCGAAATTGTAATATTCAACAAATGCGGCCGTTAGTTTTATTGTCGTTTTTCGCGGTCGATTGGAAAATAAAATGGCAAAATTACAACACGTTTTACGATAAACTTTGCACTTATTTTTGTTTTACGTTCGTTGCATCGTGTTTGTCGCAATTTTGCGCGCAATTCTCAACGAAAACTTGGTATCGCATTGACCTTCTCAACTAACGGAGACGTTAGATAGGTCAAAACGTACGTTCAAGTTCAATTGCACCATTTTGCTTGCGCTTTTTTTCCCGCGCCGGTGCCACCTTATCTTGTATCAAACACCTTAAAACAGCTAGTTCTGAACAAACAGGTAACGTTCACCTCTTTGCCAACTTGCTAAATACCGTAATTGGCGGATTACTGCCTACAATGTAATACTTTGTATGTTACTAGTGTAATTGACTTCCCAGGTTGAGCAATTTTGTACCGGGGTGTCATAAATTTGATCAATTTTGAGACCCTGTCTAATCCTGCTTAGCAAACTGCATTGATAATACACTTTATCTTAAATCCGTTTGTTTATACTTTCCAATCTTGTCTCTCATGTTACTTTGTAATCAACTGGTGTCAGACTAAAATAGAAACCAAATGTTTCTTAAAATTCAACCAGTTCAGTAACTTGTGGCATTTTCCCTTTACTGGGAATGACAGCACAGTATTTGCTTTCAAAGTCCTGTAAATCACCTATTTTGTATGGGACACCCTGTAATTCACAACCGCTTTCAAGACATTTAGGATTAAATTTGTATTTCCTATATACTGAAAATAGCATGTTATCCCTGCCTTGAAATAGCTTTTAAACTCAACTATTATAAGAGGGACATCCTCTGTGTTTTACTATAATTGTGTGAACCCCAAAACAACACAACAAAATTACTTCATAAGTACAACACAAAAAGTGTACAGTTTCTCAGATACTTGACATGAAATCTGCATTTTCCTTACATAGGATCATGCTGTCTTAAATATCTCAAAAATGATGAAAACTGACAGAACGATACAATATACAAAATGTCTTATTTAAATAATATAATAGTTTTTATAAAGTTTTCAAATCTCAAATATACAAAATTTTAAGTACCAGAGGGAAAATAGTGGCATGTTAGTTAGCATCTAATAAAACATTCTACATTTTGAGAACCACTGATAAAAATCAAATTTTAAAAGTGCTTTTTCAGTATTAGATACAAACGTTTGAATTCTTATTGTCTTATTGTCTCATGTGACATTTAAAAATAATTTTTTGGGACACTGATTCATTTTCAGGATTCACGAGATGATGTTAATAATTTAAAAACAAAACGTTTGTAAAACTATAGCCAATCCAAAATCTAAAATAAAGATTATACGGACTATGGCCTTGTCACGCACTTTTTTGTGTGAAAATTACATTATTTTCCCACTAAACCAGATAAATCAGATTCAAGCTTGATATACAGTCTGTCCCAAATTCGATGCTCACCAGTTATTATTGAAGGTACAGAAATGTTTAAATTAGAAAAGTTTTAAAGAATTACATGGCCAATTCAAATCTCTTTTGAAAAATAACCCAGCATTTTTTGTTTTCGAGATATTTGAACAAAAGTGAAAAATGTTTAGTGGACAGCTGTTAAACTAGACAAAAATATGCGATACATCAATAAAATGGGGATTTTTTGGCCTATTAGATAATAATAAAATTAGGTATGGCTTCCATATAAGTAAAACAAAAGTTAGTGTCCTAACTTCAAAAAACAATGTCCGGCAGTTCAATAACCAGTTTGCAAAATAATCAAAAAATAATATTTTTTAAACAAGATTTGCATTAGCCATATAATTCTTTAAAACTTTTCTAATTTAAACATTTCTGTTACTTCAATAATAACTGAGCATCGAATTTGGGACAGACTGTATAATACAAAATTATCCAATTTTTGGCCCATAAAATGTTATTTATTATTAGAGTTTAGTAGGTTGGTCATTATTAACAATTCGGATGAATTTATTTGATTATTTTAATGTGTCAGTAGTGTCAGGCACTATCCGCGACCTTTTGACTTTATTTTCGGTTTGTGCGGTTCAAGTAGTAATCGAATATCATTGTTTGGTTAATTAATTTTGAGGACCGGTCACATTCATATAAATTCGCCGAACAACGAGATAGTAACGCGTCCGTGAACTTGTGAACAAAATTATATGAATAACCAAATACATAAGGATTTATCAGCAACCTTCAAAATTTTGAATATTTATGAAACGATAATGGCCGACACAAGTCTGGTGACTATTGATAATATTTTTATTTTATATATTTTAATTAATTACCTATTGCGTTACTTTAGCTTAGATAATTTAGACTTTGCTGTATTTATATAACGATTACTAGTATTAAAGTATTATCGCATTGTTTGTACAACATTTTTGAAAAATTATCTTAATATCCCTATTTACCTTGAAGGTGCACTGATAATGATATTTTATTTTTCCCACATTATTGTAATGGGTCAATATATATGAAGGTAAGTCAATTTTGTCAATTCAACCCTCATAATAATTGAAGACTGATAAAAAAATTAATGAAAAGAAGAATGCTTAATTTCAAAATACTACAATTACAATAATTCTTAGTTAAGTTTCTCACTCAGAGTTAACAGTTTTGCAAAGAAACACACAGTGGCTAAATTGGCAATTCGTGATTGCTAATAACCACCAATTAACCATCGATTTATGTAATGCAAATAATTGTCACGCTCGCCTAGTAGAAAGTGTTTTTACAGTAAAACAACCACACTGTGTATCACACGATAACGTCAATTAACTACAAGGGGGGAAAATTGATTTCATTGAGAGACACCAAAACAATTTCAAGGGTCAATGAATGTGTTTACGTTAACATATGCAATATGTTGTAAACGTAAACAAAATAACAAAGCTGTGAGAACAATCTGCAAGTTCGGTGGATCTGTCTGGAGGAAAAAAATCCCCATATGGTCCTCACACCTAATGAAGCCGTCAACTGATATGCGCGATTTCCGTTTGGGTCTAAATGGCACCACTTGCAGGATTTTTTCTGTTTACGGTCATGAGAGAAATTAGGTATTACGCCATAATTAAGCAAACCGTGCTCGTGGCCTTGTTTCAAGTCGATTTAGTGCGAATTTGGTTCAAAAATGATAACACCGGCAAATACATCATTTTTGAATGAGATAACATCTCCTTGAACCTGACCACTCTGAAAACACAGTTTAATTTTATCGGTTTTTGCGGTATATGTTTGAATTATCCAGCTTAAAAGTATGTTAGAACAAGAATCAGTGGAGCACAAAGAAATGCGACTTCTTAGACATAGAGGGAGTATTCGATAACACCTCTCACTAGGGAATAGACAGAACCACATAAAAGGAAAACAGGAAACACACCCTTAATGTGGAGTCTGGTAGTAGACAAACTTCTTGGAATTCTTACCGGGAACGGAATAACTTGTCTTGGTTAGGCTGACGACATGGCTAAAGGCAAATTCTAAGGAACCTTCTGTGATTTCGTAGAAAGGGAGCACTAGAAGATGGTGTTTATCAGTGGGATTGAGAATCAACTCATCAAAAACCACGGTGGTACCTTTCACCAGGAGAACAAGACTTCATCCGCCTCAACTAACTTTACTAATTTTGAACAGAAAAGCAGTTCTGTTTGACAACGTTGCTAGGGTTGTTAGGCACCAAAACAATATGTTGCTATTACCGATCAGAAACAAGAAACATTTATGTTGGCCGCATTCGTTTTCAAGCTTCATGGAGCGAGCAGAGCTTTTTTGACATCACGATGACGTAATTTAGGAAAAACATAATTTGCCCAACTGTCAAATTACGTCAAAAACGCTCTGCTCGCCCCATGGAGTGTGAAAACGAATGTGGCCATTCAGTATGGAGAATGCCAAAATAACGTGAAAATATGAGTTTCTCCGTGGCACCAGAATCAAAAATTTCAATCTTATCCACAAATGTGTCTGAAACCTGTTACACTGTTGCCATGTTGGGTTTTAACTACTTAAACGCAGCTATTAAATGTAACATTTTTAACACCTTTAATCGTCTTAAATTGGCCAGAAAATGGCTAAACAACTAAATCCCATTCAAATTCATTTTCAAAAACTTAACTACTTACAATAATTGTTCTGAAGTAGTAAAAACGTCCGGTAATGGCCACCAAATTGTCTTGGACTGTGTATTGGCTTCATCACTAATTAATTACAGATCTAAACCTGTAATTAATCTATTAAATTAAAAAATAAATCACAAAAAACACATACAATTCACGTATATTCTGACATGTGTGTAACACAACACTTCTTCCTTTTTAAAACTTGACAACTGTCACAAACAAATCAGTCATGTGATTTGCTAGGGATGTGCGCAGTAAAAATGTGGCTGTTAGAAGGCCTAATAAAATATGCTTATTATTGGCATATACTGGCGGCGTAGAAAGACTACATTATGTTACTAATAATGATTTTTCATTGAAATAAATAATGTCATTTTTGACGCTTGATGAATAGGCTTGCGTGACATTGACATTTTGAGTTTATTGACGTTTTGGCGAAGGAAATAAAGTTGTGGTTGTCACAATAAATCTGTCAATATTTTGCAATTTGAACTAAAAACTCCTAGAACCAACTATAAATCAATTAAGTTTAATAAAAACCCTAACATTTCAATCAATCAACAATCCTCTCCACTTTCTCTATACTTCTCTTTTTAGACTGCAAAACTCTTTTATGTTTATTGGAGTTCATATGAATTTGCCACTGTCGAGTTCCTACTAATATTTTATCGCACGTTTCGCACTTAAAGGTCTCTTCCATAGTGTTGGGGATTGATTCTTTGTCCTGTTTTGGTAGCGGTTCAATTGGGCATTTTGTTTTGTTAATGAAACTCTCTAGAATCCTGCAAGCTGGACTGGACACTTTGTCGTTCCATTTCGAGACGTCTGTGGTGTCCAGACCGTATATTGGAGGAACCTGTAATGTTGTATTACTGCTGGGTAAGCTGAGAGGTTGGGGGGGAGGATACCAACCTGTCTGTCTTTTCTAGCCAAAAAACGATTAACAGTCCATTTAGTTTGCTTTCTGGCGTAACGCCTTGTAACTAATTTCAGCACTTCCACACATTGTTCCAACACACCTTTATCTGAGTTTTTTTCCTCTTCAGGCAAGAGGAAATAAGGGGAAAATTCCTTAAAACCTATTGACTGGAAAATTCCTTTAGTATAGTCCACTTGCCTACACATATAAAGTTTAGAAACCAACACAACAAGTTTAGAAAAAGACATACATTACATTATCACTGCAAAGCTGGTGAAAATGTGAAAGCTCATCCAACAAACCTTCATTAATCATTCGATCCACACGCTCATTCAGTCTTTGATCAAGAACTTCCTACTAAAACCCTAAAGTAAGTGAAATGCTTAAAAAATACAAAGACAAAACACACAACCTGATTGCATTGCAACCACAACACTATAGCATTGTGAAACCTCAATCCACCCCCTGATTTAGATGTAGTACACTGTTCATCAATGATTTCACTGTGTTTTTTGCCTTTTTGATAAAGAATTTCCAGTGATCTATAAGAATTATGGTTTCACATTAATAAATTCAATATTCACTGAGAGGCTTTGCCCTCTTTAAGAACTATAACCTTAAAATTTTTCTTTGATTATTTGGATGTAATCTCTTAGCCATGGCAGGATCCAGTTTTTTCAACTTCTCATGCAACACATGACTGGGCAGCTGGTGCTCGTCGTTTGGCAACATCCCGCTCCCCGTTCGAACTATTTCGCCCGGTTCCTGGACCAGAACCTTCCACAATACTGATTCAATGTAGTAGTTGGTGCCACCAACAATAATTGGCAACTTTCCTCTTTGAATAATATCATCTAATATAGGCAACACCATGTTTCGGTACTCGAGCACGGTAAACCGTTGCTCCGGCCCGAGAATATTGATCATGTGATGTGGTACCAGAGCAAGCTCCTCAGAAGTTGCTTTGGCCGAAGCTATGTCCAATTCTTTATACACCTGAATAGTTGAGGTTTTTTGTGGCGGGTGAAAACATGAAAAATGCAAAAGAACTCACCTGCATTGAATCAGCACCCACAATTTCGCCCCCAAACTTGGTGGCAAGCTCCAAAGATAGTTTGGTTTTACCTGACCCTGTTGAACCTAAGATCACCACTAAAGGCAGTTGAGGGTTCATTTTAATGTTTAGTAGAGTTTTGAACTTAGTAAAAACCCTATTGATCATTTAATAGCCCGAAAACTGTAATAAATAAAAAAATAATAAAACATTACTAAAAACAAACAAACATAACCTTACTTTGAGCATACTGACTGACTAAATTTCTCTGTCTTTTTTTGTTTTAATCCATAAGAGAAAGAGAGAGCCGATAAATTAATAACACAGATGACAGTGCAACTTTGACATTTTCAGGCTCAGAAGTTTCACTGCGTTTTAACTGGCAACTCTTATCACTGTTTGAGTGAAGTAAAGGTTGTTTATGGAAAAAGTGCAATATGTTTTTGGATTTTAAAGTTGATTTACTGTTACAAATTTCAGGGCCGTATCCTTCAAATTGCGAAAATACTGACTGAAATGATGTTTCATTGCATTTCTGACTTTTCTTTATTTGCAAAAGCTCTTATCATTGTACAGTTACTATCTAGTCAATCTAAATTTCTTAAACGCAGTAAAAATGAATTTAGACCACTTTTTATAATTAATAAAAACTCTTCAAATGTTTATAAACATATTTATTCGGCACCTCTAAAACTCACAAACACCCGCTTAACACTTACAAGCTATTTAAAATCTTAAAAAAATATAATTGCACCAAATAGGTTTTTTTCTTAGTATAGATAGCAATTTGGAGTTAAAATTGCACGTGAGCATTATACATAAAAAACTAAATAGGTATTTACGCTGTACACACTTTTACCGAATCCTATATATTTGTTAGTATAATCTCTGAAAATCAACAACAGCGCAAATATAATCGAGTAAAAAAATAAACAATTAACTTATAAAACTAAAAAAACAGTCTTTTAAAAAAAAACTAGCCTGGACTAGACTTTTTACTTATATTTAAGGCTAAAGGAACGTTCAAGTCAGTTCCTATACAGATGGTCCATTCAATTATTGTAAATCAATTATTGATGGTCCATTTAATTGCACGTGAGCATTATACATAAAAAACTAAATAGGTATTTACGCTGTACACACTTTTACCGAATCCTATATACCTATTTGTTAGTGTAATCTCTGAAAATCAACAACAGCGCAAATATAATCGAGTAAAAAAATAAACAATTAACTTATAAAACTAAAAAAACAGTCTTTTAAAAAAAAAACTAGCCTGGAGTAGACTTTTTACTTATATTTAAGGCTAAAGGAACGTTCAAGTCAGTTCCTATACAGATGGTCCATTCAATTATTGTAAATCAATTATTGATGGTCCATTTAAATATTGTAAGTCCACATTTGCAGTAGATTTCAGCACAAACTACTACCGACTGTGTTGATATTTATTATAAACGCCTCACATGTGGACTTAGAAGCAACTGTATTTTGTATAGCTTCAAAATACACTGCTAAACAGACCTACTGTATGAGTATCACAAAACGTAAATCAGGATTTCTTAAAACTACCTAAAAAACTAAAATGGCAATGTCACAAGTTTTGAATAATTTGTACTAAAAGTCTTAAAAGTGTCAAAGAACATGGCGGTTAAATAAATCACAGATTAAAAAAATAAAAGCGAAACATACACATTTTTGCTAAAATATAATACTAAAAATTTGTATGTATATAAGTCTAAAAAGCTTGTGTTTTATTTGGTAAGAGGGATCAGAATCTGGGCGACAAAAACTTTCTTACCAAAATAGGGGGGCGGAAAACTTTGCCATGGCGTCCCTTTTTGCTAGTTCCAGTCACAGTTTCAGAGGATTTGCATTGTTGTATGAAAAATTTCATTTCTTCTTCATAGGTGGGGTCCAGCATTCTGGTGTATTCGGTGGGGACGCAATATTCAGGAAAAGTCTCAAAAAACTTTTTGTAGCCACCTTCAAGCACATAAACTTCAGGGTAAGCCAAGGCTGGGTAGTCTCCAGCGTTTCTGGTTCTATCTTCATTTCTGAAAAAAAGAAAACATCAATTAGTACAGGATTAAAAAAATGCTATAAAATCAACTCACCTTAAATTCCGAACCATAGTAGGGCCTCTTTGCTTTGAAAACTCACAGTGGAAAATTAGAATGTGCCTCTCATCTTTTGACTTTGCTGGAATGTTAAGCAACTCAAAGCAGTTTTCCATTTTATAGATGTTTGTGGCCCCTTTGATGTGCCCCCCTGCATACTCATAAGGGTAGCGGCTATCAATAATCTGTTAAACAAACACAAAATTAAAAAACTGTGAAAACTAAAATAACTAAATTAATAACTAACCTTGAATGAATCCACAATGTAATTGTATTTTCCATCAATAAGTCCTTTGAGTGTTTCTGGGGTAATGCACCTTAAATCTGGGTGTGAGCCAGTAACTAAAGGCAAGGCGTGAGACTTTGTAAAATCCCCAATCAGTTCTTCGGTTGCTGATTTTTCAACTGCTTCCTTAACGAGTTCCTGTCGGTCCCCATTTAAGGCGTACAAGGATTCGCTATTGCCAGACTGCGGTACTACAGATTCTTCCTCTTCAAGCAAAGCAGCAGCACTTTCTTCAGGGATGTCCAAACAGCTTTCATTTTGGGGTTGTGTCACCTCAACTTTAAAGTCAAAAAGCCTCAGTTTTTTCAAGCCAATAGCTGTGGTGACCGAAGGGCTTTCTTTCCGAGGGCTGCTGAACCACAATCGTTTCTTCGTAATCAAATTGGGGGTGCTAACAGCAGATTTATCAATCCCCTCAGTGGGGAATGTGAAGATGGTTTCTTCCGACGTCAATGGGGATGAAAGCAACGTTAAAACTTCTTCCTTGCTATCTTCGCTGTATCCTGAATCTTTAGAGTCCGGATCCACATAAAGACACTCATCTTTGACTAGATTTTTGGATTGCAAAGAAATCGGAGATCCAAATAACGCCATTTTGCCCGTTTTTTGTTTCGCGCATTCGCGCCTTTTTGTTTGGATAGGTTTAATAATACGCTTGAAGTTAGGCGTTGGTTAACTTGGCTTCTTTTGTTCATCTTTAGCTTTAGCAATACACGTTGGCTTTTGGGAAACGTAGTTTGCTAGCACTTGGAACGACTGTTAAAACACACGCGAGTAAATCACCGAACAAATACCATTTAATCGCGCTTAGGCTACTTTTTTTTTGGTTGTAGCGGAGTTTTGGCAAATGTAGCGGAATATTGAATAGCCGGTGGCGGCGAAGAACGTGAAACGGTTGGCAACACTGGCTCAGACCAAAATTTAAGGTTATAACATTCAAAATTAAAAATACACTACAATTTTTAAGCATTTTCAGACCAAAAACTCTTGTAATTGAAATAAGTTCGTAAACAAGCATGTCCCTGAAACTATTCTGTGCATTTCGAGTGACTTTAAAGACCCTAACACCCGGACGATCTTTGCTACTAGCCGAAAATGTCACATCCTGTAAACCCTTTATCACTTTTCGCCCCATTACAGCCCCCCAGAATTGGTACTCCTCATCTGCCGCGGATAAAACCAGATTAAGTACGAGTACAAACCAGAAACCAAAAAATCCAGTTAAACTTGTGTATACTGGTCTACTCGCAGCTCATGTTAAAGCAGTTAAGGTATTGTTAAATTTAAAGGCACTATGTAGTGTTAATAGGTTTTTTTAGCTCTTTTCAGTCTCAAGTAGTGTAGTAGGAATCACAGTGCAACCAATACTGTACAAAGAAATAGTGTCAACAGGCAATGTTCCTGTTATATTGGCTGCCTACTCATTTATAGGATTCTTCACAATAGTTACCCCATTATTGCTGCACATGTTAACAAGGAAATATGTCACAGAGTTGAGTTACAATGAACTTACCCAGACCTATATAGCTAAAACACTGAATCTACTAGGAATTCCTAAAGAGGTACATCAGAATTTGTTTGAGTGATTTTTTTAGTGAGTTGGATGTCTTGCAGACTCATTTCAAATTGGAAGACGTTCAAATCCTTGAAGTACCAGGGATGTTTGAAACTTTCCAAGCAAAAGGCCGTAGGCTATTTATAGACCCGCGTAGCTTCACCCATCCAGATCATTACATAAAACTGATGGGATATGATAAGCCCATGGACTTTAAATTGCTTGACAAGGAGGAGAACGCCGACACCGGCCCTAGAAGCCCCAGTTCAGATAAATAAATTTGTTGTTTTGTGATGTTATGTTATTGTTGTAATATATTATAATAGAATAATGAGGCTTTTATTTGCAAACACAGATTTAAGCTTAACTAATTAAATCAGTTTAATCCTTTTATATGTTTAATTGGGTTTAATCCAATTTATAAACCTTCCAGATATAAAGGGAGGAATGTTGTGATTGGTTTTGTTGTTTTGGGTGTCAAAATGAGAGAGTCATTTTTTAATTGGTCAAGTGAACCTTATTATCAAGCTAGGTAAGAACAACTTACTTTAACAAACCAAATTTGCCAAAAAACCGAATCTTGCAGAGTGAAAGACTCTGGTGTTCCCTTAAACTTGGGCTGGGATTTAGGTCCTGAAGATCTGATTCACATTCCGGAGCACTGGCTAGTTTTTCCGGCCCCCGATAAAAGCCTTCATTTACTCTTGGGCATGGTTTATGTGTTTTTCTTTGTGGCAGCAATGATTGGCAATGGTTTAGTGCTTTGGATATTTACTACGTAAGTTTGGTATAGTTGACTGGAAAACTTGAGTTGGTGAGAAAATTCCAGATCAAAACCCTTAAGGACGGCTTCCAATATGTTTGTAGTGAATTTGGCCTTTTGCGATTTTATGATGATGTTAAAAGCGCCGATTTTCTTGTATAATTCATTTCATTTCGGTTTTGCCTTGGGTCAAACTGGGTGTCAGGTGTTTGCTGGAATGGGAGCCTTATCGGGGATAGGAGCAGGTCTTTTTTAGCATTTTTGCTTGTTTTATGGGTTTTTTATTGGTTTTTTTAAGGTATGACTAACGCTGCCATAGCTTATGACAGATACACAGCTATTACAAAGCCTTTTGATGGGAAATTGACTAGGACCAAAGCATTTGTAATGATTTTGTTTATTTGGTTCTACACTGTACCCTGGACTGTTATGCCTATTTTGGAGGTCTGGGGACGGTTTGCTCCAGGTATCAGCAGAAATTACCAATTTTTATGTGATTTTTACGGCTTTCTATCATAGAGGGGTATTTAACTGCCTGCTCTTTTGACTACCTTACCCGTACTTTTGATAATCGTCTGTTTGTGGGAACGATTTTCACTTTTTCCTACGTCATCCCCATGCTGATGATTATCTACTTTTACAGTCAGATTGTCAGTAAAGTGTTTAGTCATGAAAAAGCTTTAAGGGAACAAGTGAGGGCAATCTAACTAGCAATATTTGTTTTAAAATGCAAATTTTGAAGGCGAAAAAAATGAACGTAGAATCCTTGAGGGCTAACCAGTCTCAAAACAGCGAGTCTGCAGAATTGCGGATCGCAAAAGCTGCAATTACAGTGTGTTTCATGTTTGTGGTTTCCTGGACACCGTACGCTGTTTTGGCTCTTATTGGAGCTTTCGGTGATCAGTCGTTGATTACTCCTGGTGTTTCAATGATACCAGCTTTGAATTGCAAGTTGGTGGCTTGTATTGATCCTTATATTTATGCGATTAGTCACCCTAAATTCAGGTTAGTGTCAACTGCTTTTTTTTTTGAGACAGACCTGTGTATTTTTTTAGGATTGAACTACAAAAACGACTACCATGGCTTGCTATAAATGAAAAAGACACTGATACACAGTCAGTGGCTACAGAACAGACAACAACAGCCGCCTAAGTTAATAAACATTTTACTTCTCACAATAATAAAGTAATTATATTGTACTTCTCTTTGGTATTTCCTATGGTACATTTCCTAGTCTCAATCATTACAACCTTTTTCCTCCTTTTTCAGTTTTATAATATAGTCAATCCTTTCTTCAGTGAGGATATCTACAATTTTTTTCTGGCACAAGAGCGCTCTCTCCAAAGGTAAATTTCTCAATTGACAAGCCACATTGTGGGTAAAATAGTACCACTCGTCTTTTAAGCCTTCCTCTCCGGTTATGGGGCTTCGATGTCCTACTACTTCTTCAAATCTAAAATTCTTCACTAAATTCCAAGTAAAAAATTTGTGAAAGAGAGTACTTGTCATCGTAGGGATGGCCACTAAGTCGACGTTTCTTAACCTCCTGGTGGGGTTCCTCGTCTGGTTCTTCCTTGATCTGGTGTACGTCAATGGTGAATTGGGGTAGTCCGTCGTTTTCAGTGTCCCCGTTCATTTGAGTCTCCACCAGATTGTACAAAGCAGGAGATTCTTGTTGGAAGTAACTCGAATCTTCATCTTCAGTCTATTTATGGAATTTAATATGAAAAGTTTATAAAGTGTGTGTAAAAAATACCTTAACGGACGGGATTTTGGTACTGTTAATGACTCCCTTGAGGAACCGATCGGCTATAGGGAACCAAGCCAGGTTCGTTTTGTACTCCTCCATGATATCCCCGTCAAAATTCTGCTTGGACCTTCGGATTTTATTTACTTCCTGCTGGTAGGTGCTTCGGATGTTTTTAATTTTGTTTTTCAGTTCGTTTACTCCAAAATCTGTAATTTTTATAGTAGTTTTTAGAATGGAATTGAATTTTTCACACTGCTTACCTGGTAGATTCATTTCCTTGATAATGTGCTGGATGGCTTGGTCACGAGCATTGCGATTCTTATATACAGGATGGCGGAAATTCCAAAGGCATTCAGCTTTCTCGTACAGTTCCACGAACCTGATGGTATCGCTTTCTCTCCATTTTTTTCCAGACGCCATCATTGAGTTTTCCTGAACAGTAAAACAAGAAACCTGTTTTAGTTTTTATATACAAGATGTTTTTTGGTGACTGCATTTGTCTGTCATTGTATCAGGAAGGTGAATGCGCCTTATATGTTTTTGGTGAAGTGTCTACCAATCTTGAATCTGTGACACACACCCTGTATAGTTAACACGTTTGGAACGCTGTGTATATGATTCATGTTTTCGAGACTGTTTTCTTAGAGTAAGATACGAGAAAGGCGTTAACTAATCATAAAATCCCGGATCTTAACCATCAGAGAGAATCGAGGCTGCATTGCGTCTTAACACAGTGTAAAGCCGACTTAAAGCTGTATGTATTGTATCTTTATGTGCTTGAGGTATATAAACTGTGTGCACAATGCGGCAGCTGAAGCTTGCACGGTTCAAATACCGTTTTGCTATTGGTTGGCTTGTTGGCGAGCGTGACGCTGTGTGTACGAGGCCTTAGCCCGAATTAAAGTATCCTGGAGAAAAATGCCCTGAAATTTTTGCCTACCTGGAATGTGTAATAATAAAATGTTATAATACAATGGACGATGGCGAAATTCCTCTCTGTAGGATACGATCGATGAGAGTCGACGCACTCGTACGGGGCCTGGTTCTAAAACCGTGCAAACCGAACAACTTCTCCACTGGCACGATGCGAATCGACTAGGTGACCTGGGGCTCGGTTACGAGGGTAATCGTTCGAGCCGATCAGAACCATGCGCGTAGACACTTTCTCCGCTTTTACGAGTGGACTCGTTAAGTCTACGTCACTCTGTATATCTGCGATGCAATTATCCGAGACTTTTCCAGACGGGAAATTCGTTCTGGAGACGAAAAGTCGCTTTAACACCGAAACCAATCCGATTCGTACGTCCGACTACTTTAATTTGAATTCCAATCACGGTTCGTAGCCAAAACTTTCCAACTTCCGTATAAATTTTCGACTTTAAAAGCGGATTCGTATCTACTCGTTTAGCGATTCGTCAGATAGTTTTAGAGCCACCCGATAACAGTTTTTTTTTTAATCCAGACTGAAAACGGAAGAAAAATGCGTCAACTGTCTGTACAATATACAGACTGTTCCAAACATGACCATGAAAATGAAGAATAAGATTGTTTCAAGTAAAAAAAATATGTGTTATGATCTTCACAACTACAAACCATTTTAAATTAACATGTTGTCTGTAAAATTTCCATTAAAGTCTATTTTCGCTTACCATCAATCTCAGCAATTATGACAATTCCCATAACGAAACAAATGTGTTTCAAGCAAATTTGAGTTCTATTAACATATATTGGCAATAATGAATTTATTTAGCATCCTTACTTACCATTAAAGCAAGATTTACGACCCTGTACCTATCTTCTAAAATGTATCATTTAGGCTTGGAGCAGGAAAGTAAAAAAAAAAAAAATTAAAGTTATTGGCGTACGCAACTGAAATTAATGGTAGAGCCCTTGGGGCAGAGCCTCCTGCGTTAACATATATGGTTTTCTACGTATTTAAACTCCTTTAGGGTTGATGTGAAGAGATAGTGTACTTATTTCGATCAGGTGCGTACCCGAAGGTTTTTGCCGCACTCCGTTAGGTTCCAATTTGGATTTGAGGGCGCGCCACTGGTTTTTAAATAAATAATTAACGTTTTGTTTAGCGGAAGCAGTCTTTTCCTTACCGATTACCGATACTCCATTCAATTTGGCCCCATAAGCGTTTCTCTTGCTAAATGTCTGTTATTACGGTGAAGCGTAGCCTTGTAGGCCTTGGTCGTTACCGGACCGTTGATAGATAACAATCAATAAATATCTTTATTTGTTTTCATAAATAAATTTCAAACTTAAAGCCTAAAAACAGAAAAATTGTAAAACATTTTCATCATGTGACTTAAATATTTCTTCTTTTCTGTATTAAAGTGGAATGCCACTAGAAAACGGTCTTCTCCACGTTAGAATGCTCCAATAAGGTGCATCTATCGGGCAGAAAAAAAAAGTTATGGCAATAAAATCGAGTTTTAGACAAAACTTTTGTCATAAAGGGGAAACAAACGTCCGGACCCAAAAAATCAACATGATATGAAATTTTTACCCTCTCGGCCGGAATAATCTTTAGTTTTCTCGAGTGTGCGTCTCCGGCCCCTTTTATTGGAAAGTCCCAATGGCACAAAGTATTAAAATCCGCCCCTAAAAATAACATTATTGGACATAGAAACGTACAATTAAAGTCCAGATTTATGTTACATCGACCGAGCGGACAAAACAAAGTTCCGGTTATTATCCGGAAATAAATCAAACGGATAAAGAGCGAGAAGGTACATAAATACCGGGTCGGTGAAAAGGTCGAGAGATTGTTCGGGTGACATATTTAGTGGAAATGTCAAGTTGTAACCGGCGTAAATGACGATGATGATCTATATACGTCCAGGGACAAGGTGAAGGCCTGTTCCGGTTAAATTTATCGAGCATTCAATTAAAATACCCTTAATTTTCTTCTCATTTAGGGTAAAATGCTTTGTAGGTACAAGGGTTATTGATTGAATACAGACCACCCCAATACAAATTTTATTTTTAGTTTTAGAAGAAAACTTTCCATAAGAAAGTGATATTTACAAAAGTCTACTATTATTCTAGAGAAATTTTATCTATACAGGGTGTCCCAGTATTACGTGGCTAAACAAACCACCCAAGAGTGTCTTAAAAAATTAAAACTTGTACGACATAAATTCTTTGATTTCAAATTGTTTAAAATAATACCAACTTTGCTGATTTAATGTTTATTTATAACTAGAGTCCGTATTAAAAAGCACTAAAATCGTGAAAAAAAGCGCTTAAAAAGCAAAATTCTCAAAAAACATAAAAATCTATAAAACCACAAAACTCTTTCGGAGATAAATTTTTTTTTACTTTTTTTGACTTCTAGAAATGTTTTGAAACTTTCAAACTGCTTTAGAAGCATATGGAAGATTTTAACAGTTTTTAAAATTATCAAACATTTTTTGAATTACTTAAGGAGCATTTGGAATGTTTTTGAACTGTTTCAAGAGCATATTGTAGATTCTGGAATGCTTTAGAAGCATTTGGAAAATCTTAGATGGTTCTAAAATTTCTTCTAGACTGTTTTGATATCTTCTGAGAGCATCTAGACTAGTTAAAGAGCATTTGGAAGCTTCTAGACTAGTTGAAGAGCATTTGGAAGCCTTTAGAGTATTCTAAAAGCGTTTGGAAGCTTCTAGACTGTTTTAGAAAACCTTCGACTGTTTGAGAAGCATTTTGGAGTTTCCTTAGTGTATTAAACTATTTGAGGAGCATTTGGAAGGTTTTTGGACAATTTAAAGAGCATATTGAAGGTTCTGGAATGCTTTAGAGGCATTTGAAAACTTTTACACGGTTCTAGGAATTTTTGGAAGCTTCCAGACTGTTTTGATACCTTCTGGGAGCTTCTAGACTAGTTAAAGAGCATTTGGAAGCTTCTAGACTAGTTGAAGAGCATTTGGAAGGTTTTTGGACAATTTAAAGAGCATATTGAAGGTTCTGGAATGCTTTAGAGGCATTTGGAAACGTTTACACGGTTCTAGGAGTTTTTGGAAGCTTCTAGACTGTTTTGATATCTTTTGGGAGCTTCTAGACTAGTTGAAAAGCATTTGGAAACCTTTCGACGACTGTTCTAAATGCTTTTGGAAGCTTCTGGACTGCTTTTAAGACATTTTACTTTGAACTTTTGGAAGCTTTTAAACTGCTCTAGAAGCATACAGACTGCCTTGTATATGGCAGTCTGAATGTATATTTTTGAGAGGTTCTAGACTAGTTGAAGATTATTTGAATTTTAAATTGAATGGATCTTAAAAATCACTGAGATATTACATTTTTTTGTTTCCTTTGACTCAGGTTTTGAAATCACCTGTCAAAAGTGTCAAAGGGAAATGGGGGGGTTTTCCTGTTAAAACTCACTAAATCCGGACACCCTGTACACTAGAAAACTGTGCTATAATACATTTTGATGACGAAGTAATTCAAACCAGAGGTTTTCAAACTTCTGCTATGTCTTACGGTTACGTGATGCATAAACGAAAAATTATACGAAAAAAGGAGGTTAGAATATGGCAAATTTATGCGCAGAGAGTCTGAGAATGACTGTACGACTACGTCATATCCGTTTCCGGTGGCAGCATCCTTACTTGGCCCGAAAAGCTTCCGTTTCTATTTCCGGGTGCTTCCGTTACCTGGAGCTCGCTAATTTCGGCCGCCCCCAGCCCCTTCCAACTCTCTCGTGCAGTGTCTGGCAGGGGGCTGCAAATATTGCATAATGGATGCCCTTCTTGCGGTTGTCGCAAAATTGCCCTCGCTTCTTGACGAAATTCAACCCGAGGAAAAGAATAAATTATTAGGGGGAGGGGGTGTGATATTTAAAGGGTGGAAGTTTCTTGACCTAATTTTTGTATTACTTTGGCTTCTGGGTACAGTTCTACAGCAAAAAAGTCACGCTCGTAGATTATAGGTTCGTTAAACATTTAGAGCGGGAATAATGGATAAAAAGGGCTGGTACAAGGGTAATAAAGTTAAGGATAGAGCCGCCTGGCTACAATCGAGTTTGCGGGGACGTATGCAAATTGGGGTGTTTGTTTCGTCCGTGTTAAATATGTAATGACGATCCACAACTACAAACGACCTTTTCGTATAACAATATTAATTCCATGGCAAATAGAAAATCGTAAATCTCAAATTAGTCTAAAACATCATCAATTAATAGGATTTACCCTTAATTGCCGAGATTGATATAGCAAAGAAAAATGACCATTTCTAGCTTTTTTTAGTTGTATAGTACGTCTTTTTAACAGTACAAAGACTGAAAGCCTGATCCGGTCCTGCTTAATCTAGCGATAAGGGCAATATGTTGATATTTGTTTTATTCGACCATATGTCACTACAATATGGCACGCGATCCGATCCGTGAGAAAAATTCGTTTCGTATGCTAAACCAATGTTTGTTTAAGATTGGAACGGTCCCGAATCTAATTTATCGGAAAATTATCCATTTCGGATGGCTTTATTGCATCTAAAATTTGTTTCGGGATTAGTTCGAACAAACCACACTCCAATTATGTGGTTTTCAAGTAAATTCACTAATAAAAAACAAATCAAACGCCTCCAAGTGCAGTAATTTAGTCAATAATATACCAATAATCAAAGTACCAATCAGACTAGACAGAATAACAGTCACGTGACTAAGAGGTTTCTAAAACTGAAATAGTCAACAGAAATTGTGTGAAATTTCTATGACATTTTGACGTAACTTGTCAAATAAGGGAGTAATTTAGGGTCAAAGCAAGGTGTGTCCCAAAATATGTGATTTTAGGGTGAAAGAATTTTGACGCCCTCTAGCGTCCAAACGATGTTATCAATCAACTCATGTGGGGACATTTTTGGAAAGCTTGAAATCTGCTCTATCTTTTGCTTTCTCAGTTTTTTGTTTTGCTTCAGGAGGGTTAAAATGGCGGCCTGAAACACTATTTTGTCTGTCATTTCTTGAAACTACGTGAAATTTCCTTTAAAATGAGGTACAAGTCAATATTTTGACAGAAAATTCAAAATGGCGGCCTCTAACTGTCAAAAAATACAACTTTTTTATTTGTCAAGTTACAGTTGACGTCTCGGTGTCATTTTATGTTAAAATTTCTCGGAAAAGAATCTGGTGCAGTCGGTTTTTTGATATCTCAAAAACTAACAGAGTTAGATCTAAAATTTAACATTTTAACTGTCTGTGTTAAATTTCTTTGCCAGGAATTGAGATATTAAATATTGATTGAGTGGAGGAGAAATTATCCAAAGTTTAGTTTAGGTTAGGTTAGCAAGAGGATGATGAGTTAAAAAGGCAGTGAAATAGTTGGTTTAATTACAAATTTTAGTTGTAAAATTGACAAATAAAATTTGTATACAAGGTTTAAATTTGCTTGAAACAAATTACATCAACGACCGGGATTTGCCGTTATAATCGAGCGTGGTTGTATGCAAAAATGGACCATAATGACATTTTCAATACGTTTTGGCAGCGTACCGGGATTGTAATGTTTTTTCTTAAATCAGGGCTACCTTGTATTTGGTTTAATACACCGAGCATCAAACCAAAGCATCCCCGTTAATCTCTCCCTTCCCAGCGTTTGACTGGGAATAATAAGGAAGCCGGATCCCTAATAGTCGGGAGTTAACATGGCTACATTATCCCACTTTGGCAAATGAATCCTCTTAGTGTGCACGAAGGGAAGAAATATACATCAGGTACCTAGCCAGTGGCGTGGTCAGAAATAAACGTAAAAAAATGTCTAAAGGTAGTACATGGGACAAACGCAAACTTGACACTTTTCCACCATTTTTAGGAAAAAGTTTGTAAAGGGGTTACAAAATCTGGGACGTCACTGTGTAAATCTGAAATCTCCACAAAGCCACATTCAACGCTACTTTGCAGGTAGCTAGGGTGCAGCAAAATATATTATATTATTATGATAAGCCGGAATTGTACGGTGGTTTCTAAGGCGAGATTTAATTTTCTTTTTGCTCCCTTCGCCCTTTACTAATTAGCTCGAATCCTAGGAAATTGCACCATATCCAGATCAAGTTTGAATTGCGAACACAAAAGGGTTAAAAATGGGTAAAACCCGTCTGAATAGAGACTTTACACACAAAAATCGGACACCATTACCCCTCTACGAAATCGGTCAGTTTAAAGGGCCGGAATTAATTAAGACGAATGATCTTTACATTCCTTTGTTTTGCGCCACCGTTTTGGCCAGTGGACCGTAACAGAATTAGATTTATTTCGTCTTCTCTAGTTTGAAAATGGATAAATCTCCCCTACGGACCTATCGAGTAAGCTGTTTTTCGAGCGAAAAATGATTGTTCGTGCACAAAAAAAAAAAAAATCACGTTCCTCGAACCAAAAATGTTTTAGAAGTCATCTAGCAGAAATATTTTTTATTTTTAACCTCACCTCGCTTTGACCCTAAATTACTCCCTTATTTGACAAGTTACGTCAAAATGTCATAGAAAACAAAAGATAGAGCAGATTTCAAGCTTTCTAAAAATGTCCCCCCATGAGCTGATTGATAACACCGTTTTAATAGAGAAATTATTTTGGAAGATATTCAGGGTGGCTACTTTTCATTGAAAACCCCTGTATAAAACCAGTGAGTTTTAAAATAGTTTTTCTTGAAAACTAAACTGAACTTTCCACCTGATTTTGCTAGGAGTTTTTTCATTAAAATTTTAATATTCCTTTCAACAAAAAGCGGCAAATAAATTGGCGATGGCACGAATTTCAGTTTGCCACCACCCTATTATAAAACAAATTAGCTTTGTATTTGGAAATTTCGTTCGTATCGAAAATTGGCCGGATGAATAATGGACAGTAATAGGTCCGCGCAGGCTTTAAACTCATTACATAATTTTAGTTCGTCGGTTGTCGTTTAAATTATTACATTGTCGATGTATTAGGTTATTATTGATAGATTTTAGCGCCGTTTTAGGGGATGCATTCGTGATTAAACACATTTCCCTGCCATTAAGTATCGGTAGAAGGAAACGGATTGACGCGACGGCCATCAATGTCTTCGTCTACCATTAGTTACTCCGACTTATCCGTAAAGCTCAATGTTCAGCTGCTACGATTTCTTGCGAATAAAAGGATAGGAGACACGCAGCCAAAAGGGATTACCTATGTCACTCTGATTTATACTTTCCTGATGACTCTCTCTGAAATATATACGTTTTCGATGTCAGCTTTCAGAATTTGAAAGTACAAGAAGTGTAGAAGATTACTTATAACTGTGCTGGCTAATTGCCTAAAAATTTCAAGAGTGTAGACAAATTTTTGGGCCACTAAATGAAAATGAGATATTCTGAGGAGAAATCAAGATATTGTAAATAAATACTTATTCTATGAAACCTAATTAAGAAAATTTTCCTTTTGCCATACCCAATATAATACAAAAACACTATAATAATGACACACCTCGCTTTGACCCTAAATTACTCCCTTATTTGACAAGTTACGTCAAAATGTCATAGAAAGCAAAAGATAGAGCAGATTTCAAGCTTTCTAAATATGTCCCCACATGAGTTGATTGATGACATCGTTTGGACGCTAGAGGGCGTCAAAATTCTTTCACCCTAAAATCACATATTTTGGGACACACCTTGCTTTGACCCTTTTTACCATACCCAATATAATACAAAAATAATGTGCTGCTAAAAAAAAAATAATTCGTCCTTAAGGTAAAAAACCAAATTCGTTCTTAAGGTTGCTTGATTGCGATATTCTGTTTCTATCCTATGCTATTCAAACGTTCACAGTCTAAAACTACAAAATTTATTGGAAGGTTAAGGATATTTGTGGTCAAACAAAAATTGGGGTACAATTTCCGTTTTGATTACCCAGAAAGTCAATTAAGACGTTTTCGCTTCAACGGCTTCATCAGGTGAAACAATTAACATTCTGGCGGTACGCTCGTCATGTTAACTAATCGCGTCACTCAAAGAAAAGTTAATTCGGATTTGCTCGCCTCCCAGAGTGACTTTTAATCTGAATTAAGCTTTAGGCCGTCACCTTTTATGTAAATGCCCGTTTTTATCTTGACGGGACAGCCTGGGGGCGGTGTAACGTAACCGCGATAAGACTCCGTTGTTTCCTCTAATGCCTCAAACATTTCTCTGAGGATGGCGGTTTTATTGTTCCGTATAAATTTAGGGATCAAAAACTGATATAAGGGTGAGTGACAACACCGCAAAACGTGTAAACGTGTAACAAATCATCATTAATAATTACCTGTCCCGTCAATAAGGGTGAACACGCGAAAGCTTTCCAGCTTTTAATGGAACACGACTAACTTACAGGGCTGACAAATGACAATCCGTTTTGGTAATTATTGGAACAAACCAAAACCTATTTTTATATTTTGAAATAATCACGTGATTATTGTTGGGGTCACGTGTGTAATTGATTTTCTGGCACATTTCTAGAACCGTTTTGGTGCCAGTTAACGTCACAGAAATGGAAATAATGCTTCTGGTGGCGCATTGCGGTAAGATCCCGTAATATTCCGCAAATATTTCACACCGTTTCGGCTTCTCCCCTTAAATTATTATTATTTTGCATATGTCGGTCGGAAAATATCGATTTCCTAGTCCTCTCCCTATTATAAATAATTCAATTTATGTGAAATCACCACGGGACTTATATGTTTACTGGTCCACCGACCTTGTTGGATGCCATTAGCTACCAGTTATTATTCGTCTGAGACTGGACAAACACCAGTCAATTGGTCTTAAAGTAACTGTTCAATCGGTAAGAGTTACTATGCCAATATTGAGGAAAAGAACACTCTAGTTGGGCATTTAATGAGGGATTTTAAGGGCTACATAGTGGTCAAAAATGGAACTGTAAAAATAACCGATAAACAAGCTGTCAAAGTTGACACTACTAATTTGTAATTAATATTTCTATCAGTTTTAGAAACATTGACAAAAAACCATCAAAGATAGCATTAAAATTGAATCAGACAATTTGCCAAATTACTATTGTCAAAGTCAGTAAAGCTATAAAACTTACCTAACCTAACCTAACCTAACTCTCCTCCTAGAGCAAAATAAAAAAAATGCTAATATTGCACTTTTTGTAAAAATTGCATATTTTTTGATACACGTCGCTTTGACCCTAAATTACTCTCTTATTTGACAAGTTACGTCAAAATGTCATAGAAAGCAAAAGATAGAGCAGATTTTAAGCTTTCTAAAAATGTCCCCCCATCAGCTGATTGATAATACCGTTTGGACGCTAGAAGACGTCAAATTTATTTCACCCTAAAATCACATATTTTGGGACACACCTTGCTTTGACCCTAAATTACTCCCTTATTTGACAGGTTACGTCAAAATGTCATAAAAAACAAAAAATAGAGCAGATTTCAAGCTCTCTAAAAATGTCCCCCCATGAGCTGATTGATACCACCGTTTGGCCGCTAGAGGGCATCAAATTTCCTTTACCATAATATCACATATTATATTGTAAATATTTTTTAGTCAGATTTCATGTCTCTTAATCCGGCCGAGTTCCTGGCAAAGAAATTTTACACAATTAACACAGAATGTTAAATTTTAGATCTCTGTTAATTTTTGAGATATCAAAAAACCGACTGCACCAGAGTCTTTTCCGGGAAATTTTAACATAAAATGACACCGAGACGTCAACTGTAACTTGACAAATAAAAAAGTTGTATTTTTTGACAGTTCGAAGCCGCCATTTTGAATTTTCTGTCAAAATATTGACATGCACCTCATTTTAAAGGAAATTTCACGTAGTTTCAAGAAATGACAGACAAAATGGGGTCCCAGGCCGCCATTTTGAAATTGCTGTCAAAATATTGACTTGCATCTCATTTTAAAGGACATATTGCGTAGTTTCAAGAAATGACAGAGAAAATGGCGTCACAGGCCGCCATTTTGAATTTTCTGTCAAAATATTGACTTGCACCTCATTTTAAAGAAAATTTCACGTAGTTTCAAGAAATTATAGACAAAATGGCGTTCCAGGCCGCCATTTTGAATTTTCTGTAAAAAGTAGTAAAAAAAGACCTCCAACACCCCCCATTTTTTTAATTTCTTTGAAAAATGAAAAATTTTAAAATACTTTTTTTGTACTTGTTTCACTTAATTTAAGGTCCTTTGGTATAAATATGTCATTTGCTGTGCATTGGAACCCTCATGAAGCAAAATAAAAAATTGGCAAAAATGCACTTTTCACCAGTCACAAGTGTGTATTTACAGTTCCATAAATGGCCCTTTTGGAAGCTATGCAGTATATGCACAAGCACACTGTGATTGGTTAAGAAAAAGCAGCAAGCTGAAAATTGCTTATTTTGACCAATCCCAACCTCTCACTGGATTGACCAAATTTTGTTTCAACGAAATTGTGGTGCAAACATCAGTCGAATTGACTTAAAACCTGAAGCAATTTTGCCAAGAACCAGTTTGCAGGTGCAAAATGCTACTACGGTAGAGACCTTTAAATGGTTTTGCAACGCTGTATGAATGCAAGAATTTTAATTTTAGAGTATTTTAATTTGCACAAATATGGCAAAAATCAAAGTAAATACTCTCTCATTTACCTTCCTATATTGTCCAATTTTCTTAGCTTTTTGCCACTTTTATGAATCTCTCACAGTGGGTGGTTAAAAAAAGAAGCTTTATCTGTCCTGTATTTTTTTAAACAAACAAAAACTACAGACTTACGCAAATACCCTGAAAGTCAATTTAAAGTAACAAAAAGACGTAAATACTAACAAACAAGTTTCGAATTTGGCCGGTAATCATCCAAAATTACAGGGCAAACCATCGTGCTTGCTATACAGTTTCAATTTTGGGAACGAATTGTTCTAAATTAGGTTGCTGCTCCCTTTGAAGAAGGGCATTAAGATTCTTGTCGCGACTTTCAACCGAAAAAACACACAAACCCGTCATTATCCAGGATAATCGAGTAATAATGCGGAAAAAACTGCAGAAATTTGCCAATTTATGTTGGCAGAATGTCTTACAAATGTTATTTTGTAGATTTCCAACTAAATCTCTGGAAGAAACCTACATGATAATGACTTATGTTTAATAGTAATTATTGATAACAGGATTAGAATTTGGTCATATGGTTGATTTACACTGGAATTTGAAATAAAACAACAAAAGTTGACAGCTTCCGGTTTCAACATGCGCTCCACTTCCGGTAGACAAAAGATCACGAAAAGCTGACTAGATGGCACCGGTGCCAGACCGGAAACGAGCCGCACAGCTTTCTGGATCGGCAGGGTTAAGGAACTTCCGGTTACAGGAAAATTAGTTGCGAGAAGTGCGCGTGGCCTGCATAGTTATTTCGCTGGTCTGCAGGTTTCACTAAAGGGGGGGAGGGTTGCAAGAGGGTAGAAAGGGGTGGGCGTAACAAATTACCCTCGGAAATGCCCGGACCGTTGTTAATTGAATTTGCACGTTGCTCAAAAAGGTCTTTCTGGTTAATTGTCCGTTAATTCTGGCCTGTGATTTGTGGACGATACAGCGAATTTTTTAGGTTTGTTCAAGTCAAGCCAACGTACCACTGAAAATGGTTTGAATGTCCGGACATAAATTAGCTTGGTAATGCATTTTGGTAGAGGTATTAATAGTTACCCTTGTATTGTTCAAGTAATTTGTTGATCCTTAAATAAACTAAAACTAAATCCAGAAAGGACAAAAGCAAACAAAAAACCACTAAAAGTTTTGTCTCGCTAATAAAACCCTCTTATTCGGTCCCTAATTCACCCCAATCACGCATTATCTACATCTGCCGCGGTCATTTCAATAAATCTGGACCCGGTTTTTTGTCTCTTTGCCGATTTATTCGCGCATTCCAGCCCCAAAACTAAAAAGATAAAGTGTTGGCCATTGCCAGTCCTTTATTGGACAAATCCTCTCGCATTATTCCGGCCGGTCTTAATAGTTGCACGCAATTAGGCCTGGACATCGGTCATTGTTTCCCGCAGGCACCAGAAACACTTTTAGAAACACCAACATTTATTTCTATTACTCTAGTACGTCATGTGCAGCCAATGTTGCCAAGTCTACCGTTAAAACGGTATATCTACCATTTTTGTAGTTGTTCCACCATTCTCCTGTTTTTTGTATATGATCTACCGTTTTTAATTACATTATTGCCATTATGTTGGTTGTGAAACTTTTCATATACTTTTTCAGTTTATTGAATAGGAAATTTAATAAGGATTCTAAAAATGCGCTTAAAACAGTCATTATCTTACTCCAAATTATTTTCTAAAACCACGTGATGTCTGTCACTAATGTCAGAATTGTCAAAATTTTACTAGAATTTGCAAGAATTACATTTTAATACAGTTTTCGAAACAAGACGATTTTCTGAGATTTAACAGTTATTTTGACAATTGTCACTGCATAGTCTTCGGAAATCACGTGACAACTGCCACAAATCAAACTGTCAAACGACTGTGCTCAAAAGACTGATTATTCTACCGCCATTAAATATTTTGATTTGGCAACACTGTGTGCAGCATCTGTTTGTAGTTTGTGATTGGTCAAAAAAAGCAGCTTTCAACTTGCTGCTTTCTCTTGACCAATCAAAAACTACCTACTGTGCTGGATTTTCGTGAATCTCAGCACAGTGGGTGGTTTTGTGATCAGCTAGCTGCTTTTTCTTGACCAATCACAAAATACTTTTAATTTTACGCTACACGTGTGGATGGTTTAGTACTCTACAATAGGTGGCGCTTGAAAAATATCAAATCAAAGATCATGAAAATTGAAGAAATTCCAATCTGTATTACCGACATATTGCATGGTATATAATTACAAGTTATATCGGGTTGGACCTCCCGTACGGGTGGTTTCCGGCCGATAAGGCCTACCCACTGAGTCGGTTTAATTAACGCCCATTCAACTCGCATATCTCGGCCAGAAACGTCGTAATTTCTTCGCAAGTTGAGCATCCTAGCTCAGTTTTGACGGGTTAACTGTAAAACAAAAATTGCCACCTCGCCTATTGCCCGTTATTAGGCGTTTACTTAACATGGCCTGCACGCAGCCCATACTTGGCACCCGTTGATTATACGCGCCGTTAACTCGACTATCGTAAATCCTTGTTGATGGACTTCTAATTGGAGCCTGATTAAACCAATAAGCTCTAAATAGCAAATATCCTCTATGTGTGTTGTTTTTAATGACCAGATTTGCTGCAGGTTATTAAATTAATCGTTTTTTTCTCGCTGCACGTCATCATATTCAATTTTTTTCGCATTTAAATAATTTCAGTTAATAATAATAAAAACGGTCTTTGTCGACTGGAAAATCCCTGGTTAATGATGGGGATTGTGTCCTCTAGCAACTTTGCTTAATCGGAAAATAATGAGATTGTCAGTATAATAGGATTTTGTTTGTTAAATGTCTGTGGGATTGTGTGAATTAAACAGTTTTCAGAAAACTGACCTAACTAGTTGCTTAATAATTAAAGAACTGTTATTACGGCACTAGAATTGAAACTAATTCACTTTTCGAATTGCAATTTGAAGGTTCACTTAACTGGTCGACTAACAGTGAATCATTTCCATTAAAATCTCGAGGGCAAGAAAAAATCAATTTCCTGATGCGGTTTCGGTAATAACTGAGTACATCTAACAGGAAGAAACTATTATTATTACCCCCCCACTGTTATTTAGTTTTAATATTTAAGCAGAAAATTAACCAAAATCAAATCATTCCTTTCTAGTACTCGAAAAACCAACAAACATGAAATACTTTACAGTTGCTTTCCTCGCTTTGGCAGTGTTGTGCATTGTTGTTGATCTTGGTAAGGTTTTTCCGATTTTTTCATTCGATTTGTTAAAAGTTTTTTGACAATTTTCAGTTGAAAGCCAAAAGATTCCGGAAGATGTCGCTCGCTGTATCAACAAAACTTGCCAAAAACACTGCGACCTGGATGAGCCCGGCTCCAAAGCCGATTGCTCCTTCAAGGACTCCGCTGGACCTCATTGTAGATGTCTACCTTAAGTTCTCTTTGGACTATTTAATGTGTTATGTAGTGTTAGTGCAATAAAATTGATTAAATGTAAGTAAATTCTATATTTTTTTTCACCTTTAAAGTTAAACTAGTACATTTTCCATAAAAGCTTAAAGGACATAAAACTATCTAAAAACTACACCAAGTACAGCTAGTACTGGCTTAAATGTCTTGAATTTGTGAACTTTTCCGCTGTGACATGATCTAAGGATAATAATGCGAAAGCGGTTTCTTTCGTCCCCCCAGGAAAAGAAATTAAAAAACTTTAAAACTTAATCCATTAGAGGGGGCGACAAAAAGACAGGAAAGCCTTCTGTAAACCTGGCTTTGTTTTCAATCTTCTCGAAATTAAGGAGGTTTGCTCGTCGACCCATATTTCTGTTGTTTACACCCCGTCAGCGTTCTTACACGTTTAATAATATATGAGAATGTCTTAAAAAACTTCTAAAATCAGCCATTTTGCTTGTCTGATCCCAGAATTTTAAATCTGCAAAAACTTGCGTGGTTTTCTACATGACCCTGTATCATTGCTGTTTAGTTTTTTGTTTAAATCCTTATTACCACTACTTTTTACTGTACTTTTGTATATTTGTGAAATTGTTATTTTAGTGAAAATGCCCCAGATGACAGAATACAGAAAAACCTCTTATAAAGATGTTAGAACTTTTAATAGTCTTGGTATTTCACTAAATATTTCAAATGACTTTTAAACATGTTTAAGGATTTCTAGAACTTTAAAGAGACTTTTCAATGTATTTGACATAAAAACTTCTTAATACATTTAGAGAAGAAGCTTTTAGAACCTTAAAGAGATTTTCTAAGATATTTAGAGGGCTTTGACATGTTTTAAAACCTTCTTAATACATTTAGAGGCACATGACATTTTTGAAATGATTCTGAAACATGTTTAGAAGGTTCCAGAACCTTAAATAGACTTTTCAATGTGTTTTGGCATGTTTTCAAGACTTCTTAATAAATCTAGACGACTCTGACATTTTTGAAATGATTCTGAAACATGTTTAGAAGCTTCTAGAACTCCTGAGAGACTTTTCAGTGTATTTAGAAATTTTAAAAGTCTCTAAAACATATTTACACTCCTCTTTTAGAATCAAATGAGCGAAAAAAAGCAAGTTTACGTTAATAAGGCTCAAAATGGCTTGTAAATAATTTTAATTGTAACAGCTAATGTTTTTAAAATGCCAGTCACTTTCGTGCCAATTTCGACCTTACTAGCATCAAATTTACACAAATCTCTGCACAGTGGGTGTTAAACACTGAGTATAGGATTTTTGGAGAATTTTTTTTAGGTATTCCCATTGATTTTCACCAAGTCCGTCCCTGTACGTATACACTTGATACCCCCCCTCACGAAAATCGGGCTAATTGTTAAGTGGAAGCGTCAACATAGAGATAAAATAAGCCAGAAAAAGCTCCTGACTTTGTTTTTTTCGGTTGTAAAGGGTATAAAAGGGCCTGCGTCAAAGGGAAACAGTTTTTCACTGATGAGATGGAAAAATATGAAGAGGTGGCGGGTGCGTGCGGAAAAAAGAAAATCTACGCCAAAGCGAAAATCAGACGGTACAAGGCGAACGCACGGGAACGGAACCGGATGCACGGTCTAAACGCCGCTTTGGATGCTTTGAGAAGGTAGGTTTGCTCACGTTTTGTTTATGTGCGGTTCAGTTTATGGTGGTGCAGATGTATGCCGATTAAACTCACCCAAGTGGACGTCAATTCCACGCCCCAGAAACTGTCAAAAATTGAAACCCTCCGATTGGCTAGAAATTATATTTCCGCAATGTCACACACTTTAAGGGAAGGAAGATCAATGGATGTGTCCAGGTTTGCGAAAATCCTTTGTGCTGATTTGAGCCAGACCACCGCCAACTTGCTAACAACCGCCATGTTGGGTTACACCAAAGACACTATGGAGACTAATTCGAATAATGACGTAGTGATGATGGGTTCTCATTGGTGCTGTCCTAACCACTACTACGCCAATAACAGGTTTGGAACTAGTTACGAACCATTCTGGAACGAACGAAACTACTATTACAGTCAGGATTTTAGCAATACTTTTACTAACTGGTAATCAAATTATACTGTTTTTCGCCACTGTGTAGGCTTTTACTGTTCATTTCCATAAAAGATTATTATTTTTGATTGATTTTTAAGTGCTTTTATTTTACAACCGATAATTGCTATTGGGAGCCCTTTGATAGGGATATTTCGCTTTTATCCCCTTCTGGAAAATTAAATTTTTTCACCGTCCTCTCGCAAAAAGCCATTTGGAAAATGTTCAACAAGTTGAAAATGGAAGCTTTACTACCGGTAATCCTTGTAACAGATTTTGTTTCCGATTAGTGCAGTGTTTCACTGAATTTAGTTATAATAACACAATTCGTTCAGGTAACGCAAAATTGATTATTTTTCTTAAAAAAAGCAAAATTTTAAAAACGCCGTCTAGCGCCGCAAACTGACAAGATATCGAAATACCGTTTGTGTCCGGACATCTTGTATATCCTTCTGATTAGGGTTTGGAATATACCTGGCTGCACATTCCTGTGTTTAACACAACTTGTACCTCATTTTAAAGAAAATTTCACGTAGTATCAAGAAATGACAGACAAAATGGCATTCCAGGCCGTCATTTTGAATTTGCTGTCAAAATATTGACTTGCACTTCGTTTTAAAGGAAATTTCACGTAGTTTCAAGAAATGACAGACAAAATGGCGTCCCAGGCCGCCATTTTGAATTTTCTGTCAAAATACTGACTTGCATCTCATTTTAAAGAAAATTTCATGTAGTTTTAAGAAATGACAGACAAAATGGTGTCCCAGGCAGCCATTTTGAATTTGCTGTCAAAATATTGACTTGCACCTCATTTTAAAGGAAATTTCACGTAGTTTTAAGAAATGTCAAACAAAATGGCGTCCCAGGCAGTCATTTTGAATTTTCTGTCAAAATATTGACTTTTACGACACAATTGACCCACACTGAAATGTGTGTAAAACAGTCTTGATTATTAATTTTCATTAAAAAGCACATCAGAATGTTGTCTAACCTAACCTAACTTAATAAGGGTATATACTGGTTGAAAATGGTGAGGTTTTGTTTTTTGTTTATCAATCCCAATTCTCTGACAGGTTTCGCCGTATTACGGCTCATCAGAGAGGCTTGATAATCAAAGAACAAAACCTTCATTCCAGTATAGTCAACTGGAAAATGAATGAATGATGCGGCATCAATGGGGCTGTTCCTAGATTTGGGAACGCCATCTATACTTTCTAACTCATAGAGACAGATGTCACCAGATTTTGCACAACAACTATCAAGGGTATATACGTTGTGTGACGTACCCCATGTTATTCGGTATTCAAACTGAAATTGGTAATTATTCACCAAAAAAAAATTAATGGCGAGTAACTGAATATTTTAGAAAATAATCTGTTAAACTAACAGAAAACTTGTTTTGTGAAAATTAAATCCTCGAGATTATACACTCTGGACGGATTTAATTAACTTTCCATTATACCGAAGCATAATTACTAAAGTTACGAGGAGTTTTGCGGTGGGCGGAAGAAAAGGATGTTCTTTCATGGTTTACTGTTACTATTACACGCATTTTCATAATTTTGGAGTGTATGATGGTCAGGTTTTTTCTCCCTCTTTCAATTTTAACTTATTCACTGTTAAGTTTACCAGAACCTCTTTCAGTCCAAATGGAATTTCGTAATTTAGCGTGTGCAAGCAGTTATATGCATTCCGCAGGTCACAATTTGTCACCGCTTTATGTGTCTGTTCCGACGCTATTTCAGCTCTTCTATCTATTAAGCCTGGCTTTTGCAATACCCGTGCATTAGTTATTCACTTGCTTACCATATTTCCATGTAGGTAAGCAAGATTTACTGCCGAATAAAGTCGGTAGACACAGAAAACTAACTAGAAAATTGACAAAATCATCAGATTTCAGTAAAAGGGCGTGCGGTTAAAGGGAAATAATTCTTTTACCGACGTTTTTATTTGTCAGGTAAGAACGAGGGTCCTGTATAATTTTTCCTTAATGGGCAATTTATTTTTTGAAGGTAAGGATGGTCTCCCCCGAAATGAAATCATAATACGTTTCCAGTTTCGGTAGCGTGTTTAAATTGCCTCATTTAAATTTCGGTAAATATCCTTTGTCTTCCATTTTTATATCTCTTTCTGCCTGAGGGGGGGCACACGGGAATGAACGCCATATATCTTTATCGTTCCCTCCTAAAATATGATACCACAACCGTTATTTATTGCGTTTGTTGCTAAAAATTTTGTTTTGTCAGAGCCGCCGCTTTTCTTTTTGAAATTCCCACGCCTCTGACCCCATTTAGTTATCAGAATGATAAGGCCCTAATTCCACTAAGTAGTTTTAGTGATTTTCCATTTATACTTCAATAAACATGTTTTATTTGGCAGACGATTTATAGTGGGCGATGGTTTTGTAAGGAACCCATTCCAACATTCTGGCCATTCGCACTTTATCAGGCCAAATCACGTACGTATCGGCCGTTAATTCTTCCAGAGGAGGTGGATGGTCCTTTTCAGCCTTTTCAGTTTCCTTATTTACCTTGATTTTGGTTTTCTCCTGTAAAATTCACACTTCAAACCTCATTTCTGCTAAACTTTGATTGAATACCTCAATAGCTTTCAGCTCCTCCTCCTTAGCCAAGTTACTATCCAGAATTAACTTTTTAAAACTGTGTAGGCAATCCTTTTTTTCTCTAACCTCCTGGATCTCGCTACGTTCCCGGTAACTTGTTCCAGGATCGGACATGGAATGTCCGAAATATCTAAAATATAGCTTTGTCTCAACTTTTGGACGTACACTAAACAAGGACTAACCGGTAAGTCATCAGTTCTAGTATAATTGGACCTTTTCCATCGTGGATGTGTTTGAAACAGAACTTGGTCGATTCGATTACGCTGAGTATATCCATCCCGCTCGCTCTCACGCCGGGAAGGAAGGTGCTCTGTCTGTAGTATTCGTTGTTGGCGGAGCTCCGGGTGCACGCGGTACCCAAACCGTACTGGTTGTTCTCCACCACGAATAACACGGGAATGTTTTGCAGTTTGGCAATATTGAAAACTTCGTACACCTTAAGGAACATTAAATTAAGTAAAATAAGTACAAAAAAAGCATTTTTACATTTTTCGAATTGAAAAAATGCTATTATTACAAAAAAGCGCAATTTTAGCAATTTTTTATTTTCAAAAAAATTTAAAAAATGCAAGTCTATTTTTTACAGAAAATTCAAAATAGCGGCCTAAACGCCATTTTGTCGATCATTTCTTGAAACTACGCCAAATTTCCTTCAGAATGAGGTGCAAGTCAATATTTTGATAGTAAATTCAAAATGGTGGCCTGGAACGCCATTTTGTCTGTCATTTTTTAAAACTACACAAAATTTCCTTTAAAAGGAGGTGCAAGTCAATATTTTGATAGAAAATTTAAAATGGCGGCCTGGAACGCCATTTTGTCTGTCATTTCTTGACACTACGTGAAATTTCCTTTAAAATGAGGTGCAAGTCAATATTTTGACAGAAAATTCAAAATGGCGATCTGGAACGCCATTTTGTCTGTCATTTCTTGAAACTACGTGAAATTTCCTTTAAAATGAGGTGCAAGTCAATATTTTGACAGAAAACTCAAAATGGCGGCCTGGAACTGTCAAAAAATACAACTTTTTTATTTGTCAAGTTACAGTTGACGTCTCGGTGTCATTTTATGTTAAAATTTCCCGGAAAAGACTCTGGTGCAGTCGGTTTTTTGATATCTCAAAAACTAATAGAGTTAGACCTAACCTAACCTAAGTTAACATTTTAACCATTTCTTTGCCAGGAACTCGGCCGGATTAAGATTTACATGAAATTAAACTAAAAAAAAATATTTATAATAGAATATGTGATATTAAGGTACAGGAAGTTTGACGCCCTCTAGCGGCCAAACGGTGTTATCAATCAACTAATGTGGGGATATTTTTGGAAAGCTTGAAATCTGCTCTATCTTTTGTTTTCTATGACATTTTGACGAAACTCGTCAAATAAGGGTGTCATTTAGGGTCAAAGCAAGGTGTGTTCCAAAATATGTGATATTATGGTAAAGGAAGTTTGACGCCCTCTAGCGGCCAAACGGTGTTATCAATCAACTCAAGTGGGGATATTTTTAGTAAGCTTAAAATCTTCTCTATCTTTTGTCTTCTATGACATTTTGACGTAACTTGTCAAATAAGGGTGTCATTTAGAGTCAAAGCAAGGTGTGTTCCAAAATATGTGATATTATGGTAAAGGAAGTTTGACGCCCTCTAGCGGCTAAACCGTGTTATCAATCAACTCATGGGGAGACATGTTTAGGAAGCTTGAAATCTGCTCTATCTTTTGCTTTCTATGACATTTTGACGTAACTTGTCAAATAAGGGAGTAATTTTGGGTCAAAGCGATGTGTGTCAAAAAATCAATTGAAAGCTTGAAGAAAATCACACACCTGTCCTTGATTGGCTGCACCATCGCCATATAAAGTGACTGAAATGGCGTCACTGTCCATGTATCGATGCTTCAGGCCTATTCCCACTCCTAAAGGCACGTGACTGCCTACTATACCATTCCCGCCGTAGAACTGGGGGCCATATATATGCATGGAACCCCCCTTACCCCTCGAAACCCCCGACTGGTTACCTGGGTTCGGTCCAAAGTAAGGTTAGGAATCTTTGGAATATCGTAGGGACTTGCCTATTAGTTCAGCAATTACGGACGAAATCGATTCGCATTTGAGTACCGCCCATCCGTGACAACGATACGAGGTGATCACCGTGTCCTGGGGCCTCATCACCGAATTAATGCCAACGGCCACGGCCTCCTGCCCCACGTACAAATGACAGAACCCGCGTATCTTCTTCTGTCGGTACAATTGGGCGATGGAGTTTTCCACTTTTCGTATCTCGTCCATTTGCTCGTAGTACTTCAAAGCGTCAGTTTTGGTTAGTTCGGTGGTGTGAGATGGTCCCTCCTCCAAGAGATGGAGTTTGTACACTTTGTTGTCGTAGAGTTGGTCCACATTGATCACCAGGTTCCTTCTGGGCACAACTTGGAATAGGCAACGTTCTAATAGCTTCTTCTTAAACATTTTTTTAGCACAATCTTGTCAATATGTCAACGTGATAATGCCAGGTTACAGATAAATGAAACAAACACCTAACCTAACCTAACCTAAATAGTGTTAATTTTTTCCTAATATTCATTGTATTCTAAAGTATATTAAGTTTCAGCTTTTCTGATTTTATCCACAGATAATGTATTTTATGGAATTGCCTTGAATTACAATTCCTTATTCTGAATCTCTCTTGGCCTTTTCTGAACTACATTTGGAAATGGTGTAGAAAAAATCCTGGAAACTTGACTTTCACTGTCAGGACCGTAATTTTCCTTTAATGATAATTCTTTTTGTATCGTTAATTGATTTAAAGCAAAACTCAATTTGACTTTCATACATTTTTGCAAGTCCTTGTCGTATTTTGTGTAAACTAGGAATAATATCATTGTTTGGTTAGTTAATCGAATAAAAGCAACGGGACATTAACAGTAAACAGACTGTATCAATCAATCCGATAACACAAATAAATGAAAATACGGTTTTCAAGTTCAACCGGAACCGCGGAGGAACCGATTGAACGGTTCCAATCGACCGAAACCAATTACGTTTTTCGAACATTTAATTGCAATATTTGCAGACTTTTAAATGGCACGCCACTGGCATTATGATAAACGACACGGCCATTATTCATTGTTAATTGGTCTTTGGATGCTGTATCAGGGAAGACGTTTATGTTCTGCTATTGTTTAGGAAGCGTTTTCTTTAAAAGGAAATTATAATGGATTGCTGACGTTGTTTTGCAGCGCGACAAATTTCGTTTATAATTTGACCAGAAAACGGCAATACGGGGTGTTCCAAGAAGGGTATCTGAAGAATATATTCTTTTATTAGATGTTTAATGTAACTAATGGCGGCCTTGGACGCCATTTTGTCTGTCATTTCTTGAAACTACGTGAAATTTCCTTTAAAATGAGGTGCAAGTCAATATTTTGACAGATAATTCAAAATGGCTGCCTGGGACGCCATTTGGTCTGACATTTCTTGAAACTACGTGAAATTTCCTTTAAAATGTGGTGCAAGTCAATATTTTGACAGAAAATTCAAAATGACGGCCTGGGACGCCATTTTGTCTGTCATTTCTTGAAACTACGTGAAATTTCCTTTAAAATGAGGTGCATGTCAATATTTTGACAGAAAATTCAAAATGGCGGCCTCGAACTGTCAAAAAATACAACTTTTTTTATTTGTCAAGTTACAGTTGACGTCTCGGTGTCATTTTTTAGAAAGCTTGAAATCTGCTCTATCTTTTGTTTTCTACGACATTTTGACGTAACTTGTCAAATAAGGAAGTAATTTAGGGTCAAAGCGATGTGTGTCCCAAAATATGTGATTTTAGGGTGAAATGATTTTGACGCCCTCTAGCGTCCAAACGGTGTCATCAATCGGAAAACGGCAATACGGGGTGTCCGAAGAAGGGTATCTGAAGAATATATTCTTTTATTAGATGTTTAATGAAACTTGAAGACGAGCTTTTGTAAAAAATAAAGCAATTTTTAGTGTCCTGAAACGAAATAAATTGCGATCTACTTCAGTATAGTTTCTTCAGATTTGCGACTCGTTTATTTTAAAAGTAAGGACACTTGAACAAACAAGCGAAAACATGGAGATTTAAATCGAGACAAAATAGCCAATTTAAACGTTCCGGATGTAAAACATTCATCCGAAATTTTTCCTGTACCACATTTGCAGTGTTCGTTCCCTTTTCACCTTTCGCTGCAACATCAACACTCCATACAGTAAAGCTTCGGCAGTAGGCGGGCAACCCGGGACGTAAATGTCCACGGGGACAATTCGATCGCATCCCCTTACCACCGCGTACGAATAATGGTAATACCTGAAAAACCACCCTTAATCCTCGTTTAAGATAATGACGGATTTACCCTCCGCCGTTAGCACAACTGCCCATCGAAATAACCCATTTGGGTTCGGGCATTTGGTCGTACACTTTCCGGAACGCAACCGCCATTTTGTTGGTCAACGTCCCGGCTACTATGATGACGTCGGTTTGTCTTGGGGATGCTCTGAAGACTACTCCAAATCTGCACAATTAGTAGCAGCAATGTTGCCAACACAAGTGTCAACCATACCTGTCCATATCGTATCGTGGTGCAGCAAAGTGCATCATTTCGACTGCGCAACAGGCTAAACCAAAAGTCATGGGCCATAAAGAACCTTTTCTACCCCAGTTGAGTAGATCATCCAGTCTGGCTAAAACCCATTCGGTTTTGCCTGCAAATAATCACTTTCTAGACTTGAAAAAGCCAGGTCATTTGGTACCTTTAGGCTCAAAGGGTGAGTAGGGACGCCATTCTTTTTCCTTGTAGACTTTTCTTTGATACTGTGGAGGGGTAATTTCTTCTGCGGTTATTGTGGGCTGTTCTTTGCAGCAATGCCTCAAACCAGTTTGACTAGTTTTCAGGGTTTTAACGAGTGAACTCGCAATTCTGTCAAGCATTTTTGATGCTGTCACGGCAATTAAAATACGATTCATTATAACCGGGAAAAAAGTTTCGAAAAACGGGAAAAAAACAAAAGAAGAACGGTTTAACGGGAAGTTGGCGCATAATTCCTTCCCCTACCACCAAAAAAGTCCATTCTTTTAATGATCTATTTAAATACAGGTATAATACCGTCACCTCGTGGAAGTTAAAACTGAACTTTAAGATGGCACTTGGAGGATTTCATTTAAATTCATTTAAAATGCTAATGTCCAAATCCGGCCATGAATAAAAATTATCTCACCGAGTCGTGCATTATTTTGCATCCGAAACCTCTTTTTTTAATCTAGAAAAAGTTGTTTTTGAATAACACCCGTATTATTCATTACATCAATGTATGTACAGGGTGATTGGTTGAATTTTGAAAAAAACGTTACATACAAAACTAGTAGATATTTAGGAGTACCTTACTTACTAAAATAAACATTTATTATAGAGGGTGTCTCAAATTTAGAGGCTTTTCCAATTTTTTGCTTTGGCAACATTCATTATCAAGTCTTGGTCTTGATAGTTCGAATTGGCTCGTCGCTCTCTATAAGGTTGTTTCAATAAAATTATGGAGATTTAAGAGGGGGGAATACGTGACGGAAAAAAATTGACAAAAACAACACGATAATAATTTGAAATTCCCTTGGCATACGCATTTAAACGTACATTTTCGACTTTATATACGGTACGTGCGCCCGCTAGTTTATTCGGATAAATTAGCCGAGAAAACGGGAACGGAACATTTATCATGGAAATTACCAAATGGCAGGTTTCGGTTGCGCATTTTACTGTTTCCGGTAATTAACAGGGACGCGCGAAACTTTCAGCTGAAAATATTATTTATCGATGAGTTCGGAATAGGAAATCTGCACGTTAATGTCACAAATAAAGCAAAAATTGTAGTCTGTTAAGATTAAGTGCTTATTAGTAATCTTTACCTTTAAAAGTATGTATAATAATTGTAATTTTTGATGCGAAACTCTAGTTATTACAAACGACCAGTTTAATCAATAATAATTGATAATGTATCAGTAAGTGTTAATAGGTTTTTTAATTTCAGTTCAGCAGTCCTCAAAAACTTAAATATTGTGTGTAACTTGGTTTGATCGTTAGGTAAACACTCATCCTGAATAATTTTTATATTTTTCAAAATTTTCAAATATTCCTATAAGGCTGACTAAATTTGACTTTTTTTAAGACAATATCAAGCCCATATGGAATTTGGAAATGCAATCAACCAAAAGTGACAATTATTGGAGGTCCCGATGGGTACCACGATATCCCTCCGGTAACTTTGAGCAACAAATCAAACTCAGGTCGCAAATCATTGTTAATGAAAATCGCGTCAATACGAAATGGGTTGTGGCGTGAGGGGGATAAATTTACATCCGAAAGCTGCCCCCGTGTATTATGTGTGGACGATCCATAATGCACGACCCCGGGATTTCGTGATTATACCTGGGAGATCGATTATTTAATCATTGTCCCCCGTTTAAATCTCATTATTCCCTGTGTTTGATCATACGTTACGTGATTGATGTTTAAAAAAAAAACTGGTTTAGGGGGGGAAGTCTTTGTACTCAAGTTCCTCCCACCCCTCCTACACCTATATTGGGGCTCTAAAGCTTTAGATCAGGAATTTGTCGGGCATTCAAACGGCTCCAGATATTTCCGCAAGATCGATAGTCTTCCCACTCAAAATAGCTTAATAGCGAGCGTCCTACTTGACAAATGAATATAGAGCTACATTTGGCAGAGCCCGGTATGCTCTAGGATACATAATATGCTGCAATGCGATAGAATCTCCCATTAATATGATGAATTGCCCCGTAGGATTGTTTTAGTTTGCCACGGCCAACTTCACTCGCCCCGAATACAATTTATTTAGTCGTTACAGTTTAGGCAACCTACAAAACATTTTCACACACTTTGACTTATTAACAGATGATATAATATGACAAGATGTCTTTGTCAAAATTGTTTCCTAAATACCTTACAAAAGAACTAAAAACTTTACAAAAATTGCCAGAAGCCTTTACAAGTCTCTTTAACCTTACTAGAATTTTTCAAAGTGTCTGATGTTTCTATTATCACTAAAAGTCTCCCAAAAAGTGCCAGAAGCCTCTACAGGTCTCTTTAACATTACAAGAAGTTTTCCAAAATGAGATACTTCTAGATACTACTAAAAACCTTACAAAAATTGCTAGAAGCCTCTACAACTCTGTTTAACCATACGAGAATTTTCAAAAGTGTCATATACTCTCTACAACTCTGTTTAACATTATAACTAGAGTCCGGATTAAAAAGCACTAAAGTCGTGAAAAAAAGCGCTTAAAAAGCAAAATTATTTTCTTCAAAAAAGCATAAAAATCTGTAAAAAAGCTCAAAACTCTTTCAGAGATGCAACATTTTTTTTGAGTTCAACTTCTAGAAATTTTTTGAGGATTTCAAATTGCTTTAGAAGCATACGAAAGATTTTAAACTGTTTTGAAGACTTTCAAAAGTCTTTTGAACTACTTGAGAGCATTTGGAAGATTGTTGAACTGTTTAAACAGCATATTGAAGGTTCTGGAATGTTTTAGAACCATTTGGAATCTCTTACACGGTTCACAACATTTTTTGGAAGCTTCTAAACTGCTTTAATATCTTCTGGGAGCTTCTAGACTAGTTGAAAAGCTTTTGGAATTGTTTAGACTGTTCTAAATGATTTTGAAAGACTTCCGACTGCTTTAGAAGCATTTTGGAGTTTCTGTAGTGTTTTGAAATCTTTTTAGTCTACTTTAGGAGCATTGAAGGTTCTTGACTGCTTTTAAGATATGTAAATTTGAACTTTTGGAAGTTTTTAAACTGCTTTAGAAGCTTTTAGACTGCCTTGAAATTTTTTGAGAGCTTCTAGACTAGTTAAAGATTGTTTGGAAGCTTTTAGAGTGTTCTACATACTCATGAAACCTAATGAGAATTATTATTAATATTTAATTTTCTCATTATTTATAGGAAATTTGTGTTTTTCCACTAATCGACCTATTAATTGTTGATATTGCCGCACCAAACAGCGTCATCGAGCAAAAGGAACCAGTAGATTGGGGGGAAAAATAATGTTTTTGAACTACTTGCCAAGGTACAAAGCTTTCTTAGGCATGAAGTAAACACTGTCATGTTTGCTGTAAGTTTCTTTAAACTTCATATCAAAAGATTATAAGTAACAGGGTTGTAATGGGGCAATTTTTTCATAAAATTCTCTTCTTAATCTTACTAGTTTAGTCCGCACAGTGAAAATCTGAACGTTAGCAGCATCCTCATAAGGCAAATTAGCCGGATTTCCGATTAAGGGACGTAATTTATGGGCGCCATCGAACGTGGCGGAGGGCAAAGGTTCGAATTGTATTTGAGGAACAACAACGTGAAAGTTCCTCAAGCTAATCGGCTTAAATCCTAATACAACGGACTAATGTGTTACTAATTGAGTTGGAAGAAGTTCGAGGACCGTAGATCAATCCACCCTCTACAAGATGCAAACACTACAAGTAATGCAATTACAAGTTTGAGAATTCATTACTTTGCGGCTTCTGGTTGCGGTAAAAAGTTCTTATTTATTACCATCAGTGTGTGATTTTACCGGCAAAAAACTGATCATTTTATAAAGCCATAAATATAATGAAAAGGGAAGTTGTTAAGGGAGTTAATTAGGGGATGTATCGACCCCCTCTTGACGTAAAACGGGATTTAATTCGGTTATCTGGGATTGGGATTTATTAAGCAAAGTTTCGACAGCCGAAAATATTTATGGCTCAATTTCGTTTCTTAGCCGTGCCCCATAAGGCCCAGATTTTTTACTTCTAGTTACCTGATGGTTACTATATGTATGGTAATTTCCCGACACGCAGATATTTAGATTACCCCCGCAAACGTTGCTCTTTTAAGATAGCTTCGAGCAATATTTACACAGTTTCTTAATTATGGCGCACCGCTCCGAGATTTACTGGTAGTTTTCCCAACTTTACCCAAACTCCCGGCCTTTTTTATCTGTCGTGGAAATCTGACGCTTTTCTCTCTGCTTTCTTGCACCGTGAAGATTTCCCATTAAACTTTCCTTTATTAAACCAAAGAACCAAGAATTAGTTAAGCGAAGTTTGATTCGGATGGCAGCCGTCATTTATGTGACAAAATGGCGCTGTTTAAAGTTTAACACCCTGTATATTATTGTAGTATATCTTTTGTTAGAAAGCTCTTTGAAAATCATCAAGCACCTCAATAAACTTTTGCTAAGTAGATTTAGAATCTGCTATTTCTCCCTTTATGAAATTTAAGGGTTACTTTTATCGCTTCAGGTTACCAGTAACCAAAACTTCAAAAGACTGTCTTGTAGTTACTTGCTGATAGAGCTACAAATGTGTTAATCACTAAGTTAACCTTAATCGTTTGGGAGATATGATTTTTTTTTTAAATAATTTTAGACTGTTGAGTCCTAACCAACCTAACATAACTTTTCTATTTTTCTTAGAAAGTGACTGTTGCTTGCAAACAATTTTTCCAAATTTTGCACTCTTGACATATGAAAGTTACTGGATCTCCAGGTCACCAAAAAGTTGCTAAGGACTTCTAGAATCAGTTCTGAATTGCCGGAAACTTCTAAATACTACTGAAAACCTCCAAAAAGTTGCTAGAAGCTTCTATAAGTTTCTGAAACCTTCCAAAAATGTTTCAAAGTGCCAGAGGCTTTGAAGAAGGTCCTACAGTTTCAAAAACATATTTAAAATTGCTAAGAACCTCTAGAATCAGTTTTGAAATGCTGGACGCTTCTAAATAATACTGAAAACCTCCAAAAAGTTGCTAGAAGCTTCTACAAGTTTCTAAAAGTTTCAAAAAAATGTTTCCAAAGTATATTAATGTTAGCACTAATTATTAGGTTTGGTTATATGGACGTCATATCAAATTTGGTTGCACTTCAGTATAGGTCACTTGTTTTCATTCTCACTAAAAGTATTTGTCAAAACTCTGACTAAAAAGTTGTAAACACCATTCAGTATTTTGTCAAGAAACTCTGTAGTTGATGTTAACTATTGAGTGTTGCTCGTTGCGTTTCTAGGGGAAACAAGTCAAGGTAACACGAGGGTCCCCCAGGTATCCGGAAGAGTGGAAACTGAGCACCATTTGCATTTCCATTATTATATAACATCGAAAATGCAATTATAATTTAGCAGACGAGGCCGTGTTGTTGGCGTTCCGCATCCGAACGACAAATATCCCATTGAAAATTTACATCAATCATCGTTCCGCCGCATTGTTTCTACACTAATTTAACTTTTGGACGTTCGAAATTCTCGTAAATCTTTATCAAAAACCTTCTCCTTTACGGAAAAATTAATTAAAAATCCTACCTTAAATGCGCGGCGTGTTTCCTTCGACTTGTTCGGTGTAAAACTCGAGGTAATTTGTTAGTGTCGCATAGAAAAGGCTTTTCATTTTGAAAATTGTTTGCCGCCATCAAATTTTTCTAAAGTGGCCTTAAGGGCATCGGTAAAGCAAAACGTCTTATGGGAGATTCAATGCATTTTATGACAATCTTTTAACCCAGAAAACTAGGCTAGATATTGCTGTTTTTTAAACGGCATATGAAAGAAGACACTTGCTAGAATGTGCGAAAGTCAATATAATTTTAATAGTACGTCAATTAAAATATTTAGAAGCATTTTAACAAAATGCTAAAATTACCATAATTTTCAAGTCACTATTTTTCCTACCTGCAAAACTTTTTTGGTGACAAAAATAACTTTCGCACATTCCCCAAACCTTTAGCTATTTAATAAAAAAAAATCACGCAAATAAGTTAAAAATTAAAGCCGTAATTTGGGTTAAAAGATAGGAGTAAAAAGTTGCTCGAATTTGGGAGCGGAAATCTTGCATTTTTGTTCCAATCCAATGTCTGCGTTAACACTGCCGTAGTTTTATCGACAGAAACAAAGAACGAACACTGTTTTTTATATATTTTTCTACACGTAAGCCAAGCATCGCGATCGAAAAACGTAAAGCCTTTACCGATTCCCTTAAGCCTTGAGCTTCAAAGGACAATCTTATTCTCAGCAAAGAGGCACATTTTATGTGCGGCAATAGTAATGACACTTTTCCTTGTTAATAGTCGGTTGATTTTGAAAAATCACTCTGCGTTAGATCGTCAAGGGAAACAATTGTCAATAAATGGCAGACTCCAATCAAACTTTCCCCGAATCGGTTCAATTGTGGTGGCGGAAACCCAGCCAAAGTTTCTAATAGAGTCGGAGAGGGCAGGCAAGAGCACTTGAAACGTCGTCTTCGTCGCCATTATTGACAATTCTATATTTAATTACCGGGTGTGGCAAAAGCTGTCTGAGGCTCAACTTTTCAAACGACCTTAATTCCAACTGTAAATCGAATAAAAATGTGGCCGACAAACAATTGGCTAATGGCCGGATTATTGGCGACAGGCGCGATTTACCAAAACCCCCATTATATTTACTATGTACAGCAGTTGTTGTAAATATAATAGGGTTTTAGGGCCGTTCACTTTTTTTCCCCTACTCTGGGGATCCCAGTCTGGTTTTAATTCGGCGAAACAATTTATCATGTTTATGTTATCCTCTAATCCTCCCTCTGTATATGTACCGCATTAAACAAACACACACACACTAGAATGCTAGAAATAATGTTTTTTTCCTAAATCTGGCAACAATGTAACCAAAATATATGACGTAATTATGTAACAAGTCAGACACGTGTGCAGTATTTGCGTAAATGACAGCAGTGTACCGGGTGATCCAATAAGACAATCGTTTTCTTTCTTTTTGGAGTTTCTGTAGTGTTTTAAAACCTTTTCAGACTACTTTAGGGGCATTTGGAAGGTGTTTGGACAGTTTAAAGAGCCTTGAGGGTTTTAGACTGCTGCTAAACTGCTTTAGAAACATACAGAAGTTTTTGAGAGCTTATTAACAAATTGAAAAGCATTTGGAAGCTTCTAGGCTGCTTTGTAAGCTTTGCTAGGCATTTTACAGGTTCTATAGTGTTTTGGAATGTTTTTACGACTACCCGAGAAGCATTTGGAAATTTTTTTTAAATCAAAAATTTAAACTAAAAAAAAGTCATTTTACATTACAAAACCTAATTGTCGCCACTGCTTCTGATTGGCATTACAAAATAATAGATAGTTCCTCTGGTGATCAGTTTTGAAAACATTCGTTTCGGGCATTCCAGCTGTCAGTTAGCAATTTAGCCCTGTTTTCTTAAATATGAAGTGACAGTGTCATGTATTATTTATAATGTTAGGTTAGGAAGGGGTTGCCCGATTTTAGAGAGGCCACTGTAACTAATGTCCTACCACTGTGTTCCTCCAACCAGTTTCCCGTGTATTTGGATTTAAAAGATATATCCATTAAAGATGGTTATTGTAATATTGACTTTATCCATGTGGATGATTTTATGGAGCATAAAACGAGCAAAGTTTAAACGCCACAGGGGATAATATCTGGAAGTACAGTGCTCGATGTTTAATAGTTTCGAGATACATTGCTGTTTACTTTAACTAGTTGGAACGTAAACGGCAACATATAATTTACATTTCTGGATAAACCGGGATCGTAATCGTGTATCATTCGAGGGCAGAGGATTATTGGTACTGTACTTAAATTGTAGCAGTCGGAACGTGCTCCGCCATATTAACAACTCATTCAAGACAAAAAAACTGGTAAATCGTCCCGGAGATTATGGAAGAAAAGTCTGGATTTTCTCACGAATCGTGCATGAGGTCCGACTGGGAAATCGATACAGATAATCGCCTATTCCCTTAATGGTTTTCCAGCTTTGATCTGTTTTATTGGAGAGATTATCGGCCCCGAATTCCTCGACTTGCTTTCCCACTTCGATGATACTGCAAAAGTATAGTTTAGTCGAACAACAAACCTAATTACAACCAGGTGCTGCCGAGGTCGCTAATTGCCAAAGGTCCGTAATTGCGGACTGGAAACATACAGTAAAGGACAACTAAATTTTATAGTTAGTAAATCCTCGAAAGTTGACTAATAACTAACTATACGGAGCAGCAGTAAGCAGGCTTTTTGATAAACGAGCCCCGGTTATAAACAGAGAACCCGTGCAATAAACTTTTGCCTTATAATTCCTGCCTTACGAAATAATGGAGCTTTCAGGTTTTAAAGAGCCACTCTATTAAATTTTATGACGCTGTAAACTTTTCGAGTTTTCTCTCGAAAATCCAGTTTTTCCCCCGATGACGTTTTGTTAACAGAATTACTACCTAATAAAATACACTTGCAGCACATAACCAAAATTCTGTCTAATCGCTCAAACTTGCAGTAAATGAGGTGCAAGTCAATATTTTTACAGAAAATTCAAAATGGCTGCCTGGAACGCCATTTTGTCTGTCATTTCTTGAAACTACGTGAAATTTCCTTTAAAATGAGGTGCAAATCAATATTTTGACAGAAAATTCAAAATGGCGCACTGAAACACCATTTTGTCTGTCAATTATTGAAACTACGTGAAATTTCCTTTAAAATGGGGTGTAACTCAATATTTTGACAGAAAATTTAAAATGGCGGCCTGGGACGCCATTTTGTCTGTCATTTCTGGAAACTACGTGAAATTTCCTTTAAAATGAGGTGCATGTCAATATTTTGACAGAAAATTCAAAATGGCGGCCTCGAACTGTCAAAAAATACAGATTTTTTATTTGTCAAGTTACAGTTGACGTCTCGGTGTCATTTTATGTTAAAATTTCCCGGAAAAGGCGCTGATGCAGTCGGTTTTTTGATATCTCAAAAACTAACAGAGTTAGACCTAACCTAACCTAAGTTAACATTTTAACCATTTCTTTGCCAGTCACTCGGCCGCATTAAGAGATACATGAAATCTAACTAAAAAATATTTACAATATAATATGTGATACTACGGTAAAGGAAGTTTGATGCCCTCTAGCGGCCAAACGGTGTTATCAATCAACTCAAGTGGGGATATTTTTGGAAAGCTTGAAATCTTCTCTTTCTTTTGTTTTCTATGACATTTTGACGTAACTTGTCAAGTAAGGCAGTCATTTAGTGTCAAAGCGACGTGTGTCAAACAAATTGTAAAAAAATATGCTATTTGACATTTTTTATTTTCCTCTAGAAGGGTTCCAATGCGCAGCAAAGGGCATATTTATACCAAAGGACCTTAAATTAAGTGAAATAAGTAGAAAAAAAGCACTTTAAAATTTAGGGGTGTTTTTTTACTGCTTTTTGAAATTCAATATATCATTAACATGAAGAGCTAGAGAGGCCAGTTGTGGCTCATTTTGACAATTTTTTTGTTTTGCTCCAGGAGGGTTCTAATGCACAACAATATCCAAATAGCTCAATTATTTAGTATTTTTACTATACCCACTATGTAGGGTAGTCAAAAGTGAAATGATGTACAATCTGGAATATAGAATAAACTAAAACTAGACAAATGAAAATAAGTCATTCCCAGACATGATATTCCGACTAAAAGTGGTACAAACCCTTTTCAGAAAAACTGACGGTCGTTTGTATTCAATATGTTCCCCATTCACGTACATAGAGAGCTACTTTGGGAGGAAAATGCCGAATAATCAAATGACATTGATACATGCACACGCCCCGTCTGACAGGCCCGGATCTATGAAAAATTGACGGTGTTCCTGGAACGAAGTCAACGCACCCAGAAAAATTTATGACCCTGTTACCAGGTAGGTTCATAAATTTCACTCGTCAGTGACAATTTTGCGAAAATCATTATCATACACGTTCTAGTTAAGGGTGTATCATACTCTTTCAAGTTATGACAAAAAGTGCACATAAAGGAAATCGATTTCTGTGGCTTTTATATATCTTATTTTATACAATGGGTGTTTTATTACTAGCCATTTTTCCGTATAAGAAAAGGTGAAGTGGTCCGCAAAGTTCGATATGACGCTTTTAGCATATTTCTTCCGTTCCATTTGATGTTGGAGAGAGGGATTTGGATTCTTGGTTTTATGTATATCAAATCTGACATCTTTACTTTCCTGTACACGTTATGTTTTACAATTATTATATCAAAGAGGAGTTTTTGCTCCTTTTGAGCGTATATTACCCTTCATTAGATAAATATAACACCGGAAGCATCCTAATCCATCCAATAAGGATTAAGCTGAGTATATAGGGCAGGGGGTAATAATTAGAGAGGAGAGACAGTGCTTTATCTCGAGGTAATTTTCCTTTATGGCGGCGTCTTACTATGTCGGTGTTTTCTCAGGCTGAACGGCTTAACGTATGCTCTTGATAGAGTAATAAACCTCTATTGTCATGCTAAAATGCTTGTTGTATTTACTAAGGTGTGTCGGATTAGAATGATAAAATGTCGAGACGTTAATCGATGGCTTTGGTTCGGTTTTTCCACGTCACAACAACCTGCTTGCATCGCTGACACTGCACCGGAATCGCGATTATTAATCACTTAAGTAAGTACAATGTTTTGTTTAAAAGGGCTAATGACGTGGAAATACTGATAATTTCGAGCTGAGTTTGCTTTCAGGGGAGGATTTATGTGTAGCAGCAAGTTGATTATTGCTATATTGTGAAACTGTTGACGGTAAATTGTCCTAAAATACCACCTTATTACCCTAAATTTATACAATAACTGGAAAAAGACAGTTTAAGTGAGTAAGAGCCAGATGCAATCTGTGGCGACCTCTATATGCCAACCAATGAGTAATTATAAAGAGTTGACATTTGTGCTACACTCTGAACCGTAAAACGTGAAAACAAAGATTGAAACACGTGACTGATTAAAAAATTTTAAATTTAGACGTATTTTGATTTGAAAGTGTTTACAAAAATACTGCACCCGTACACTTAATATATTTCAAACGTAAATTCTTTGTTTTTCAAAGTTACGAAACCATTTAACCATTTTGCAATTTAAAGATCACGTGCCTGACTGAAACTATAGATTGCCCAAGTCACGTGACCTTTTTTAAAATGAAATGACCGAATGAAAAAACATATGTATTACATTTAGAACAGTTAAAAGTGTTCTTAAGCTAGTGCTGAATAGATAATGAAGCGAAAAATCCCTAATAACTTAATTCACTTAATATTCGGTCCTTTTGTGAAATGGGGACAAAGGATTTGGGGACCTTTTAATTCCGGAGGACAATTATTTCCAAATCCTTAATGAGGAAACGAGTGTTTTACTAATTCTCAACGATCGTCCTGATTAATTCGTCGGCAGAGATTAATGAACGTGAAGGCCTCTTCTCGATTTTCTATTCAGTGTTGTGGGAAAATGGCTTGTTTCCGTTGCCAACTATTGATTGACTACGTCAAAATTAATTTCCAAGTACCCAAATTCGGGATTTTTCCCCCGAGTTAGGAATTTCACCTGATCACAATGGATGCCGCAAGGCCGCTTAAATTCGGGAGAAACGAAAAACTACAAAAAGACCAAAACTCGAGGGCGTCGGAAGTTTCAACTGAGATTTTAAACCTTGCCAGCGGGCGAGGTTTAAAATTAAATTATCTGGAATAAAGAAAGAAAGTTTCGCATTTTGAACCGTCTTTAACAGCTTAATTTCGGTCTTGCATGTGGCATCAACAAAAGAACGCCTTTTGATGATATCACAGAAAAATACCAGAACAAACATTTTTACCTACATATAGTAGGAATCAAACGCAATTGCTGTGACCTCACAGAGTCACATAATAGAGAGGTCAGTATGGGCTCATTTTGTATTTTGCCAATTTTTATTTTGCTCTATCAGGGTTCCAATGCACAGCAAAGGGCATATTTACACAAAAGAATCTTAAATTAGGTGAAATAAGCACAAAAAAATGTTTCATTTTTCTAAAAAAATTAATGGGGGGGTATTAGGGGTCTTTCTTTACTACTAAGTAAGTAAGTTTACTTGTAAGTTAGCAAAACAATGGAAATGTAAGGTTAATTGACTATAACGACATCAAGACTTGTCTCTTCTTATCTCTTTCCTACAAAAAGATTAATATCCATACATTTTAGTAAAAAAAACTCATTTTTTAAAATCGAGCCGACACTAATGACATGGTTACCTGCCAGCACGATCTTCATATGAAATTAGTCGTAAATCATGCAAGAAAAAGTGGGCATAGGTAGAGGTAAATTATTGGCGTGGCAAGAAGAAATTACAAGCAGTAGATCGAGGGTCGAGTATGCAAATTTCTAGTTGCCAGCTTCTGCCAATTAGCAGAAATCAATGAACTCGTCTCTAATGAAATGCTATCTAATCGAAGGCAAATTGAGATACCATTCGGTTCGATGTAAGGGATTAACTCGCCAGCTTCCTTATACTATATCGAACCGGGAACGCCACTTCATTATCTCTCTCATCTGAATTATTCAAGGTACACAGATTGGATTCGTCAATACGTTAATTTGTCAGTTCAACGAGGAACTTATGGGGAAATCTGGTATTTGATTTGCATTAATTGTCTGCGCCTCGTTGTTCCAGCAATTTGCGGTCCAAAAAACGTCTCAGTCGCATGGTGTTAGTAATTAAATCAAACGGCACCAAATCAAGACAAATTAAGCGTCCTAAGACCCGTAATTGACAAGACCCCTTGTTAAATTGTCAGATAATTGGCGCCCGGCCCGTGTTTTCAAAGGTCTCCATAGAATAGATGATTTCGCTGGCCCCCAATTAGTCTTTAATTAATTTACAGAGCAAGTACACGATTCTCCCCGATCTCGGTTAATCATTCATCTTTGGAGTTACTTTGTTTTGGTCAAACGATTTTCCTTAATTAGACCGTTAATCTGAAATACAAGCTCGCCCTTTGACATCCACCAGGATTACATTTCAATAGCCTTTTACGAATCAGTTACAATGTTGTACAGGCAATTGCTGTTAGTTCAGTTTACAAGGAAAAACCAGTCCAAACAAGTATTTATCTCTATACAGGGTGGTTCAAATTGATTCAAGAGTAAAAATAAACTCCAAAGTGTCATATAAACTATTTTAGAGCAATTTTTGTTTTACGGCAGTATTCGGCAACATGGCATCGGTGTGTTTTTAAGGTTAGCAAAGGACAGAAACATATTGATTGACAATTGACATTGACAGTGCTTCAGTTGTTTACCGATTTGACAAGACAGACTAGAGTGAGGTTAAGTTGTGTCTGTTTATTTGAAATGTGCAGGTTGGTAGTAATTCTGGACTGTGTATGTTATTTTCTTGTTGGTAAACCTGCAAAGTTCCAACGACCAAAATTATGATTGTTTAAATTTAAATCACATTCTATAATAAATAAATTCAATAAAAGGACCATAAAAAATATGGTTAATAGTTGAAAAAACGCTATATTATCCACGGTTTAGACATGTCTTAATGTAATAATAGTTGATGTACCAGATGTTGCACACAACTATCATTTCTGGCATCCAGTTGACTATACTGGAACGAAGGTTTTGTTCTTTGGTTATCAAGCCCTATAGCCTCTCTGATGAGCCGTAATACGGCGAAACCGGTCAGAGGATTGGGATTGATAAACAAAAAACAAAACCTCACCATTTTCAACCAATCAGATCGGTGTTTACCGAATGATGCGGCATTAATGGTGCTGTTCCTAGATTTTGGAACGCCATCTGTACTTTCTAACTCATAGAGTTGAGTACAGATGTCACCAGATGTTGCACACAACTATCATTTCTGGCATCCAGTTGACTATACTGGAACGAAGGTTTTGTTCTTTGGTTATCAAGCCCTATAGCCTCTCTGATGAGCCGTAATACGGCGAAACCGGTCAGAGGATTGGGATTGATAAACAAAAAACAAAACCTCACCATTTTCAATGTCTTAATGTAAATTTTGACATACGGTCAATAAAAGCTTCTTTCTGACTGGAACTTTCATGAATGAATATCGTTTTTGATTGGTCGGGAGGTGTGTTGACACGCCCTCCGTGATTCTTATTGGTTACGACCAATAGTCTAAGCAAAAGGATTATGACAAAACTGCTACTCTCTCAGTGATCATGTTTACACCGTTTTGTTTCCAACATAATTTGATATTAAAATCGTAAATTCAACTGATAAATTTCTCCCTGTATGGAAATGCAACCGTGTATACCTACAATAACGGTCGAAAAATAAAAGCCGAAAGTTACAGCACCAATTTGTATGCTCGACGTGGAGTTTAAAAATTTACGAAGCACTCGGAATATGCCGATTTCCTTTCTCTGTTTGTCGAGAAATGGGCGTTTTAAATATTCACTCCGGGAAGGTCTCTTTACACGGTTTCCTTTGTACTTATTGTTAGGTACAGACGGGGGGGATGGGTGGAAAATCCTCTCCTTTGACGCCTTTAATTTGTAATTTTTCCGAATAGTTGATTATCACAATCAAAGATTCTAAATGCCAAAAATGCACTGATTTATGCAAAGTCACACTGATGATTTGACAGTTTTCAGGTTTGGAATTGAATAAAGGACAGAATGGTAACTGGCTGCCAAACGTCATCTGTCAGAATTTGAAGTCATAAAAAAAATGACATTATAAGCAATAAAATAATAAAACGTGTATCATAACCTAATAAATTATGATCAAGGGTATCGACAACGCAATTTAGTGGTAATTTCTATTTTCCGGCGTTTTTCTCTATACAGCCATCGCGACGACATACGTCCAAAAAATTGATGACTGTTTTATTGCGGCAAAAAAACCGTGTCATAAATCAAACGCCGCAGGAAAGAGAGAGAGAGGGATAAGAGCACAATTCCGTCAAGAAATAGAGAAGTCTCGTTAACGAAGTCCCTCTTTCTTTGAGGATAACGTTTTATGTCAAGTTTTAACGATAATCAGCTTCTAGTCGAAGTGACTTCCGGGTCAGATCAGCGCTAAACCGTAAAGGGTAAATTTATAGTTACTCTAAGTTGGATTGACTGCTCTATACCGCAACAGCTGTCTATTGTCACGTTAGAGATGTTTGCGTGAGTGGCTGGAGCCATTTAAAGAAAATGTGTACGACGTTTCAGGGTTCTTGTCTAAAAGGTCAAACACAACCACACATTTGCATTTGTAAAGTGAAACCACGCTAGTTTGCACATCTTTTAGACAAAACCCACCGTATATGCATCCCGAGATGAGATTTATTCCCTTTGGGCTGTGGCACCGAAAAGAGGAGGATGTTTAAAAGGGATCTGGGCCAGTTTAGGGAGAATGGAATGTTCGACGGACCGTGTCTGTATACTTGATGATGCTACAATATTTCCCTGCATCTTTGAGCAAGATAAAGGCGAACTTTCATCTTCGAGTTTCGTGCTTGAAATAAGAAAAATGACGGTGTTCTGTTTAGGGGAATAACAAAAGGCCTCGTGTTTGCCAGCTACTAGCATTTAATCATTTATTTCTTTATACTACAATAGATTTACACCACAAAAAAAATCCAACTCCTAATTTAGAGTCCAATACCAAAAAATCATCTTGTAATACGTTTTTCTAATGGTGTGACAAAATCTAAAAACTTTACACGAAACTATCCAAGATTAATGGATTATAGTCTAGGAAAGCGTTGAATTCGATATTAGATAGTCGAGCTGCTATAATACGCGCGTAAGGGTGAAAAATAACCTCTAAACAACCTAGATGAAACCAGTTTCGAGAAAGTTTACTTAAAAGCATAAATTCCGGTGGCCTGAAAACCCCATTTGCCACCACCACTACACGACTATTCGATTTGCAGTTAATGCATTTTATTTGCTTTAGAAAACTTACAGGACCGGGCATTTTTTCTTTTATAGCTTGGCATGCGACGCCAATAGGGCGGAGGGGGTGAGGGCTTATTAACTTATTCGATTTGGAAAATTGCTTGCTAAGGAAAACGGCAATTTTCGACTATATAACGGTTTAAAACACACATTTTCGGTATGCTGCAGTAGTTTTATAGTTCTGGCGCAATTCTCATGCAAAATGCCCTGCAGTCATCTCATCCGAAGGCGCTTTACGTATATTCAATCATACTCCCGGGCAAGAGTCGGGAGAGAAACGAAATTGCGCTGCATTGAGCGAATTTTCAGCTAAGAAAACTCTCTGGCGTAATTCTGACCAATTTTCGAATAAATTTGAAATTCTTAAAGTTTTCCAAAACGATTCATCACCCTTAAATATACAAATTCTTTCAATTTTTCATTGCACTCCAGAAAGCACAAAATTGTTGTCTCTAAAATTTTTAGATAAATTTAAAGACAGAAATTTACAGAAAAATGTTTATGGAAGTAAATAAGGTTAAATTTTGTTTCCGTTTAAACCAAAGCTCAATGTAGCCCTGTCAATAGAAATGTATACAGTGTGGTCAAAATTGATTGTAGGATACTTGAATGGTAGAAAGTACATCTTAATTAATAAATTAAAATCAATTTTTTTATACAAGGTGATTCCAAAGTTGGGGCTTTCCTTTCACCTGCGAATAGGGCTTCAAAAAATAAGGTTCAAGGTTAAATAACATTTTTTGGAAACGTGAACAATAACGAAGCTACAGGGTGTCAAAGTTTTACTGAAAAAACGAAAATTTAACTTAATCATAACTAACTGACAGGTTATTTCCTGTCAACACACATTAACATTTTTTTTTTTAATTTTCTAACTTTTTTAGTTTTTAAGATATTTCAACTCGAAAATTGTGTCACTTTTTGTGAGTTTGCAGCGTTGTTGCTAAGTTTGAAGCCTTGGGAAGCTGTAATTTGCACTCCAATCTAGATTCTTTATATATCATTAGAAAGAGAATGAAAAATGTTACAAAATGTCGGTTGAGCCTTCTAGCCTTCAACCTACGCCTTCTAGCGTCCAAACGGTGTCATCAATCAGCTCATGGGGGGACATTTTTAGAAAGCTTGAAATCTGCTCTATCTTTTCCTTTCTATGACATTTTGACGTAACTTGTCAAATAAGGGAGTAATTTAGGGTCAAAGAAAGGTGTGTCCCAAAATATGTGATTTTAGGGTGAAAGAATTTTGACGCCCTCTAGCGTCCAAACGGTGTCATCAATCACCACCACTGTCTGGTTTGCAACCACGAATCACACAACCAGCTTTTCCAATGTTTAAAAAAAAATGATAAGAAAACACTAACAAAACAGAAGAAAAAACACAAAATAACACAGAAATTACAACAAATTGTTTTCTTTAGAGACGCAGGTTAGAAATAGGAAATAGGGTTAGGATTTAGAAAAAGGTTGATCTTGATGTATGACATGACAGTATTGACACAAGTAAAATCCGACTGGCCCTCTTGTGGTCATTTTTTCCTCAAAGAATTTTCATATCTCAGTTTAGTGTCTATTGTTAGGTTGTCTATGGTTGTGTTTGTGCCAGACTAGAACTAGAGATTAGACTCTATTTTAGTCAATGACCATTAAGGTAGAGAAAACTAATTTCTCAAGTTACTAATCGGTCAATAAATGGTATATTTATCATGTTAGTAGTGGAAAAATGTGCATTATAAAAGACTATAAATCAAATTGCGAGAATGCTATTGAGACTTTTTTTCGCACGTTAACGCAGCTATTAAATTCTATTTAGTCGGTTTAGTAATCCAAACAATACGACAAGGAAATCTATAACCTGAAAAGAGCTACCTTATCATTATCCGTAATTAATCTTGCGCTTTCTTCTTCTTTAAGCCTAAATTCACCTCGCAAGTTTTTGGGATGGTGCGGCGGGCTTAATGGCCCATTAGTACATTTACTTACGATTAATCTACGGGGGAATTTCGGAAACTTTGGTAAAGGAAACTCAAACAGGAAGAGCCCCACGACGACAAGGGTGGTCCCAGTTTGTCATTTGTCGCATTAGTCCAATTAAAATCTTGTGTTTGCCGCCCCGATTAGCATACAAGGCACAGAGACGCCTTATTATTTAATTTCCACTGATTCGATCAAAATCGCGCCGGTATTCTAATCTAGTTATTTTATCACACCGTATATAAACCAGCTTTACGGTTTTACCCAATTGTCTCGCTCTCTCTGCCCGAATTGATACTTTTGTCGGGCTTTATTCAATATAATACCGAAAGCTTGTGCTTGTCGTCCCAAAATGTAAATTTTGTTATATCGGCTTATTTATTTCAAATAAATAAAAATCGATCAAAACCAAATGCGATTCATTGATTCGAAAATCGCAACAAAATTTTTGTGTTAATTTCGTTTAAAATTTTGGACAAAAGCCCTAATTTTGATGACGACGACAAGGGTGATAGAACTAAACGGAAACCGCTCGTCTCTCGGTTTATATCTCTTGTAGTAAAATTTTGCTCGTGAATATGTGACGTATGAGAATTGAGGACGGATTGAATGTGTGCATAGCGTATAGGGTCGTAAAGTGTCAAAAGGGCGGTGGTAAATCAGAGGAAATAAAATTGAACGTCAAGGAAATTACTATTACCCTGTGTTATTGACGAAGTAGATGAAAATGCAAAATGTTAAATCTATTGACAGTATTTTTTGTGATCACCCTGTTTATCTGTATATGCATTGACTGTCCATGTTTTTATACATCATATGTGATTGTGTTTGGTACGGTAGCGTGGCCGAGCGGTCTAAGGCGCTGGTTTAAGGCACCAGTCTCCTCGGAGGCGTGGGTTCGAATCCCACCGCTGCCACAGCTTTTTTAATTCAATTTTGGTTTTTTTTATAACTAATAATAGTATTTATTAAATTTCGTCCTATAACTAGTCAATTATTTAACGTTTAGCAACTTTAAAATTTTTCATTTTTCAAAAAAAGCTGATAGAATGGGAGGGTTATTGAATGATTTCAAAAATTCAAATATTATAAGCAAACTCATATGAACATCCAGTTTCAGTTATTCGTGTAATCTGAATAATTCAACGATTAATTAGCAATAATTAAAGCGTTTAAGCTCACCTAATTAAAATAGTGCGGATATAATTTACATCAATTTCGAATAATTCGCATTCATTCCTCTTGAATGGTATTTTACCAATTTCGTAGCTGACTGAATTAAAATAACGTCTCAATAAAATTATTATTACAAACAATCAATGATTAGTATTTAATGGTTTTAGAAAAAAATACACTAAATCAGACTGGGTAACAATTCAGGCCTACTAATGACGACGCAGTGGGTTGTATACAGGTTGGATGTCGCTTAATAAAGATAAAAGTCACATTCTATTCGCCTTTCGTACTTTCTGCATGCAAAAGAATGCCGTAACACCAGATTAGCGTGTCGCATATTTTTGCATCAAAACGACGATTTACTTTTGCAGCCGGAGACATCGATATATTGCATCAGATTGTTCGCATTTAAATAAATAAATGCATAATGAGCATAACGTATGTAAAGGGGGTCATTGTTACGAAACACGAAAACTGGTTTAGCGTGTTTTGAAAAAAATGGATAATTATCGTCTCGAGAACGACACTATAACTGAAACTAAAAACCAATTGAAGTTTGAAAATTTGCATTTAATTCCATTTGCATTTTTCAATTTTAGGAATCGCCTGGACTTTTAAATTAAAGCAATAATATCCGTTTTCTCGAAGAAGGAATGATATTTGTCTCCAAAGTCCAATAAAATAATATTTATTAAAAGTTGTCCGGAGGTCGTTAAGGGCTTTAAACGGCCAATTCTCCGGATTCGGCCATAAAATTTTCGATAATCTGATCGGGATTTGAATAAAGGAGGATACTTAGCCGGGGCTTTGGAAATATAATTAACCAGAGCAAATAAAAGCTCAAAATGGCGTCGACTATACCGTAAAGTCACACTAAAAATGATGAATAAAACAGTGCCGGAACGTTAAATCCCTGACAGACTGTACTAATGTAATATTACAGACAGTTTTCAAATCACGTGACTGTATCATTTATTTGACTTGTGGTAGCAACGTGACCTACTCATCAATGTTTGTTGATTCCGTAAATAAGTCTTAGTAACATTTTTTAATGAATTTTGTAATGTTCCCAGCTGACCAAATAGATTACATTGAGTGACTAGTGTAATATAGCAATATTTAGTGTAGCAGTGGTTTTAACAGCTAATAGGACATAAACTAAACTTGTTTCTTCCCTTTTCTAGGGCTTTGTTTTGGAATAACATTATATTGGGGCCACCTAAAGGGCGCATTTCCACGCCTTTGACCCTCTTTTTGTCGTCGATATTATGGTTTCCAGATCAAAGCTTTCAGCTATTGAATGACTCTCTTTCTGGACTTTGTAGCGTCGTAAATCCAGGAAAAATGTAAATACGTGTCGATAAATATATGACGGTAGCTGGAGGGTAATTTTCCGGTGGCAAGTTTTCCTCCCTTGAAAGCTCGAGTGGGGCTCTAAAGTTGTTTACGGGCCGGCCCTAACTCCGGTAATAAGTTCCGCTTTTGTTTTAAAGTGGGCCCCTCAAAATCAATTCGGAGCCAAAGTAAGAAGAACCGATAGTTTTGATGCCTCGTATTTGTGGCGGTTGCCTCAAACTTTGCCGCTCTACTCAAAGTTCAAATAATGCCTTTCGGGTCCACGAATCTATGCGAATATATTAAATATGTAAGCTTTTCAAAAACAACTTTGGTTAACGTAAAGCTTTATGCAACTGGAAGGGCGCGATAAGTTTAGCATTTTCAGTCTGTTGGTTTATAATCTCTATTTCAATGAAACGAGTGCATAACTCCCTCAAATTACCTTTTAGGGCAAAAATGCCCTGATGCAATCTTGTAGGGAATTTAATTCGCTACAACTCTTCTTATTACACTTTTTTGATATTTTTTTTCAAATAACCGAGTTATACATGTGTTAGAATCTCGGTAACCGTAAGAGCTACAGAGTGGGTTAAATAGGGAAAGTTTTAGAGAATTTAATGGGAAACTTATTTTCGGTTTGCAAATTAAATTACTTTTCTTCGTTTTCCGAAAAATTGGGAAAACGTCAGAGACTGCATTTTAAACAATTATTGCTTACAGTTCTTTAACAAATCTAAAGACATTCTTTACGTACAACACGATGACGTAATTAGAAAAAACCTGTATGTTATTAAAAAATCTACTTTTTAAATTCTTATGGCCGCCATTTTGAATTATTGCATTTTTGGAAAGCCCTCAAATAATCCTTTTCGATGATGTACTTGATGATGCTATTATTTAGTTTCTAAAGGGCAGAAAAGGTTTTTTAAATTTTTTTATAGTTGGCTTTGAAAAATGTCGCCGCCATTAACAAAAAAAAAAAACAAATGACAATCAGTGTGCTTTGTGTTACAAATTTTTATAATTTATATTTTTTAAATTTTCTTAAGTATATCATCAACTATTTAAGCAAATACTAAACTTAGCAAAACGTAAAATAAATCAAATTTTAATTTAATTGTTACAAATAAGTAACATTTTCCGCTAGTAAACAAAGAACAAAGCAAAACTATAAAAAATAATGACTAAAGAAGGGCAAATTGGGTTTGTCTTTTAAAAGCAAAAATAACTGGCTTTATACTCATCTGAACGTCCAATTTGCATGTAAAGTAAACAAGGGCTCCTTAAAAGAATTTTTTTTACCGTTGTGCCGTAGGAATTGCTTTTAAAAGGATATTAAAAGGGATGTTTTAATCTTTTCCGTCTTTTTTTGCAAATATTATTCCACCATCTTTCCCTGAAAAAGGGAAATCAACCCTTTTTTGATACGATCACACTCGTGCACAGACAAGAGGCAGGTGTTTCTCGTTAATGAATTCAAACTCGTTTTGCGTTTCGTCATTGATTTACTAAATCCAGGAAATGTAAGGAACTTCAAGTGCCTTCCGGTTCCTGCGACTATAAACATGCGATCCTGTCGTAAATATTTGACCTGGACGCTTTTATATATTAACTTTCCTGCATTCCGACACACATTTAGATACTACGACGACTTTTACGTCTTTAATGAAATTGAGGTATTTGCGGAATGACACCGAAAGAGGACAAGAAGGGCGACTTAATTGTGTTTTGGGATGGAAAAACGCGAGAAAACGCCCAAAGTTTGGTTTACACGACCTGATTACGAATTCCTCGCTGCTCCTCAAAGGACAAAGAAGAGCGTTTGGTGTAGTATTAAAGACTATAAAGCTTTTTATTGTCTTAAAGTTAATTATTTCAGTCGATAGGTGACGTTCAGTTGTCTAATAACTGTCATTTACAATAATTATTATGCAACCAGTCATTCAATCTTAACAACCTTAATGATATTCTGATGTGTGTTTTAGGCTTCTTCCTCTCCTCTCCTCAACAATTTTTTGTATTTCTCCAGAAATTCCTGAGATCATTTTGGTAAAAAATTAACCAAAACTCAATTACGTATTTGCTTTTATGACTAATTCCCCTTTGAACAAATTAAACTCCCTAGTAGGTAATAAAGACAGATTAGTGGAACTAAAGTGTGTTAGACCCTTCCAGGCCATTAAAATTCCTTATCAATCACATAACACTCTTCCAGGTAATAGAGGAAGGGACCACCCTAAAAAAAAAAATTGACACAACAACCCCAAGTTATGACCGTGACCAATTTACTAGAGCCGGATTGGTATTCATAAGGAGTCCCCTCTTCCCCCATATCAAAAACGACTGTTTGGAGGGATGCGATCTATACCAGGTGCGGTCGTTTAGAGAAGCTGTAAACTTGCACCAAATGAATGAAGGTGTTTTTGATCGTTCCTTGTATAGAGAATTGGAGGATTTATCAACGTAGAAATAGAAACTGATTTTATGACAGGACCCGGAGCATTTTATGTGTCGTTGTTACTCCTTTTTACTGTGCGACATAAAAAAAAAATGAGCGTTATGTGATATGACTTATACGACCTTTTCCGTAGTTTTTATGTCAGAATCTAAAAACTAGTAATCCATACAGTTAAAGAAGAAATTTACGAGTAACGATGGCCCGCTTTAAACGTGTCTCCATTATTTACAGAATAATGGAGGTAATATACACCCAGACAAAAATTCCCTCTCTCTCTCTGCTTTCTTTTGCGATATCTGTAAATCTAAACTTGAGGTAGAAATTGCCATTATTCAGAAGAATGGGCTGCTTTGGGAGGACGCCTGCAGTTTATTTTCACTTGTTCTAGTACAAGGGCGGTCTCGAAACTACCCTTTTTTATGCTAACACCACCCCGGGGGGTAGTGCGAGCACGATGATGCGGTTAGCCTCAAAACAAAAACGCCGCCACTCGAACAATTCAAACTGGAATACCTTAAAATAATATAGTGAACCAGCGATTCGGAAAATCAAAGTCCCTCGTATATACGAATGCAGTGAATCGCTACGAATTGCATAACAAGAAAGGTAAAGGCGATTTTTCTTGGGGTAAACGAAATTCAGTAGGTTCGAAGCGATTTTATTGTTGAATTATTGCCAGTTGGACTGTCTAAGGTAACTAACCCCCTATAAAACATGCAGAACTGTCAACCGGAAAGTTGTCGTTTGTCAAATACATTTTTCCGCGTGGAATATTCATTAAATTGAGGAATAAAATACAATTTACATAACGAATTTCGTATTTAAGCCAAACCTTCCCAAATCTGTTTTAAATTGCCAGACGCCATTTTGAAAGTTCCATAGACTTCTAGATACTATTGAAAAACTTTTCATAAGTGTCAGACTGTTCTACAAGTGGTCTAAATGATTTCAGAGTTGTTTTAAATTGCCAGAGGCCTCTAGGACCATTTTGAAAGTTCCATAGACCTCTAAATGCTGTTGAGAATCTTTGAGCAAGTGCCAGAGGCCTCTAGGACCATTCTGAAAGTTTTGTAGACCTCTAACTGCTACTAAAAGCCTTCTTGAAAGTGCAAGAGGCCTCTAAGACCATTTTGAATGTGCCAAAGACCTCTAAATGCCACTTAGAACCTTCTGAAAAGTGCCAGAGTTTTTTACAAGTGCCTTAAACCTTTCCATAACTGTTTTAAATTACTAAAGACTTCTAGCATTTTTTTTGAAAGTTCCATAGACTTCTAAATGCTGTTGAGAATCTTTTAACAGAGCCAGAAGCCTCTAGGACCATTTTAAATGTGCCAAAGACCTCCAAATGCTACTGAGAACTTTCTGAAAAGTGCCAGAGTCCTTTACAAGTTCTTAAACCTTTCCATGACTGTTCTAAATTGCTAAAGGCTTCTAGAACCATTTGAAAAGTTCCATAGACGTCTAAACGCTATTGAAAACCTTTTATCAAGTGCCAGATACCTCTACAACTGTTTTAAACTTTCTTAGAATTGTTTTGATTTGCTAGATACTTCTAGGACTAAATATTTTAAAAACTTGACTTGAAATGACTGACGAATCAATTAATCGTTTCACTCTACTTAAACATTTTCAAAAGTTCTGATGTAATTTGAATTATTATTAATTCATCGACAAAATACTAACCAATTAGCACGGAATTAAGCGCAAAAGGCAACTCTCGACACTTCATTTCGATCGTTTTAAAAGGGAAACTCGGAAATAAGTTAAAACGAGGGGGAAATTATAGTTTTGCAGTGAACTGCTAAATCTTGCCTTACCTTATCTGCCGATGCAACTTTATTGCCTGCAATTTGTTCGGCTCTAATTAGAAGCAGCGAATTTAAGATTCCCTCATTAAGTTAGTTTCCGAATTAACAGGACGAGCCCTAAAACGCCCTTTCCATTGATTAACCTAAATCTACGAATTGCAGTCAGTCGCAAGTTTGGACACTTTAAAACGTTTCAATCTTTGTAATCCGGCTTTTGTGAGGACAGTTTATAAGTTTTCCACCAATAAACCACATTTACAGCAAAAAAGTAAAGTTAACCATTAGCTGGTTACATGTAATTATCTGTAAATACGCATTAAGCAACTGGTTTTAATGACTGTAAATTACTACTTGTCGGACCATTTTCTACATCATTTTTCGTAACAGTTTAAGACCGACGATCCACTTTACATCCCAGAAACCAGTTTGTTTTTGATTCCCCAAACAAGAAAAACTAGACCCAAATTCTAGCTATCTAAAATGGATACAACTTTATCAACAGGCAAGAGAAAATCTACTCGTAAATTATCGCTCGTTTCTTTTTTCTCTCAGAAATTCGAAAGGTAATTTTCTCTTTTTCGATATTCTTTATTTTGTAAATCGAGGGCGATTTTATCAGGGGGTTTATTGGGTCTCAGATTTGATTCCTTAATTCGAGCACCTACAACAAAAAAACCAACCAGAAATAATTTACTAGTGCCCCCAGGTGGTATGAACCGTTAGAAGACCTCGATATTTCAGAAAATTCCTAGTTAAATACACGAGCTAGTTTACATGTTAATCAAGTGTGTTAGCGGCAATGATTTATCATTGAATTTGAAATAGTTATAACCTTAAATCAAAAGCATTTTTCCGCAATAGATATAGATAATCATGTGACTAATTCCCGGTAATTTTCCCCGGCTCTATCCGGTTATTTACGATAGAGATGCAATCTATATCCATGTGCTATTAAAACCCATTAAACGAATGGGTCGTAGAACTGGCTGTAATTAAATACTTGCCACAAAATCAGATTTTGTTAGATGATACTTTATTGATGTTTTATTAGACGCTTTGTTACGTCATTAACATAAGAATCATCGTCTTGTTCAATTATTTAGTGTAATAATTCTTGCTTTAAGCAGAAGTAAACATCAGCAGAGCAGACGATAAATCGGAAGTACTTCGCGAATAAAGCTCCTCCCCCCTCACCCTGAGGAAACAGTCTGTTTGGGACGGGGGATGGAAAGCAATTACAATTTTAAAGCCGATTTAAATTCAACTTTTAGTGGGTAATAATTGAATGTACAAACCCATCGAAATTTTTATCGCGATGTATATTTCCTTTTTGGTAGGACTGTCGCGTTTAAATTAAACGTCGTTTTATCGCCCACCTTTAAACTTTTATTATTATTCCTCTCTCAATTTTGAACATTTTAACACCCTCTCCAAAGGTCAAATGTCGTTGAATCTTATTATTATCATTGTAGGATGGCTTGTAATAAGGCACACATTTTAAGATTAATTTAGAGTGCATAAATTTATTCATAAACATAAAAAAACCGCTTTTTCATAACCCTTCTTCCTTAACCTTAATCTTCAACACATTCTCTCCCTCTCTCTCTCTCTTGACAAATGACAGCTAACATGCAGCGTTGCCACCGCTTAATTATTGGTGAACACTACATAATTAATTTTTTTTTAGTTTGTTTAATTTGAAATTTTTTCTACCCTATCCAAATTGTGGGAAAAATTTCCTAATTGCCTTTGCCATATTTGAATTTTGAAAATTGTCTTTGACTGCCTAGATAGCTTTAGATTAATAGTGGAAAAGTGATGTAGAGTGTCGTTTGTTAAAATGTCATTTATTAAGGACCCAACCCCATAAAAACTGTCAAAATTGACATAATTCCAAGGTCATCGTGTTAGAGCACAACGGACTTCAGATTCGTGTTCTCCAGTTTGAAATTGGTAAAATAAGATCACTTTGATTGAGCAAAATTCAATATGGCCGAAGTTAGTATAGCAGAGGCCCAAATATCCAAAATTTTTGTCGTTTTTGCGAAAACTGCAATTTTCGGAATTTTTTATTTTGCTCCAGGAGGGTTTCAATGCACAGCAAAAAGCATATTTATTTTTTCGTTGCCAGGAACTCGGCCGGATTAAGATATACATGAAATCTGTCTAAAAAATATTTACAATATAATATGTGATATGGTGGCAAAGGATGTTTGACGCCCTTTAGCGGCCAAACGGTGTTATCAATCAAGTCATGTGGGGATATTTTTGGAAAGCTTAAAGTCTGCTCTATCTTTTGTATTCTATGACATTTTGACGTAACTTGTCAAATAAGGAAGTAATTTAGGGTCAAAGCCACGTGTGTCAAAAAATATGTTATTTTTACAAAAAGTGCAATTTTTTATTTTGCTTCAGGAGGGTTCCAATGCACAGCAAAGGGGATATTTATACCGTACCTCGTGGGATGTCTGGTTCACCAAAAACAAAGCTTTTTATATCCGGCAACCACAATGTTTCAAAAAAAAATCTGAAGAACTAATCTAAGACAGAAGTAAATTTCAATATGACGTCACAGTTAATGTCGTTACTGCCACTTCTCCTGTTCTATTCAATTGAAGTACTGCCTTCTTTCAAGCTGCTTTTCTATAATTTTGTTGGTTGTAAAGAACAAAGAACGGAATTAAATAAAGGTCGCCTTCAATCACGATCGTAGTTGTCATTGTTGTCACGAATATTAATGCGCGAAATAATTATTTTGCGCGGAAACTGTTGAGTCGAATTTCATTAAGGAGGGTTTGTTCGTCCCCATTAAAATGACTGGGGAGTGGGAAAAACGCGGAATCCATTTTAAATTCTTTCCTATTCTCACACGCAGATCCGGGCTTAATGGCAATAAAATTTGAATATCTATCGCGGTGGTTTCAAAATATAATGTACCTCTTTAATTATGTATGGTAATTTTCTGGTCTGACACTACCACGGTGGGCCTAATTAGTTGCTTTTATGATAAAGCCAACGTCGTTAAGTTAGGGAATTTTATAGTGCCGTTTGAAGCATGTCCACCAGGCTGCTGTTTGTCCTTTAATACAGCGCAATCGAGCAATAAGTGCCTCGAAATTAATTTGTGATAATAAATCTCATCAATCCCAATAGATATATTTTCCGGCCGAGAAACTTTCCTAAACCTATCGTTTCCGCGTCGGGACTCGGAGAAATCCCCTTAATATATCATGGCGGATATAATTGGCGAAGCGAAGTGCCGATATAATAATTGGGATCCGAAAAGCGTTGGCTGAAAACTTCGAAAAACGGATTTTTATACCCCGGGAATTAAAACTGTCCAGGCTCGGGAAGTTTTTCGGGTCAAATCCAGCTTTGGCTTACCGTACAAAATAAAAAAAAACCCTAAAATTTCATTCAATTTAATCAATCGAAAAGAAATTTAGAAAAAGTTTAAATTGTGATTCTAATTTTGATCGTGACTGCAAGATTTTAATCGTAAAGGTCTAATGACCTTCCAGATTCAAATCGAGGCTTTAAAATAGTCACGTGATCTCTGCATTGGATAAGTTGAAAACCACCACGTGACCTTCAGAAATTATTTTACTTTTGGAACAACATTTTGACTTTAATAATGATCACGTGACTGCTAAATTTAAGCGTAAAAAGAGACTTCAAGATTAAATTTGACGTTTTAAAATAGTGACGTAAACTTAGTAGCTGAATATAAGTATTGCAAATCATCACGTGACCTTCAGAACAACATTTTTGATATTAAATCTGGTCCCGTGACTGCAATGATACTATTTTAACCTCAAGCAGAGCCAGGTGACTTTCAGAAGAAGTCAGAAGAAAGTCACAATGGCGGGTTCCTGTTACATTCTACAGGTCTTTCTCTTGATAATTCTCTTCCCTCGTTTCAAGAATACTCACCCAGTTGTCATGCGTAAAGCCCTAGTCATAGGACCACGCAGACCGGCTTCGTAACTGAGTTTTGAAAAAAATTGAAAACAGTCACGTGACCTACAGAAATTCTATTTTAGTGGTACATTCACCATCACAACAACATTTTCACTTTAATAAATATTACCACTTGTCTGCAATGTAGTATGTATAACTGTTAATTAGAGCCACGTGACTTGCAGCAATTCCTTTTAATGGTAAAAATGATCACGTGACCTGTGTCTTATCTCCTTCCATTGATACGTTTCAGGACTAAGGAAATCTGGTACATTAATCTTCTACGTGAAAAAAATTCTTTAATTCGCGTTTAATCGAAGGCAGCCGCTTGTTACGAACATTCTGTAGCTTCTGGCCACATAAATAACCGCGGTAGTTATTATTCTCTGCCCTTTGTGCGGTATCAGACAATAATAAAAATTATCCGGTAAGCTTCATAACGTATACCTTCCCCTTAACGATAAATTCCAGACACGGTTGCATATTTTTTAATTAGTTTAAAGTTGCCAGTAACTACGGATGCCTTAATAAGCTAAAGAGACCGAAAGAATTATGTGGAGGAAATCGCCAGTCATTAGCCAAGAACGTCATTACGAAAAACAAAACATCATTCTTTACGTGGAAAAGTTTACCTGCAGCCGAACAAACATCTTAAATTGCGATTATCCCTGAATGTGTTTAGTGAGGGTCTTGTGTACTTTTGCTACCCCTTGGAAGAGCTAAATCAACCTGCGGTCGTCGTATATATCGGAAAAAGTTTTGTTTTGTTAAGAGGGATTTATTTCGTTGGGGGGTGCATTATTGTCGCCCCAAAAATATTTATGTTCTTGAAGTTAAAAAATCCATTTAGAGTCATTTTAGAATGTTCTAAGAGTAACAGTAAGTTTAGTTATTGTGACAAACAAACGAACTAAAGCGGACCTCTGGAAAACTAAAGCCGTTCATCTACTCGCTTTGATATTACCCGGGGGATCTCTATATGCCAGGGTCCCGGAAAAGGTAAAGTGTACTTCTCGCAACGCAAGTTAGCTATTAAAATGCTTTTAGAAATTGTATTAGCATGGAAATCTCGCGGGCTTTTAACGTTTTTCGGCTTATCGGGGTTAAGTACGGTCATATGCCAAATTATATGCATCCTAAAACGGTTATTTCAACTAGTTTTTGCTTGAAAAAACTCTGACTTAAAAAGATTCACCTGGAGGAGGTTTTAATGATCGATTCACCGACTCTCTTCGGGCTCTTTATTCAGGGAAATAATAAGTTTTAAGTGTGTCGACGCTTTTAATGCCGTTCTAGATCAGAGTGCATTAACGTGCCGGAAAGTTTTTATTGTAATGGCGGATATTTGCCGCAGCAGAAGTTATTCTCACGTTCGTGGATGCGGAGGCATTTAATATGCGAGGCCTACTTATTAATTGGCATTCTTTCGAGCCGATTGTCTCAATATGGGGAACGGATTACGTTGATTTCAATTTCAAATCCGCTTAATTTCTCTCGAGGGAAAATTCCTCTGATTATCAACTGTTTTAAAAACGTTTATGTAATTTCGAGAAGTAAATTGTAATTTTCAAGTTTATTAGTATATTACGTAACTAGTGCTGTAAGAAGCATTTTACGCACGATATGGAATAAGTTTGCGGCTTCGTGCGTAATTCCATGAGGGCGTAAAATGCTTTACAGCACGTCTGACGTACTATACTTTACCTACGACCAAATGGAAAGTCCTGTTTTCGCAATTCATATAATTCAGAGTAACTTTTCATTAAAAAGGTATTTTCTTGCCACGGATCTGACTATACAGGGTGTGACTGAGGTGCCATTTCTCGCAAAAATATTTTGCTGTCCCATTCTTTTTAACGAGTAGTTTGTTTCAACAAAGCGTCATTCTAATTTTGTTTGTTTCCTGGTACGGTTTTGCGATATGTGGGATTTTTGATCATAATATTACGAAAATTGATATAGTCAGCTGGTTCATTGATTACCTCTGGGATTGAGGGAATATGTATATAGGTGTACGGACACCCCCCATTAAAATTCTGTCGCTGAAATGGGCGTGAAAATCCAATTTCGTTTGATGGTCGTGTTAGTTTAATAGTCAAACCAGCAAAAATAAATAAAACTACCGAGCCAAAGAACAATGCCAAAACAATCTGTTTCGCACATAATATTATCAAAACTTTGGCTCTTTTCACTAAAATATGTGAGTTTCACAACAATCGTTATCAACTCTCCTTTCCATGGCGGTTCTGGGGAGCCCCGCTATTTTTGATTTCCCTTATTATTCACGAGATGCATTAACTTTGCAGATACCGAGGGACGTTGTATTGTCCACCATTCTGAATTAGATCACTCTCAGCTGATTCAAATGTTAATTACTCATTTACTTAGAAAAATATTGAATTTTTGCATTATCCATTGTAGCGACGCCCTATTGTTAATTAATCCATATTAAAGGTGAATTGTGCCCAGCCTTTCCTCTGATTAAAAAGGCCTTAATTTCACAACAAAATGTAATTAGCTAATACAATCAGAGTAATGAACTGAAACACACACGCGTATAACGATATTATGGCGGAAAAAGTGTGTTTTTGTATCGGCTACCATCATCACTAGTTAATTACTCATTGAGGTATTCGATACTGTACTGTGGCCGCCTTAATTAAAGCAACGATCGTGCCAAGGAAATTAATTAACTAACGTGTTTTCTTTTTGCGATTTTTAGAGTTAACCGAAAAAATAAGTGTCTATTAGAGGCATTAGCCAAGAGCCCGAAACGCTTTTAGGTTGAAAGTAAATTGGAATAATTAACTTTTCTGCAGGAGTATGCAACGGCTTTAGCTAACGCTAATAGAGCTATAGAAACTTAAGGCTTTTAAACTTTAGATGATCCTAAAAAGTACTAGAAACTCATGATTTAACACTTATAATTGTGGTCGAAGAAAAAAAGTTTGGCAACGTTGTCTTGTTTTTGACTTACAACAAACGTTATTTGAAAGAAACAAAAATGTCAATATAGTGTCGAGATGTCCTCCAAACCAATTTCTCATCCAATGAGGTTGTGGCAACAATTAGACTGTATCGATAAGCATTTTTAAGTTAGAATTTGCGTGTTTCTCACAGTTACAAGCTACATCCCGCGGTATTTTCTGAATTGTTGTTTTTGGTAATTTTTGATGTAGAATACGCTAATTATGCACCTGCAATTTCAGACACCCTGTATGTGTTAGTTAAATTGTGAATTAAATAAATTGAATACCATTGCAAAGTCACCAGTTTACTTAGAATAATAACAGATACATCCAGTATGTCCCAAATTTGTTAGATGCGTTGGATACTAGAAGCTACACAGATTAAATGAGATATAACCGAAACTACGACGGATGCCATCTTGGATTTTCATTTTTGGAAAGCTCTGAATTGCTTAGCAAAGTAAAGCAAATGTTTAGCAATTTAGCAGGTTTCACAGAGAGACCCTCCTCCTCACACCAAACATGTGTGGATCGAAGGACAGCCTGGATATTCCTCTCGACCACTCAAAAGAATGGTCACATCGTCCGCGTAGGCCTGGGCGTAGACATCTGCGGAGTTGAGTCTCCACAGCAGAGTATCAACAACCAAAGCTTTTGATCCACTGTTTCATGAATTTTTTAAAAACATGTTTTTGGTTAGAACCTGCCTAACTGTCTTACTTGACTGACAAGGTATAGACTTTTATACGTCGATTGATAGCCAATGAAATGGGCTTTCCACTGATATGCAACATTGGTTCATTGGTTAAACAGTTTGGCCGCTAGAGGGCTTCAAACTTGATCAAAGGTTTTATAGTAAGAAGCTATAAGCTGTTGGGATACACTGTAAATACATAGTTAGTTAATACTTTCCTGTTTTAACTATAAAGATAGTACATGTTAGAAGAAAAGATGAAGGATAAAGATGGAGAATTTTAAAAGGCAATATTACAGAGAAAGAGGGTCGTAAACAAAACTAAGCTCGGCTAAGAACATTATTAGACAAATTAGTGCCGAGTAATGCATATACAAGCCGGCTAAAATACACATGCATACATTGAAGTAATAAATAAGGCCCGTGAGGGTTGAGAAGATAGCGAAATCTACCTCCAACTTCTCCTGCCACTTATATGCAAAGTTGGAGTGAGTCGTTACTGTCGTCAGATCTGAAGGGCTCTGAAGGGACTAATTCCAAAGGGCGCGGTTTGGGTGTATTACTAATAAGTAAACCAACATGCCCGATTTGCGATAGTAAGTAAACAACGTGATTGTACCACCAAAAAAGGGAAAGAAAAGGGCGGGGTCGCGGAAGCGTAACATAAAAGTGGAGAAAATTAATGAGACATAAATTATACAAAAAGTTCGGCGTACAAATGCAAGAAGGAAATTAAGACTAATAGCTACGAGGGCGAGATTTTTATTCCACGCAGGAGAAACATGCAAAAAGAACGATTTAAATTCTCGGCTAAATAAAAGTTGAAGCTTAAAAACTCAGAAGTTTTCCCAACTCGGTGCAAAACTTTATTATTTGTCGGGACGCACCTGACTTTTTTTTCTTTAAGAAAAGCGTTGAAAAAACAACACCCTTCCTCAGAAATCTCGTTACCTTCACGAAGTCCTTGACTCCTGAAAAAACTCTTAAATTGCCCCCCGTCATAAACAAATCCCTTCAGGTAACAATTTTTTAAATTACCTCGCCTCCTTTCCAGAAAACTACGCGTTTGTCTAACAAAAAAAAAACAGCGAAAAATTTATCTTTTAAAGTTGAAAGTTTGCGCCTGCCGCTCAACTTTTTCAATTACGTCATATATTAAGATAAAATGTAACACGTAGAAGTTTTAATGTAGTTCCCGTAATTCTCGAATTTTCATTAAACTTTCTTGTATAACAAATTAGCCGCCAGGAGCCCGGAGGCTAATTGTCAAATGTATTTTAATGGTGGGGAGGAGCGAACATTGAGGTGCTTGTGTCGTGTTGGATACAGGGCCTCATGTAGACCCCTCTTTATTGAACATGGTATCCTCATCTTGTGCTGCATTTTCATCTTGGAGACGGTTTGTCTTGTCTGTGGCAAGTTTGGGAGTCAGTTGTCCGAGGGCTCGGTGGCTCGCAGTAGATTCGTTTTGAGGCTTCCCATTCCTCACACGGAGAAGATGACAATGACTTTAAATTTCCGACAATAAAGCTACTTTTTGATTGATTGATTGATAGTTGATATATTTTTATATAGTATAACAACCACACTGCACAATTTTTCAAAAAGTTTCTTTCGATTTGATAAAAGAGGAGGAGGAGCAGTAATTCGCTCTCTTTGCACCCCCACAAAATTGAATTACCCCCCGAACCGATATCAGCGTGTACACATCTTCAGGCTCAGTCCCGTTCAATCCCGGAAAGATTAAGTGTCCCGGATATCTGTATAATTGAAACTGGACTTCTTGACCGTTATCTGGGGGAGGTCATCTGGCTTATCGTGATATGAGAAAATTGGGGATTAGACTTAGGCGCACGGGACAACTCCAGTTTGGTCAACAAGTGGCCCCATTACGTTTAGTTCCCATCACAAAAAAGACAATGTTTCTAACAAAGCAGATTTTAATCATTATAATTAATCAAACGCGTTTAAGGTAGCTAATTGTTAGATTAAGATGATGATGGTGATGAAAAATTGCCTAGACACTAGTGGCTTTGTTATTAAACTAAACCTAATTGTTTTAACAGCTATTTGTTAGAAGCTCCAGTATATAAATTGGATTTTTGTTTGGTTAATTACCACTACGCTTAATGATTCGATCGCCATATAAGGGCTGAATACCCAACACCCTGTTTGTTTCACTTTTTGTCGTTAATGTATTCGTGATGACTTTTACTTTAAACCGATTCACACCTAACTAGTTTAGGGCCAAATCTAAACAAAAGTAGACCGTTACTAAACTGTAATAATTTTCTAATAAGAGGGAAATATAAATTCGTAAAGGTCCGCTTTTTGTCGTTTTATTATCCATTTAAAGCCGGACATAATTATTTTTGCCAGACCTTTTATAATGTTTCAGGTGGTAAGATTGATCACCCTGGGGGACACTGCAATCTATGACTGTCAACGTTTAAAGTAAACGCTCGCAATCACTTCTCGTCTTCCAGAAGGGACACAACCGATTCTCCGGGAAAAACCTACCCCTAGGACGAAAAGAATGCGCTACGTTCCCACATTAACACAATTAACTTAATCGAACGCTTTGAAACAAACACTTGAAATGTTTCATAGACGAATGGCAACATCTCCGTGTTAGACGACTTTTTTTCCTAATTCATTGATCCCCCAAGGAGGGTAAATAAAAACCATCTGGGGGCGTAATTCGGGAACGTAGGCGGTTGACAAATTACGGCACGTTCCAGAATGGAAAATAAATAACGCGCTCCCTAAGAGTGTGGAAAGAAGTAACAGCAATTTAAATTTCCCGTCCGAAAAAGGGTGTTTCTGAGATAACCGACTTTATTTTTATTTTGCTGGGGTAGTTAAGTTAACTGAGACACTGGGAGCAGACAGGGCCTAAGTGAACGTGAGTAATAACGGGTCACGTACATTTTTCCTCTTTACTCTTACTGGTCTTATTTAAACTGTCATTAGAGGTAATATCTACAGGATAAGTATAACAAGCTCAAGGGAAAAAAGTGCTTATCAAATGTTTATTTTATTTTCTAGATTTATGATAATATTATACAGTGTGGTCCAAATTGGTGATGCATGTATTGGGATCTCGAAAATGGTAAGAGCTACAGAGTCGGTTAAATGGCGAAAGGTTTAGAGAATTTTATGTGAAACTTATTTCCGGTTTCCAAATTAAATTATCTGTCTTCGTTTTCCGGAAAATTGGGAAAATGTCTGAGGCTGCAACAATTACCTAACCTAACCTAATTAAAAGGTAACTAACCTAAAGATTTTAATATTTCATTATATTGAGCACTCTTCTGGGTAGGATGTCTCAATTTTAATTATATAAATTAATAACATAACAGAACACTTTTAGTTACATTAAAATATTTATGGTAAGGTATTGTGTTCAGTTCATAGTGTAGTAATTAGAAGAATAGAAAAAAACCGAGATCATAGCAACCATGTCCAAATAGAGAGAGTGATTTGGGGCCCCGAAAAGAGGGCTGAGTCACTTTATAACAAAGTCGCTTGATTACACAGAAGCACCTCGTGTAATTAGCCATCGAAACGGTTCGAAATATTTTGAAAGCTTTATTAAGCGTGTCGAGATCTTAGGACCGCATCGGTGCACCCGAAAAGGAAGATGCAAAAATTGCTTCTTCTCCTGCAAAGAGATTCCTGCGATCGGCCAAGATCCGAATCAATTTCCAATCCGCAACGGTATCGAGTCATTTTTGCTCAAGACTGGTCTCAATCAAGCGATAAAAAAGAACCAGTTTCAAAGTCGTACAATTAAACGCAGGATGTTAGTGGACCAAGTCGAGTAAGTCGTTAGTATACAGGGGAAATCACAAAAATCCTACTTTTAAGTTCTACAAACAGGTATAAGAGTATTTTTTTTGCAAACACTGAAGAGTGCTTGCAACCAGAATCTGTTGATCTCTAAAAGATGAAGTTGATCGAAACCACCTTCTCCAAAAGGCTTTCACAGAACATTTCTAGTAAAATTTTGATCAAAAATCCCTCGTATAAGTAATCACAACCAAGACCGAGCTGATCGATTCCAATCTTGAATATATTATTACTCCTTAGGATCATTGATCGGGTTTACATGGCTTAAATCGGACTAGCAGCTTTCAACCGGAGACATGCTAATAAAATATTTATTACCCGAGTTCGTATGCGTGCATAAGAAGCCATGTGACTGGAGTATTTCGTCAAAAAGTCAAACACGAAAACCTTGTACAAAGGTGAACCGGGCAAAACAATTTGGCTGAAGAAACTTTCCATAAATCAACGTCCACCGTTTGCATTTTATGTGGAAACTCCAGGACGCTTTCGACACCTGTCAGTTCGCATCCATCTATCATCGACGCACACGTTTTCCCCACGTCAATGCATATTTAATGTCCGCATTCACACACGTTCCTGTTCCTTTTCACAACGAAAAAAACCTACGCCATTGATATGCGGAATGCACGGGAAAACTCTCAATGTTCGTGCCTGGAAAACTGTCTCAATGTCAACACACAAAAAATAAAATAATTTATCACGTTTAAGGAAATTTAATAAAAAATTCTCACAAACTAATAAAACTGTCAAGGAGAACCTTTATGGCGTTTATAATCAAATAATGTGAATTAATACTTGCCACCACCACCATTAACCAAGCAAACAACCGTTAGAAAGTCCATTTCACTGATGTATGACAATCTGTACAATACAGGATGTCCAGTAAGCACATAATCAAAAGGGTACTCTGACATTTTTTAGATCGAAAGGTGACGATTTGACGTAACTGTCATTAGAAAAAAGTGTATGGTTCCAATGCTATTGATGGTCAAAAGTTCATGGTTTGATGAAACAACCACGTCCATTTGCCTTTGGCAAGTGCTAAGTTCTTCAGTGACTGGGTTCAAAAATTACCAGAACTTTTTATTTTGTCGTTAAAATTAATTGTAACGACAAAATGTATTGGTCCTTTTTCAACGCTTTACTACTCGTGGTAAAATCTTGTAGCATTCATAGTTCTTCCGCAAAAAATGTTTTTTGTGTCCCCCTGCTATTTACCATTTTACACATTTTTATTGCAAATAACGTAGCCACCAATTGATTTGATTCAGTGAATTTGATAATTGACCTAACCTAACCTAACCTAACCTAACTTAAGATCTTTTGGCATAAATATGCTCTTTGCTGTGCACTGGAACCCTCCTGGACCAAAATAAAAAAAATGCCAAAAAAGCACTTTTTTTAAAAATAGCGTATTTTTTGACACACCTTGCTTTGACCCTAAATTACTCCCTTATTTGACAAGTTACATCAAAATGTCATAGAAAACAAAAGATAGAGCAGATTTCAGGCTTTCTAAAAATATCCCCACATGAGTTGATTGCTAACACCGTTTGGCCGCTAGAGGGCGTCAAATTTCCTTTTCCATAATATCACATATTATATTGTAAATATTTTTTAGTCAGATTTCATGTATCTCTTAATGCAGCCGAGTGACTGGCAAAGAAATGGTTAAAATGTTAACTTAGGTTAGGTTAGGTCTAACTCTGTTAGTTTTTGAGATATCAAAAAACCGATTGCACCAGCGTCTTTTCCGGGAAATTTTAACATAAAATGACACCGAGACGTCAACTGTAACTTGACAAATAAAAAAGTTGTATTTTTTGACAGTTCGAGGCCGCCATTTTGAATTTTCTGTCAAAATATTAACATGCACCTCATTTTAAAGGAAATTTCCCGTAGTTTCAAGAAATGACAGACAAAATGACGTCCCAGGCCGCCATTTTGAATTTTCTGTCAAAATATTGACTTACACCTCATTTTAAAGGAAATTTCACGTAGTTTCAAGAAATGACAGACAAAATGGAGTCTCAGGCCGCCATTTTGAATTTTCTGTCAAAATATTGACTTGCACCTCATTTTAAAGGAAATTTCACGTAGTTTCAAGAAATGACAGACAAAATGACGTCCCAGGCCGCCATTTTGAATTTTCTGTCAAAATATTGACTTGCACCTCATTTTAAAGGAAATTTCACGTAGTTTCAAGAAATGACAGACAAAATGGAGTCTCAGGCCGCCATTTTGAATTTTCTGTCAAAATATTGACTTGCACCTCATTTTAAAGGAAATTTCACGTAGTTTCAAGAAATGACAGACAAAATGGCGTTCCAACTTAGCAGTGGAGTGTGCCTTATGGGGTGTGCCTTAAAAATAAAATCTACGCTACTCCTGTGGATCAGAAGAAGAGTTACTTCCACCTACGCGGCTTCCGTATCGTGCGTAAAATGCTTCTTACAGCACTAGTTACGTAATATACTATTATGATTGTACAAGCAAACAAACAGTGCCAAGTTTTCCATTGGAAAAACCGAAAAATGCTTCTAAGAATACACTTGAAAAAGGCTTTTTCACAGATATTCCCGCCGGGAACGGAATTAAAAGAGTAATAAAATCGAACGCGTCCCAAATCCTGATGAGATTTATCGGAAATCCATTTTCTAACAGACATGAGGAATCTTTTAAAGAAATTAAATTTACTGTGGCGTTTTTCCAAGAAGCCGCCTTTCATCTCCCAATATTGGAGTTGTCCATGTTCGAATCTTTATACAACTTGCCACAGACAATCGATAATTTTTAGCCGCCAATTAAGTTCGAATCAATAACAGTACCGCGGGTGGTAAAACCAGTAAAACTGGCTCTGAAACCTTAATTTCCCCCCTGTCTGAACTCCGGCTATAAACAAACCCCATTTCGTTGTATTTCAGGACCGAAACTAAGTTGAAAACTACAAAAGCAACGTAATAAGTTCAAAGTAAACTCCAGGTGAACATTCAATGGCGTTCTAAGGGTCGTGGCACAGGGATTTGCAAGTTTTATCAGGGAAATACAGTTCCTCGGGGGGATGAAAGTTAAAATTTATAAGATGCGCATGCAGCATAAGAATTATTTCGCGGGGAAAGTTTGAGTCGAAATTGAGGATCTGCTTCAAGTCGAGTTGAGGAGTTTGTTTAGATTAAGTAATCGTGTTTGAGAGACAGTTTGCTGTCTTGCTTATGTTGGCTTTAAATTTTCACGACTCTTGATTTTCTCTTTGTGCTCTTATATGGAAATTCAGTTCGTTTCTAGCCAAGCACCATCAGGTATTTAAATTGTACATTATCAGAATACCTCCTTTCTTGTTGGTATTTTTATTTATTAACTTGGAAATTTATTGGTTTATAAATAATTAATTTAAATCATTTACAGTGCACTTAACAACAAATCATGTTCTATGACAAACAATGAAATTCCTTTTCTAGTGACTAGAAAGGCTAAAGTACACATTACCAGCTTAGCAATCATTTCGATAATTTCTTCCGCTCTTCTTTTCCAGTAAAATTTAATTCTTCTTTAATGTGCGTTGGCACTTGATATTGGGCAATTAAACAGCTCAATCATTTCAAAGACAAAGCACTTACCAACATGTTCCAAGACAAACCTTGACAAACAATGAAATTCCTTTCCTAGCGACTAGAAAGGCCAGCATACATTAAAGTGTCTCATTTGAGTCGGTTAACAGAAAAACGGTTTCACTATTTACTTTACCTTCTACAAACCATATAATAACATCGATAAAATACAACAACGTTCCAATTTAAATGCATAATTAATTCAAATCATATTCTAGACAGCATTTTTGCATGTAACCATTTGTCACGATTATTGTCTTGGATATTCACACACTTAAAGTCCACACTTAGTTTTGGGATTGATAAAAAAAACATTAAGCTAAAGCTTATTTAACCAATTACAAACTCCTACCGTAAAGTAAATATTTTACATTGCCAGGAAAATTTGAACGGTAAATTACAATCAACCAACTCATGTGGGGACATTTTTAGAAAGCTTGAAATCTGATCTATCTTTTGTTTTCTATGACATTTTGACGTAACTTGACAAATAAGGAAGTAATTTAGGGTCAAATCCGCGCGTGTCAAAAAATATGTACGTCACATTCGATCTCTGACTTGGGGACGTAAAAATCGTCACCGGACAGTTTTACGTTATGTGGGATGAGCACATTTTCAGCAGCACTTTATACCTCTATGAGGCCAATTGTCCTCCTAGTGACAGCTGTCAAAACCCTACCTGAGTAAATGACCGTGTTTTAGCTGACAAATGGTATCATAGACGTATCACATAACCTGACTTGTGCAAGTGATATAATAGAATATAATTTTATAGAGAAAACATCAAACAGAAAGCAATATTGGCGAGAGTAGCAAAGGGTCACATCATATTAATGGAATGTAGTTAATTAATTAGCACGTAACCATCGAGGCATAAATACCCTTTAAATTGTACGTAGGTATTAGCATTTAGATTTCCAACGTATAATTTATACGGACAAGCACTATCAAATTGCACAACTACAAACAAATCCGGCAAATTGCCCGAACTCAAACATGTTGCTCCGAGCTTTCGAGGGCCGGTCGAAATAGTTAACGCAGGAAACTTTGAGGTATGTGTGTGCATTAGGGCGTTTTCATCAAATTAAACGTGTCGCAGTGACGTCATAACTCTCCTTGACCCACCGTTTTTAACTGAATTTTCCAATTAAATTCCAGTCCGAAAAAAACCCAGAAAATGGGTTGGGGAGGGTTCTTCAAAGTCCCGATTTTATGCATAAAGATCATCCGGGAGACTGCCGACATAATTGTGTTTAATCAACTCGAGCGTCGGGTAAATCTCGTTAAACATATTTTTCGTAATTAAAAATCGTCCCCCGCACAGTCTAAACTACCCCCCTTCATTCTGAACATTTTTAAAATTCGTCCAGAGATTATCTCATTAAAGTTGCTTTTGAATTCCCCTTGCAAAATTTCTTTTCTTTCTGTCGTCTTTCAAGCTTGTTTACCTTGGAATTTAAATTCAGTTCGTGGTGGTGGGGAGAGGGGGAGAACACCCCCCAAAACAATAAAATAATCGTAATTAATTTAATTTCAACGTCTTTTAATCAAAAAAACATCTAGATGCACAACAGTATAATGATTTTAAATGAACAGAACGGGGTAGAGGGGAGGGGTTTCACGAACAAACTTCCGGGGTTTAAATAGAGTGACAAAAAGGGGTGACGCCATTTAACCGGGATCCATTTGTTCCAGTTTGGGACTCGTGTTTTTTGTTATGTTAACCAGCAGCTAAGTTTTAAATTATGTCTCCGAATGGATAAAAGTTTTAATGGAAAGGCTTAACACTGTTTTATTAGCCTTTTTCCGTTATTTTCTCTGACAATTTTCATTTCAACGCACAGTCTAAGATATTTACCTTTTGCCAATAAAATGTTTAGGAAGCTCTTAACCTCAATTTCTATATTTTGCAGCGTATATTTTGTGAAAAAAAAAACCAGCAATAAAATAACAATAAAAACAAAGAAACAATCAATTTGTAGACCACACCCACCTGAACGGGTACACGTATGTTTATTAATTAAGTTGGCTGTGGAATTAAAAAAAAAATGGCATGTCGAATAATTTAATTACCGTACATTGTCAATTAAATTGTATGATTTTATACGGGCATAAAGCCCCCCCGGTTCGGTAAGCGAAATCAATTCGTTTTACCGGGGCAACCTATTTAAATAAAACGGCTCTTATTTACATTCATTAATTAATATGCCGCCGTAATTAAACAAAATGGGAAATAGATGATAAAAATTCCCATAAATCATTTGCCGCGCGGCCTATAATAATCTACGCAAACCACGCCCTCTGTCATGTATTTGACATTTATTTTTTTTGTAATACATAACAGTTATTTGTTTTAATTGCAAGTTATGAAAACAAAAGCAAGTAAGGAAATTATTTTTTATTTTTGGGATACTCGTATAGTTCAGTATTATAAAAAATAACGTTCTGATCAACCGTAGTTTGTGACAATGTTGCCAGGTCTACCGTTTTTGTAGTTCTCTTTTGTGAAACTTTCATATACTTTTTCAGTTTATTGAATAGGAGTTTAATAAAGATTTTAAAAATGCGCTTAAAACAGTCATTTTCTTACTCCAAATTATTCTCTAAAACCACGTGATGTCTGTCGCTATTGTCAGAATTGTAAAAATTTCACTGGATTTGCACATTTTAACACAGTTTTCGAAACAAGACGATTTTCTGTGATTTAACAGTTATTTTGCCAATTATCACGTGACCGTCTAACTAAATAGTCTTCAGAAAACACGTGACAACTGTCACTAACTTCAAAACTGTCAAACCATGCTCTAAAGTTGCAAAAATCAGGAAACCAGGAAAATTTTCAAAAAAACAAACAAAATGTAATTGACAGTGATTCTCGTTTAATGCACTTAACGTTGATATTTTGCTATCTTTCTGCATCCACTTAAGAGTGTCTGGCACAGCAAAGTAAAAAGGACTTTATCTCAAAAGCCAATAAACATATTCGCGCCCTCGTTCTAAATCTATGAATCCAGATAGGAGAGACTCCATCATCGCTCACGTCGTTATATCAAAATATTAGTCAGCGCCCTGGTATAAGTGCATAAGGGGACGAATATAACGTTTGCACCCCCGGCATCATAAATTAGCCGACGCAAAATGATAAAATCCTGCCAGACATTGTCGGAGCCGCCGGGGAATTTACTGTGCATAAACTGATATTGTCAGTGGCTCGCGTCCACCACCCTCACACCGAACTACCCCGGCAATTTCGCAAGGTACGTCCCTGGTTTTGGCGTTGGCTTTCTTGCGTGATGACTTGTAAGAGATAAGGGGTGTGAAATTAAGAACGAAAGGAAAAATGTGCCGTTGCCGTTCTGCAGCCTTCATAACCGAGCCACTAAAGCCAAATTGGGGTTGACTGTCGTGTTATTATATTATGTGTACATTTATACAGGGGGAAACCTTTTTTTTTGTGTAGAAAAAACCAAAAAGTTTTAAATTTTGTTAGGTTAACAGTAAATTAATCACTAATAATTTGCCACCTGCACTGTTTCGCCAAAAAACTCCCAGAACTAAAATTAAGAGCAATTAAAAAGGTTCGTTAAAGTGAAAATCAGAAAAAGAACCGGGTACCCGAGTCCTTGTTGTTGTAAAATCGGATTCTTAGACAGCAGGTGCTTTGGTTGTTCGGGTTCTTTATTAAAAATGCCCAAACTGGTTTCGAAATCTTTTACGTAAACCTTTATACGAATACATTCACGTGTCATTTTACCCTCGATTGTCTATTTTTAAGTCCCCTTTTAAGTGCTTAAGATCAGACGAAACAGAGGGTGTATTTTTAGCCAGTTGACAACCGAAAGGTAAAAGACCTACATGGAGATGTCTTCTACTTAGGTATATCTGTTCGTTTAACAAAAACATTGATTACCAAACCATTATTGGATTTTAGTATCAATTATAAGGACGTTAATATCAACTAAAGCTTCGCGCTGGTTATGGCGGATCGTAAACATTTTATGACTTTATGGTAATAACACACGTACCAGTTTTCTTTCTTTTAACTCCCTAATTTTCAATTTGATACGACCGTAAACGCAGTTGTTACGCCAATGAAAAAAATTAGAACTTCTCCTACCAATTAGAATAAACGTAAATGAGGAATAAAATAGTTATACCAGGTGGTCCTTCTGTGAAAAATCATTATTTACAAGATATAGAAGATATCACAGATTTTCTGACTGAAACAGACAGAAAGTAAAAGAGCGAAAATCATTAAATACAAATTGTCAGATCCACTGTTTCTATATTATTTGATATTTTCACTAACTATACAGGGAAGTCATTGATGTGAAAACGTTTGCCTTTCTTAAAAGACTTGACAGTAAAGTGGTGCACATTTGCCTGTACAAAGCTAGAAATGAACGCAATTTTCAATAAGACATTCTGTTTGTATTTACATTTTTGGATTCTGCTTTTTCGGACTTACATTATGAGATAAAAATGCATTTAGAAAAATGTAACGGTTTTCGAGATATTTACCATCAAAACTTGTACACTGACAATAAAGTCTTTTATTTGATACAGGGCGTCTTTAAACAAGATACAGGGCGTATTGAATTTTAAACATTTTTGGCCAACACAAACAGGACAGATCAATTTTACAGTCTCACTGTCAATTGAATTTTGATTTTCACTGTCTTACTGTAAATGCGTAAATTACATCACAGCGGCTAGTTTGTGGTAAGTTGCAAGCTGACAACTTTCCTGCGTTCGAGTTAAATTTTGATATAAAAACATAAATGGAATGGCATACGAGAACGAATCTCTTTAGGTCCCTGAGGACGGCCGCAGGCAGAAACGTTGATATTATTCAAAACTGCGGCTCCGGCCTTAGTTTGACAATCGGTCGCGGATAATCTCCAAAATTGGGTGTAAATGATAGCAACTTACGACGTGGAAAATTTATGGAAATATTCACCCTCCCCGGGGGACTTTCTCCGGGAAAAGTGGCTCGGGGGAAAAGCGTTTTTTAAGGACGCGCACCACTTGGACAGGGGGTTGTTTATACTTTTTGACCACACTTAAGTGATTTTGTATTTATTGTCAATTTCATGCGCTTTCTTAACCAATTTACAATTACGCTTTACTGAAGCATTAACTTTATAGTTCCACTGGCCATTTGCGTGGCTGCAATGATTAAAGTGGAGCATCGTTAAAACCTGAAGACAGGTGCAAAATCACAAAAGAAAAAAAAATCAAACCGGGTATACCGGGTGTCCGAGCTTCAAAGAAACTGGTCGGAGGTGACCGCAGCAAAACTGGCTGGTAATTTATTACCTTTTCCTTTTTTTCTTTCAAACAAAATCCATCATACACTGAAAGAAACTGAATGTACACGCTCCTGATGCAGTTCAATGCTCAATTGTTAATGGGACAACAATAAAAGCGATTCTATTAACTGTCGAGTAATTTTTTTCGTGCAAACCAGTGAGTAATTTGCCATTTTACAGTCACGATCGGCTCCCACATTTAACATTATCTATAGGCACGGCCAGTTTTAATAATAATAATAATGGCAAAGTTGTAATGTGCACTATAAAGTAATCAGTTTAACCGGCCATATTATGACTGCCAGTTAAACAAAATGACTGTTTATAAATGCAATCAAGTTGTGATAGTTTATTTTCTAACCAGTTCCTTAAAGGCGATTTCTATGCAAATGTGTTGGATTTTTACAGTTTACATAGAGCATTCAAAACCCTTTTTTTGCATAGAGAGAATACTCCAACCATATATAAAATATTCCTATGGGATTATAAACTAATAATGATATACGAATTTTAAACAAACGAGTTTAAAAGCATTTTAATGTTGGTTTTCATAGCAAAATATGGGGGGAAAATCCATTTTTTGTTCCCATAATCCTTCTGGTAAGGTTTTTATCATCTGTCACACGTCCCATAAACGATTGTTTACTTGAGAGTGGTCTTCAAAGTGTTCTAATTGAGAAAATGTTAATTAAGGACCCTAACGGTGAACTTTTGTATTAATCGGAGATTGTTTTAATAGTTGCTAATCTCTGCAAGTATCGGTGCTTAAGTTTTACGAGCGCAATAACTTATCATGAATATTACTTATTAAACTGTAAGAAGGAAGGAACTGTTCGAATCGATTAATTCGATCTCGATTTTAATGAAAACGAACCGGAAAGACCGTGATATTAAAATAGAGTAACTAACAATTTTACGCTCGTAAATTGTAACTTTTAAGGCTGATAAATAATACAAGCGACACCTATTAGGGAAAATGCAAATGCCGAAAATACGGAAATGCAACAATTTTCCCGACCTACTTCCTTAACCCAGTTTCCTCACCGCTGGAGTCTGCTATTGCTAACTTTACTAATCGAGTTTCTTTGATTGTATGTATTTTTTATATGCACATTATTTCAATGTTTAATGTCATCATTGGATTCATAACGATATTGTAATTTTCTCCATTTAATTTGAGTATTAAGTAAAACATCAATAATAACAATCAACAACTGAAGAAATTCAACGTAGGAAAACGGTTTTGGACAAAAATGGCCTCCAGAACGGTTCACTAAACTCAAGTCCAATCAATTTATATGAACATTTATGCGTAAGTGTACTGGCAACCACTCGATAAACTCGATTTACTATAAAAATTATAACTGAACTTGATCTAAGACCGCTCCCATTACGTTTTCAAAGAGCACCTCCACGTAAGAAAATTTTATTACTTCAACTGGTTGGTAGACCCAAGAACGGTAAACAGTAAAGGATTGCTTTATCCCATAAGCGCAATGTTGCCCGTATGGGGTCGGGCCGGTGACGATTTTTACGTCACCATCAAGTCAGAGATTGTTAACCGATTGCAGTCGATCATATTTAGCGTATTGTAGTGATGGGCGTAAATTTACCATGATCGGTTATTTACTGGTAAGGTAAAGTACAATTCAATGTGACAGGAAATTTTACCAGTAAATTTATGGGTCTAATTGAAATTTGCTTGAAAAATATCATTTCCGTTGAATATCACATCACACCGTTTGAATAAACAGTCACGGACAAAATCGCTTGTAAAACCCACTTAGAGTGAGAAAATGACTGTTTTATGTACATTTTTGAAATCCTCATTAAATTTCCTATCAAATAACTTAAAATACACTACAATATTTGGTACAGTCAGGGAGAAAAGCGGTGTCAAAGTTTAAACTGCCAAAAACACAGTTTAAAAGAATAGTCAGGGACAAAATCGTCTGTAAAACCCACTTGGAGTAAGAAATTGACTGTCCTTGGGTAGACCAACCAAAATTACGTAGAAACCCAGCAAGTTTATAGATGTTGTGTGGTAGTGCCCTTATTACTAACCAGTTCTGCTGGTGTTTATTTATTAATTAGAATGTGGAGACGTGCTTTTTGAACAAATACGAGTCACGCAGGTTTTCGTAATAAGTTCATAAATGCGTATTTGAGTTTTTGTCTTGCACGTAGGCACTTACTATACTCTTCTTTCTTATTTTAAGGTTCAATTTACTTAAACACAAATCTTCACTGTAATGAAATTTTCCATTGTAATGTGGTCTGGCAGTGGGCAAAAATGAGCTTAAGATTCAGAAAGGAGGCAAGTTAGGGACTTGAATGTGACAGTTTAAGTTCAAAATGACACAGTCAAAACTGAACTAAGTGCAGCAGTAGAGTCGAAATTAATTATAAGTACTAATATTTTTTTAGCGTGGAATTTAACATCAAAACTAGTAAATTATTAGTGGAATATGAATGCCTTCTACGTGGTTTCATGTGTTAACGTGTCAAATCAAATCATCCGGATACACCCATCCATATAAAAGGATTTCGGGTTTGGAAGGGGGGGCTTTACACACGAATTTTATTTAACGCCGCTATTATCTCTGTCTTGCATACGGGGATTTTTTAAAATTTAAAGCCGCAGTTAATATTTAATCCTTTAATCCTATAATGTCCCACTGCGGACGGTTGCGTTCTCAAATCAAGCAGGGACAAACCAAAAAATTACTGATAAATTGATTGTTTGTAACTAAGTTGATGATGATGGTTGTGGAAATCGAGTTTGGGGATGTTTCACCCCTGTTGGTTTTAAGGTGCGTGGTGTTTTTGCTTGGTTAAATAGCCAGGACAATTGGGAACGTAGCTGAATTATGCTCAAACTGACCGACTATGAATAAAACCGGCCTGATTACTACCCTAGGTAGGAGTTTCTACCAAAATTAGGTTGTTGGTGGCCGGCGATAATTTTCGGTTTATTAGCTTTGTTGATAATAAAATTTCCGGGGATTTATTAATTGTAACCAGCGAGAAAAACTGTCTTGGATGTTTAGGTTACTCGTTCTGCTACCAACAATCTTTAAAGGATTTGTTAGCTTGAAAAGATATTTCGTAAAGTGTGAAAGCATTTTTCGAGGACGAAAACAAGAACGGCAATATTCTTCAACTCCTTATCGCATTTGCTCAATGATCCTCCTCGAGTTTAAGCTGGGCAAAACGAGCACGCCCTCAAAAGTGGAAAAGCTGTTTTTCCGAATCGGTTCAAATGCGGTTTACGACGCCCTCTAGGAAATAGTTCCGGTGATTTTATAACTTTTCGATTTTCCTTCGAGAGCGGAAAGTTGTTGTTGTTTATGAAAACCGTTGGTGAGATTACGTTTTTAAGGAAACGTATACCATAAATATATGGAGGTCGTGAAACACAAATTGCCCGAGCTGAAAAGAGACAAAACATAATCGGGTATCGCATGTACGACCAAAGCCACTTAATGTCAGGTAATTTCGAAACCAATTTGTATAGTAATGCAACAATTAAATTCCTTTTTCGTTCAAAGCGCTTGTGTAACAATTTGTCATGAAGTGTTTATGGTCTTTGTTCGACATGCATCATTCTGCAAAAACGCATTGTTGGGGGTCACTCGTAAGGGTCAAATGAAACTGGCGCGACCCCAATCTATATGTAAAACTAGTAGAGACTAGCCCTATCTCGCTCCTCTGCTCACATTCATATTTAAAAAAAGCTGCACGTCACACACCCACACACAGCGGGAAAAAAAACCTAATTTACAACCCCGGCATGTCTGGAACAGATTTCCGGTTTACGAGACACTCCCCGGCGTTCCGTTCCTATCCAACACAAAAGGACAAATTTTCCTCCCTATGGCTTCTTTTCCATCGCCTACTTTTTAGAGCTTTGTTGTTTACCACGTTCAATCGACAGTTGATCAAAGATCTAGCAGGTTGCTCATCAGAAGTCCTTTTTTTTATAGTCAATGGAACAACAGAAAGTCAACACAATATTTAAGAATCAAAATTGAGTTGAGACACCCTGTACAATCGCACATATAATTTTATACACAGTGTTTTTCTTTGACAGCAGAATGTTAACCAAAGCGGTATACTGGGTAAACCAAAAAAAATGGAAACGGTAAGTGAGTTTCTAGATCTTAGATCTGCCATCTTCAGTCACGTTAAAATATCTTCTGCAACCTTAAAGTATCGCCTAGAAACTTAAATTGTTCCTGCCACTTTCTGATTCTTACTGCAACTTTAAAATACCTTCTGCTACCTTAAAATGGCTTCTAACGTCATCTGTCACGTTAAATTAGCTTCTGCATCCTTAAAATAGCTTCTAACACATTTTGCTCCCTTTTACCACCTTAAAATAGCTTCTCCTTCCTACTGCAATTTTAAAATAGGTTCTGTCACGTTCTGGCCTTTTCTGCCACCTAAAAATACCTTCTGCTATCATCTGTCAGGTTAAAATAGATTCTGCCATCTTACAATAGCTTCTACTACCTTCTGTACCCTTCTACAACCTTAAAAGAGCTTCTACAACATCCTGTTCTCTTCTACAACCTTAAAATGTCTTCTGCCAACTTAAATAGCTTCTGCCACTTACTGATTCTTTTTGCCACTTTAAAATACCTTCTGCTACCTTAAAAATGGCTTCTAACGTCATCTGTCACGTTAAAATAGCTTCTGCGTCCTTAAAATAGCTTCTAACACATTGTGTCCGCCTCTACAACCTTCAAATAGCTTCAGCCACTTTCTGCTTTCTACTGCAATTTTAAAATAGGTTCTGTCACGTTCTGGCCTTTTCTGCCACCTTACAATACCTTCTGCCATCATCTTTCAGGTTAAAATAGATTCTGCCATCTTACAATAGCTTCTACCACCCGGTGCTCTTTTTACAACCTTAAAAATATTTTCTGCCACCTTCTACACTATTAAAATAGGTTCTGTCACGTTCTGTCACCTTAAAATACCTTCTGCCATTTTAAAATGTCTTCTGCCATCTGCCGTCTCGTTAAAATACTCTTCTACCACATCATGTTCTTTTCTACAATCTTAAAATATTTTCTGCTAAAAAAAAATTGAGATTGAAAACTCATTAACTATCAAAATGACTCAAAAAACGAGGGTGAACGAATAAAAAGCAATTTAGGAAACGAACAGGGGCAATAGAAATATGATTTAGGACAAGTTTGTGTAATGGTCAGGCGGAATGGAAGACCTCCTTGATGAATAGAAGAAAACCAATTACGCGGTTAGCCAGGGCCTGGACGTGACAAATACATTAGATCGGTTTTTCTAGGACCAATTTACAGCTCTCGATATAAGTACGATCGGGCGTTTTTGCCTCTTTAATAAAGGCTTTTTGGAAGGAAATGACGGGTGTTTGTTCGGGCGAACGTGCGAAAGCTCCGGTTTGTTTAATATAAAATGGAAACGTCAATTTTTAGTAGGAAATCCTTTTGATTTAATAATGCAGCTCGACGAGGAAATGCCGGGCGTTCTTCGAGATTTCAACATTAATTAAACAGACCTTTCGCCATTTTAATATGGTTACTTATTCAGTTCTAGTCGCTGACATGATGGCGCTAAATATTGTCTACAATTCAGCAACCACCAATCCAAATAAATGAAGCAGAACCGACTGGATCATTTAAGCGATTAGAAACAAATGGTCAGGTCTTTCGAATAATTAAAATAACTCTATGAGGTCGGACTAGTTCAATTAAGAAATGCCGGTCCTATCTGTAAAAACTAATTAGTAATTAATCAACTAATCGGTGTGTCGAAATATTCGTCAAATTCGACGGTACTTGCGGTCCTATTCTAGTCAATTAGTAAAATACAAAGAATAAACAACAAACGCTTTTACAGAATTATTTGAAATTAATATTTGTTTCTTAACTTTGTAGACTAATTTTTCCTTTCCTTTGAACGCCTTTAATTTAAATGAGAGCCGTTTCAATATTTGCTCTCAAAAAATCAGCCCTTTGACAGACAATAATCGTTTGTTTCTTGCCGAAAATACCTTATTTAATTAAAGTCCCATGGACAAAACTCAATTTCAAAACACTTAGAGAAATTGAATCCTTTTGAAATGGGCCTGAACCGGAGAAATAATTAAAAACAAATAATTGTTTTGGCTGGTTCCTTTGGAGACAAAATGGAGGTATCGCAGAGAAAACGACATTCTAGGCGCCATTGTTTAATGCGTCATCAATCATGACCGCGAAACTCCCATTAATTATTTATAATAAGTATGCAAATGGTTGGATATTTACACACCTCGCACAACATCTTGATTTAAAACATAGAAGTGAATTTCTAAAATATCATTATCCTTATAAGGTAAGTCTCCTTGGCAGTTTATATAGGGTGAACAATTTAAATAACTGAGAAAAAAACAGATTATTCAATTTTGTATGTAAAAGTTGATTGTTGGCTTAATTTACTTTTAGTTAATCAGGTGAATCCAATGAGTTTTTCTATAAGATTAAACTTGATACACCCGGTATTTGGTAGATAATATTATGCCGAAATAAGAGAAAAGCGGTACTACTTTCGGTTTTGACACCTACACGCAAAAAACAAGGACGTCCAAGCCCGTTTCACGATCTCATAACAACAAACGCGCCATTAAACAACAAAAAAACCATCTAATTAGCGTAATAATTTATATATTCCATTTGGTTTGCGTTGAATTAACTTGGAGAATTGCGAAATAGCTGCATAGGAAACTCTTTCAAAACTGGGAGAGTGCAGAATTTTTCAAAAGTGAATAATGCCAATTTTCTGACGTCATTATGTAGAAAGCTTGCTTTTAATTGAAGGAGTAATGCAAACAATGTTAAAATTTACAAAAAAAGTCCAAACTACACCACTTTATAATTTTCTTAACGATTTAATATGATTTTTTTTTGTTATTTGGATTCTACGTCAAACTCTAGGCCTACTTGATGGAAAATGCGTGGATGTTCAACTGTTTCCACTTGAAAATTGATTAAAAAATTGGTCCACTTATGTAGAAAATCATAAGTTTGGTCACCCTGTATTCCAATGTACTGAAAATAAGTTAGAAATGCTTACAAGCTGCATATTTTGGAGGGAATGGTCAAACTTCAGTCACTTTGTACATTCCATTGATTATTTGTTGATAAAAAAACGAAATTCGACTATATTTGTTAGTATAATAGACAATAACCAAAACTTGAGGTCATTAAGGGTGACTTTCCTTTACTAGAAATTACAATCATTATGATAGATCCTATTGAGTGATTGCTTGATCTGTAGCGAAATTCGACCTTACGGAAGACAAAACGAAAAGGTGAAATCTTTATTTAGGTGCTACAGGGGTGGGATTAATATTAAATTGAATTGTAAATAGGAATTGCATCCGGACACGGCGGATATGCTAGAATTGCGGTCTTTGTTGCATATTGTTGCGCATACGTGCGGTTTTTCGTCGTTAGCATATTACAACTGGAGCTGATTAGATTTTGCCCAGGGCTGGATTAACACCAAAGAAAGAGCGAACCGGAAACACCACACTTCAACCGGGCGTCAAAATTATACAGGGCGGCTGTCAATCATCATCGTCCACCATTGGTGGAAAAATTGGACCTTTTTTCACACCGGCGATGAATATTCACGCCGGCAATTACTCTTAAATGCTAATTGAAGATTTTATTGGAAATGGAGGCAACGAGAACAAGCGCCAGTATATGTTTTACATGATGGATGAGCTGTTTAATTGCCCGCCTTATTTTAGGATGATTTAACGCCAGCCCAGACGAAATATATGGCCATATTCACGTCATTCATACCTCAGAATGATGGAACTAGCATAAAACCACAATTAAGAACTAATTTAGCGGTGTAAACTGAGTCTTTTCAATTGCTTAGTGAGAATTGTGACTCTACGGAGTAAACTTACATATTAAAAAGTTCTACACAAAAAGCCTCCTCCAGACGACTACATACATTACAGAAAGTAGATTTACCATATTTTCTACGTAAAACGTAATTTTAACCACTAATAAGTAACTTTTTGACCAAAAGTGCCATTTTCTCAATTTTTAAAAGGTTGTATAGCTATTTATGTACTAAAGGCGTTAGAGAGAACATAATGTCCTGAATGCCTATAAAACTCGGGCTGTTTCGGCCTGAACAATTTTTAAATTATTATTTTTTTAAATTTCAAATTTTAAAGTGCTTTTTTTGTACTTACTACATCTAATTCAAGGTCCTTTGGTATTAATATGCCCTTTGCTGTGCATTGGAACCCTTCTGGAGCAAAATAAAAAATTGCACTTTTTGCAAAAATAGCATATTTTTTGACACACGTGGCTTTGACCTTAAATTACTTCCTTATTTGACAAGTTACGTCAAAATGTCATGGAAAACAAAAGATAGAGCAGATTTCAAGCTTTCCAAAAATATCCCCACTTGAGTTGATTGATAATACCGTTTGGCCGCTAGAGGGCATCAAACTTCCTTTACCGTAGTATCACATATTATATTGTAAATATTTTTTAGTCAGATTTCAGGTATCTCTTCATCCGGTCGAGTTCCTAGCAAAGAAATGGTTAAAATGTTAACTTAGGTTAGCTTAGGTCTAACTCTGTTAGTTTTTGTGATATTAAAAAACCGACTGCACCAGCGTCTTTTCCGGGAAATTTTAACATAAAATGACACCGAGACGTCAACTGTAACTTGACAAATAAAAAAGTTGTATTTTTTGACAGATCGAGGCCGCCATTTTGAATTTCCTGTCAAAATATTGACTTGCACCTCATTTTAAAGGAAATTTCACGTAGTTTCAAAAAATGACAGAAAAAATGGCGTTCCAGGCCGCCATTTTGAATTTTCTGTCAAAATATTGACTTGCACCTCATTTTAAAGGAAATTTCACGTAGTTTCAAGAAATGACAGACAAAATGGCGTTCCAGGCCGCCATTTTGAATTTTCTGTCAAAATATTGACTTGCACCTCATTTTAAAGGAAATTTCACGTAGTTTCAAGAAATGACAGACAAAATGGCGTTCCATACCGCCATTTTGAATTTTCTGTCAAAATATTGACTTGCACCTCATTTTAAAGGAAATTTCACGTAGTATTTGAATGATTGTAACTTTTTTATTTGAACTCTCATAGATTTCACCAAGACGGCATTAAAAAGAGGATCAAAAATACTACAAAATGAGTCAAAGCTGGCCTCTCTAGCTCTTCACGTTTCTTATTTGATTTCCTATCAATGTCACTAAACTGCCATTAGAAAAGGGATAAAAAATACTATAAAATGAGTCAAAATAAACTCGTACAATGAATGACATTTGCAAATGCTAATTAGGGGCTGTGTTTAAAATGAAATATCGATAAGGAAATAACGAAATCGAGTCACTCCTCTACTATTTCGTGTACTATATGCTAATGTTCTTGTGCAATCATAGGCGCAGTGTACTTTCATTCAATTTACATATTTTGAATTATTGTTGTTGTCGTTGTCCTTATTATTACTATCATTACTGTAGGAGATAATAAATAAAGCGAAAAATTAGCATTGTGGACGGCTTGAAATTCTATCTCAATTAAAAGTATAATAAGTGTTGATCTTCTGTTAATATTTATGAGTGTATATCTTAAAGTGGAATCAGAAATTCAATCGAAAAAACTTAGGAAACCCAACCAGTTTTGAACCATTAAATTAAATGAGACCTCGTATATTTTCTTTTCGGTCGTATTTATTACGCAACCTGTACAATCGGTATGGTCCAAACAATAAATTGTGAGGAAGAAATATATTAGTTGGATTAAAGACAGCAGAGCAGGTGCAATCGTAAATTTCCCTGAAACTGTTAATAATGTCCACTTTAATTATTACTAAGTAAGTAATAATAATTGCGGCAAATTACCTATAGCGAATCAACAACCATCGGCGCTTTGCAAAGACCAGAAAGCAAATTAATATAATACAAAAGCCCTAGCGCATATATTTTATGCTCGGACATGTCTAATTTCCTGTACAAACCTTATTTTTCTATTTGCCGGCCATAAATCAACGTTATGTAGCATTCTGACGTTAATCAGGACATTTGCTAGATAAGATCTGTGCTACTACCGCCATCTACTTTATGATTATCGTCCAATGTAGAACAAACGCCCGTTCTTTCGAAACGTTTCAATTTTTTTTCTTCTGGCGGTTTTAATTACAGATCGTCGGTAATGTTATGACGTTAGTGAATTGGTACCTGTATCGACGGTTTCAAAGCCAAGTGAGAGGTTCAGTCAATGTCGATTGATATCAGATAGTTAAGGGTTTTTTCCCATACTAAGAGACGTGGTAAATAATGAAAAATTACGAAAACCCTCTCAATCTAAACATTGTGAAATTGAAAATTTAAGAACAGTTTGAATTTTGAATAGTTTATTCAAACTACCTATATACAGTCTGTTTCACTGTTTTTGCAATCAAACTCTGCTAATTGCGGTTAAGTTGAAGTAATTTGAACCCATTTTTTTGAATTTCACGGTAACTCAAGCATTTTCTTAAATATTTCAAGTAATTTCACTGGAAGTAGCAATTTCAAGGGTTGAACCACCCTCAGACTTACTCCGATTCACGGTTTTTTGCAGTCAAACTCTGTAAATTGTGGTTAAGTTGTTTTAAAGTAATTTGAACCCATTTTTTTGAATTTCAAGGCAACTCAAGCATTTTCTTTCAAGAATAATCCAAAATTGTTCCGGATTTGCAGTAATATTAGGGAGAGATTTATTTCTATATGATCTTCCATGGCAAATTTGCGGACAAAAGGCAATTCGCACAAATCGAACGAAAAATAAGTGAAAAATCGGTTCCAATTAGGGAATTAATTATTCAGAGGGCGATCATAAAGCCGCGATCCCATTAGCCGAAAACCGGCAACATATTTCAAACGTGCATTTCCAAGTTGCTGATATAAATTGTGTTTGGGGTTTGGCCGGGTGTCGGTGACAGCAGACCCGTTTTGCTGTTAGTCTTTTCTGAAAATGCTTATTATGAGAAATGTTTACATAGTTCAGTGCCGTTGCATGTGCACTAATCATCCGTCCTTGTCCTCCCAATAGGAATGAACCCGTTTACGAGGTCCGCGGATGAGTTATATGGCCATAACTACAACGTTCTCTATAGAAACACTGTGACAATATGGTTCAAATTTGCTTGAAACAGATCACAAAGAATATGTGACAGCAACCTTATTTATATTAGTTTAAAAAGATTTGTCACCCCAGAGTACCACATTTACGTAATTCAGGTAGTTTATCATAAAACACTCGTGACTTTTAACATTCTTGACCTACTACACAAAGGATTATCCCTCTTAACTATACGAGCCTTATTCAGGCAACCCACACTAAAAATTTAGAGATTTGTTGCATATTATTTGCACTGTAATGTATGCCAAATTACTGTAATCAATAGTAAGGCAATACTCCTCTATTGCAAGTAGTATACGTGGGCTTGTGATTTTTTCCAAATAGCAATTCTATGACACGGCTCACTAAATAAGGAACAATAAAATTTATTAACATCTTTTAATATAGTATAACCAGGTTTCAGTTGCACAACCGAGCGGTTTCACGCATTAACTACTCAGTCAAACAGTTACGACACTTACATTGGGTCACGTACTGTCAGGCTGGACTTATCAGAGCAAAATACTTCTTTCGAAATTTGACCAGGTGTAATATGCAAAATTTAGTTTTGATTGTGCTGCAAAATGTAGTTTCTCCAGCAATCTGAAGCAACAATCCTTTAAAAGATCTTGTGAGATTAACATTACTGAAGCAAAATATTGACCTTTAAGTCCTTCTGCACATGTAAATATTGGACTCGACAAGGTTGAATAAACTGAACTGCCTAATAGACTGTGAAATGTTTTTGATTATTCAAATGCACGTCAGCATATCTTTATGGTTCTGTATTGAAGCTTCGCAAGTTATATTGACGTGGAGGATGTAACAGTTTCGGGTAAACTGACGAGATGTCGTCCTTAGAGTTTACCAAATGGATTTATGCATCAAAAGTGGAAAGTTTTTAAGCAAATTCTGAGTGTACGATCTCGTTTGTTGGGTACTGAACAGTCCAGAAACAGGTTCTGGTAATCTGTTAAGAGTGGATGTCATTAAATTAATAAACGACTTCCCAGCTACATGAATATGAATAACAAAAATACAAGAAAACACGTAGTATAACTGGACACTCACCTCTCTGAACGTTTTAATGTGGGGATTTTATTTATTGGATTTTTAATTGAAATATTTTACTCATTAAAAGCCTCTTTGGTACTAAAAAAAAAATTATTTTGTAAAGTTGAGTGAATAAACATTTGATTAATTTAGTGCACTATTTGAGAAATTTTGTATAAAACAATAGTTTTTTGTTTAAGTTTGAAAACGAATAATCTTGTGCAAAAGCAAAAATGTTTTGTTTACAATGTGGAACAACGGCCGCAAAATTGTCACGACCGGTCAGCGTTAAATGGAATAGAAACAATTTGATCAACAAAAAGACCACTTTTTGGTTTCGCCCGAGAACAATCTACATTAAGCAAATAACCGCACAAAACCGCAACAACCAATAGGAAGGAAAAAAATATTTGGTTTTACTAGTGGAATCAATTTGAAAATAGTCCAGGACCTTACATTCTTAACCTCTCTTATCTTCAGCTGTAAAAAGGACGTTCATGTTGCTATATTAGCATTTATATCAGGTGAAGTTTTTAATTAGAAAATTAACAATCCGGATGAAAAAAAAAATGATGCAGACCGAATTGATCTTAATCAGTATCGCATTAAATGATTTATTGTACCACTAACCGTTTGGAGAACTGCTGAAAAATTCTGACCAGATTACGCATCTTAAATTCTCAAAGTGCTTGATTAATTGTAAAGGATTTTGAGGAGTATGTCAGAGTTGTTTGTTTGATGGCAAACCGGGGGAGCAGCTCACGCTTTTTGGTAGCTACAGCAGTCCAGTCGACTTTATAAAGCCAACCAGTCTGCTAGGTCTTAGCTCCTTGATTGCCCTGCACGTCATTATTGACTGTCCCAGGAATGTTGTCCGCGAACGAGTGAAGGCTGGACACCACATTAAGATGTGTTCTGTCAACTCTTCCTCTTCCAAGCATGGAAGGTGAAGAGCATAATTCTAGAAACCGCTGGCATTGCCAAATACTGTTATTTTTCTACGATTTAATTGGAAATTTTAAAACACCTACCACACTTCCCTATAGTCCCCAATTGTGTTTACTACAAAAGTCGCGTTAAAAACATGATTCTTACACCCAGTATAGTAAACTGAATATAGAACAATTTGACCTTTCTCAAAAGTCCTGCCTAATAATATCCAGACGAGTGTAAAACTACATTTCCGTTCTGGAGCAGAGAGCTACGAGAGGGGGGAACAGGGGGCAACAACTCTTCGCGGGGGGCAACATACGCGGTAATTAAAAAGAGCCCAAGTTCCGCCGAGGATGAGTCATATTTTTGAACTGGGGGATCTATTTTAAGGTTTAGGGGGAGTTAAGGGTGGCTTTCTTGTTTGCAGTTAATGTAGCTTAGGTTGCGTTCAGATTTGCCACCCTTAAGACGGATTTAACACGTTGAATTGTTTTTGTCTGGTAATTAACAGGGAGGAGGGGTGACCTGCACGTGGCGACATAAGATGGTCGTTGGCTTTGAGGTTCAATTTCAAGAATGTTCGTTAACTGGTTTTTGGTACAAATGTGTAATTGCTAATTAGGCTCATACGTTTTAAAATTAATTAAAAAATTCCCAAGGGTTTAAAAGTGCTCGGGCTGGTTTATACAAGATTTTAAAGTTTTTCAGTTAAACAAACTTCCAGAGGAAAATATGAAAATGTTTGCGCTCCGGGGTGACATAACTTTCGAACTTAACCGAAACTTCCGACATAATTCCGATATTTCTGGTTGCGTCATTTTTTTTCTCTCCCTTGTAAAAATGTTTCCTAAACAAACGTTAAAACAACCATTGTTCTCCCTGAAAAGATAAATTCCACCTTTCAAACAGTACGGTGTACAGTTTACTTAATACATTCCCTGTTCTAGTTCCACTTATAAATTTAAACAAATCTGCTGTTCCGACAATTTTCCTAATTGCTTGTGTATAATAAATCCTCTTTCCGCGACATGGACCTAAGATGTTCGAAAGTGTTTGTTTGGAGTTTATTGCAATAAATTCTTTACTCTTATCCTTAAGACACACCAGTATTATTTCGTAATCTGGATTATTTTCGTTCGCGTCCATATAAATTACCGACTTTTTCGCTATACAAACTTTTATTATTAACTCGTTGAACGAAACTACTAGATTTTGTGCAGGATTTGCGTAGTGTTTTGCAGCTGAAAGCTGTATTTTTTTAACCAATCACAAACCACTCTACTGAGATTTACGCAAGTACTGCACATGTTTGCAGCCCAGGTGCAGAGACGTTCACTGCGACATGTATATGTGTTTCTTGGATTACACCAAGGCTTTTGACAGATACCAGCATAGAAAAAGTGAGTTAACAGATATTGGACTGGATGGAAAAGACATCAGAATTATCGCTAACCTCTACTGGGGCCAAAAAGCTACAGTCAGAGTTGAAAAGAGGCAGACATAGCACATTAACATCAAAAGAGGTGTGGACAGGGTAGTCTGCATATTTGTTACTTTTGAGCCATTCTACGTCTGTTGGGACTACATTGGACGCTGAATTTGACTCGTTCGTGGTCAATGTGTGCCAAATTGTATTCTTTCGTCTTAAAAAAACACAAATTGAGGCAGAGTTAACGGTGGAATCATCAATAAGATCCGCTATGCTGATGACACCGTCTTGGTATCGGACAGTATAGAGGGGCTACAAGAGTTGTTAAACAGGGAAGCCTGAAATCATGCTTACTGTGAAGCGTAAAAATTAGAGTATTTTTTGCCATATCATGAGAAAAAATACAGCATTTTCCAAAACATAATCCAAGGCAAAGTTGAGGGCCTGGAAGAAGAAGAATTTCATGGCTGGCTAACCTGCAAAAATGGTTTGGAGCAACATCTACTGAACTGTTCCGATGATGATAGCCAACGTCCGTAATCGGATAGGGCAATAGAAGAAGAAGAAGAAGAAGACTGCACATGTAGAGTTTTTGGTGTCAAGCTCACTTCCGTGAATCTAAGCAGTTTTCAGCTTGCTGCTTTTTTTGGACCGATTTTAAACTACCGGACCATTATTGAGGCAAATGAGTTATAGTCCAATCCATTTAAAAAGAAATTAAAATCGATGGCCATTAATAAATAAATTGTTCTTTAACCGTTGCAGAGCAAACTTTAATGTTCCTTAATTAGGATTAGTGTTGAGCATTGAAAGTCGATCGAGATTTGATTTATAACTTAATCAGCAGTACCGTTACTTATTTGATTTTTGGAAGCCATTAAGGATGAAAAAGGGTGTCTTGGGTTAATTTAGTAACTAAATATTACACGCAAAGGTGAAAATTTTACACTGTACGATGGTGCGTGACCGAAGCCTTCTTACAATCTTATCGGATGCATTAGCTCACTCATTTACACCTCTTTATCATTCCTTTGCCCGCTTTGTAATTAGTTATTCCACTGTGACAGGACACGGAAACACAAATCTAAATTGAATCTTTTTGAGTTACGGAACTGTGCTAAATTGCCACGAGTTATTATTATAAACGATCCATATCGTGACGGTTTCAAGAAAAATTTCACTTTCAATTTGCGCCATTTTTGTCAGTAATATGACCACATTTTATTCGGTGTTGCTTCTAGAAAGACTGGAAATTTGAGTAAAAGTGAGTTAAAAAAAAATTTACGTACACAAAGGTGAAATTGGCTTCAAGTAACCTGCTTTTTTAACAAGATTTTCGGTAATGTAACTCATATTGTTTAGGAACGAAAATAGCTTTTATTGACATATTTTTTTGGTATTTTGGTTTAAGTAAAATTACTACAACCAGTACTGCCTAATTGACAACTTCAAATCACAACAAAAGGGAATCATCAAGAGAAAGACCTGTAGAACGTGACCCCGCCATTGTGAGCTTCTATCAACACTTCTCTTAAGAATTCTGTTCACTGCTTTCAAGGATAGGCCCTCTGGATGTTAATTCTTGAAAACAGGGAAAAAGTGCTGATAGAATGTGACAGTAAACCTGACAATTTGAGGGTCCTGGCACATTCTGCATACGTTTCTCTTGAAAACTCCAAGAATAGGCACCCAGCTGTTTATATGTATATGCTCCTATGAAGGTGAGGGAATTCGGGAATATTCCTTGAAACTGGCAGTCTCTCTTCAAATTATGACATAAGTCCCTCTCTCTCACAAACAGTTAAACTACGACGTTCGAGAAGGTAAACAATACAACTGAACTGTTGTTGCTAGATAAACATTTTTTGTGTTAAAATTATAATGATGATCGCGTAATTGGTAAATTAGCAATTTCCTACCAGTTTCAACTGAATTAAACCGATTTATTTCAGATTAAACAGTAATTATAGCTGTCTAACGTTGCAATTGGAATGCTTCAAAGTTTCGATACATTCTTATTAAACACCTATTTTAATAACCATTCCGCTCTAGTAATTCATATTTCAAGCAATATTCAAATGTTATTTATTAATTTACAATGATATGGTCTGGCCTCTTATGCTGAGGTTTTTTTCGGCCGAACCAACAGTAATTACCCAGCAAATTGGTTTTATGCAACCCTTAATTACCGGTTGACTTTTAAATCGTCTATAGAAATATTATTGCCGCAGCTACTGAATCGAATTTCTAATTGGGTTAAGTGGAATTGCCTCTTGTTCGCCCGAACGTAAACTTTCGGGCATTGTAATGGATTGATATTTGGATTTACGTAAATAATCCGTTCCGGAAAAGTTTTCGAGTAGTATTTTTAACTCGGAATTGGGTTGAAAGGCACACAGACTTTCTCAGTCAGTTGCAGGGGCTAAACTATATTTCGCACCTTCCATAACAAACTAATATAGTTTTCGAATTGGGGAAGTTCGGCCGATTATTCTTTGACTTGTGCGGTAGGTGAGAAAACTTCGATTTTCCACTCTCTGGTCGAATTATTAATAGTGACTGCCGCTGACTGCGTGTTATGCAAATCGACCACAGAGAATTAAGTCAATTTTTGACATGCGACAAATTAGAATTTATAGTTTGACATTAAAAGAAAATGTCTATCGTTTGTCTTTGTGGTTAAAAGTTAAAATCAATAAAATAACAACAACTAATAATTAAACAGTTTAAAGCTGTTCTTTGGTTACGCCTTAAAATCCGTGTTTATTCATTTGTTTCCACCCCTTTTGTGTGTCAAAATATTAATTAGAAAAGGTTACCGAACAATTGATTGCGGCTTGAAGCCGATGATTGATGCGCCACTTACCGAGTGTTGCCTAATATTTGTAATGGGGCCGAACGCACAATGAGTTTGCAGTCAATTTGAATGGGGCAGAGCCCTAAACTGTTGCATGAGACGATTTGAGAAAATTGCGCCCTTCAACCATACCAATTATTGTCATCACGTTAATTATTTACCGTTTCAATATTAACTGGAAAGGTTTGACACGTTTAATGTATGCGTTTAATTACTTATTTTTTAGACGGTTAATTGATTTTAATATTCATTCGATAACTGATTGTAATTAGCCCTGTTCAGTTGCAGTCCGTTAATAACTGTTTAATCATTCAATCGTCTGTTCTTTGTTTCGTCGCATTTGCGTAATCGCAAAATTGTTTGTGATTGGTCAGCAGCAAGCTGAAAACTACTTTTTTTGACCAATCAAAAATTAAAAAAAGTTATGATTGGCATTAAAGTAATTGTCATCAAAGTCTAAGTCTATGGAACATGCGTAAATCTCACTACAGTCGGTATTAGGTAGTTTGTGATCATGACCAATCATAAACAACCAACACTATTGCACATGTGGACCAGTCAGAGAAGTGGGCGGGTTTGTGATTGATCAAGAAAAGTAGCTTTCAGCTTACCACATACCACAAACTGCTGTATTGTAAACAAATGCTGCACATATACCGTACGTGAACGTAATTATTTTCGCAACTAATCCAGTGCTTAATTAATTTTCCATGAAGTAACTAAAAGCAAATCCCCTTAATTGCCAAAACTTTGTTATTTTCCTCTTTGTAAGCCAACGTAAACCTAGAAATCTGATTTATATTATGTATGTTTATGTACTTTGCATCTACGTGAGTTCTTTTTCGATCTATATACGGCAGAGATAAAACGTCGGACGCGTGCAAAACGGAAATCCACGGACTCAAATAATATAATCCCATTTCGGAGCCCCCTAAGCTGTTATATAACCAAACATAAAGCGAACTTGATTAATGCTTCGGATTATCTCGATTCGAGGTAATAATCGGAATTTCAAACGTTGGGGATCGTCCTCGACTAGTCTTGCAGAGCGACTTGATCACGTTTCTCCAGTTTAATTGAGTGTCCCTCTCATTATTAGAGGAGGCTTTTTGGTGTTTGACACTAATTTACTTTGATATTCACCTGAAACTTTGACGACGATTCAGTGCTAATACTAGACTAGTCATTTTATATGAAAAGATTGAGAGATTGATGTTAATTCAGGTAGTAAACTACTACTGAAACAATCTGCTGTCAGTATGAGCTATTTTTGCTTGCCACTACCCGCTATACTTATGGATAAATCCAATTGTTTGAGTAGTTTATTTCAAGCTAATTTTGACTATACTGACATTTTTTTACATTCTGGTAATTAAAATGTTCTAGCAATCGAGTAACATAACAAAGACTGAATCGTTTATTTTGCTACTTCAGGAAGCTAATCTGGTGGAGTCTCAATCATAATCACGCTGATACCGAACCACCGGGTACTGTGGTCGGTTACGGCGATTTTATTATAAATAATGGGAACCGTTCGTCGGTGTAGATTTATAACTTTAGATAAGTTACGACCTAGAATATACAGAATGTTTCAGCAAATTTGATTTAAAAGGGCTCGTACGAATTTGCTATCCCGTTCAGGGCCGTTCGACTGTGAAATACCTCTGCAGAGCTTTAAGGGGGATTTCATTGTTTTATCATAAAGTGGGCTTACACACAGTCAATAATTAACCAATTTAATATCGAGTGCATTATTTAGCGGTTGACTAAAATTTTAATTAGCCTCTGCAAGCACAAACATGAGCGGCATTTTCCGCTTGGATTCGTCGATATTCGGTTAAATAATGGGATTTCCACAACCAAATTAATAATCATAGATTCTCCTGTATTTGGTTGGAATTTCGTAATTAGGTTTGTAATAACTATTTTTCAAAACCACCCTGTATGGACAAAGTAAAAAGAGTGTCCAGGTAAAAAAAAACATTATATTCAATATTCTACAGCGTGAACGACAAACACGACATTCCTGCAATGGTCCCTCAGTTCTGCTGTCAGTAATTGAAACCCATCCATGCGGGCCCATTCAGACAATACTCAACTAATATAAGGGACATTTATATCAATAAATGTCTTTCGCTGGTCCGGAAAAATACGTGGACTGTCTTCCGTGATTTATCCCAAAGTAAAATTACATTTTTCAGTTTCCGCATTGTCTCTTTCTGTTTGCGTTTTTCCTCCGCACCGTTACGGAAAGTTTATTAGATGGAAATGGAAAATCGTTTTGTCTGCCGCATGCTACTTTTTTTCCTGTTCCCTATTTTCCGCCAAAATGCTGCAATAACGAATATTCGATTTTGATAACAAGAACTCTACGTTCTATCTTCCATGCGGCCAATTTACTATGTTTAGTGCAAAACCAGTGTATTGCCATACTGTTTCAATGACATTTGATAGAGCAGGATACAGATACGTTAGTTTTGCACTAAACTAGGCAAGACTGCATCAACTACAGCACAGTGGGCATAGTTTGTAATGAATGACCAATCACAAACTAAGAACACTGCTGTGATTTATGCAAATGCTGCCCCCTTTGCACCTTTAAAGTTACATTTACAATCACTTCAATGACATGGAAAATCTGTACTTAAGTGTGATTGTCGTCGTATACGTAAAATCTAATACAAATCTTAAGTTTAAAAGATCCTTGGAAATTTGGATTAAAGAGGAGAATAAAAAACCAAGCAATCTGCCATCTCTGTCCCCCCTTGTAGAATGACAGCCAGCAGACTAGTGATCTAGTTAAGCCTGTGAAGATGGCTGTCTGAATACACCCGAAACATGTTAGGCAGATAACAACTTAATTAATAAATATTTTGTGAAAATTGACTCTGAGTTTTGTTTTCACTTACAACTTTCATTTGTTTACCTGGAATTAGTACACTACATTTGACTAGGTTTACATCAGTGACAGTGAAATGCAATCCGTGATTGTGTGTGACAAACTTTTAATTTTTTGTACTTCTACGACCTTAATATACCAGGTTACAGCTAAATTTTTAACTTCTCTGAATTTAAAACGTGCTGTCACTAATTTTAGATTGTCCTAAGACGTTTCCTGCGGGAACGTGGTCCAATTTAGCGGAAACCCCGAGCCTAAACTAAATTTAACTCACCGAAAATCGAAAAGAAACATATTTTCGAGGGCCAATGTTATCCGCCTAAGCGTTTTATTTTTAGTGTATGTGTCTCTTTCAGAAATAAGTTAAGAATTGAGCGTTAACTAATTCAGCTTTATGCGCGTCAATAAGATTCGGAGTTTCAGCGCACACGCTTATTAAGACTCATAAAAATATGCATATTTCCATAAAGGCCCCTTTTAAAGGGCCACGAGGCGTTTTACAATTGGTACACCGGGTGTGTTTACGGTTTCGAGGATTTACGACGCTCCATTTTCATGGAGTGCAAACTGCCGAGAGAAACGGTAAAAATTGCAACAAAGCAAACACTCGCGTAAAATTGTTTTTTATTCAGTTTGGTACACTCTTTACTTTTAGAAACTTTGTTTACAAACAAATTCTGACATGTAGTGCCGTGCCATCTTGGTGTCTGAACCAACACCAAATTGACAGACTGTCAATATGTAAGAAACCATTAATAAACTCCTTTTGTAAACAAGTTTTGACAGTTGTTACGTTCAGAATGGCTATTTTTGACTTGTAGCATCACTTTGGCGCTTGTAACAGCATCAAATCGGTCACGTGACCAGCTCCAATTGAAGACTTCTCATAATCATTATCAATGCTGCTTACAGTGTTGTCAGAATGTTTAAAAAAATTCTTAAATGCTATAAACAGGGCGGAAGGGTTACTCAAAGTGGTAAATCCATAACAAAAGGGCTTTCGACGACACGTAAGTGGCCCTAGACTCAGGTTTACTCGAAGCCCGGATAATAATCTCTCAAAACATGAACATGCACATATGCAAACGGATTATTCGCTTGTGCATACAAGTTTCATAATGCCGGAGCTTTCTAAGCCTTTGTCTTAATCATTCTAACTACATTATAGCCGCGATTCGGAGCCCTGAACCGCTTTATTTTACCTATTCAGCTGTGCTATTGTTTCTGAAGAGGTTCACGTCTAATATAATATTACAGCAGTTTATAATGTAGTATTATGCTGATATAGGGATTAATACACATTAACACCCTTAATTTAGTGCGTATTTTAAGACTGTGAATCATCATAAAAAGTGACACACCCCAACCCTAGGTAAAGGGTTGCAATCACCTCAGGCCATTACATAATGGAAAATTCTTGCTAATGTTGTTACAATCCATCTTTGAATGTCTATCCCCTGAATTAACTCTGTGTGGTGTTGTGTTATGTGTGATTGTATCCCAATCTGTGGCACCAATTGAAAGAGTATAAAAAATACTACAAAATGGTATTAAAATTGAAAATCTCAGAAACACGTTTTATATCAAATACTGCAAGTAAACGTTTCTAAATAGTGATTTTTCCAACTTTAGAGCATGGTTTGGTAGTTTTGACGTTAGTGCCAGTTGTCACGTGATTTTAGAAGACTATTTAGCTAGACTATGAAGTGACAAGTGTCAAAATAACTGTTAAATCTCAGAAAATCGTCTTAATTTGAAAACTGTGTTAAAATGTAATACTTCCAAAACTAGAAAGAGAGTAAGAAAATGACTGTTTCAAGCGGATTTTTAGAATCCTTAGTAAATTTCCTATTCAATAAACTGAAAAAGTATATGAAAAGTTCACAACCAACAAAATGGCGTAAACAACGTAATTAAAAATGGTAGACAAAAAACAGGAAAACGGTAGAACTACAAAAACGATAGATATACCATTTTAATGGTAGACGTGGCAACATTGGTTGCCTAGTCAGATGACATCTGTCTGAAACTTGACTTTTGACAAATGACGGTAGTATGTAAGCAAAGCTTTAAACTAGTAACAGAATGATAATAGGATGGCACAACTGGCACAGGCATAACTGAACCAGAAAAAAGTTAAATTAAGCCATTTTTGCCATCATCTCTCCACTAGATTTAAGTTGTGTAATTACTTGGTATCCTTTCGCTTTGTTAACCTTGTTCCACCAAGTATTAAAAGTCTCTCTGTCCTGTATTGCGCTACTAAATTACATGATTGGCATTTGACATTTTCTCGCTTTGCTTACTCCAATTAGTTGTTTTAATTTACAAGAAATTAACACGGCGTATGTGCAAATCTATGCTGTTTCACTATCAGTAATTTGATATTTTTTTGCTTACAGACGATGATGTTTTTGCAATTTTGTTGTGCTTGTTGCGGTTTTAATTACGCACTTTCGGCAATTTTTTTTATATTTACAACAAGAAAAATGCCGCTATTTAGCCTTGTAGTCCCTAATCTACGCTACTGCTACACCGTTACCAAGAACAAAACCGCCTTTCAGTTTGTGCTCGGCAGCAGGAGTTCTTCCTGCTCGGATTTAATGTTAATGGTTGCGGATTTCTTCTTTTTCTACCATTTGCCTTGTCCATAAATCGCGTTTTAATTATTATGCCTGCATCACCGGTTTCTGTACTCACTCACTCATCAATTTCCATCCTGTAATCGAATAAAGTCATCAAATTTTAAAACAAACACAAAGGTATTTAAAACATCTTTGAATAGCAAATTGGCTTGGCACAATAAAAGCTTATTAAAATTTACCTCTTAATTAAACCGCAATTTTGTATTTCGTTGTTTTATTTAAAGGCTGTCCTGGAAAAGGGACAATTTTTTGTAAAGAGAAATTGGGTTAGGGAATAATTTGAATCTCAACGAAGGTTTTACATTAATAATTCAGTCAAAACGTCATGGTTTTTTAACATAATTAGACTAATCGTAATACACAGGGCGTCCCGATAAATCAAACAAACACCCACCGTTGGTGATAAATCAGCAATTAGCGTTTTGCGTGCACTATTATTTAATGCTCGCAACGTGATTAAATTAATGCGAATCTATGTACATTTCCGAAACAGTTCAATTTAAATATTTATAATACGCGTATCAAATTAATCACAAAACCATAAATACAGGTTAGGATCCATGTGTCCATAAAAACTTTTATTGTATACGCGTGTATTTAGTATCGTTTGTGTAATATTCATTTAACCTGTGATTTATGATCGTTGCATCCAGGCAATGTTATAATAAATATCCAGACAAAAAATGCTTACCGCACTAGTTTGATATTATGTACCATAATTTCCTGGGCGATCAATGTTTCCTGCTACTTGTATATAGTACCGGTACTGCCTTATTATACCTATACTCGACCAAGTCGGTTTTTAGTCATTTTTCAAAACCCATTATTGTTTATTATCATTGCAAGAAGACGCCAGTCATCATCATCGTTATATACCAGTCAGTAAATCGATAACGTATTCAATGTTGCCAGGTCTACCGTTAAAATGGTATATCTACCGTTTTTGTAGTTCTTCTACCGTTCTTCAAACTCTGCTCAAAAGTTGCAAAAATCAGGGTTTAGAAATGTCTTCTTGCAGTATTTGATATAATACATGTTTCTGAGAATTATGACAGTTATTTTGACAATTATCACGTGCCCCTCTAGCTAAATACTGTTCTGCAATCACGTGACAACTGTCACTAACGTCAAAACTGTCAAACCATGTTCAAAAGTTGCAAAAATCAGGATTTAAAAATGTCTTCTTACAGTATTCGATATAAAGAGGGTTTTTGAGATTTACGATTTTTGGCAATGGTCAGGTGACTGCCTAGCTAAATTATCCTTTAAAACCACGTGATATCTGTCACTAATGTCAAAACTTAAAAAACAATTATTAATGAAAAAATAAAAAATCTGTGTTTTTGAAGTACGGTTTTTATAGCAATGATCAAAATTATTGACAACTAAAAAGACACCCTGTATAATAATGAGTTCGTTTTGATCTACCGTTTTTTGACTGATTATTCCACCGCCATTAAATATTTTGACTTGGCAACACTGAACGTGTTAGCGGATTTATGGGTTTTGTACGTTATTGCAAACTCATAAGTACCTAATTACAAGTCAAAAAAAATATTATTTCTTTTCTAAACAGCAAAAAAGTAATCGTTTCTAGTATGAAATTTTGTGTTCTTTTCCATTTGTAACAAAAAATGTCAGTATTGTCGAAATCCATTTTCAAATAAATCAATTCACTTACGGGATTTTACTTAATAATTAATAGTGGTTGCAGACAAAAATGGTACTTGATGGCATCATGAATTTGGTTGTACCACAATAATTTTAAAGATTGTATTGTGGTGTAAGCTTTCCTATGTTAGGTCCCTCTGCCATAAACACTTCCATGTTGTTTTGTGTAGAAAAATCCAGTATCATTCTGGTTTATATTAACTTGAAACAAACCGTTTGCTCAATGGGATTTACTAAGAACGAGAGAGGAAAAATGATGTTCAACACTTGGAACAATAAATTACTGTCCTGTTTAGTTAAAGTGTTTTTCGTTTTTCCTGCAGAATATAATAAATAATATTATCCTTCCTTGTTGTTTCCACATTCGTTGTCCCTTCCAAACCGAATCTCGACCGAAATTTAAATTGGAAGATAAGAGAGACTCTCCCCAGCTTCTCTTGGGGTCCTAAACAAGCAAATTTTTCGATAATTCCGGCAGAAAAGACTTTCCTCAAACAAAGTCCTTCCGAATTGTCGTACATTATTACACGCAAAATATACAAAGTAACTTGGGGAATTTCGCTTAATTAAAACCGACTATAGGCCAAATCGAGGTGTTAGACATCGAAATCGTCATCAATTAGTAATCGTCCGCTCTTATCTCGATCTTCGAACGAGGGACGAGGGGGGAACAAAGAAGAAGCGATAATTAAAGATGCCTTGGGAACTAACTCTTTCTCTCTTGCGGGCGTCGTCCGATGAGTTAAAAATCGAGGGCAACAGCAAAAAGATAAACAAGGGGCACACCAATGAGGGGGCCCCGGTAGGACAGGTGGCAGTCGTCGAGGCTCCGGACTTGTTTTGTAATCATTCTCCTATGGACCAGGATCAGTGGCGTGGATCATCAAAATCCCTGTATTTCAAACTTATTAGACTTGGACATGTACAATTTTTACAAAATTCTTCATAATCAAGTTCAGTGGTTTTTCATATTCAATTGTTTTCACAAGACTACTTCAATTTTTCGCGATTACTAAACAAAACAGTCCGGTCCTGGTAAAAAAGTAGAAAACCCGACCAGATCTCAAGCAGCGGATGCTGGCAGGTGCTGTTGTTGGGTTCGCTTTTAGGTTCTGTGTACCTAAGGACGAGAATCCCATACACGTCCAACAAAATATACACTGACAGTTACGTGTATCCGGACTGGTATACGGAGTTATTCGAGCAGGTGTGATTGCGGCTTTATTTCGGTACCCCCGGGGTACCTTTAGTTAGAAATTTAAACGGGCGCAATTGTCTGAAATCAGTTTCCAAAAAAAAAATAATTAGACTATTCTCTTGCATGTTTTTGGATCCTTTCGAAGCCGGGCAGTGTGTGGTAATTGCGTTACTTTCGAGCCCGATTAAACATTTGGTAGGGCGCTAATTACAATGTTTGGTTCGCGGTTTGGTCCGGATGTCGTTAAAATGGAATTTTTCAAGAGCGACGCATGCAATAATCGAATCGGGTAAAACGCAATTAAAACCGCCAGCATGGTACTCCGCAATTGACTGTTTCCTATTTGTCCCACTTGGGGAAGACTTTATTAAGAACTGTCTGATGATTTTCACATTTTTTTTTAAATACAAGTTGAAATAAATATCTCAGGTGTTATTTAAATTTGACAGTCTGCAATGTCACTTTTTGTTGCAAGTAAAAAAACGAATTAACTACGTGACGTGGCTTGTCCTGCATTAGAAACTACCCTCGGATGACAAAAAGTTGCAAAGCCAATTTATAACAAAATTAGTTTTTGTTCAAAAAAGTGGGTTCTGTTCAATCTGTTCCAGGGTGAGTTTGACCCCATATTACGATCGACAACTTACAGTCCGTCAGGTGTAAAACCCATTCAGGCGGGCATTAAAAGCCACCAGGTAGATACAACCACGTCGAAGATGAGGGGAGCAAATAAACCAGGGAATAAGCGAAGTCGTCAGTCTTTGTTTCGGTGCTTTGAGCTATTGTCAGTCATTATCAAGACGATTGAAAAAAACCCGATGATATCAATCGTATTAAGTGCGAGGAAGCTTTCGATATTGAAGATAAGTCAATCATCATAAATGTGTTAGCTTAAGTGCTGCGAATATTGGACTTAAGTCTGATTTCATTGTTACAAACGATTTAACTAAATAAATTTAGGGCGTGTTCCACATAATACCAACAAGCTCAAGCAATTATTATTATTAGTCCGTTGTTAGAATAAGTAATTGATTTTGATGAATCCGGCGTCGTTGTTCGTTACTGACAGGTAACAACGTTTTAATCTGACACGTGATTGCCTTCTCAGTTAATTATTATCATGGCAACAAGGTATTTAATCACACACAAGTGTGTTTCTAATATACACTTACGCAATCTGGTGGCTGTGTAACGGTTAATTACCCTCCTACTGTTTTTGTATTTGACTTTTTCCTTTCAAATTTATAAATACCGTTCAATAATCAATAGAAAGGATTTTACAACAATAATAAATGTATTTTTGGTAGCAGCTATAGAAAACATTATCATACAGCACAGTGGGTAAGTTGTGATTAGTCAAAAAAGCAGCTTTCAGCTTCCTGACCAATCAAAAACTACAAACAGTGCAGTGATTTACGCAAATACCGCACATGTCGACATGGTTACTCTAACCTACCAGTAAAATCCAAATTCTTTTCCTAAATATCTCTTTTTGACTTTAAAATTATGAAAAAATCCACTTGTTTAGCAATTCCTTTGAAATGTTAATCGTGCGTGTGTTTAAAACGCTCCGACACCTCAAAAATTATTTTTCTTTCATTCCTAAAGGCCCGGATGCTGAAAAAACCACGAAAATGATTTAATCGTATTGAAAGAAGAATTCCCACACCGTTTTTTCAGCTCTCTTTTAAAGCGTATCATGTGTTAGGAACTATGCTTACCATATGCCTTATAACGACAGCAAGGTTAAGAGGACTCAGGTCTGGAGTGTCGACAGGCGATTTGTTACATGATTTTTCGACAGGTCAGGTGGTTGTTTTGCCCATCGCAGAACCAAAAAAAAACACTTCTCACGAATTGGACAACCCGAAACAGGTAAGAATTGGAAAAAGGTTGTAATTATTTTTTAATATTACAGTGGTTTGGAAGGCAAGATTGATAATCAAGAGGAAAGTTTACACCAGGGCAACTTGATCCTTTGATACCCGAAACAAATTAAACTCTAATCCAGTTTTTATTAAGAGCACGCAAGTTTACTTCCTTTGTAAACCGCGATTCAACCGCCGTCACGTCTGAAACCTTACAAAATTACTTCAAGTATCATGTTTTGACCGGATTACTTAAAAAAATGCGGATTATTGATCCTTCTAAGTTGATTTCTAAAGACACATTTGTATTTTAGAACTAAATAATGCATTTTTTTCGCTACCGCAAACACAGAAAACAAAATAACGTAAAAGCATAATTTCCCAAGTCCTTTTCTCTTTTGGCTCTCGAAAACATGATGATGCATCGCGTGTAGAGTCACACGTAATCATTTCTGACATGCGAGAAAGGAAAAACTACCTACTAAATGTTCCATTTCCGTATTTTTTCCGATCTTTGAGAACCGACAGGACAATTTTATACCTGAAAGCAATTAGCCCAGATCGGAGGCAACAAAAGTGTCGTTTTGTTCCTTTATTATTGTCGTGGGCCATCTGCGATCATCTCCAGGGAAATCAATAAGTTGTAAATAGAAAAGATTAAACTAACGCGATAACACCCACACGTCGGACCTACTATGCAGATGTTGTAACTACTCCCCTGAGAAACGAGGGAATGTTCTTCATAAATAGGGTTATACGAAATGAAAAAGTGAATGAAAGGCGTAGGAATATCGATTTCCAAAATTGGAAAAGAGCAGATCATACAAAGACATTTGAATGATCCATTGACGTGAAAAGTTTTAGCATTTGCCCACTAGAAAATGTCAGAGAATACATTTATGCGGATGATACAGGCCGCATTCGTTTTCAAGCTCCATAGAGCGACCAGAGCGTTTTTGACGTCACGATGACGTAATTTGGCAAAACTATCATTTAACCAATTGTCAAATTACGTCATTGTGATGTTAAAAAGGCTCTGCTCGCTCCATGGAGCGTGAAAACGAATGAGGCCACAATGTATTCAGTGTTGCCAAGTTAAAACATTTAATGGCGGTAGAATAATCGGTCACGTGATCGACAATTGTCACGTGATCGTAAAACACTTTTTAGCTAGACGGTCACGTGACAATTGTCAAAATAACTATCATATTTCTCAAAAACACGTTTTATATCAAATACTGGAAGAAAACGTTTCTAAACTCAAATTTTGGCACTTTAGTGCTTGGTTTGATAGTTAAAATGTAATTCTTGCAAATTCTAGTAAAATTCTGACAATAGTGACAGACATCACGTGGATTTAGAGGTTTTAGTGAATGTATTGCAGTAATTCTGGGTTTACAGAGGGCTGGCTGTTTTTTCTTGACAAACTACCCACTGTGCAGAGATTTAAGCTAATGATGCAGATGCATTAAACTTCCCATAACAAAAGAAAAGCTGCACAACATAAACGAGATTACCATCTGATATTATGTACTTACAGTTTCCGGTGACCTTCTCCAAGCCCCCCGAGAGGATTTAGGTCGTGTACGCCACTGCACCGCCAGCCGGTTCCCAATAAATTAAAGGTGCAATCGAAAAGAAATCTCTGAAAATCACCTGCCCTGGTCCTTTAACAAAAAAAATCAGTTTCGGGCCCTTTCGTCTACAGGCCACCTGTCCTACTTTCCAGTAAACGGTGATTGGAAAGGAACAGGTGATTTTTTGTGAAAAAAACTGGTTCTGGAGTATGTACAAAAAGCGTTTAATACAAGAAGCACCTTATGTAAGTCTAAACATAAATCGTTTGAAATCGAAACGTAATGGAGTGTAAACGTGGTGGAAAAAGTGGTAATTTTTAGGAACCGCCGATTCCTATGATTTTAATTCGATTCCACGGCGGTAAAAACGTTTTCTGGTACCTGGGCCTGGTGATCATCACCCTCGAAATTAACTTTTTCCTAGTAACATGCTTCGCTGATAATTGAAGTCAAAATAGGTGTAAGTCGAGTGCTCGTTTAATTAAAAATCACAGTCAACGATGACTATTCCATTTTTAAATAATCAAATTAACAAATCAGGATGCCTTCTGGTTGGCTTGATTGAATTGCCTGTATAAACAAGCACTATTAATTTCTTCCACTCTTACGCTTTTATCTTGCTACCAACCGTGTTGTTGAACTTAAAATTGATTCAATTATCATTAAACTACGATCACATTTTAATTTGATTGAGAATCCTGCATATATTTAGGATACAGTGGTAACAATTAAAAACTTATTTTAGTTTTCAAATGTGAAGTATTTACGTAAATCACAGACACTGTTTTTAGTTTCTGATTGGTCAAAAAAAGCTGCTTTTCTTTGACCAATCACAAAACTACCAACTGTGCAGTATTTGCATAAATCTATAATCTACTGTTTGTAGTTTGTATGTGGTGTTTTTTTTTTGACTAATCTCAAACTACCCACAGTGTTGAATTTTACTCAAATCCTGCACATTTAGACTTGGTTTAGTACATTTACAAGGTTCCACATTTTTCTTTTTGTTACATACAGGAGGTTCATCCTACTAGCACCCACAAAAAACGTCTGCGTGTTAGAAATGCCTGTTACATACGTACGAAGAATACCAAAGGAAAATAGTTACGGTCGGATACTCAATAGGACCGCAATGTTCCACGTGATAAGATCAACATGGACGTAGAAAATTAAAAATTAGTGTATGGTTTCACGATAAGAACTGGATGAAAAGATTTTGACACGTGAATTTGAAGCAGAAAGCGCTTTAATAAATTATAACTGAGCTAGACAGCAAAAACTGTTTTTGTTACCAAGTAACAAACCACAAAACTGTTTTACTTTAATTTCTGCTTTTGATCTTCTTTCTGTTCACAATTTAAAAATAATGCCTGTAATTTTTTTATAATACTATTTCAATTCTCCCATCCGTTTGCATAACGAATGTGGGCAGGTTTCCGGTCTATTAAATACCCATCAAATCTAATTATCAAAACTGACATAATACGGTGTTTCTTCACATACATTTCGGACTCGTTAAACTAAAAATGGCCGTTACGGCTCATAAGAGAACAAGAAGAAGAAGAAAAAAGGTAACAAACAAATCTAATGGCGGAAACAGCAGGAAACGTAAACAACACCGCCAAAGGCGATTTTAAATATTTACCTCCAGGCCGGTTCAAAGACAATCGTATCGCATTAACAAGCACCACATTTAGAGAAGAGTGAAAAAAGTTTCAAATCTCTTTTCGGCTCGTTTTTGTTTTATTCATTTCGAACCGTTATGAAAGAATAATAATCAAAAAGTTTCCAGTTATCGGTAATGAAGCCCCCCGTTAAAGACGTCGAGGTTTATTTGGTTAGGAATAGAAGGTTTCAGGTTTTTTTTTTGACAGTCCCCCCCTTTAGTTACTATCTAATTGACACCTCAGATGTTCAATAATATTTCTATTGGTTGTAAAGGAATGTGAATAGGCGCTAAAAAGCAAAAAGACCGCCACTTCCGGTCCTAAAAGGATGCTGCGTTTGATGATGATAAGGTGGGAAACATCTTCGTTTTGCTTCATTTGCTCACTCAAGTAGTTTCAATATTATAACGCACTTAAGCAACTTAAAACACACACACACACATACAGCAGCTCAAGTCGTATACGATTTTTTTTTCGTCTAAACCTGATTCGCAGGAAATGAAAAATTACTTTATACCGGTTACCTCAGAGTTTAAAAACCTTTCTTCGATATGGAAGCAATCTTAATGGTCACATAGCTTAGAAATGATACATTATTAGTGGGGTTATTACGCATTCGGTATGGTCAATTTCACTAAAAATTTGGTTTAATATGCCTTTTTTGACCCCACTGGGTGCTTAATAACTTTGTTTCGAAGACTTTAATGGTGATCGATCAATTTGAAAGTCTTCAAAGAGAATTTTTGCCACCCAAAAGTAAGAAAAAAAAATTTGGTTTAGTACCTGAAGATTTTTCCTTATTTTTTTCAGTAATTTGAAATTTCCTTCCCACTATTCAGTTACTAAGCTTGAACTAAATTAATGTATTTCAATTGGAAAGTTGCCCAAAACACAAAATGTAATTAACTTCTTAAATTTGCAAATCAAATTGTCATGTCAATAAGACTCATTTTGGCTTATCATAACTTGCGCTTACAATGGTAAAGTTGCGGTCTCGCTTTAAAAAAATTTTGACCTTATATCCAATTGAAATTCCGCATAATTCAAAAACAAGTCATTGACATAACATTAAAAATAATTCGGCAATTATTGCCGGTTTTGTTGTTGCTCCGGAGTTTTCTTTTTGATCTCGTCTACAACTTCTCGACGGTTTCGTTCTTAAAGGTGGCTAATTGGAAAACCTTTTTCGGGAACGGCCTTTTCGAATTAAACGACTTAATCAGATGGGAAACAAACGAAATTGGGAAAGTTTAATAAAATTATTCACCCTCGTGAAATACGTTTTAATTTTCGTGACCTCAAGCAAAAGGAAACCACTCAAGATTAGACGAGGGCCAATTCGGATGAAATTTTACTGTTACAGCTAGAGGGCAATTAATGTGTTTTTGTACAGTGAAAATCAAACTTAAGAAGACATCACAGCTGGACAAAATTGCATTGTTGTCAAAGTGTGTTTTTACCATTAACTGCATTTACCTCGTCTTAGTTTGACTAACTACTTCAGATTTCAGTCCTTTTGGTATTTATTGTAAAACCTTAATTTGATTAAGCTGAAAATCTCCTCACTAAGACAAAATAAACTTGGCATCAGCGCTTATTGCACAATAAGTTGGCACAAAATTTGTGACGTCATTTTAGTTTTGTTTGAATTTTGCATGTCTATTGATCGGCAAGTTGATTTACATCAAAAAAAGAGTCTGTAGTTGACACTTTTAAAAACAAAAAGGTCCGTAACCGTAACAAGGAAAACCGTGTAAACTCGTTCCTTTTTTGGGTCATCCATCCCAATAAAAGTCATCGGGGGAAACTGTTCGAACGCGGTTCGGCTAGTCAACGAGTCACCGAAATCTGCGAATTTGATTTAAAGTTTCTGGGGCCGAGTAAGTGTGTGTGGCGATTTCAATAATCGAGGAAAAGCCGAAGAGCACGTGCAGAAAATGGCCACCGTGACAGATCCAAGGCGCCCTCGGGACTTTTGTGTTACGGTCAACCCCTCTCACCCCGCAAGTCGAGTGGGGTCGAAACGGCACGCGTCTCCCTGGGAATAACCTGGGCACGTATTTCATTATGACTTGCCAACTAGTCGAATGGACGGACATTAGCATTTTTGGGTCCATTGTTGCCGTTACCACGCAAATTTTCCTAGACGGAATAGAAACATGTTAGTATGTCTGTCTTTTTGGGTCAGCTTTAAGATATATCGCCCATCACCCAACGGCTATTTGTAATAAATTAGTCCCATATCTGGTACCAGGATTTCGTATTAAAACCTGTTCGAACACACCGTCATTATGCAAATTGTTTCTTTTTTTCAAAACACAACAAATGATTAAAAGGGCCAATATCTTTCGGCACTTCTTAGAACCGCATGACCCACAGGTCGGTTTTCTAATGTTTTTTTTTTTTGGGTTATGTCCACCAATTAGGACCCAAAGGTGGGCGGAATGGTGGAAGATCTACCATCATCTTCAGAGAATCTAAAAAAGAACACAACGACAATTGACATTGACATAACATAACATATGGTTACTTATTTTTGTAGTGAAAGGTGGCTGTTATAACGAAAACAAAATTTCAGTTTCGTTTGATATGACCAAGTATTATTTGTTCATATTTTTGGACAAAACTTGTGGAAATCCGCAGTTTGAACTCCTCTATGACTGACTTGTTAGGCTTATCTTCTAGAATAGAAAGATAACTTACTGTTTTAAGCTGAGTTTTACCATATTCCTTCTGGTCAGTAACATTGAATCCAGTTTTGTATTATATGAGTAATATTTGGGGGCTTTCAGCAATTATTTAATGTTGAATCTAATAAAATCAAAGTTTCTATTCTGCAAGATCATCTGCACCAGATGTGTCACGTAAACGTGTGTAATACCCTGTCCAACCATAAAAATTGTTTACACTTAACTACACATCTGGCTTTGACAATAGCTTCATCAGGGTTTTAGGTGTTGCCAGATTGAAATTAGGTACTACACGCCTTAATGAATCCCCAAGTCAAGCACCGAAACATTGAAAATCTGAAGATTAAATAGGTTTTGTGATCGGGTTCTTATGCGGGCTTTACGGGGAATTATAATAGGATTTTTATAGTTTTAATGAAAGTCCAACCTGTATATGTGCGGCGATTAATTTCTTCTTGTTTCAACAGAATGACGCTTTTTGTTTATAAGATGCGGTATAATTAAGCGTTTGCTATTTGAAGGTTTTGTCGCCATTAGGTGTTGCCATAGTTGGAATTTTACTTAATTTCAATGCGGGTCTTAAGACTGATATAATTTCAATCATTCTAATTGAAAAGTCTTTCAATTTATTAAGAAAATCTTGTTACTTAATACGAACCTAACTTTATCGTGTGTCTGTCTCGTTGATTGATTCATTAATCTTGTTGTCTCCATTTGATGGTAAGACTGTATGAAAAATAAAAGGGAATAAATCAAGTCGGGTACCCATTACACATACACCGTTACTCGCGATAATCAATTTAATCGAGAGTACTCGGTCTACAATTATCAATTAAGGACCGCATCTAGGAAATGGCTTTAACAAGAAATTATCCCGAACAAGCCTGCGTTTCCGAAGTGGCAATCCCAAAAATAGGCCCCTAATTATGTCGCCTTAATGTATTTTTAATGAGGTGGATACATGTACAGGTTGAACGATGATGTATACCCAGTACCAATAAGGGTTTTTTTCACTTGAAGCAGAAAAATTTGCCCGGACTGGTTCGTTGAAATACCCGTGAAATTCACCGACTATCTGAATAATTATCTAATCGGTTAATTACGTTAATTTTGCGATCAAAACCGTGTAGAATCCAGATAATACATATAAATGTATGCGTATTATTTAAATTTCAAAAACCTTTACAGGATTTTTCAATTGAAGCAAATCAAACTTTAAATCCCCAAAGAGTTTTCTGGTAATACATTATGTGCCTGTTATGACATTGGAAGACTTTATTAGACGCTAATACCGCACACATGTTTCCTTTACATTTGCGTCTGTCTGTCAGTCGTGGTTTAACTGTATGACTCAACTTGGGGGACTAATGCTAATTACTTCAAATTGTATTATATGAATATTGTTCATATTTCACAGTTTGTCAGTTTTACTAAAATTACTCATAAATGATCAGTATTGATATTTTAGCAATGTTGCCAATTTGTCTGTTTTTCTAAAATTACTTAAAAAATAATTGATAATCACATTTTTTAGAACGTTGCCCAGTTGACCACTTTTCCAATTTAACAGCATTTTTTTGTAAATTATATTAAATTCTAGTTTCAAAATAATCATCTTAGCATGATACATTTTCCAGAAGAAAACATTTAAAAAAATACTTTGTTTCTCTTTTACCTTGGATATTAGACAATGACAATAAACTATGATAGCTCCTTCTTGGGTGCGAACAAACAGAGAACATAAATCAAAAGGTTTCGGGAGCGTATAGTGTTGCTCCGGCCGTCGGTTTTCCCTGTATATGAAGAGGTCCTTTATCCGTAATCCTAAGTAAGGTTATATTGAGGAAGACCGGGGGCTTTGTTTGTTTGTTTTATGTCCGTATCCCTAACGGGCAGTCCCGGATTAATTAATTTCACTCCCGGATTTAAATTAGGTAAACATTTAGGTGTACCTCCCGTAAAAATTTCATTTAAATTAGTTAGACAAACGAAATGGTGAAGGTGGTTTGCTTGAAGATTACTAAAAGGTTTGTGTAGAACCTACTAAAATTGCCCTTTTGTGAGCACTTTTTAACATTGCCCCAGGTTTCTTTCAAAAGTGTGTCAGAAAACCATAAAAAAAGAGAAATTCAAAGAGTAAACAACATTAACAAATTCACCCCTTTAAGGGGTTTGGAATGGTTCAAATAACTTAAAGGAGGTTATCTTGAACTGTGTTTTTTCCCGAGCGAACATTTCAAAAACAGTTATCCTTCATTTCACTAATTACATCGTATCCCCCCTCCGTTCTGTCTTTGTCATTTTTTCACCCGCGTTCCGTTCCAGATGGTTTTCCCGGAAATAATACGGGTTTTTCCAACTTTTTTATTGTTTCGGAAAAATCCGCCACCGATTTAGTGGAAAAAGTTGCGTGTGTATTACGACAAGATTATAAGAGATGGAGGCGTCCAAGCCTCGAGGACGTCTTCGTCGAGTGGTTAATTGACGGATGGAAGTGTCCAAAGTTGCGGTTATAAAATACAACAAAGGGCCCGTAATTACCTCTTCTCACGGTACGTCATCAGTTCGATGTAAATGTCATTGATAATGATACGGTTTCACTTGGTGGAGTGTGGATTTAAACATCTCATCATTATTCCGTACTCTGTTTTCTGTCATTTTTGTGCTTTTTGACAAACACCTTCTTGCAGACAATTTGTGTCATCCAACAGTGTGAGGGTCTGCAAATATTTCACAAACTAAACGAGGTTTTTTTCTTTGAGCAAACAGCTGACTCAAAAGACCATTAAGCCTGTCTTCAGCTCTAAACTGGATGTAAAGCGTCTAATTTTGGCACCCCATTTCAGTTTCAGGAATCCCGAAAATTCCTGTAAAGCTCAATCTTTCCTCGAACACACAGAGGCATATTTCTAGACCTGGTTTTTGGGAAAAAAAGGAACCTCAGGGACACTGATTACAGTAATTAATCCGTGAACGTCTTCGTGGAGTCGCTAATACTGCATGGCGCTACTTGATCCTCAGGACAAGACTGTTGTTTCAGGCATTGGGGCTCTCTCTTCCGCTCACAGACACCCTAATACCTCTATCTCACTTGGGGGGCTCAAAACCGGGGATCGAGCTTTCAGTCGGTCGCTGTCGTTCGCGTGGAGCGCATTCGGAGATTTCAAGAGAGAACGTTTCAGTCGACGTCGAACCGATCTGGTGGTAAGGCCTCATCAGGGACGCCCTTTTTTTCCGGTCAAAGTCGCCGCGCGTCGTTTTTTTTTCCGGTGGTACCACTTCCGGAAATTTTGGTTCCTCATTCCACGAAAGAAAATCTGGATTTAGTGCTTGTGTTTGGTTTTGTCACCAAAAAGGAGAATTAAGTGGATTTTTTGTGTTTTGCTTGTTTTGTACGGATTATTTTCACTAGTGTCTATTTGTTTCGAAAAGTGAGTATTTTAAATTTTTAGGAACATTCTAAACATTAACAGCAATCAAAGCAGGCAACTTTGTTGTTTAGAATTTAACGCAAAAAAGACTTGTTGCACCAACTGTTATAATTTGACCTTTTGGTACAGTTACTGTCTTCCACCCCCCAAACTTGTTGCATACTATAACTGCTAAATAAGACAGAATCACCCTGTAAGTACAAAAGGGATTTATGAACATTTTCAAAACTAAACAAAACATGGTACATACATTGTTAGTGCTGAAGAGTGTCACATTTGGAGAGATGCTGCTTCAAATCATTCTCTCTAGAAAAACTCATTTTAGCTGAAAATTGAACTTTTCTTACCAGAGGTTCTAAAAATAATATTTTCCAAAAAATCTATCACGTGACTGTTCAGCTAATAAACAATGCAATCCGCATACCTAGTTGCCTATTGTATTATTAAGTAGTAACACATAGGGCCATTTACATAATTGAATTTCATGTTTTGTTTATAAGTATCTTCACTGTGGGAAACTGTAATTGACTTATCACTGACCTGAAGGCAAATCTAGTAGTGGTTTTAACAATAAACCTGAAATTTTTCTGGTAAAAGATTTAATATATGAAGGTTTCTATACAGGTTTGGTCATTACTTATTAAAGGGAGTACTATTATAGAAGTTTTCAAGCTTCTTTTGCACCAGAACAGGAAATCAAGTCTAAATATATGTTGGTTTTAGAGTGTTAATAGAGCAGCAATTGCCACTTTAAATTTAAATTAGCAATCAACTGAAAAGCGGAATATGTGAAATAATATACTTAATTAAATTTCTTGGACTGTCACAATCTACAGAAAAGTTTTACAAGTTAACAAATTACGAGAACAGTGTAACTGGCTTAGGATCTAATTCTCTATCTCCATTTGGGTCTCAATTAGTAAAGAGGCTAACATCTAACAAACCATGCTAATACTAGTTTAGAAAACAGAAGAAGAAAATTGCGACGTTCCAATGTTTTCATAAAACGGGAATGTTTATTTGATATTTTGTAAATACTGACACTTTTGTGGGTATTAAGAATTTTAAACCGGTCAAAATAATAATTTACATGCTTCAACATTATTGTTGGTGATCAAAGGCAATTTCAACTTGAGTGATGGTGTTTACGCGTCTGAACGTTTGCCAACTAGGCACGTTCTGGAATTCTACAAATTTTTCTAAAATAATTTTGACAAAATCAGTGTAAACTTAACGGTTACGTCCCCCACACCCTCCTAACCGCCCTGTTAAGTCGAAAAATTTCCATATCCCCCGTGCAAAATGGAAACGCCAGGCCAGGACTGATATTAAATTTAATAAGTTGGAGAATTCCAGGGAAAACTGTAGACATTTTTCTTTTTACCGTGCATTCCTTCTGCTTATTTGGATGGAATAATATTAGGTTACGACGTCTGGAAATGGTTTATTGTGTTCCACGGCCCTCCTTTTTCTCTTCCAGAATTTTAATAACGATTTAAATCTCTTTTGTAAATGGAAAAAACTACACGTAAAGTTACGAATATTCTGCTTAAAAGAACAAGTTTCCAGGACATCTTTCAATTAGGATATAGATTTCAAATTGCAAATTTTTGCAAAAGTATGCTATCCAACTCCTATATAATTATAACGTATACGTTAGGGAATTTAGTGTTGTACACAACAGTTGGGAGTTGTCGGTACTCACAAAATTATTACACGGGAATGTGTTTCCGTTTAATCGCATAAAACCACTTCCATTAAACTAATGGACTTGTACGTTGATTAATAAAAATTGAAACGTCACGACACATTAATATCACTCAAAGTGGACTAATAGAGCGGCCATTTTACCTACCAGAGACAAAACCGTAATGCGTAATCGTCATAATATTTTTAAAAGCTGTTCCATATTCATCAAGTTTCAAGAAAGGGGGGCTCAGCTGGCTGTTCGCGGCCCCATTTATCATCGACGATCACTTTAAGCGTATGTCACTTTTCCAAGTTTGCCTTAAATGCCTCGCATGGCATTTTTACCGCTCAACTTGGAGCTTTAGGTTGTTCAAGTGTAGACAGTTTTCGGAAAATGACGGTTTTTGGCCTCGAAACAGCTCCATTTAGACCAAAATCGTGTGTGTATGCGCGCTCTATAAACGTGAGCAGCAGCGAACCACTCCAAAGTTTCTCTAATTAATATTTAGAGGGTCATAAAATGTTCGTTTGCAAAACCAAAACTGCACGAGTATAATAAATAAAGACATTTTAATTAAGGTATTACCACAGAATGTCAGATATTGTAATAATAATTAAAAATGTTTCTAAAAGTCTGACAACTCGAGCTGGGAACGGGGTGAAATAATTGCTTAATTAGAAATTTGACGTGACGTTATCATTATCACAAATCGAAATTGCGAATTTAATTCAAAAACGGGGGCAAATTATAAATCAAACCTGGGGAAATTAGCAAACAAAATAACTTTCTGAAGATGACCTTTTACAGGATTTTGAAACTCTGTCTATCAAAAGCACTGTTCGTAGTTAGTAACGTAGAATTGAAGTTTGGTAAGTAGGCATATTCAGACACTTTGTGCTCAGTAAACATTCTTAAGCAAATATCTCCCTTCTGAGACACACTTTCTTAAGTTTTTGTAGGAAATTAAATTTTTGTCGCTGTAGACCAAAGTCTCATCGTTGTAGACCAAAGGATAGGTCTGGAAGAGGAAGTCGCTACCAGTCCAGGAATTTTCCCTTTCAGGAAGTTCCCAGTTCATGGGCGTCATGGGAGAAGGATGCCCCAGCTGACGGAGGGGCTCTTCTGGCGCTCTTCTTGTCCTCCATTTCTTCCATCTCTGGTGGTTCTGGCAAACTTGACCGTTGCGCCACTCTATGTCTACGTCTTTTAACCTGACGTTGCCTTCTATCCTCAACTTTGGTCTTCTTTTGAAGACTATGGCCTGCGTTTTCTCCACGCTTAGGTCAATCTTCCATGTGTTGCACCATTTTTCCAATGCTGTGATCTCCTCTTGCAGGTATCGGGTCAGAAGTCGGCCGCTCCTGCTCCGGGCAATGATCGCAGTGTCATCCGCGTAGAGTGTTAAGCTGGTTCGCTACGTTCTAGGTGGATCTGAATCATAAATGTTATAGAGAAATGGCGGCACTCCTGCTTCCATTTCCCTATAACTTGAATGAACCCTGTCGATTTTGACTCGAAAGCGACGAGCTGAAAGAAAAGATCTAATTAGTTTTACCAGGCCGACTGAAAAGCCGGCATCCAGCATCTTTATTAGAAGTCCTCTGTGCCAAACCCTGTCGAAGGCCTTGGAGACGTCTAGCAGCAAGTTTTCTGAGCGCAATGTTTCCTATTTCATCCCATCCTGGTGCCTTTCTGATGTGCCGGATTGGCTGGTCGTCCGGCAGGGGGTTGATTTGTCTGGCACGTCTGTTTATGATGTTTTTCCAGGCGTCGGCATCATCGTCGTTCTCCTGAAATTGTCCATCTGTCCATCTTCTCGTAGACAATCCTGTTGAATCGGCTTCCTCTTTTATCGCAGCGCTCTGCATGTTTTCCACATGCTTCTGTCCTCGGTATTTAAGCTTTCTAGGTGTTCCTGCCATTGGTTTGCTCTATGGTCGTCCAGTGCAACCTTAACTCCCCGGTTAAGCTGGTTGAGCTTGTTCTTGTCTGCAGGAGCTCCTGTTCTCATGGCGGTTCTCTTGGCGCGTCTTCTGTCCCTGATTAGCTGTTTGGTTTCCTCCGGAATACCTGAAACATAATAAGGGATATAGGGTTCTGTTTTAGTAGTTTTAAGGACAAAATTCAATTATTTACTAATAATTCCAAATTGTACATTTTACTAGGGCGTGCACCCTTAACGTGTTCTATAAAATTAGCCCTAATAGCAGTTTTGGGAACAAAAACGGAAACTCTACGCTTTCTGATCTATAGATTAGAGAGGGCCCGGGAGTAATTTCAGACTAGTTTTGTGTGTGTGTGTGTGTGTTACGTTTACGCCCGGGTCGTAATTAGGAAATAATTGTTTCCCTTTTCAGAAAGTGGGGAGTTTAAAGTTTCAGGTCAATCAATTGATTGAGTTTGGCAAACATACGCGGGACGGAAGGCTTTTAACGGGGCCGTAAACCTGAGTTTTTGCCGCCCACGGCACCACGAAAAACGCCATTTACGTCCACGAAATGCAAAAATTCCGGTCCACTAGCGCCATAAAAATTAACTGCTCGTAACTTAAGACAAAATGTTTACTGAAGTTCATGTGGGCGGAACAGTTAGACCGTACAGGTTTCTTACAAACTACTTTATTATGTTACAGTGGCGACTCGTCCAAATTATTACCAAAAGTTTGCAAGAACTATACAAAATGTGGCTGGGATAATAATTTATGTTTTGGTCGCTACAAGGCTAGACACGTACAAGTTTGGTAAGGGCTGGGGGAGCGGTGAGGAAGCTGACCCACTTAAACACAACCGAAACATTGTCGAACTAAATTTCATTAAACCTTTGAAACTGAAGCTGAAGGGGATGAGTGGGGGAGGGGATTATTTATAGTGGCTTCTCCCGACAAAATCTATAAAGCCCGAACTGTAAAGTCGGGAATAGTTCCAATTTAACGAAACAGCGCCGTTTGGCATCCGACTAAATTGTCTCCATAACTTTTGTTATTAACATCCCGTTTAACTGCGAACTATAAAACCTACAATACTAAGCGGGAGCAAATTTCCGAATCGGCAAACATCCAATATATCGATTTTCGGCACGCCACTGACTGTTAAACGAGTGCCACTTAGGTCCGAATGATGTAATTTATTCTCAAAATGTTGTAAAATGTTGCTCAGTTTTAATATACGTGTATGTAGCTGAACGCTAATCGATTTTCGGCCCTTTAAAGGGTTAGTACAATTTATTCAAGTGGGGTTTAACCCCGGATACGATACTTAAACTGCCGCTTAGTAATTGCACTTCCAAATCATATAGACTGCAATTTATCTTTTAAACATTCCAGAGTTAACCATCATCAGGTGAACTCGCTTTTTAGTGATGTACAGTGTGTTCAGGATAAGGAGGGCCACTACAGATTTGGTTAATATTGACATTCAGAAAACATCGACTTTTCTTTCGGTTTTTGAGATATTTTCAAAAAAGTTACACTTTTTGTGACACCCATGACTCTTCTCCACAGCTACTTGGAAAGCTCATTATCAGTTTTTTACTCCGAATTTGAAACCTTATCTTGTTTTACCTTAATTACATGGTTGCCAGTCCATTAATTGTTTTGAGCTTAATAATTCCAACACAACATGGATATGGAACATACTCGTATCTCTTTTCCTCTCAAGACAATAAGGTCGACAAAGTGGCGCCCCCTCCAGTCTCTCCAAAACATGGATAATAACAAGATCAGAGGATTTGGCTTTAGGTACTTTGGAAGTTAATTGTAGCGCCCCAGGAGTTGATATAAACTTTGTTCTACTAGAGCCCGAACAAACTGACGCGTTTGATACATTATATTCGAAACTGCTGCTTAGTGGGGACTTATCATTTGAACCTCCCCCAACAACCCCAATTTAGGGCACAAAATAATCGCAAAACAATGGCGTTTTTCAGTCCAGATTTTTCTGTCCCCCGTGATACGTCAGCTTTCTCTCCCAGAAAATTTATCCTGGAAATAATTTAAAAGGCCTGGATAATATATGGACACTTAGCTCGTCGTCGTTACCCTTGATAGCGCGTTATGAAATTCTTCCCTTTGTGCATCCCAACTTATATTATATGTATATATAAAAGGGGATTTTCCTGGATAGCCTTGATGAATGAGTCGCTTATTCACATTTTCCATTTTCTTTAAACAGTTGGTCAATCAATTTGTACTGTTTGATTCTTTCAGAAGAGTTGTACAAAATGAAAGGAAAAATTCTAATTTTAATCCTTAATCCAAACTAAACGTGAAAAGTTTGCGGTGGGGAGGTTGGGGTGATGGGGAAAGATTAAACTGAAAATCCTTAGTCATTAAATAGCGCTCAAGACCGGTGGAAAATGTGCGACACGCATGCGATCAATTATTGTTTTCCCTCTTGGAAAAGCCCCCGGGGGCGCCACGTTTGCCCCGCCGGATTTAACCCTTTTGTTTGGCCCTTCTGTTGCGTTGTTTTTGATTTATAGACACGTTTCGGCGTGTTTTGCTCTTAGCGTTGATTAATGTCCATTCAAACTTCCAGCCCAACATCGATGAGGGGCAAAGAAGTTTTTTTACCCAAAGCAGAAAAATTGTAAAATCAGAATAAACTTAATAAATGCTAACTGTATCGGAGTAGAAAAAAAACTGCTGACACAAGGGTGAAATTAAATTTTCCCTTGCTCTGGTGTATGGAAATTAACTACTTGTTAGCTGTGAAAGCGCAGAGATGGACGGTTTTTAAATTAATCCAGATTGGTCGAGACCATGATAATGACCATGCTGGTTACACCCAATCATCGAAACGGCTTTTCAAGAAATTAATTATTTTTTTCCCTTCAAGTCCTTGTCGAAAAGGACACACCTTGCGGTTTTCGTCTCGTAAACGTTCCACCGTTTTTAATATCACCCCAGGATCTTCGTAATTGTAATTCGATTTTGATCTTTCCAGTTGAATAAATTATTCTACATTACCGAGCCACGCCAGTCGAATTTGTCGCTTTTTTTGGTTTCGTGTGGTTAACTTGATTTTCCTTATAGACGTCGGCATTTCTCTCAATTTTTCGTTTTATTCGTCATTAAGATCCATTTTTGCTTACCATGAATCGTTACTACAACGACCAATCGTGTTAGGATTTTTTTTAATATCCTGAAAGCTTCCCTATTCTCCTAACCTAACCTAACCTAACCAAATTTAAGGTCCTTTGGCATAAATAATATACCTTTTGCTGTGCACTGGAACCCTCCTGGAGCAAAATAAAAAATTGCCAAAGTTGCACTTTTTGTAAAAATAGCATATTTTTCGACACACGTCGCTTTGACCCTAAATTACTCCTTTATTTGACAAGTTACGTTTAAATGTCATAGAAAACAAAAGATAGAGCAGATTTCAGGCTTTCTAAAAATATCCCCACATGAGTTGATTGATAACACCGTTTGGTCGCTAGAGGGCGTCAATCTGCTATTTTTAGCATATTTTTTGACACACGTCGCTTTGACCCTAAATTACGCCTTTATTTGACAAGTTACGTTTAAATGTCATAGAAAACAAAAGATAGAGCAGATTTCAGGCTTTCTAAAAATATCCCCACATGAGTTGATTGATAACACCGTTTGGTCGCTAGAGGGCGTCAATCTGCTATTTTTAGCATATTTTTTGACACACGTCGCTTTGACCCTAAATTACGCCTTTATTTGACAAGTTACGTTTAAATGTCATAGAAAACAAAAGATAGAGCAGATTTCAGGCTTTCTAAAAATATCCCCACATGAGTTGATTGATAGCCGTTTGGTCGCTAGAGGGCGTCAAATTTCCTTTTCCATAATATCACATATTATATTGGAAATATTTTTTAGTCAGATTTCATGTATCTCTTAATGCAGCCGAGTGACTGGCAAAGAAATGGTTAAAATGTTAACTTAGGTTAGGTTAGGTCTAACTCCGTTAGTTTTTGAGATATCAAAAAACCGACTGCACCAGAGTCTTTTCCGGGAAATTTTAACATAAAATGACACCAAGACGTCAACTGTAACTTGACAAATAAAAAAGTTGTATTTTTTGACAGTTCGAGGCCGCCATTTTGAATTTTCTGTCAAAATATTAACATGCACCTCATTTTAAAGGAAATTTCACGTAGTTTCAAGAAATGACAGACAAAATGGCGTTCCAGGCCGCCATTTTGAATTTTCTGTCAAAATATTGACTTGCACCTCATTTTAAAGGAAATTTCACGTAGTTTCAAGAAATGACAGACAAAATGACTTTCCAGACCGCCATTTTGAATTTTCTGTCAAAATATTGACTTGCACCTCATTTTAAAGGAAATTTCACGTCGTTTCAAGAAATGACAGACCAAATGACTTTCCAGTCCGCCATTTTAAATTTTATGTCAAAATATTGACTTGCACCTCATTTGAAAGGAAATTTCACGTCGTTTCAAGAAATGACAGACAAAATGACTTTTCAGTCCGCCATTTTGAACTTTCTGCCAAAATATTGACTTGCACCTCATTTTAAAGAAAATTTCACGTAGTTTCAATAAATGACAGACAAAATGGCGTTCCAGGGCGTCATTTTGAATTTTATGTCAAAATATTGACTTGCATCTTATTTTAATGGAAATATTGCGTAGTTTTAACAAATGACAGACAAAATGGCATTACAGGCCGCCATTTTGAATTTTCTGTAAAAAGTAGTAAAAAAAGACCCCTAATATCCCCCTATTCTTTAAATTTTTTTGAAAAATAAAAAATTTTAAAATGTTTTTTATGTACTTATTTCACCTAATTTAAAATCAATGTATTCTAAATTTTAAACCGTCTAATAAGGCAATTTTGAGTGTAAAAGTTTTTCTTTTTCTCGGAATGCTTTCGGTATATAAATTGGCTTTTTGATTTTCATCGAATGTCGTTCCGCATAACTGGAAATCTGCATTATTTGCAGCATGACGATTGCTGTTTTTTGCCTGCTAACGATATCATTAAGTCTATTTTTCCTAACTTGACGATGAAGTTTTTGCCACGGAGAAGTACGTGGGAAGTCGGCGGGGTTTTTAAACTTTTTCAGCGAAAACCGCAGCGCAGTTTAAGCTTGAAATCGACGTCGTTGCAATAGTTTCGCTAGTTGTGCATCCGAGATTTTATAACGCTTTTTCGAGCTTTTGCCCTGGTTGTAACGAGACGTTTCGAGCAGAACGAGAAACTGCATAACCCGCTCGAATCGGTTAATCAGTCCGAATTAATCCGAGAACGATTCGTTGTAGAGATGAGATTTGCTTACAATTTTTTTCTTTTACCTCCCCGTTACTGTTTATGCGACTTTTCCTGGAATGATGGGAACTCGACAATCAGTTAAACGTCCGAGCAACGCATTAGAAAATAATTGGAATTGCTGTTGCAAAGCGACGTAATTAAAATTCCGTATCATTAAAGGAAAATTGCCTCGAGAACAATTTATTGGCTCAAATCACAAACAACTGGAAAAAGCACAAATTCCAATACTAATCAAAAACATCAAAAGATTAGCTTGGATTGATTGCCCATAAAAATCAAAGTTTCTCTAATCTGGAAATACCTAAAATAAGCAAGTTATTTAGGATTAAATAAAAGGTGAACTAAAAATGTTAAAATTATGTATGTAGGATGGTTCAAAATCTCTTGGTGAAATCCTCTGGCAGCTAACTTGCTCAAATCTATTAATTCAAAGGGGAGTATTTCAGGAAAACTCATTTCAGTGATCATCCATAGACATATAAAGCCTTAATAAAGTAAACCAAAAAGTATTCTATACCATTCAGAACCACATAAGCTTGATATTGCCTCCAATGAAAGCCTAGAAATCAATGTGCTTTGATGACGTGATTTGTTCGTTTTTCATAGATTTTTTAATAGTTTTCTGCTCCATCTGTCACAAGGTTGATTGTGTGTGAAAATTTCCAGACAATGCTGTCACATCCTTCTTTTTTTTGACAGTTTTTAATAACGCTCAATTAAATATCTCGAGAACTGTAAAGTCGAACCAATCAAAAAGCAGGTCGACAACTGAAAAACGACTTTTATAATTGCCAAATCAACAACTTGAGCGGAAAATTCGATTATGTCGGAGGGATTTTCCCGGTTAACGCCCACTTTCCCCCCCTTTGATCCCTATAAAAGTCAGCTTTTTCTGGGACAAACTCTTATGTTTGTACGGCCTTGTCGGGTCGGAAAATTTTTTGAGGGTTTTTCCACAAAAAATTTAATTTTATCAATAAAATATTACATTTTGTGTATAAAAGATTGTTTGGGAGGGTTTACTATACATAATTTACTAGCTTTTGTCTTTTTTTTTCTGTAAGTATGGGAAGAAATAGGGCATTTATCATAAAGGAAAAACACGAGAGAACGAATCAATCGATTGGAGCCTTATACGGAACTAGAAAAGCCGATTTTTCATACAGACGGGCCCTTGAAAGGGGTTCGATCTATCTCTGCTAACCTCAAACTAAAATATGCTTAAAGTCCATGGATTTGTCTCGCTTTGTTAGGTTGGCGACGATTTTTCCGAAGGGAAAACTTTCGACATTCTCCAGGTTTTCACCTATTTATAATAAATAAACGTAACCAAAGTTTGGCCTTTTATTTCTTTCGGGGCCCGTTCAAAACCCAAACTTTACCGATACAAAGTTTCATAAAAAGGAAAATTGTTTCGAATCACGTGGTAAACCAGTACACTACGCGTGCATAGAAAGTTTAATAACCCTATTCACCATTAGCAACCAGGCACGTTAAAAACAGTGTAAACATAAAGATAGTAAACATCTTAAAGGAAGCACTAACTGGTTTTTCATACAAGCTGGGTACTTAAGTTGTCATCTTAAAGACGACGTGGTACCGTTACTTGTCCACTTACAATTCCTGACTGAAATGGGATTCGATTTCTATCCGCTGTTTAAACGTGTAACTTTCTAACCAAAAAGCATGTCCATTCCAAAACCTTGTCATTTCTATGTTCAAAATGATTGACAGTGACAGTAATAGACGCAGCAGCAAATCCATGAGCAACAAACTGTAACTGGAATGGCACTGCAATGTTAGGCTAACATAAAGCTTTGTTTTTGTTTAATAAGTTTCAATCCCTACTATTATTAACTGTGTTGTCTTTCCCTGAAATGGAAACGTGTAAGTTACATCAGACTAATTGGTTTTTGTGTTTCAGGGGTTTTGACTAATGTCCAAAGGTACAGCGACTGATGGTAAGTTCGTTGTTATTTTTATAATATAGAGAAATTATAAATAACTCACAAATGTGTTAACACCAGTTTCTAATATGTTTAACGTTAAATTTTCAACGGGCAATTTCAGGAATGGGTTTATAAATAGAGGTGTTTTCGGTTCAATGCCATTTTTCACCATCAAAAACACTCATTACTTGAAGGATAAAAAATTCCCAGTTTTATTAAGTTTATAAGTTGAAAAGTTTCAGGTTTGTAATTTGGCGAACGATCAGAATTCGCAGGTGTTATCGGAAAAATCGACTTTTTCATTTCTCGTCTGATAATTCGATTTTCGGGTCGTGTTTGCCCGATTCCTTAATTTTTCCATAAAAATGGCTGGAAAATCCCGGAAAATTATGTCCCGCAAAAACTTAATCTCGACGAGTTCGGGGAGCGCCCCCTTTCGGATAAATAAATATGAAGTTTCTTGATAGATTTATCACTGACAAAGACATACGAGCCATTAAATTTATCCCGTCTGTTCCGGAAAGATTAGTTTATCTAGGTATAGAGTTAGACAGAGACGGAATTGGGTTTAATTGCCAAAACTTGTTTTCAATCTGGGACAGTTTTTTTTTTTCTAGCACGCCAATATATTTTAAATTCAATTTGGGCAAAAAACGTGAAAATTGGTTGATTTTAAATTCAATTTACTAATAAATTTTGGAGCTATCCAATTTAGCTCACGTGATGAATGACTTACAACGCACGTTCTAGTCACATGTTCGGTGTAAAATTGTCCGACAAGAACGAAATCAATTACGTAATTGTATGGCATACCTGTGAAAATTCCCTAACCCACAGGTGCGGAATGGGAAAACGTTCCGGAACGACGTCACGCGAGGTTTTTAGTCTCGAGGATAATTTAGTTAGTTGCCTGTCGCAAGACGGAGTGGCCGATCGATTAGCCCCTCCACCCTTAACCTTCCCGAAACAAAAGATAATTTCAGCCGGCCCTACACGAGAGAAAAATTCAACTCTCTCACCAATTACCATCACGGCAACCACCTGAAATAAGTCCACAATTAAATTATTATGTCCGTACACGTGTGTATGTTTAAAAAAAAAACACTTTTAACGAAACAATTCGATATGTCGTTCCCACGAGACGTAAATCCTGAAATTAAACTTTCCCCCAACTCGTTTGGTTTACGGGAAAATTGAAAATCTTGGAAACTAGGGAAAAGTGCACAAAGCAACGCGAAAATCGGTACACGACCACTTTTGCAAGTTAATTAACGGTCATTTTGGGATTTTTGAACATTATTATAATGTGCTGTTGTTTGTTGCGAGGCGTAATTTGACAGTTTTGACGCGTCTGACAGGTGTCACAAATGTCACGTTGTGCGTCCTGTGCTTGGCAGTGACGTCACAGCAATCTACAGCAAGAGAACCTTAAATTAGTTGAAATGAGCAATTTGAATCTCGAGTAGAATAATTGTGGAATTGTAGTAGTGTTTTTGGTAGCTGAATTAATTATTGTACGGAGTGTTTTGAAGTATAAATAAATTTATTTCTTGTTTAGTTAAATTGTCTTTGTGTAAACCCACGGGAAAACCGTAACAATATCAAAAGTTCTAAGTGACAATGAATATGATAACTGTGACAAATCACCGAGATACGTAAATTTAGAGTCGCTCCCTATTTTATATGAGCAATATTCCTAGTCTAACCTTCAAAAATAACTTTATGAGAAGGACATAAACAGTTTTCCTTATTAGGCACACTTTATTACGGAAATAGTAAGCGATTCGGGCGATGACACTTTGAAGCTATCAAAATGTGAATATCTCGAAACGTAAATTTTCTTTACACCTAGCGTTATAAAATTTAACAACTAAAGATACCTATGTCGTCGGCAGTAAACCAGAGGATATTAGACGATAAATTTTAGTTGAGGAGCACCCTGAAGCCGTTTAATAAAGGTTATAACTAAAATAGTTCCTGGATGCAGAGTGTTTTGTGGCGGTAGTTAGTTTCTATGGGTTTATTTTGTCTGGCAAATGGTACGTGCAGTCGGACTGAAAGAAAAGCGAACGATTAAATTTCCTTTTTAATTTCCGCCCCATCGATTTTCCATGGAATTAAAAGAGACACGGCCAACATCCAATTATGAGCCGGCATCAAAACTAATGGAGTGCCAGCGAGTGAACATCTGCGCTTTCTGTCCAAAAAAAGCTTCAAAACGAAGTCTCCCGGTATCCGGGATTTAAATCCCCCTGTTATTCGAAACGTCAATTAGGTTTTATGATAGAATAACTTTATCCGGTAAGTGGCTTTCGGACGATTTGCAAGATATTCCTTTCCAATCCGGCGTACGCGACTACAACATCGGATCTGGATAAAAGCCCTCTCCGGATCGAAACACATCACAATTCCGGGGACACTTTTCCCAAAGAGACAAAGAATCTGGATCGATTTCGTCAACATTGCCGCCAGTTTATATTTACATATGGAAAGTTCGACGTTCTTTTAATTCAAATTAACATTAGTCTAGACGTGCATTTGGATTCAGGCCAATAATGCCAAATGAACAGAAAAAACGTTACAGCTGGAAACGTACCAACGACCCCTACTGCATTTAGATGAACAAATAAAATCGACATTTTATATGTACCGATAAAGTTTGACTTTAAAAAACTAGAGCTGTCTCTTGTAATGATAATTTATTAGTCTGATGTCATTAAAGTCCACAATAAGGTATTTATTAGAATATTGTACAGGGTGTCTAAAAAGTCTGGAATATTGCAAATATCTCGAAAACTGCTGATTTTATTTTTCTCAAAATTTGCGTCTTGTTAAAGTAAATAACAGCGCATGACGTGAGGGTGAAATGAGGTTCGCAAGTATACAGGGTCAGTCACAAAGTATACCAACTTTCTTAATTCAAACCTAACACACTGTATATTACTTCAGATTTTAAGAGTACTTATAAAGGCCAATTCAACGATATACGATTTTTATTTTTTTTTGTTTTTTTTTTTTAATTTTTTTTTGATTTTTTTTTTTTGATTTTTTTTTTTGTACCTGCCTATAACAATGATAGGTGTAACAATGACAGCTAACGTCAATATAATGTTAAATTAATTGGCAAATTTTCCTATTACTTAAAATGGTGTTTTTGAGTGAGAAGGATACTTAAGATGTCAGTCTTTTCCTTCTCACTCAAAAACACCATTTTAAGTAATAGGAAAATTTGCCAATTAATTTAACATTATATTGACGTTAGCTGTCATTGTTATAGGCAGGTACAAAAAAAAAAATCAAAAAAAAAAAAAATAAATAAATAAAAATCGTATATCGTTGAATTGGCCTTTATAAGTACTCTTAAAATCTGAAGTAATATACAGTGTGTTAGGTTTGAATTAAGAAAGTTGGTATACTTTGTGACTGACCCTGTATACTTGCGAACCTCATTTCACCCTCACGTCATGCGCTGTTATTTACTATAACAAGACGCAAATTTTGAGAAAAATAAAATCAGCAGTTTTCGAGATATTTGCAATATTCCAGACTTTTTAGACACCCTGTATATGCACAGTAGAACGTCAGTGGAGTATTTTCTTAATTGCTAAAAAACAGTAAGAGCTAGTTAACTTTCAATTTTCTTTCGAGAATATCCGCAAAAATGCAACATTATAGGAAATAGTTTTGATATTTTTATGAGTTTATCTTTTTTTATTCAATATCTCGGTAACATGAGGAGCTACAGAGGCCATTTTTAATCCATTTTGTAGTATTTTTTATGCTTTCTCGAATGGCGTAGGAACGAGTTTCCTGCGAATTTAAATAAAAGAGCTACGATTTTTCAAAATGTCAAAAAATTCAATTTTTGTCAAAAGTGCAATTTTGGCTAATTTTTATTTTGCTCTATAAGGGTTCCAATGCACAGCAAAGGGCATATTTATTCAAAAGAAGATAAGATAAAATAATTGACACCTTGTTATTGAAGCTTGTTTTCCTTTACAACAACTGAAAAATGTGCTTATAAACACTATAACCTACACCTTGCTCATGTATTCTGTGATGGACAAAAAGACAGTAATTTTGACAATTTGAAAACAGAATTGTCATAAGCAGTAATAGTTTTTCTGGTAACGTTAATTTTTACACATTTACAGGTTCAATTACCGTGTCATTTGTGTGCACTTGATGTTAGTAAGGTCCAAAATAACGACCCGAATCCCGTTAAGACGCTAGTGAGTTTCGTGTAAATTTCATACATTACATTGAATTTAATTTGCAATTCACGGAGAGGAAAAAAACGTGTAACAAACTGAGATTATTAGCATAAAAACAGAAGCAATTTCAGTTTGATTACAACATAGCAATCTTTGGGAGAAAGTAATTCCTTTAATCCGGGCATGGTTTTGCGTTTTGGTAGAAAGGTGCAAAGTGTAAATCGGCAATTTTAAAGTCATTTGGAAACAATCGCATGTCAAGTTTCGCCTTCGTTTTCGGTTAATACCAAAATGCAATCGCGTTTTAATCCGACATCGTCGGCTTTAGAGACAGCAATTTATTTTACATTTAAGCGTGAAGGGAGAATTTCTGTATGTTCTCTTTGCGGTTTACGCGAAATTATCTTTTGTTTGTTTGCTCTCCCATGCTTTTTCGTTACCTAGAACATAATCACAAGTTGAAAAATTGAAATCAGCACAAATAATTACCCTCGGTTCTTGTAAATAACGCAACGTTCACGGTTTTATTTATGAGACTTTGTAACTGTACGTTTAGCGACATTTTCGTCCATAATGGCCGTCAAACATGCAACCGCTACGGTTGGTAAGGCTCTAAAAAGTCATAAATTACTAATCATCCTCCAAATAAAAAAAAATCATTTAACAGTAAACATCTTAGTGCCGTTGGCTTAATAGAGCCGAGCTCACAATAGGCTCTATCCTTCGGAAAACCACTACAACACCACGTTCTCCATTCTAAAGCCATATTGTGTTTATACACATGACTAAAACGTTTTATTGTGATCCCATTGTGTATCAATCATAATGTGATGTGTATAGGGCCCCCCCAAATATGATTTACTTTTCTCTATATTGATTTGTAAATTTCCCCACCGGTTTTATTACGTTTATTGCGTGCTGTTTTGTTCGATTCCGGATCTATTTTTAGCCCTTCATAAATTTGTATTAGTAGCAGAAATCGGTCTGTGGTAAAATCTTGCTAAAACGAACAAAATGGAAAAAGATAATAACAACTGAAAAATACTTTTTAGTTGATTTTAAGTTCACAGTGATTGTGACAAACATTTTAAATTGTGGAAGATTGTCCAAAGACTAAGCAAGAAATTTAACTTTTTGACAAACGAAAAACTTGCAAATGTGTAAAAACTTTCAAAAAAGTTCAGTTAACCTAACCTAACTATAAAGAAACCCCGAAAGTGAATTAGCCCAAAATGTCTAGAATACTGTGTAAAATTTTCATTAATCTCCCTCATTAATCTTGAAAGTTACAAGGATTTAACAAATTTGATTTAAAAATAGTAAAATATATCTAAAAACTTGTCAGAAATTGACAATTGACCTGAAAATTAAAAAATGTATTGTATATATATTTTACCCAAAATTGACGTAACGAGTTTTGACAGTTGTGACGTATTTACCATGTGTCTTGTCACTACAAATTTCACAACTGTCAAAATGTTGTCAGAACAGAACATAAAACTATAAAACCCAAATCAATAATCTGAATCTTAAATATTGGTTTTACAGTTCTATATTCTGTGAACTTTGCAATTTGCACAAATATAACTTAAGTTAAGTGTCACTGTCACGTGTCAACTGTCAAAATCGCCTTATAAAATGATAAAACGTACTTCAGACTGGAGTGAAATTATGACAGTAGTACACTGAAAAAAACTTATTTGACCTAACCAAGTAGTTTGAAAAACAAAATTGACAGCCTACAGGGTGACTTAAATTGTTATTACTTGTCATTTGGAGGTAAAATAATTTTTTGGTGTTTCTAAATGCCGGTAAAACATCAATAAATTCCTATTTTTACGTTAATATAGCGTAAAGAGCAATAAATCAAGTGATTAGGTAGTTTTGAAAAAGCGACAATAAAAAATGGTTTTCCTGTCGCAATGAGGGATTACCCCAATGGGCAAATCGCCAATAATTTCGAATCAGGTGATATAGCGATTCGAGTGAGAGATAATCTACGGTTATATCGAGCGAATGACATGTAAATTCATCGGGGAAATTAAAAACGGGGGGAAAAACGATGACTGGTCGGATTGTGCGCCCAAACGTAAGAGTTGCAGTTTTTCCGGCTCATTTGGCTGCGCCGATACTAATATCTGATGTTTACGCATCGGAGCACTCGGAAAATGCAAAATTTAATCTCGGGCGAATGTTGCGAGAGGAAAATTAGATCGCGCCAGATATGTTATTGATGGCTTTTGCGGCCTAGTTGGCAATTATTGGTCCTTAGAGTTATACGCAGCCTTTTAGGGTGTGGGAATTCCAGCATAAAAAAACTCATTTGAATTCTTTTAGGTTAACAGTACTTAAGTCATTTATGAAGAGAGATTAACCTCATAACCTTGTTTTTTTACGGCGTACAGATCTTGATAAGTATCCTCCCACAGTCCAACAAGAGATAATCTCCTGTGATGGACAATTGTTGTTGTTGATTCCCCCCTGTATAAGACCGACTCATCAAATATAAAAACCGCAATTTCCCACTTCATGTATAGGCAATAATATTCATGGAAACTGAAAATATTTGTCATTGCTTCGGGGCGAATCATTTATTAAACGTTTGGCCGCGATCATTTCGCAAATTTTTTTGCAAATACCCTTTTAATTGCCCGATTTCGCGCATTTTTCGGGGCGGTCCATTTATCAAAAATTCATCTTTTTGTCAAGATGAGTGAAAAAAAGGGCGACCACCAAAGAGGTGCTTCGTTCGATCGATGATTAATGCAACTGTCGCCTTTTCGAATCAGATTCATGATAAAAATAACGTTAAACGCGGTTTTACGTGACCGAAATGCGCTCTTTCAGTTGCCGCCCGAAGGCAAAAACGAAGACGATTCATTAATCGTTCTTTTATTGAACAATTTCCAATAATTCCTAAATGCCCACCCCTCCCCCACTTTAATACCTCTAATGATAGTTGAAATACGACCATTGAGAAAATTAATGAATGTTTTATTTCCAAGTGAATTATTATTTTTTTTTTTAAGTTACAATTTAAGTTATTCACACTTTTTCGCTATTTCTTTCAAATAACGGAGTTATACACTCGTTTCGTTTTTTAAAACAGTTTTGGAGAAATATCTCCCTCAAATGACCCTTTAGGGCAAAAGTGCCCTGATGCAATCTTGTAGAGAATTTAATTCGCTACCACACTTCTTATTACACTTTGTTGCTATTTTTCAAAGAAAGAATTAAATGTTGTTTTGTTCTTGCAATGTTTCCAAAAATGTGTATACAGTGTGTCGCAAATTGGTTTTGGGATCTCGGTAACCGTAAGAGCTACAGAGTCGGTTAAATGGGAAAAGTTTACGAGAATTTTATGTGAAACTTTCAAAATACTAAGAAAGTAAATATCGCAAAAACTGTATTATGCCATTTAGGGAATCTATGACATAATAATATACAAGGTGTCTCAGTCAAAACGGTTGAGTTCCAGCACTTTTTAATAAATACAGTGACAGCACTTTCAATATGCAACCTTGACCCTAAATAACTCAAAAACACGGTGTCTCATTTTGAAATTGTTGAGCTGCAAAAGTCTGAAATGAAGACTGCTTTACAAATAAACTCCATAATGACCTGATGCGTTTCCGAGGAAAACAATACCGGAAAAGTAAATCGGTAAATTTTCCTTGATTTCCCGCAGGCTCGTACAATACTACAGGACAAAAGAACCGTACGTTATATAGGTATTACCGGGACGGGAAATATAAAGGGCCGCCTCCTTAAAATATTAAAGAACCTAATTTTGTCGACGGAGATGGCTTATTATTCCAGACGAAACACTCCGGGGGCAGTTAATAAAAGAAATGCTCCAGTTGAGTTTTCCTGGCAGATGGCATTATTAATTTAGTTCTTAGGTAGTCCGGTTTTTTTTGCTTTATCCAGGAAATTTTCTTTGTGTCGAGCAATCATTCGAAAACTGTTTGATTTGGCTTTCGCTTCTGCCAAACTGAATATTGTATCAAACGATTTAATTACATTTTTTTTTTCAGGTTGCCATCTGAAACTTGAAGGTAAGTGACATCCCGATTAATTAAGGGTAATCACACTGATTGCACCTTGCATGTTTGTCCAATACCCTCACTAATCACCAGTGATCGATTGTTGTAATAACAGTTCTTGAAGCCTGAAATAACCAGGTGTCCTGTTTAATTCAGTTTCAGTCGTTTTCTAATAACCCTCCAAGTGAAATTGCCGGTAAAATCTAGGAATAAACATTCCCGGAAAAGAATTAAGCCTGCTTTACATTTAAATGATATTTTAAAGGTGTATCTAGCTTTTAAATGTATTTGCTATGAATGTTTCTTGTAGTTTCAAAACGTTTTTGCTACCAGTGCACGGTGGACTATTCCGCATTTCTAAATGGTAATGTTGAAGGCTTGTAAGAGACAATTTTACAGAAATTTGTTGATTTCTGAATAAATTTGTAAAATAGGTAAGTTTCTAAAACCATCTATAAGTTTTCAAATGCCTCAAAAATAATTGAAAACCTTCCAACATTTTTTAGGACTGTTTAAAAGTTTCCAAATTCCTCTAAAGCATTCCAGAATATTCAATATGCTTTTTTAACTGTCTAAAAACCTCCTAAAAGCTGCTGAAGTAGCCTAAAAAGATTTCAAAACACTACAGAAACTCTAAAAGTTCCCAAAACAATGTTTAGAAGCTTCCAAATGCTCTTGAAGCTGCATAGAAGCTTAGAAACAAGCCTTCAAATGGTTTTCAATTAATTTAGACGTTCTCAACATCTAGAAGCGCCAATATGCTTCAAAAGCAGTCCAGAACCTTGAATATGCTCTATAACTGTCCAAAACGCTCCTGAAGTAGTCTAAAAAGATTTCAAAACAGTATAGACACTCCAAAATGTTTCTAAAGCAGTAGAAAGCCTTCCAAAACAGGCTAGAAGCTTCCAAAAGCTTTTAGAACAGTCTATATAAGCTTCCAAACATTTCAAGACCCTTCTAAAAGTTTCCAAATGAATGTAAAGTATTCCAGAACCTAAAATATGCTCTTTAAACTGCCCAAAAATCTACCAAATGCTCCTCAAGTAGTCTAAAAAGATTTCAAAACACTACAGAGACTCCAAAATGCTTCTAAAGCTTCAAAAGATTTAGAGAAGTCAAGTGGAACCTTTGACAGGTTGGTTTTTATTCCTTCAGTTAATTTGAACGTGAACCAAAAAGGCAAAAACAATGACCTGACAATTTACTTAGTTAAGAGGTGGATTCTCGTGTTTGCCCGTCCTTGTTCGTTGTACGAAAACCGGGAACAAAGACGGTTCAAGTAGATTAAAATATAAAGTTTCCAAAGAAGTGAAAATTCGACTTGGCAAGGGCAGATTGCCGTGTGTGCCGAGGAAACACCATTAAGATAACTTTTGTCTGCAGTAGACGAGTGTCTTTATCGAGCTGAAAACGTATTATACTTAACTAGGTGGTGCTAGTAGGTAAGGGGTGGTAAAAAGCGCTACATTACACACCCCCTCACCCTCCTGCTGGTTAATTTCCGCATCAAAACTCGGTAGCGCAAACGAGTCCCAAAACAAAGCGAGCAACACTATTTCATAATTTAAAGTTTCGCTTCCTAAGAGACGGAAAATATACAGTCGTAAATTTCCTACACAATGAAAATTGCATTTCGCGACAAATTTGGACAAAGTTAGTCCCGGTATTATGACTGGGCTCGCAAGAATCCTATTAGACGAAAGTTAGCTCTAGTTAAAAGTTAAATGGCCGTCATTAAGGTAACGTTTTGTCCTGACTAAACTGCATAATAATAATTGAAAAGGAAATCCACGTTGCCAGGAATGTTTAAATTCAAACATCCTCTCTCCCTATGCAAGCCCTTGCTCTAAAAGTTTTCTGACTGACAAGTTTATACACCCACAATCCAGGAACGCATTCCATTTCCGTTGACGTAGCTGGTAATTTTAGCTAGGGTTCATTTGGATTTATATCTCTCTATAAATAGGCTGAACGCATTTAAGTTGAGGGGCGTAGACGTGTCTTTTTACATATGGTAACAGACACTGAATTGTCAGAAACATCCCAATAATTTACTATACACGGTGTGACCAAAAGTTTCATTTCAAATTGCTTGAAGGCCAAAATTCATAAACAAAAACCGTAAAGAAGCTGTTTTTGGAGCCCAACGAGGCCCCATGAAGTGATTCAGGATCAATTCCATGAGTGTATAAAATGTTAATGGCCAAATTTTGTTAATTATTAGTTTGACGCCCTACAGAAGCCAAACTATATATATAACCAATCAATAAAAGTTTTTATACCATTAGATAGACTATTTTATTGGCTATCCACAGATTAATAACAATCTATACAACGTTAATCAAATAAGCAAGTTATTCAGGATCAAATGAATGAGAGTGTAAAAAGCAAATGGTCAAATTTCGTTACTTATTAATTTAAGAATTGGGATAAACCACAGAACTTTTGAGTCAAATTTCTTGTAATTCTTTAATTAAAACAATTTTTATGTAAAAAACACAAACCTACCAGAAAGTAGGTACCCTTCTCGCAGAGCCAGTTTACCCGTGCACCATCAATGCTGACGTTAATAAAAACCATATAAATCATTCACACTGGAGGTTTTTGAAAGAAGAATACTAAGACGGATATTCGGGCCACTAAATTAAAATGAGATATGAAGAAGATATAATCATGAAATCTACCAATTTTTCAAGGAGAATGCCGGATAACAGGCTACCAAAAAGGGCCCTCAATAGTAGGATGCAGGGCAGAAGACCAAAAGGGAGACCACGGAAAAGATGGGAGGATGGAGTGACAGAAGACTTAATAGGTGTCAGACCCTGGAGGAGAGCGGCGTTGGATCGACAGTGTTGGAGGCGGAAGATAGAGGAGGCCAAGGCTCAATTTGGGCTGTAACGCCATTGGAGAGAGAGAGAAATCATGCATTAAGATATTTACACTTTTTAAAAGTTAAGGATAGACAAGGATGAAATCAATATTATATGTGTTCTTCCTTATCATAAGTTGATGACGCACGGGCAAAGTGGCTTTGCAAGAACTGTATTTTTAGGATTTTTGCACTGAATAAGAACGAACGCCAGGAACGCACAAATGGGTCAATTTTTTTGAACACCCTGTATAGAGTCGGGCGTATCATCTTCAGAACGGTCTGACAAAATGGTGGGGCTTATAAAGTGAATGAATAATAAAAGCACGGCGCCTTTTTATGTGTCGGCCTTTTCAGCATTTTTACGTGTTTCCTACATAAAAATGTCAGCCGTTCCTGTTTATAAGTCTCGTCCCCGTGATGTTTTTCCTGCCGCATAAATATCTTAACGAGATGGTACGACACACACACATGCGGGGGCCAAACGTTTTTATTTACCCTACATTTCCCTTTTTCGACTTTTTTACCTTTCTCCCCTTCATGCAGGAACGTAGTTGCAACATATTTATAACCTTCTAGAAGAGTGGTTCTTAAAGCAAAACACATTTTTAGGTATAGAAATTAACAATGTTCTGATATGTAAAGGCATCCAATATTACTCGATTTAAGCCTGTAATAATACGATTTCCAATACGTGTGTATTGCCAACCAGTACAATCAGAGTCGATTTTAATTTCGAAATATTTTGCTTTTTCAAATCGGCTTTGGCGAATCTCGTAAAAATGCTAAATTATTTAGGGAAAATTGAAATTTCCACCGAACGAAACACGCTGCTAGGGAGACGGATTAAAGCTGATTGGATTCCGGTTTAGAGGAAAACGGTCGGAATATTTCCCATTGCCTTAACCAAGACGCCCAACAATACACAAAACGCAAATAAAAAATAAGGAAACAAAAAGGGAGAAGAGACAACCTTTTAAAAGTTAATTTAGGACTTTGTGTACCGAGAGAGCTTAGAGCCGATCATAAATTCGTGGTAGTTTATGAGTCCGGCGGGGCCAGAGCCGCAGATACGAAAGTTAAGCATAACGTAATGCTTGTGGAAATTTCGGGCATAAATAAGTAGAGCGTCAAGAAGGTGTTTGGGCTTGAACTTCAGTTTGGATCGATTCAATATCGGCATTCAGTTAATATTAACAGATCAGAGATGTCAGCGTGAATGAAGAGACGCGACATTATTTATGACAGGAAAAGTGGCCTGAAATAAGCGGGTCAAGCAAGACTACTGCTTTTTACTGGCCCATCGCTGTAGACCAAAAGGAGAGGTCCGGAAGAAGGATTTTGTTAACAGACACTGGCTGCCCTGGGTGAGGGATGCCCCGGCTAACAACAGGGCTCTTCTTGTCTTGATTTCTTCTTTCTTCGGGGGATGCCCCGGCTAACAACAGGGCTCTTCTTGTCTTGATTTCTTCTTTCTTCGTCAGCTGGGCTAATCAATTAATCATCCAAGAATATTTGTGGGGATTTTGGATCGGAGGTTAGGTGGTTGATTTCCGTACCGTATAGCCTATATGGGCAGGCGGGGGGAAATCTGAGAGGTGTAGCCAGAGCCCGATTAGCACCAAGTTAGCTACGGCAGGGTTTTATTCAAGTTTTAAGAATAAATTCTCGCCACCCGGGGGGAAAGTCTTCATCATCATGGCTGGATTGGTCCTGGCTGTTACCTGAAACATAAAAACAGAAAACATTGGGTGTTGTCAAATCCGGGTGTGGTCAGAATCAGGTGTTCAGTGCTGTCATCTATCGTCCAGCAGCTGATGTCCTCATGGGTTTCTATTTCTGGGTCATAGTCGATGGCGTTCCTTATGAGTGAATTCTGGTTTTTGCATTTCTACCGATGAATGGCTTTTTCGACTTGACACTTACATGTTAGTGTCTTGTCTAGTTCTACGCCGAAGTATGTCACGTTGTTACTCCATGCAATATCTTGAATGAAGAGATATCTGAAAAGCTCCTCACTGATTGGTCATGATAAGGAGGGGGCCAAGCCTATAAAAGCAGAACCTCCAGGTATTCACGATCATTTCTTTGTCAGACTCTCTGCGGGAAAAATCACTTAATTAACCACCCCCAAGACTAGAAACTGCGTGATTTGTGTGCGGCAAACAAGACTAGTTGCGCTCTAATTATTTTGGCGGAAAAAGTTATGTGTACCTGAAGTTGAGTAGAGATTTACTACCCCTATCTCATTTTAAATTTGTTACAAGAGCCCCGGGGGCGGCGTGTAGCCGACATAAAACGTTAACATTGACCGATGCATTCCATGCGGTTTTGTAATCCATTTTTCTTCCTATTTTTTCCACTACACAACCATTTGTGGATACCCGATCAAAATAGTATTGATTATTCAGTTTAAACGTACATTACATAATTAATACCTTGGTTAGAAAACAATTTATTTATTAATGTTGTATTTGCATAAAAGGAAATGTTAATAATTTACATAATATAACATATCAACAAAAAACAATACAGGGCTGCAGTGTTAATTGAAGCGAATGAAACTCAATTTGTATCTATTGGTTGATTTTAGTAAGTTTAATTCGATAACATAAAATGGGCGTGACTATAGTTAAGCAAAAAGGGCGCGGTTTTGGTATTACTTGGTCCTGGCTTGAAACTTGATAAATTACAGAAAACTTCTATACAAATTTTCAATGGGCACTAAGAAACATTTTTCTTCCATTTCGCACTGCTTTTCAAATAAAACACCTTCGCATCTGGGGTCCGGAAAGCCCATGTCAATGTTGGCGTGCCGGTCGGCTTTTTTACTGTCCAGCTTAATGGAAACTTTCCAAATGGAGTGAATTAAGAGGGGTGGGACGATATAGAGCCGGCGTTTTCACTTTGAATTTCAAACAGCATATATCGATTGGCATTTTTTTTTCGGCCTTTAATAGAGCTCCGGTTCACGAAAATATTTGTGTCCGAACAAATACGGTTTTTGTGTCCGAGATTCCAGAATAAATTATATAAATTTCCATCCCAGTAACAACGGTAAATGCGGGAGGGAACGGGGTAGAATAGAATCGAATTAAATTGTTTTAATTGGTCAAAATTCTGAACGTAAAACTTCCACACGGGGTGGCATGACTCACCGAATACACATCTACGATATAAATCACTTTTTTTAATGGGTCGCGTGACGCTTTCACTTAATCAAGACCCCGTTTATTCAAAAGATGTGAAAAATTAACCCCTCCCCCCACCTAACCGCAATCCAGGGTGCTAATTTGACGCCATATTGTGAGTAATCCAAATTACAAACTGTTTACGTCACATCAGGCAGTGACTAGTAGATTTCTAGTAAATCTAACATTTGCGTAATTCACAGTACTGATTGATCAAAAACGTTTGACAGTTGTGACGTGTATGTGTTTAATCATACTTCAATCTGTCAAAAACTTGGAAACTGTCAAATACCACTTCATGAAGCTATAAAACTACAAAACGTGCTTAAAAGCAATACATACAATGATACACACATCAGTGTATATCATTATACATTTTACAGTTTTTTGATCTGTCACAGTTGTAGTTTGTCGTAACTGTCAAATAAAACTCCACGAATCTTCCAAATTGTACAACATTGCTTAAAGTCAATATAATCAGTACAAATCATATTTAATACTTATTTATAAATTTATGACAGTTCTGTTATACAAATGTATGTTTTAGGCCGAATTTAACCTGTTACAAACGTGTCTCCTGGCAAAATCGGATCCATAAAGCTATTAAACTAAAACAATCATTTGAAGAGGGTTAAAATTATATTTAACATTGGCTTTAGAAAAGCCATTTACAGCCAATTAGTAAAATACCAAAAAACAAAACAACTGATGGTAGTAATGGTGGTTTAAATCAATTTGGAAATTCCAAAATGTAAGTCAAAAATAATAAGACATTTTTTGCCTTATTGAAATTAAGCATTTTCATGGAAAATACTAAAACAAAATGGAAACATTTTTCCATTAAGGTACACAAAGCCCGCCTTCTCCTGATTACCAGTTAACAACCGTTTGTTCATTAATAAATCAGCAAAAAAGCTGGGGAAAGTCCAAAGTGTGAAAACAGATATTGCGTGTGGATTCTATTTATTTTTCTAGCCGGGCCGTGAAAAATTAACGTCCCTTTTGTTTTGATATATTTTCCAGTTAAAAAAGGCCGCAACCAGAAATAACGAGAACGCTTTATACACCCGAAAAAGGGTCTATTTATATAAAAATTCAGCGGTGCCAGGACTAGAAAAAAAATACATAACGAGCTGTATTATTGGCTTGAAGAACAAGAAAATTAAGCAAACTGCGCGAATCTAAAATTGAAAAGGAAACTTTCCTGGGAAAATCAACGGAAATTCTGCAAAGCGCCGTGACGATACACGCCGAAGACGGTATTTTCTTTTGTGCACCGAGGGTCTCGGTGTACTTTATCCCTTTTGTTTTCGTCCGGGAAATCCTTTGCTACGCCGAAGCTTATTGTACCCCCGCTTTATTTTTCTCTTGTTTCAGTCGCGGGAAAATACCGAATTTTAGGAAATTGTTCTGCATCTGACACCTTAGAAAGGGCCTAAACCGCAACATTAACTCGTACAACATTAAAGAAATAGCTAATGGAATGAAAAACAGCAACAATCAATTAGCCCAGTTTGGACGGACTTGGTAATCCTTACCAAATCCTGGCTCACCCAAAAATTCATTAAAAAAATCGCCTCGCATCAAATGGAATTTATTCCATAATCTTGTCAGCCCCGTCCTGTCACTCTGACCTTATAATAACAGATACGGGGCGATAATCCTTCTCAAAAAGGGAATTAATAACGTGATTTCGGAGATTTGAACGTATATGAAACAAAACTGGGGAAACTATTCGGTTATTATGTAAATGACGGGCTGGGGGGGTTTCTTCTTTTTGCAACACAATGGCGCTCATCTACATAAGCCAACCTTTCATCCAAAAAGGGCGAGACAATCCCGTTTTCAAGATATTTCCGCGTCTTGAGCTACCAAACAAATAATGTTCAATACGTGGAAAATAACGTGTCACTGCTTTGATGTTGTTTTGTTCAGCACCATTTTGTGAAACTGTATCTTAACACGTAGTTTTTTTTTTCAGAATGGATTTAGCCTAGCCAACGCCGTTGTCGTCAAATCAAAATTTCAAAATAGGTAAGGGCAAAAACATACACAAAGGGCCGCCGCCAATCCTATTGGAACAGCGACACAATGCTATTCAAATTACCCTTGATTTAGAAATAGAAAAAGCAGCCTCATTAACGGAACAATACCGAGGTTGTATGGGGGTCTAATCCGTGGATTTCGTTTATACCAAAGCCCGAAGGGGGGGCGGCAACCTTGTAATTTGAAATTCAAATCAATTTTTTTCCATGCCTTTGAAAATGTGACCGAACTCTCGTTTCGTCTACCGTATACGTCTGTTTTGTTGTTTCCAAATCGAAACAAACAATCCGTTTTAATTGACCTGACCCTGGAATGTCATTAGGAAAAACTGGGGTGCGTTCGAGTGTTTAAGTCAACACTAATCAATTAATTCCAGGTTTTCATGAGGGACAAATTGCAAAACGTTCATTCTCTCTATAGACCTATTAGGGACACGAGTTTTCAAACAAAATAGGTCAGCCCTGAAAATTGTTAGATAAAATATGGCAACATTGTGAAGACAGACATTAAAACATTTGTACAGTGTGTTAAATATAACTAGGCCTCTGGCAATTTTGGAAAATTTTTGCACACTTATAGAGGCTTTTGGCAATATTGTGGAAGCTATAAGACACTCGTAGAGTTATAATTAATAATTAATTATACTGTAAGTTCCTAATTATTATATTATTTTTAAGTTAGTGATCAAGAACAGAGCGATGTTGGCTACGAGTTTCCAAACAATTCAATGGTTTGAATTCACATTTTTTAAAACTTGGCAACATGGAGCATTTTCAAGTTAAAGCAATTACAAATCAAATTACAGATGTTTGCTTGAGGGTTAAAGTTAAGAATCATCCCCAATATGGGAGAAACACCCCGAAACAATTTACGTGTTGAATATGGAAGCGGGCTAAGGCAAATTAAACTTTATTATATTCGTAAAACGGCGTGTTTTCGCCGACAAAAACGTATTTATATTAACCCTTCTTCCGTTCTGAAAAAGGGGTGGGAGGGGTGTACACATTTTGTTTTAACAGCCTCGACCTGAAGGAAAAGCGATCACAAAAATTGCAAATTTAGTCTGTTTTATCGGATTGTTTTACGCTGTAAGTACAATAACTCTATTAACTAAATTAATTTTGATGTAGTTAAAAAAAAAACTAAACTGTAGTAGTGATAGCAGCATTTGCAATTAATAAAAACAAATGCACTTACATAACCTCATTTTAGTGGAAATGAATACTGGAACTGCCTCAAACAGAAGCTATTTCGCTGTAATTCCGTGTGTAATGTTGCTTTATTACCCACATTAATTGTACCGCAAGGGCTGTAAGATGAAGGTTGGAAGGGACTTCGACGTACTTAGGAATATTGCATCCAGAATATCGAATTTCTCCCGGTTGACGTTGTATTCCCAATTTCCCGGTCTGTTATGGCCCGGTTCGATCGTAAATCGTCCCCGATATGGAAATTCCGTCCGAGTTTTTTTTTATTGTTCGAACGGTCCTAATTCGAAAAGTACACGAGTGCTTTAAAGGTTATTAATGGCGGGCTGAAAATTGTTAATAAATCCGGCCATTATTGAATGTACAATAACGATAAGGGATCAGTGTATGAAAACCGTCTTGAAAGGCCATAAAGGCTCTAAAATGTTGGCGGAGCCCGGAAAGGGTCAAAACAGTTTCGAGCGGGGCGCCAACTCGGGTTATCGGTGCAAAATTTATGATTGAACCAGGCAACCGTTGCTATTATAACGATCCAGGAAACAAAGAAATAGCGGCAACGTAAAAATCCCATCGCGAATACAAGAAAAAAGTTTCGGTATTCGATTATTACGATATAACGCAACCCTCGTCTCGTCTCGACGACAAAAAATCACTTTGCCTTAAAGCTAATCAGGTAGTAACCCTTCAAAGGCGGTCTAGAATAACAAAGTGGCATTTTTACTTTGAAATTGAGAATTTTCTAAGTCCTCAGTAAACCCTTAAGCCCCGCGATTGATGTCTAAAGGAGCCGAGAGGCGGGCGAAAAAGTATGGCCCCGATTTTATGAGAAATATGCGCCATTTTAAATTTTTTACGCCCCTTGCAGTTGGTACTTGAAAACGGGGTTTTAATCAATTTTTTTCTTTTATCTAGATGATGTTAGTGTTGGTGTAAATGAGGCATAATACTCAATTTCAAACAAAGTAATGTTAAAAGTGCAAGTTTGAAAACTTTGTGAGCTCATTGGTTTTATGCACTTTTGGTCTGTTTTAATTGAAATAGGAAACATTTAAAATGGTAAAAATGGTGTTAATGCACTAGATTGTGAAAGTATTTTTTAATATCCTGAAAATTCATGACTCAAAGCTAGATTAGGATTAATAGCCAATGCATACAGAATGTCCATTCTTTGGCGCTAATAAGTTCGTGCAAAATATAAGTACGGTAATTACCTAGTATGTGATTATTATCGTATGGTGATAAAATAACAGTTGGAGAAAGGTTTCAATTCCAAAAACGGCATAATAATGGCACATGAGAACACACCGGGAATCGTTCAATCATAATAACCCCGCGGGAAAGCACGTTTTCCATCAAGTCTCCGACAATACATACAACAAATTCAGCACCTTTCCCTAAAGAAAACCATTCCGCAAATACTTTGTTTTCTTTTCATCAAAAATAAACATTTCGATTTGCAGAGGAAAATTTAACGGCAGTGCACCATTTGAGCGGCCCGATCGGAGGGGTTTGGGCTTCCCCCATTTCCTCGCGCTTCCACCCACCCCCTCGCGAGAGTGTTTTAATTCCTCATCTCCACCTCGCCGGGCCGAAGCTAAATAGATAATAATTCCGGGCAAACACGTTCTCCCGGCCACCTGAAGTAATAAATTAGGTTAGGGCTCATAATTCTCTACGTCGAGTCTCAATTAAAAACGTTAACCCTTTTATCTCGAACCGGGCTTGAAAGCCTTCTCCAGCCTCAATCCCCGGGGAAAAACAAATTCTTATTAGAGCCACCCCTAAACTTCCTTCACCTCCTTTTTGCCCCTAATTTTCGCGTCCTAAATTGAGATTTTACGTATATACGAGTTCTTGCTGAGAATTTGATTTATACGATCGCTAACCTAACCTAACAATTTTGATTGAGACCCTTTACTGTTGTCTTTATATTGAATAATGTCTAAATGTATTAATTCTTGGTGGATGTAATATTTAAAATAAGGCGTGCATGTCGTACCGCCTTAAATTATGTTAGCGGACAGGATGGATTATGATGTATGACTGAAAGTAGGTTGTTGGGGGGGTGGAAATTTAACACATTGAAACACTGGCTTCCCCCAGGGAATATCCGGGATAATACGTATTTAATTACGGTAAACCGGGTGAGGAAAAATTCTATACCGCAGTGACTAGTTACATTTCCGAAGATGTTCCAAAACATGTCATGGTGCGGCAACATCTACATAATTTGTCTGAGGTAATTCCCATTATTCCTATTTGTTATGTCTAGCGTCTCCAAGCAACTGTTCGAAGCAGAACGTGCCGTTCGATTCGGACATGTTCTGCATTTCTTACGGTGTTGCCTTCGGATGCAATAGGAATACCTTATTTATGATATAATAACTAACAAAGGGCGCTACGTAAATATTAAACATCTTCAACTGCGAGTACTTTATGTATGGTAATGGGAGCCCTGTAGGGACCTCAATTCTGACATTCGGAATTTCAATTTGCCCTGGAAAATTCGACTTATCTCTCTAATCGATCGATTCATTCGAACCGCATTAATAATTGCTTTTCACATGAATTATTACTGAGTAAACAGAAATTGTAAGATAATGATCATGACAGCTAATGCATTTAATACTAGACTCGGTTTTGTCGAGGTAATTGTTTTAAAATGACAATAATCCAGTGATAAAGAAGATGACATGTGCAGTATTTGCGTAAATTATTGTTTGTAGTCTGTGATTGGTCAAAAAAATGTCAATCAAGCTGAAAGCTGCTTTTTTTGACCAATCACAAACTACCCTGTTGGTAGCTGACTTGACACCTTGAACAGTTGACTTGTCTAGTAATAGCCTGTATTACACTTTTCAACATTTGACTGCAAATTCAAAACTCTTGTAAAATCATAAGCAACACTGCCACATCTAGTGGCAATTTTCATTCACAATGCATTCCGAATAATTTATGCACTTGAAGGGTTTTCATTTTGACGTAAATCTACATAAGTACTTTCCGCTGTTGTTGCCGGTTTTGAATGACAAACAAGTCCAAAGAAACTGACTTAAAACGGAAAATCCGCCATTAAGAAAACGTTTATTTCGAATTGATTTATATAACTTGTTTAGTCGTATTTTCCGCAATGCATTTCCTTTCTCGCATATACGAGAAAGTCTCTTTTGCCTGATTGAATAGACGTATTGTCAGCGGGAACGGTTTCGAATTGCTTTCCTCGACGAATAATGTCACTATGACTTTACATAATTAAGTCTCGTATACGTTTGCGTTTTAATTGACGTAAAAAAACACAACAAACAGGGAGCAGAAAACATCATGGATACAAATGACAAAACTCTCTAATTATTAAGTTACTCTGGAAGTAGAAGAATTTGAAATTCTCTAAGTACATGGTACACTGTTATTCTTCGTTATATTACCTCGCCCTACCGCACAAAGCGTTCCCACAAGAAAAAAAAATTCCAAGGGATTCAAAGACGTATAGGCAACAATAGGACAGGAGAAGCATCCCCGACGGCCCCCGAAACTCGCACAATTTCCGGTGTTTCCCCCCGGGTGCTCCCGGGCACGTACCGCGCCGAATAAAGGGAGTGCGCCCCCCCAACGATCACGATCTCTCCAACGTCAGACGGTATATTATTAAAATTTAAATCATTTAGATTTGCCGAGACGAGGAAGGAAGTTTTGCGGTGTAAACCCAGTCAAGAATCAAGTTGACCGTACCTCTCCGAAAAACAATGTTTTGCATACGCAAATAAACGTGACAATCATTAACTGAGTAGTCGAGCAAAACAAGCATTTTCGTTCTCCTTCCACCACCCTCAGACATAATAGACAAAGCGTAATGCAGAGAAAGTGCCTGGTATTTAAGTTTCATTAGAGTAATAGAAAATTAAATGGAGGGTACACACTCCACAATAGAGTTGGAGGAGGCGAGGGGGAGATCGAAATCTGGAACCGTTTAAATCCAAACGTAATGTCGCATACTCGAGGATTTCGGCTTTATACTGCCAGTCTCACACGATTGACTTGGAGGAACACGGTACGCAGAAGACCCTTCTAATCCGGATTTACGTATCAGGTCCGTGTCAGAAATAGACGACATATCCTACAGGAAGCAGGCCAGAACGTATTATTAACCCAATCGGAAGTTGAAACGCTGCTAGTAAACAACCTGGTGGCTAATAGCTACGTTTTAAAAGGATCAGGTCACAACGTATTGCTAATTGTTAGTACAAAATGCCTTTCCATTACAATAGAGTTCATTCGTTTCGTGATCTTTGATTTGTTAATTTTAAAAGAACAGTTGATTTAATTTTCTGCACGTCTCAAAAAGCTATAATTAGATTAAATCCACAGATGTGATTATGGTTCAAATTCTCCTATAGGCAAAGTCTATAGGAGATCAATAATTATTGGACTTTGTAACTGTCGTTTTGCACATATTAAAGCAAAATTTCCATTTTTTATTTTTGTAGTAATTGAACTAAAACCAACCAAACTGTTAATGACGTACTTTTACCTTCAATCCATGTTACAAGGGTCAAAAGGGTAATAATAACTGATCGAGTAGTTTGCAAGAAGTCTTGCGTAACATCAGGTTAACCAACCCACCTTACAAACCGCTAAATCAAGAACAAAGCCATTCTAATTCGAAATAATAACGCGGGCGAGGGAAAAGGGCACCAACAAGGGGGACATGGCCCTTTTGAAATACACGGGTCGTCCAAGGCAACCGGGTCGAATTTAAATTCAAATGGCGACCTTCGGAGGATCCTGTTTAATAATGTACATTCTAATAGAGATTGAGAGAACCTCGGCGTCAAACTCTAGGGACTTAAAAGTTACTGGGTCAATAGAAACGGCGCCATTTATTGAATAGGTTATATTTTGTTTGTCGCCGCCCTCTGGCGTTTGTTCTTGACGTAAATCAACCGAGAAGTAGCTGCAAAGAGCTCCAAAAAATGTGAACTTGCAATTTTAGCCTGGCTGTAACGTCAACTCTCTAAAAAGAGCTTTAGTCGAGTACACTCCAGGCTTGTAACGCGGTTTTTCCTAAAAGCAAAAGGTTGAAGGGGAAAGAACGAAATTCCAACCTTCTTTTAATCGATACAATAGCCAGAATCTCCCTTTGGTTTACGCGGAAAGTTGATATTTTATTCATTGCAAAAGGGAAACGTCCCTTTTATTTTTATAGGTTCATATATAATATATAAGAGGCCAATTCGCCTTCTTCTTGTTATCAATCGTAATTTTTGGGCCACTACGTGATTCGAATCCAAACTTAAACTAAAACGGATGTAATAAGACTCTTGGTGGGGGGGAGGGGGGGTTAAGGGAAAAGCCAAACATTCCGGCCGGCTAACCAACATAACAAGTTTCTGATCAAACATTGCAGTGTCAATAATGTATAACGTTTGATTTACATAGGGGGGCCCTTCTGAGCATACACATTAAACCCGAAGGGGAAAGGAGAAGTTTAGCAGATTTTGTTTGTTACAGGTTGCTTTTACTTGGACAGTTGTTGCTGGATACAGAATCTATGACTTACAACAGTTTGTACTACACTCAGTTTAGGTAAGTTAATTCATTTCTAGTTACTTCAAACGTGTTTTAGCTGGTAAAAGGGTTAATTAACTGACAACTCGTAATTCAAACGGGTCGTCTGCGACGATGCCATTTCAAAAGAAGCAAGTTTGCAAATGAAGCAAATTTTATAATTAAATTTCCAGTTTCTAGCGTCTTACAACGTCGCCTTTGAGGCTCTAGCAAAACAAGCAATTTAGACCTATTCATACTGTTTCTTAAAATTTTTCAACTTGCAAAGGGTTTTGTGGATATTTAACATTTACACCTGCTGGTGTAAACACAATTAATACAAAAAAAGTCAATATTTACACGGTTTACAATATCCTGAACATAATCCATGTAGGAAAACAGGAAAAAAGTTTGAACGTGTGTTTTCTTGAAGCAAATACATTTTTTATTATGTTAGGTTGGAGGGATTCCTCCGTATATTCAATAAATGATTAAAAGTAAATTTGTACGTAGCCCTGGATGTTTTGTTTGCCTTGTTAAAAGGATGTTTACCCGTTAATATTTATGACTCGTTGTATTTTAATTTGAACTTAAAAAAAAATGAAAACAGAAAGAAGAATTCAAATTAAAGCTGTTAAAGTGAGCAAAGGAGTTTTGGACTAACTCCATCCCCTTTTAAGTTCCATTAGTGGAACAACAGCTTCCGGGAGAGATAATCCTGGGCGCTAAAATAGGTTCCCCTTTCGAACGTCGTAAAGAAAAATAACTTCCCCAAAATAATTACTAAAATATCAAGAGCCTTAACTCGGGAAATCTCCCCGGGAGTCGCGGAACATTCCTGGAAGACCCCGGGTACTTATTAGTGAAGAGCCCCATGTTTCCCCTTTTGTTTTTGGATTCCGGCATCCTAATTTCGTGCTTTAGCAAACATTCTTCCTCGGAAATAAAATGGAACACGTCTGCCTTGTGGCGTTTTTCGTTGTTTTGACTGGGCGCCCCCCTTTCAACTTCTTAAGGCTAAAGTCACCGCAACAATTTTTGGTGAGTTTTACGATCTTTTCCAAAACGTAAGCAAATATTTTAAGAAACTGGTAACTATCGTGTTTAGAATGTGTTTTGTATTATTTGTTTCTTGAACATACAGTCTCGTACTATAGTCCGAGCAAGCCTGCCACCAATAATCAATCTAAATTTTAGTTTGATTACAGTTGGCGTCCCAGGTCGCCATTTTGTCTGTCATTTCTTGAAACTACGTGAAATTTCCTTTAAAATGAGGTGCAAGTCAATATTTTGACAGAAAATTCAAAATGGCGGCCTCGAACTGTCAAAAAAAACAACTTTTTTATTTGTCAAGTTACAGTTGACGTCTCGGTGTCATTTTATGTTAAAATTTCCCGGAAAAGACGCTGGTGTAGTCGGTTTTTTGATATCTCAAAAACTAACACAGTTGTTGACTAAAAAATATTTACAATATAATATGTGATATTTGGTGAAGCAACTTTGACGCCCTCTAGCGGCCAAACGGTATGACCAATCAACTAATGTGGGGATATTTTTGGAAAGCTTGAAATCTGCTCTATCTTTTGTTTTCTATGACATTTTGACGTAACTTGCCAAACTCAGAGTCAAAACTGAGCATATAGCAATATTGTCATAAAGTATTAATGTTTCATCATTGATAAAATATTGTAAAAACATTTTAGCAACATGATGTGTTACTAGGAATATTTTCATCTTTCTGTAACTTCCGGTCTAACCGAAAGTAGATGTCAATTTGCTTATTTTAAATGGAACACGCTGTATATTATTGTATTTTTGAATAGTCCTATCGATTTCAAATATTTTTCATGTATCATAACCTATATCTATCTGCAACAGTTTTCAAAATGTTGACGTTTGAAACGGTTTAGGTGGCTAACCCTGTATATTACTTACTCTATATGTGAAAACATAACATTTAATGAAAACGAATCTATTATATCAACCTGATTCTATACCAAACAGTTGTTCGGCCATTGTTAAGATACAATTAAACAATTGGATAAGTCAACGTTTTCGGTGGGCAGTTTATTTTTTTGTTTATGTAGAATTACAATCGAAGATTGGAAAGAAAAGCTGTGGGGGTTTTCAAGTCCTCAAGCTTTTACAATAGAAACTGAATTCGACCAGAATGTTTCAAGTAAATTAAAAGCCCCTCTGACACAGAGTGAAATCGTCTCCGGTTTCGTTTTAACAGACTTTTCGATTCGATGAAGTAAATTCGAGTTTCGCGAAAGTCGAAATGAATTTTAAGGCTTTTAAGCCTCAATAGGGATATGAGGGCGTCATTATGCCGGTGCACTTTTAAACACTTTGTGTTTCTCTCAGTTTAAAGCCATTTTTATCGTTCCTTTATTTCGCCTTCGGGCAATTCCGTCAACACGGCTTCAATAGCCAGGGAACACCTTTAATCTGACAAATTCCATTATAGTCGGGGAAAAAATAAAAATCTTTTCTTTACGAGGTCGGATCTTATTTTTACGATTTTCTTGCATTTACTTTGCCACTCTGGATTTAATCCAATATCCGGTTTGGCCCTTTTTCCAAACCAACGGCCAGAGAATATTTTATGTTATTTTATGTAATAAGCGGAACAACCAGTTGAAATAACTTGTTTCCCTCGTATAACTGAATAAGTTCAAACAAACAGACAAGGGGCTTAAAATCTGAAAGTTTATTTTATTTGGATACTTTTAATTGCCTTAATGAAAAGCTTCTTTGGTAGAAAAAAATGTGAAACCGTCCAATTGGTACATAATTTAAAACGTTTCAACTTTGAACTAATCACCCATATTGGAGGAAACTCCGGGACTCGTTACGAGGGTTGCAATTTATCGTTCTCGAGGGATGAAACCAAGTAGACGAGATTTTAAAACGATAAATTCGAGTTTAAAAGATGTTCCTTATTAGGAGTGAGCCTCATTACGATTTATTTAGTGGAGAGGCTGCAGAAACGATAAGTCACTGGCAACAAGTATTTTTTGGATTTTGCACAACAAAACTATGAATGGTTAGTAAAAAAACGTTCCCACGATCATCACTCGGAAAAAACCTAACCAAATTGAATATTCAAACCGTATTAACGGGCACAAAAAAGGGACAAAGAAGTGTCCAGTGTGACTTTTTTAATTAAGGATTTTAATGAAAACGACTGCAACGGCACCATAATGACTCGGCATGGAAACCACTGGCTCAGAAAATAACTAAAGGCAAAAACGCTTGTCTTAGGTCAGGGTTTTCGGTTCGAATTATGGTGGTTTGAGGTTTACTCCTTGCATCTTTCAAACATAATTAACCATGAAGGTTTTCACTTTTGTACGTGATTAAATCGGTCAAACTTACACGTACAACAAAAGAGAAAGGGTTTGACAAGGGTGAAAATTGAATTTTTACCAAAACTACAAAGTACAGATTTAGTAACATAGTAATGTCTGCCCAATCCAAGCAAAGAACGAAGTAGTGAAGTGGTAAAAGTGACTTTAGTGGTTTAAAAAGTGATCTCTAGTGTTGTAAATTGTTGTGTATTTAGTAATTAAATTATTTGAGTTTATTCAAAGTCTCACTTATCAAAAAGAACCCAGTAAAGTGTAACAATAAGGTGTTACAACTATTCAAATATGCATCTTCTGTTAATTAACTAACCGTTTGAATTTTATTTTTCCACGATGATCGCATGCACTATCGAAATCCTGCAAGTCAATCAAACGTCAGAAGGGAGTAATTAAGGTTCAATTAATTTCCCTTATGCGCCCCGGTGTGAATATGTCGATAATAATGCAGCTACAAACGTAATTCGCCCTTTCCCTTGCGGACTGAATTGAAAATACCGTGACAGGGTGGATTCTTCCCGATTTTCGTGTATCGATTAAATAATTATTAACAAGCGTACTTAAATTTATATTAGCGTGTTCTAGAAGAAAAATGAGGACCGAACACGCGGAGGATAACCGTAAAAGCCCTCTTTTAAATGCGGACGACCTAACCCTTCCCTCCCTCAACCGCTCTGGTTTTACGAATTAGATAATCTGAAAATAATAATTCAAATCCACAATATTGATCGAAACAAAGTGGTTTAATTTAAAGTTTTTAACGTAAACGGGGTAATATAATAATGCTGCATACCCCGGCCCATATTCGCTCCAGTGTGTTCCCTATGGTGCTTAATAATGTACATTTTAATACAGGGTTGGATGTTTGAAGCGTATAATTTATTAGAGACGTTGATGCCGTCGAAAATTGCCCGGGGACAAAGAAAACTTTTTTCCAATCCTAAAAAAATCATTTGACCCAGAAACTGGAATGAAATATTTAAAGAGCGTATGCAGTTTCAGTTTCAAAAATAAAACCACCTCAAAAACGTTTCAAGCTCCCGAATTAGTGTATTACCCTTTGAACTTGCCAGCTTTTTAAAACAAAAACTGAAAAAAAGTTTATTTGCAGATAACTAGCGCAATTCGAAATGTGCGAGAACCTGGTGCTACTACTGTTGCGAATAGCCTTTTTGACGATGATTTTGCTGACTCGTCAATCATTGGCCGAGCAAAAGTTTGCCATGGAACCCCAAGATCAGACTGCGATAGTGGGGTCCAGGGTCACGTTACCTTGCAGGGTGATTGACAAGCAAGGAACGCTGCAATGGACTAAGGATGATTTTGGTCTGGGTACTCACAGGAATTTGAGTGGGTTCGAGAGGTACTCGATGATTGGCAGTGATGAAGAGGGTAAGTAATCTGTTGATGGTTTAATATTTTTTTGAAATCTAGTGCAGAAATTTACTTTTTCCAGTCGGTTTCACAAAAAACATGTTTCATAGTTACTCAGTCATACTATTTTACTTTGATTTTTCTCTATATACGCTCACTTTCAGTCAAAAATTACTGTTGTAAAGTAAGGACGGTAAACAGTAAAGGATTGCTTAATCCCATACGCGCAATGTTCGGGCCGGTGACGATTTTTACGTCACATCAAGTCAGAGATTGTTAACCGATTGCAGTCGATCATATTTAGCGTATTGTAGTGATGGGCGTAAATTTACCATGATCGGTTATTTACTGGTAAGGTAAAGTACAATTCAATGTGACCGGCAAATTTACCAATTTTACCAGAAAATTTATGGGTCTAATTGAAATTTGCTTGGAAAATATAATTTTCCTGACTGTCATTTAATTTGAAAAGTCATAAATCTGAATCACTATACTTTTCATGCACCCCCTGTGTAGTGGCGGACTGAAACTGAGAGTGTTGAGCAAAAAATTCTATCTCAAAAAATGTGTACAGGGTGACCGAAAACATTCAATCACCATACTTTTCAAGCACACCATGTTTACTGGAAGCTAAAACGGTCCTGAAACCTTACGGTGCTAAGTTAAGGAGTTAACTGTTAAGTAAGTAAAATTGTGATCTAAATTTTGAAAGTAAAGTCAAGGTGAAAATTTCCTGTAAAACCACTAGGAGTGAGAAAATGACTGTTTTAAGTACATTTTTGGAATCCTCATTAAATTTCCTATTCAATAACATAAAAAAATGCTACAAAATTTGGTACAATCAGGGAGAGAAGCGGTGTCAAAGTTTGACCTGCCAGAAACACATTGTTTGTAATTTACCAGTAATTTACCGGTAAAATTTTCCTGGCAATGTAAAATATTTACTTTACCGGTAATTTTTACGAGCCCGAGACTTGACTGTGACGTCAGGATCCATTCGCCGCCGGGAAAGAAAATCGGCCAATCGAGCAATCCTTTACTGTTTACCGTCCTTGGTTGTAAAGTACATTTTTGGGCGCTTGTACAATTAATCTATTTGACGTCTTGACTGCGTTGTGTCGACCCAGTTCCTTTTGCTTGACTTTAAAGTAAGCTTTTATTAATGACGTTTTTAACTACTACCGCGCCAAAATTACCTTTTTAGAATCGTACAAGATTGATGAGTTTATAATCTTCTCTAATACAGTTTGGTATATTTTCTAGTTAAAGCGTTTTCCCTATTGTTCGTCGATCTGTCGATCGATACTTATGACAAATGAGAGTAAATTTGTTTACGTTTCGAAATGGAGGGTTAATTCAGGTAATACACACTCATGAGAGGGGGGAAATTATTTAAATAGGCAGTTCCGTGGCGAACGTTATCGATAAAGCTGTTTGTCGGTTTTTTTTTATACAATTTGATAGCAGACTATTATTTCATGGAAGAACAAAAAGCATACACTCGACGACGCACACTTTATAAGGGAATTTCGTATTCTCCCTCCCCTTGAAGGGAGAGCGAGCTGAGTGCTCTCAAAAGTGGCCCGAATCTCTTCACCTGACATGTGTTAAAGTGGCTCTTAATGTTTGATATCCCCGCAGGGTTTTGATAGAGGCATTTCTAAGGGCCAAATCAAGGACGTGTTGGCGAAAAATCACACGCAGTTGAAAAATGGGCTCGAAGATTTTTGAAGAGGTAGAAGGAACACAAAAGGGCTCCTTTATTGCCCAGTTTGGACGATCGAGATTTATTTAGTTTGCCAAAGTTGCCCAACAATTATAATTAATCTTAATAATTGGTTCCTATTTATCAGTAAATAGCCCTAATACCCCCACCGAAACGGAAAGGGTAAATAATGGCCCTAAAGTCTCGAGTGTCAGATCAAGATTTGTGATGTATCGAACAGAAGGGCGGAAAAGTTTCCCTTCGAAACCAACATGGCGACTACACTCTAATTAACGCCATATTTTTCCTAACCGCGTGCAATTTGCCGTTATTAAACTATCCACGTTGTCATCCCCCTGTTAGTTCCGTGTCCAAGGGAGGCCCATAAAGGGCGCCATGCAGTTTTACCGCCTCCATAACCGTTACGAACAAAATGGGAAAAAACGCAGCCAAATTAGTTTCGTTTTGGTTTTCTTCATTCCAACGAAAAGTTGGACGTGATTGTAGAACACTATTTTGCTAGACGGTCACGTGACAATCGGCAAAATAACTGTCATAAATCTCAGAAACACGTTTTATATCAAATACTGCAAGAAAACGTTTCTAAATCCTGATTTTTGCACCTTTACAGCACGGTTTTGACAGTTTTGACGTTATTGACAGTTGTCACCTGAAGACTATTTAGCTAGACTATAAAGTGACAATTGTCAAAGTAACTGTTAAATCTCAGGAAATCGTCTTGTTTCGAAAAGTATGTTAAAATGTAATTCTTTTGCAAATTCTAGTAAAATTTTGACAATTCTGACAATAGTGACAGGTCAGAGGATTGGGATTGATAAACAAAAAACAAAACCTCACCATTTTTAACCAATCAGATCAGGCAGGCATTAATGGGGCTGTTCCTAGATTTGGGAACTCCATCTGTAGTTTCTAACTCATAGAGTTGAGTCCAGATGTTACACAACAACTATCAAACCTCCCGTTGTTCCAAAAAATCCTTAAGGTAAAAAAACCCATCCTTAGTTAACTGTAACTGTTTATTCTTGGTAATTGTCTAGACTCTAAACAAATAGGCGCCCAAACTGGCTGGCAAAACGTCGGTCCATGTTTGGTTAAATTATTACGGACAAATATAGACTTCTCAGACAATTTTAACGAGGTTCTCGAGTTTTGCAAATCGACAAGCTAAATAGGACGTCCCCAAGGGGATTACGCCAAAAATGGGGCTCATTAATTATGCTGATTATTGCATACGGAAGTTAATAATGTAATAACCTGTCGAGCTGGTGCGAACAAGTTCTTTTCGCTTTGTAAAATCCACTGGGGGAAAATTTTGAACGTGCAACTCCTGTAAAACGATCCGAACAGGATTGTCTTATCTCCGTAAACAAATACAATTTGAAAAGTAAATTTGTATTCGAGTCGCAACGACCGACTTTCGAAAACCTCCTCGTATATGACATGGATGAAATTACAACTTTTTTTCGCTTCAATTTCATTATTTGCCGTAGTCTTTTCCTGGAACGTGATGACCAACCTGGAGATTTTCGCTGTGTACAGGGTTAGACTCTACAGATGAGTTTTTAGATTTATTAGTGCAGAACATTTAGAGTTTATGAAAAACTGCAGTTAATGGAAAGTTCTCGGTGAGTTGGATAGTTTTTAATAAGCAACCCTCCCTCTGTACCCCGGTCTCGATTAGTTGGCCGTAAAAGCGCAGCTCCGATCAAAAGTCCTGCAAAACTTCTTGAAAATAATAATTACTGCAAAAGTCCTAAAGTCAGCCCTACTAATTATAAAGAGGCAAATTCACTTGGCGTAAATTAAAACTGAAAAGAACAAACTTAAAATTTCATCGTTGGCTTTTTTCCACTTTTGGGGGCCACGACTCCGAATTTAGGATTCTAGAGGGGGCGAGAAGGGAAGTTTTAGACCCGCGCTTGGAATTTAAATTGTTTTGGAAATTGTGTTTGTTTATTCGTCTTAGAGGGCCAATCTCTTTTAAAACTGTTTTCGCAAACTTTCTGGATTTATTTTTCCTGGAGGAGTACAAGCGCCAATTTTACTCCCACCAAGATGTTCGATAATGATGATGCTTTTACCATCACTTATAAAATCAAATGTGATGCACCAGCTAGATGAATAAATAGGCATTTGTGCAATTTTCGACACTGTTATCAAAAGGGCCCTTAAAAAACCATCCCCAAACCCTTTGGGGGCGAACAAACATTTACCTTTTGATTATTTGCAGTGTTGTTTCGGGGAAATTATATGCACATAATAAATTGGAAACGCACCGTTGTTTGTATTCCTGGTTGTTTGTAACCCAGGTCTGTTTAGTTATGGATCCATCCTGCCCTCCATTCAATATTCATACAAATGTACAGAGTGTCTCAATATCAGAGAATTTTGATCAAAATACTTTTATAACGTAGTGTTGTCAATTCTGGTAGCAATATTAGAATTGTTAAATAAAAAAAACTAAAAAGGAAAAGAAATGTCTATAAAGACGAAATTTGCTTGCCATAAAAAGGTGTTTAAAAGAATTTTATCACAAGTGCATACTCTAGTAGTAAGCAAAAAGTACCCCTAATAACATAATCAAAACTTTGCTGGGAAGATTTATGAGATGTTTGTTGTATCCATACTTTTTGTTACATCATTGGTTTGTATAGAATTTTAATGACAACTGAAGTTGCATGAAACAATCTCGAAAAACCATTAAAGTCGGGGATTTTTAGCGCCAATAAAATGACCGTAAATATTTACTTTAATCCACCCACAAAGGTAAGTTTCTGATCAGTAAAGTGAGACTTTTACGAGGTGCTAGATGAACGTATGGCCCTGGGGTGTCGAAAGGTGCCCCCCACATTGTTGTCAGCGAATAGAGGCAATTCCGACGAGTCGTAAAAGTTCGACCATTAAAAAAATAAACTTTTTAATTAAAATATAAAGCTGGAAGACGTAAAATCGACGAACAGTCATAAAAATCGAACTTTTGGGCCAAAGTTTAATTAGTAGTGTTGTCAATTTGTATGAGCTAGAGCTGACGGAAACATTATTAAGAGCCGGGGGCCACTAACTCTACTTAAGGTAGTTCGCTAATAACCTGGACGTTAGTTAATGAGAAATTTAAAAACCGCATGGTGTGGTTTACTAAGGAAAACGTCTCCATTCATTAATTAGACTCTAATCTAATTAAACCTCAGCGAAACTTATTATACATCTAGGTTTGATCAGTGTTGCCAAGGAAGCCAAAACCTTTCTAAACCCTGATTTTTGCTACTTTTGAGCATGGTTTGACAGTTGTCACGTGATTGTAGAACACTATTTAGCTAGACGGTCACGTGATAATCGGCAAAATAACTGTCATAAATCTCAGAAACACGTTTTATATCAAATACTGCAAGAAAACGTTTCTAAATCCTGATTTTTGCAACTTTAGAGCATGGTTTGACAGTTTTGACGTTATTGACAGTTGTTACGTGATTTCAGAAGAATATTTAGCTAGACTATGAAGTGACAATTGTCAAAATAACTGTTAAATCTCAGAAAATCGTCTTGTTTCGAAAACTGTGTTAAAATGTAATTCTTGCAAATTCTAGTAAAATTTTGACAATTCTAACAATAGTGACAGACATCACATGGTTTTAGAGAATAATTTGGAGTAAAAAAATGACTGTTTAAAGCGAATTTTTAGAATCCTTAGTAAATTTCCTATTCAATAAACTGAAAAAGTATATGAAAAATGTCACAACCAACAAAATGGCAATAACGTAATTAAAAACGGTAGATTATATACAAAAAAAACAGGAGAACGGTAGAAGAACTACAAAAACGGTAGACATTTTAACGGTAGACCTGGCAACATTGGGTTTGATATGAAATCGGCCTGAAGGTTTACATCTATAAAAAAAGTGCTCAAGCGCCCCCAAGAGTGAATTAACTTATATAGACTGATTAGGTCGGTGCAATTTGTGTTATCTGAGCTTTTACTGCTTCAGACGGTATTATGGTGCAATTTAATGATCTAAATGATTATAATTGTGATTTGGAACGGTTTAATGCAATTTTTAGGCGACAAGGTTGTTAGTAGTAGAATAGAAATAAATTAAAGTCACTGCGGCAACACTGCAACTGCTGACTGAACGAATGACGATAGGGGGCGCCAGATGGTGCGAAATGATGAATAATGGGAGAGTTGTTGTTGTCAAAAATCAAGCATAAACTTATCACATTCTTGTAAACCTAAAGTTGTGTTTTATTAATACATAATGGTGTTATTAGTTAATGGAGTGTTTTAATCAAGAAGAGAAGCAAAATTCTGCAGCTAAGGATATACCTATTCCTTACAAGGTAAAGAAACTCTACAAAATGTTGTTTAGTACATAATAGAACTTGTTTGATCAGAATTTGCAATGTTTGCTCATCGTAAAAAGGAAAAGTAGTAAGGGTGTAAAAAGGGCAATTATCTTCTAAATGATGAGGATTTCTACTAAGGTCTGAAGAAACCAGTTTCGACTTGTATAGTAGTAAGGCCCGGTTTACCCAACTTCTTTATTTTTAATTCTTTATTGTTAATTCTTATTTCTTAATCCTTATGGAGTTAAAACCCTATTAGTTTAATGGTGCTGTTTACACAAGTTCTTAATCTTTAATTCGTAATTTTAGTTGGTAATGCATTGCCTTGAAAGTTCCCAACTTTTAACTTTTTAAGGATTAAGCATTAAGAATTGAGAAAATATTTTTTTGCGCATGCGTTGATTTGACATTTTTACCGGGCGAATCTGCAAACGGTTAGAAAATATACAACATAACCTATACAAACCTATGAAAATATTTGATGAAAATGATTTACTAACTTTGTGGGTGTGTGATTGTTTGTTCCGATTAGTATATTTAGATTATGCAACTTTTTAGGATCTTTCTTCAGTTGGGAACCAACTAATGAATGTAAATACACAAACTGTTTAAGAATTAAGAAGTTGGGTAAACTCGGCCTAACTGACTGTCATCAATACAGCCTGGATTTTTTCCTATACTTACATCTGTTGTCTTCCCGCCCTCTCCTTTCTTTACACCGGGCAATTCCGTAGAGAAAAAACTCCTGACGAACGGAAACAGAATTTAAATATCGTCCATCGTCAAGGGACGAATTCGGTCTGCACGGCCCACGAAGGGATGCTCCAAGTAACACGGTGACATAACAGCTTTTCACCGCTCCCTAGAGCCGTCCTCTATATGGGACTAGCCCTGGATATACGTTTGAAATTACCGCATAAAACGTTGTTGGCGTTACGTTTTAATAATATAAAAAAACTACAAAAGTTTGGAATGGACATTACACACACATTTCTGCTAGCATCAATTTGTATTCAAAGGAATGAGTTCCATTGATTTGGCCAAAACTTAATAATAGTTTACTCATTAACCAACGATTACATTGTTTCAGGTGACTATTCCCTAGACATTTTCCCCGTACAACTGGAAGATGACGCCAGGTATCAATGTCAGGTGTCCCCAAGTCCTACAGGACAACCAGGTAGGACACAAACAAATTCTGTATTAGAGTAGGAAAAATCTGAATTATTGTTTTTGACAGGAATCCGAAGTAATTTTGCTACTTTGACGGTCCTGGTGCCGCCCGATCCCCCCAAAATCGTCCAGGGCGACTACATGGTTACTACAGAAGACAGGGAGATTGAACTGGAGTGTATCAGTTATGGAGGAAAACCGGCGGCGGAAATTACTTGGATTGATGGACATGGTAAGTAATATGCTATACACATAACAATGAAACATTAAATTAATCAGAGAACACGATTTGCGGTTTAATTCGTTTCGACACGGTTTCTAGGCATATTTACCAACGAAGACCTATTGCCTCGATTACCCATTGCTTGCAACACGTTATTTTATAATAATCGAACGAATCAGTGGAAAAACTAAACTGTCCAAGTCGAATCGATTCCGATTATTTCAACTGGAAAATCCGGAACGGGTTTTTTCCATCTAGAAGTTAGGGCAAACAAGATCCGAGAGTAGACAATTAAAATTCCTCGAGCAGTAATGGAATAAGGAGTTCCATAAGCGTGTTCCTACACGTCGTGTGTAAATACCAGTTAATTTGCCACCAGAAAGTTTCTTATTGTGTTTGTTTTGTCGTTCAGAATCCGGAAATTTAATTTCAGTTTTAGTGCCAAAATTGCAAAGCAGTTTGGTGACACCCTCACTTATAAATAATCATTTTGATTGGTTTGGCGTATCTGACAGTTGCCATAGGATATCAGTACACTATTGACTAGAATATCAGATCACAACTATCACAGTAATGAGCATGAATCTGTAAAACATATAGTAATCACAGAAATTACACTTTTTAACAAACTGTTATAGAATAAACTTACACAAACAAATTTTCAGTATAATAAAAAATGTTTCCAGTGTTTTTTTCTAAAAGTGGATTATTTTGAAAGTTACAGGGTGAATCAATATATCAGTTGGTAGTCATTCAAAATTTAAAAGTTAGGTTTTTTAGCTATTCTATGTATATAATTTATGTATCAATAATATAAATCAGAAAAGCATCTGTGACACAAATATCAGGTCATGGTAAGTTTGACATCAATTTTCTATATCAAGGGTTGATTTAACACCCCCATTCCATTAGCACCCCCTCTAAAACAAATAAAGAAACCCCGTTTTGTTTGGCATCACTCACGTTTTTCTGTAAATTCAATATTTGAATTAAGAATATGACTTTTTGCAGGTAATGTCCTGTCCGAAGGAAACGAGTATATAATCGAAGAGTTGCCAGATCACCGGAGGTTTACAGCCAAATCCATTTTGAAGTTAACGCCCAGGAAGTTGCATCATAACACTACGTTCACGTGTCAAGCTCAGAATACCGCAGAAAGGACGCACAGAACCGCCAAACTAAAGTTAGAGGTATATAACTGTTCCATTGTCTGTTAAAGCTGGACCAGCGAAAAAGTCTTGTTAAGTTAATGATTCCGGTAGCGGAATCGCGGACGAACCTAGCCGGGGACGTCCGTTTTATCATCTCTATTAAATAGAGCGTCCGTTCGAAAAAAAGTCCGCATTTTGTCTGCGGAGAACAAATGCCCCTTTATCCATCGCCGTCCGTTCTATTATGCCAACCGATTCAAACATTTTGTTATACGCGCTGGCTTTTTATGTCCCGGGACAATACCGCGCCGGAGAGGTTTTTCGGGACGAAACTTTTATTGTCGGGTCCATTTTCCACCCCCTTCGCTACCCCGGATTTCCGCCACTGGAATCTCCGGACATAATTTCGCGTTTTTATAACCTCCATAGTTTTAAAGACTTTTTAATTTTTTACAGGCACGTTGCAACCTTGCAAATATTTTGTACTAAACTTGATAAATTCAAAGTTGGTCAGTTTGGCAGCACTGTAAAAATGGTATTATTGTTCGTTTTCACGATTTGATAATAATTTCTTATTAAGTACTTTTTAAGATTTAATGTCTCGGTAACATGAAGAGATAGTGAGGCCAGTTTTGGCTCATTTTGTAGTATTTTCTATCCTTTTTTAATGACGTTTTAGTGAAATCTATGAGAGTTCAAATAAAAAAGTTACAATTATTCAAAAAAATTGTTTTAAGTGATGTCTAATGTACGATAATGTATAAGGTAATATTTGTAATTTGTTTTCGGTACCTTTTCAAATTTTTGGAATTGATGCCATTTTTTGAGTGACCGTTGTATAGGAACTTTAAGTGTAAAGTGAAATTATCGATGTCCCCGTTATGGAAACAGTTGTCTCGACGATGTTGCCCGTGACAATTATCCGAATGGCGTACTAATTATTAAAGCAGTTCACCTGATTTCGTCTCTGATGGGAGTTGGACTCTAATTGAAAGGGAACAACGGATGCCGCTTCTGCTATATTTGTAATAACGAAAACGGTACACTCGAGCAGAAAAAAAATAAACGGCAACAGCGTCCCGGACATATTGGCTCATTACCGTCCTTATGCAGCAAATTCTCTTTATCTCCCTCGGCAAAATGCTGCCGGAATAAAAGTTTGTCTGCGAACAACGGATCGTCCGTAACGCAATTAGAGTGCGGCGACAAAGCGACAAAATGCCGTTTGCTTTAAAGCGCTTTATTACGGATCAAGATATAATATCAACTTCTACACGGTTCCCAGTTTTTTCCCGGGCGAATTGGATTTTTCTGTGTTTTCCGAGGGGCTCGGATTACGTGGCGGAAATAGTTTCGTCTCTATCATAGTCCTGACTAAATTGTTCCGCATTTTCAGCGCGGTTTTATCAAAAAACAAAAAAAAACGTCAAATTACATATTAAATTCGTAAAAACTGCTTTTTATCACTAGCATATTATACACAATGTAGGTGCAGTTAATTACGTAACGGCAACAATGCCAGTCAACTGTCACTAGAAATAGTAGTTAGGTTTGCTTGAATTTGAAATATCATATATTAAGACGGCATTAGAAAGAGGATCAAAAATACTACAAAATGAGTGAAAGCTACCCTCTTTAGCTCTTCATGTTACCCAGATGTTGTTAGTTACTCCCATTTAGGTAAAAGTTTTATGACGATCTTAAGTTGTAAATTTCCACTTAAGACCTTGATGGACACCTGCACTAGACTTTAGCCGGTCGTAAAAAAGGGAATAGTTAATCCTCTCCGCTGCTAGTATCAATAATACCATCAGAAAATTTCCCTTTTATGCCGTTGCGGAAAAACCATCCATTATAATTCGCCGTCGGTTTTTCCTCGGGAAAAACACTCCGCGAGAACGCGTTATAATGGGGTAGCACGCTATTTGATGTTCTGTTATTTCTTCGGCCCCCGGAGGTGGGTAATAAAAGGAGAAAAAACACGCCGGGGATATTCCGGGACCCCGCGGAAAATGGAAAAGGAATGCCATGTGGAGAAATTGCCATTAAATATTTACGTACGGAATACGAGGAACGTTTATTTCGACGAGCGGCAAAACGTTCCCGTCATTGAATGATAAAGGCTCTCATGGAGATTGGCTGGTTTTTCCGTAAAAGCGATCACCGAAGCTTAAAGAAAAATATTAGCTGTGTAAGTGTAAAATGGGGCTTCATTCAGTTTTTCGACTGCTTTTCTAAAAGGGTATAATAAAGCCGTTCACGTTGCTTAAATTACATTCGATTTACATAAAAAAAACACACATTTATTGTCAAATTTCAAAACTACCGACCCTCGTCAATCTAATTACTACAACCCATTTATAATTTCATGACGTCACTTGCATGACAACCTAGAAAAACCTTTTGGCTGACCTTAAATCCATCATCCGACCAAAATTTGATTACCAAAATACCGAAAGTTTCTGGCCCTTGTCGTTATCATCAGGGCTCAAGAATGGACACGGGAGCAATACATTTTTAACAAAGTTTAGGTGTAATTACCTAGTTAAAGTGACGGTACGGAAGGGCGCGTCGTTACGGACATTAGCAATTCATATTGGGTCGTTTCGTGTCGTTTGCTAAACATTTTTTCCCTAGGTGAAATACGCCCCGAAGGTGACGGTTACGGCGTTGTCGGGGATGGGCCCCAACGGACGAATTCCCGAAGGTTCGGAGGTTCGTTTGGGGTGCAAAGCGGACGCCAACCCACCGGATGTGTCCTACAAGTGGTTCTTGAACGACGAACCCATCCTGGGGGACTTTACCACGGAGCTGGTGTTGAGGAATGTCACCAGGAGACACCACGACGCTATCGTTAAGTGTGAGGTGCACAACGCTGTGGGGAAGAGTGAAGAAAGTCAAACCTTGGATATTAGCTGTAAGTGCTTTTACATCTCATCTCAACTTATTAAACTAGTGATTTAATCAAATCTTTATGGTCCATGACATTTTTTTAATTGAAGTTTCTCCTGAACTCTAAAATCTAGCTTAAACCATAACATTTTCAGGTTTACCCAACGTAAACCACAAAACAAAGGATCATCCAAGGTTGAATTTAATGTTTGTATCGCCCTCTAATGTCCTTATAATAAAAGGCGAATGAAACAATTGACATTTTACGGGCCTTTGAAGTTGGCTTTTTTGATGTTTTTGCCCTCCCTTATAAATAACAGATAAAACTTTTCGTACATTAGGGGGTAAACCACCAATTTGGGGCCGCTAGATAATCATTGTTCCGGTTTCTCCCGGAGATTTTCGAGCGAGCCGCGCACTTGATAAATTGAAAATTGGCTGCAAACCAACTTTCTAGGGGTTTTAGTTAACATGGCCGACAAGTGAAAAGTAAATTTCCATAGACGGCCATAATTCGAACGTTAACTTTTCAACATGAAGGGGTCGTATGTTGTGTGTAATTACCGTTAAAGGTGGCCATACACTTTGCTGTACCCTTGAAAGCTATGTCTAACCTAGTTGATGTCAGATTTTTGCGAGTTTTACTGTTAGTAACAGTTGAAGGGTGTATGGTGATCTTTAGACCACTTGTTCGATAAAAGGCTCATGAATATAAAACACTGTATTTCGTTAAGGAAACCCTTCGCAGGCAAATAATAGCCCTTAGAATCAGGTCCGAGAATTATTATTATACCTTACGAATTTCCAGGATTTAGCACCGAACAAATTGCATAATCCATATTATTCCAGTTGACTGGCCCTTATTTTTTGTCCCTAAGTGGCAATTGTAGGTCTCTATTAAGGTTCCATTTGCATTTCAGATGGTCCGCAATTTCGCACCAAACCCCGCTCGATCCAAGCCGAAGCAGGTAAACGCACTCACACTTTCAATTTCTAGATGATTGTTAGGACATACTAATTTCCAGGTTCCACGGTGGTTCTCACATGTGACGTGGACGGCAACCCTTTTCCGGACATCACGTGGTACCACGAGGACAAAAAAGTCAGCACCAGCCCTAATTTGACGTTAAGGGTCGATCAGGCCAACGCTGGACGTTATTACTGTAAAGCGCACGTGCCTGGATTTCAGGACATAGGTGCAGAAGCTGCCATCTATCTTAAAGGTTAGCATTTTTTTGGTTTTTGTAGAGAATAAAATTTGTTTTACATGCGAAGAAATAGAGTTGAGCTAATATTGTGAATGAAAAACGACTTTAGATAAGGGATCAGTAAATGTATTGTCGCATTACCGCAGCTTTTAGCATATAAACACATCGCAAATGACATGGCGGAATAAAACACCAAGGGGTCGGAAAATCCACAAGAATCAAAAAGATTAAATCTTTTTAATTACCACTTAACGTGTACGTGTATCTTTATCAACACGGTTGAATCGGTGCAAGACCTCAGCAATATGGTTTTTCAATTTTAAAAGGCCTTAATATCTTTATTTAAATTTAAACCCTATACAAGATGAGCGTTGTAAGCGTGCTTCGTCCCGAAATTGTAAAATACAGTCTGACAGGCCAATTTTATTGTTACAGGGTGTTCAAATTAACTTTTTCAGCTTAGAAAAGCACCCCAAAGCTTGTTGAAAACCACTGTTTGTCGCACTGTGTGTTTGTTTTCGGAAAAATGTTTATTTAAAATTGTTATCAGTATTTGCTTTTTATTGTAGAGCTCTTATTTGGGCAAAAAACACCTGGACAGACTTAACAAATCCCAAGTATGCTCCAAGCAATAAAATAATGACTTTTTGGACAACCAAAACCTAAAAAGACCTGAAAAACCTTCTAAACAACCCCCAGATTGCTTATAGGGGAAAAAACATAACCTATTTTAAAAAAGACCAGAAGGTTTTGAAGCAGCCAAATATAGTGAACCTTGGACAACAAGAACCTTTAAAGAGCTGCATAACCCCAAAAAGCCTCCCTACAACTGAGCAAAAGAACCAGAACTGACTTGAAAAAGGCATCAAGCAGCCAAATAGTGACCTTTAAATTGTCTTCTTGAAGAACAAGAATCATAAAACAGTTGCAAAAGCCCAAGAAGCCTCCAAACCACCAAAAAATGAGTTCCAAGTATTTTCTTCTGACTTGGAGAAGCCTAAAATAGTATCAAGCAGCCGCAGTGGTCTTTACATTGTTTTCTTGAACCACAAGAGCAACCTTAAAAGAGCTGCGAAAGCCCAAAAAACTTCAACGTGCAAGTTCAGGGTTGACTTAATGAAGCTGTACACAAAATTTATCAACAAAATGAAATCTTTATTTAAAAACTTAATTTTGTTTTTATTATTAAAAAATCTTAGATATCTACATTCTAAATGCGTACTGTGGTTCTAAATGTTTTTTTTTTTTTTTTGAGAATACAGAATTATGAATTATTTTTAGGTCCACCTTCAATAGTATCACATCGTACTCAATTTGGGGTGGAAGGTGACAACGTAAAAGTGGAATGTATTGCTTTCTCGATCCCAGCCCCCGAAAAAGTGGTGTGGACCTTCAACGGGCGCGAAGTTGACCTACAAGATCAAGACTATTCGGTCCTGGAGGATCCACTTCCGGAGGGAATCAAGTCCACATTAATTATCCGGGAATCGGAGGAACGCCACTTTGGGATGTACAATTGTAGCGTTAGCAACCCTTACGGCAGCGACGTGGTGGAGATCAGTCTGATGCCTCAAAGTAAGTATCCAATCCGGTCCTGTTTAGGTTCGTTATTGTTTACGCAAATTGTGCATCATGTTTGGCGGTTGACCAGATAACTAGGACCGGAATCGATAAACGAATAGAGGTGGTTGAATTTTGCCCTCGGTTGTTTTTTATTTATCCAAGCCTTGACAAACAATGGCCGGACCCAAAAAATCGATTTCTCTCTGTAATGTACTTTTTTATTACAAAAATGTCTATAGGGTCATTTTCGGCTACATGCACCTCTTTTGAATTTGTAATAGTGCGGCCGTGTCGTCTCTTTATGAATAATTTACTCTCGGTCCTGTACAATTCTATAGCGATTTTTTATGTATGTTCCGCAAATGCATTGATTTTCAACCATTTCAATTTCGTTCATCAGGAATAAAACTTTCGTCATATTTAACTTCTGTAAGTAATGAAAAACTTGACTTTGAGCTTGCGGCAACGGACCGCAGCGTGCACAAGGGCTCGTAGGGCGCATTTAAATTTTTAATAGGGTCGTCACGCGACCGCCACGTATATGGCGTGCCCTTAATAAAATTCCCGTTTAACGAAATTAAAAGAAATTGCCAAGAAGTATACTGCCGCGTTTTCATCAGTTAAAATTGCCTCTTGTTTTGCTGCTGTTAACAATTTTTTGGTGTTTGCAGAAACTTTTCCCATGTTAATTGTGGTGGTTGGAGTCGTTGGTGCCATTATACTGCTCATAATCGTCATTATGATCATCTTCCTGTGTCAAAGGCAAGGGAATAAGAAGCCTCCTTCAGATAGTAAGTACCTTTACTTTAAGGGGGAATTAATCCGGTTTTAATGGCGTCCAACCACTTATTATTATTATAAAATCGATCAGGGTCTGAACTATGTGGATTTTATTTAGATTTTGATTACAGGGAAGGGAGGTCCTAATCTAGATTAAATATAAACAACCCCTGCGGCAATTTCTTGTATATTAAAGGTGATTTGCATGCAAATATAAAAATAAAAAAAATTCTAGATGCCCACACGATCGAGAAACAGTGCAAAGAGTCAGACAGGAGTTCGAACATTTCGGATTTGAAAATCGACCTGAGAACTGGCTCGTCCAATTCGAACGTACATTGCGACATGGACTATGTACCGGGGGCTGAGTCCGAGACTGGAAGCGAAAGCGTAATCACTAGAATCGGAGTGCCTTTAGCCGGTCCTGTCAGTGTCGGACAGGATATTTACCGGTATTCGGATTATTCGGAACCCAATTTCCCACCAAAGGTATGATTTTTGATTTTTTAGTTGACACTTATTGGTTTTAAAAATGAAAAACCTTCAATTTCAAAGCAATGAACAGCAAAATCCCCTTTGCATAAATTTCGGTTAGTCGTGAAAATTGACCCCCTCTTACCTCTAATACAAGGCGAGGCCAAATTCGAAATTGTGGTCTATAAAATAATAAAACGGCTTTTGGGAGTCTTATGTAAATATCGGAAGGGGAGGAAAACGGCAGTTTTCGATTAGGTTTCGAAAAAGGGAAGATTGCGGGTCAAATTGAAAAATTGGGAAAGTGAGAGTGGCAAAAAAAGGGCTAATTAATTGATTTGGGGCCTTAATAAAACTGGCAGGACTTTATTTGATCTCACTTGTCCGAGGTAAATGTTTATCGATAATTATATTGTTACAGGATGGTCAAAACAACAACGGTTACGTACCCTACGTGGACTATTCGAGAGATTACAACCCTCCAATGATGCAACCACCCATTTCAACGTCACTGGGCGGAGAAAGTCTTCAGTCCACCCGACTTCAGCTCAACTCCCTCCAAAATCACCACATGGGAGGTGGTAACGGCAACACGTTGCCTATGAACGATCTGTCAGATTTGCACCTGTCAAACGGGTCAATTCCGGGAATCGATCCGCGTTTCAGCGCCACCTACGGCAATCCGTATCTGCGCAACCCCAATGTGGGGCTGCCGACGCCGAATACGGCCAATCCAGTGGCGACGCCTGCGCCCCCTCCCTATAGTCGGGAGAATTCGCGGATAGCGTTATCGAACAGTGGCGGAGTGATTGCCGTCAGTGGGTCGAACTCTATCATGTCAAACGGTGGGGGAGGATCTAATGGGAGCGTACCCCAAGTGACCCGACTGCCCAGTTCGCCCACCAGTCAATATATTGTGCCCAGTTCGACGATAAAACGGGGGACTTTAGCGACTCACGTCTAGAAATTAGAGACAAAATGATCAATTAGTGTGCGTGTGTGTGTGTGGTAGTGTTCTAGGAGCATTACTACAGGATGTTAAGGGGTAGTACCACTAAACCAGTTCACTGTTAAGTTTAATAGGCACTATTTTGGAAGAAAATTGGAAATATGGCAACTATGCATGTTTTATATTAAAATAAGGTGCTAAATTTATCATTCTTCAAAGCAGCAAACAGAATTCTCAAGAGTTAATAACAAAACTGGTTGACAATGACACTTTTCTCTTCTGTTCATTACTTTTGTCCTGGAAAGTCAAAATGTAATTCAACACCAAGTAAACATATGTTGCCACATTTCCAGTTTTCTTCAAAAACAACTAAATCCTTAATAAAGCTCCTAGTAACCAAACCTGTATCATATTACATAATATAATGTGATTTCTCAAGTAGAATTTCTTAGAGGAAACCGAAAAAGACTGACGTAATCTAAAAAAAAATTAAAAACTCTATTAAAATTTCAATCGCCCTATAATTTTCTATATCGTGAGACTTTTTTCACTTCTTTTGTTCGTTGCCCTTGAGATTATTCCAGTGGCTCTCAAACTGTACGAGGGCCATTCGAAGCGTCTAATTATGTGTACTTGTCGATTGTCGAATTACTTGAAACTACAAGCTTGAGGCTCTTACGAATTTTTTTAAATGCTAGTTATACAGGGTCGTACTCGGATTTTGTTAAAAACCTTCCAATTTGTGCCATTTCACCGAGCTTCAAGTTTGTGGGCTTTTTGGACATATCAATTGAATTGACAATACAGAGACGTCAATTCCCTCTCCTCGTAGATCAATTATTACTGTTTTTAACAGAGCTTCCACCCAGTCAAATTCAATTCCAGGCCTAATTTGTTTTAACGCACAATTGATTTTTTTCTACTGACAGGACTGTAACAAGTTAATTTGTCCCTCTTTGAGGTCGTGAAAACAATCATGCTTTTAGCAAAGTTATTTTTTATGGAAATTGTTACTCTTTTTTAGGAAAAAATTTTCTTAATTGTTATTCTAGTGTAAAATAATATAATAAATATACCAAAGATATTTTTTGTATATTGAAACTAATCAAATAATGTATGTATTATATTTTTTACTGTATTATTATTTGTTTCGATGTCAACGATTCAAAACAAAAACACCCACTAGTGTGCATTTAATCAGTTTTTCCGTCGACCGTGTATTAACAGCCTTTTTTAATGGACGATCTTATGAAACACCCAAATACACTCATAGTTTAGTTCTATCTTTTTTTATTTGTATGACACAAACAGAAATAGACACACATTCTTTAGTTGACATCCACCATTAACGACAAAACTAACTGTCACTGTCATTGTCAAGGGTGCCTATGATTTCAACTGACAATTAGTTTTTTTTCAAACTTTATAAACTACAGTTGACGGAAAAATGTTGTAACCAACTTTTATATTATTAACTGCTGCTCGTTAATACACTAGTTGGTTAAATAACTATAAACAGGCCTAATTTATAGTCAAAACATATCCCTGTATATAAAATTTATAAAGGTATGTTTTCTGATTTTTAGAGAGTTTATTGTTCAAGTGTTTTTATCAGGGATGTGCGTGTATAAGCAACGATGTATTTTTCTGTACTTAACATGTTTCACCGCATTTGCTCACTGTCATTTTTAAGTTGTATAATATCATTTATTTGTATTGTATATTTGTGTATATTTTTTTAGTATATATCTGCCTGCCATAAATAATATGAATTTTATATACTATATAAACTTATAGTATGTAAAGTGTGTGTCAATAAGGTGCAAACGCCTACCTTGGTTATTCGCATTTACTTATTTTATATTTTAATACGCAATTAACCATATTATCAACCAAAGTAGACGCTTCCCTCCTCCTCCCTCATGTTCTAGCATTACTATATAAGAAAAAAACGATATAGATAAATTTATTAGCTCAAATTTTTGCAAAAAAATTAAACCCTTGTACATATTGAACATATCTTGCAAGTTTTCTAATTTAGAATACTGTTACTATATTGTGTATAAGATTTTTTTTAATCTTGAGAAATAGCAATATTTAATTAAAAAACAAACAAAAAAAACAACCTTTGTGATTGTAAAATAAAAAGCCTACTTCATTACAATGTTTGAGTCTTTTTTTCTAAACCTGTTGTAAGGTCTACGATTCATAGTTTCATAGATCATGTTTTGACAGCCTTTCAGGACCATTAATAAATACAGGGTTTTTACGGGACAGTATACTTCAGTAATGTCATCGTGGCAACATTGCCAATTGAAATCTGGCATTTTTCATGTTATGACAGCTGACAGTGACATCGACTGCCCCCTTCCAATTTCTCTTTCCTCATGGCCGGTCGTTAAGGGCCGTGCACAAAACTTTCCTTGGAATATTTTAAATTAACTACAGGTAATTACCACCCTTAACACTAATCGCGTTAACCCTTACTTCTTCTAGTTTTCCGCTTAATAATTAACCTAGATAATAGTGTAATAAACTCACTACGTGTCTTTTGAGGTTAGACCAGAGAAAGTTAACATATTGTTTAATTTGAGCTTTTTCCCTTGCAGGGCAACATGTCTCGCAGACGAGGCGAAGTCGAAGAAACTGACAAGCTGACCCGTATCGCTATAGTGAACGCTGATAAGTGCAAACCCAAAAGATGCAGGCAAGAATGTAAAAAGTCATGTCCAGTGGTTCGAATGGGTAAACTCTGCATTGAAGTAGCTCCAAATAGTAAGATTGCTGCTATATCCGAGGAACTTTGCATCGGTTGTGGTATTTGTGTTAAGGTACTGTGATAACACTTTTGTATTTGGATTAATTCAGCTTTTGTGTCATCATTAGAAATGTCCTTTTGAAGCCATCAACATCATCAATCTCCCAAGTAACTTACAACGCGAAACTACGCACCGTTACGGCAAAAATTCGTTTAAACTGCATCGTTTACCAATTCCCAGACCTGGTGAAGTGTTAGGTCTAGTAGGTACTAATGGAATTGGCAAATCAACTGCTTTGAAAATCCTAGCAGGCAAACAAAAGCCCAACTTGGGCAGATACTTAGATCCACCAGACTGGACTGAAATCCTCAGCCACTTTAGAGGTAGTGAACTCCAGAACTATTTTACTAAAATTCTTGAAGATGACCTTAAAGCTTTGATTAAACCACAATATGTAGATCAAATCCCTAAAGCTGTTAAAGGCACAGTAGGACAATTACTAGACAAAAAGGATGAGCTTAAACATCAAGATAATATATGTGCTATGTTAGATTTGACACATATCAAAGAGAGAGAAATTGGTGCCCTTAGTGGTGGAGAGTTACAAAGGTTTGCTATTGCTATGGTGTGCATCCAGGATGGAGACATCTTCATGTTTGATGAGCCATCATCTTATCTGGATGTCAAACAACGTCTAAATGCTGCTCTGACTATAAGATCACTGTTACACCCAGATAAATTTATTATAGTAGTTGAGCATGATTTGAGTGTTTTGGACTATTTGTCTGATTTCATTTGTTGTTTGTATGGCGTGCCTGGTGCTTACGGCGTAGTTACTATGCCCTTCTCAGTCAGAGAAGGAATAAACATTTTCCTTGATGGATTTGTTCCTACTGAGAATCTGCGCTTCCGCGATGAGTCATTGGTGTTTAAAGTAGCCGAGTCGGCCACGGAAGAGGAGGTGAAGCGGATGAATCATTATGAGTACCCATCCATGAGTAAAACAATGGGCAATTTCAAGTTGAACGTGAAGAAAGGTCAGTTTTCCGATTCGGAGATTTTGGTGCTGCTGGGAGAGAACGGAACGGGAAAAACTACGTTTATTAGGATGCTAGCTGGTAATTTGGAACCAGACACCGGCTCAGGTAATAAAATGTGTGAATTCATCTTCTTAAATTTAAGATTTATGCTCAGTCTGACAAAGACCAACAAACAGATTCTCCTTTTCTTAGGCACTCTACCTCAGCTGCATATCAGCTACAAACCCCAAAAAATCAGTCCAAAATCTCAAGGAATTGTTAAGGCTCTGTTACATGACAAAATTAGGGACGCCTACATTCATCCACAGGTAACTTCACCCTAGTCGTTTACTGTTTACTAGAAAGTTAACTGTTTTGGGTGGTTCAGTTTATTGCCGACGTAATGAAGCCGCTCAAAATTGACGACATAATCGACCAAGAGGTGCAGAACCTCTCAGGAGGTGAGCTGCAAAGAGTGGCTATGACCTTATGCTTAGGCAAACCTGCTGACGTCTATCTAATAGACGAACCTAGTGCTTACTTGGACTCTGAACAGCGTTTAGTGGCTGCTAAAGTGATCAAAAGGTTTGATAAATTACCCACTTTCTAATTTGAGTTCTCTAAGTGTTGTGACTGTAAAACAGATTCATTATACATGCCAAAAAAACTGGATTTGTGGTCGAGCACGACTTCATCATGGCCACTTACCTGGCTGATCGAGTTATCGTCTTCGAAGGGCGGCCTTCGGTGGATACGACCGCTAACACACCCCAAACTTTGCTGGCCGGCATGAATCGGTTCTTGGAGCTGTTGGGAATCACTTTCAGACGTGATCCTAACAATTTCAGGCCTCGTATCAATAAACTCGAGTCGGTCAAGGACGTGGAGCAAAAACGGGCGGGGCAATATTTCTTCTTGGAAGATTAAAAAAGCATTTTTGTCTTTCAGTAATTGAATTTCATTGTTTTTCAGTTTTTTATACATAACGGTTTTAGGTCAAAGGTTTTACTTATATAATTCCCATTAAAGTTTAATAAAAACAACCAGCTGTATTATCGTAATAGTGTTTTTTTTTCTTCCTTCCTCCTATCCTAATAAAACCTGAACCAGTATGAAACTTTCATCGATGTTGCCAATTAGTCATACTGGCGTCTTATTTAGCATAACCCGCATTTGTTTTCAAGCTCCGTGTTTCGTTTTTGACGTCACAATGACGTAATTTGGCATCCACCATTACCGACAGGAACTCAATGTCGCTGTTATTGTCAAGGGTGCCTATGATTTTGATTTGCCGTGTCGCGTATACAACTGACAATTAGTTTTTTTCAAAGTTTTTAAGAGGTCTGTTCGCAGAACGAATCTCCAACTAATAATCAGAGGAATGTGTCCAGTTATTGGCCACACTATCCTTAAAATGTCAATGTCACGTGAGCATTCAACCAATAAAAGCCAACAATTTCCGATTTTCAGTTGGAAACCAGTTGTGGGACTCCCGAAATCTCGAATGATCGATATCGAGATCAGGTATATTTTACAGTACTTCAGACAATTCGCCATCGAAATGATTATGATCAAAACATCAATATTATGACTCTTATTTGAAGTTTGGATAAAATTATTTAGACATAAAATTGGTGTTCGAAATGATTTCGTAGAACCTAAACTTCAATGACTTCTTAATAAAAAGAGACGGAAAATATTTCATGAGGAAAAAAGAGACAAACAGCTATATTAGGCCGATTTCGTAATATTCGTATCGAAATTTGAAGAGTCTCACCCCAGTTTGAATTTGCCTCAACGAACAGACCTAAGATAATAAACGTTTCCTAACTAATACTATGAATTGCTAATGGGCTCTATCCAATGTCATTGAAATAGTGTGGCAATAATACACTGGTTTTGCACTGAACATGCCAATCGAAAACGCCATCAATTTTCCCTGTTTTAGCAGTTTTTTCATGTTTCATTAAAAAATCACTTTTTTGGAAAAAAAAAACGTAAAATATGTATTCAAATAGATACTATATATTTACTATCAAAAATTGACTTTATATAAAGTAAATGCACTAAGAGAGATAAAGTATAATTAACTACTCTAAACATAAAAATGAGCAATAATAGAGAGGAAATAACCTTAAAAAGTAATAACCACATACATAAAAATGCCAACTAAAGCAACATATCTCCCTACCAAAATAATTGAAGCAACAGTTTATAATAGGAAGGAACATAATCGAACAATAAAAATTCACTAAACACCTTACTCACTAAAATATTAATTAATAAATTGCTAAAGTCCAGTTCAAGCCTGGACCCATATAATATAATGTACGTATAAAAATGAGACAAAAAGCACCTAGGGTAAACCCGGTCAAAGTATATTATATCGAACTGAGTTTGTTCATTTCTCTGATGCGCGTTCAACTCAGATGCCTTTAAAAAAAAAAACAACCAGATTGGCTGAGAAAATAACACAATTATATAAAACACACCGTATATATAAAATGTAAAAATTGATGTATAAAATTCGGTAAGACACGTATCTGAAAGACGATGGCACTATAAAAATATACATCTCTCTCTCTCTTTAAAAACACGACGGCTTAAATATTGTATGAACGCACTGTATATTATAAGGTTAACTGCTAGAACATCCGGAAACTGTGGGGTTCTGGGCCTGTTCAGCTTCTTGTTCAACGATTTTGTTATCGGAACTAATGCTAAAAACACAAAACTCTGTTCTGTTCAAAATATTTAACTGATATTTGGCCAGTTAAGATTTTTACCACCATAAACTGCTACATGTAATAACCCTTAAAATGTTCTACTTTTTCACAACAGCTATGATTATTTACTTTTTTTTTTCTCTTTATAAATGGCAGTGATAAATTTTAGAATATTGGGTATACCTATAACAAGTCATGCTTTGTACACAAATTAAGAGGCTAGAGCTTAAAGTCTACACTACATGCTATGTCACTTGACGTTAATTTTCGCTCAGATTAAGTAGAATACAGAGTGTACCAGTATTTCAAAATACTACTTTCAAACAAAGTGATCCATCGATTTTGGCAAGTTGATCTGTGCAAAGTTTTAAGTTGTTTAAAACATCCAATAAGAATTAAAAGCAATGTCACTTGCACAAGACAATGATCATCAATCGATCACAAATTAAACCACCATACTGGGTGAACCAAACAAAGAATGAGCTTGAAAACAACAAATGATATGGCAAACATGCAGTATATGTTCCATGTTATCATCCTTGGTTTGTCATCCGCAAACTACAGATTTTCAATGACAAAATTTCAAATTAACGACTCCCGCTACTATGACTACTGCTACTGCCACCAGCGCCATACCCGGACGGTTTGCTGAACTGAACAAGACGCGTGAGCATGCTCATCACGCACGGTATCTGCTTTTGCCGGTGCATAGCCGACGAATCAGGCACGTTACTCTCGAAATCCAAGGCAACGCGTTGCGACACAAACGTCAAAATGGTGAGCAGATCGTGGTCGTGAGCGCGCCTGCGCAACTCGTCGCACAACGCCTGAATAAACCACGAGCCTTTGGTTGTGTTACGCCATGAGTAGAAGCCTGTCAAAAATTTGCCATACAAAGAAGTAAATATGACTAAACTATAATTAAAACTAAATGAAAACAAGGTTATAAACCCATAAATATACCATTCAATGGACTTACCTTTAACGGTGGAATATACAATAAGAAAATCAGCCTGATTCGGAATTTTGTAACTATTGTGAATTTCCCCGTCAGTTTCCGTTCGCCCTGATGCCGTTAAATTGACGCCACAGTCCAGTTTGTCGCCTTGACACGCTTGCAGGAAGAATAGTTTCGGTTTTCCTGCAGTTTTCATATTATTACTTCACCTTTATTGTAAATAAATACGCTCAAGGTACCTGCCAAAGTGGGGCATCTGTTACCCGCAAACATGGACCACAAATGGTCTGGTTTATAAGGGGTATCTTTAGCATAGATAATGCCCATTTCACCATGGGACAGAACAGCTATTAGAATGCAATCATGATGTGAATGATCCATTTCAGCCACTAGAAATAATTTCCAATAGTTTTCTCGATGACAGCAAAGTAATCATACAGAAATATCTCTTGTATTGAGGAAAATATAGGTACTTAAAGAATGTATAGATTATCCCTAATGTTTATTGTCCTCCTTTGAGGATTTTGAAAGACATATAAATCTAAGTAATGGGAGGTCAGCAAGAGAGAACCACAACTTAACAAAATATCCTAAACATACCTATTTAAAATATAGGTATAAATAACAATTCATGAAACCATGCACACTCATAAATTATTAATCTATTTTGATATCAAGGGGAATTTTTTGCTTTTCAAGTTTTGCACTTATCCAGGTAGATTCAGAAGTAAATGAACTTATACAATATACATTGACCTTTTTAAGGGGTTAGTACTCTAATACAAGTGATCACAGGTGGTTAGCTTTTACTAAGAAATGTTTTTTGATTGATTACTAATAAAGTTGATTAGATCCCTTATCATGACTAATAAAACATTTTATTATCTAATCTCCCTGTAACCACCTATGCCAATTTATTTTAATTAACAAAGGATTTAGGGGCTTTTTTGGCTTATAACATTGATTAACCAATATGTTACAATCCAACCCACAATATGGCCTACCTTTTTTAACCTGATTATCCAGCTGGGAATAACTGAGATCCTTAAAGACTTTTACATCAAATCCCAGTCCACTGAGACATTCCTTAAAGTTCTGGCAGTCTTCGTTGGTGCCAGCTCTTGACTTTAAATTGCCACATTCAAAAGTTTCATGATTGAAAATCAGGGCTATGCCCCGCTTTTTGTGATCCATCTTATAATGGGTGGCATACTTGGGGACCGGCATTCGGGCGTAGACCTCTTGAGGGCGCCCCCTAAGCAAATGGTGGCTTATACAAGGTGGTTATCAAAAGATCAGGTTGGTACTCACCCAGGTCTGCCAAAAGCATCACCCTCATCTAAACTGGGGTTGGGCCAGTCCGCACGGTCGCTGTTACCATTACCATTGGTACAATCGCCAATTGCGTCGTGGAAAATGTCAACCCCATTCTGTATGTTTTCAACTTGGTCCTCACTATTGTTATCCATTGCTACTAGTAAAGGGCTGTTTTAACTGAACTGCTTTAAGCTACACAAAATTACACACATATATAGGCGGATAGTTAACCTCAAGGGTTAACAAACTCGCAGTTATAACCCCCAAAACGTAACTTTGCAAATTAGGTTTTTAACGGAAACAAATAAAGCATAAAGCACATTGACTTGTTGTGGTCTGTACAAACAGAGCGTGCGCGTGGCGTTTCCTCCACTTCTTTTTGTTTGATTATCCATCCTTCTTTGAGTTATGCCAACCCTATCGCGCTATCTTTGTTTCACCTTGATTGCCAACCCATGAATTCAGTTTGCAAACTGGAACTGCATTAAACATTTCATTGCACAGTTCAAAAATTGAAATAGACTAAAGCATTACAGTTAAAAATGTTTATTGTGTAACCTAAAGATAATACAAATTAATAATCAAAGTTGTATTCAGAGTATGAAGAATCAAAATTGTGAACCCTAACAAAACCATCCTCTCCTCCTGAAGCATAAGATTTTCCATCTGGATGGAAAGCTACAGTGTTAATAGGACCGAAATGACCTTTCACTCTAGCAAATTCTTCCTCAAATACCAAGTGGAAAAATCTGGAATCAAATTTACCAGCTCTGGAACTAGTGGTGGTTACTTCCATAGCTTCTTGGCCACCACCCAACACCACATGCTCGAAAATAGGACTGATAGCTGCTGAATTGACTGGTCTTTCAGTTTTGTAAGTTTTCAGCAGCATTAGAGACTCTGCATCAAACAATTTGGCTGTGTGATCCTTTGAGGCTGTAATAAACATAGTCCCATCCTTATTCCACTGCATGTCATTGATCAGATGGTCATGTTCTTTCACGCTGTTGATTTTCTTGCCAGTCTTCAAATCCCACTGGAATATTTCACCATTTTCATGTCCAGTAATGATCATCTCATCTAGGTTGTCCCATAAAATTGAGGACACCCTGGAACCACTAATGGGAATTCTTAAAATAGGATCCTGCTTTGAGAAACTGTCATCAATGGTCCTAACATCAATAATGAAATTTCACAGGGCTGTTTCATGGCCTTATCAGTGGTGTACACTGCCATGTTGGCAGAGTAACTGAACAAACATGTCCTGACTGAAGATGCAGTGTTGATGTTGCCAATTTCTTTGCCTGTTTCACAGTCCCACAGTTACAAGTGTTGTCACCCGCTCCCGAGATGAATTTCGTGGTGGTCCAGTCGACGTCTATGCACCAGACAGCCCCCTGATGACCATTGAAGGTACCCAATCTTTCTCCATTCAGAGAGTACCAAACATTGGGCTTGTTGTCTTTGGATGAGGAGAAAAGCAGGTCACCTTCTCTGTTGTACTTGATTTGCGTTATGGAACGCTCGTGGCCGTGTAGTATCAAGGGTTTCTGAAGAATTTCCACAATTCAGTTCGGTGAATGTATATATAAAGAGGTAGTATTGTTGTGTTGTGCGGAATGTTTTTTGAGTATGTGGGACTTTAGTCACGTGGGTGGGTAAACTTACCATGATTTCCGGAAATTGGATTTAGCCTGGAAAAGTATACAATATGTTTAAAACTGGTTTTTAAACTTATTTTAGTTTGGGGGCGATATCTGGCATGGACGCGGAATTTGAGGTTAGTATTTGACTTTGACAGCAAGCTTGTCTTTCAACTGTTTCTTTCACTCATTCAAATAACCGAGAGAGATAGAACCTGTTCTGGCAAAGTTCATGGATCACTGTGAAATAAAATGGATGGGTCATGCTCTATGTTGTCTTTCCTCCATAATATCCTATCAGAATAAAATTTACTAAATTATCTTATTACAACACTGTATTAAACTAAGAAGTACATAAACACTATGCTTTATTCACTTAAAAATTATTATTTAAATACTACACAAAAAGTCTTTTAGACAATGTCCCACCTTCTGCAGCTTCAAGCAACTTTCTTTTCAGTGAAACTTTTTCCACATTAGCACTTTCCTAATATTTTGGGGTAGTGGTAGTTTAGGTCCTACAGTGGGTGCAGGTTTATTACTGAAAAAAGGCATTTTCAAACATTCTGTACAGGATTTCCTGGCAATAGGATTCAGCACCAGCATGCTTTCAATCAATTGCAATAAATCATCCCCTGCTGCAGTAAAAATTGATTTTAAAGGTATTGAGGGGAAAGTTTTAAACTCTATAAAGTCTGATAGAGCCTTCACACCAGGCCAGTTCTCTTCAGTAGGGTTTCCAAACACACCAAAAATTTTTGTCAGCTGATCCAAGTCAGATTCACCAGGGAATAAAGGGACTCTCAATAGCAGCTCAGCTAGAATGCACCCTACAGCCCAAATGTCTATGCATGTTCCATATTGTTTGGCACCAAACAGTAGTTCTGGGGCGCGGTACCACCGTGTGACCACTTGATGCGTGTTAATGCGATTGGGGGACCCAAACATCTTAGCCAATCCAAAATCACCAATTTTCAAAACACCATTAGAATCAACCAGTAAATTGTTGGGCTTCAAGTCTCTGTGCAGTATCCAGTTTATGTGCAGGTACTCTAAACCCTTTAAAGTTTGTAGAATGTAAGACTTTATGTTTGGAGTTGTGAGAATGATTGTGTTGTCTTTAATAATCACTTCCAAGTCAGTGTCCATAAAGTCAAAAACTAGGGACACATTGGACATGTGCCCAAACACATCTAGCAGTCCTATAAGATTCTCGTGGTCCAGTTCTTGCAGTAATTTAATTTCTCTAAGAGCCGTCCGGTTAATACCATCCTGAGCCTCTTCTCTACTACCCAATTTGATTTTTTTCACGGCTACAATGCGGTCAGTTTCAATGTCCTTGGCTTTGTATACTGTAGCAAATTGACCTTCACCCAAAAATTCAATTTTTTCATACCTATTTTGTTTGTTTTCCATTTTTAATTAATTTTTTAACTACAAAAACATGAAAAAATGTATTTAAATTCATTTGTGACAGTTACAAAAAAGTGAGGTTAACAGAGTCTGCATTCTTTACCCCTCTTGATTTCGGTTCCAAAAGCGTTCTGATCTAAAAATCACATGACATCTTGATTATAAAATCAGATAGAGGTCACGTGACTTTTGAATCATAACACGTTTGGATCCAAAATCACAAAACGAAAGAAAAGTACTCAGTTGCCGGAGTTAACCTAAAATTTTACCAATCAAAGTTTTAACCTCACTATTTGCAGTTTGTTTTGTTCATAATTTTATGTTTCTTTCTATGTAAAAACTAATTAAACTATATGGACTACAACCCATGAACCTACCTGTAATAGCTAATTAAACTGTTAAACTAGTTATTATAATAATCACATATGAGGTTTGCTTCAGTCCTGCAATACTAAAAATGCCCAAACTGTCTGTTGTTTATCAAGTTTCCAGGCTGATTTACCCCAAATACCACCCCCTATGGTTTGTAATTTATATGTACATTCAGTACCATACTGTTATAAAGAGAAGTTACAAGTACACACTTAAAACATTACCAGATGCAGTTTTATGGAACATTGTAAAGAAATACCCAAGAAGCCAAAGTGATGTAAATAGCTGTGTTATAGTGCACCCTAGCAACGTTTACGTTAGCGATAGGGTGCTGAATATGTGTTCTGATAAGTTTATTCGCGTAGTAATAGTTGTACCATACTTACTGTGTCCCCTAAATTGTTTATACATATCAAACACTTTAAAACACAATGCTGAGTTAGACTTGAAGAAAACTGAATTTAAACTAACCAAGCCAGTTACAGAAAAAACAAAGTTTGCTCAGGAAATTGAGCTGGCTCAGATAGTAAGTCCTGTTGATGTAAGCACATCAGTAATTGATGAAGCTATTAAAAACTACTTTACACTACCAAAGCTAGTTTCTTCAGGGGATACTGTAAAAATCCATATCAACTACTTTGTTCCAACTGTATTTTATACAAATTCAAAACTTAGTACAGTGGAATGCTTGTATTTTAAGTGTAAAAAGGTCACTTATAATAATATTGAGACCATGGAAGAGTGTTTTTGTGTTATTGGTAAAACCTCCATTAGACAAGCAGCCAATTTGCAATGCTTTTTGCCTAAAGTGGACACAGTCAGCCCTCAAGTAACTGACAATGACTTGCTTGAAGTGCCAATATGTCCTTACGGACTACACCAGTACTATAAAACTCTTAAAAGAGCTGTAAAACCTTTTATACAAAAATCCAGTGAGTAGTGTGGATTCTACCTAATTATGATTTAATGTGTTGATTATCATTGTAGGAAAACTTCCTTTAAAACCAGCTTTTCTGCTTCAAGGGGATGAAGGATGGGGCTGTGAGCATGTGATTAAGGCCCTAGCTGCAAAGTTGGGCATGCATCACTTTAAAATTGCCAATTCTGACTTGATGGCCAATATTTATGCACAAAATGAATCTAAACTTGTTAATGTGTTTTTTAGTGCTAAATTGGCAGCACCTTGTATTGTGTCAATACATTCATTTGAGGTAGGCAGTTTTTCTTTGAAAATGCTGTATTTTTTGTGGGTATACTTAATTAGCTTTATTTTTACTAGAAAGCACTTTGTATTTCCTTTTGTGAGAAGGGCCAAAGGTCATAAAGAAGTAGATTTTCTATAAAATTAACAATATTAGGAACAATGTTTGATTTGTTCCAGTTTTATTTATTGTGGACCCTGAAGATCTCAACTGTTTGTGAGCCACCACAGGGAAAAATAGTTTTGTTTTTTGGGATAGTTTCCTTGTAATTGGATTTTCATATTTTCTTGTTTGTGTTTTATTTTTCTTTATTGCCTAATTTTTGTGTTGTAAACTTGTAATAAAATGGTTTTGGTAATGATATTCAAACTATCAGTTATTAATTGATTATCAGTTTGCTTCATTAACAAATTTTGTGTCATTTTCCAGGATTTTCCTAAAAACACCGAAGGCCAATACGACAAACGACTGATAAACTCATTTATTAAAGAAATTGGAAGGTTGCTAAAAAACAACGAATTTCCTGTAATTTTATTTTGTTGCGCCAACACGAAAGACCTCCCACCTCAACTAAAGCAGGCATTTTTGGAAATCTTTGATCTGGTTGCTCCGAGTGACCTAGAAAGGGAGTTGACCCTGAAATGGTTGCTGGAAGTTAACAGTTTTCAGTTGGGGGAAGTAGAGTTGAGTAAAATTGCAAATCGGACACACGGCTTTTACTTTGAAGACCTCAAAATGTTGGTTTATCAAGCTGAGTACCACTTTTTTCGAAATAATCCTGCCGATGGAAAGAAGGTTGTTTTGTGCGAGAGGGAGTTTGAAGCCGCCATTGGTGAGTTAACAAATTATGAGTGTAACTTTAGTTAAGTTTCAAATTTAGATCACATGCAGTCGTCATATAGTGAAAGTATTGGGGCTCCCAAAGTCCCCAAAGTTCAATGGGCCGACGTCGGGGGACTGAGTGACGTCAAAGAAGAGATAATAAACACTATCAACTTGCCTCTGAAACATCCGGATTTGTTTGAAAGTTCCGGTTTGTCCCGTTCAGGTTTGTCTACCGTTTTAACGTCAGTGTTTTGGATTAATAGGAACCAACTTGTATAGGCATTCTCCTATTTGGTCCGCCAGGAACTGGAAAGACTTTAATAGCCAAAGCAGTGGCCACTGAGTGTGGTATATGCTTTTTGGCCGTCAAGGGTCCAGAACTACTCAATATGTATGTTGGACAGTCTGAGCAAAACGTTCGAGAAGGTTAGAGTTGGATGTTTAAATTATAAGAGAAGTTGTTCTTGTGGTTTTTAATAGTGTTCGACAAAGCTCGCCAAGCGTCGCCCTGTATCATCTTTTTCGACGAGTTGGACTCTCTGGCTCCTAATCGAGGGCTCTCAGGGGATTCTGGAGGAGTAATGGACAGGGTCGTATCCCAACTGTTAGCTGAAATGGACGGACTTAATGCTGGAGGAAAAGTTTTCGTTATAGGTTAGTTTGATCAAACAATTAATCAGACACGTAAAAGAGTTTGAACTTTAGCGGCAACTAATAGACCAGATTTAATCGATCCGGCCCTGTTACGTCCCGGACGATTCGATAAGCTGTTGTACGTGGGGCCTTGCACTGATTTTGAGTCCAAACTGTCTGTTTTACAGGCCTTGACTAGAAAGTAATAAGTCTGTTTCGTTTGCCAAAATTATTTTTTATGTTTTTGCCTTAAAGGTTTAAATTCACTGACGAATTTGATCTGACTGGGATCTTGTCGGGATGCCCTCAAAACATTACAGGGGCGGACTGGTACGGGGTTTGCTCTGCGGCCTGGTCATCGGCCGCTAGACGGCTGATAAGGCAAATCGAAAATGGTTGGTTTGATCCCCTTGCCCAAGTTATTAGGGCAAATAAGCTAATATCTAGTCAAAATGCAGGTGAAATCAACAGTTCCAATCAGTTTTGTCAGGATGACGTCATTGTAACAGGGGAGGACTTTATAAAAGCAATCAAAGATTTCAAACCGTCGGTGAGCAATGAGGACCTCAAGTATTTTGCCAGTTTGCAAAAAGAGCTTTCTTGACCTTAAGAAACTCAGGTAACTTGTTTTGTTACATTCTCCTACAATTGTATGCACTGTTGCCAAACTTTTTAAACTTTAAATTTTACTTCTAGTCTGGTTATTGGTTAATGACAAACGTTATACTGAATATAATAATGGTTTTTCTATTCTTGTTCAGTATGTAGTTATTGTTTCGTTATTTTTCCTTTGAGGACTTTTAGAAATTACCAAATTTTCTTTGGTTTTTGAAAAATTAATTACGTAACCGCGCCACATGTCGATAGAATGGACCATATTTTTTAATGTTTTAAGATCACTTCAATTTTAAGAATAACCACCTTTTATCGTTATATTTAAAGGCAAACTTAAGAGGTTTATCTATCTCAAGCAGATTATGACCCTGTAGTATCTAGACCAAGAAATGAGTTAACTTTTTAGTTTATTTGTCATAGAAAATATATAAAATTATAATAATAAGTTAAGTGGTTGGGAAATTCCCATTTACTAATACACACGCTGTCTAAAACGTCAGCTTACATGCCCAATATTAAGTAACAATGTTTCCTAATATAGTCTACATATGAATATATAAGCAGTAGGTGTCCTACATCATCATTATATCACAGAGCTAAAAGTACAATATGTTTAATCTTTACTTGTTGATTTTACATTTAATGTTTACTGTTGAAACTTTTACGGAAACGAGCCGTAATTTATGAATTTATTGCACCAATCAAGGGCGTTTTCTTCGTTGTTGCAGCACATCGGATAGACTATTGGTGATTTGGTTTGCTTGGCGCAACGTTGACAGATTTCCATTCTTTCACCCTAAATACACGAAAAGGATGTTTTAACTACAGATTGTCAACTTCGTTCAGACTTACATTATGAACGCAAGGGTTGTCGTCGTTTTTCCACTGTTGTGGAAAGTCAGATTCCTGTCCAGGTGTAGGAGCCGGTTGGACGTAAACGTTGAGTAACAAAGCCAAAAATAGCACAGTCACCGTGACTTTCATCTAAAATTGGACGGTTCAATAACGGCTCTTAAAGGTGTAGCATATGAAACTTACCATGGAATGCATGATCACCAAAACTGATTCACCAACACAACCAAAATCTAGACCGAGAATAACGTACAAGGAAGGAGTGAGTGGTTTAAATGTATAAACATTCAATCGCCCATAATCGCCAGACTTTTAATTAAAAGGCGATAAGACTGAGAGCGAGAGAATTTCGAGCAAACAACAAAAGTTCATTCTTCAGGGGCATGGCCATTGTTTACATAACGGTTGGTTTTTTTCGACGACCCGGACTGTATTATCGAAAAAAGCGCGCGAGGGTCACGAAAAAATCCTGTTAATTCAGAGATATTCCCATCTAATTCAGCGTAGAATAGGACTTTTTTGAGGTCTCGAGAACACCGAAATTGCATGTGGAAAATTATCAAAAAGAGTAACCATGGAGAAGTCACTATGTGGGGGCGTGCTCTGCGCTGATATTGAAAACGGTCGCGTGTATGTAATGTAGGCTTGAGGTGGTTTTATTTTTGGATTTTGCACCGTTGAGCAATAGTATTGCTTTATTTTATATGATTATGTGGGTGGAATGATCGACTGGAATGGAAATAAACCAAATGCGTTTTTGAATCATTCTGACTATTCTCCAATCAAGATTAATCGCTTTCTAGGGGAAGGTTCTTCTAGACTGAACATCCATAACCTCCTAGAATAATGTACTACAATTCTTTCACCTTATACCTTTTTTTTTTTATAATGTTTCTGTTATCTTAAAGCCATTTTGGAGTTCTTTCTTATGTCTTTTCTATTTTAACTTGGATTTAGAGGTTGAACACTCTTCTCTCTCGTTCTTAAGAGTGATTTTTATTGTCTAAACGTCTCTCTCACAATGTGTGTAAACTGGTTATTTCTATAGATCAATCATAGTTTGGGTTTGGGAGAGAAAGAGGCTTTTGTGAATTTTTAATCGTTTTTAAGCTATAATTTTCAGAATGTTTCCGTTTTTTCTAACGCCAAAATAAATGTATATGTATATAACAATGTAGTCGACCTGAAAATGGTAAGGAGAGAATCATTACAAAGCAATAATCTCGACAAAGGGAGGCAGAAAAACTGTCTGCCGGAGATCACTCATTACAAGTTCTTCTGAATGACAAAAGATAATAAAGAAACAACTGACATCCCTGAAATATGACGCATATTAATCTTGAGACACCCCGTGTATAATTAACAAAATCCTCCAAATGTGAACGGCAAAATTATACAGTCTTTTGTATTATTCTCTCTATCCAGATTGGTTCACATGTTGAAACTACGAAAGTTTGTCTGCAGTCACGTGTTAGTGATTCGCCCTGTATATGTTTGTATACTGGGATCCATGCACGAGCTATCGTTGCAACAACGCTTAAAATAACTAATTAGCCTTGTTTTGTCTGGTATATTAATTAGCTGACAGATATATTCGAAAGCAAAAAGGAAAAAATGTAATCCACTAAATTTAACATACATATGTATTGTTTTTGATAAAAATTTGTTGCGATTGCATGACAACTATCACGCAGTAACTAGAATGATATTCTGCAATATACATATGAAACTAGGATGTAGTATAAATGATTACATTAGAGATCTGACAATGTTGCGCATTATTTATTTTTTTTCAAACTTTTAAATTTGTATGTGTGTGTGCTAATAAAGGATTTTGATCGTCAATTGTAATAGCATTTTACCACAAAATAATGACTCAATTTTTATCAGCATTAAAAAACATTTTTGTACATTGGCAGACTTTAAAGGTCCTCATTATCAATAACCTTATTATTATACTTGTTGCCAATTTAAATGGTAGCATGGAAAAAGGCGATTATTTTAAATTCCAATGCGTCTGGGTATTATCCTTCCAGTTAGAACTATATAGGTTATTGTGTTGTTTACATTTATATGCTTATTCGGTTAAAATTTTTGCAAATTCCTCGTAAAGTTTTGTTTAACAAAGTACAGCATGATAACAGTTTTGTTTTGCAAATTTTTGGCGATAATATAAACAGAAAGTTGTAGGCGTCGATTTTAACTCACGCAACTTATCACGTTAAGTGTTCTAAAACCGTTTTAATAACAAAAATCAGTTTCTTTTAATCTGGACATTTCTAAACATACATAGATGGAAAGAAAAATGCTTTGTAATGTAGATTATTGCTGGACGCGTGACCCCGAAAGCTAACCAAGTTACAGCTGTTGCTGTAAGAAGGGCACACAAATGACGTCATCTTGGAATGGGTTCCTAACCTGGTTTACGAACGTAGCTAGATGTCAAAATATTTGACTTTAGTGACAGAACATCTCTGGGACTCTTCTATCACTCTGCGACCCGTTCCTAAATCCTAAATTACATAAGACATTAGTGATTAGTGAGCGAAAATAGCCCCTTTTAGCGGTACTACCCTCTAAAAAATGGCAGTAAACTTTGTTCAAAAGCGCTTTGCCTCTTCGGCTTTGCAGAGGTTCGCTTACAACTTGTCCGGTTTTAACAAGTACGGCCTTTGGCGCGACGACGTACTTTACGAAGATGCCGACGTTAAAGAAGCCCTAAAAAGGGTGCCCCAACGCATAGTCGACGAGCGCAACTACCGACTCTTGAGAGCCGTTCAGCTGTCTATCCAGAAAACCTACCTACCCAAAGAGCAGTGGACCAAACTGGAAGAAGACAAGTTGTATCTTACCCCACTAGTTAATGATGTTGTTAAGGAACGGGAAGAACAGGCGGAGTGGAACAAGATTTATTAAAAAGATTGTTTTAGTAGTGTAAAAATTTTTGTATATAGGACCCTTTTGACAGTCCTAGGACAACAAGGAAGTTCTTTAGAAATTTAAGCCTCAATGTCAGTTAGGAGTTAAAATAAAACACTGAAGTAAGTTGTAGAAAATCATTTACTTAAGTCAACACATACATCACTTAATCTACCCTTCTCTTCTTTACTATGGACCCCAACTGGAACAAAACCAAAACAACTTAAGTTCAATCTTAACTTGACATTACTAAACTCACCAAATCTGAGATTGCTGGCAAATTATTGGTCTGGTCAGACAACAAAGAACTCTCAGAGGCTCCTGTGTTTTTAGAAGCCTTTAGATTTCTATGTTGTGGGAATGTAGGCATCAGCTTAGGGTCACAAGCTAAAAACCACTAAATTAGCTGAATATTTGATGTAATAAGAGTCACATACGTAATGGAGGTTCTTTGAAGTAACTGCTCTGTAGACACTCTTCTGCTGTTGCCCTCTTTCTGGGATCATACATAAACAAGAAGTTCAACAGCCTTAGACCAGCAGCTGATAGCCAAGGAAATTTTTGTTTCAAGTTATTGTAAGGCTGCTGTTTGAGACTGTAGTTTTGTAATGCTGGTAAACTACTAAAACCAGGCCAGATTGCATCTGATGGGGTTCCTACACTTTTTAATTATAAAACCAGACAGTGCATTTTAATAAACTAATTACCCAGCAAGTCCACAATTAGTCCCAACTGCTGGATTTCAGTATGACCAGGTAGTAAGGGTTTATGGCCCAATAATTCCCCTAAAATACAACCAGCAGCCCACATATCAACACTGGTTGTTTGAGTGGGAGCTTGCAGCAATAACTCAGGAGATCTGTACCATAATGTCACCACATGAGGAGTCATGGGTTTTAAGGGAATGCCAAACCAACATGCAAGTCCAAAATCAGCTGAAAATTTACATATTCTCCAAGGGTTCTTCTACAGTACAAATTAAACTGTACCTATTTTAACACACCCTTTGTCTGTCATAAGTAAATTGGACACTTTCAAATCCCTGTGCACAACAAAGTTATGATGCAGGTACCTGAGGCCCCTCAACACTTGCAACATAATACACTTGACTTGTGATTCAGTAAAGGGGGCTTGCATATTGTCAAGCAATGAAGCCAGATCTTGTTCACAATACTCCATGGCCAGGAAAATGCTAAAGCAAACATATTTTGTAATTTACAAATTTCTAGCTTCAAGGAGGAAATACCTTTCTAAACTTTTACCCACAACTACTTCCTTGAGATGCACTATATTTTCATGTTTGCAATTTAACAAAACTTGAATTTCCCTTAAGCTGCTGATTGGTATACCATCATGTTCTTGATCCATGCGGACTTTTTTCAAAGCAACAATTTGTCCTGAGATAGTATCTTTTGCTCTGTCTATTACAATAAATACCTGTTAAATTCTTGAGGCAAAAGCTATCAACATTATACTTACAAACAATTCCATAAGCTCCTTCACCTATTCTATTCATTTTTTCAAATTCAGACACAAAACGACATCTCCCTAACTATAATAAACAATCACATGTTTTAGATGTTTCAAAATGAGTTGGAAGACTTACCAAGTCTCCATCTGGGATATTCATAGGCTTGCCATTTTGGAAGGAAGTTAAAATTCCCTTTTTTGTGACGGGGGCCCAAGGTTCGGTGCCACTGTCTATATCCGGCACTTTACGTCCTGAAATTACCAGTAGTGTTAACGAGTCTGTTGTTTGTGTCACAAGTGTTCTAAAATTACCTGGTTTTAGAATGTCGGTACTCATTTTTGTGTATTAATGGGATTTTATATTTTAATTAAAACGATAGCCGATTTTTACTTTACAAAAGTGGCTTGCTTGCCCTCCACTCTTCAGTCTTTTGTTTTTAATAAGTCATCTGTCAATGTCTGTCATTCTGTCAACTGGTAAGGACTTTCAATTATAGAATGGTAATAATTTTAGGTTGATAAGTTTGTTTGGTTGCCCACAATAGAGTCAATCTAACCTCTTGTTTTTCTGTTGACAGATGATAAGTGACTGAAATTTTGAACCAACAAAGTGGGGTTAGGATACTGTATTTATTTATTTATTGATATCAATAATGTCAATAGTTTCTATTTTGGTTTGTATATGCATTTATCATCATTACCATTGACCTTTGGTGGCAATTAGTTTTTTTTGGGTAGTGATAACGGCCTTGTGCGGACATGAGTGACCCTGAAATCATCAGTAGAGAATCGCCGGCGACTCTTTCAGGCACTGCATCCTTTAGTGAAGACCCCGACCACAACCCTCCGTCTAGTTTATTGTCTTTAGAGCTTCAATTAGCCCTTAACAAAGTAAACCAATTGTTTTACCCTAAATTAAATTGCTATGTTTGATTTGTTGATCTGTAGGAGGCCAATGAAGAGGAGCTCACCAAAGCAATTACCACATGCAAGGATTTGATTTTGGACAACGTCCAGTGCTCTACCGAGCGAAAGTGGCTTGTTAGGTACCTTATAGAGTTGAGACTGAGATTGCAGGAGTACCGCGAAGCAATGACAGACCCTTAGTAAGTATTTTTAACTTTAACTTACATTAGAAAGTTTCGGTAGCATTTTGTTTTTAAAACCAGCCACCCAAGCAACAAAATAAATGGAGTGTCAAACCGTATGATCAAGGGGCACCACTTGAAATTACAGTCCTTGTTGAAGAATGCTGGACATCGCTATTGTGACCATTGTACTGGGACAGTTTGGTTGGTTATTAAGTTTACAGAGCTAGATTTGATTCATGATGACTGATAAATTGTAGGAGTGTTGTTCAGGCATGGTACATGTGCGAGGACTGCGGCTACGCCTGTCACTATAAGTGTATGGCGTCAATTGCGCGGGAATGTGCTCACGTAGTCATCTGTGAAAGGGGCAGGTATGAACACAACATTTGTCCAGAAGTCGGGATGTCTGCGCAAAAGTACCAGTGCGCCGAATGTCAATCCAAGCTTATTATAGGTGAGTACCTTTTCTATATAGAAATGGGCTATTATTTGTTGGTTTTTATGTCCTGGGTTGGTGTTAATTAACTACTGATTTATGCTAGACGCCCCTAAAAGTTTTGGAATTTGCTTGGGTACATTGTTTTTTACAGGTAATTCAGTGTTGTGATTGCATGTTTTTTTTTGTAAATAGTGTAGAAATTTAATTTACTAAAAGGGGATAAAATTCTACTTTGGATTTTTATGGTACAAGGTAAAGAGTGGTCAGACACGCGCAGATGCGATTACACGGGTCTCTACTACTGCTCGGCCTGTCACTGGAACAGTTTGGCCGTAATCCCAGCCCGCGTTATCCACAATTGGGACTTTGAACCGCGCGCAGTATGCCAAGCTAGCCTTCAGCTTCTGCGCATAACCGCGGAAAAACCTCTAATCAACCTGGAACAGCTCAATCCCATACTGTTCTCCAAAGTGCAGGAACTAAGTTTGGTGAAGCGTCTCCGACAAGAACTCCAAGGGATCCGGAAGTATTTAGTTGTGTGCCGCGAGGCTGTGGACAAACATCTCTTGTGGAAGTTCGATCGGCCCCATTTGCTCGACAACACCGAACTGTACAGTTTGCAGGACCTGGTCGATACTTGTTCGGGCGATTTGCCCTCCAGGCTGCATGATATAGTGGACGTTTACACCGATCACATTAAGAAAGAGTGCGAAGTTTGTCGTGGTCGCGGTCATATTTGCGAAATTTGCAAAAACGAGGAGATTTTGTTTCCTTTCGCTTTGGGCGCAATTACGTGCAAGGATTGTTTTGGGGTGTTTCACAAACAATGTCTGGAAAGGCGGAAAAGTGGTTGTCCTAAGTGTTTAAGAATTAAAAAAAGACGACAATTAGCTGATAAGGACAATTAAGTGTATTTTGTTAGTTTTTAAATCAGTTTCAGTGTTGAGTTGAGACCAAATGAAAAGTTCTAATTTAATAAGTTTCTAATTATTTTAGTTATTATATTCTCTTTAGTAAGGAGAGTAAAAGTCTTACGTATTGTTATTATTGACGTGAAAACTGTGGACATAAAGTATTTTTATATTTATTATTAAACTGATTTATACGACTACTCTTTCTACAAATTCTTGAGCATATGATTTGGCCACAAATTTTGACACTTTTGGGACAGTTACCAAATGAATAAACGTTTCTTGCAATTAAACTTGGGGAAAACATACAGAAACGCCATATACAGAGCGCAGTAAATTATCATCCCAGAGCAGTCAATCCAGGTGGTGAACTGTGCATTTCCGGCAAATGGGGAACATCCTGTGACCTAATTGGGCGCCGCCGCAATCGATTTCCCCCCTTGGAAACCAATGAGAACCGCCCCCGTTTCGCATTATCATCTCACCTACATATATTTACGTTTTTAGGGCAGTTTTCTTACTTGCCGAAGTAATTGTAATTATTATTGTAGAGAGAGTTAACTTATTAGAGTTGTTCAACCCCTCTTATTCATGTTGTGTAATTTATGTACCCTGTAACTATACAGTCGTCAAATTGGGCTTCATACTGAGAATTTGAAGAATATTCATGATTCCCGTTTAAGGGAATGATTTATGAAACTCCCCCTTTTTGCAAAATATACTGTATTATTCCCCCCCTCCCTTTGTGAAATTGGGACTCATCTTTATACGGGGGTGGCGTCCCGTATCAATACATTATTACGTCATTATGGGACGCGTGTCGTCTTGACAGGCATATGTTTCACGCACGATTTCACCGGACGCAGTCAGCATGACTTCCAGACTCAGCGATGGCAGCTATTTCGACGCTGTTACGTATTTATGTAGTTATTCCCTTCCTCCCTCTCGCGTTTTATAGATTTGTCGGACTCGGGAAGACGACACGGTTTCCGTTCGGGAATTTCCTCTCCCTTTCTGCTTATTGTTAACGAGCTATAATGGATGGAATAGTATTTTTGATTTTCTCCCCCCTCGGTTTGCAACCGTAAGGGTTCTAATAATGTGAATTATTCACATAAAACAAATCGCTAATAAAAAACCACATTCACTGGACCACTATAGTGTATACTCTTTATATCATTTGATAGAGCAGGATACAAGTCCTCTAAGCCAAATGAAATTGTCGTTTAAAATAACTTAGTTCGCTGTGCTTCAACTCAGAGGGTCTAATTATTGTTTTTTCTACTGATAATTTGCCAGTTTTGAGTTCTTTGTCTTCAGTAGAACTCAAAATTGTGAGGTAACAACCTCCTTGGTGGGGTTTGTACTTTTTGTTGCTTCAATACTAAAACCTGGTTGAACATTCAAGTTTCTGATTGACTGAAGTTTGTTACGTTCTGGGAATGATACAAATTAGTCTATGAGCTAGTCTAATCTAGACAGTGGTTTTTGGTGTTCTAAAGTTGATTTTTGATGGTGACCAGCAACTGCCTCCATGCTGCAAAGAAGAATACCACCCTGTGCTGTTTTAAATATTACACACGGTTTGCATATTTAACCAAGTTGCATATTTTTTTCTTAATGTCGGTTAAGGTAACTCATGGGTATAACTATACAACACTCAAAGACCAAACAGATTTTAAGGAGTATATTTTTTTATAATAAATACCGCAACATTTATTGGTTGGTAAAATACCCTTAACTATCCTAGAATGGCTTTAAAACTAACATTCAGGTATTAGTTTACTGGCTATAATGACTAGTTTTGACTATATTCCATTTTTCGGAAGTGTTTTTATCCACACGTATTGCATCTTGTTCAATCAAGTTGGTAAAAATTATTACAAGTTCGAGATTTTTTTACATTTTTCTACACTTGTAAAGTACAATAATTATTAATCTCGCTATTAGCTAAATAAACGTCTACTCTATGACTAGTCCATTATGATACAAATTGGTATTTACAACGTTTGATAAACCTTTGAAAATTAAAAAAAGGAACGTAATGTTATACTTGGGACTGTCCCGTAGCAACAGTGTTATAAATAAAATGACTAAAAACGCGTTTGACCCTCAGAGTCGCTAGAGTATCAGCTGTAGCTCTAGTCTATCTGATCGTCAATCAGTGTAACAAATTTAAAATACGTAAAAACGATTTATCACAGAGTCCGTCTCCCGTGGACGGGTATCGTGTTAGTGCTTACACATTTCAAATTTACTATTCTACCATACTTTTTAGAAATCAAAAACAAAAAAAGGACAAATTGCACCGTCCTCTCAGATCGTGAGTTTTCGGCCCCAGTCGGCGGAAGCGGCGGCGGCACTTCCGGGGGTCGGTCATGCGTAATGCGGGTAGCTGCCCAAAGGGGGCGCTCCTAAATGGGGCGCCGCGTGATGTGTTATTGAGTGCGTACTGGCTGCAATGTTTGAATACAAATTTGCACTGGGACTGTTCCAGTACGATCCCGGTGATGGAAAAATGGATGCTGAAATGTCAATTTACTGTCAATATTTGCAGTCTAGTATTTTCTGCAATTTGCTGAAACTGAACACCCAGAGTATAAAAGACTTGTAGCGGCATAAAGGGCAGTTTGTCCCAATATCCTTGCTCTCCCTTAGGGGATGTTGATTAAATGACATGTAATGATCGCTGCGTGGCTGAGGGTGGAAAACAATGCGTAATCAACGAATTACGCCGTTAGAGGAGCGGCCGAGGACGTGCTAAATAAGACTGTAGCCCGGGGGCTTGCCCCCCCCCGCACATTAAGGGTCCCGCGAATTGTTATAATTATTTTTTAATGCCCCGAGTGGTTATTGTGCGTACATGAATAAATCAGCGTTGAGTGGGCCTTTTCAATTTCAATGAGGTGTACTAAGTGTGTCTGAATGTAGAGGACGTTCTTTGTGACGGCGCTACTATAGTCACCAAATGTCTTTGGTGACGTAAAAATGTTTTATTAACACTGTACAACTTTCTGTTTACCTGAGAAGACTGGATGGACCATTAAGTAGGCTGTTACATTCTCAGTTTAGACTGTACATTTACTCGTATTTTCACCCCCCTTATTGTAGGGGTGGTTGTCCAATAAACACTATGCAAATTTTATGTTTGGCTTACACTTCACGTTTGTGATCCTGATTTCGGATTTTAATTAGGGCTTCTTCAGACCTAATTTGGATTTGACTCACCCTAAAAGTAATAGAAATCACATCTAATGGACATCCGTTATTGTCGACCGGACCGCGAGACCCATCAATCGTCCCGCGGGAATATTTTTATTGCCCGGGGCGAATCTATGTCGTTTCTCTTTTGTTTCGGTTATTTACGATCCAAGTTAATTGCTAATTTGTTATTGTTCGGCTCTATCGACCAAAAATAGGAGGGGGGAGTGTATTATTAGACGGAGAAGGGAGATTTATTTATTTGCGTAAATTGTTAAAAGGAGCAAAATTACCTGCTGAACTGGGTATGGTTGCGTGGGGTCCCATAAACCCCCCCAATTTGGCGCTGTGATGGTAGGAGCTCATGAAAAAGTCGCTCTGGTACTTGTAGCTACTCGGGTCACTGGTAGCTGGCTGTGTTGCCGCTGCCAGTCCTTGAAAGTCGAACTTGTAGGCGTAACGTTTACCGTGCACTTTCGTCATTATGTTCTTGTCGTAGTAGTATCTGAAATAGGGATTTATTGTGTCCAGTAACCGGATTAAAAGTCAATTTATCGGCCAAAAAAACCTGTTAAGGGCGCAGCGATTTTCGATTACGGCAACAATCAAAAGACAGATAAAAAAAGGGCATAACTGTGTTAACTGTCAGGGGGAGCCCTATATCGTCAGCTAATTGCTGTGAATGAAGTCTGCTATTCGATTATCCCGCCTCCCGGACTGATTCGGAGGTCCAGGGCCAATATGTCATATGATTTTTAATCAAAGAAAACAAAACGTTGTATTATACTAGGAAAATTAAACTGAGATTTAATTTAATTAGAAAGGTAATGTAAAAGTTTTGTATGTGACGTCACTCAATTTAATTTTGATTTTTACCGTAGTTTGTCATATTTACCTCAAAGCCCTGCTGAGCTTGTCATAATTCATATTCGGTTTGGATTTTCTCTCCCCCCACCTCCTGGCGACCTCGTCGGGGTCGGTGAGTTTGAATTCCCCGTTCGTGCCCTCCCAAGTTATGCAGGCGGCGTTGGAGGAATCGCTAAGCAACTCGAGCAAGAATTGCCACAACTGGATCTGTCCAGAACCTGAAATTCATTTTTGCCCATAAAAATAACCTCTGCCTTGAATTAGTCACCTACAAAAGTAGATTGATTCTCTCACGGTCATGCAAAAACAAAATCAAAACCGCCCTCCACCCTCTGTCCGTTTTGAAAACAAATGACTAAAGGGTCACGTGTCGCTTCACCTTGCGCCCGTGCAGGGGGAGCCGCGATTGCCCGACCGTGAAACAAAAGCCAAACGGTGTCATTAACCACCGTTTTCCTGCGTTTTTTTTCTTTGGTAAATCTGGCAAATACGCCCCGGGGGCGCCCTTTCCACCACCCCCCCCCCCTTTACCCCACTCGACGTCGGGCTTCTAATGACATTTAAATGAACGGTAATTGCGTTTTTGTTTTCAGGTAGGGGAAGGGTGGAAAATAACGGACGTCGAGAGGTGGCGACCGGTGTAAAATGAGTTTAGATTTTTTGTGGTTTATGAAATAATGTTACTCGAACGGGGAATTAAAAAAAAAACGTTTAATTTTTCCAAGTTAAAATTTGTGAGTGTTTCCAATCTGTCCAAACTGACAAGTTCAACTAATTTTTTTGAAGTGTGTTTGCTTGCAATGTTGCCAAATTAACAAACTCTCCTAATTTAGATCGAAGACTGTTTGCAATGTTGCCTAACTGACAAAATTTGGTAATTTGGTTCAAAAGTGTCCTTGCAATGTTATCAAACTAACAAACTCTACAATTTTGGTTCGAAGAGTGTTTGTAATGTAACCAAACTGACTAATTTCTTTGAAGCGTGTTTGCAATGTTGCCAAAGTTAACAAATTCCTTAGTCTAGCTAAATAGTGTTCTACAATCACGCGACAACTGTCACTAACGTCGAAACTGTCAAACCGTGCTTAAAGTTGCAAAAATCAGGATTTAGAAACGTTTTCTTGCAGTATTTGATATAAAACGTGTTTCTGTGAATTATGACAGTTATTTTGACTATTATCACGTGACCGTCTAGCTAAATAGTATTTTACAATCACGTGACAACTGTCACTAACGTCAAAACTCTCAAACTATGCTCAAAAGTGGCAAAAATCAGGATTTAAAAACGTTTTCTTGCAGTATTTGATATAAAACGTGTTTCTGTGAATTATGACAGTTATTTTGATTATTATCACGTGACCGTATAGCTAAGTAGTGTTCTACAATCACGTGACAACTGTCACTAACGCCAAAATATGCTCAAAATTTGCAAAAATAAGGATTAAGAAACGCTTTCTTGTAGTATTTGATATAAATCGTGTTTCTGAGATTTATGACAGTTATTTTGCCGTCTAGCTAAATAGTGTTCTACAATCACGTGACAACTGTCACGAACGTCAAAACTGTCAAACCATGCTCTAAAGTTGCAAAAATAAAGATTTAGAAGCGTTTTCTTGCAGTATTCGATATAAAGAGTGTTTTTGAGATTTTTGATTTTTGACAATGGTCACGTGACTGCCTAGCTAATTATGATTAAAACCACGTGATATCTGTCACTAATGTCAAAACTTAAAAAACAATTATTAATGAAAAAATGAAAAATCTGTATTTTTGAAGTACGGTTTTTATAGCAAGAATCAATGATTAAAATGTTTGACTAACTATTAAAAGACCCCCTGTATAATAATGTAAAATGAATGAACACATCTACTTGGCATTTTATAATTTTCAAATAGTCCATTGCCTGAATTGTTGCTTTTGATGTCCATTTATTGTCTTTCCGTTATTTTCTTAAATTCTTCTTCTTAATTTTTTTTATAAATTAAAGTTATAAAGCTTTTTTGGTAAAAATAAAAGACCATATCAGAGAAAAAAACAATATTATTTTAATTATTCCAAAAATATAATAGAATATGTTTATACATATTTAGTTTCGTTGTTTTTGGAACACCACGTGACCGTTCTCACAAAATGTCCAAGGAATTCCCGTTTGATTAACATGAAACATTGATTTTCGTGTTTAAGCGGCCGACATTGCGAGGCCCAAGAAAAAAGTTTAATTACACGGGTCGGTGTTTCGGAACGCGGAACGTGTCCGATTTGCATTTACACAACATTAATCCGGACCGAAATCGCCATTTCAGCTTTTAATATCAATACGGGCGGTTATTAATAATAGGCAAAGGGTTCCGGTCGAGAATATGCAAAGCAGGCGTGTCTAAATCACCGGCGCCGGAACGTAACATGCGTCGGTTTCCTTCCGCCGTCGGCGCATTTACAAGCGGACCGACGCGAATTTGAATTTCTAAACAGGTCGCCGCCTCCCCCGCCCGAATTATGCTAAAAAAACGACGGCCGTATCGTCGAAAAAATCACTCGGTGGCCGACATTTTGTTTTGTTACCGTAATTAGCGAAAATTGACGGGACATTATTCAAAAATCAGGTGTCCGGGATAAATGGGGAGCGACATTAGCGACACGATTGTTACGGTAACGAATGGCGACTCGGCACGGAAACGGATTTGATTTTTACCGTCGTAAATATTAACTTAATTACACCTCCGGTGACGATTAAATTACTTTTTTTTCAACCTCCACCCGAAAAGGAAATGACCGTCGTACGGTCATCGGTTATGCGCGAAAATCAAACAGAAATGTGACAACACTGTTTAAAAAAAAAACAACAACAACAACACTTATTAAATCTAATAATTCAATGTAATGATTGAAAAATACGATTACGGGCGTGGCTTTACCAGGAGGCGTAGTCACAAAAGACCACGCCCCTCCTTGGCTGTAGCACTGTTTAAAATACGTTAAAAATACTGAAAAACAATCATTAAAACCTTATATGGGAAAAAAACAACGGTTCTTAATTTCGATTTGGCGTTGCCAGGATCGTAAACTTGCCAAGGGCGCGTTTTCCGTTCCGGATTACTTAATTTCAAATTTTCCCCGAAATTACCCTTAATTGCGCTAGAAAAGGGAATTTTTGGGTGGAAAGAGCCTCGAAAAATGCGCAATTTTATTTCGATTAAGACGATTTAGAACTTACCTGAACTGGCTAAACGACTGCTGGTCGGGCCGAACATTTGATATGGATCTGGAAAAGAGATTTGTGTAAGTCGGTTTAAATTGTCGAATTGCGTTTTACTCACGGTTAGCCACCTATTTTTAAGTATTTTTTGAGGTTAGATTACTAAAGTAGCAAAACCTGCACTAAATGTTACGTTTGTACCAAATTTGTGGTATTTTAAATGAGTTGATCAAAACAGTGCGTGTCACAACAACTTATTGCATCTGTTATCTGTCACAGATATGCCGGTAGATAAAATGTCTGTTCTCGCGTGAATAAGGCAATTGCTTATTAAGTCGAGACAATACAAAATTAATCACAACACAAAAATGAGGGAAAAAAAGGAAAATCAAAAGATTCCAATCAATAGAAAATAAGCAGAAAGAGGGTGAAATCATCAAATAATTGCAATTGTTTCTTGTCCGGGGGGTGAAATCTTCTAAATGTTTACTAGGGCTGGGCATTTACACTTTACTATTATCGAGACGCATATGCTTTTTGAGTCCCTGTCTACTACCATAATCAGGTAATTATTGCCCTTTGATCGTAGCCCTATTAACGAAACCGGAGGGGGTGGCATCTGACCAACTTGGCACCATAAATACCCCTATGCCCTAAACCAAAAAAAAAAGAATGTTTGAGGGTTTGTTATGGGCTGGCGCCTATCGACTCAGTCTTGCGGATCATTTCCAACCCTCAGTCAAAAGATATCTTTCTTGTAATCGCGCCCAAGGAATATTTATGCTCTGAAAAGGGGGGAACGGTTTCGTGTTTTCCGCCCTTATCTGTGCAAAATTTAAAAACTTTTTCACGTTTAGTATTGAAAGTAGCTATATAGTTTGCCACAACAAATGTTTGTATGATTTTACCATAAATATGTTGGTAAAAAGTCCAAAGTATTGTCATAACTTGATCATGTATGATTGGCTTTTATTTAAGAGTTTGTCACGTACGTTTAATAAAACGTAAGTAAATTGTATTTGAAGGACTATGGCAACAATGCAGTGCAGTATAAGAACGAATCGAAACTTTTTGGCTTTTAATAAAAAAAAATTGTGTCAAGGAAGTCTTTAGATATGGTTTCTAGCTTTTTAAAGCAATGCAACGTTGCCAACTGTGTTAAATTAGATAATTGATCGTTCGAAAAGTCACTTTCAGAGTTAATCTGTTCGTGCTGGCTCAAAAATAGTCTCAACATGCATGTATTTTGAAATTAGGGAAATTATAGAGCGATTTCAGGGTTTGCATGTTTCGACGGTTCAAAAAGTCTTGTTTGCTAATGATTTTCGGGTTAAACGTCTTCATTTTGGCTTCGAAAAAAACTTTTCGGTTGGTGCGAAGAAAAAGTGCCCCTAAACTTAATTTGGCCTTTTCAGACTCAACCTAATGATTCGAGGGTCCTTTTTCCTAATAAATGGGCATACAAGAAGGGCCGCTCCGGTGTTCGCACTATATACGGCTCTATCGCCGCTCTATTTGCTCACGCATCCGCCTCTGTTTGTCTAGTCCTACTTTTCTAATGCACGATCCTGTTTGGCAAACAGCGATGCCGAATTTAACATTTATTTGACGACTCACCCCCTTTGGCTTGACCTTTCCTGTCGAAGATCGATCGATCTGATTTTGATTGATATTAGTAGATTTAGTCGTGGGGCCAAAGTTTACTTACCGGGCTGTCTGAGATGGCTGTGGGGATCTAAGGACGCCTTCGTCATGCTCGACAACGTGTTCGAACCATAACCTAAAAAAAAATAAGAATAGATAGTTTATACATTCACAACTGGCAAAATTGAACCCATAAAGCGGTAAACCATATTAACGTAGTGAGTCTAATATGATTTGTAGGTTTATAGCTTTATTAAGCTGCTTTCGACAGTTGATAGGTAAATTATTAGAAACATTGCTGCCAAAATTGATTCCGTAGAGCTGTAAATCACACTAATGCACTGCAGACTGATTTTGTCACTTATATTGTATGATTAAAGACAGATTTTGATGTAACGCATAGTTTTCCGTTACGTAATGAACCTCTTTACACACAGTCGGCCACAAACTATCGCTCTAATGCTGGGATTTTGTTTACATTTCTTCCTTTATCAGAGTATATTAGGGCCGCATTCGTTTTCAAGCTCCATAGAGCGAGCAGAGCGCTTTTGGCGTCACGATGACGTAATTTGGCAAAACCATAGATTGACCAATTGTCAAACTACGTCATTGTGACGTCAAAAAAGCTCTGCTCACTCCATGGAGCCTGAAAACGAATGCTGCCTAGATGAAGATCATCGCGTAATGCATTTTCTTGACCTTGCACATGTAGACTTAGCATCAGACTTGATTACTGATGTCCGATTCTCAATAATTATTGAGGTTGAAATCGAGTGATTAAACCGGTAAATAGTAGCGTTCATTTACGGAGTGGTATAGAGAAGAGAGAGAGAGAGAGCGCCCGTTTAAAATAAGCCCCCCTCAAAAAGGGGCGGGAGTGATAAAGGGGGTAAGGGGGGAATCGAAAGAGCTCCATTGAAATACACTGCGGAAAGGAATCTCTTGTCGCTTTCCACGCCAGTTACCGCCGCCAAACACGGTTCAAGTGGGCCGTGATGGAGAGAAACAAAAGCCTTACGCGAAATCGTGTGGAATGTTTCATTTTAAACAATTTTTTGTTCTTGGTGATTCTTCTTCTTTCGGTGGGCTATCTCCATGACAATTTGGTTGAATTGGTCTCTATCTGTTGCTACTGGAATTGTTGTTCTACTCCCAGTCCGGCCCAGTTTCTAACATTTCGCAGCCACGATAGCTTTTTGCGACCTATCCATCTAATCTTGGTGATTGCATTAATTCAAGTCTAGCATTGGAGGTGATTTGGAAGTTGCCCGGAATTGCACCGAACACTTCTTTGAACTGCTCCGAAGCGCTCCGGGCGTTTTGACAGTCGCTCATCCGACCACCGATCCGGCCCTTTATTAAGTTTACAATGCAAAGGCATACGCCCGGGGCCCTATCTCTCGCAATATTGCGTATGACAGCTCGGTTATTGCGAAAGGACAGTATATGCACACACGTTATCCAGTCGAGAGTGTTTATCGTTAAGGGTCGTGTTATTCCACCAGGGGGGGGCCGATTCAAAAAAGGGCTAATATTGTTCGGGTGTCTGATGCAAATCTGTTTACGCTGATTGCTCATCACGTTTAGTATAGAGTGTCTGGGCTTTTGTCCGCTCAAAACGTCCTTTAGTTGCCAAATTATTACTACTTTAACCAGTTAATTCCTGCGTAGTGCTTTTCGATATAAAATAAAAACTTTGAACTTAGGGGGAGATTTCATTATTAACACTCGACGATTTGATTGACAGCTTGCCAGTCAATTTAATGGAGTTTTCCTCTTATCAAGACCGACTTGATTATATTAATAATGCGTTTTTCCTTCCGAGAGACTCGACAATTCAGTACAACGCCGGGTCAGTGATGTGTGAATTGTAAAGGACAGTTAAATAATCACATTTGGCAACATTGTGGTAAAAGTGACATCCAAGCACAGGTTCTGTCAAGTCAGTTGATTTGATTGTTTGGTCATCAAAATGACGCGTTACTATTTGTTGGAATCATGATCATTCGAGCAAAATGAAAAAGTCACCGTTATCAATTATTCCTCTGATGTCTGATTGGGCTCCCGGAACAGGAAAGAGTCCCTTCCTTCCCGGACTGCCGGACCGAATGTCCTTTTCCGATTCACGACCGTCGCTATCTTTAAGCCGATAAAACGGCACACAATTCGGACACGTTCTGTGTGTATTTATTAGAGTAAATTACAAAAGAGCCAACTAGAAAATCCTGCCTCCGTTGGCGGCAATCCCTTTATCTCTCTCGCTGTTTTTTTTTGGGGAGCGGTAAAGTGACAATCGAGCATCGACAATGGAACATCAAAGCGAAATCAAGCGTGCCCGGGGCGATGAACAAGCGCCCTTTGATCGAAACAGTGTTACAAATCACAAGTCCGTGGAATAACAATTGAATTTCGTGTCAAAACAGAAACGCTTTGATCCGTCGGGCAATTTGTTTATTTCGTCTTCATTACAAAGTTTAACGGATTCAAACCAGCAAAGGAACAAGTTACGACGTACCTTGCCCAGTTGGCGGAAATTCGCAATTGTTAAAGCCGGGAAAGCGACGGGAAAACGGAATTTCCGTGCCGGACGAAGACCGGAGGAGCCAAAAGTGGCTTTCGGGACTCGTCATCAGACACGGAAACCTGTACGAATTTATGCAGGAGCCATATTTTCTTAATTATACAGAAGTGACAAACATAAAAGGAAGCGCCTTATTTGTCCGCCGCAATATAGGCTTTATCGAATTCCGAATTGTGTCGATGATTTTCCGTCGATTTTTATATTTTTCTTCCGTCGGTGCCGCGCCGGGATTTTTCATTTCCCATCCTCACCCCGCCCAGGCTCCAAAACGGCTTTTCCGTCATTACCCGGGCTCCGCTAATGGAATTTCCAATTGATTGTTCGCCGGGACCTTTTTCCTTTTTTTTTTCCTCTATTTACGGATACCGTTTCCAATCTGGTATTGATCATCATCGGGGATTTGTAGCGGATATTAAACGCGCTTGGTTCTTCCCTTTTCCCATTCCCGGATTTCTTTTCGATTTTATGCTGGTCGATCAACCAGAAAACAAAACATATTTTTGTATCTACCCTTAGTAAGTTAAATTATTTTATATACCTCAGAAACCGTAAATAAAACTCTGAAATACTGTACATATTGTAAGTACAATTAGATAGGTTATAACGAATGCAAAATCATTCATTAATGAGTCCCATCACCGCCCTCTATACTAGAAAGCCTAAAATGGCGTTACGAAAACGAATTGGTTACAACATTTGTCCTGGAAAGTACAACACAGAGCAAACTAGTTTAAACACTGTTCAATGTAAGAAAATCTGTAAATCCTTGAAACTAGGTAAGCAAAACTGGTAAATGGTTCTTATGTTATTACCAAGAACATTCATTCAAAATTACTTTTGTTGCTCTCACAATGAAGGATGCTTTAAAATGAAACTCACATACCTGTGCATGTAACAACAAGTACTTGTACATACCATTGAGTGTAGTGTTGGAGTAAAATCATCCCACTTCAAAGTGTTCAACCACTGTTGAGTTAGATCCGGTAAAAAACTGACACGGTTGGGCTTTTTCCTGAATTGCTGTTACAATGTGGCGTGGCAATAACCTCGTCTTGATTTTAAACCGTAAAAATTCATCGAATCCTCAAAAAAATTACAAACAAACGCAAACTGTCACCACTACTTTCGCCATATTGGAATTTTTGACAAGCACCTTCTAGGCGTTCTAGCATAGTAGGCGGTGCATCCACCATTAACGACAGAACTAACTGTCACTGTCATTGTCAAGGGTGTCTATGATTTTAGTTTGCCGTGTTGCGTATATAACTGACATTTAGTTTTTTTTTTTAACTTTTTAGGATAATATCCGTTATTATAGACTACAGTCACACGCGTTAAATGTTACGCGTATTTCGATTATTATTAAGCACTTTCATTAATACACTCGTTGGTTAAATAACTATTAAAAATATCGGTTAATAAAATTGACAGAAGGATGACAGGTTTTCAACCTCCATGGAGCGAGCAGAGCGTTTTTGACCTCACAATGACGTAATTTGACCAACTGTCAGCTCTTCAAACCAAATTAGTAAAATTAGTCAGTTTGGCAACATTGCAAACACTCTTTGATCTTAATTAGTAGAATTTGTTAATTTGTCAACATTGCAAAAACACTCTTCGAACCAAAATAGGATTTGTCAGTTTGACCACATTGCAACTAAATTCCGAGTTTGAAGTCGGAATTTAAGAAAAATAACGTCTGTGGCCCTTCTACGGCTTCGTAGATTGCAGAGAATATCAAGAAAAACCCAATTTTCAGAGAGATCTTGTAAAAAAAGTCAATAAAACATATTCCATTACAAAAATCGTTTGTTTTCATTGCAATAGTTGATGTCCTTAACGTTATTTAAAGATTATACCTGAAAAAATACAAGAAATGTTTAATAATTTACCTAAAATAAGGTAGGATGTCGATTGTGGTACATTTTTTTAGTGCTCTAAAATGGAAATTGATTTCCAAAGCAAGGAAAATCCACAAAATGTTCTTTTTTACACAGCTGTTACAGTTATACAGGGTAAGTAGTAGTAGTAGCAGCAGTAGGCCAAAATAAAGTTGCATTATATACAAATATTTCCGAAATAAGCCTAAAAAGGTATCCTACGTTATCCTGCTACTCATGTCTTTAGTTTTCCTATAAAACCATATTTATTTAAATTATTTAAATCTTGCTGCAGCTAATAACCTTAGAATACGAATTTCTGGTCAGCGGCTCGTTGGTCTAGGGGTATGATTTCCGCTTAGGGTGCGGGAGGTCCCGGGTTCAAATCCCGGACGAGCCCAGTAACTTTTTTTTTCTAAATTAATTTGTTTTTTTTTTAGGAATTATTTAAAATACTAGTATAAGTGTAAATAAAAAGAAAATGCTTAAATTTAGTTACGTACCTTGTGATTGTGAGGCGGCATGCGAACTCCACGATCCTTTGTATGAAGTATCTGTAAAAAGAAAACCCCCAACTGATGATGGTACTTCAAACTCGAAACGTAGTTATTTTTTCATTTAAAAATTGTACAAGGTGATTTAAGCAACAATTACCAAATAACATGGAAAATTGGCCGAAAGTGGAACTTCTGCTCAAATAGTCCGCGGTCGGTTTAATATCCAACATAGCGACAAAATCAAATCACCCAAAAAATCAACCAACTAACGACATATTACACCGGGTGAGCCAAGGAATACCAAACAACACCGCGAGTTCGGATCGTGAAAATCGTCAACACGTCAACCGAAAAGCACCTATACGCGATCGACTGAAGAGACTTTTTCATAGTCGTCCTGATGGGTGCTGGAGGGTGGTAGCAACCCCTTGCGGGGGGGCGGGTCCGGGGTAGTTGAACGGCGGCCAATCGACGGCCGGAACGGGAAGGATACGGTGGCGTCATAAATAAAGGCCTGCCCCTTTTCAACCCTACCCTTGGGCACGCGGGGGTGCCGAGACCGGTAAGGGTGGGGGTGTTTTCTCTATGTATATACGCGCTCTATATGTCTTTCAGTGTTTTTTTTTTGTTTCTACTTTTTGCTCGAGGTGTTTTCCGTAAATTGCGGCTGATAAGATGATAATTCGTTGGGTTTAGTTTCAAAACGCTGGAAGGTTACCCCCCTACCCACAGTGATTAGGGGTTGTGGGAGGGAGGGGGGTGACTGTTAATTTTTGTCACGGCCGTACACTGCGTGCTGGTTTATGTAAATTTCAGTCACATCCGCCGTTACATCTTGTAATTTACTATAGAAATTCTGTTACACAACAATTTCGAATATGCCTACTGTAGTAGAAAGTGAATTTTATACGGAACGAGCTTAAATAACTCTGTGTATATTTTTTTATTTTATAATAATTACGTAAAACTGTCGTTAACCACCTAATTTACAACACTCCAAACAGCAAATGCGACGCATAAAAAGCGTAATTTTCCCCTTTTCTCCTCATCCTCGCACAAAGTCACAGATAGTTTTAATAGAGGTTACTTTTTCTCTCCCCCCAGAGCATTATACCTCTCCAATTGCTATTATTATCTCTTTGCATCTTCAGGGAGACGACAGAAAGCGCTAATTTTAACGCTCGACGTGGAGAATACACAACGGTACACCGAACCGAAGTGTGGAGCAAAACGGGAGGGAAGGGATAATGGAATAGTGGAAAATAAGGTCTTTTCTACCTCACAAAGCCTACTATATGGTTTAACCAGGTCGGGGTGTTTAATATTCTTCCCTCAAGTAGTTGAAGTCATGCTTATGAGTATCATTTTAGCTTTATATACAAAAGAACCGGTCAAATGAAAACCGTGTAACTGACAGAGAAACATAGATAATTACATGCGCGAGACAAAGACAGAAAACCTAATAAAATAGGGAATAATGAAATCTAGTAGGCCAAAAATTTATCTGAATTTATCCACATGAAGAATTTCTGCCAAACTGTGAAGAAAATTAAAAAAAAACTAAGAAGATTGATACGAATTGTTTCATTTGAAGAAGCAGTTAAAATGCAGTAAAAGTAATGAGGTAAGTAGGTACCAAAATTGTTTTCTATCAAATATGGATTAATTGCAAGTAATTCCAATCAATTCATACAAATCTTGTAGGAATTTGATGTTAGTAAGTGATCACAAAGTACGAAGTAACGGTAAAGTTGTATTAAGTGTGACTTTCTAAGACGAGACGAGAGACGAGAGACTTTTCCAGAGACCAAAAACAGTTAGGGCCCTCATTTTGTCTGTCATTTCTTGAAACTACGTGAAATTTTCTTTAAAATGAGATGCAAGTCAATATTTTGACAGAAAATTCAAAATGGCGGCCTGTTTAACAAATTTAACATTTCAACCATTTCTTTGCCAGGAACTCGGCCGGATTAAGATTTACATGAAATCTGACTAAAAAGTATTTACAGTATAATATGTGATATGGTAAAGGAAATTTGACGCCCTCTAGCGGCCAAACGGTGTTATCAATCAACTCATGGGGGGATATTTTTAGAAAGCTTGAAATCTGCTTTGTCTTTTGTTTTCTATGACATTTTGACGTAGCTTGTCAAGTAAGGGAGTAATTTAGTGTCAAAGCAACGTGTGTCAAAAAATATGCTATTTTTACAAAAAGTGCAATTTTGGCAATTTTTTATTTTGCTCCAGGAGGGTTTCATTCCACAGCAAAGGGCATATTTATATCAAAGGACCTTAAATTAGGTGAAATAAGTAGAAAAAGCACTTTAAATTTTATAATTTTTCAAAAAAATTGAAAGATTGGGGGGGTATTAGGCAAGGACGGTAAACAGTAAAGGATTGCTTAATCCCATAAGCGCAATGTTGCCATTTATTACAACTTTACCTATGACTTGATAACCTCAATCAGGACTATATTGTCAGTGGCGTAGACTCTTTTTTCCAATGCCTAACATTTAACTAATTCAGGTTAGAAAATGGATTTCTAACCTTTTTGATAATAAAAAAAAACCGTGACGTCACGCGTAAAAAATCCGAGAAAGGGCTAATCAAAACGTGATAAACAAATCCGATAAAAATCTCGACGGGGGGGTCAAGTTTTCCCGTGCCTTGGTGGCGGGAGGGGGTCACGTGCGAACACGTGGAGGGGCACCGAACCTGGCACGTGCCGGAGCCACTCTACCGCGACACCGGCATTAATATTTTGCACTTATTGCGCCCGAGTGGCTCTCTTTGTTACTTTATTATGTGCATCGTACGCTCGTACTGGTAACCTACCACCCCATATCAGGTCAGGACTAGAATTTAATTTTTTTGGCGGTCCAGCCCTGTATAATTGTACCAGTACGGAACTTTGTATTAAAATAAAGGACAATTTTGTGTATTCGGTGCCAGAGGGACAGGGGAGAAGGAAAACGTCCGCTCCGGGTGAAATTGGGCGCCGCTCCGGGGAGGAAGTGTCCCGGAGACAGCGGTATCCGCCGGGGCTCCGGCCCGCTTCCGATGTTCGGCCACTTTTGCCGCCACCAGTTCCCGGACACGTTTGTTTATTTTATTATTTCATCGTGTTGCTACACGCACACACACACACACTATTTGAGTCCATGGAAAATTGACTGCATAAGGGGAAAGGGGTGACAAACTCGATTGAAAACCAATCAGACACCAACGTAACCAGATTTCCTGACTGGCGTTTTTGCACCTCAAAAATGTTTTTATTTCCTGGCCTGGGAGTGGATTAGGGTGTCCTGAAAGCTTTCGAAATTGAGGTAAAGCAATTAAGTAAGAACCTTAACTAAATTATTGGTAATTTTCGTGGCAAAAACTGTCTTGCCACGCTACTGTTTAGGAAGCAGAAATTCCCGCACATCAGATTATCCAAGGCGGTGGGGCCGCTATCCGGGTTTAATTTAAAATTAATATAGCACAGGCGGCGAATGCCGGAAATGAGCTTTAGGAGCCGGGGGGGTTGACGAAGGGGGCGGGGTGGCACCGCCGCCTCCACGACGAAAGCTTATTAAGAGGCGTAAATTTTGCTCTTCCTTCTGAAGGTCGTTAATTCATCTCATCACTGTTATGTTGCCCAATTGTTTGGTTTGTGATTTTTTCGTTTGAGAGTCTAGCCCTAACCTAATTTTGAGGTTTTCTAATTACAGGTTACTTTGGTTAATCAAATTAACTAAATACTATTAAATCACTAGCAGTGTCCATAATTCTCTTGACACCTTCATTCATGGCGTAATTTACATGTGACTGTCAATGTATTTCCGTATAAATCCTGTGGAACTTCATTTGTAAACTACCTCTTCTCTTGTTAACACCATCATGCTAGTAAGTGTTGCCAAATTGTCAAAAATATTCACTAATTATTCTTCTAATTAGACTGGTTTAAAACTTATAAAAGATTTTCCTTGAAGAATGCAAACCGTCCTTCCCGGACCATTTCCCGTAGGAAAAACGGTCTTCCAGACAATTTCCTTCCACTGGCCCTTTGAAGTCGGACAATCTCCTCAATTTAACGACTTCCACTTTGGAGTGCCACAACTCGCCTCCGGTTCCCCATTTAGCCGGTAAGGGGGCGCCGCGGTTGCCGGAAACGTCGTCCTGGCAACACATCGATTGTCGCGGCCCTTCGTCGGCGTTTCGGGGTCTTAAATTCTCAAACCCTAATCACTGTATTTATATAACACCTTTAAGGGTTAATCAGGTGATGTTAAGAATGATTTTTAAGTTTGCAACCCCCGCGCCCCAGGGTGTTGTAAAAGTAAATCGCGGGTCCATTAACACCCCCTCTCGGGTAATCGGGTAGAGTCAAACGACCCCCTCTCGAACAGATAATAGTCTAATCATCATCATCCCTCCACCACCCCCCACCAGTTTCGTCACGCCAGTCACGCGTCCGATGTTCACTTCTTTATCCCCGACAATAGAGTGGATGACAATTGACATACGTCTCCGACGTGTTCGATGTACTTTTGTTTTGGGTCCTGTGGGAACGGCTCTCGGGTGATGTTTTCATTTCTGCGGGTTGCGTTTAATTGGCCCCCTTCTCACACAGGTCGTATCAAATTACCAACCCCCTCTGATCAATTACATACACTGTATAAAGGTGAATACAGTTGCAACGGAGACTGACACGCAAAAGACTTAAAAATACGCTAGAACAAAGTGCATTACTGTCAACGTTTTTTCACTCTTTTTTTAAGATATTGAAATGTGCAACCCTGGAGGCGCCCTCTAGTTGCCGCTAAGCGCACTAAAAAGCAGTCAATCGAAGAGCAGCAGGAATTGAATTGTAGCAAAACAGGGAACGTTATAGGGTGGACGTGTGTGCTCTATCGATTTCCTGATGCTGGTTCAGTGCAAGAAAGTTTTCTTTCTAGCCTGGATTCGTCCTGCCATGTTGCCACACTTTGGGGTTTTGCAGTAGATTTGTTAGACCACTCTGTACGATACACTGTTAATGATTCACAATAGGTTGTTCCAGCGCTATCTTGACTATAATCATCAAATTTAAAACTGATGCAGGTTTTAGGAATCTAAACTATACACAGAATATCAAACGAAGATGTAGGTAGGTGAAGGCTGATTTTCGATTAATTCAGAGTTAAAGAGTCCACTTAACTGGTTAGAGATCTAAAACTAAACACTTACCACATTTAGATCTACTGAGCGTTTCCGTGATAGTGTTGTAGGACTTAGGACTGGACACTTGCGTTTGCAGACTTTTGTCTATGTTGAGCCCTAAAAAAAACCAAATTTATGCTATTTCAGCTAAAGGAGAGTAGGTAACTGAGATGAAAATAGAATCGCTCCATCTCCCTTAGACGTTTCCGATGGCAAAGTCAAGTTTACATTAGCCCTAAAAATTATTGCTCACTTGGCTATTAGCAAACAATGCAGTTAAATTGCGCGATGCTCGCCTGTTTTTGTTTGGTTAGTGGTTGTTGGCACGCACCGGGAGTCGCACCCGTGGGAATTGTGCTGGCCCACCCTTAACTCGGCTATCGTTGCACTTTGGGGTGGATGATGATGATGATGATTATTTGTTGTCGTCACGATTTAATTGTCTGTACATAATGTTAACCGATTCGTTATCCAGTTTCAGAAAGAGATAATAACGGCCCCAAGGGTCTGGTGATTATTTATTTTCGCCGAATTGAATCGTGTGATTTATTATTATTGTTGTGATAGGGCACTCGATCGTTTTGTCATCTCTCAATTTTGATTGTGGGAAATGGTTTTCTTCTGTCCCACAGTTTCATTGAATGATATTTTAAAATCACTCATAACTTTGCATTGTTTGATGGACGTTTTTTTTTTATCATAATTAGATAGGGTATGATGGTCGTTTTTTTTTTATCATAATTAGATAGGGTATGATGGTCGTTTTTTTTTAACCATTGACAATGAGCATAACAAATTAAAATCAGTAGATACACGCATCAGTTACCCTATTCCTATGTAAGAGAAACTCCCTCCAGGAAGTGCCTTTCTCGTTCTTTCCCCCCTCCGTACACCCGGTCGGCCCCAAAGCAAGATATACCCGCAAAAACCATCTCGGAGCACATTAAATCACTGTCAGCGGGTAAGTTGTCGTTAGCGCGGGGCAATATAAAGGCCGTTATCAGATTATTCTCAACCCTCTAGTGTACAACTTGCGAACTACTAAACGCTTCTAGATCGGGACTCCCCACTCCCCTAACCACCCTTGGCGTAATAAGAGAACGATAACGATGTCAGGCTCTGGCTAATCGTAAATCGGGGTTTTCAATTAAATTGGTTGATTGGATTATGTGGTTAATTTTTCGGTTTTGGTCAGTCAATTTAGTTTTATGTGTCAGGATAGGTCAAGTCACATTTTGGTAAAAAGTTGTTTAGTACCAACAAGAACTGTTCAAGAACTATTCTGGATAACCTTACATTGAATTGTCCAGCAATAACATATTCAGTTAGAGATTCATTATTTGTCTATGCGAAAACTGGATCTAGTAAATGATGAAAATTCTCACGTCCCCTTCAACCTCTCGCCACCGCCCCCTTATCATCCAAATCTTCAATTAGGAATTACAATAACAATCGTCCCGAAACTTCTGGATGACGTGACATCTAAATCGTTACACGAACGGCATATGTTTCGGGCCATTTAACGAATTAGGGCATGATCCGTACACCATTAAGTGCTCCCTGAGGGTTGGGGGTGCGTTCGGTCTTTTAAACGATAACTCAAGGATTATAATTTTTGTGTATCTGTCATAAAATCAAATCGGAAGCTATTTTAAGGCAAGCTAAACAGGATAAAAATTGATATTAGCGTCTAAACTGTCTGTTTGATTTTAACTTATTCTGACAAAATGAGATCTCTGATGCTGTACAGCTAAAAAATCAGGTTAACACTGACGAAAAAAAGCCTAAAATCTGTCAAAAAGAATTCAGTGACGGCTTTTGGTTTGGTCTAAATTTGAGTGTCATTTTATTGTTAATACCTTCGAGTACAAAGAACAAGTATCAGGAGGTAGCAAATACCCCGTTTGTGCATTAAACGACCGAGAGGGAAGTCGCCATCTTTGTCCTCCACATTCGCCTACTGCGCAATTGAATGAAACTTCCGAAGTTAGTCGTAAAACAGTTTTGTTTATATTTGCTGGTATGTGAAGTTAGCTAAAAACCGCAAAGATTTGTTGTTTTTGTTTGTTTTGCTTTTCGGTTAATTTTTGCATACTTAAATTAGTTGAATTATTATTGACGAGTGGATTTGTGATTAGTGGGCAACAGCAGATTGATTATCGTCACTGATTTTCTGACAGTTAACGGCCGCCATACTGAACGATTTTTGTCCCCCTCTTTGATTGCTATTGCTCCTTCCTGCTATATTTTTTTATTTATTGTAATTGACCTTTTGGAACTTTCCTTGGTGCATTTTCAGCTCTTTACACAATCTCTCAGTCATCATATTATCTAAACTTGGATAATCTATAGAACGGTAGTGATTGGGAAAATCAATCGTCGACCAATCATAGCAGCCGATGCGAAAACAATCGCATCCCGGAGAAATCCGGGATAGAGGGCGGCCGCGATAAGGGGCACAATTAAGCGGGCCAATCCAACATGGCGGCCGGAAGTGAAGCATCAATCACTTCGCACACGTCAATTAGAGGCCGGATGCCCGTCACTATCAATTTGAACAACGAGGACGCCGTCCGTTATCATAACCTATATTGATTGTTGGTTAGTTATTTTTTGCAATACTGCATCTTCTAGCTGGCGAAACAATAATTTATAAACTTTTAGTAAAAATTGTCATCAAACCGCGGCGTAAAATTTAGTCACGGTGGCATGGCGACCGCGGCGTTCCGACGCTCCTGCCAATAAGATTCCGACCGGGTGTTGCCATGACAACGTTCCGGAACCGTTCCCCGGGGTTGCCATCTTACGTTGCGGAATCCGGGACGGGGCCTACGATTTCCCCCCCTTTTTACTGTGGGAATCCATTAATCTATCACGCCTGGATGATTTCTATTTGGGTTTACTTGGTTATACTGTCCCCCTCCCATATAATACAGTAAGAATAATTACTGATAACAATCCTGGAAATAAGTTACTTTGAACAGTTCAAAGTTTGAATTGGTGACGTAAAAGTCAATTTGTGTTATCGCCACTAACCAAGCCCCGAAAAAAAAAAAGAAGAGGAAAAAACAAAAGCGAGCCTGGGCCGTACCGATCGACACATATCATTCGAAATGGACAGTTCGACGTGGGATCGCGATAAATCACGTGATACATCCAATGGAAATCCATTTTCTCGCCAACAAAGAACTGTCAGGGTCGGAGCGGCGGCGTGACGAGCTCGGCCCGTATATCAATTAGTGGCACCCGCTAACCGGCGGGGCGTGTCGGATTGGGGCGCCCTCCAGTGACGTACATACAATTTTTTTTTTAATTTCTAACCTAAACATTATTGGCGTTTCAATATTATAAGTGATACTCCCTCTGGTGATCAGTTTTGAAAACAGTTTCGGGCATTCCAGCTGTCATTTCTCCCTTTGTTTACATTGATCATTTTATTTGTCATTGTGACGTCGAAAACGCTCTGCTCACTCCATGGAGTTTGAAAACGAATGCGGCCACAGTCAATCCTTTTTAACAGTTTTACCAAAATGGAGTTGTGTCCGTTTATTTTAGCATATTTTGTTTATTTAAATGTTTTACGTTTGCCAATGTAATTGGTTTTCAAAATTACTTGCAGTGAGACCTTAAGTAACTCACAATTTTTATTGCTCATACAAATTTACTGAACAATGGTTAAAAATTAAGGTAGTAGTAGTTAAATCGATTCAGAAATATGAAAATAGGTTAAAATCGCTGTCGATACGCCGCTGACGCTCGTTTGTTTTTAAGGGTAGAAACATGGCAAGGTTCGGGATCATCCCCCGATTTGATCTTCGACCCACCCCGATGATCCCCTCTAGTATTTATTACGGTTTACGACCGGTTTTATTATTCATAGCTTCGCGGGGGAGAATAATTCCAATACTCTATATTTATACGCCTTTATATTATGGGCTTCCTTTTTGGTAGTAATTTTGGTTGGTTTCTTGAACTCTGGCATCGTTGCACTTATTTACACCTCCAACACCTGATAAGTGAGATGTCACAAATGTTGAAAACCAAAGTCAATTTCCTAAATTTTTGTCATGGATTATCTGCCGGACGAAGTGGGTTTCTACAGTTATCTGGTGGTGGCCGCGTGCGTGATCAGCATTTTCTACCTTAGTGACGCTTTTGGCAAGCTGGGTAACCAAAGTACAACCAGAATCATCAACTATGGTTACGACGGGCCCAACGGGCCTAATTCCTGGTCCAATCACTTCGAAGAGGCCAAAGGTCAGAAGCAGTCGCCCATTAATCTGGTAACGTGCAGTGCCATGGGGGCCCTTTCTGAGCTTAACGTTTTAAGGTTTTCTGAAGAGTTCCACCAACCACCATCCGAAATGAAAATCTACAATAGCGGTTTGAACGCCGTGCTTTACGCCAAATGGAACGGCTCGAGACGCCCCTACCTAACAGGAGGTCCTCTAGAGGAGGACACGTACAATTTTCTGAATTTACGGTTTCGTTGGGGCCCCACCGACAACGAAGGCTCCGAACACATGGTGGACACCAAAAAATTCGCTGTGGAAATGCAAACTGCCTTTATGAAAAACGCAGAAAATCCACGTTGTGAACTGTTGGAGGCCGCCAGATGTGGACAATTGCTAATGGTCAGTTATTTTTTCCAAGTGACCCCTGTCGATAATCCCTACCTGGAACCCATCGTGCAAGCTTTGAAACTGGTGCAAGTTCCCTCCAGTTGTGCTCTTATTTGTCCCTTTGCTTTGAAATTACTCACTCCGGTGTTCTCTAAGAACTACTTTTTCTACGAGGGTTCTCTGACTTTTCCCCCTTGCACCGAGGGAGTAAAGTGGATCGTCCAGCCCGAACCTTTACTGATTAGCAGCAGACAAGTGAATAAATTCAGGAAGTTGGGTGGGTGTCACTGTGGTACTTTGACTACCAATTCCAGACCGGTACAAATGCAAAATGGACGCGAAGTGTTTTATTACGATTAGCTTTAGTGGTAATAAAGTCAGTGATTAGAAGGTGATTTTTAGGTTTTTTTCTAGTAACAGCACTGTTTGTAGTTTGTGATTGGTCAAGAAAAAGCAACAAGCTGAAAGCTGTTTTTTTTTACCACTCACAAACTACCCACTAGAGAGAGAGAAAAATCAATGTAAGCGTGGTTAACTCTGTCAGTTTTGAAGATATCGTCAAACCGACTGCACTACCGTGTTTTCCAGGAAATTTTAGCATAAAATGACGTTGAGATGCACGCTCTAGCTTGAATAGCAAAAAAGTTAGGTTTCACGCTTGGCAACGTCGCACAAACTGTAATTTTGTTATTTTTTGACTTGGACCCCTTGAGTGACCACTCGTTTTCGATTAATTTGGGGTCGCTGAATTCAAATCCTCAGTCAGATTTCACGTACCTCTCACACAGCTCGAGTTTTTTGCAAAAACGTGGTTAACTCTGTCAGTTTTGGAGATATCGTCAAACCGATGGCACTAGCGTGTTTTCCGGGAAATTTTAGCATAAAATGACGTTGAGACGCACGCTCGAGCTTAAATAGCAAAAAAGTTAGGTTTCCCGTTTGGCAACGTCGCACAAACTGTAATTTTGTTATTTTTTAACTTGGACCCCCTGAGTGACCACTCGTTTTCGACTAATTTGGGGTCGCTGAATCCAAATCCTCAGTCAGATTTCACGTACCTCTCACACAGCTCGAGTTTTTTGCAAAACCGTGGTTAACTCTGTCAGTTTAATAACTATGTAACAAAATTATAACCAGTGTTCTATTAAAATGATTAATTACGTCAAAACTTATACACAGAGTGTTCTAAATCAATTAAGTAATCTTCTAATAGCTTGATTAAGGCTTACTTAAATGAGGAAAAATTAATGATCTATCAACAATCAAAAACAGTGTTATCTGATCGTTCACATTAGTGGGCTCCTCAATCAAAATCAAAGCGTTTGAAAGTTAAACGATGCTTGAAACTAGTCAGAAGGGCCGAAAAATCGCCGATTCACTTACGAAACAGAAAAAAAAACAGGTCTCTGGCATACGGTTTTCGGCGGGGATGGGGTTGTTGTGTTAGGGGCGAAAAGGGGGAGTGACTCCCCGCTCGCTAAACGCGGGATAATAAATAACCGACCGTCGCTGGCGTATCGTCACTTATGACTCCCCCGGCGGCCTTTTAACGGGCTTTTATCAACACCCGGCTCGACGCTTATCGTCGCCCACCTACCGATCCGATGGTGACTTGCCGGATTTTACGATCCCCCCTACCCCTCAGATTATTTTTCGAGTAAATTGGAAATTTTCCAGTAGCATTGCCAAAAAATAGAGTTAAGTGGCTACAATAATGCTTTTTTTAGGCAAAGTCCACATGTGCAGCTTTCCGCTTTTCCATTATTGAACATTAATGGATTTTTTATAATTAGGTTTAGAACTGTTTTACCGTCCGTGTCTTACTTGTCAATTGTCATAAAACTGTCGGTTGGCGTCATGAATGATGTTAAACGGTTCTAAAACTAAATATTGAATATTTAACAATTTTATTGCTGGTTTTTGACCATCACACTTCGAACGGTGCTGTAATTTACACAAATAAACGGACTTACTATTTGACGTTTCAAGTTAAGATCACAGCGCCATTTGAACTAAAAATGGCAAACCAGGTCCTAACCTAACATAATAAACAATATGACAGTGTCACTATGCCACCAAACACCGCCTACTATACTAGAAAGCCTAGAAGGTGCTTGTCAAAAATTCCAATATGGCGGGAATAGTGGTGACAGACATTTTTACTTTTACCAGTCCTACCACAAAAACGCCTTCAAATAAAGTTTCCAAGATCCATATTTCCAAGTTTTTGTGGGTAAACCCTCCCCACCCCAAAATGCAATATAAAATATGAACTAGCGTTGCCCCCCTTTCGGGGGCGCGCACAATGCACCCAAATTTTTATTATCTCTCTTTATATATCTTTTCATCCTCGCGTTATACGATAATGGGCGGCGGGGCAAGTTCGAACTTACGTCCGCCACGACGGCAGCGCTACCACCCGCACTTTTCTTCCCCAACCCTCCACTGTCGGTTTCTTTGTTCCTTTGTTTTCTTTTTTTTCCCGTTTTTTTTCTGGTCGTCGGGGTTTCTTTTATTTGATCCCTTAATGGGCGACCTCTTAAAAATTAGTTAATTGGGAGACCGAGGGGATGATTTTTTTTGTCGATAGCAAAGAAGCGGAATAATAATTACTGAAAGGAGAAATTTACCTCGTTTAATGTCCGTTTCGTTGTTGTCACGCAGAGGATTGTCCTGGTGATGGTTTCGTCCAGTCGACGAAACGTTGTAGAGGTCGCTGAACGCGCTAGCGTTTCCAAAAAACGACGTCCTATCCTGAAATTGATTGTTTTTTTTTTGATAGTCATATAGACGATGTCTTGACTGTACCCAACCCAAAAGACTGTTCCTCGACCATATCTCGGGAACCGTTCGTCGTATGATTTTGGGGTAAAATTTTTTCGGTCATGAAGAATCGCTGGAAAATATTTTCAAGTTCTAAAAATGACCACCAGAGGCCGTAACTGCCATCATAAATTTTTAAATTGCATTTTCTATAAATTTTGCACAATAAACTAGAGTTTTTTTCCTCATTTTTAAAGCGAACCAATTTATCTATCATTTTCGTAAAAAACAAAGATGGCGTGAGGTGTTCAATTATTTTTGCAATAACCTGCTTTAACTTCTTAACGGTTTGACCAATTTTAACAAATTCGGTATTGTTGAAAAGAGCATTTCTCGGGCAATAAGAATCAACCAAAATATAGTTAATTTAGTTGGATCTTTCTGTGCCAGGGGGCTACTTTTGACACCATGACTCAAATTCCAAAAAAAAAAAAAAAACAAATGGTATGATATGACTTTTTCTTTATGAAAAAGTAGCCAAATAACATCCAAATAGGCCAGTGAAAACCGTTTTTCAAATTCTCGTTCCTAACCTGAAATATTGAGATTATGAGATATGGTCGAGGAACAATCTTATTGGGTCACCCGGTACAAACATACCTGTAGGGCAGCTTTGGCTTTTTCTACGCTTTGTTTGAGCTGCTCAAAGGTGCTAGGGTTGCAAAATCGGTACGCGGGCCAATCAGAAGGACTGCCAAACTCTTCGGTTTTGATACCCAAAGGACACGAAGATGTCGCGGACCTTTTCAGCTCTAATGCCCCCTGGTAGGAGCAGGAACTTTCGTACATTTTACGACGAGTGGTGCACTTTTGCCTAAAAATTCCAAAAATATCCAGGTTGTCGTCTTAGTTGGCAGGATTTTTTAAAAAATTGCGAGCAATTATTTACTGTTTCTGGCATTGAAAAGTAAGGTATACCTTTACCGGTATGTTGTTTATTGTTTATTTTCCCTGAATGTTGTGACTTTGATAGTCTTAGTCTAGAAATTTTAGAAAATATAAAAGCTAACGAAAGTTTATTACCTAAAAAGTCAAGAGCATCCTAATGTAGGTAATACGTAGTTTTTATGGCATAAAAGAATTAAAATGCCATTGCTAATATTACAAAAGGTTTCAGGGCGTTATAAGCGGGCGTTATATTAATGCCCACAGGTTGTTTTGAACACTATAATCTACACCGTTTCCAAGGTATTATGTATTCATAACGTATAGGTGAAACATAAATGTTCTGACAGAAAGTGCTTGGGAATAAATTGTTGTCAAAAACTATGCAATTGTAGATTGAAAATATAGAAAATAATAAATTAATGCACCCACCTACAATACAGGATAATAGAGTATTAGATACATCTAGTCAATAAGGAGCTGTTGTATGGGTATAGTGGATAGTTAAACCCCAATATTAAACTCCAGATTAAACTTAAGAAATCGACCCTAAAAGCTTTAGAAATATCTGAACAAATGTTCATTAAACTTAGTTTTTAATTAAATAAATGTTTTAAAAAAAATCACATGGAATTTTTTTAAAGCCAAATATTTGAAGCCATAAAGACTCTTATACGATACTGAAAATTCCAACCTCAGTTTCCAAGCAGGCCTAAAACTTGGTTTGTGAGATATTTTGAAAACGAAAAAAAGAAAGAGGCAAACTGTTCAGAATTGAATCCTGTACACATTTTTTGTAAACAAACCCAGTGAAGAAAGAAAACTGAAAAAGCTATATTTTGAGGGGCTTACACCCTCTGGAAGTCGAAAAATTGTGGATATATTCAACTTTCAAAATCCCAGCAGTCAATTTTTAGATTAAAGCACTTTTTGGTTGACACTAGAAAGTACAATCATCAGGAAACGCGTTATCCCAATAAAGATCCTTTTTGAATACATGCACTATTACCTCATGGTAATTGAAGCCCTATTTACACTGCTCTATGTTTGATGTGGTTGGCACCAATTAATTACACTTAAAACTACACACGTAAGGCTCAAATCGGGACATTTTCCGGGATTTAAACTGGAAACGGGCGCGTGTCGTAACGACAAAAAAAAAACTAATCGCGACTTGAGGAGGCCGTCGTCGATTTGGTCGCGTCCGAATCCGCGATTGGCCGTTTCCGTTTCAATTAAGGAAGAACAGGAAGAGCTCCCTCATCTCATTATGTCGCCGTTTTACGCTATTATTTTTCATTATTTTTAGCTTTTGTTGCTGATGCAACTGTTGTAAAAACTATCAACTTACCTTCTTAATTAAGTCATGTCACTAGAAGAACACTAAAACAAAAGTCCGAACCACTAATTACCAGTCATGAGGACGCACGCAATTTTTCCTCTCTAAGGAATGTCTTTTCTTCGTTTGTTGTGTCTTTTTCTGACAGATCGACACCGGGCAGGAAAACGGTCCAGGAAATGTAGGTCCTGGAATACGGCGCGCCGCCAACAGGAATGGCAGGAAACGATATCGCAAGTGGCTGTTCCTAAGGGGCGGGGCGGACCCGACCTCCTGTCCCTTTTCCGCCCGCCATCCCCCTCGAAATCGGCTCATCCTGGAACGTGCTCCTCGCCCGGTGCGTGGTGGATTGTTTTTGGTTTTGGGATAAGTGAAAACGGGACCTATCAGGATAAGCGCGCGTGTATGTCCGGGATTTAATTTAATATTGTTTCGACAGTCATTTTTCTTTTTATTTTAACGCGATTTCTCTTCTATAAAAGCTGAAAATTTGAAAAAGTACCAAATTCGATGAAGCAAAGAAAGCCAGTGTAATGAAGTAAGGGTTGTTTATTTTAAATACTGAATTGTAGACATATAATCCATATGTATAATGTCATATCTGTTTGACGTTTAGTAATTTCTATTTTTGCATATCAAGCAACGTTTTCGGGGTTCAAATATGTCAAGAATTTGGCTTACAATCCAAAACCATGTAGAGGGTGTTCTATTTGAAATATGCACATGATTCTTATTACTTAATATAGCCCCCCGTACGACTGTTTACAGGGTTATTCATTATAAAGTACCCACCCTGTATCATCGTTATTATAAATCGTAGTACGGTTTCAACTGAATTTTCTTAAGGTCAAAAGTTCAGTTATTCGCGCTATACAGGCTGAAAGGAATACAATATAATTGGAAATAAAACGAGGGAGAGTGAAAAAAGATGGGAGTGATAGAGTACCAAAGATGGTAATATAATAAGCAAATTTCATAATCTGATATACAGGGTGTCCGGAAAATACGTGTACAACGTTTGACGACAGACTCCTGACGTCAAAATATGTCGATCTAAGCCGACTTAGTTATATCCAAAATTGTCTCGTTTAGCCGGTAGAGGGCGTCAAAAATTTGTAAAAATATTGGTTTTTTACTAAATTACGTGAAAACCTGCTAATGGATTTTAATGAATTTTAGTATGTAGACTAATACTATAAAATGACGTTTTCTAGTAGTATAGTCACCGGCTGTAAATAAGTGGAAGTGTTATAAAAGTGATATAATACGTCAACATTTCTCCTCATTTTTTATATGAACGGCGTTATGACAACCCAGATATTTTTGTCGAGTGACCGGAAGTATTTTGAAGCTATTTTACCTCTTTAATATTTCCCGGTGGATGAGCTGTTTCGCCAGAAAAAAAAAAATTACAATTACCTGCATACATCAAAGTAGGTATAATAAAGTTGAAATTATTTATTGTAAGAAACTAAGTAAACCAAAAACATTACTTAAGCAAATGTGTAAAATGACCGCCATCTTGCTGAATACACTTATCAATACTCTTTAAGAAATGAAATTGTACCCAATATTTTTACAAATTTTTGACGCCCTCTACCGGCTAAACGAGACAATTTTGGATATAACTAAGTCGGCTTAGATCGACATATTTTGACGTCAGGAGTCTGTCGTCAAACGTTGTACACGTATTTTCCGGACACCCTGTATAAACTAAATTAAAATTCGTGAGAAGATTAATTTCTGAAATACAAAAGTTATCTGGGCTTATAAGCCGTGGTCCAATGGAATTTCTTCCTGACGTTTCGTCCACGTCTGTGGACGGTCTGGTAACGGTCGAAGTGCTCTTCCGTACTTCTCGATGATGACTGGCTCGACCGCTGGACGCTGGAGCGTCGGTCGTATGTGCGGGTTAGTTTAAAGACCGTCTTGACCTTGTGCTTCTCTAAAATTCTTCCAATCCTCTATCCGTGACCTTGTGTATGTATGGTAAGCAAGTCCAACCAACTTTCTCCTCAACATCCCCCATTTGTTGTCTACGTAGTTTCTTGGGCGAGTGGCTCTGTTGAATTGTTGTCTACTGTATCCGTTCCATCCGAAAACCCTTTCCAGATGTTTAAGCTCCTTTTCTAATTCTGATGGTTTGCACATCCTTCTACATTCTATCTACTCCATAACCGTTTTGATGGGTACCATAGTGAATAAAGAAACAACATCAAAACTCTGATGAAACTGTCCGTCTTTCCTATTTTTGGTTGAAGGAGTGTTGTTTGCTATCTCATACGTAGGGCCTCCTATGGCACTAACGATGGGTCTCAGAAGTACATCCGGCTTGTGTATCTTAGACAATCCTTAAAGTCTGGGTGGAAGGGCCTCTGTCTTCTTAAGTTTCAAGATATCCTCAGCAGCGACAGTTGTGGAATATTTAATAAGTTGGTTTGTGGTTCTAAGTATTCGACCTGTTGGATCACGTGGCAACTTCTTGTAGGTTATGGGATCCAGAAGGGTTTCGATCTTCCGTTCGTCAGTTGTTGATATGATCACTGTTGCGTTTCCTTTATCAGCAGGTAAAATGAGGATCTCTCTGTCTTGATTGGGTGCTTTAAGAGCTGTTCTTTCTCCAAAAGTGAGATTGCTTTTCGGGGGCTTTGCTCGCTGCAGAATCCGTGACGTTTCTGCGGTTATGTGCTCCACGGTAGGTATTGGCAACGACCGTATTCCACTCTCCACATTTGCAATGATTTCCTCTACCGGCAGCCTTGCAGGTACTATCGCAAAATTTCTTCCTTTGCTCAGAGGAGTACGGAAGAGCACTTCGACCGTTGCCTTTGATAATGTCCGCCGCAGATGTGGACGAAACGTCAGGAAGAAATTCCATTGGACCACGGCTTATAAGCCCGGATAACTTTTGTATTTCAGATTTCAGATTAATGTCTGTTTGTCAAAGACAGTTTTGCTATGTGATTTTCAGATGATTTCCAGATAACAAACAAAATTTGATTATTATCTTAAGTTCATTTAAGAATGCCAAATTATAGGAGTTTACTCGTTTAATTTTGCAAAATGTTGGACATTCTTAAAACCAGCCAGAGTAAATATTTTCCCATGACATACAGTGCGTATAGTTAGTCACGGACCTTTAAAAAGCGAGAGGGAAATTTAGGCGTATCGGTTCACTCTATTTGATGTTAATGAAACGTAATCGTTTTGCCTTGTGCTATGAATGTGATTATATTAAGGGGGTGTGCCGCAATTCGTCAAGGACAGGGTAGTTTTGAAGCATCAGAACGAATTCTCGATGATGACGCCAATTATATGTATCTGGTTCTTGTACCAAAAATCTGACTGTTAATAAATTAGTAAAAGCGTTACAACCCCCTCCCGGTGCAATTCAGCTTTTAACAGGGCTGTAATTAATACTAACAACATTACGAAACTGATGTATTCGATCACGATATACCGTTTGTGAAGGGGGTGCGAAAAACATCTGTAACCTTAATATATTCATTTATTCCCCCTCCGCTCTGCAATATTATGACTTTTACACCTGGTTAGGATAATTAACCTGTATTTGATTATTCATACCGACTGCGGGTTTGTGTTTTTTTGTGGTCGTGATTAATGGTGTGCTTTACGTCACATTTTTACGAATTATCAAACAGTAATAAGTTTCCGGTCGGGCTAAAAGCCGCATCGAGTGCGCCATTTTCCGCTTAATTTCCTTCTTTACTGCTCCCAAGGGGTAATTAATTCCTGGACGGAGATATCCAGTTAAGTTTCCAACGCTAACTAGCGGAAAATTGTCGATCCGGGATGGTTTTCAATACAGAAGAGGTTGTCAACTGTGCAGATTGCATAAATTGGCAATTTTGACATCTGCAATTGCACTTTTAATTCAACAACTTCTCGTTTAATATAAAACTAGATAAACAGAGCGATGAAATATGGCCAGTAATGGCGGGGTGCGCCCTCCCTATCAGATTAATTAAAACGGCGAAATTTGAATTTTAATCATTAATAATTCATGGCTTATCTGGTCGATCCATCTTTATGGCCATTGTTGTTTCGTATGCGCATATCAAATGCCGGACCTGATTTTTTTTGCTGGTTGCTCATAAATTCCAAAAATTTTGGTATATATTAATAAACAGACTGGTTTATGTGGGGATGGGGAATCAATTTGGCAACACAGCCTCACACAGGATTAACAATTATTGATTCGCAGTTTTTAAAATAGTTATATAACTGGATGAACAGCAAAATTTACAAATGAAATAATTTCTCAAACAATTTTTTATTTAATTTCAGGATAATCTTTGTAATGGCAGTTGATGTGGCAACGTCCAGAATATACTGGAGTGGTTTAATTTTTTTTTTCCCGTCGATCATGTATTAACAGCCTTTTTTAATGGACAATAACGAAAGCAATGATGAATGAGTGCCATTAATGCACGATTTTATCATAATATAGGCAACCAAATACTCTCAGTATAGTTCTATCCTTCTTTATTTGTATTAAACTCAGAGAAATAGACTCACATTATTTAGTTGACAGAACTAACTGTCACTGTCATTGTCAAGGGTGCCTATGATTTCGGTTTGTCGTGTTGTCCATTTCGATTATTAATTGCTTTCATTAATACACTTGTCACTTAAATATAACTATTATATACAAACAGCCTTAGTGCAAAATATAGTCAAGCAAAAGACATTCATTATACAATATAAGGGTGATCCATAATCCATTCGAAGGCGACACATAAACAATATGGCGCCGAGGGCATAAATTAAACATCAAAGGACCATGATTTGTGTCCGTCCTGGAATGCCGGACGGCAGAAAGAAGCCGTTGATGGACGGCTTCCTCATACCCCGCGTTCCGCTCGCCGGATCTTTAGAACAACACTATTTGTTGTCCGGCAAGGAAATTGCCCCAAGACCGTTATACGGTGACAAGACGCATGTTCTTATATCCTGTCTAGTTGCTATCCGATTCAATTACTCTAGTCATTATTTAAGACAACTGTCAAGTGACTATCATAATTAAATTAAAACAAGTTTTACTCTCATATTCACCGATATATTTTCATGCTGATAAGTCTAACTGGAAGCACTAGTAAAAATATTGAGTTTAACAGCTTGCTTGCTAACAATTTGGTGAATGTGCCTGTTAACACGTTAAGCGCCACAGCGGTCCCTAGGGACCTCATCGGTTACTTCTTCACAGGGCCAGTGTAGTCCCTAGGGACCGCAGTTGCTCTTTAAATTTGTATTGTTCTTGGGGCCAGGGGACCGCATTTACTGTTTGTTTGATGTGGTTACGGGCTCGCAATGGCTTGGACGAAGCGATGCGCATAACTGGGATTTCATTTCAGTTGACACCAGTTCGACATTTGAATCATATAAGTAACCATAATAACTTGAATGATGCGGTCCTATGTAAGCAGAGTATCCGTGTACTAGCGGTCCGACAACATATTTTATACTGATATGATTTTTGTTACATTAGGTACACATTTAAAAAGGTAAATAATGCAAAAATATGTATTTTAAAATATTTACAAAATAAACAAATCAATTGTGGAAATTAGCAAAACACTCCTGTTTCGACTTGAACCTGTCTGACTGGGCCATTGCGGTCCCTAAGGACCGCAGATATTTTTTTGCAATAATTATACCAAATCAAAAGGTTAAAAAGAAAACATTGCAAATATGTATTAATATGGTCAGTAGAAATAAAATTCCACCAAAAAAACATCTTGGCCCAGAGCGACGTTTTACAAGAAACCACTGTGGCGCTTAACGTGTTAATAAAAAAACTTGGCAACTACGCTTCAGCTGCTTATAATACCCCTAAACTCATTTCTCTGCAATTTACAGTTTCTAAGATATTAGTGTTTTTAAAACTAAAAAATATTGCAATAAAACCTAAAACAATTATAGAAAATCTAGTACTTAGAGACTAACAAATTATTAATTTTGAGGGGCCATTAACTCTGTCCCTCTGTGAACAAAATTAGAATTCCAATCGATAAAAACTAAAACAAGTTCCGGCTCACAGAGGGTGCTCCTGTAATATAATGTTAATGATTAGTCGAAATACTTTGTATTGTTAGAATTTTGGCTATTTCATCTTTCAGTGATGCATTTCTTTATTGTTGGTCGCATTCTAAACGCTTTGTTTTTTGTTTATACCTTATAGCGGCCAACTTTTGACGTCATCCCACCGCAGTTAACTCGATTTTTCCATATGTTTATTTAATATGACAGAGCATTAATCTTTCTCTGTCTAATAACCGTGAAAACAGAGATAAAACGTTTATTACCTCCTCGTCCTATTAGCTGTCACTAATGTCAACTCAGTCAACTGTCTCCCTAGTTTGTTTTATCGGTTTGTTTTTAAAATTTTGCGAAAAGTTTGTTGAAAAAAATGGCGTTAAGTAAAGAGGTTCAAGAACTGTATGATCTGGTGACAAGACCAGAATTTTTGGAACCACGACCAAAACCAGTCAATAAATTGGCTGGCCAGCTGTCCGAACTTAATGGTTAGTACCAAATACCCATACACACTTTTAAACAGACCAGAAATACTGTTTTAGATCACCTTGTAACCGGCTTAAACGGAATATTAGATAACTATGAGCAACTGGAACAATCTTCTGTTCTGAAACCACTTGAGCCTGGGGCTTCTTCCATAGCTGTGGGTGTCAAACTGGCCCCATTACTTACTACAATCAAAGGGCAGTGTGATGAGTTAGTTGAAACTGGACCGCCTAAAGATAATATAGCAGTATGTTAGTTTATTTTTTACACAACAGTTGGGTGTTTCATGTAGCCAATTCCAGGAAAATATTGATAACACACTTGGTAAATCCAAACACAACCTGCAATTACTAAACCAGTTTGTTCAGGAGACTGACCAGTCAATTAGTAACCTTCAGAATGTGTTTAAGCTGGCCACATCACTTTTTCCCAGAGACACAATTGAGAATAGTTCTTCTTCTTCTTCTTTTGGTTTTACGGCCTTAAGCTGCCAGGACTATATGGCCGTTGAGAATAGTTGTGATAAAACCTAGCTAGTGAAACAATTTAAAAATAAATATTTATGGTTTATTAACAAATCACAATACATGATCTTTTCTTATGGTACAATATAACATAATATACAGTAGATTTACTTGCAGTGAAAACATAATACTTAATAGAATCTACAGAGTGGCAAAACCACTTAATATGGGAATGGGTGACAGTTTTAAATCTGAACATCTACAGCACAAGTATAGTTTAGTAGACAGGATTGCTTTAAAAGATGTTAATGTAATTGTCAATTTTGGTTCTGTGTTTCTGGGCAACACACTCTGCAATCCACACAATGTTTCTGCATTCCTGCTCCTTTAATTTCAAATAGGAGTAGAACACTCCAAAGTGGAACTGTTGCATAAAAGCATCAATGTTGAGTTTAGCTTCATACTCAAAGAACTTATCCTCCAAAGTTTTGTCTCCAGGGTTGTTACCAGCTCCTTCAAATAGCTTTTGATACTCTGCATAATATTCAGCCACAGCTTTCACTTGATCATAATCCTCAGCCCTAGCTAAGGCAGCCAGTCCATCAGGGTTCAATCTGCCACAACGGGGGTACAATTTGGCCCTGTCATCCTTGGACAGCTCAGTACCAAATGAGTTGATGGTTATAATAATAGCACGCCTATCAGCCTCAAATGCTAAAATTTCACACATACAGTCAGCTGTAGTACCCCCAATGTTCTTGCAAAAATCATAGAATGCCTCTAAGTAGGCTTTATACAAAGTATTTCTAATTATTTCAATATTCATTTCATCCAAGTCCTGTTCAGAGATGCAATCCACAAAAAATGGAGCCAAAGGTGTGTCAACAAGCACAGCATTGTACAGTTCAGCAGGAGTGGAGGCTACATGAATGGCTTCCATTTGCTCAAAACTTCCCAAAGGATGACATTTGGGGATTAACTCTCCAATAGGTCTTTGATGTAAAGTTCCAGTAATTAGCAGGATTATATTATCAATCATGTAACTGTAAGTGATAAAATCCAAGAAAGTGGACAAAGGCTCCACTGCTTGGTTACGCATATGCTCAAATTCAATGACCAGTTTCTCCCTCAATTTGTTGTCAATTGTGGACACAGCCAGGGGCGACGGTTCGTTAGCCAGAAAGGTGCCGTAGTCGGTGCTCTGCAGGTGCAATTTCAAGTCTGCAACCCCAAAATTAAGCTAGTTAAAGCTCTAACACAAAGGGGCGATAATACACCTACCTTCAAGGGTTTCGCACTGCACCAAATTCAAGTAATCGGCGTGTTTGAGAATGCCGCACTTGAAACCGCGGCATAGCCCCTCCAGGTAACCATTATCGATGTTGAAAATGCAGCCTTTCATGGTTGTTCTTCGTAAATTGCACTGTAAACGGGGCCCCTGTGACTACAACAATACGAGCACCTCACCCGAACGTCATATGACTAGGAACTGTCATTAGTGTCGTTCTCATGTGATTGTCATGGGATCTGCTTTTTAGTCATTGATGTAGCTTGTTTACTTAGAGAGGGCATTCAGCTGGTATTACAGGTTTCTTTTTTTAACGCGGTTTAAAGAAAGATTTATTGGGAAATGTTTTTGCAAAATTAGTATATTTTCAGAAAAAAGTGACCAGCTAATATTAAATTCTTAATTCTTATATACACTTACGTACATGGTTAAATGCAAGGCACAACAATCATGTTCTCTACACTGTTTTTAGTGTTAGCCTAAAATAATTATTAAGTGTAATGTGCGCTGATATTAATAACAACTACAAAATAGCTTTGTAGTTAAAAATATTAATCTGAAGAATTCAAAATCATGTCGTAATCAGGTCTACCGGCTCTATAGGATTGCAGGTACTTAATGTGGGTGTCCGACTCCATTAAACTATGCTTGACGCTGGGTTCTATTGTCATTCTTCGGCACCACTCCAGCTGAAATAATTTTTGTATTATTTTCAGTATCAGAACAGAAAATTAGATAACTTGCGTACCAGTCTTCTATACTTGTCCTTCTTTAGTAGGTTTCCATTGCCAAAAATCTTCAAAATTTCTGCCCTCTCGCACCAAGGCCAGATCATCAGATCGAGCATTCCCGGCTTCGAACCGCCGAAGAAGAGGGTTCCTCTATTCTGCAGCTCCCGTTCAAAGTTGGACAAACCGTTGGCAATGACTTCATCATCATCCAAGCTGGAACGTCCAATAGTGCTCAGGAACTTGGTCATGGTGTTTACAATCTATAAAGTAGTCGTCATAAATGTAATACTTGTGGCAAGTAGTGGCTAAAATACCCGGTTAAATTCCTCGATTAGTAAACGATCTTTGGCCTTTTGCAACGGATCTGTACTATGCAAAACGTGAGCTCGATATTTTTCATCTAGATAATCGGCAATTATTAAACTTTCGTACAGTACCTCGCCATTTTCCAGTTCCAATGCTGGTACTTTACCGTACGGACTTTTATAGTAGTACCAATCGGGTTTACTATACAAATTAATATTAACCACGTCATACCTGCAAAATAAAATCAAAATTAACAAAAAAAAGTTTTGCCGAAACCAGGGATCGAACCAGGGACCTTTAGATCTTCAGTCTAACGCTCTCCCAACTGAGCTATTTCGGCTATATAACAACAAACTCACAACCTCCTACACATCAGTGTAGCGACGTGCTGGGAGTTTTGTCACTGATACACGTAATAGAGAGTACTTACGCAATTTTCTTAGCGTCCAGCACCAACATAACCCTTTGGGAATAAGGACAGAACCGATTGCTGTAGAGACGCAATTTGCCTCTAGGGTGGAGGGCTGGTTGTTTGGAACCTAATAATTTATGTTAAGTCAACTGAAATGTTTCAAAATTTAGTTTTAATTGACATTGCCATAATTCGTTAAAAGCAAATGTTGCTACACTTTGACTGAACTAAGGCCTAACACCTATATTTATTTACTTAACCATGTTAGGCATTGCAATATGCAAATTTGTTGAGTATAACGTATGTGGGCTCATTAACAATAAGCAACCTTTAACTCTCTCTATTCTATGGGTTCCCTACCAAAAACATTCATTATTGTTAGTAGGTACCCAAGAAGCGTTGACTTTAGTTAAAATGTAGATTCCAAACAGCTGGTCACTACTTCCAAGCCAATATTTATTGATTCTACAGAAATGGGGTCAAATGTCGTAATGGTGTGTGAGATCACCTGATTGAAATAAACTCTGATTCCTACTCAAGAATATTTGAAATTAATTAAGTTTTATTTTTTTACAGTCACTTGACACTTTTTTGCGCATAAAGTTTAAGTAATCAACAAAAGTGTATTCACTTATTCAAATAGCGCGTCTCATAGGTCAGCTTTATTAATAGAAAATCAACTTGAATATATTAAGAAATGCATTTATTAGTTACTGGGTCAATTGTAAATACACGTAAAACCCATGCAGTCTAATTTTGGAAGTGATAACAACTAGACTTGTTTAAATTTCAAAGGTATGTAGGTAGGTAGGAAGCAAAGTTGCAATTAAAATCAACAAATCTGTTTTCAAACAATTATCAACATCAAAAGTGGTAAAAACACTGCAGGCATGGCCCCTCTATTTTGTAAGTGGCGCAGTTGCCAAGCGTAAATAAATAAACTATTTTTAGGGGAAATCAATACCGGAAGAATTTCACTATAAACCATAAACAAACCTCTTTTTTGTTAGAATTTATTTGCGTGCTTGTTAAAAATGTTGATTTACTCAATTAGGAGAGAAAAATTCAGTTGTTACTCACCTTTCCTCAGATGTGGACTATTCATTATTCTTCTTCTGAAGAAATAACGCAAGAAAAATTGTTATTGTAAATACAATCGGCTAATTACGGTGATGACGTTATCGCAGTCAACTCAAGACAACCCTGTCTAGTCGACTAGTGAAATGATATAGAAACTACAAACAGCTGATTCGAATTTGTATGTATGTACGCATTTTAGTGGGGAGAGAGATGTTACGGTCTTTATCGTTACGTCGATAGTTCTCTAATGCCGTAAAAAGCTGCAGATACCTGTAATTCAGCGTCGTCTAGTGGTAGTGTTTTATATCTGTGGTAGAAGTTTTTAGTTTCTTATCAGGCTGATTAGCCGAAAGAATTTGCGAGGCCCTGTGGCGCAACGGATAACGCGTCTGACTACGGATCAGAAGATTCCAGGTTCGAATCCTGGCAGGGTCGAAACATTTTTTTATTTTTTAATAAAATATTTTGACGATTTTTTTTCCAGAAAAATGCAAGGTAGTTTTTTCAAACCAAATATAGGATTATATTACAGACCACTAACACAGATAAAAATCCTGTTTACAAGCAAAACTTGTTTGCTACAACGACTCGATAATTAATGCTAATTGGTTATTATTAATATTAAAGTGCACTAAAAACGCGGATGAGTCTGTTATAAATCCCAAGTCCACTTTGTGGAATTAGTCTCAAAATGATGTTCAAATATGTTAGTACTGTAGTTCTGCTGGCTGTAGCTGTTTTTACAAGGGCTATTGAAGAAAGTCAAATGGGTAAATTAACTAACATTTATTAACTTTATTATTATAAAAAATGGTTTTGTAGAATTGTCTTGTGGAAAAAATGAAACTTTGAATCCTCAGGCGCTGCCCTGCGTGGCCCACTGCACCTTCAGGCATTTTACTAGCTGTCCTTACCCTCCTAAACCAGCATGTGAATGTAAAGAAGGATTTATTCGCAGCACATCAAATGGTCCCTGTATTGTTATGTCAGATTGTAGATTTGTAGTTGCTTAATCAATAGTAAATACAAAAGACTTTATGGAAAGGCATGCCTTTTTCTTCAATTTCTTTGGCATGTTTTCTCCGAAAATCCCACAAGAAATGATCAATCAAAATTGAATTAACTTTGTCTTCTCTCTTTTGGTTTATTTTTTCTTTTAGCAATTCTACAGCCTGAATTGAGCAGCCTCTAATCTCTTGTTCTTCGTCATCACCATTAGCAAAAACCACTTGATCTTTAAGTTTTTTATTCAAGCTATCACTATATTCCAAAACTTCATACCATAATAGAGTTTGGGGGACGCGATAATCAGCAAACATGGTGATTTCATCCAGATCATTAAACTGCCCCAAGCCTTGACCTTGGAAGCACGCCCACACATCCCCAACTAAAATTTGCGCCCTTTTATAATAAGCTACGGGTTGGCCTTTGTATACATTTTGGTCTTGGAAACATTTAAAGCTGATCACAATAAGTTCAAGCAATGTTTTAGCATTGTTGCCAGCTAGTTTTACTACAGTTTCAAAAGTTCCTTCAAATCGTTCCAAGAGCACCACACCAACTTCATGCAAACATTTCACCCTCTCTTCTAAGAGGGGCACTTCAACTGTAGTGTCGCTGCGCAATATTTTCTGCAATTGCTCTTTGGTAATGTTTGAGTAGTACCGCGGGTTTAATATATCGACGTTGTCTTTTAGGGCTCTGTTAACAGCAGCACACAAAGCGTAGTACCCTGAGTAGCCATCAACCTTCCAACCTTCAATAAACAGGTTACTATAAAAACAAACTAGGGTGCTAGTAGCTTACCTTCCTCCCCCTCGCGGTGCCAAAAACAAAAATTAAGGGTGTCAACCACAAACAGCCAATCAAGGACTTGAGGGTCGTCCGGTTTGGGGTGAACAGAGGCCTGGCTAAAGTTAGCAGGTTTCAACCTACCAGAGTCCAGTTCTTCAGTTATAACCTCAGTGAGTTTGTCTATTCCTTGGGGATTTATTTTTACATATGTGGCGTTTAGGGCTATATGTTTCCCTGATTCTTTAGGGGATAAAGTCATTATTTTGAACCCCTTTTGAAAAGGTAGGCACTTCAAGAAATCAGGTGATTTAAGGTTAGGCTTGTTTACGTAGGACATCCATCATGAAATTGGTTATCATTATAGCAGAAAGCTGTAATAATTTACAGTTTTCTTCTATAATAATAACCAATTGACACACGTCACTTTCTTGGCGGCCCATCATGACATTGATAGAAACTGCAAAAGCATTTAAAAATAAATAAATAAAAAGGTATTTTTCTTAAGAGTATTGAAAATTGAAATGGAAATATTACAGCAGCATTTGAAAAGCATTAAAATTCCAACTGAGCATGATAAAGTGTACAAAGACGAATGCGTTTACTCGTTTGACAACCCGGTAGGTAGGGACCCTCCCAAAATAAATGGGTATAAATTCATCATGCACTATGCAGAAAATTTACAACCTACAAATATTGATAACATCATATATTTTTGGTTAAAACTGGACTTAAAAAGGATTTCCACTTTTTTTCAGGAGACTGACACAGGTCTATATGTAAGCCTCTCAAGCTTCCTGGGTTTGGGCAAAGACCATTTGGAAAGGCATTTTCAAAAAACTGGAGAGAGTGTTTATTTGCACTTAAGACGGGAACGGCGCGAGGTGATAACAAATATTCTTTCTGCTACTTAGTTTGGTGGAGGTTAATAGCCCTATCATGGCAGTACATTTTTTTAGTTTATGGAGAATTTTAAGTACTTATATCTGATGATTATGAGTTTTTTTAAAAGTCATTTTGTATCAAAAAAGTTGTATACAAATTCATTTTACTCAAGACTTTTCAAAGGTCAATAAAATCTATTTAATTTATTGACATAGGTGTCATCCCCATCACAGGGAGATGGTCCTGAAAAGAAGGTTACCCGTCTAGCTATAGGGGTGAAGGGGGGTTTTGACCCCCAGACCAGCCAGAAAAAGTATGAATTTGAAGATTTTTTCAACATCACAGTATTGCCTGGTTACACAAGTTTAGCCTGGCCTGATTCAAACCTACCAGAAATTGTGAGTGCCTGAATGTCATTTTCCAAACTTAAAATTACATTTTAACTCCTTGAAAGGTTAAATTATCAGTGCAAGCATTACTAGACTTGCCATCAGCAAGCAAATTAGCTGAGTTAGAAGCTTTGAGCGGCACTTGGGATGGTGAAACCCGAATTGTGTCTAAATATGCTCAGACTTTGATTCAGCATGATAATGGAAAGAAAATTCCCCCTACAGGTTTGTTTGATATAGTCTGTTTAGGTTAAAGTGCACTGAGAACTTTATAAACAGGTTGGAAGTGTGAAAACTGTGATAAAACGGATAATCTTTGGCTAAATTTGAGCGATGGCTCAATTTTATGCGGTCGGAAGTTTTTCGACGGATCGGGGGGAAATAATCACGCTGTCCAGCATTATTCCACAACCAACTATCCTCTAGCGGTCAAATTGGGTACTATAACGAAAGATGGCAAAGCTGATGTGTTCAGTTATGCTGAAGATGATATGGTGGAGGATCCGTTCTTGGCACAGCACTTGCAACATTGGGGTGAATAAACCCCTAAAAAATAAACTGAACTTGGGTTAATGTGGGTAAATGCGCAGGTATTAACGTGTCCCAAATGGAGAAAACTGAAAAGTCAATGATTGAATTGGAGTTGGAGTTGAATCAGAAAACCAATGAGTGGGCCACTTTATGTGAGAGTGGGGGCCAATTGCAACCAATGTATGGACCTGGATACACTGGCATGCAAAATATGGGAAATTCCTGTTATTTAAACAGTACCATGCAGGTCTTATTTAGGTTAGTAGATTCCTAACTGGTGATTGGAGAAATGTCATATTGACATTTTCTGACTATTGGCGTTTCAAGTTCCCAGATCGCAGGCAAAATCGGGCAACCCAGTCTTAACCTAACATTATAAAAAATATGACACTGCACCGCCCTCTATACTAGAAAGCCTAAAATGTCACTTTTAATGGCGGCGTTAGCGGTTTTTGTTTTATACACAAACGTATGCAGATGTAGTAAGAAATATGTCACCACTGTTCCCGCCATATTGGCATTTTTGACAAGCACCTTCTAGGCTTTCTAGTATAGTAGGCGGTGGACACTGTCAGTTTTTCTGCGGTTTTAAAAATCTTGATTTTACGAGTACTTTCGATGATATCCGAAAAAAACAAAAAAATATATTTTCTGTTTTGATTTGTTTCTAACCTTCCCATGCAATTTTTGGCAAAAGTGCACAAAATATTTTTGTCAAAAATGCAATTTTAGCAATTTTTTATTTTGCTCCATAAGAGTTCCAATGCACAGCAAAGAGCATATTTATACTGAAGAACCTTAAATTAGGTGAAATAAGTACAAAAAAAGCACGTTAAAATTTTTTATTTTTCAAAAAAATTGGAATGCCCGTAACTGTTTTTAAAACTGATCACCAGAGGGAGTAAATCTTATCTTGAAACGCCAATAGCTCTGCATATTAGTTGGAGGTGGTCTGTATGTTTGTTCTTATTCTAGAATTCCTGACTTTATTCAAAGGTACTATGAAGGAAGTGAAAGTATTTTCAGTCAGAATCCTGAAAATCCTGCCGAAGACTTTAACGTTCAAATGTAACACTTAATAATGCAACTAATTTAGTGCTTCTGCTAAAAACGGGTGTTTTTTAGGGCCAAATTAGGGGTGGGTCTTCTTTCAGGCAAATACTCTGTACCACCACCGGCCGGATCCCCTGTGGACGCCGATCCCCCGGGAATCACCCCTTTAATGTTCAAGACATTGGTAGGCAAAGGTCACCCAGAGTTTTCTACTAAAAAGCAACAGGTTAAGGGTTGTTTTTAGCGATCAATACAGTTGTTGTCACAGCATTGTGTTTTCTAGGATGTGCAAGAGTTTTTGTTGCATGTTCTCACCTTGTTAGAGCGCTATAATAAGAATCTTGTGAATCCTGGGGAGTGTTTCAAATTTGAGGTGGAGGAAAGGTTTCAGTGTGGTCAAAGCAAAAAGGTTAAGTACTTAACTAGGAGTGAAGTGTGTTTGGGTTTGAACATCCCAATGGACGCGGCAATTAACAAGGAAGAGGTTAGTTAGGCTTTGAATCGATGTATGTAGAATTAGACTGGTAAGGGTTGCTTATTAATATTACAGGTGGCTGCTTACGAAGCCCGAAAACAAGAGGCCGAGGCAGAAGGAAAGAAACTGGATCCTGGGTCTTTGGTTAGACCTAAAATCAAATTTTTCTCTTGTTTGGAGTCATTCACCCAGTCTGAGGTTATAAACAATTTCTTCAGTTCTGCAGTCAAAAGCAGCGTGATTGCCAGAAAGTAATACAACCCTACAACTTATTTATTTAAAATAATATAAATGTATAATTTATCATGTTAGGACCACCAGACTGACCACCTTCCCAGACTACCTGATGATCCAACTGAAAAAATTTACGCTACGCGAAGATTGGGTACCAATCAAATTGGACGTGTCTATAGAAATGCCTGATGTTATTGACATTTCTATGTTGCGAGGTTCCGGTTTACAGCCTGGCGAAGAGTTACTGCCTGAACTGGACACTCTGCCGCCTCCGCCGAAATTTGACGAAGCTGTTTTGGCCCAATTACAAGACATGGGTGCGGACCTGCTTTTTTTTTTAGATTTAGCTCAGTAATTTTATGGTTTTTGAACAGGTTTTCCACTGGAATCTTGCAAGAGGGCGCTGTTTCAAACTGGTAACGTTGGGATTGAAGCCGCCACTATTTGGATCATGGAGCATATCGCTGATCCGGACTTTTCTGATCCTTTCGTCTTGCCTGGTTAGAATTTTGTCTGCTCAGCTCTTTCATTAATAAATTTTTTTTTTTTAGGAACCCAATCAAATGCTGGGGTTTTCGTTCCCGATCCCGAAGCTTTGCAGACGATTGTAGCGATGGGTTTCACCGCCGAACAGGCGACAAAAGCCTTGAGAAACACGGAAAACAACGTGGAGAGGGCCATGGACTGGATTTTCTCCCACGCTGACGATATGGAGACTGAGGAGACGACCTCCACCGCAGCGGTACCCAAATTCAAAGATGGAGAAAGCAGTAAGTAATTTTTGATTTTAAATTATTTATTGTCATCATAGTTGGATTCCGCTCTTTAAGTAGTGCTGAACAAGACAATTTATTTTTATCAGAATATCGTCTTGTGGCTTTTATCTCTCACATGGGCACTGCTACTATGGTAGGCCACTATGTCGCCCACATTCTCAAAGATGGTCATTGGGTGATATTCAACGACAGTAAAGTGGCTTTGTCGGAAAATCCCCCCAAGGATCTCGGTTATCTCTATCTCTATGAAAGAATTTAGAGAATTAATACTGAAACTAGTGTTCATTTTGGATTAGTTTAATTTCTTGTACAGCCAACGCTAATCAGTTTTAAAATAAAGTTTTGATACCGCTGACACAAAAAACAAAGACAAATTTACTGTACGATACCAAAACTGTTTATCAAGTAAACTTATTTGAGCACACAAACACCTTTATCGTTCCTGCACCAAATATAATCGCAATAGCACCGACTTCGTAACAAGTTAGAACAGTAACCGGAGTGGTAGGTGGCGCACCTGTCTCCACACTCGTTACTGTATCTGGCCACTTCATTATTGGTGGCGTTGCATGGACATCGCTCTGACGGGACGCACCGATTGGTAGTCTCGTCTTTATAGTAGTATTGCTTGCAATAACATCCTAGTTGCAGTACAGGAGAACCAAAGCAGTAACCTGCAAAATATCCACACTGCATCAAATCTGTCAATGATTTTATATAGAATGAGCCTGGTAGGTACCAGGATTTTCACTGATAGACAGTTTATTGCAAGTCAGGGTGCAACTAGAATTGTCGAAGCGTTTCTCAGCGTTAGGGTCTTCACAGTCATCTTTAAGTGGCGGTTCAGTTATAGTGTAGTTTTGAGCTGAAATAGAACCTTTTTGAAGGCTTTATGTTAGGGAGATAGTTAGTAACTTACCTAAAAATGACGAGACAAAAAGTGTAAACAGTAAACCTACCAACCACATGGTTTAATACCTACTAAAGTAACGTTTTAGCTAGGGTTTTAGTAACAGCGTAACTTTTTTTTCCCTAAACTGAACCAAACAATTAGTAGCGGTTATTATCTGGTGATAAATTAAAATATGTTCAAGGAAAAGGTATAAATTACACAAAACTTAATTGTTGTAATAATAGACGTACTTTGTTTTTGTAAAATAAGGAGTGACTCAAATGTTGCTTCCCGGGTTTAATTATTGTTACAGGAAACAATTGTCAACTTACGGAAAAGCAAGTCAAGGCATCCATTTATTATTTGTTTGTCAAATTAATGTTACGTTTGACCACCGCCCTCTGTACAAGAAAGCCAAGAAGGTGCATGCAAAATATTCCAATATGGCCGAAATAGTGGTTGACAGTTTGCATTTGTTTGTATTGTGGAAATTGAGTTTTTCGATGATTAAATAAATTTTTAAGGTTTAAAGTCAAGACTTGGGATTACTTGCCAAAGTAATTTTTGTAAAATCAGAAAACCATAATAGATATTTTATGCTATATTTAGATAATCAACAAATATGTATTTTTGTACTTATTGTAATTAATACATTTTTGATTTTATGACCTCCTCCTAAACCTATTTGAAATTTAATACAAACTCGAATGGACCCAGCTAGTTTTAGTTTATTTTTCCATTGATATGTACTCTTTTATCAACATTCGCCTACTACTACAGTCTCAAAGTTTATGAATATAACTAATCTAGTGTTTTTAAAGTCTCTTAGGTACATATAGGTATATCACACGAATATATTAAATAAGTGAATTATAAAAAATGAGCAAAACTAGTGCCTCATTAATCTAAAAAATATACTTAACTTACAATTTTTTATACGCACAGCCATATTGATCTAACATAAGTACATCGTTGGTTTGGAGGATCAAAACCTTCCAAAAAATACTGAAATAGGCTTCTCATTAGAAACAACCATCATCCTCCACATTTTTTCGATTTGTTCTACTCTCAAGTCAGGGCGTCCAAACACAAACGCTTTTTTGGGGTAAACACCTTCATTTAAAAACTTTTTCTGGTCGTCCGCTGACATGATCGTAATTTCGCTGTTGGTGTGTGAAATGTTGTTTTTGGCCGCTAGAATACCAGTCATCAGTACGTCATCGATCCAAAATGGGTTTCTACACTTTTGTGCTGACCTGTACAGTTTGAAAGCCACATCCGGACTGTACAGAATAGCCCAGCCAGGACAATATGGCGGGTATGTTTTGTATGGGTATTCTTCAAAACCTACCCTCCACTTGGACCGATACGTTCTTATCACGCTGGCTGACTTTTTCAAGTTGCAAAACAGCAACTCACTTGTCCCAAAACGTGACAAATCTTTGGTTAAGAAATGGTTCATTAAGGGTGAGTTCACCAGAACGTCATCGTCGGTCTTCAGGATGTACTTGACCTTAGGACAATGATAGATGGCGTACTTCAGTGTGGTTATATGTTTGAGAGTGAGATTTCTGTAAGTATCTTCAAAACTTCCTTGGATTATATCTCCATACTCCTGCTGCTCCTTCTCGATATGATGTTGGATTGTGTCAGACTGACCCATAACAAAGAACAGCTTCCAATCAGTTTGGTTGCTCCCCCAAGTATTACGAATACAATTTCGTTTAGCCCTGTTTGTGGGGGATGAGTGCACCAGAACTAGAAGCAAAGTATTGTCATCACATCCGGCACTTAGCAGCCCAAATTTGAACGTGTAGTTGACGATGGTATTGTAGTCACCCCCACCCAGTAAATGCAAAGGATGGGTGTAGTTATAGGGTTGCAAGTGGGTGACGTAGGCATGGGTGATGGGTAGTACGCGGTGGGATTCGGGTTCCAGAACGTTAAGCACCTGCCAGACCAGCACCATTGACAGTAGCAGTATCAAAAATAGCACTATTTGCCATAGGTGGATCTTGTTATTGCGTCTCTCTTTCATGGTCGTGACGATAGTAACATTATTCAGACCTGTAACAAACAATTTGTATTTAAGAGCGTGTACGTTTACAATTAGTGGGTTTGTTAAAATTTCATTATTTTTATAGCGCATATATTGTTAGTAAACACGCATTTGAATTTGAATACATGTACTACTGTACAATAGAAAAATAAATTAATAATTTGAAAAGTTAATTTTTTAGTTCACTCACTTTTGCAGTGCACCCCCAGTAAAGTTAATAAAAAGTTGCATGAAGGTTAATAATAACCAGACCCGTCGTTTTTGATCGATTAGTTAGTATAGTATAGTATAGTTGTGCTGGGGCAAATCAACTGGTGTTTGCTTACACTATTATTTAAAATACAGCTACAGAGTGGCCAAAATAAAATTATAAAATATAGAACAATGGAGAGTTTTCGATACATATTCTATTTTAAATGCCTTATCAAAAGGTGGCTCGATGAACACACACACATGAATGCAATGAATGTATTAATTTAGAGGTCAAGGAATATTCAATTTGTATGATTGCAGTGCTTTGCGCAATATTTAGGAATAGGGTGTAATTAATTAATAACGTTATTAATTGCACTTAATTAGCAAAATGTTCAATTTTAGATATCTAACACGCCTTATAACATTTAAACATGCTATAACTATACAAATCAACAGCCTAATCAAAAAACATTGTAACCACAAGCACAAAGTAGAAAAAACAATACAGTTTATATACTTACTGATTTCTTATCACAGTTCACTTTAAACGTTGTTTGGTTAAGTTACAAAGACAAGGAAAATTTTTATGGTTTCCGAGGAAGCTCATAGTGTTAGGTACGCCAACTGGTTGAATTCAGGTATACGAGATAACGGAACATTTTAACCTCGTCGGTTGTCGATGAAGACTGTGTAAGACTTCCAGATGTCCCTACTTTAGGCTACATGGATTTTGGGTGGGTTAAACGAGAAGAAATTGTTTGGTGTGCAACGAGACGATTATAGTTTTTGATAAAACAAACTGTTTACCAACACTGCAATTTGTTCCAGACTCGCCTACAAGAAACCGAACCTAAACGACTACTATTTTTAGTCACTTTTACAACCCTATTTGTCAATGTTTAGTGTTAACTGGGTTTGCGTCATCAATCCAACCTATCTACACTCCATGATTTTCGACCCTTTGTTCTATCAGTTGGGGTGTTGTGTCCCTCTATGTTTTTACCCTCGTAGAGGGTGGCAAAAGCATTTCTGAAAGGCAACAGAGTTTTGTCTTTTTAAGACTGCTGGTTTTCATGTACAGCGAAAAATCTATCCTGTAAATATTTTTACACATTTTAAAGAAAAGTATTAAACAAAAAGAGTAAACAATAATAAATCCTCTGATTCTGATTTAACTTTATTTTAAAGAAGAAACACTAACCTTACAAATTTAAGTATATTTTTGGATATTTTAGTCATTTTTCTACATTATTTTCAAGGTTCAATCATCAACCAACCTTACATTCATTCCTTTCATTTTTTAGTTCTGCCATTTATCCAATTGACAATCTAATATAGTCATAAATATTAATTTTTGATATGTTACTCTAGTGATATATTACATTAAAACAGGTCCAAACCTATGTCTATATATCTGTTATATGCATTTGATACCTATTCAAATAGTACCTACAAATTTCAACAATCCTACTTTGTAGCACCGCTCTGACTATACTATGTATATTAAAGAAACCTATTCTATACATCGGAAACAAGATCACAACCTTGATAAGGGTTGCTGGCTCCTTTGACCACCACATTGACGGTCCTGAACCCGACAAAGTCGTCCTCCGGGTACTCGGAAGGATGCTGGAGATTCTTGAACCCGTACAAGTTGCTCAAATAGTGGTTCGACTTGTTATTGCCGGGTTCGGGGGTCGAGTCCGGACCGGCTTCTAGTTACAGCTATGTTTCAGGTTGCCCCAAGTTAGTGCTGGTCGACTCTTTGATGATGTGCAACTTGGACTTTTCGTTGAGGGAGTCGTAGAGGGGATATTCGCAGCAAAGTATGAATTTGAGAAACTGGGGTACTTCCACGTAGATCGACGGCGGCAAAGGGATTAGAGGGGACGTGGAGGATTTGTAGTAGCGATACTCTGAGTCACTACAATAATGAAAGTGTTATACTCGTACTTGTATGCTTAGAAGGGGGTTAATAAGTCTTACTCTCGGTACTTCTCATCAGAGCTGCGCTCTAAAAGTGGAATCCCGGAGAGAAATAGTATAATCAAGCTGGTGAATAAAGGAGACATGATTGCGACCCATTCAATTCCTTCGAGCACGTTAAGGGAGATTACAAAAATTCCCCACCAGAGGACGATCTCCCCAAAGTAGTTTGGATGTCTAGATAACCTCCACAATCCTTTTATAATCACAATGTAAATTGAATGACCATGGAATGGTTTATTAATTACCATCGTTGCACCACTTTCCTTGGTTATCTGGATCCTGTCTGAACGAGAATTTCTGTAGGTCTGCGTAAGTTTCGGCCAGGAACCCAACGATAAACAGGCAAGTACCAGTTGAATCCAAAGTGGTCATGGTTTTCGGTGCCAAAGGGATGGAGTGTCTAGGTGAGTTGATTATGATTACTGGAAGACTGACAACGTACACCCAAACGGCCTGGAAGCAACATAAAAATTCCCACACTATAATATTTATTAAATAAATATAGTGACCTGGAACGTCCAGAAAATGGCAAATCGGATCGTATTCCTTTTGGAGTCCTCAAACTGTTTATCTCTGCCAATTTTAATAATGCGGTACAACAAATACCCGGACAGTCTCAAGCCCCAAACACACACGAAACTAGTCACCATCAGTTGTCGACTGTCATAACTTTTCTAGCAAAAGAACAAACAATTACATTTTGCATCCACCATTTTGTCGACATTTACCTTGTTGCCTCCCTGACCTAGGAAAAAAGTCAACAGTGCTACCGCCATAAAGTTAATACCGCCGGCAAAGTCGGTGACCTTATCCCATTCGAAAATGGCCACAATAAGAAAGAACACGATTTGCATGCTGACGGTTACGATAGCGCTGATGGCGAAATGATCTTGATCCAAAATTTGAACTGCCATTTTTTATCCGATCTGGAATGTTGAAGACAACAAATCAAAAGCCACCCTTACCCGTGTGCCGTGACCTTTATAAGGAGATGGGAATAAGGACGGAAGGGGGGAACTTAAAATCGATATCGGTTGTGTTATCCAGAGGGATGAGGAAGTCCAAGGTCAGTTACAGCATCCCTTATTACTTTTACGATTTCTATGGTTACTGTTTCACCAGCATGCACTAATAACTAATTATAGCAACGCATCCCGAACAGGTAACCTAAACATCATGTAATCTAGAGCTACTGGTAATTAACTAGAAAAATGTGCAAAATACATTCGTGTTAGTACCTCGATGTACATCAGAGTCCTGAAACTATAAGTATCGGTTTAGCCCGGTGATTTGTGGCTTTTAAGCTTAAGACAATGAAAACATTTTTTATGAGTGATGGAGCGTCCCGACGCGCCCGTTTCCTTTGCCTGATCAACGTTCACTGAAATCCAGAATATTTCAGGCACGCGTCATCCGATACATCCAGACTGTTTGATTCAGGAGAGAGAATCTGTTCCAGGTTTTGCGTGTATGTGCGGTTGCCTATTGCGCCGCTCGATTACAAAGAATTGCAATTAATAATAGAACGATTAATGTAGGTATAGCAGAAAACTATCTTTTTTAAATGCTGAAGAATTACAGCAGGTTTTATAATTACTTGCCTTTAAACTTCATTCAGCAGTTGTAAACGGAGTATATATTTGAAAATGTTATCCTTATTACAAATTAGTAGGTATATGGATACAATCATTTTAATATAAAGTATATGTGTATACAGGTGTGGTAAATCCAAAATCGACCATAGAAAAACCGCGTAACGGACAGAGAAACGTACATTATTGCATGCGGCGCGGGACTAAGACAGAAAACGAAAAAATATCAAGTAGGCCATATTTTCAGCGCGCTGTTGCCAAACGCCAAGTATCACTCAAATACCGTCGACAAAATAACTTGGCGTTTGGCAACAGCGCGCTGAAAATATGGCCTACTTATTTTTCTGTCTACTTGGTTTTCCTATGGTCGGTTTTGGATTTACCACACCTGTATAGCAGTTCTACGTTCAAGAAAGTATGTACTTTACATCACACAGTAATAACAAAAAATTGGCAGTCCCTGTCCCTACAAGCAAGGCAGCTACTACTAATACGAGTACTTCATAACGTGTTAATCGTGTACTATACAGAGCGCTGCTTTCAGCATTTTCTCCATCATCAGAGTCTTTTCTAGAAAGACTCATCTTTACTCTGGTTGGTCAGGAGAAAGGTTCTGTTGCTCTTCGAACACCTGAGAGGCGCCTTCGTCACCATAATATTGCTCCGTGGGAGGGTACTGTGCTTCTCCACCGTAACCTTCCACGTACTCCTGATTAGGGTCACCTTCGTACTGCTGATTTGGATCGTACTGCACGTTAGGGTCATACTGGTACTGGTTGGGATCGTACTGTTGATTCGGGTCGTACTGTTCGGCGTAGGGTTGCTGATCCTGAGTGTACTGGTGCGGTGGTTCTTGTTTGGGGGATGGTGGAGAGGTGGCCGTACCCAATTTTTCTGAGCTAGGCTGTCTGGAGGAAGTGCGACTCTTTTGTTTTAAGGAAGAGCGGCTTTCGGAGCGTTTTACTTTTGGTGTAGAGTTTGCGGATACGTGTGGGGGAGAGTGTCTTTGATTAGCTGCTGGTGGTGATGGATGGTCTTCGTCTATTTGGGAAATACCATATTTAGCCTAAAGTATACAAGAGAAACAATTTGGATACCTTTGGTTTTTGAATACTGTGCTAGTACAAACTTATCGTTCAACCGATCTAGACTAGTTTGTAGTTCCCGTATTTCCTCCCTACAACAAAACGTATTCAACACTTTTGTATTGTAGGTCTAAAACTAAATAGTCAACTGACCTTTCGAGTTTTAGGTACTACTTTAACGTTAATGTCGATTTTAATGGGGTCCTTGCGTTTGGTTGACGGAGTCAGCGAAACGGACGCGTTTTTTTCGAACTTTGCGGCGGCTGATGACTGATGCTGATCCGACCCTACCAAACACAAGGAGCTCAGATTAGGACTATACAAATGATAAAGAAAAATCGCGGTCGGAAAGTTCTTACTTATGCCTGTGACTAGAATCTTCGAGTTTCCGTGTCAGAGCGTGGCACTCGGACGATAGTTTGTTCATGAGTTGATTTTGGGAGCGGATCATTGTCTCTAGCTCGGCTACCGTGGTAGCTGCAACAACCAATAATATACCACTCAATTCATCGTTAGAAACAACTCCCAAATCAACTCATGTCTAGGCAATACAAGTTGGCACTCACCGTGTTTGTTTTCGAGATCTTTGATCATCGAAGACATTTCCTTCTCCCTTTTAGGAGTTGGAGGTGGCAGAGCCATCATTTCACCTCCTGATCTTGGAGTGATAGATTTGGCTCTTTCTTCGTTTACGGCGGTGTTCAGATTAATCTTTTAACAAAATTTATTTTTGTTACAATATCACTATTGCGGTCTCAACACTATTTACCTCTTTTTCGAGTGAGGCGATTTGCTCAGTCAACCTTATATTCTCGCGTCTGCTATGAATTAGATCAGCATCGGCTCTGTCCAATCGCTGCCTCAAAGATTGTTGTTCCGCCTGCAATCTAGTAATTTCCTGCTTATATTGTCTTTCTATGCGCTCATTGGCCATATTCAAAGTGGCTATTTGCTGTTCGAGTGCGCTTTTTTCCGCCCCGGTTACTCCAATGTCCGATTGTAGTGTGACTGCAACGAAAATAATCAAAACGGTGACCTGTTGGTACTGAAACAACTAAATACGGATTCTACTCTGCATGTCTTTTTTCAGTTCATCGATTAGGGCCTGTTTTTGAGCGCATTCCCTTCTCAAATCGGAGTTTTCTCTGCGTTGCTTGTCCAAGTCCAGCTGAAGTTTGTTGGTGGTTTCCCATTGAACTCCAACTTCGGCTGTTAGCTGTTCGATTTGTTGGGTATAGCGACGTTCCACTGCTGATCTTTCATCTGAGATTCTACGACTCTACAATAAATTAACGACTTTATTAAAGTTTTATTACTTAAATTGTCTTGTACTTGATCAGAGATGGCATCACGCAGTTTCAAGTGCTGTCGCTCTAGTTCGTCCTTTAAACGACGTATTTCCAATTCGGCCGCATTTTTTTCGTATTGAGCTTGTTCAGCTATTTCCAAACTTTTCTTGACCTGTTCGCAAGTGTCCGTTTCCTTTTCCTTTAGGGCTGCCAAAGCCGACTGTAGTGCTTTTAGCTTGGACTGCAAATCCGTCTTTTCTCTGCAATTTCAAATTAGGTTTGTATATAAAAAAAAACTAAACTTTGCAGTATGGTTTGAACCTCTGGCAAGCATCTAGTTGTCTTTTAAAATTGTCGTAGTTACTGCCATCTACAAAAGAACTGTCAGACAGTTTTTTCCTCAAGTTGTCGTTGTCTTCCTGGGACTTTTTGAGGTCGATTTTAGCCTGAGTGAGTTGAGCCTGAAGTTCGGATATTCTGGACTCAAATACAATGGATGGTCCGTCCACTAGGATTCTCGATTTTTTAGGAGACCTCAACGTCTGTATAACATATTATTGCAACAAATTGTTACCAACTATCCCACACTATATCCATTCTATCTACCCTGGTAGTAGTCTCTTGTTCAGTTTCAGTTTCAGTCTCGGTCTCCAAATGATCAAAAACTGACTTAATAAGCTTCGACTTTTGTTTGTCGTGTAATTGCTCGTTTTCGCTGATTACCTCCTTGACTTTTGCTAGTAGGGAGGACAGCTCTTCCTGAAGAAACTTTAGTAAAACCAAAACCAAAACCAAAATAAAGCACCATACCTTGCAAAATCTGGACTCTTTTTCTAGTTGCTCAATGTAGTCTTCCTGTCGATCAATGAAGGACATTAATTCAGGGGGCGCAGCCCCCGATGTGACCACATTCTCCCTGTAAGTTTGCTAAGTTACCCAATTTAACGCTGGTGTATTTTAATCTTACTGAGAAACATTCGGCTTTTCAATCTGTTCAGTTTGGTGTAAACTGCCAATGTTACTTTTTAATGTAGGATAGTAGGATTTTCTAGGCGTCATGGCAGTACTGTTGTAAGCACAGTAATTCCTGCCTGGTTTGGAGCTTCTGCTACCACCGCTCATCATTGACAGATTGTCTGTTTCTTCTCCTGCGCTATCCAGCTCGCGAAAAGGTCTTGAAGGGTACATCCTTAAATAATTTCCTTAATTTTGTCATTTTTGATTCAACAACATTTTAAATACCTTCTAACTGGCGTGTAACTTTCAGCCATTAAAATTCTCAAGCGACCTACAGCTTCCCTGTAGGCTGTATCTGCGTAGTCAGGTTTTCTTCTTGTAAACTCCATTCTGGGTTGATGATTGGTGGAAGTTTTCCTATAAAGGTATTAAAAGTTTGTCTCACATTTTACAATAATTTAACACGTTTAGCTGCAGGTGCAGCAGGACAGAATGACCCACACTTAGTAAATGACCCTTATTATGAAGTATGTTTGTATTTACCTGCGGTCTTGCAATAATCAATAACTTGTATACTCCCACGTTGAAACATAATTTTACATACAAAACTCACATAAAAAAAAATGAAAATAATTTTTGAGCTTCGCCTAATGATTAAATTGCGTGTGCAAGCAGGTAGGTTTTTAGTGGATTGTTTTTTCAATCACCCATTTGGTTGCCATGGTATTTAACCCATAATTTTTGGAAAAAAGCAGTTTTACGTATAGGTACTGTATATTAGCAAGTTCAGTAGACAACTTACTTTGATTTTTTGCGCTTTTCATTGGACAAAGCGGACAAAGGCCTGTTGGAGTAAATCGACTTTAACGATCCCAACTTTGGACGCACCAAGTAGCTGGTGGTGGGTCGTTGTTTTTTACTAGCACTGCCTCCTGAAGCGTACATTTTAACTACTTTAGAAAATTCTGTAAAAAATGATTTTTAAAAATTGCCTCTAACTCTGATGTGAGTTACTAAAAGACTGGAGAATCTCGTGATATCGGAAAGGCTTTTATAAGGTCGGTCGATCAATTTCGTTTCTCCGCATATCGTAATGAAAAAAGCCCAAAAGTCGGTAATAAATTTTAGGAAAACACGCTATGCACTGCCTAGTACTGTATGTTGATTTTACCCATTTTACCATTATGCATGTTTTATCCCTCTAGGAGTTTTCTTGGTGACCATTTATTTATTCGTTATTATAATGTATCAGTTTGTTTTTATTACTTTTATCTCACATATCTGACTATTAACCAACCAAGAAAATAATAAAATTTGAAGTAGTAGTCCAAATAATAAAAGCATATAATAAACTCATATAATAATAATCATAATAATAAACCATATCAGCAAGGTTGTGGTTTCGAGTAGTTATCAGTTTGGCCGCTAACGCCACTAGTCTTTCTCTTTCTGTTACAGTTGGGCTGAATTTAGAGAGAGAGAGAGAGAACGCTAAATAGTAGGCGTAGAGTCGTAGTAGACTGTCATTCTGTCTGTTGTCACTTAACTCACAATTTAAGCGGGAAACTTGGATCCAAAAACCTAACCCACAATCAAAACAAACACTTTTTCAACTAATTTTTTTTTATTTAAACTTCCAAAATGAGTTTCCTAGAAGACCCGGCTGTTAAACGAACATACGACAAGTGCAAGTATATAGTTAAAGTGTGGGAACATCAGTTTACAAAGAAAAACAAGCGTATACCCTCAAAGGTGATTGTTGTTTTCATAGTGTTAACAAAATTTGGTTTATTTGTTAAATATTTACAGCTAGACATTAGAGAAGCTCCTACAGACGTGCGCCACGCTTACCGTAAGTACTTTCAACTTAAAACTGCAGCATTAGAGGAGAGTTTTCTGGATGTTGAGGGGCTGGAAGATGAGGAAGAACCTACAACCTCCAGCCAATCACAATCAACCCATGAACTTAACTGTGACTCTGACTCTTTATCACAACTTCAATTGTCCAATGATAATTTTACTGAAGTGGTGACTGACACTGAAGATCTTCACTCGGACAATCAAGTGGTGGATGACAACATTTGGGGTAACCACCTAAATAAAAAGGCTGAAAGCACAAAAAATACAGTGAGTAAAGAGCGAGGACCTTCTAAGCCTGTAATGTCAATTACAAAGAAGCTGTTTTGTGGTTCAAAATTTAACAAACAAAAGCGCAACCCTAGAAAGTCACTGTCCCAGAAAAGAAATACCGAATCCAGTTTTTCAACTGAATCAACTGTTTCACAGTCGGAAGTAAAAGTTCCTTTAGGTCATTTCAAAACTGAAGAGGCCATTGAAGCTTTAAAGTTGGAGACTGAATCTGGTTTTTTGGGCCAGATTAATACAGATGATGCTAAACAGTTTCCTTCCCAGTCTATGACTATAAGTGTCTTAAACCAAATTGAAAAACCTACCTTAAGGAAAGTGGATCCGGGTTGGTTGAACAGGGTGGGACAAAGCACTGGAGTGTCTGTACCCACACCCAGACAGGAAAGTGTGCAAACTAAGCTAGATTATGATAATGATGATATTATCAGTGGTTCTGATGAAGAGTCACCTCCACTACATGTAGCAAAAAAGTTTAGAATGAGCTTACTTACAAAATCAAACTTGAGTTGGAGCAAATCAAATAAACCAACTCAGGTGACTGCTGAACCATCTAAAATCACTCTTAAAGAAAACATTACAAATAATATACCTGAACAAAGTGACATCACAAAACCCACAAGTGAGTCCAAGACACCGCACTTTAGAAGGTCAACAAGGCAGAAGAATGTCTGCTATGAAGAACTGTTAAGTGGTGAAGAAGATCCTTTTGCATCAGATAATGATTCTGGCGACCCTGAGTATACTCTGGATGACTCAAATAGTTCTAAATCTAAACGTTTACAAGTTTTTCTAGAAAGGTCAGATGAAAGTCCCCATCAGGCTGTGCCACCGTCTTCCAAAGGAAAAATTCGAAAAACCAAAAAAAGCCCCAAACAAGACCTTTCAACTGAAGAAGACACACGCTATGAGCTGGAATATAACGTAAAACCTCGGGTGATGGCGCCACGTTTCAGCAGTATAAAAAATGTCGTGACTCAGAAACTCAAGGAACAAGAACCGAAAAACGACGTTAAAGAATTATCATTGCTGGCAGGACCAAAAGATAAACGCCAACAAGCCAAGGACAAGCTGGAACAAAAAATTGCTTCCGGCAGTCTGAATGAGAACTATGTGACTATTAACATTAAGAAAAAAGTGTTTGCCAGAGGTAAAAAAGGTCATAATTTCTCTAAATACAAAAAAGCTCAGTGGAAGAGCAAGAAGAAGGCGTTATACGGGCCAGACATGGACATGGGAGGCTGCGATGGCGGTAAATTGTTGTGCTTTAATTGTGGTCAGGAGGGTCACTTTGCGCAAAAATGTAAAAACACCAAAGGTGACACATTACTACCTTTGCAAGCTGAGGATGAAGAAGAGTGTCCATTTCCGTCATTAGAGGAGGCGACAAAAATGGCGAGTGAAAGCAATTTGTTTATCAGAAAACCAAAACTGCTTCCTGACAGTAACGTCACTGATGACGCCAGTAATGACTCAGTGGAGGAAGAGGAAGGTGATGAAGACTGGGGAGATGATTTGGATGAAGATTTATTGTTGACGGAAGTAGCCAAATTGGAAGAATACGTTAAAAAACTCGACGTAAAGGAGTACTTGGATACTGTTAAGGTCGTTAAACCATACTATGATCTGAAAGACAATGGGAGTGTTGTAGAAACTACTCAAGAAGTGCGCCAAGCTTTGGAAAAGTTTGGCCATCAGACTTTCAGACCTGGCCAAGAAGAAGCTGTAATGAGAATTTTATCAGGGAAGTCCACATTAGTAACCTTGAGTACAGGCTCTGGGAAAAGTTTATGTTATCAACTACCTGCTTACTTGTACTCTCAAAGAGAACCGTGCATTTCTTTAGTTATTTCTCCTTTGGTTTCACTGATGGAAGATCAAGTAACTGGTAAGTTATGGTTGAAAAATGTGTCTCGTGTCTTAAATGACTATTGTAGGAATCCCCAAGTTTTTGAAAGCGGCGTGTTTGCACACGAATCAAACTGAGAAGCACAGAAGCAAAATTTTGGAAGCCATTTCTAAGGGTGAACTGAACGTATTGTTAATTTCACCTGAAGCTGTAGTGGCCGGAGAAAAACGTTCTGGTAATTAACGTTAACTTGAAGCTAACCTCTTAAAATTAGCAATTAAAACAAAGGTTTTGGTTCGTTGTTTCGTAAACTACCCCCTATTGCTTTTGCGTGTATTGACGAAGCACATTGCGTGTCCCATTGGTCGCACAATTTTCGCCCCAGCTACCTACTAATCTGCAGAGTGCTGAAGGAGAGCTTGGGAGTGCGTACTATCTTAGGATTGACTGCAACAGCCACCAGAGCCACTTGTGAGAGCATTATTCAGTCTTTAGGAATCCCTGATGGTTTAGATGGTAGGTTTTTTATTTAGTTTTTAGCGTGTATTTGCCGTGTATATAGGTAATATTTTTCAGGAATAATCAGCGATTTACCTTTACCGGACAATCTGCACTTGACAGTATCTAAAGACGCGTACAGGGATCGCGCCTTAGTCAATCTTTTGCAATCAGACAGATTCAAGAACTGCAGGAGCATTATTGTTTATTGTACGCGAAGGGAAGAATGTGAGCGCATGGCTGGGTTTCTTAGGACCAGTTTAAAGTCGGAAACGATCGTTGAGAGTAGCAGTAAGGTTGTGTTGAGTTTACGGGCGTAGTAGAGCGTGTTTAGTAATGATGGTAGATCTACTTGTAGAAAAGGAAAAGGTTAAATCTACAAGCGGAACCTTATCATGCCGGAATGTCAGCTTCCCGCAGAAGAACAGTACAGAACGCCTTTATGTCTGGTGAATTGAGGGTGGTCGTGGCTACTGTTGCTTTTGGTAACTTTATTTGTGAATTTATACGTAACAAGTGTAGTTTTTTTTATGATGGTTTAAGGTATGGGAATTAACAAATCAGATATTAGAGCTGTGATACATTTCAACATGCCGAATAGTTTTGAGAGTTACGTCCAAGAAGTGGGCAGGGCGGGCAGAGACGGACTTCCAGCACACTGTCACGTCTTTCTCGACTCCCAGGTGCCACTCCATTTTTATGTTATTGCATTTTTGTAAATGATTTTTTGATAGGGTCGAGACGAGAATGAATTGAGACGTCACATTTACGCCAACTCAATAGATCGGCACGTAATCCGTAAATTGTTGCAAAAGATTTTTGTGCCGTGTTCTTGCAAAGAGGTTTGTCCAAAGCACGAGGTGGCCTTTAGCATCGACCAGACGGTGAGAGCGCTGGACGTCCCGGAAGAAAACATTGCCACGCTACTTTGTTATTTGGAGCTGCACGAAAAGAAATATGTTGGTCTGTTAAATGTTTTTATTATTTACTGTGAATGAGTGCAAACATTTAGTTTTTAACACACTAGAGCTGTTAAATCCGGCTTACACTGTTTGCAAAGTCATATCGTATGGTGGTCCCTTACAAATACGTAAATCAGCCCAGGATTGTCCGCCTTTGGCTATGGCCTTGGCTCTTTATCCTTGCAAGGAGGGCGAGGAAAACGTTCTAGAATTTCCTGTTGTGGATGTTGCCAGCGCCATGGGCTGGGACAGCGGCATCTGCAAGCATAAACTCAAAAACCTTGAGTGGACAACTGGTAAGATCACATCAACTTGGAAAGGCTGTTTAATTAATAAAGTGTTCAGTTAATGGACAACCTAAAAGGTCATCATTGAGTGTGCAATTCAGCAATTTGGGTTTCCGATTGTTGGCTCCGGGTAATTTAACCGACGAGCAGCTGGACGAGGCATTGGACACCATTTACATTACGGTGCAAAAGCAGGAGAGCAAAGCTTTGAAGAAGCTTCACGCTGTACACCAAGTGCTGTCCAAAGTGGCTGAGAAGAGTTACATGTCCTGTCTTGACCAGTCCGAGTCTACGTTAAAGCAAAGCATCCGAGATTACTTTCAGTCTCCTGATCCTTTAGCTGGTTTAGGTAAGAATTACTGTCAGCCTTTTTGGCGTGTAAATTACTTGTTTGCGTGTAGAAATCACTTCGTCCGTTGTAAGCAACGAAGAACAACTGGTCAATGACGTGCGCTCCATGATTTGCATGTACAAGGACAATCAGTTTACTGGGAGAGCGCTGGCGCGTATTTTTCATGGTATTCAAAGTCCCAATTACCCGGCGGTAATTTGGGGCCGTTGCAAATTTTGGAGGCGCCATCTATCGGAGAATTTTAACGAGATTTGCCGTATTGCAACAAGGGAGATTATTAAAATGAGGTAGATATGTTTTAGTTCATCATTTGGACAGTTTAACTATTTTAACAGTTTATCAGCAATATTAAGCGACAACTAATACATTTTTATTTTTTTTTTGTTTGTTTATTTCTCCGATATTCCTTTAAAAATTTAGTTGGACACGAGTTCAATACAAAGCTTAGGAATTTTATACCTATACCCTGATTATTATAACTTTAGTTGCACGTCATCAAGGTGAAAAAGGGCGGGGCTGCCAATGTTATAAAAAACGAACCGAAACTGAAGACTATGATTTTACTGTTAAATGTGACATCTAATGCCAGAACGGTGTTTATTTACATTTTGAATTGCATTTACGGAAAGGTCTGAGTGGTTTTAATTAAACTTTTGGGGTATTGGGAGTGAGGGAAGCTTAGTTTAGGCGTGTTTAGGAGACCCTCTGAGTTGAGGGTTTTGAGATATCTGTCTTTTATTCGACATTTGTGGATAAACTTTGAGTAATAATGGAGACATGTTTATTTGCGTAGATTTTCAGGTAGAGGCTTAAGAATTCAATGTTTTTTATTGGTTGAATAAGCTTACTCATGCTAGTAAATGGTAATACTTAGCTTTAGCAGTGCAGACACATTTTTAGATCAAACTATAGATGTCAGCTTCGCACATAAACTATCTATTTCCGAATCACCTTTGTGATGACGTGAAACTAAAGTTATAGTAATCAGGGTATAGGTAGGGTACACATCAACCTGAACCTTAATTTATTAGGTTTAATTAAAGTGTTACATTTATAAATATGTGCATATTTTGGCTCGACTATATTTTCGAGAACCTTTGAACTCGAGCGCGGTACCCGTCGACGTTTGAATATGCGACCGAGTCAACTGAACGCTTCCCCGAACCGCGATTTAAAATATTTAAGTAACGTAAACGCGTTCGGTAAGTTTGCGTTTTCCGAAATAATTTGCGGCGCCAAACCTGTTATTCACTATTGTGGTTCGTTGTCTATCGCAAAGTATTTGTGTTTCACTAGCAGTAAAAGATAGGAAAAAAATGCCTACGAGTCGCCTTGATCGGTTACTTTCGTAGGAAATCTCTTGGATCATTAAGGTAAGCTTATGGATACAATTATCTAACTACCTTCAGAGTAATAACACTAGTAAACAAACGTTACACACACACTAATCTCTCTATAATTGCTTCGATTATAACAACGCGACGGATTATTTACATAGAACGATATTGCGACATGTTGAGATTTTCCAAGTTGAGCACCTAAATACTGGGTGATTTAAGGTGCTATATTTTGCTTGTAAGAGAAAAGTAGTGTTTTTCTACCGCCCGATTATTAGTATACTAAATTCATCTGATAAGAATCCAGTATCAGTAGCAATAAAACTGTATAAGAGGTTATTGTGTAAACGGATGGTGTTCTGTAATCGGGTGAAATTAATGACATTTTGTAGGACCACGACGGAGCTATAAAGGATAAATAAAATGGACGAGGAAACTGGTGAATTAAATTGCGAGTTGCAAGTAGCCAAGGACGCGGAAACTGGCGAAGAGGAGTATATGACCTATTGTTTAGATCAGGAAACTGGCGAGAAACAATATTATACTCTTGATCGAATTTATGAAAGTTTACAGATGCCCAATCCATTTAAAATTAGTAGGTAAGCTTTAAAGTAGCCAACTTGACAGAGTTTTTCTGTCAAAATGGCAGCTTTAGTGCATCTCTTAATCTAATTATTTTCACTTTTTTGTAGATACTCGACGCATTTGACGGCTATTATTAAAAATCCAAACCACAAAAGTTCCCCAGTACGAATGGAATTCATAACGGCGATCGTGTTTTTATTTCCAACGTTTGTTCTTTTTTCTCCCTTGTTGGGCTTCCTAGCTCTCACTTTAGACGTGATCCTGCACAGGTGGTGCCACCGTAAAAACGCGAAATTGGCGAACGACGACTCCATCTATTACAAGAGCCCTTTGCACATGATTTACAAAGAGTTTTGCGCCACCTGTCGTATGGAAGAGGAATTGAAAAAAATTGAGGAAATCCAGGATAAGAGAAATAACAAACGGTACTTTATGCAAGAGTCTTTGAGAGGGGTTGTGGCTTAATTTCTAGTTGTTAATTAATAAATTTGTTACAATTTTATTGTGGTTTAATTACAAAGTCTACTCAATGTCATTCACCCTGCCCCATTTCATTTTTGACTTTCTGATTTCTAATTTAAGCCATGTTGGAACACTAGGATCGATATAATCGGCATTAGGATAAGGCGCCGGAGGTTCAGGGGCCTTAAATGGGTGCACTTTCTTTAATTTTCTAGTTAAAAACTCCTTGTTAATCTGCTTAGGGTCACGGTACTTGTCCATGTACAAATTGAAGGGTTGTCTCCTAGGAAACCATTCCTGGGGCTTAATGTAGGGTTCAGGAAAGTCATACTCATAAATGGGCTCCTTAATTCCTGCAATTGCTTAGTTACAAATAAATTCAAAACTTCAACTGAAGGAAACCACCTAAAGTGTTGTGATAAAATGACTTTAATGAAGGAGTCCAGTCAGATTGGAAAAATGCTAATCCTGCAGGAGTGATATCATCCTGCAAGGACCTATAAAAATCATAGGTCTTAAATGTTCTCTCATGTAGGTTTACTGTAGGGCCTCCAATTTGATATTTAGAAAAATCCAGTTTCTTATTTTGCTTGTACAGAATGAACACATGCCTGTGATATCCTGTACCTTTAGGAGGGAAAGGCTGCAGGTATTCCACTATAGTCTCCCCTTTCTCTACTTGATTTCCAGGAATATTACCTCTACAACCCATTAAATCTTACACCAGAAATTTAAAACTTGTGCCAACACTTACATAAACCAGTGCACATACTCAGAGTCATTATCTGTCAAATGCCCATCAGGATTGGTCATTACTAAACTCCACAGACTATCAGGATCACTGTGGAAACTCAGCTCTGGCTTGTTACAAGCATGTTCAGGCTTAAGCACATTTCCATAATACACTGGGTAGTTTAGATCACCTTTAGTGTAGAACAACTTTAAAGGCACCCATGGGTGGAAGTAAGCATCACCAAAGAGGTGTTCAAAAACCCCGTAGTGCTGCGCGATTTGTTTTATATGCTGTGGCCCCACACTTGCAAGCCAATCTTCATTTAACTTATCCAGGTCAACCACCACTGCAATACAACTAATTCTAACAGTGTTTGAAGCACTAGAAATGCTTACATTGGTGTGTGCGTGCCAGTTTCTCGAGCTGAGCGTCGTTATGGTGCTCTTTCATGTGATTCAACCGGTCCTGGAGCAGTTTAGATTTTGAAACTTTTGGGCTTGCCAAACCAATATCCACTTTATAGTGTATGGATGGGTCTTTATAGTTTTCCTCTGCAAATACAAGCTATGATGATACACTATCTGGTTAGGGAAATAAGGGGGCACTTACCGGCTAGTCTTTGCTGTAGGCTTCGGGCAACACCTGGGGGTTTACCCCTCAAGTGATGGCCGTGTCGGATGAAGGGGCCCAAGTGTGAACTTGCATTGTCGCATAAATTGGTGTTAATCAACTTAAGCAATACGTTGGACATTTAATTGCTTGGATAAATTACTTTTTTGCTTAAAAAAAATTATTAAACTTTGGGATTTGCTATTAAATTCATAATTTGAGGTTAGGTAAGGTCTGGGTGCTGGTAGTTGTCAACTGGTAACATAAAAAATGTATTAATGATAGTTGACACTTGACAGATTAATGCCATTACAAGCGAAAATCGCACTTATGATGCATACCCTTAAAGAGATAATAGTGAGAAGGCTTTTCCGAGACAGTAAATCGGAATTAAATTTTCCGTTAAATTTTTGATTTATATGGAGTTATGTTCTGTAATATGTTTGTTGAGACGATTTACTCATTTCTGTGTTGCTGGTTGGGTTTAATGACTCACCACACAAAAAAATTGGATTTTGCTAGCAGTCGTCCGTCGCTTATTATTACCATGACAACCATCAGCTAACCCCATTAAATAATCAAATAAATCAAACAGACATATTGGTCAAAATAAATTGAACCTTTAAATCCAGCGAAAGCAATAACTTAATATAATTCTTATATAGACGGTTTTGTTTAAACAAAAACGGACGGTGACAAACCGGGATGGCCCTCGACTTCCCCATCGGGGTCGAGGGATTCAAGAAATGTGTCATTCTCTACTTTAAAGGGCAAAAGCAAACTGGGTGGTCACCTAATGTGCGCCCCTCCAATAACATCACGCAGGTAAATTTATAAAGTTGTTAGAGAGTATGTGGCATAATTAATGAACGTTTATAGTATGCGGGGTTCCAACACTATTCCATTTCACATACCCCACAAGCGATTGCTTGAAAAAATCGAGCATAAGGAAGTGGAACCAGAGCCCTTAGTAAGTACCGAAATTTTACGGGCGTTAGACATTTGCCATAACACGTATTTTTATATTTCAGACCGGGTTTAGAAAAAGACAAGAAGACATATTGCGTAAAAGAATGAAGCTTCCATCTCTTGATTACCGAGAACCCGGTAGTGTTGCTCCTTCAGGTACCATCGCATGATTTAAGAAGATATATGATTTTAAGAAACGTCACAATATAGGTATTTCTTTTAGATGCTATTAGTAAAAAGTCAGAACGGTACAGTACCACGACTGGGGTGACTTTTATGGAGCATGCCCAAGATCAGTAAGTTGTTTTGGTTTTTTAATTACAAAAAAATCGAATATTATACTAAACTTATACAGGATGAGTCTAAGTGTAATGGCAAAATTGGCAACCGTGGCTAATCAAAAGGAGTGGATCAAAAAAATGCGAAAGGCAACGGACGGGTCTTTTGTGTACTTTACTTACGCAGTCCCTAAAAGTTCAGAACTGTTCAATCCTTACATGCTCAAGTTAGGTTCATATTTTCTATTAATTTGCTCGAACTACCTAAAATTTATTCTTAGAGTTGTAAATTATCGCGAAGTGGATAAAAACAACTTTTTTACTATGAGCGCCAAGGGGGTAATGCAGCATGTGGGCAGTGAGGTGATTTTCACCACATTGGATAAGTGGGAGGCCGAGTACGATATGTTTCAACGTTTAATGAAAATTAAAACGTTTCGCATGTTTCGAAAGTGGAAGGTTTGTTTTGTATTTACTGTTTAAAAGTTGATTGCAAACTGTGTGACTTTAAAGGGTTTTTACGTGTGGAGGAAAAATATAATCTTTGCAAAATTTATCACTGCACAGAAAAACTTAAACCACAACATGTTTATTCTGAACCCGATGCTTAGGCAAGGCCTGCTCGACATCCAGTACATGTGTTATAAAATGGTGGATAACAGTTTTGTGGATTTGAGTGAAAATTCTAATATTTGGCTGTTTTATTTTATTGAAAATCAGGTAAACAATTATATTGTTTCAATAAGAGTATGTAGCTTAAATCGTTTTGTTTTTTTTTAGATGGATAAGTTGAATCAGGTTAAAGATAAAACATCCGAATTTCACGGTTTAGTACGGGAAATTGTATCTAATGCTTGTCATGGTGCGTTACTGGCCAAGGGATTTGTGCCCGACGAACGTTTAGTTGAAGAACTGAAAGGTTAATGAGTTTCATAACGTTATTTAGCTCTTACTTACGGAATTTGTTGAACAGATCAAAGAAGGAAGCGTCAACAGAAAGCTTCCTATATAGAGCAAGCCAGCAAGAAAAAGTTTTGCGAAAGGCTTTCCGCGTAAGTCATTACTTTTATACTACTTTTTTTATAAAACTTATGATTTCTTTGGTTTAGCTACATTATGCTAGTCGACTACATGACCATAAACATGCTACACCAGCTGATAATCAATAGTATCAATGAGCTGAACGATTTATTCCGAACGCACACTAAATACCTTCCCAACCAAGATTTGTTGGAAAAAACGGCTTTGGATGCGACTCTTGAAGGTCCCAGAGAACCTGAAGATCCTGCTGTTAAATTATACTAAAATTGTTTTTGCATTTTTTTTTAAATTATTATTATTTTAGTTGCCGTTATTTATAGTCCACGTAATCCTGGAATCGGATCAGATCCAACTAGACCCGCCTTTGGAAGTATCAAATTGCATGTTTAGGCAGCTTATCGATCTTTGGGAGCAACATTGCAAAGAGGTGAAATCTTTTGTGGCTGATCCATTTTATGCCCCCTTTACGACGTAAAGTTCTACAGGTATTTTGTAATTGACTTGTAATTGGTTTTATTTTTTCTCAAAGGCCGGTAATCAATGAGAAAGTTGAAGACCGCTTATGTGGCTGGGGTCCCACTTTAGAGTTCTACCTCAGTAAAGACGAGTACTTGGCCAAGGACGTAGCAAAGTTGTTTGGATTTTTCGATCAGAACTATCAAGCAGGTTTAGTGTATGTAAAACGTTTGGAACCCGTACGTCAGTTCTACTCTGAAGATTTGCTGGTCGAGGAAACAGACATACAAAACGAAACTGGTTACTATATATAGTTGATTTAGTTTTACGACATGGTATGGAAATGAGTCAATTTTTAGTGGCTGAGCACTTTAGAAACATGTGCATCCGGTATAACTCGGAGATTGTTACTGTTCAAAGTATTGTCCAGGCACAACCTTTGGGTTTACTCTACCTTATCCAGAACGAGTTTAAAAACACCGCTTTGCCTGAACCTAAACGTTTGCAGGATATTACGAAAGACGTTATTCCTTGGTTGGTAGCTGTTTGTACTAAATGTTGTAACTAACTTGAATAATACAGGATCGGGCGAACCAAAGTGGATGAGTTAATCAAGAACGTGGAAGAAACAGAAGCCTTTCTCTTGCATGAACCGGTTTCCACAGTGGACTACGTCAGTTATTTGGATTACGTCGAAGCCGCCACTGCTAGAGTGGATAAAATGGAGGCTGAACTGGACTATTGCAAAGAATTGTACGATATCACCGAAGAGTTTGCTATACCGGTGGCTCAAGAAGAAATGGCTACATACTTGGGACTGAGCGTATCCTTGGGAAATTTACGCAACTTGGTGGACAAGAAAATTGAGGATGCAGGACGCATCACTAAAGCTTTTAATGCGCAAATGAACAAAGATATTAGCTCTTTGATTAGTGAAGTCGGAGTGATTAAGGATGAATGCATGGTAAGATCACACACACGGTAAGATTTTTTTCTACAATTTTCCTGTAATCTCATTTCAGCAAACTTGGTTATACGACATCAGTTCGAATATCGACGAAGTGACAGACTTTCTAGGTGATCTATACGATCGTCTGGTCGGGTGTCAGAAACGAGCGGCCGAATTCAAAAGCTATCAGAAACAATTCCGGGTACTTAATAATATTGTTTTAGAAATCTTTCTTGTTTTGATTTAACTTATTGATGGGGTTTTAGTTGGAGGTGTCTAGGTTTGATATGCTCGATGAAGTGATGAGCGATGTGAAGCTACGCCAACTTCTTTGGGAGAGCGTCGACACTTGGGCCAAAACGGTAGACGAGTGGTACCACTGCGATTTCACCACCTTGGACGTAGAGGAAATGAACCTTTTTACCGCTAAGAACGTGAAGAACATTACGCAACTCGAGAAAGGGTTACCGCCTAATTTGATTGTCCCAAAGCTAAAAGACGAAGTTGAGCTGATGAAAGATAAAGTCAGTGGTTAAAATAGCGCAGTGCTATAGTACAACTAGTGTTTTTTTTTCGAAAAAGCTTCCCGTTATAACGTACTTGCGTAACCCAGCATTGAAACCTCGACATTGGGTTCGGGTCGAAAACGTTTTAAACCACAAATTTAAAGCTGACGAGACATTGACCTTGGAATTATTGGAAACCCTCAACGTGTTCAGTTACCCCCAGGAATTAATGGAGATTTCCGGACAGGCCAGCAGTGAGGCTGGTCTAGAGGCTTTACTGAAAAAGGTTCCGAACTAAAATCCGTAATAGAATGATTAGTAGTTAATAGGTATTCAAATCGTTTAGGTGGAAGATTCCTGGAATGGCCTGGAATACATTGTTATTCCCCATAAAGACTCGAAAGACGTATACATTCTCGGTTCTTTGGAAGATGTGCAGACTGTACTGGACGAAAGTAACATCAACATCACCACCATTGCAAGCTCAAGACACGTGGGGCCTATAAAAGGCCGCGTAGATGAATGGCAGAAGAATTTGGACTTGTTTACTCGTACTTTGGTACTTGATTTGGCGTGGAACGTGATATTATTGAGCTAATTGTGAAACTACAGGATGAGTGGACCATGTGTCAGCAAAGCTGGATTTATTTGGAGGTCATATTTTCCGCTCCGGATATCCAAAGGCAGCTTCCAAACGAGGCGAAGCTATTTGTGATTGTGGATAAATCCTGGAAGGAAATTATGCGTCGTACAGCTAAGGTGAGTGTCATTTTTTTTATCACAAACAGTTACAACCCACATTATACGCTAATATAAGGTCTCCAGCTGCACAAAAATCACCACTTGTACCATAATAACTCTTGGCTTATTATTTAGATGCCACTAGCTATGGAGGCGACCCTTCAACCAGGTTTACTGGAAATCTTCCAAAGAAACAATGCTCTCTTGGAACAAATCATGAAATGTCTGGAGTCATACCTCGAAACCAAACGAGTGGCGTTCCCCAGATTTTATTTCTTGTCTAATGACGAACTGTTAGATATTTTAGCACAAACTCGGTACTATTAGACTGATTTACGACTTCTTCAAGTCATTGAATATTTTTTACAGGAATCCTCATGCGGTGCAACCCCACTTACGAAAATGTTTTGATGCTATTGCCAAGCTTGAATTTGGGATGAAACCAATAGATGAAGGTGCTTTATATGAAAGTTGAAATTGCTGGTGTTATATCAAGCTTACATTTAGGAGAAGAGACAGCAGACAGCAAAAAAGAAAAAACACCCACTATGGTGCTAACGACAGACATTATAGCGATGATAAGTCCTGAGGGTGAAAGAGTGCAACTGAGCAAGGGCTTGAAAGCTAGAGGAAACGTAGAAGACTGGCTGGGCAAAGTGGAAGAGTCGATGTTCTTGAGTTTGAGGCGTTGCATGAAGGTCTCTAATCTGCATTTTTGCTTTTCTGTTCTAACAACTTGTGTTAGATTTCCATAAACGAGTACATGCAGAAATCACGGACCGAGTGGGTGGTAGGTCACGCCAATCAAATCATTCTCACCGTCTCCCAGATTATGTGGGCTCGGGGGGTTCACGAGATTTTGGATGGGGATGGGAACGTTTTGAAGAGAATGGAGCAGTACGAGCAAAAGTGCATTAAGGTATAAATTGCTCCTAAGATAACATTTTTTGTGATTTTGGCTGTATCCACTAGGATTTAAACGACTTGGCAACTTTAATCCGCTCTGACTTAGCGCCTGTCACTAGAAAGATTCTTATAGCTTTGATCACTATAGACGTCCACGCCAGAGATACTATACACAACTTAGTGTCTAGCAAAACGTCCAACAGGTTTGTTTGTTTGTTTATTTTTGGGCTGTTTAAACTATTCTTAATTGGTTTAATAGCAACAACTTTGATTGGTTGAAAGTGTTGCGCTATTATTGGATGGACAATCTGGACGATTGCATGGCTAAAATGTCCAGCGCCTCTTACCTTTATGGGTACGAGTATTTAGGGGCTGGAGGAGTCTTGGTTATTACTCCACTAACTGATAGGTGTTACCTATGTCTTATGGGAGCCCTGCAACTGGATTTAGGTTGGTCATTTTGATTGACTTTGTTTTTTTGTGCTTAACAAAGTTTTAGGTGGTGCCCCTGCTGGTCCTGCAGGGACAGGCAAAACCGAAACAACCAAAGACCTCGCTAAAGCATTGGCGATTCAGTGTGTAGTTTTCAACTGTTCAGAAGGTTTGGATTATAAAATGATGGGTCGGTTCTTTTCGGGTTTGGCTCAGTCGGGAGCTTGGTGCTGCTTTGACGAGTTCAATCGCATCGATATTGAGGTGTTGTCGGTGATTGCTCAACAGTTGATTACTATTCGGAATGCGAAAGCTGCCAAACTTACCAGGTGTTGCTAATATAGCTGAAACATTAATGCTTACTTTAATGGCAGGTTTATGTTTGAAGGACGTGAAATTAAGTTGATACAAAAGTGCGCCGCATTCATTACCATGAATCCGGGTTACGCCGGTCGCACTGAGTTACCGGACAATTTGAAAGCTTTGTTTAGGCCCATATCTATGATGGTTCCTGATTATGGTACTAGTTCAGTTATAAATTAATGTTGTATATTTATATACTTATTGATATATGCAGCTCTAATCGCCGAAGTTATCCTCTATTCTGAAGGATTCGAATCGTCGAAAAATCTCTCTCAGAAAATGGTACAAATGTACAAACTATGCAGCGAACAACTGTCTCAACAAGACCACTACGATTTTGGAATGCGCGCTGTCAAAAGTGTGTTAGTAATGGCGGGCTCATTGAAAAGAGCCAATCCTGACCGAAACGAGGACGTGGTGCTTATATGCGCGCTGCGTGACAGCAACCTTCCTAAATTTCTCTCAGATGATGCCATTTTGTTTCAAGTCACACATCACCCGCACATTCAACCTAACAAACAATACAATTTTTTTCATTTATTCAGGGCATTCTGGGAGATTTATTTCCCGGTACCGAGTTGCCAGTAAGCGATTACGGAGTGTTTCAGGATACCATGGTGGAAATGATGCAAGAGAAAAACCTACAGCCGGAACTATGCATGATCCATAAAGTCATCCAGTTGTATGAAACAATGATAGTTAGGTGGGGAGTGATGTTAGTTGGACCCACAGGGGGCGGCAAAACCACCATTTTGAATGTAAATAATTTAAATTAGTGGTTAACTAGTTTAACATGATGATTTGTAGACTTTGAATTGGTCTTTGACAAAGATGAGTGAGGAAGGGCAACAAGGACAATACTATCATCCAGTGCGCACTTACATTATGAACCCCAAAGCAGTGTCAGCTGGTGAGCTTTACGGTGAAGTTAACCCTTTTACTATGGAGTGGCGGGACGGTCTCATGGGAATTATGATGCGAACTGCTGTCCAAGTAATTGAAAGCTTCAGAGGTAACTTTGTTTTCGATTTATTTTCAAAGTTGTTAGGCTACAAGTGAAGACCATCAATGGATCGTGTGTGATGGTCCAGTAGACGCAGTATGGATTGAAAATTTAAACACGGTATTAGACGATAACAAAATGCTGTGTTTAGCCAATTCGGAGCGGATCAAACTCACACCATACGTGCATATGGTGTTTGAAGTGCAGGACTTGGCGCAGGCATCTCCTGCCACAGTTAGCAGGTTTGTTATAAAATCACTTGGTTTAAAAATGTTACCTTATTAATTTTTCCCTTAGATGTGGTATGGTTTACGTAGATTCTGAAGAATTAAAGTGGCTTCCTTACGTCAAATCGTGGTTGAATACTATCAATGAAAATCTTCTAAATGACGAATCGAAAGAATTTTTGCTTGGACTGTTTAAAAGCTACGTGCAAGATGGTTTAGATTTCGTAAAGAAAAATTGCGTTTACGCTATACATCAGGTGGACATTGCCAAGGCCACCATGATTTGCTCACTGATGGAAAGTCACATAATTTTACCTGGAGCCATGGAAAAAATTGGAGAAAGATCTAAAGTGCGGTGTTTTATTTGTCAAACCTTTGTTTTCTGCTATTTGTGGGGAGTGGGGGGTAATATCACTGATGACAGCATGGAGAAGTTTGAAGTGTTTGTTCAAAGTCAGTTTGAGGAGTGCAACGATGCCAGGTGAGTTTAATGTTTTACGGTTTGTATGGTTTTTTTTGTAACTTTTCCAATCAGATTACCTCCCGGTCAAGACATGTGGTACCTCTACATGGACGTACAATCCAAACGCCTAACCCCGTGGCAACGTATAATGCCCCAATTTCAATACGATAAGGACGTGCCATTTTTCGACACTTTGGTTCCCACTTTAGACACTGTCCGGTTCGGTTACGTCATGGAGAGATTGATTAATGTGAATCATCCGGTTATGGTAACAGGCGACACGGGTGAGTATAAAGATAATGCTTTATTTGTAAGAGAGTAAATTAAATTTAAAAAGGTGTTGGTAAGTCTGTGGTGGCTAAAAACGTGTTAACCCGTCTTGGAGCTACGGATAGTTATGTTCCGGCGAGCATGAATTTTTCTGCTCAAACAAGTAGCATTCGCACTCAAGAAATTATTGAATTAAAGCTGGAAAGAAAGAAGAAAACTTTGCTTGGAGCTCCTCAGGGTAAAAAGGTGGTTATTTTCATTGATGACGTCAACATGCCCAAATTAGAAACATACGGGGCTCAACCTCCAATAGAATTAGTCAGGTAGGTTTAGTCAATTATGACTATGTGGTTTTGTAGAGATTATTTTTTAGGCAACTTCTAGACTATGGTGGTCTGTACGATCGTGAGAAACTCTTTTGGAAGGATATTCGTGACGTTATACTAACCACAGCCTGCGCTCCACCAGGAGGGGGAAGAAACCCCCTCACCCCCAGGTTTGTCCGGCACTTTGGTATGCTACTGATTCCGCCTCCAAATGAAGCAGCCCTCAAAGCTATTTTTAGAGTGGGTTTTTTAAATCTAATTTACAACACGACATGTAGTATTTATTTAACTGTGATTTATTGCAGGCAATTCTCAAAGGGTTTTTAAATGATTTTTCCAACGAATGCCGCGACATGGCTGATTACATGGTAAACGCTGCGGTGGACATCTACGATCGAATTGCAAAAGATTTGCTACCCACTCCATCCAAATCGCATTACGTGTTCAATTTAAGAGATTTATCGAAATGTGTTCAGGGTATTACCCAGGCAGATTCTGGCACTATGAGAGCGGAAATTGAAATAATGCGATTGTTTTATCACGAGTGTTTGCGGGTTTTCCACGACAGGCTCATTAACGTGGAGGACAAGTCTTACTTCTACTTTCTGATGAAGGAGATTTGTTCTCGAAACTTTGGTACTCCGGTATTGGAGTTGCCGGATAATGCTAAAATCATCGAAAATCCACCCTTGTTGTTGTTTGGAGATTTTATGCAATTTGGGGCGGAACGTGCCAATCGCATATACGAAGAGCTGAAGAACGTAGATAAAGTCAAAGCTATTTTGCAGGTAATAAAGTTTCACTTTAAAGTTGACAAAAATAACCAAATTTTATTAGGATTATTTGGATGACTTCAACCTGATGTACAACAAAGACATGCAAGTTATATTCTTTATGATGGCTGTGGAGCATTGCGTAAGAATAGCGCGCATTTTGAGGTCCGAAAGGGGAAACGCTCTCCTGGTTGGAGTGGGAGGGATGGGCAAGCAGAGTTTAACCAAACTGGCATCGCACGTTAATGGCTACAAGTAATATGTATAGCCGCCTGTTAATTTAAAAAAAATGTCTATAATGTTGTTGTTTTACTATTATAGGTGTTTCCAAATTGAGTTGGTGCGTAACTACGACCACTCTTCTTTCTTTGAAGATTTGAGAAAGATGTACTCTCACGCTGGGGTACAGAATTTGGACACTGTTTTTTTGTTTACCGACACGCAAATTGTACAGGAAGAATTTTTGGAAGACATCAACAATGTGCTAAACTCAGGTTAGTGGAGTTTTTGTTTTCTGGTGAAGGGTAATATACTAATTGGATTTAGGGGATGTCCCTAATTTGTTTGAGGCGGATGAGTATGAGAAAGTTATAATCGGGTGTAGGGACGCAGCGAAAAAAGCTGGTGTTGCCGATGGTCGCGATCACATTTACGAGTTCTTTATCAGTAGAGTTCGGAGTAATTTGCACTTGGTGATATGTATGAGTCCGGTGGGAGACGCTTTTAGGTAAGCAACTTTAAATACACTGCATAAATTTTGCGTTCTATTTTTTATGACGTTCTGTAGGCGGCGTTGTAGAATGTTTCCTTCTTTGGTGAATTGTTGCACTATTGACTGGTTTGAAAAGTGGCCGCAGGAAGCGTTATTGTCCGTAGCTCAGTCCAGCCTAAAGGCTATTGGAAGCCAAGAGTTGTGTGATAGTTTATCCAGAGTATGCGTCACTATACACGAAAGTGTGGAGAAAATGACAGACAGGTTGATATGGTTTAAAAAAACAATACTTGGGTACTATATATAAGACACTGTTGTTGAATAGATTTTATAGAGAAATGAAACGGTACTATTATACAACACCCAGTAGTTACTTGGAACTAATTAAGTTATATAAAATTATGCTAAACGACCGAATGGACAAGATCACCAAAACTAGAGACCGAATTGCGAATGGTTTACACGTAAAACACTTTAATCATTCAAGTTAACACTGATTGTATAAAGAGTAAATGTCATTTAGAAACTGTACGAAACCAATGAAGTGATTGACACAATGAAGGAAACTCTGATAGCTCTGGAACCGGAATTGGCTAAAAAATCAATAGCCGTGGAGGAATTGATGAAAAACTTGGCCAAAGAACAAAAATCTGCCGATAAAGTGCGTGTCACCGTTAAAGCGGACGAAGAAAACGCCAAGGTGATTTATACTAAGATTTTCAAGTTTATCAGTCAAATATAAGGTCAGTTTAGGCCAAAGCGGACGAAACTCAAGTGCTGGCTGACGACGCTCAGCGGGACCTGGACACTGCTTTACCCGCTTTGGAAGCAGCCACCAAAGCTCTGGAAGCTTTGAACAAGAATGACATCAACGAGATTAAAGTATTTCAGAAACCCCCCAAATTGGTGCAATTTGTTATGGAGAGTATTTGTATTTTATTGGGAGCCAAGTAAGTACTGTTTAAGTATAAAGGTAGTACCTACCTTATGTACTATGAATTTGATTTAAGAGCTGACTGGGCTTCGGCCAAGGTGGTATTAGGAGATACTAACTTCCTTAAGAAGCTACAAGACTACGATAAAGACCACATAACCGATTTAATGTTGAAAAAAGTGAAAATGTACGTAGAACACCCCGATTTTGTACCAGAGAAAGTTGCAACGGTGAGCAAGGCGTGCAAGAGTTTGTGCATGTGGGCGCGAGCAGTGGACATGTACGCCAAAGTCTATAGGATCGTGGAGCCTAAACGCAAAAAGTATACGTTTCTATAAAAACAATATCGATTATTTGATTGAAGCTTTTTAATGATGTATGTAGGCTTCAATCCGCGGAAAAGGAATTAAACACAGTGATGACAGTGCTGCGTGAAAAACAAAAGCAATTAGCAGACGTTGAAGCTATGATAGCGTCTCTGGAGGCTAAATTCAACGCTTCGGTAGCGGAAAAAGAGAGCTTGGAAAATAACATTGCCTTGACATCGGCCAGACTGAACAGAGCCGGGAGACTTAACATTGCTTTAGGAGATGAACAAACTCGATGGGAGGAGAGTGTTAAGGTTGTGTTAACTTGAAATTTCTTTAGTTGTGAGTGAAGCTCCATGAAGTACTTTACAGAAATTCGCGGTGGAATTGACTAATTGCGTTGGAGACGTGATGATGGCTGCCGCCTGCGTAGCTTATCAAGGTGCTTTCACTTCCAATTATCGTATTGAACTGACAAAAATGTGGGAAGAAAAATGCAGTGACGAAAAAATTCCTTCTACTGAGGGCTTCAGGTATTGTTTATTAAGTTTGCTTATACCTGCATGCATTTATTCACACACCGTGTAGTTTATTGAACGTGTTGGCCGATGCGTATGAAGTGCGCACCTGGAACTCGTGCGGCTTACCAAGAGACAATGTTTCAACCGAGAATGCCATTATGGTGACTAAAGCTAGCAGATGGCCTCTCATGATCGATCCCCAGGAACAAGCAAACAGGTATTATGGATTTTTAAATTTAAAACTAACTACCCGTTAAAAGAGCGCAATAATTGCAATAATTAGATGGGTGCGTCAGATGGAGGCTCAAAACAACTTAAAGATGATCAAACTGACCGATCCGAATTTTATGAGGGTTTTAGAGAACGGTGTCAGAATTGGAATGCCGGTGCTACTGGAAGAAGTTGGTGAGGCACTAGATCCCACTTTGGGGCCAATTTTGTTGAAGCAGACGTTTGTACAGGTTTGTGGGTATCAGTATGTGTATTGTGTCACAGAAAGTGTACCAGTGATTTTAGGGCGGACGAACTTTGATTCATTTAGGGGATTCGGACGTTGAGTACGATCCCAATTTCAAGTTCTACATCACTACCAAATTGTCCAATCCACATTATTTACCTGAAGTGTGTATTCAGGTCACCATTGTCAATTTCACGGTGACCCCTTCGGGCCTGGAAGATCAGCTCTTGGCGTCAGTTTAACTATTACAAATTTTTTTCGACACGAATAAATACCAATATCATATATGTTAGGGATGTGGTGCGTCTAGAACGTCCAGAACTGGAACAGCAACGAAACGAGCTGGTGGTGCGCATCAATGCCGACAAAACGCAGCTCAAGGGCATCGAAGACAAGATCTTGTTTCTGTTGTATCACTCTGAAGGAAACATTCTGGATGATGAGGAACTGATCGAGACGTTAAACGAGAGCAAGGTGAAATTGTTTTTAATTTCAAAATCAGAATTGTTTTTTCTTTTTCGTAGGAAACTTCTGCCATTATTGAAGCCAGACTGGTGGAAACCGAGTCAACTGAAGAGAAAATCTCTATAGCACGAGAAAAGTACCGATCGGTTGCCACTACAGGCTCGGTGCTGTATTTTGTCGTGGCTCAACTGGCCGAGATTGATCCAATGTATCAATATTCTCTCAAGTACTTCAGTCAAGTAAGAGTAAAACAATTAGTTTAGTTAGGACATAAAAAGTATATACAGGGGAAAATAGATCACATCAGTCACAAAGAAGACTCTGATTATTTTTAATTTTTTTACAAAGGCATAAATTAAAACTATCATTACTACAAAAAATACACACACTCACTCACTCACTCCTTTTTAATTCAAAAAACAAATATCAAACACGTCACACATCATTTCAGTTGTCAATGGCAATAGTGTTTTTATTTTATAGCGTTATTTTTACAACTTTTATCAAAAGTGGACTCAAATGATTTAATCGACTAATCACACTTTCAGGTTTTTGATAACGTGATCCTAACGTCAGAAAAGGATGCCAACTTGGATAATCGGTTGAATATACTGAGAGTTGAAATTACTTTGGCCGTATACACAATTATATCGCGCGGTCTTTTCGAACGTCACAAGCTCGTGTTTAGTTTCATGCTGTGCATCGCCATCTTGCAGCAAGAAGGTAAAATATCGGACGCGCAATGGAGCTTTTTGCTGCGTGGACCTGTTGGCAGTAAGAGCGCGGCAAAAAAGCCGGACGTTGTGGCCGTAACTGATGCCATGTGGCAGGCCGCTAACTACCTGGCAGTCTCCTATCCGCAGTTCCACAGTTTGCCAGAAGAATTAACGAAAGCAATACCTGTTCAAATCGGCAGTTACAGTTTGGTAAAGATTTATAAAATAACGAAATTTTCACGAATTTTCACTCAGAAACCCAACTCTAGGTGATTAAAGTAGGATCTAGCACCTTAACCAGCAAGGTAGATTGGAATAAAGTTCTTACGGATTTCGAAAAGCTGCTTCTAATTAAAACCATGCAAGAAGAAAAGCTGGTATTTGCCATCACCGAGTTTGTTAAAATCAATTTAGGCGAAGCGTTCATAGAGAGTCCTCAAGTGTCTTTGAACCTGCTGTTCGTATTTTACCAACAACTGAAACTGTGCTTTTACTAACTAAATGTTTCAGTTACCAAGATACTTCCAATGCAGTGCCCTTAATATTCGTGTTAAGCACCGGTTCTGACCCTTTTGGGGCTTTCCAAAGATTTGCAGCAGAAATGGGATACACCGAAAAACTCAAGTCAATTTCACTGGGTCAAGGGCAAGGTCCAGTGGCTGAGACAATGATCCATAGCGCTGTGGAAACTGGCGATTGGATTTTCTTGCAAAATTGCCATTTGGCCACGTCCTGGATGTTATCAATGGAACGGATAGTGTTGAACATAGCCGAGAATGCGGCTAAAGTGAACAAAACCTTTCGATTATTTATGAGTTCTATGCCTTCCAAGTCATTTCCCGTGGCTGTCTTACAGAATTCCGTTAAAGTAACTAATGAGCCGCCTAAAGGGCTTAGAGCCAACATGAAACGAGCCTTTGCCGAAATGACTGAAGAGTTTTTTGAAGAGCACCGTAAGTTTGGTGTTTCTATATATACGTTCGGCGATTTTTCTTCTTAAATGAAAATTAACAGCTCTACAGCAAAAATGGCGTAGTATTTTGTTCGGAATTTGCATGTTCCACGCTGTGATTCAGGAACGCAAAAAGTTTGGGCCGCTAGGATGGAACATTGTCTATGAATTTAACGACAGTGACAGAGATTTTGCTTTTAACACGTTCAAAATGTTCTGTGCTGAAGGTTTTATCCCTTGGGATGCTCTGGAGTATCTTACTGGTAAGTTGGAAAATCAATCAAACCCTAAGAAGAAACACACATTCGCTCCGAATAGTTGATGCTTAAATTAATTACAACAGGCGAAATTACTTATGGTGGTCGTGTGACGGACTACTGGGACCTGAGATGTCTAAAAACTATTTTGAACATTTTCTTTTCTGCCCCCACTTTGGCCAAAAACTACAAATACTCGGTCTCGGGTACCTACTACTGTCCTGATTATCCCCACTTGCAAATGTACCGGGAATTTATCGATAAATTTCCGATTATTGAGGAACCGGAGATTTTTGGTATGCACGAGAACGCCAACATAGCTTTTCAAGTGAGTGCTTAATTATATATAGGTATTGTAAGACAATAAGAGAAGTTTTTTACAATCGTGGTGGCGAATAAGTTGAAAAAAAAATAACCATTCATAATGTAACTTAGATAAAAGAAACTTACATGGTAATCGGAACTATAATGGAATGCCAACCAAGATCCGAAGGTGGAGGTGAAGGTAAATCTAGCGATGATATCGTATTCGAACTGGCAGATGGTGTGATCAGCGCCGTGATGACCGTCATTCCAATCGAAGACGCCAACGTTTATCTATTTAGGAAAGACGACAAAGGCCGTCTGCCATCACTCACCACGGTGCTCACCCAAGAAATTGATAGATACAACAAGCTGCTTAAACTCATCCACAATTCGATGGATCAACTGAAAAAGGCCATCATAGGGTTAGTGGTCATGTCCGAGGCCTTAGAGGACGTGTACAAGGCGTTCATGAATAATCAAGTGAGTTTCTTCAACATTGAGGCGAGTTTATGATGATGACGGGTTTTCAGGTGCCTAAAATGTGGTCAGCCAAGGCTTATAACTCGTTGAAAAGCCTGGGGAGTTGGGTGCGTGACTTGACTTTCAGGCTTGACTTTATCAGCGTAAGTACTCTGAAAGTTTCGTTTTTAACCACATCCAAGGCGTTTCGGTTTTTAGATCTGGGTTCGTTCAGGTCACCCGACGTCCTACTGGTTGTCTGGGTTCTATTTTCCGCAAGGCTTTCTGACTGGAACTCTTCAAACTCACGCCCGGAAATATAACTTGCCCATCGATAAACTTCGGTTTGATTTTGCAATAAAACCAGTCGTTTTGAACCAAGAAGAAATCAAGGCCACACACGACGAAGAAGGCAAAGAGGTGTACAGCTTATACAAACCGCTTGAACCGCCCGAAGATGGAGTTCTAGTGCACGGACTGTTCTTGGACGCAGGCAAATGGGATTTGCGAGCCATGAAGCTAATTGACCCCAAACCAGGTGAAATAAATCCTCCTTTTCCGGTAATTCATATGATTCCGAAAACTGAAATGCCCAACGACGATCCACGTTACGTTTGTCCATTGTACAAAACCTCCATCAGAGCTGGAGTGTTGTCCACCACGGGACACAGCACAAACTTTGTGATTGCCGTGTTGTTACCTAGCGTGCAAACTCAGAGCTATTGGGTTCTGAAGGGCACGGCTTTGCTAACGCAAACCACCGATTAGAATGTAAATCGAAAAAAAAACAAGTCAGAATATTCAAGAACTTGAATATTTTATTTTAAAAAGTATTACTAGAGAAATCTAAAATAAATTTGCAAAAACAAAGTTGTTCGCTTATTATTTCCACTCGTTCCATGACGGCACTCAACCTGTTAACACATTGTATAAGCAGTTCGTAAGCATAAAAATTAAAACAACAACGTGAGACTTATTTGATGCGCAGTTGCCGATTTTCACAAAAGGATAGAAAAAGTCGTAGGGTAGGGTGATGTCAAAAGTGGGCGGCTCCGCATACTTTCTAGTCTGACCAGCGGTGACGTCATGGAAACTCACGCGTACAACCAACTCCAAAAAAACTTCAAGGCTCGCGTTGTTTGTTCTCCAAAAGGTCTGGTTGTTGAGCGGTTCGGCAAAGGTGTAACTGACCGACAAGATTTTGTTTTGATTTCTCAGTCGTCCGTTGTCCAAAGTTACGCGGGAGTAAAACACTTGAACGTCCAACAATGTTGCCAAGTTACAAATCACCGTTTTTGATGTTAAAATGTCTTTGGTGGAGTTCAATAAAGTGGCTGGAGGAGTTTTGTACATGACTTGAGCCCAATTGGTTGGATCGTCCGTGCTACAATTTCCAAACATCCCAAACAGGGCAGTGTGGTTCTGACGCCATGTCACTTGCCACGTATCCAAGATGGCCGATTGAATATGGCGGCAGGTGACGTTTCGTCTTAACGGTACAGTCATTGTAACGTGATGTTTGCTCATTACGTTATACCCAAACTCTATAAAAAGACTCCGGTTCCGTTCAATCGCAGTCAGATTGTTTGTTATTGATACTTTTGTGGCCATTAAAACAGGTCTTCCAACTAAATAGCCAGGATTTCCACTTAAAACGCTACTTTTAGTCCGGTTAATCCAAAGAAATTCTACTGAAAAATCTTGAATAAAACCGTCTCTAGCTTCGTCAGTAAAATTTCTCAAAACTGCCAGAACTTGAACTCGAACTAAACCTCGAGTTCCGTTATGATAAAACCGGTAAAGTAAGGATTTAACAGCGTTCTGACAGTGATTCAGACCAGACTTAAGATTGAAAACACAGCGATAATCCCACTGTTTTGTACGGTTTAACAGCTCGCAGTTGGTCCACGTTTGATCGGAGCACAGTTGCGGTTCCAGTTCCAGACAAACGTTTTTCGGGCATTGCTGTAAAAAAAAATCCGAATGTTTTTTTTTACCACACGCTTGTATAGTTGAGGCAATATCAAATAAACGAAGAGAGAAATCGAATCTTACCAAGCGACTGGTGTTGAATAAACTGGGCTTCCGCATCACTCTAATATCTCGGAAATACGTTGAGAATGACAAGAGGCTATTATTGGCGGACATGTCCATTTGGCGACATTGACGCTCTTTGAAATCCTTAAGAAATAATATTTCCTGTTTAGTTAGGCACGTTCGGGACAACAAACTAGTTGGCAATCCTGCAAATATTTTATTGTTAAATATCGGGTGTTCAATAATTGTTATGGTCGCGTCGCCTATGGATGGCAATTGTCACAAAAAGCGTATGTCTTAGATAACGTTGCAAACAATTATTATATGACAGCTGTCAATCCGCCGGTGTGATTTCGAACCATATACGAACTTATCAACGGCCCTACGTTCATGCCAGAACGAGAGAACCACAGCCAACTACGACCATAACAATTATTGAACACCCGTTATGTATACAAGAGCCGCTTTCCAGCCGACCATTTTATGCACATTAACGAGCATATGTGCACCAAACTTTTTCCGATGTGCGTTCCCAGTTCGCATTTTTAGACGTGAGCTTGGTACGCAAACGCCTTCCCCCCTTTCCCCTGGTGCACCACCCGCAATATTTGGGCTTCAAGCACAAGTCATTGTTGTTTGAGGTTAAACACGAAATAATTGTTTTGGTTTCTGCACTTCTGAGTTAAAACATTAAATAATATGGATTGTGGTAATTTGGAAAGTGAGGTGATCCTGCAATTGGAAGACACAGAAGGCAAATTGCACAACTGCAGTATGCCAATAGCCGATTATAATCAGAATATCGCAGGAGGTTAGTTAAAAACACTTTAATTTTTTTAATTCTCAACTTTTCTCCATCCATAGTTGAATCTTAAAAATCTACCTTAACATCTGTAAATAATTTCACTTAAACTTAAAAAAACAGCACTGAAAATTTGTAGTTAATTTAAAAAGTTTAACGACAAAAGTGACACTGGCACGAATCCTTGACGCAAAACCGCAAAAAGACAGTTCCAGGCTGCGAGTTCCTGTTTCGAGAATTTGCGCTTCATGCGTGGGGTTTGGCGCTTTGACGAAATGTCGGCTGGAAAGCGGCTCAGGTGTCCAAGAGCACCCTGGACATAGGAGATTAACATGGGAAAACGGTTTTGATGATTTTTTTGCGCCTGTACGGTTGATTTGATTAAAAAATCGTAATAATGAAAGTTGTAGTACCTATCACGGACTAGTTTTCTGTATGTTTTTCAGATCTCTAACTTGAGCCCTTTCGTTGAAAAACACGAACAAAAATGAGAAAATTTAAACTTTTGGCCTGCACTGTATATATAGGCGGTTGTCGAGCAACGGGTAAACAGGTCATTGTTGCTGGTACGGTTGCTCGACAACCGCTGCCGGTATAATATGGACTTAAACAGCTAAAACCTACTTAACGGCTCCAAAAGTGATGAATTCGTCTTGACAATCAACAGGAAATCCCCGTAAGCATAACTTTTTTGAATTGTACGGTTCGAAGATGAAGGTGATGGAGGCAGCCATATTGGGTAAGTGCTAAAAACTTCGGAGGGTGCCAAGACCTGATCGTTAAAGAAGAAAAAGAAAATAGTCAATATAATCAAGTATTTTGGATAAAAGTGTGAAAAATTTTAAATTATTCATACAAAATTCATTTCCTATGATTAAGATGACACACTTTTGCAAATCCATATATACCTACTTTATCTTTTTGCACCAGGTGAAAGGTAGGTAAGTTGTTGCTGATGATGCAAAAAAATCCTTTCTTGTTAACCACCCATTCAAATGGGGTGTTATTAATGTAAATATATTGAATATAGTTGCAATAACGATCATCTACATATCGATCTTGGTCCACGTTGCACCGATCGAAAATCAGCTTATTACTAGATGTGCAATCTGGGTCGCAACAACAGTTTATGTCACACCAATTTACCTTTAAAATATAAATAATACCATATACCATGTGAAAAAGCCGCTTAAATTTGACTCACTTGAAGGTTACATGTGCAATAAGCACTATTCGGTGAGTGAACTTGTGATCTAATTTTAGTGTTGTTCCTGTATGTTTGCGCTGTACTATTTGAATCATTCTCATCGTCACTTATTGTAGTGGTTTCTACAGTAGTAGTGGAAACTTCAGTAGTACTGATGTCAGCCATCAACTCATAGGTGACCAACACAAGTAACGCAACCAAATACCTCATCATTCTCAATACTCTACACCGTAATTAGTAAAATTCTTCAACACCAAATCCAATTCAAAAGTAACTACCCCCATTGCTTCAGTGGACAACTTGTACCGCCTTTCGGGCGAAAAAATTAAGTCGGGGTACTTCACCTGAGATCCGCCTCCCAAAAAAAACTGAACGAAATTATCCCTCAGGCTCCCCAGAGGGCGCCAAGTGTAACAATCGAAAATGTGTCGACCTGGACAGGTTGGTACCGTAACTAAACCGTATCCAAACAAATGTGCCCTGGCTAAGCAATCCAAGTGGTAGACTTCAATGTAGATTTTAGGCCAACCTGAACATCCGACCCCCCTAAGTTTGTACTGTACTGTTTACTAAACCCCACACTAAACTGGATAACCTTGAACTCCTGTAGTGGCTAAATGTACGTCTATTGGGAACGACCAGGTGCACTTGCCGGAAAACTGGGATGACGCCACCTGGGTTTGTCCCTCTCGTTTACCTTCTATCACTTTCCACTGGTTGCCTATAAATAAGGCCTAGGTATATTTGCAGCGCAAAGTTATATACACGCGATATTAACCTACCAACTTGTAAATACCACTTACAGAACAGGTCCTGCTTCGAAAATTCTTTGGCCTCTGTAATTTCCCCAATTATATGCACTTCTGCCATTTAATTACTCCAGAAACCGACATATGAGTTCCTTCCACTTCAATTTAAATTGTGTAAATGGCGCCATATTTGTTTTGATTACTGCGTTTTATGTGGTTGCTTGGCAACCCCTTTGAGCAGTGTTGCCAACCCTTAAATAATAAAATTTCACCATAAGCTTGTCTCTGCCAGGCCAGAGTTTTAAAAAAGTTGCCATATTTTCCTAAAATACCGCAGTTCTTTTTAGCCTAAAATCCTAAAAAGTGGTTTTAGCCTCGTGGACGAGAAACATCGGGGAAAGTGCAGGCAGACATCTTCTGCAGGCAGGAGACCGTTTTAGGCATTGAGGGTCTCGTACATTCAGGGAAATGCGTTTGGGACCTTTTCGCCGCCAATTAACGAGGTTTTTAGAGGAATTGTTTGCTATCTTCCGTCGGGGACGGAGATTCCGGAAAATTTACCAACCCAGCGAACTTTTGAGTTTGGGAGTCGTGTGGATCATCCAGTCGTTAGGGGACTTCAGGATTACCGGTAGAATTGGTGTTTTGTGTGGTGTTTTTTGTGTTTGGGTGTTGTGGAGGTTTTTTCTAGTTCTGTTAAGTCGTTAACTTTTGCCATTGTCCCGTTGTGCAGTATTAGGTATGTTGTTTTTGAGTTGAGAGTTTATGTTTTTAGGGTTAGCAAACATGTTTTTAGAGTTTATGTTTTTTTCTTTTATTTTTAAATTGAGGGGGTGGGGGTTAGGAAATTAAGTTGAGTTTAGGTTATTCGTTAACCTAATTTTTCTTTTTGCGTACGGGTTAGGTGTGTTTTATCGTTAGGGATTTAGGAATTCCCGGGTTTTGAGCGCCGATTTTGCATCGAGGGGTTGGGAAATTCTTTTCTTTCAGTTTTTTGGGTTAACCGTGGTCGCTGAGTGGCCGGACAGCGGTAGCAGCCTCCCGTAATCCAAACTAACCTAGCTAGGGTGGTTGCTTTAGGTTTAAGGTTTTACAACGACTCTTTCAGGTAGGACAGTTAGTACCTAGTTATTAAAAAATTTTAAATTTAAAAACTTGGAAACTCTTCCTTCTATCCCTAAGTCCTGAGGGGAATCGGAAAGCCCCTAGATCAATTTTTGTTTAGTTTGCCGGTAGCTAAAATTTGTAAAACAGAAAAAACCGACTGGCATCCCTTTCAATTTTTATTATTATTTTTTTATTCCTTATGAAAAATTCCGGTACTCTCAGGGCTTTCAATCTGACCAATCCTGGGGCAACCCAGGAAGTCCAATTGTTGCTACAGGTGCAAGGGCGTCCATTTAACGACAGTTTACAATGTCTATCTCATTTTAATTCATTCTGACAAAACAAGATGGCCTATGTTACTGCTTAATTCATCTGTCGTCTGAGCTTTCACTGTCAGCTGTCACGCCTTGTTTTGTTGTGATTGTGAACTTGTGAAAGGGAAAGCTGACTGAAGTACTGCAGATAAAAACTGAAAAAGAAATAATATTGCTATAAGTTTTGTTTAACATTTTACTCTATAAAAAGTAATGCTATTTATTTTTTGCTACTGCAGTTGAAAACAAACGAGTGCAAATCTCACTCATGCTGTCTTGTGGTGATTTTGTGTTGAAGGGTGGTCAGGGGCGACAGGGCAGAGCCCTGAAGCAGAATGGATACTGATAAGAAGCAGATATGTTGGTTTCGACGTATACGAACCTTGAAAATGTTGAGAAGATCCACAAGACAGCAACCTGATGACCCCAAACAGGACACTTTAAAGAAACAGGACAGCACCCTTAGGAAAAGTCTGAGAAAGTGGCACAAAAGGATGATCAACTGTTTTTCCAAGGACATCGAACCGAGCCCGACCATTAGAATTCCATTTAGAGAGGTAAGTTTTTCGAGTTTAAGAAGAAGAGTTTTTGAGTGGTCAATTAGCAGGAGCTGCCTTGCTGTGATAAAACTGACTCCTTGCAAATAAGTGGTCAAACACCTCAGTCTCCAACAATGTCACAGACTTCAGACCTAACTTACACCCCTAGAAATGAGATATCCACCCTGTCCCATGAGGTATGGTATTGGGGTCCTGTGTCCAAGCAATTGGCTGAAAGCAAACTGGATGGAGCGCCTGATGGGTCGTTTTTAGTGCGGGATTCTGCTTCAGACAGGTCAGTTCAGTTGAATACATACATTGTTTGATGATGATTGTAGAAAAAGTGTTGTTATAGGCACATATTTTCAATCAGTTTTCGGAGTGTGGGTAAAACCTTACACACCAGAATTGAACGCACCTCAGACGGGTACAAAGTGTTTGACCAGGAATGTTTCAGAACCATTAAAGAGTTTATAGAGGCAGCAGTCAGGATTTCATCAGGGGATTCCCCATTTTGCTACACCAAAAGCCAAGGTCTTGAACCAAACTATCCAGTGAGGTTGCTCAAGCCAATATCCCGCTATGAGGAAGTCAAGTCTTTACAGAGCCTGTCTAGGTTTGTGATAAGGCAGCATATCAATGTAAATGACATTGACAAGTTGCTGTTGCCCTATACTCTGATTTCCTTCTTAAAAGAGGAAAACTACTTTTTTTAAGAATTATTTGAGTTTGTATATAAAATAGTTAAGCTTTTGACTGTATTGAGAATTTTACGCAATAAAATTGTTTTATTAAAATATGGTACCGTTTTTATCAAATAAAAAATTATTTAAGTGAAAAAATGCCTAATTTTGGCATTAGTGAGCTTTTGCACCAAAGTAGCATGCCACCTGGGAGCAGAAAGCATGCTGCTTGCAAGGGTTCTAATGCACAGCAAAGGGCATATTTATACAAAAGAACATTAAATTAGGTGAAATAAGCACAAAAAAAAGCACTTTAAAATTTTTCAAAAAAATTGAATGATGAAACTATCGTTTCCCTCGTTCACGTCCAAAAATTCGATCAAACCTACGCCGGAAATTACATTTTAAGGAAAAAATCAAAATGGCAGCCATTTTGGATTGAAATAGGTTAGGGTTGATGATACTCGTTTTCGACTAATTCGGGGTCAAGGAATCCATTTCTGCAGTCAGTTTGTCCGTATATGTTACTCAGTTCGAGAAACTTAACTTTTCGTAAAAATCTGGGTTTGGGGGAGAGTTACGCAAAAATGAACGCCACCACTGAATTCCTAATCCACGGTTTAGTAAAAAAAATGTAATACAAAAAATTAAAATAATGCATATTTTGCCGTGTCCTTCCGTCCATCATCGCATTCTGGCCACGCCTACGTTTTCCAAGACGCTCGCTTATTTTTAATTTCGTATTTTTTTTTTTTTTTGTCTTGACTTTTTTTTTTTTTCCTCTCGACATTTTTCTTTGTCTTTTTTTTTTTGTTGGTCGCGACTATTTTTTTTTTTTTTTTTCTCACGTTTTTTTTTTGTTTTTTTTTTCTCTCGAATTTTTTTTTTTTTTCTCAAGTTTTTTTTTGTTTTTTTTTTCTCTCGAATTTTTTTTTTTTTTTTTTTTTGCGTAGGTTTGGGTCAAGGATATTAAACAGTACAGGATTGCTCGATCGGCCGATTTTGTTTCCCGGCGGCGAATGAATTCTGACGTCACAGTGGGCCTTCGGGTGCACAATACGCTAAATATTCGCCCGAGATGCTATGTACGAGATCATGTTCGTGAATGATCGACTGCAATCGCGCATCGCGCAAAACAATCGCGCAAACGCGAGAGACCCATGGTGACGTAAAAATCGTCACCGGCCCGAGCCGATACCGGCAAGATTGCGCTTATGGGATTAAGCACTCCTGTACTGTTTACCGTCCTTGGGTTTGGGTTAGGTTAGGTTAGGTTAGGTTAGGTTATGTTATGTTAGGTTAGGTTAGGTTAGGTTATGTTATGTTTGTTGTTGTTTTATGATCAAATGCCATTATTTTACAGAATTAGCCCCCCTTGCCTATACTTCTCTGACTACCTATAAGGCTAGAAACAGATGGTGCTACTGTTAAATACAGTATTTTACATCAGATAGTAGGTTAAATTACTAGGTATTTTAATTGTATTCATTATGAAATATACAAATAAAATCTTTAAGAAGAGTTTATTTTTTATCAAAAGTCTAGTTTTCTTCATAAAATTAGATAATTTACCTACCTGCTCTTTGGTACAATAAATTGAACTGAAATTGAAAAAACATGTTAAATAAATCACACAACAAAACAAAATTGATATGTATTTAATGCTGCTGAGTAAATTTACAAAAGAAAATAAATAAGCAAGTTCTTAAAACAGCAACAATTCTGTTGTAAGTTAAAACACTGCTACATCATCACCAAACTGCAACAACTTCCTCAAGTCTCCAGGATTGGACACACATTGCCTGCCTTTCGTTTCTTGCAAATTTTATGGATTGGGCTGTTAATGACGACTCGTCTGGAAGAGCTATATGCTCCTACTTAGTTTACTGGCCACCTCCAGGTCAGTTTTGAGTCCAGGGTCGGGAAACGTATTCACAGTGGTTGGTCTAAGACCAAAGACCAGAGTCTGTGTCTTAGCTGCATTGATGCTCAAACGATTAGCTGTTCAAGGTCTTTTGAGCAAACAGTAGTACAGTTGAACTGGTGTTAGTTAGACAGTTACCTATGTCAAGTAAAAAGAGAACCGGACCCCATGCACCACAGGGAGAGATCCTACAAGAGAGACAGTCACCAAAGGAGACGTGAGCAACGCAATGCTGCTAGGGCCAAGATGATAGGATCTCGAAAACTTCCGTATCATGGGACACACAGTCAAATGCTTTAGTCAAATCGAAAAAAGTTGCCTGTGCCTCAAAGCAATCCTGTATGCATGCAGCTGACCTATTGCTGTGCTAGTTGACATATTATTTCTAAAGCCACAGTTCTCCAAGAAACTACTAATCTGGTTTTTTAAAGCACATTCAAAGATCTTACCAACAATACATCATCCACAGAGGCAGGAAAAACCCCCTCATTAACACAATGGTTCAATAACTTAGTTAGCGGATAAACAATTGTCTCCCTCATCGATTTAAAGATCCTTACATTGAAATTACTAGGACTATTTTTAAGATCACTTATCTCATTAAAGGTGACAATCAATTCAAATTCAAACAACACTATTTATTATATTGTTACGGTCTGGGCCTACTATGCTCGATACTTCTTAACAAGCGCTCGCTTCGGGATGAAACCGATGCGCCGTAATATCTGGCCGGGCGCGTATTAAAGTAGGCCACAGTTAGGAAGCGCCGGACCTGGAACAATCGTTAAAATTCGACGCAAATCGCGAAGCGTTTCGCGGTCATTCTAGAACGTGGTTTGCGAATATAAAAGACGCGGTGTAAACCGCGGGAGTAGTGAATTTGAGAACGCGGTAAAGTTTAAATAGTGAAATAGTTGTGGAATTGTAGTAGTGTTTTTAATAGCCGAGTTAATTATTGTACGGAGTGTTTTGAAGTGTTAATAAAGTTATTAATTGTTGAGTTAAATTGACTTTGTGTGAACCCACGGGAAAATCGTAACAATTGGTGTCAGAAGTGGGATCGGACTTTAGTGCGACGTGAGTTGGAACTAAACTTCGGGTTAAAAACAGTGTTCAGAACCGGACTAGAGATTTTCGAAACAGTGGTGTGTTAAATTTATTTTATGCCAATAACAAGACGTCAAAGTGCAAACATGGAGGCCCAACTTGCAGCTATGATGGAAATGCTTAAACAAAATCGACAACAAGACAAGGAAGAACAAGAAAGAATTCGACAACAAGACAAGGAAGAACAAGAAAGGATTCGACAACAAGAGAAGGAAGAACAAGAAAGGATTCGACAACAAGACAAGGAAGAACAAGAAAGGATTCGACAAGAACAAGAAAGGATTCGACAACAAGAGAAGGAAGAACAAGAAAGGATTCGACAAAAAGACAAAGAAGAAGATAGAGAGCGGCAAGAAAAACGTAACATAGAAATATTGAACGGTCTAGCGGGGACCAAAACAGAAATCCAAGAGTATGTATCCCATAGTCTCAAAAAGATGGAGTATGACGTTCAGGTAAAATTAGACGATGTTCGGGAGGACATGAATAAAATTCAGAACGATGTTCGGGAGGACATTAATAAAATCCAGAATGATGTCGAGATAAAGTTACGTGACTTAGAGCAGAAAATTGACAGCAGAGGAGCCAGCTCTACAGTGATCACCGGAAACGGGCTCAACAAGATCAAGCCTCCCACATACGACGGTCAAACTTCATGGGCAACGTACCAACTCCAATTTGAGGCCGCTGCAAATGCAAATAGATGGAGTAACGAGGAAAAGGCTGTAGCACTGGTGGTGGCATTACGAGGACCTGCATTGGAGCTGTTACAGACTCTGCCTATCGCCCAACAAAGCAACTATGACGCATTAGTAGCTGCATTAGAACGACGTTATGGGGATCAGCATAGGAAAGGAGTGTACCAAACACAATTAAAGGCAAGACTGCAGAAAACTGGTGAAAATTTACAAGAGTTTGAGGCCGAAATTCGTCGCCTTGTGCATCTGGCTTATCCAGCCGTCCCGGATGAAATCCAAGAAGAACTTGTGGCACAGTGTTTTGTAGATGGAATTCGAGATCTGGAAGTAAAGAAAATGCTGAAGATGTTCAAAGGAAGCAACAGCAGCGAATTACTAGTTCGAGCGCTGGAAGTTGAAGCTGCGTGCAATGACTTAAAGCCAAGGATCAGGGCCGTGACTATTCAAGAGGAGAGAGAACCGCCAGCCGATCATGCTGCTGCACCAATGAATGAAATTAAATCAATGTTCGGCCAAATAGTGCAACAAATGGCAGCATTAGCAAATGGCCAGTCCACACAGTTAGAACGGTCACGCCCGATCACTAGAGTGGAGTGTTATCGATGCGGACGTACGGGACACATCAAACGAGATTGTCGAGTAAGGATACCGTCCCGCTCTCCAACGAGGGACGTACAACCATCCAGGAGGGACCAGGAAAACTCCCACTAGTCAACATTACGGGGCGAATGTTGACTAGCGAAAACAAAGCCCCCAGAATTATCTCCATCAGAAACCTGGGTAGATCAATGGGAAGCCTGAACGTAGATGGAAAGGTGGATGCGATGAACGTTACTTTTACTTTGGATACCGGTGCGGCAGTATCTTTGATCCGGTCAAACCTTGTGGATAAAAGTCAAGTTAAGCCTTTACGAAGAAGTATTCTCCTGCGCACTGTGACTGGAGAATCGGCTAAAGTTTTAGGAGAAATAACAGTCAAGATTTGCCTTGGAAGGATTACGTTTTCCCACACTGTGTTAGTAGCGGATATTGAAGATGAATTTATTCTGGGAATGGACCTGATTCGTCAACATGGATTTTCTTTTGATCCCGAGCAAAATATCCTAAGGTTTGGAAGTGAAGAGTTCATCCTGTCAACCAGTCACCGCTGTGAGTCACCCATTAATGTTTTGGCATCTCAGACAGTAAAAATAAGCGGCAATTCCGAGCAAATAATTATTGGACAATTGGAGCAGAATTCTGGGAGCTGTGTTGGACTTGTACGAAACCCGGACCGACCAGGAAGATGCCTCATTGGGAAATCACTTGTAAATGGAGGAAGTGAAGTCCCAATAAGAGTTGCAAACATTTTTTCAGACGACGTAAAAATCAACAAAGGCGAAATTATTGCGGTATTCGAGCCTGTAGTCAAAATAACCAATTGCGATGGGTTACCAGAACAGGAGGAGCAGTTGAGGGAAAACAAGCTCTTAAATGAACTTGAAAAGACCTGGAAACATCTGTCAACACCACAACTGAAGAAGGCTCGGAAACTGATTTTGGACCATGGTAGCATATTTGGAACACCGAACAATATGGGAAAAACTACCATTGTAAAACACCGAATTAACACCGGCAATGCACAACCGATTCGACAACCACCTAGGAGACTACCAATAGCCAAACAACAGGAAGTGCAGGAATTAGTGGACAGGATGCTTGACGACGGAGTTATAGAAGAATCCTGCAGCCCTTGGTCATCACCTGTTGTTCTGGTCACTAAGAAAGATGGATCAAGCAGATTTTGTGTAGATTACCGAAAACTGAATGACGTGACCAAAAAGGACAGCTATCCACTTCCCCGTATCGACGACACACTGACGACTTTGGCAGGATCCTGTTGGTTTTCTACTTTAGATTTGAAGAGTGGGTACTGGCAAGTTGGCATTGAGGAGCAAGATAAGGAGAAGACTGCTTTTTCTGCTGGAAATGGGCTGTACCAATTCAATGTGATGCCCTTCGGACTTTGTAATGCTCCTGCTACGTTTGAAAGACTAATGGAAATTGTGCTTCGTGGCCTTAACTGGAAGACTTGCTTGGTTTATCTGGACGATATCATGGTGATGGGAAAAACTTTTGAAGAACATCTGGACAACTTGCAAGAAGTATTTGCTAGAATAGGTGGTGCCCATCTTCGATTGAACGCCAAAAAGTGTTGGTTCTTCCAAAAGCAAGTCGAATTCCTTGGGCATGTGGTGACGGTCGACGGAATCCAGACGGACGACAAGAAGATCCAAGCAATTAGAGAATGGCCAGTACCAAAGGATAAACACGAACTCAGAAGCTTTCTAGGACTTGCCACCTACTACAGACGGTTTGTGGAAGGATTTGCCAACATCGCAGCTCCGCTACATCAACTTACTGAGGACAAAACACCCTACTGTTGGAATACCCAATGTGATCAGGCGTTCAGAAGATTAAAGGCATCACTTTGCTCCAGTCCCATCCTCAGTTATCCACAACCAAAAGGAAAGTTCATTTTAGACACAGATGCCAGTAATTCTGGTATTGGAGCTGTATTGTCTCAAGTCCAAAACGGAGAAGAACATGTCATAGAATACTTCAGTAGGAAACTTACCAAAGCAGAACGGAACTACTGTGTAACGAGAAAAGAGCTACTGGCAATAGTAAAATCAGTCGATCACTTTCACAAGTACTTGTACGGACAGGAATTTTTGATAAGGACTGACCATGCGGCACTCAAGTGGCTCCTCGGAATGAAACAACCGGAAGGACAAGTAGCAAGATGGCTTGAAAAACTCCAGCAGTATAATTTCAACATCAAGCATCGACCCGGAAAGCTGCATAATAACGCAGATGCTCTATCAAGAAGACCTTGCGCCGAAGATTGTAAACATTGCCAGAAAGCGGAACAACGTGAAGGAGTTGTGTCCATCAGAATGGTTCAGCTGAAGACTGAAGATGAATGGAGTACCGATGAGATTAGGAAGGATCAACTAGAAGACAGCGACATAGGCCCATTGTTGTTGAGAAAAGAACAAAGCGAGCCAAGACCAACATGGCAAGAAATCTCTAGCAAAGGCCTGACTTTCAAAGCACTTTGGGCTCAGTGGGACTCGCTTGTGGTTGAAGGCGGCTTGCTAAAAAGAGCTTGGGAGAGTGCCGATGGAAAAGAGATAAGGAAGCAGCTGGTAGTTCCCAGAGGAAGGGTCGACCACGTATTGGAGGAAATGCACAATGGAAAGACTGGTGCTCATTTGGGAGTAAATAAGACTTTGGACAAAATCCGGCAACGCTTTTACTGGGTGAACTACTGCCAAGACGTGAAATCATGGTGTCGACAATGTTCCATTTGTGCAGCTAGCCACGGACCACAGACGAGATCCCGGGGACCTATGAAGCAGTACAACGTAGGATTGCCGTTCGAACGTTTAGCCATAGACGTTGCTGGGCCTTTTCCTGAGACCAACAGAGGCAACAAGTACATTCTTGTTGCCATGGATTACTTTAGCAAATGGCCTGAGGTGTTTGCGATTCCAAATCAAGAAGCCAGCACAGTCGCTGATATTCTCGTCGAAAATGTCTTCAGTAGATTTGGTGTGCCGTTGGAGTTACACTCTGATCAGGGACGAAACTTTGAGTCCAAGCTCTTTCAGAGGCTCTGTGACCTGCTAGGCATTAGGAAGACCCGAACAACGCCGCTTCATCCTCAGTCGGATGGAATGGTCGAGAGATTTAATAAGACCATAGAGCAACATCTCTCAAAGGTTGTTGATCAGCATCAGAAAGATTGGGACCAGCATATTCCGCTCTTCTTGATGGCTTATAGAGCAGCAGTCCACAACTCAACGGGACAGTCACCATCTAAAGTTCTGTTTGGTCGAGAACTTCGACTTCCATGTGATGTGGTGTTCGGATCTCCAACAGGCCAAAGCACGAACATTGAGAACTACGTTGACGAGTTGCAAAACAGATTACTGAACATCCATGATCTGGTCAGGGAAAGTTTGAATCTAACTAGCGACAAGATGAAAGCTCGTTATGATCTGAGGGCCAATTCGGGAGGGTTCCAGAAGGATGATAAAGTTTGGTTGTTTAACCCTCAGAGGAAGAAAGGCAAATCACCGAAACTAACACCTGTTTGGGAGGGACCTTACAATGTGGTAAAAAGGTTAAACGACGTCGTGTACAGAGTCCAACGCAGCCCCAAAGGCAAGATAAAAATTGTCCATCTGGACAGACTCAAGAAATACCACGGATTAGATGAAGCGGATCGGGACGATCAGCTTTAAGAGGGGGGCAGTGTTACGGTCTGGGCCTACTATGCTCGATACTTCTTAACAAGCGCTCGCTTCGGGATGAAACCGATGCGCCGTAATATCTGGCCGGGCGCGTATTAAAGTAGGCCACAGTTAGGAAGCGCTACCTGGAATATTCTTGAATGCTCAAGGCAACCCGCGAAGCGTATCGCGGTCATTCTAGAACGTGGTTTGCGAATATAAAAGACGCGGTCTCGACCGCAGTAGTAGTGAATTTGGGAACGCGGTTAAGTTTAAATAGTGGAATAATTGTGGAATTGTAGTAGTGTTTTTAGTAGCTGTGTTAATTATTGTACGGAGTGTTTTGAAGTGTAATAAATTTATTAATCGTTGAGTTAAATTGACTTTGTGTGAACCCACGGGAAAATCGTAACAATATCATAAAATATGACGAGTGTCACAAAATATGTTATTTTATGGTGAAGGAACTTTGACGCCCTCTAGCGGCCAAACGGTGCAATCAATCGAATCATGGGGGGATATTTTTGGGAAGCTTGAAATCTGCTCTATCTTTTGTTTTCTATGACATTTTGACGTAACTTGTCAAATAAGGGAGTAATTCAGGGTCAAAGCGACGTGTGTCAAAAAATATGTGATTTTATGGTGAAGGAACTTTGAAGCCCTCTAGCGGCCAAACGGTATGACCAATCAACTCATGTGGGGATATTTTTGGAAAGCTTGAAATCTGCTCTATCTTTTGTTTTCTATGACATTTTGACGTAACTTGTCAAATAAGGGAGTGAACTAGGGTGAAAGCAGCGGGTGTCTAAAAATTAGTGATTTTATGGTGAAGCAACTTTGACGCCCTCTAGCGGCCAAACGGTATGACCAATCAACTCATGTGGGGATATTTTTGGAAACCTTGAAATCTGCTCTATCTTTTGTTTTCTATGACATTTTGACGTAACTTGTCAAATAAGGGAGTAAACTAGGGTGAAAGCAGCGGGTGTCTAAAAATTAGTGATTTTATGGTAAAGCAACTTTGACGCCCTCTAGCGCCCAAACGGTGTTATCAATCAGCTGATGGGGGGACATTTTTAGAAAGTTTGAAATCTGCTCTATCTTTTGTTTTCTATGACATTTTGACGTAAATTGTCAAATAAGGGAGTAATTCAGGGTCAAAGCGACGTGTGTCAAAAAATATGTGATTTTATGGTGAAGGAACTTTGACGCCCTCTAGCGGCCAAACGGTGTAATCAATCGAATCATGGGGGGATATTTTTGGGAAGCTTGAAATCCGCTCTATCTTTTGTTTTCTATGACATTTTGACGTAACTTGTCAAATAAGGGAGTAATTCAGGGTCAAAGCGACGAGTGTCACAAAATATGTTATTTTATGGTGAAGGAACTTTGACGCCCTCTAGCGGCCAAACGGTGCAATCAATCGAATCATGGGGGGATATTTTTGGGAAGCTTGAAATCTGCTCTATCTTTTGTTTTCTATGACATTTTGACGTAACTTGTCAAATAAGGGAGTAATTCAGGGTCAAAGCGACGTGTGTCAAAAAATATGTGATTTTATGGTGAAGGAACTTTGACGCCTTCTAGCGGCCAAACGGTGCAATCAATCGAATCAGCAAAGGGCATATTTATACCAAACGACCTTAAATTAGGTGAAATAAGCACAAAAAAAGCACTTTAAAATTTTTCACTTTTCAAAAAAATTGAAAGAATGGGGGGGTATTAGAGAGGTTTTTTAGGTACTTTTTGAAATTCAATATCTCGGTAACGGGAGGAGCTACAGAGGCCATTTTTAACCCATTTTGTAGTATTTTTTATGCTTTTTCGAATGGCGTTGGAACGAATTTTCTGCGAATTTAAATAAAAGAGCTACGATTTTTCAAAAAGTCTGAAAATTCAATTTTTGTCAAAAGTGCAATTTTGGCAAATTTTTATTTTGCTCTATAAGGGTTCCAATGCACAGCAAAGGGCATATTTATACAAAAGAACATTAAATTAGGTGAAATAAGCACAAAAAAAGCACTTTAAAATTTTTCACTTTTCAAAAAAATTGAAAGAATGGGGGGGTATTAGAGAGGTTTTTTAGGTACTTTTTGAAATTCAATATCTCGGTAACGGGAGGTTAGGTTAGGTTAGGTTAATCTGTTAAATCTGTCTGGTTAAATCTGATGATTCTCTTTTGTGTGTGTCGTTATCCGATGATGAAGATATCGGCGCATCTTTGTCGAAAAGTTCGTTGAACATTCCTGTTATGTCATTGGACAAGAAGACCGGGAAAGAAGCCCTGAGGGAGCGGTATGAGTCGGTCGATGTAGAGTTTGCCAATTCAAGTTCGGACGACGAAGAAATAGATCAAGCTAGATTGCAACATAATGGACGAGGTATAAAAAAATTACGTCGCTGTCAGGAGTTACTGGATCGGCTGCGTCTCTTACACAATGAAGCACAAGATGCCGAAGAATCTTATGCTTCGAGTGTGCCCCAAATGGATTTGCACCGAGAAAGTGCCGAAAGAAAAATTGCTCTGGTACGTAGGTTAGTAGGGGATCTTACAAGCAGCGATTTTCCAGTTACCTTATAAGTAATTTTATTTTATTTTTTACCAAAACGGTTCTTAACAGAACCACAAATTAATTTAAAAAAGAAAATATGTTATGAGTTGTTTTTTGTTTTCTTTCCTACATACGTATTGCTAAAATTCAATTTTTTCATCACCGGTTATGTTTCAGCTTCTATTACATTTTAGCTTCTGTTACATCTCTATGTGTCCTTGACCTTAACAGAACACCGCCCGGAGGCACGGTACTGCTATCGCGCGCCTTATTGAGAGAGTGATCGGTAGGTTAGGCGCTCCCGACTGTAAAAGCCGGCGGACGTGTTTGACCTTAACAGAACACCGCCCGGAGGCACGGTACTGCTATCGCGCGCCTTATTGAGAGAGTGATCGGTAGGTTAGGCGCTCCCGACTGTAAAAGCCGGCGGACGTGTTTGACCTTAACGGAACACCGCCCGGAGGCACGGTACTGCTATCGCGCGCCTTATTGAGAGAGTGATCGGTAGGTTAGGCGCTCCCGACTGTAAAAGCCGGCGGACGTGTTTGACCTTAACGGAACACCGCCCGGAGGCACGGTACTGCTATCGCGCGCCTTATTGAGAGAGTGATCGGTAGGTTAGGCGCTCCAGACTGTAAAAGCCGGCGGACGTGTTTGACCTTAACGGAACACCGCCCGGAGGCACGGTACTGCTATCGCGCGCCTTATTGAGAGAGTGATCGGTAGGTATATTTTTGGGAAGCTTGAAATCTGCTCTATCTTTTGTTTTCTATGACATTTTGACGTAACTTGTCAAATAAGGGAGTAATTCAGGGTCAAAGCGACGTGTGTCAAAAAATATGTGATTTTATGGTGAAGGAACTTTGACGCCTTCTAGCGGCCAAACGGTGCAATCAATCGAATCAGCAAAGGGCATATTTATACCAAACGACCTTAAATTAGGTGAAATAAGCACAAAAAAAGCACTTTAAAATTTTTCACTTTTCAAAAAAATTGAAAGAATGGGGGGGTATTAGAGAGGTTTTTTAGGTACTTTTTGAAATTCAATATCTCGGTAACGGGAGGAGCTACAGAGGCCATTTTTAACCCATTTTGTAGTATTTTTTATGCTTTTTCGAATGGCGTTGGAACGAATTTTCTGCGAATTTAAATAAAAGAGCTACGATTTTTCAAAAAGTCTGAAAATTCAATTTTTGTCAAAAGTGCAATTTTGGCAAATTTTTATTTTGCTCCATAAGGGTTCTAATGCACAGCAAAGGATATACCAGGTGTCCAAGAGCACCCTGGACATAGGAGATTAACATGGGAAAACGGTTTTGATTTTTTTGCGCCTGTACGGTTGATTTGATTGAAAAATTGTATTAATGAAAGTTGTAGTACCTATCACGGACTAGTTTTCTGTATTTTTTTCAGATCTCTAACTTGAGCCCTTTCGTCGTAAAACACGAACAAAAATGAGAAAATTTAAACTTTTGGCCTGCACTGTATAGGCGGTTGTCGGGCAACGGGTAAACAGGTCATTGTTGCGGGTACGGTTGCTCGGCAACCGCTTATACAGTGCCGGTAAAAAGTTTAAATTTTCGCATTTTTGTTCGTGTTTTACGACGAAAGGGCTCAAGTTAGAGATCCGAAAAAAATACAGAAAACTAGTCCGTGATAGGTACTACAACTTTCATTAATACGATTTTTCAATCAAATCAGCCGTACAGGCGCAAAAAAGTCAAAACCGTTTTCCCATGTTAATCTCCTATGTCCAGGGTGCTCTTGGACACCTGGTATTTATACAAAAGAACGTTGAACATTCCTGTTATGTCATTGGACAAGAATACCGGGAAAGAAGCCCTGAGGGAGCGGTATGAGTCGGTCGATGTAGAGTTTGCCAATTCAAGTTCGGACGACGAAGAAATAGATCAAGCTAGATTGCAACATAATGGACGAGGTATAAAAAAATTACGTCGCTGTCAGGAGTTACTGGATCGGCTGCGTCTCTTACACAATGAAGCACAAGATGCCGAAGAATGTGTATTACCTTACAAATAGTATCCATCTGTTTCGCTTCCTAGTCATTCGCCCTAACACCAAGGCAGCCCCCTTCAACTTCGACTTTATTAAATTTGCGGAAATCTTACAAATGGACCAAACACCGTATCACATAACTGACAGCATTGAAAGCCCGTTTGTTACGACCACTACCAAGCATAGACTGTTCTGCAACATTCCTAATATTTGCAACATAACCAAGCTACAGTTCGCCTAAATGTCTCTCCACGTAGTTAGGTCACATACAAATACAGAACGACTCCAACAAGTGTTTTCTATCCATCCGTAACATGTTAACCAACAAACTTTTACATACCTCTGTATATATTTGCTCAGAGGGCGTACGAATTAGATTCTTACCGTAAACACCGCGAAGTGTTTACGGTAAGACCGGATCCGCCTGTAGTCGTATATAATATACGGAAACGGGCCCATCAAAACGTCAATGCTGTAGTCGTTGATGGTGGCAATGTGATTGATGGTGATGGCGGTAATAATGGTGGACCACCACGATTATTGTCGCTGCCACAATTATTGTTGCCCTCATTGGACACGGCGGTATTACGTGTTGATGGGACCAGGCGGATTGGAGATCAACAATCGACCACATACGACCGAGACGCTCTGCTGATGCCACCACCCATCGCCCTACCACCTAGAGCGCGCCCACGAAAAAAAAGGAAAAAACGAACAAAAAACCTACTTGGCACCACCAGCATCGCAATCATCACAGGCCGGCACGCAAAAATCATCATCGTCGTTGAAGATTCGAATTTTGTCAGACGTGCAGATTCGGCCGCCAAGAGGTTTGCCACAACCTGGGCCACGATCATTGTCCTCTGCTATACCACGACATCCACCATCATCATCAGTAGCAGAGGAGCAATGGGTCGAAAAAGATGGGCCGAAACCGACTGTGACGCCAGAAAAAATCGAGGACAGTGACGGAGGAGAAGTGAGCGAGGCGCACCTGGTGCAAATTGCAAAAGAGCAAATTTTCAACCCCATTTGTCCAGATCTCACCGATGTGGAGTTGAAAATGCGCAAATCCGTCGCTGATATGCCTGGCACCTCGAACAAGATTAACGACCAACTGACAGAGGATCAGAGGGATGAAGCAAGACAAATAGCGGAAATCGAGGCGAGAATTCGTCAGCGCAAAGCGATTGAAGCTATAACCCGATATGGACAGCCCCCTTCAAAGAAGGGAAAAAAATAAAAAAAATTAATATAAAGTATTTTAAATTGATTGAAAAGTGTAGACGAATTTGTTCTTGCTAGGCAATTTTAAATGTTTTATATTTACCAAAAAAATTTAAAAACAAATTTTTAAATGTTTACAGATTGGTGTGGTCAATATGAAATTGGGTACGTTTTTCAGATGATGTCGCACGTACACTCTGTAGGTGTTTAAAATTGACCCAAAAAAATATTGTTAGTTTTAGGTGCGCATAGTTTTTAAGTTCCCCTCTGGTCTCTGTTGTAGATATAGTTTAATAGATTAGTAATAAAAAAAACCCCAAAAAAAATTAATATACAGAATGTAAAGTTTACTTAGAAATTTGTTCGATAATATGACATTTCGATATAACTATACATATTGTATATTTGCCCAAAAAAATGTATATAAACAAAAACCCAAAAAAAATTAAAAAACAAAAAAACTAAAATTACACCAACGACACAAGTGTTTAAAGTGGAACACTTGAATCTGGACATTTAAGTGTAATCACTTTAAATACTAACACACACACACAACAAAAACACACATTTCGACATAAAGTGTTTAAAGTTTAACTAACAACGTACCCAAATTTTCATTTCATTCATTCAATTTTTACAACTTTAAATGCTTTATGTTGTGACAAATACTTTAGTGTAATTGAAGTACTTATGTACGAGTATGACAATTACACTGGGGTAACAACAAATAGATAAGTTTTAGGTGAATAATTTTTTTTTTACCTGTTTCTAATCTAAACGGTACCCTTCCATGGAGCTGTGTGACCTTGACGTGGGTGGAAGGGCTTAGTAGATTAATGTGTTGTTTGCGCATATTTTTTGCATGCAACAACATTGATCGAAGCCAAGGACAGCTCAAATTGTTTTTCTTACATTTTTAAAAGTACTATTGACATTTTTTTGTTACTTTCAGGTCAACTTTATGATGTCGACGACGATGACGACAGCGACGATGACGACGATGACGACGATGACGACAATGAACAAAGGTTCTTTTCAGAACCATCACATGATTAATTACAGAAATTCGTTTGTCTTTAATTTTCTCATCACGTTTCAGGTATAAAAAGTAACACTAAAATTTAGATTTTCTCCCCAAAAAACCTCTGAAAATAAAAAAAACTGTAACCTGTAACCCTTTCTTTTAGGCAAGGACAGGTCAAAGTGACATTTTTTTGTTAGTTTCAGCTCAACTTTATACTGCTGATGACGACGACGACGTTGAACAAAGGTTCTTTTCAGAACCATCACATGATTAATTACAGAAATTCGTTTTTGTATATATTTTTTGACGACGTTTATATGCACAAATTGCTTTCAATGCAATTCCATAAAGTTAATTAATAAATATAAAGTTAATCATAAAATTATTCCAAAATAAAAAAATAAAAAAAAAAGAAAAAAAAAACAATAATATAAAAAAAAACAAAAAAATAAAACTATGCAAAATATTAAAAGTTGTCCTATCTCCAAAAAAGCAGATAAGTAACGGAACGTAAAAAGGTAAGGGCACGTATATTGTTATCGTGTCCAATCTCCAAAAAGCAGATAAGTAACGTATCGTAAAAAGGTAAGGGCACGTATATTGTTATCACGTCCAATCTCCAAAAAAGCAGATAAGTAACGTATCGTAAAAAGTTTGTATATAAAATAGTTAAGCTTTTGACTGTATTGAGAATTTTACGCAATAAAATTGTTTTATTAAAATATGGTACCGTTTTTATCAAATAAAAAATTATTTAAGTGAAAAAATGCCTAATTTTGGCATTAGTGAGCTTTCGCACCAAAGTAGCATGCCACCTGGGAGCAGAAAGCATGCTGCTTGCAAGGGTTCTAATGCACAGCAAAGGGCATATTCATAAAAAGAACTTTAAATTAGGTGAAATAAGCACAAAAAAAAGCACTTTAAAATTTTTCAAAAAAATTGAATGATGAAACGATCGTTTTCCTCGTTCACGTCCAAAAATTCGATCAAACCTACGCCGGAAATTACATTTTAAGGAAAAAATCAAAATGGCAGCCATTTTGGATTGAAATAGGTTAGGGTTGATGATACTCGTTTTCGACTAATTCGGGGTCAAGCACCGCCCTCTGTACAAGAAAGCCAAGAAGGTGCATGCCAAAAATTCCAATATGGCCGAAATATGGGATTGACAGTTTGCATTTGTTTGTATTGTGGAAATTGAGTTTTTGGATGATTAAATTAATTTTTAAAGTTTAAAGTCAAGACTTGGGATTACTTGCCAAAGTAATTTTTGTTTGCTATTATATATTGTTGTTTATATGTTTGTTGTTCTAGTGAAAGTGTAGTTTGTGTTCATTTTATTGTGTTATCACTATTGTTATTGTTCCTTCATTGTTCTATAATTTGTTGTTGGTTTTTTAACTTAAATTCTATTGCCTCTACAATATGCCGTCACACTTGTTGTTTGCCAAATTGTAAAAGCAATTTGGAGAAAGGCCCAACCTAACACTTGATGACGTAAGCGCCACGGAAAAAAAAATGAACCATACACGGCATTTTGCGTGTAGCGGTGATAATTTGGACTTTCTCGCTGACTGTCCTTTCAAACTGTGTTCCTGACAGTTATTCAAACCTTCATACCGCTTTTCGCCCTGACTGTACAAAATTTTCTAGTGGTTTTTTATGTTATTGAATGAGTATTCCAAAAAGGTGGCATGCTACTTTGGTGCGAAAGCTCACTAATGCCAAAATTACTGCTACGTCCGATACGTTTCGCAGATCTCGTCGTACATACTATGTTATCAGGTACATATCGGCTACTGGAGCCTACGACTCATATAACAAACGGTTCTTTTCAGAACCACAAGTTTGAAAAAGCGAAAGATTAATACGTTAGATTTTTATACGTTAGCTAGTCCCGCCGTTTACCATCACAATTGCCTTTAGTAAAAGTTTGGCGACTGATTACCGGCCGGAGACGCGGTATCACTTCCGTGTGCACTTCTCCGTTCCGTAACCCTTCGTTTTTTTATCGGCCGGAGACGCGGTATCACACCTTTTTACGATCCGTTTCTTATCTGTTTATGTGGTAATTGGACGTGATAACAATATACGTGCCCTTTACCTTTTTACGATTCTATCCTTATCTGCTTTTTTGGAGATTGGACACGATAACAATATACGTGCCCTTACCTTTTTACGATCCGTTTCTTATTTGCTTTTTTGAGGATTGGACACGATAACAATATACGTGCCCTCACCTTTTTACGATCCGTTACTTATCAGCTCTTTTGGAGATTGGACGCGATAACAATATACGTGCCCTTACCTTTTTACGATCCATTACTTATCTGCTTTTTTGGAGATTGGACGTGATAACAATATACGTGCCCTTACCTTTTGACGATACGTTACTTATCTGCTTTTTTGGAGATTGGACACGATAACAATATACGTGCCCTTACCTTTTTTTACGATCCGTTACTTATCTGCTTTTTTGGAGATTGGACGCGATAACAATATACGTGCCCTTACCTTTTTACGATCCATTACTTATCTGCTTTTTTGGAGATTGGACGTGATAACAATATACGTGCCCTTACCTTTTGACGATACGTTACTTATCTGCTTTTTTGGAGATTGGACACGATAACAATATACGTGCCCTTACCTTTTTTTACGATCCGTTACTTATCTGCTTTTTTGGAGATTGGACACGATAACAATATACGTGCCCTTACCTCAAATTAAGGGAAATAACCACTTTGAACCTTTCAGAAATTCGAAAAATGCCATTTTTTGTCAAAATTTTCAATTTTTTTTTTGTTCCATAAGGGTTCCAATGCACAGCAAAGGGCATATTTATACAAAAGAACATTAAATTAGGTGAAATAAGCACAAAAAAAGCACTTTAAAATTTTTCACTTTTCAAAAAATTGAAAGACTGGGGGGGTATTAGAGAGGTTTTTTAGGTACTTTTTGAAATTCAATATCTCGGTAACGGGAGGTTAGGTTAATCTGTTAAATCTGTCTGGTTAAATCTGATGATTCTCTTTTGTGTGTGTCGTTATCCGATGATGAAGATATCGGCGCATCTTTGTCGAAAAGTTCGTTGAACATTCCTGTTATGTCATTGGACAAGAAGACCGGGAAAGAAGCCCTGAGGGAGCGGTATGAGTCGGTCGATGTAGAGTTTGCCAATTCAAGTTCGGACGACGAAGAAATAGATCAAACAAGATCAAGAGCTAGATTGCAACATAATGGACGAGGTATAAAAAATTACGTCGCTGTCAGGAGTTACTGGATCGGCTGCGTCTCTTACACAATGAAGCACAAGATGCCGAAGAATCTTATGCTTCGAGTGTGCCCCAAATGGATTTGCACCGAGAAAGTGCAGAAAGAAAAATTGCTCTGGTACGTAGGTTAGTAGGGGATCTTACAAGCAGCGATTTTCCAGTTACCTTATAAGTAATTTTATTTTATTTTTTACCAAAACGGTTCTTATCAGAACCACAAATTAATTTAAAAAAGAAAATATGTTATGAGTTGTTTTTTGTTTTCTT